>NC_080019.1:175089501-176339501 GCF_030020395.1 Manis pentadactyla | reverse complement strand
TTATTTAGAGGAAAAATTATTGGCTTAAATTTATGTTAGAAAAGAAGAAATATTAAATCAATTATTTAGATTTGCATCTCAAGAATCAAGTTAAAAGACAATCAAACCAAAGTAAAAAAAAGAGTAGAAATCAAAGAACTAGAACAACATATGTACAATTAAGGAAATTAACAAATCTATCAAGAGGATTAATCTATCAAAATGACAAAAGAAATCCCTAGAAGATTGGTCAAGAAAACAGAAGACTATCTTCCAAATCACCAATATTAGGAATGGAAAACAGAAAATTACTACAGACACTACTGTTATGGCTTAATAATTTGAAAGTTTTGATAAATAGGACAAATTTCTTCAAAAACACAATTTACCAAAACTGACTTGAGAAAGAACAGAGTATCTGAATATTCTTGCGCCTATGAAACTGAATATGCCATTTGAAAATCTTCCCACAGAGAAAAACCTAAGCACAGATTGCTTTACTGATGAATTTGTTGAAATTTTAAGAAAAAATACCAATATTTCACAAATACTTACATAAAAAAGAGGAAACATTCCTGCATTTATTTTATAAAGTCAGAATAACTATGACATAAGAACCCGACAGGGAATTCAAAAGAAAGGAAATTGACATTCTAAACTCTTGTTACTACAGAGTATAAACTCTCTATTACCAAACTACAGAAAATTCAGCAAATATAATACTAACATATATAATGCTAATATAGCACAAAAGTTGTACTTATTCTTTAAATAAGGGAAAATAAGGGTAATGTAACATTCAAAGATCAATTGATGTCATCTACCACATTGATTAAAAAAAGGGAAAATCATTATCACCTCAACAGATACGTAAGAACTATGTGATAAAATTCAACACCCAATCATGATTTTAAAGTATATATACTTATAACAAATTAGAAGCAAAAGAAACTTCCTTAATCTAATAAAGAATAACTAAAAAAAAAGAATCCTACATCAAAAATATATTTAGAGGTGGAATAATCAAAATATTATTTTTTTTTACCAAAGACTTTCATGTTTAATGTAGGTCTTTTTTTTAATTATAGCTGACATACAATATTAGTTTCATATATACAACGTAGTGATTCAACAATTAGATGCATTATGAAATGTTCACCAGAAGTGTAGTTAACATCTGTCACCAGTCATTACATTATTTTATATTATATATAAAGCTATGTCTATATTCCTTATGCTGAACTTTTGATCCCTGTGGCTTATTTATTTAACAATTGGAAGTTTCAACCTTTTAATCCCCTTCACCTATTTTACCTGTCTCCCCATTCACCTCCCCTCTGGGAATCACCAGTTTGTTCTGTGTATTTATGAGTCTGTTTCTGATTTTGGTTTTATTTGTAATTTTGTTTGTAATTATTCCAATTATAAAATCAATAAATAGTGGAGATGAAACGTACAGAGGGAACACAGACAATAATACTGCAATAATTTTGTATGGTGACAGAAGGTAAGTACACTTACTGTGGCAAGCATTTCATAATATATATTATTGCTGAATCACCTGTTATTATTACTGAATCACCTATATATTATTGTTGAATACCCAGAACTAATATTGTACATCAACCATAATTTTAAAAAAGACTTTCTACATCAAACATGAAAATCTTGGTAGAAAAAAAGTAAGTGTTGATAGGTATGTATTTATTACTCTTTTGTTAATTATTTTTTGGCTGTTTTTGCAGTTTTTTACAATTCCTTTCTTCTTCTCTTGCTGTCTTCCCTTGATATCTAATAATTTTTTTAGTGTCATGCTTTGATTCTTCTCATTTTTTGTGTATCTATTACAGGCTTTTGGTTTGTGATTACCATGAAGTTCATATATAACATCCAAAGTATATAGCATTTTATATTAAGTTGATGGTCACTTAAGTTTGAATATTCTAAAAGCACTATATTTTTACTGCTCCCCTCAATGTTTTATGTATATGATGTCATATTTTATATCGTTTTATTTTGTGCATCTCTTAAGTAATTTCTGTAAGTATAATTGATTTTAGTACTTTTGTCTTTTAATCTTCATACCAGTTTTGTAAGTGATGAATTTATTATACAAATGCTTTAACCAGTGAATGTTTTTTTCATAATTTCTTACTTCTAGTTATGGACTTTTCTTTTCCATTTAAAGAAGTCCCATTAACATTTCTAATAAGAAATTTCTAACTTTTGTTAGAAAGGAAAAGTATTTCTTTCAATTCTGAATAATAACTTTGTCAGGCAACATATTCTTGGTTGTAGCTGTTTTCCTTTCTACACTTTGAATTTATCGAGTCACTCTCTTCTGTCCTACAAAGTTTCTGCTGAAAAACCAGTTAATACCCATATGATGTTTCCCTTGTACATAAGTTGTTGCTTTTTTCTTGCTGCTTTTAAGATTCTTTATCTTTAGTTTTTGCCATTTTAATTATTAGTTGTCTTGGTATGAAACTCCTTGGTTTCATCTTATTTGGGGCTCTCTGTGCTTCCTGGACCTGGATGTCTGCTTTATCACCCCAGGTTAGAGAAGTTTTCAGCTGTTTATTTCTTAAATCAGTTTTCCATCCCTTTCTCTCTTCTCCTTCTAGGATCCCTATAATGTGTGTTAGTGTGCTTGACGTTGTTCCAGAGGTTCTTTAACCTATCCTCATTATTTAAAATTCCTTTTAATTTTGTTCTTCAGCTTGGGTGCTTTCCACTACTCTGATTCCAGGTCACTGATCTGTTCTTTTGCACCTTCTAATCTTCTGTTGGTTCCCTTTAGTGTATTTTTCATTTCAGTTACTGTATTCTTCAGCTCTGAACAGTTTTTTATATTTTCTATCTCTGTTGAAGTTCCCATTGAGTTCATCCACTCTTTTCTCAAGTCTGGTGCTTATGTTTATCGCCATTACTTTGAATTGTTTATCAGGTAGGTTGCTTATCTCTGTTTTATTTAGTTATTGTTCTGAGGTTTTATCTTGTTCTTTCATTTGAAATATATTCCTCTGTTTTCTCATTTTGTCCAACTCTTTGTGTTTGTTTCTATATATTAGATAGGTCAGTTACATCTCCTCATCCTAAAGTAGTGGCCTTATGTAGGAGGCATACTGTGAGACCCAGTAGCACAATCCCACCTGGTCACCAGAAACAGGTGTTCCAGGGGTGTCCCTAGTATGGGCTGCATGTGCCCTCCTGTCATGATTGGGCCATAACTGCTGTGGGCATGCTGGTGGCTGGGGATGTTAGCAATGACTGTCTGCAACTACTGCAGGCTCACTAGTGGACAGGTCTGCTTAATATGGCTGACTGAGAGACCCGGTTGTAGCTGCTTTGACTGTGCTGATAGTAGGGCTGGTCTCCAGTCCAGCTGGCTGTGAGTGCTGCAGGACTCTGGTGAGCAGACCTGGCCCTTGGCATGCTGAAAGACCTGGCTATAGCTGGGCCAACTTGCTGGTGGGTGTGCTTTGCTCCTGGTGCAGATGACTGAGAAGCTAGGCTGTAACTGCTGCAGGTGTGTTGGTGGGTAGGGCTGGTTCCCTACTCTCTGGGGCAAAAATTGCTTTGGAGAGGTGCTGGTTCCAGCTGGGGCTACCCATCAGGTGTAGCAGGGTGCTGGTTGCTTTGCAAGGATGCTAGTCTCAACCTACGCTGCCTGCTGGATGTGGTGGGGTGGGAGCTGCTTTGGAGGAGTGCCTGCTGGATCAAGAACGTTAAGTGGAGTCGGTCTCCAGGAGAACACCTGGAGGGCAGGACAAGCAGTCCTAGCAAGGTAGATAGAGAGTGTCAGAACTGGCTCCAGCCAGCTAGTGAAGGAGGGCAAGAAAAATGGCACCTGCCAACACTTCCATTCCTGGAGAAAGTTCCTGTAGATCCCTGCCCCCCTGGCACATGCCCTAAAATCAGTCAATAAATCTCTTTCATGTATAACCCAGACACTTCACAAACTGCTGCTTCTGTGCTGCGTCTTAGACTGAGTGATATATATAGCCTTCTTGCCCTTTAAGAGAAGAGTCTTATTTTCCTATAGCCCTCTGGCTATCATGGAGTTAAGACATGCTGATTCTCAAAATCAGTTGTTAAGGGGGTTCATCCTCCTTGTGCATGTCTCCAGGATGAGGGGTACCCGATGTGGTGCTTGATCCCTTTGCTCCTCTGGGAGGACCTCCACCTCTCTTCTGGGTTCCCATGCTGGGGGTGGAAGCTTGGTTTTTGACCATGTCATTGCTCCTCCTACCCTTCCTGATGTGGCCTTCTCTTTATGTCTTTAGCAATAGAAGATCTATTCTGCCAGTTTTCAGGTCATTTTCAGAGTGAGTTGCATGTCTATGGAAGGTGGTAAGCTTAGGATCCTCCTATCCTCCATCTTCCCCCTCTCCCCAGCAATAAAATATTTTAAATTTGAGTTATAAAGTGTATCCTCAAAAGCCAACTCTGATGGATCAAGTTTGCTAGAGATTTCACAAATTATACTGTTCTTAATAAAATATGCCTTCCCTAATGTTTAGCTAAAATTCCTTACTATGCTGAATATATTGATTAGAATAACACCACAAACAGAAAAAAAAGACTGACATATAAGTAAAAATAATTTAAAATTATATATCATAGCCTTCATATTGAATTTTATTTGAAAACCATATAAAACAACTCTCTGCTTTCCCCATAATTACAATTTATGATCAGTGCTATTAATCAGGGCTATTAATATAAAAATGTGAGTCTTTCACTACTTATTTTTCAGATAGTGCATCATAGAAATCAAAACTGTTTCTCTTCCATATTTAGGTTCAACAATCAGATTTGAAAGGAATCCAATATTTACCCATCAGAAGCAACTGGAATATCTAAACCTATAGCTCAACAGTCTAACACTAGTTGCTGCTTTCAAAGATTGTAAGACCAAGGGCTGAAGGTACCCTAATTTAAAGAACAACCTAAGATGTAATGCATACTATATATATATGGCATAAACATAAAGATATATAGAAATTTACATAGTTAAATGGCTAATTTAGAAAGATTTAGAGTTTCAAAAGATGTCTGATTAAATTCTCCTTTATAGATCTAAGTTTCCCACTCACCACACATTTAAAGATATTTTTCCTCTCCATGATTATTCTCTAATTCAAGATAATTAATTTATCTTTCTCAAAAAGATAAATATCACTTTTTTGTAAGCATTCAAATAGGCAATGACTGCAAAACTCTTATGATTTAAACTTGTCCAAAATCTCTTCGCTTTCTCTTTTATGTTGCTACCACTTAAATCTACCTCAGTTTGGGTCATAAGATTATAACTGGAAATCATCACCATCAATCATTTTTTTTCACCACCCAAAAGGCTATAAAAGGAGCCAAAACATTTCTTTCAACATTCCAATTATGAGGGGGAAAAAAAATCCTATTCTGTCCATCTACACAAAAGCATAGGGCCATGTCTACTCAAACAGTTGAAAGAAACAGAAAAAAAAAATCTTATTAAGTAGAGGACATAAAATAAATATATCAATACCTGAATAGGTAATTTTTTTAGTGGTAAAGAAACAGAAATAGCATAACAGCTCCTTTCTTATCTTTAAATTTTTCAGTATCCTGAAATTTCTGCTACATCACTTATTTTTAAATGTTGGATAAAGTAACCAGAATCTAGATATAAAGAAGTCCTATTTAGTTTTAACCAGTATCTAAAATATAAATTCCCTCATCTCAAAAAATACTGGATATAACAAAAATTTCCACTGATGCTGAATCCTAAAATACAGTGGATATAATATTCATGAATACTATTCAGAATATTGAGGGTTAATTATTTAAGTAATATAGAATGCATATGAAAAGTAAAAGAAAAAGCTTCAAGTAGAAAAAAGAAGAATGTCCACATGGCTGCCATCCTTTTTTCTCATCACATCTACAAAAACAGGTTTATTTCATTATGCTCTGCTTATACAGTGATAATGCCTTATGAACTACTACTATTCAAAATTAAATGAGCACTATCTTGAGTATTATTCACCTATCAATGTGAAAAGTACAGGCTAATCTGTAAATTTATCTCAGAGGTTTCTTTTTCTTTCATTAAGATCAAAATTTCCTGTGTTAGTCCTTCCCATTCACTGCAAAGATATGATTGTTTCTGAAATAATGAACAAATATCAGATTATGCTATAATTAAATTAAAGAGACATATAATAAATTAGGAATTTAACTTCATCTCAAGGCAGATTATCAGTTAAGTGGATGTGTGTTATGTTCTAGTCTAGTTGAATTCAACATTAGAAACATTAAAACTTGGTATGTTTGTTACAAATAAAATCTAATAACTTTTCACATATCTATTCATATAATTTTCTCTTCCTGATTATTAACATTTCACTCTAAAATTGGGAAATCTGAAGTCTGATCAAACTATCATCTTTGAAAACATTAATCTTGGGTGTGTACTGTTCCTTAACAGTACCAACATTTTTGGGTGTCTAAAACTTTTGTCTCAGTATTTTTTTTAAACATAAGAAATATTTAAGCAAAAGTGAAAGTTTAGGAAGTAACTGCCATGAACAAAAGGTTTACAAGTACATTTAGTATTTACTTGACTTTCACATTTTAGGTCTGGGTTTCAGCAGGCCAGCCTAAGAAAAAGAATACATCACTGCTTAAAGTGCTGGTTGATAGTAAGGAGAACAAGAATATCAGGGCTTACCCATTGAATGATTGAATCTATACCAATTATAAATTTTCTATGAAAATAAACTATTATAAAAGCAAACATAAGCATCAAATTATTTCTAGATATTAAAGTTATAAATAAGTTTTTCAAAAGTTAACTTGAAACTTGCCCAAGAAATGATTTTCTTATACATTAAGAAACTGTTTAACTCATATATTCTTACCGTTCTCGGTTAAATTTAAGAGAATGAAGAATAGCTGGCCTTTTTTGTCTAAGGTTCCACAGATGAAGTGTATCATCTGAACTTGCACTAACCAAAGCACCCTGGAACCAAAAGAAGACAGAGTGAGTGATATGCCTAATTTATGGTTTCATTGTGAAGCAAAATTGACAAGCCAATCTACTGGATTGTGCACTGCTTGAATAATTATTTATATGTACATAACCTGGAAATAAAAGGTAAGACAGCCTTCAATCAGGAAGGCTAAGAAAACTAAATGGAAGAAACAAGCGAACTACTGCATATGGATTGGTCAGGATAACTAGAACAAAGAGTATACATTTACCAAAGAAAGGATAACTATTGTTAAGCATCATTATGATCATTTTTTGTATTTTCTTTGGAAATAATTAAGTTTTAAATGTTTTGTTCCTACTATTTACACATGTACTTTATAGCTTTACAGAGAAGCAAAACTCCAATCCAGTTTTTAAATTGCAATCTGGTCATATAAAAATTCACCACTTATAAGAATATTCTATATAGTTGGAAAGTATATATTCTTCCTAAAAAGTGTATTTTGTATAATTTTATTTGTTTTTATTTTATAGTTTGAGAAGCTTCATTTATGTAAAAAGAAAACATCCATAATAAAACATTTCTCCAAGTAGAATTCAGTGTAACTACAAAAATACTACTAAGATTCTCTTTATATAAAACCTCCAAATACAAATGAGTACTATTTCAAGTACAATAGCATGTTTTCTACCTCTTAATATAGCAGATACCATATAGGCAGATACCTAGCTGTCACATATGATATTATGTATGTATACTTAAACTATTTATTACAGTCAGATAAGATCACCATTTTTTAATTATGTCAGAACTTCCAATCATTATGAGTTTTCCAGCTAAAAATGTCAATGCTTGCTCTACAACTGATCTTAGAGCTACTCTAGAGTATTGAATGAATTCTGTAAAAGTGATATTGCAGAATCATAGTAGTCCTGAGATATCTAGGTTTGTTTTTATATTTTCCAAAGCACTCTGTTACAAGCAACCTTTCATAGTTTACAACATCACAGATAAGAAAATTATTATCCCATTTAGATGGTAGGAGGGACTAAATTAAAATTACTAGAATTTATTTCTTCTTTAGGAATTAAGAGAAGAAGATATTCTAAATGTCTTTCTATAACAATTCCTAAGACAAAAATGTTCCTATGATGGTTCTTTTCATATTATGTACATATAATTTTAGCCTCAAAGAATACCTTTTGAAACACCAATCATAATCAGAGATTATATTTGTTAAAAATGCCTTAGATGTGTATAATTTGCTAATTTTACATTAACATATTTATATAAACATAAATGTTCAAAGAGGTATACTTTGATATATGCTTTTTAACATTAACTCATATATAATTACATTCCATGCAATAAAATTAATCCTATATATGCCTTGAGGATTTTTGTGTTTGCTTGTTTTATTTGTAAACTGTTACCGTATTTTTCACATATACAAACTGGAAAATTTTTAGGATTGCTTAGAAGTGCTTGATAAGCTAAATAGTTTTTTCTTTGAGATATAAGATACTGATCTTATTTCTCAGAAAAGTGGAAATTCACTTGGGATAGGGTGAGGATAGAACATGATATATGAAATTAATAAAACATTCTTTACAATAAATAGTTACATGCTATACAAAATATATAATATGCCAAATGCAATGGAATTAAAATAAAGCACCATATGTTTAATAGTATCTTAGTGTAATAGCTTAATAAATCTAGGGAAAAAGTCAGTATATATATATTACCCCTCTGATAAAACTAGGAGGTAACTTATCATTGGAGGGAAATAAACAAGACTACTTAGCCTAACTGCACTGATAGAGATATAAAAGTAAGCCATACCACCAGGCTGTCTAGAGCTCATTTACAAAAGCAAAGTGAAACTGTAAGAAGCACTAATGAAGATCTGTGAAAAGATTAAAAAGTGTGAATAAAATATACCAGTCATGAGGTCAGAAACTTGGAAATTTGTAACAAGGTACAGAAACTGAGTGGAGTTGGATCAAGGTAAATAGTTCAAGTAAGACAGTATAAACACTGAAAGGATGTTGAAGGCGTGTTTTTATTTATTCTTAGCACAGAGGCGAACTTAGGAACTTGAAGACAATTCTCAGGATTGGACTCAGAGAAAATGACCTGGAAATAATTTATGTCTGTCAGTACACATCCATGCAGAGGCAAAAGCCTGAGATTTCTCAACTAGGAACTAAAGAGTAACATTGAAACGTCAAAAGGTTGTCATTCTAGATACTAATGACTAGTTATTACAATAAAATATATTTTTAAAATATTTTCCATTTTCATCCTTATCTCCCTCTGTTATTTGTTACCCCACAGGAAGTATGTCTACAAGGTGATAATATGGGAGGTTTGTCAACAAGGATAATCTCCCAATCTTATGAGAAAGATTTTGAGCCAAGAGAAGTAAAAAGTGAACATGTGCCAACATCACAAATGTTTTATGCCTCAAGTATCTCTGATACAAAGTTCTAGGAAGGATTTTACCCATGTTCATAAATTCTCAGAGATATATACACAAATATATGAAGATACTGAATAAAAGATCATCATTCATGCCATAAGAAAACAACTAGGGGTAACTTTTTTTCCTCAAGTCTGAGTTTAATCTGGAGCTCCTGAACTGGATACGGTAAAAACACTTAAAGCACTTTTGTCCTGACTGGCTCACTTAACATAAAAGAGCTCTAGAAGACTCAAGGATTCTCTGTAAAAAACAGGAGTCAAGAAGGCCTTAAGCAGCCTTTAACTGATGGAAGATATACAACCTTTCTGAGCTTAATAAATACACACTTTATCTTTAGAGAGTTCCTCATCACCATAGGTCTATAAAAATAGGGATAGGTAGGAAGTCAATTGTCATAAAACTATGGATACATAAATAAATACAAATGTATACATATGGAGATATATACAGATAACAGAGCACATAAGTAAATAACTAAAAAGATTATTTCATGGAAGATAAAGACAAACCATGAAGTTAGTGCTGGATTATAAAATTTAAATTGGTGTATAGATGAAAAGTTTAATGGTCAGCAAAGCAATCAAAGGATTTTAGTAATTTTTAAAATTTTAAATCACTAATTAAAAATTTAAATATTAAGTAATTAATCTATAAATTATGCTACACAATCACAGTAACAGGATCTTCTGGTGCATACAACCTCTTTCCTTTAAAATTAAATAAACTGACAAATACAGTAGAGTCTTTTATGAGAAATGGAAAATGTGACCATGAGTAATACTGCATACATATATATATATCTTTAAGCATTTAGAAACATAATATAAAAAATATTACCTAAACTAATACAGTTTGTGTGTGTGTGTGTTTGTGTGTGTGAGATAGTCAAGAAATCCTTACCTCATTGATCAAGAATTGGAGCTGCAGGACAGCCGTACCACTTTCATGTTGGCAATAACAATCAACACCAGGTCTTCCAAGTCTAATATAATCCAAGTCAAGGATTCTAACATTATAGTTAGCATCAATATTAATGAGTAAAGAATAAACTAAATTACTTAGCAACTGATGTTATGCTTTTTAGTTATCCTTATTTTTGTAAATAATTAAAAACAGTCTTAGTTGATACAAATCTTGTTATATAGCACAAGACATTAGCAAAACACCAAATAAGACTTTCCTCACATGTATCCCCTCCTCAAAAACAATCATTTGGCATCCATGCACAGACAAAAGTACCTTCATGGGAGCTCAGGATCCAGGTAGGAGACTGTGATACCCTACTACAGCCCAAGAATGAAGAGAGCCATTTTGAGAAGGCAGTTTCACACCCAGGTTGCACCCTGGTGGACTGTGGCATCAGCTACAGAAAGAAAAAGAGCTCTGTACCCCCTGATAACTCAGCTATAGACCATTTGCTTTTGGGTCTCACCAGCATATGTCATATGTCAAGGGACCCAGAGGAGTCACACCCACCCATGGGTTAGTAATACACATAAAAACCTCAGTTCTTTCTGTGGACCTGGAAGTGGCCTTTGAACCAGCTCCAGACCTGGGCTGCAGTGCAGGAGCTCTTGGAGGTAAATCATCAAATTCAGTCAGACGATAGATTTTGAAATGGCCCTGTAACTGGGCTCCAGCCTATCCAGCCACAGTCCAGGAACAATCTTGCTGGTGCAGAGACCACTTAAGAGACACTCTAATCTGCAACCCTGGAGATCCTGAAAAGGCCCTATATTCAGCTCAAGGCCCCTCACAGCCAGTCTAACAGCATTTCTGCTGGCTTAGAGAACAGGCAGGACACACTCCTTTGAGCACCTGAAGATCCTGGAAGGGTCCCATATATGGCTACACCTTCCTCACAGCTACAATCTCCCAGTAGTACTGACGGTCCAGTCCCAGGAGGAGACACTCCTATGAGTGCCTCAGGAGATCCTCAAAGGGCTCTATACTCTACTCTAGGTCCCTTCCAGTTACAGTCCATAAGCAGGCCTTCTGGAATGGAGACCAGGGAGGAGACCACTTTTATGTGACTCCAGAGATCCTGAGGTCCTATTATACATGGCCCCAGCCCCCTCACACCCATGGTCATCCAGCAGTCCTGAGGGTCTAGGATCTCATTGGGAAACCTGCCTGGCTGCAACTCTGGAGTCTCTGAAAGGACCTATATTCAATTACAGCCCCTCCTATCCACAGTCTATGAACAATCCTGCTACCACAGGGACCTAGCAAGAAACACTCTTACCTGCACCCCAGGAGACCATATAAGGGCCCTATATATGACACCAGCCCCTCTAGCCATGGTCAAGGACCAATCTAGCAGATCCAGTGACTGAAGGGAGACACACCCAGCAGTCTACAGAGCCAGGTCTGTGAACTTCAATCTTGGCTATGGAATCTGAAACAGTCCTGAGGCTCATTTCCAGCCCCTCTCAGCCACAGTCTTGGGTCAGTCCTGCACACCCAAGGACATACAACCTCTTTCCTTAAAAATTTAATAAACTGACAAATACAGTAGAGTCTTTTATGAGAAATGGAAAATGTGACCATGAATAATATTGCATACATGTATATATCTTTAAGCATTTAGAAACATAACATAAAAAATATTACCTCAACTAACACAGTTTGTGTGTGTGTGTGTGTGTGTGTGTGTGTGTGTGTATTTGTGTGTGTGAGATAGTCAAGGAATCCTTAACTCATTGATCAAAAATTGGAGCTGCAGGACAGCCACACCTGGACATCCAATGACCAGGCAGCAGTCCTCCCAGGGATCTGGTGAGGGCCACATCTGTCATTTATCTGGTTATAGGCCTGCTGTCTAAGGACTCATATGAGAAGAATAAATAGATCTTTGTCCCAGAGCAACCCTACTGAACAAGGGGCTAGAGGCAGTTGCTCCCACGCAAGGATCAGAAGAGATCCAAACCAGTATAAGACCTGGTAACAAGCCCACCACAGACCCCATAGCAGATCCAGTAACAGCCTCACAACTGGTTACAACTTAGCACAACTGCAATTCTGGAGGTAATCCTACCAGCCCAGGGAGCAGAGAGGAGATGGTCCTTATTTTCTGAAATTATTCTGTAAATATTCAAAGAGGTGTTTCTCCTATAAGTGCACAAACACCAATGCAATGTTAAATCAGGTAAATATGATGCCACAAAAGGAAACTAAAAGAGCTCTGGTAACTAACCTCAAAGGAATGGAGAACAATGAGTTGCCTGAAAAAGAATTCAAAATAATCACCTTAAAGAAATTGAATGAGAGGGTGGAGCCAAGATGGTGGCGTGAGTAGGACAGTGGGAATCTCCTCCCAAAAACATATATATTTTTGAAAATACTACAAATAGAACTATCCCTAAAAGAGAGAACAGAAGACACAGGACAAGAGCCAGACTACATCCACACCTGCAAGAACCCAGCACCTGGTGTAAGGGGTAAGATACAAGCCGTAGCCCAGCAGGACCCGAGGCCCCTCACCCCAGCTCCCAGCGGGAGGAGAGGAGTTGGAGCGGGGATGGAGAGGGAGCGCTGGACTGCTAAACACCCAGCTCTAGCCATGCGCACCAGAGCGCAGACACACAGTGCACGCATGGGGTGCTGGAAACTAGGGAAGCAGGACAGTAAGACCTGTCAGTGGGTCCCACAGCCAGCACCTGTGGGACAAAGAAAAGCGAGTGCTTTTTGAAAGTCTTAAAGGGACAGGGACCCCACAGCTGGACGGAAGCATCCCGGGTCACAGTCCAGCAGCTGGAAATTCCAGGGAACTCCGGGCGCACTAACCCCCAGGGCAACAGCTCTGAGACCCCTCACAGAGGTAAACAGTCAAACAGCCCCCCGTATATTACCCCTCCGGGGCCGCACCATAGCAGAACGGCAGCCTGAGGCTGGCCATGCCCACAGCAAGGGAGCTTCCTCCATACAGGCCCGGCAAGATACAGAGATCCAGTCTACACGCAATTGCCCAACACCAGCCACTAGGAGTCGCAGTTGTTCAAGTAAAGAAACACCAGGAGCAAGTGGAAAAAGTCTAGGCTCTCCCAGCTGACAGACGCGTCAAAAGCATACCACTGCACCTATCAACATGAAAAGGCAAAAAAAATTTGATCCAGACAAGACTAACCCAGATAGCTTCGGCATCTTCTACATCTTCCCCTGAGAAGGAACCTGGGGAGATAGATTTAATCAGTCTTCCTGAAAAATAATTCAAAACAAAAGTCATAACCATGCTAATGGACTTGCAGAGAAATATGCAAGAACTAAGGAGGGAGAATACAGAAATAAAACAAGCTCTGGAAGGACTTCAAAGCAGAATGGATGAGATACAAGAGACCATTAATGGCCTAGAAAACAGAACAGGAACACAGAGAAACTGATGCAGAGAGAGATAAAAGGATCTCCAAGAATGAAAGAATATGAAGAGAACTGAGTGACCAATCGAAACGGAACAATATCTGCATTAAAGGGGTACCAGAAAAGAAGAGAGAGAAAAAGAGATAGAAAGTGTCTTTGAATAAATAATTGCTGAAAACTTCCCCAAACTAGGGGAGGAAATGGCCTCTCAGACCACAGAGTTACACAGAACTCCCATGACAAGGGATCCAATGAGGGCAACACCAAGACACATAATAATTAAAATGGCAAAGATTAAAGACAAGGACAAAGTATTAAAGGCAGCCAGAGAGAAAAAAAAGGTCACCTACAAAGGAAAACCCATCAGGCTATCATCACACTTCTCAACAGAAACCCTACAGGCCAGAAGAGGATGACATCATATACTTAGTGCAATGAAACAGAAGGGCCTCGAACCAAGAATACTGTATCCAGCACGATTATCATTTAAATATGAAGGAGGGATTAAACAATTCCCAGACAAGCAAAAGTTGAGGGAATTTGCCTCCCACAAACCACCTCTACAGGGCATCCTACAGGGACTGCTCTAGATGGGAGCACTCCTAAAAAGAGCACAGAACAAAACACCCAACATATGAAGGAGGAGGAATAAGAAGGGAGAGAAATAAAGAATCATAAGACCGTGTTTATAATAGCAAAATAAGCGAGTTAAGATAGACAGTAAGATAGTAAAGAAGCTAACCCTGAACCTTTGGTAACAACAAACTTAAAGCCTGCAATGGCAATAAGTACATACCTTTCAATAATCACCCAAAATGTAAATGGACTGAATGCATCAATCAAAAGACAAAGAGAAATAGAATATATAAAAAAGCAAGACCCATCCATATGCTGCTTACAAGAGACTCACCTCAAACCCAAAGATATGCACAGACTTAAAGTCAAGGGATGGAAAAAGATATTTCATACAAACAACAGAGAAAAAAGCAGATGTTGCAATACTAGTATCAGACAAAACAGACTTCAAAATAAAGTAACAAAAGATAAAGAAGGACATTACATAATGATAAAGGGCTCAGTCCAACAAGAGGATATAACCATTATAAATATATATGCACCCAATACAGGACCACCAACATATGTGAAATAAATACTAACAGAATTTAAAGGAGGAATTAGAATGTAATGCATGCATTTTGGGAGAATTCAACACACCACTCACACCAAAGGACAGATCCACAAGACAGAAAATAAGTAAGGACACAGAGGCACTGAACAACACACTAGAACAGATGGACCTAATAGACATCTACAGAACTCTACATCCAAAAGCAACAGGATACACATTCTTCTCAAGTGCACATGGAACATTCTCCAGAATGACCACATACTAGGCCACAAAAAGAGCCTCAGTAAATTCCAAAAGATTGAAATCCTACCAACCAACTTTTCAGACTACAAGGCATAAAACTAGAAATAAATTGTACAAAGAAAGCAAAAAGGCTCACAAACACATGGAGGCTTAACAACATGCTCCTAAATAATCAATGGATCAATGACCAAATCAAAATGGAGATCCAGCAATAAATGGAAACAAAAGACAACAACAACACAAAGCCATAACTACTATGGGATACAGCAAAAGCAGTCTTAAGAGGAAAGTATAAAGCAATCCAGGCATATTTAAAGAAGGAAGAACAATCCCAAATGAGTGGTCTAATGCCACAATTATCGAAATTGGAAAAAGAAGAACAAATGAGGCCTAAGGTCAGCAGAAGGAGGGACATAATAAAGATCAGAGAAGAAATAAATAAAAGTGAGTAGAATAAAACAATAGCAAAACTCAATGAAACCAAGAGCTGGTTCTTTGAGAAAATAAACAAAATAGATAAGCCTCTAGCCAGACTTCTTAAGAGGAAAAGAGAGTCAACACACAGCAACAGAATCAGAAATGAGAAAGGAAAAATCACGACGGACCCACAGAAATACAAAGAATTATTAGAGAGTACTATGAAAACCTATATGCTAACAAGCTGGGAAACCTAGGAGAAATGGACAACTTCCTAGAAAAATACAACCTTCCAAGACAGACCCAGAAAGAAACAGAAAATCTAAACAAACCAATTACCAGCAAGAAAATTGAAGCAGTAATCAAAAAACTACCCAAGAAAAAAAAACCCAGGCCAGATGGACTTACCTCGGAATTTTATCAGACATACAGAGAAGACATAATACCCATTCTCCTTTAAGTTTTCCAAAATATAGAAGAGGAGGGAATACTCCCAAACTCATTCTATGAAGCCAAAATCACCCTAATACCAAAACCAGGCAAAGACCCCACCAAAAAAGAAAACTACAGACCAATATCCCTGATGAACGTAGATGCAAAAATACTCAACAAAATATTAGCAAACCGAATTCAAAAATACATCAAGATGATCATACACCATGACCAAGTGGGATTCACCCAGGGATGCAAGGATGGTACAACATTTGAAAAGCCATCAACATCATCCACCACATCAAAAAAAAAGGACAAAAGCACATGATCATCTCTATAGATGCTGAAAAAGCATTCAAAAAAATTCAACATCGATTCATGACAAAAACTCTCAACAAAATGGGCATAGAGGGCAAGTACCTCTACATAATAAAGGTCATATATGATTAACCCACAGCTAACATCATACTGAACAGCGAGAGGCTGAAAGCTTTTCCTCTGAGATTGGGAACAAGTCAGGGATGCACAGTCTCCCCACTGTTATTCAACATAGTACTGGAGATCCTAGCCATGGCAATCAGACAAAACAAAGAAATACAAGGAATCCAGATTGGTAAAGAGGAGGTCAAACTGTCACTATTTGCAGATGACATGATATTGTACAGAAAAAACCCTAAAGACTCCAATCCAAAACTACTAGAACTTATATTAGAATTCAGCAAAGTTGCAGGATTCAAAATTAACACACAGAAATCTGTAGCTTTCCTATACACTAAAAATGAACTAATAGAAAGAGAAATCAGGAAAACAATTCCATTCACAATAGCATCAAAAAGAATAAAATACCTAGGAATAAACCTAACCAAGGAAGTGAAAGACCAATACCTTGAAAACTACAAGACATTCTTAAGAGAAATTAAAGAGGTCACTAACAAATGGAAACTCATCCCAAGCTCCTGGCTAGGAAGAATTAATATTGTCAAAATGGCCATCCTGCCCAAAACAATATACAGATTCGATGCAATCCCTATCAAATTACCAACACCATTCTTCAATGAACTGGAACAAATAGCTCAAAAATTCATATGGAACCACCAAGGACCCTGAATAGCCAAAGCAATCCTGAGAAGGAAGAATAAAGTAGGGGAATCTCGCTCCCCAACTTCAAGCTCTACTACAAAGCCACAGTATCAAGACAATATGGTACTGGCACAAGAAAAGAGCCACAGACCAGTGGAACAGAATAGAGACTCCAGACATTAACCCAAACATATATGGTCAATTTATATTCAATAAAGGAGCCATGGACTTACAATGGGGAAATGACAGTCTCTCCAACAGATGGTGCTGGTAAAGCTGGACAGCTACATGTAAGAGAATGAAGCTGGATCACTGTCTAACCCCATACACAAAAGTAAATTCAGAATGGATCAAAGACTTGAACGTAAGTCATGAAACCATAAAACTCTTAGAAAAAAACATAGGCAAAAATCTCATGGACATAAACATGAGCGACTTCTTCATGAACATATCTCCCCGGGAAAGGGAAACAAAGGCAAAAATGAACAGGTGGGACTATATCAAGCTGAAAAGCTTCTGTACAGCAAAGGACACCATGAATAGAACAAAAAGACATCCTACAGTATGGGAGAATATATTCATAAATGACAGATCCAATAAAGGATTGACATCCAAAATATATAAAGAGCTCACACACCTCAACAAACAAAAAGCAAATAATCCAATTAAAAAATGGGCACAGTAGCTGAATAGACAGTTCTCTAAAGAAGAAATTCAGGTGGCCAACAGACACATGAAAAGATGCTCCACATCGCTAATCATCAGAGAAATGCAAATTAAAACCACAATGAGATATCACCTCACAGCAGTAAGGATTGCCATCATCAAAAAGACAAACAACAACAAATGTTGGCGAGGTTGTGGAGAAAGGGGAACCCTCCTACACTGCTGGTGGGAATGTAAATTAGTTCAACTGTTGTGGAAAGCAGTATGGAGGTTCCTCAGAATGCTCAAAATAGAAATACCATTTGACCCAGGAATTCCACTTCTAGGAATTTACCCTAAGAATGCAGCACTCCAGTTTGAAAAAGACAGATGCAACCCTATGTTTATTGCTGCACTATTTACAATAGCCAAGATATGGAAGCAACCTAAATGTCCATCAGTAGATGAATGGATAAAGAAGATGTGGTACATATACACAATGGAATATTACTCAGCCATAAGAAAAAAACAGATCCTACCATTTGCAACAACATGGATGGAGCTAGAGGGTATTATTATGCTCAGTGAAAAAAGCCAGGTGGAGAAAGACAAGTACCAAACGATTTCACTCATATGTGGAGTATAAGAACAAAGGAAAACTGAAGGAACAAAACAGCAGCAGAATTACAGAACCCAAGAATGGACTAACAGTTACCAAAGGGAAAGGGACTGGAGTGGATTGGTGGGAAGGGAGGGATAAGAGCGGGGAAAAAGAAAGAGAGCATTACGATTAGCATGTATAGTGTGTGGGGGGAAGGGGAGGGCTGTGCAACACAGAGAAGACAAGTAGTGATTTTACAGCATCTTACTGCACAGATGGACAGTGACTGTGAAGGGGTATGTGGGGGGGACTTGGTGAGTGGGGGAGCCTAGTGAACATAATGTCCTTCATGTAATTGTAGATTAATGATACCAAAAAAAAAATCTCCTTTGTATGTAAAGCCACAAATAAATTCATTGCAATCCCTATCAAAACTCCAGTGGCATTTTTTTTACAGATATAGGAATAAAACAATCCTAAAATTTTTATGGAACCATAAAAGAATGTGAATACCTAAAGTAATCCTAAGAAAGAAAATGAAACTGGAAGCATCATACTCCCTGATTTCAAACTGTATCAGAAATCTATAGTAACCAAAACAGTATGATACTGGAATAAAAAAAAGACACATACTAAGGAAACAGAATCCAGAACCACAAAATAAAGCCATATATATATATATATATATATATATATATATATATATATATATATATATATATATATATATATAGTCAATTAATATTTGACAAGGGAGCCTTGAGTACACAGTGAAGAAAGAATAGTCCCCTTCAGCGAAAGGTGTCAGTGTTTCCTACATAGAGAAATGGATATTCACATGCAAAGGAATAAAATTGGGCCACTTTTACCACTCACAGAAATTAACTCAAGGTGTATTAAAACTTAAATTTAAGACTTGAAGCCATATAAATCCTAGAATAAAGGTAGGGAGAAACTCCCTCATATTGGTCTTGCCAATGAATTTTTGTATGATACCAAAAGCAACACAAGCAAGCAAAAATAAACAAGTGGGGCTACATCAAAATAAAAAGCTTTTGTACAGCAAAAGAAACATCAAAAGAATGAAGCACGGAATGAAAGAAATTACTTGTAAACTCTATCAGATAAGAAGAGGTTCATATCCAAAACATGTAAGGAATGCATTCAATGCAATAGCAAACAAAAAAAGAAAAAGAAAAAGAAAGAAAGAAGAGAAAAGAGAAATGAAATTAGACAGAGTACCTGAATAGACATTTTTTTCCAAAGATATAAATGGCCAATAGATACAGGAAAAGATGCTCAACATCACTAAACATCAGGGAAATGAATCTAAAACATAATTAGACCCACCTGTTAGAATGGCTGTAATTAAAAAGTCAACAGATGGAGTGGTCGAAGACAGAAGCATAGGATGACCCTGAACTCACCTCCCACTACAGACACTGAATCTACACCTATATAGAGAACAATTCCTCCTGAATGAGAACTGAGAGCTGACTGCACATCTGCACAACAAACAGAGAGGTCACATAGAGAATGGCAGCAGAGATGGAGAAACTGAAATGACAGGAACCCCACCTGACACTAGGAGGTTCAGTAGGGAGAGATATCACTGAGGGACCTGCATACAGATTCAACCAAGCCAGGGCACAGAAAAAAAAACATGGTTTAAAGGGCAACTAGAATATAGGTTAAAGAAGCTCACTTACAAACCCTATTACATAAGCTAAATGAAAGGGGAACTTCTGAAAATCTCTCGGGATCAGAGGTTTTAACAAGTGCCATTGTTTACATTCTACCTCTAACTTCACAGCACAAATTGTAGTAGGATGCAGCAGCCCTAGGAGGTCTGCTGCCTCAGTAAGCCCCAGGTCCCTAACCCACACCAGCTCCAGCTGACCCCCAATGTGCTCCCTAACCAGAACACCCAAGAGGCACCCATCCCATTTACACTTCCTCTTCAGCTCTCACCAGGATGCCCCCAGTGCAGCACTTCCTAGGACCCTCCAGGACCACTTCTGCTGCAGCTCCAGAAAACTCACCAGGGTGCCACTTGTCTTGCACCCATTGCAGCTCCAGCCATGTTGCCAGGGGACCCTCCATAATACACCTACCTTAGTTCCAACAGTCCTTCCTGGGAACCCCATGCACGGAGCATCCCAAGGCCCTTGGCCTGTTCTACTTCAGCTCCAGCCACCCTGACAGGGTACCCCTTATACAGAGTGCCCCAGAATGGGCAGGCTGTGCCTGCCATAGCTCCAGCAGTCCTAGCAGTACATACCAAGCATGAAGTGCCCCAGAACCCTAACCCATACCCCCCTCAGCTTCAGCCATAAGGCCAGGGAATCCCCTGTGTGAATACCCCAGAAATCCATGGCCCATGCTTGCCACAACTCCAGCAGTCCCACCAGGGCACCCCATGATCAAAGTGCCCCAGGGCACCAGGCAACCACCTGTCCCAGCTCCAGGTGTGGAATGACCTTAAAACCTTAGGCAGCACCTGCTTCGGGCCCAGCTGACAAATCAGGATGTCCTCTGAACAAGCACCTTAGGATCCCTCTGCCACAGCTGTCCTGCCAAAGTGGCCCAAATGTCAAGTGTCCAGGGACCCCCAGACTGTGCCAACTACACCTCCACCAGCCAACTAAAGTCATCAGGCAAATGTAGTTGGTACAGGGGTTGCTACACCACAAAGCCACTCCTTCAAGACTGGGAGACAGAGCTGTTTTGTTTAATTCACAGAAATAATGACAGAAAACCAAACAAATGAGAAGAGAAAGGAATATATTCCAAACTAAAGAATAAAACAAAACCTCAGAAAAAGAACTAAAGGAAGCAGCAGTAAGCAGTGTACCTGATAAATAGTTCAAAGTAATGGTTATTAAGATCCATTGAGTGAATGAACTCAGTGAGAACATTAACAAAGAAATAAAAAAATATTAAAAAGTACCAATCAGAGTTAAAGAATACAATAATTTAAATGAAAAATACACTGAAGATAAACAACAACAGATTAAAGGGTACAGAAACATGGATCAGCAATCTGCAATCTGGAACACAGGGTAATAGAAAGTATCCAAGCAGAACAGAAAAAAAAAAGAATTTTAAATAATGAGAATAAGTTAAGGAACCTCTGGAATAATACCAAGCATAGTAACATCCACATTATATGGGTCCTGAAAGAAGAGAGACAGGCAATGAAAACTTACTTGAATAAATAATATATTAAATTTCCCTAACCTGGGAAATAAAACAGACATCCAAGTCCAGGAAGCACAGAAAGACCCAAACAAGATGAAATCAAAGAGGTCCGCACTAAAACACATAGTATGTGAAATGTCAAAAGTTAAGGGAAAAGAAAGAATCTTAAAGGTAGCAAGACAAAAGCAAGTTCCATAAAGGTACTGGTTGATTTTTCAGCAAAAACATTTCAGGCTAGAAGGAAGTTGCATGATATATTCAAAGTGCTGAAAAGAAAAAAACCTACAACAAAGGATGAGTTAGCTGACAGGGTTATCATTCAGAATTGAAGGAGAAATAAAGAGACACTCAGACAAACAAAAGTTAAGTTCATTACCACTAAAATGGCCTTATAAGAAATGTTAAAGTAATGTCTTTAAGTGGATAAGAAAGGCTTAGCTAGATGTAACAAAATCATGAAATAGAAACTTTCACTGGTAAACAACTATATAGTAAAGATAGTAGAATAATCATTTAAAAGCTAGTATGAAGGTTTAAAAAAGTGGCAAAATTAAATATCTAAAAAATTAAGGTATTCACATACTAAAAAATGTAATCATCAAATACATAAAATTCGGAGGAGGTGTAAAAATTGAGTGCTTTTAGAATGTGTTCTAACTTGTGACTATCAACTGAATACAAAATTCTATAAAATTTAGATGTTATATATGAACCTCATGGTAACCAAAACAAAAACCTGTAATAGAAACACAAAAAATAAGAGAAAGGAATCCAAGTATAACTATAAAAAAAGCCATCATCTGCGAGGGAAGAAGAAAGAAGCAAAGAATACCAACAACAACAACAAAAAAAAATAATAATTAACAAAATGCCAAATAAGTATATGCCTATCAATAATTACCTCAAATGTAAATGGAATAAATGCTCCAATCAAAAGACACTGAATGGATAAAAAAAGACACACATCAGACATAAGGACACACAAAGTGAAAGTGAAGGGACAGAAAAAGAAAGTACTCGGTATTGATGTAGCAAACATATCATATAAAATAAGAGTGTAAAATAAAGATTGTAAGAAAAGAAAAAGGACAATACATAAAGGATCAGTCAATAAATTATAACAATTATAAATATTTCATCCACCCAAAAAGGAACACCTAAATATATAAAGCAAATTCACACATAAAGGAAGAAATTAAGAGTAATACAATAAAAGCAGGAGACTTAAATACACGACTTACATCAAAGGATAGCTCATCCAGGCAAAAAATAAATAAGGAAATGGTGGCTTTGAAAGGCACATTAGGCAGATGGGCTTAACAGATATATACAGAATATTCCATCCCCAAACAGCAGAATACACATTTTTTTCAAGTACACACAAAAACGTCTCCTGGATAGATCACATGTTAGGCTATAGACAAGTCTCAATAAATTTTAAAAGACTGAAATTATGTAAATAATTCTGGACTACTACAGTGTGAAACTAGTAATCAATTATAAGAAAAAACAGGAAAACACAAACAACACATGGAGACTAACCATGCTACTAAATAATTGATAGGTCAATGAAGGAAAAAAAGGAAATCAAAATTATTTGTTAACTAATGAAAAGAGAAACATCAAAATTTAAAAATCAAAGGTAGACAGCAAAACAGTTATAGGATGGAAGTTTATAGTGATACAGTCCAACCTTTGCAAAAACACAAAACTCAAACAATCTAACATTACACATAAAGGAGCTAGAAAAGAAGAAAAGCAAAACCCAAATTAGTAGGAGGAAGGAAATAACAAATATGATGTAGAAATAAATAAAATACAAAAAAACAATATATAAGATCAATGAAACTAAATCTGATTCACTTAAAAGATGAACAAAATTGAAAAAAGTTTAGCTGAATTCATGAAGAAATAAGACCCAAATATATAATATTGGAAATGAAAGAGAAGTTACAAGAAACACTGCAGAAATGGAAATGATATGACATTACTGTAAGAAATTACATGCCAACACATTGGTCAGCAGAGAAGAAATGGATAAATTCCTAGAAATATCCAGTCTTCCCAGACTCATAGGAAAGAAATAGTGTTTGAACAGACTTACTATTGCTAGTAACAAAATAGAATCAATCATCAAAATATTCCCAACAAACATATGGGAAGGAAAAGGATAGTGATGTGAGAGGAGAGGTGGAAACCTCCTCCAAAAACCATATATAACACAAAAATACAGCAAATACAACTAATCCTGAAACAACCTGAAGACTGCAACAGACTGCCTACATCTTGGGAAAAGAGAAGACCTCACAGAAAAGGGTAAAGTAGCAAAGCCATGATCTAGCAGGACCCAAGCTTTACTCCCACCCCAGCTTACAGGCAGGAAAAAGTGAAAGGGAGCAGGGAGGGAGTAGAAGCCCAGGACTGCTAAACACCAACCCCTGGATATCTGCTCCAAGAGCATGAACCCACATTACATGGTGCTCTGGAGATCAGAGGGTTTGGAGAACAAAGACAGGCAGAATACTTGGAGATCCTGAGATTCCAGCCACTTGTGGAGAAGTGGTACCCACAACTGGCTGCTCCAGTACAAAAGGCAGGCAGGCACTTTGAAAGACTTCCCAACAGTGAGCAGGTGCTAAAAGGACAAGGATTACACAGAACTCACTGCTCAGGAGAAAGGACAGGTGGACAAAATAATCCTGGCATACTCAGCCCAGCAGGTTGGGAACTTTCAGGACTTCAGACACTCCATCCCCATGGCGGGAAATGCAGTATGGAGTCACCCCTGTGTGATACACAACCTGCTGCTCCTCCCAGCAGTCACCGGTCCACAAACCTGCTGCACCCACCATTGCGCCAGGACAGCTGGAGAGAGGCCCCGCCTATGGCAGCTACAGGGGTGTAATGCAGAGCCTCCTTCCTGTATGCTTGGCCCACTGGACCTGGCAGTGGGGGCAGGGACTGCAGCCAAGAAACAGGAAAAAGCTCTATCCTCATGGCAGGTGCTGGCACCACACACCTGCAACCCCCGCCATTACTCCAAGTGCTAGGTAGCTCTAGAGTAGACCTTCTGGGTACTAGAGAGTGTCACCTAAACAAAGTTATTATTCCATAGTAATCATTAGAATTATGAAACACACCAGAATCCCACAAACACAAGAAAGAGGGCTAAGTAAAACCAAAATCACCTATCTTCATGATAAAGATTTCAAAATAAAAATCATAAGCATGTTCGCAGAACTACAGATATTGAAGACCTCATTGAGGATATTAAGAAAGAGATAGAAACTTTGTAAAATACAGTATCTGAGAGATTCTCAAGATGGTGGTGTGAGTAGGGTGGCGGAAATATTCTCCCAAAACCAAAGGTAGTTTGAAAATACAGCATGTACTATTCCTAAAAGAGTGACCAGAAGATACAGTACACCAGCCAGGCTACATCTACATCAGCGAGAACTCAACATCTCATGGAAAAGGCTAAGATACAAAGCCATGACCCAGTGGGACAAGAGCACTCCCCCTCCCCACCCAACCTACCAGCAGGAGAAAAAGAATCAGAGTGGGAAGGGAGTGGAAGTACAGGACTGCTTAAAACCAGCTCTAGTAATCTGCACCAGGAGCACAGACACACATTGCTTGGTGTACTGGATATTAGGGGAATGGAAAAGCAAAATCCGAGACTGAGACTGCAAACAGGTTCCCACATCTGGCTTCCCTAGGACAAAAGAAAAGCGGGTGCTTTAAAAGTCTAAAAGAGACAATGGTTTAACAGGCGGGCAAAATTGTCCTGGCACACTCAGCCCAGCAGGCCGGGAGCTTTAACGAACTTCAGGTGCCCTAACCCTCTGGGTGGCAATCAGCTTCAAAGCACCTCATGGTGAAAAGCAGCCTGCAATTCATTCCCCCCACTGGTACTGACGGCAAACCAGCTGACACACCATCGCTGCAGAATAGCCAGGGAGCAGCCAGGCCCACAGCAACCACACAGAGGCTTCTCCCTCCACATGGCTAACTGGCCCAGACTCAGAGGCTGCCCCCTGTACTCAGTTGACTGGCACAGACAGCAGAGAACAGCATGGAGTCTGGAAGGCACAAAGAGATTTTGTTCTCACGGCGAACATGCACTGCTCACCTGCAAACCCCAGTAGTGCCCTAGGCCATCCCGAGGGCTGCCCCACCCACAGCAGCCCAGGATATTAACCCAGAGGCTGCCCCCTGCACCCAGTTGACCACCACAGACAGAGGAAACCTGCACAGAGTCCAGGAAGCATGTAGGGGCTCTGTTCACATGGCAAACACATGCTGCTTGCCTGCAACCACTGCCAGTGCCCTGGCTATCCTGAGGGCTTCCCACCCACGGTAGCTCAGAGGATTAACCCAGAGGCTGCTCCCTGTGTGCAGTTGCCCAGCACAGGCAGCAGAGATCATCTCAGAGTTTGGGAAGCATGAAGGGGTGCTGTTCTCATGGGAGAAGACACGCTGCTCACCTGTGACCCCCGCCAATGCCCTAGGCCATCCCAAGGGCCACCCCGCCCATGGCAGCTCAGAGGATTAACCCAGAGGATGCTCCCTGTGTGTATCTGACCAGCACAGGCAGTGGAGAAGGGCAAGGTAACCAGCAAGGAGGAAGGGACTTTGTTCTCCAAGCTGACACATGCACCACTCACCAGAGATCACTTCCATCACCATGAAAAGGCACAAGAACCTTTTTCAGTCCAATATCCCTCAAACACCAAAGAGAGGGCCTGGTGAGACCAAAATCATCAATCTTCCTGAAAAAGAATTCAAAATAAAAGCATAAATATGCTGATGAAGCTCCAGAAACTATGTAAGAGCTAAGGGATGAATTCCAGAGGGAGATAACAGAAATGAAACAAACAATTGAAGGATTTAAAATCAGACTGGATGAGGTGCAAGAGAGTGTTAATGGAATGGAAATCAGAAAACAGGAATACAGAGAAGCTGAGGCAGAGAGAGCTAAAAGGATCTCTAGGAATGAAAGAATATTAAGAGAACTGTGTGACCAATCCAAATGGAACAATATCTGCATTATAGGGATACCAGAAGAAGAAGAGAGAGAAAAAGGGACAGAACTGTCTTTGAAGAAATAATTGCTAAAAATTTCCCCAATCTGAGGAAGGAAATAGTCTCTCAGACTATGGAAGTCCACAGATCTCCCAAAACAAGGGACCCAAGGAGGACAATACCAAGACATATAATAATTAAAATGGCAAAGACTGAAAACAAGGACAGGGTATGAGAAGCCACCAGAGAGAGAAAAAAAATTACCTACAAAGGAAAATCCATCAGGCTGTCATCAGACTTCTCAGCAGAAACCTTACAGGCCAGAAGGGAATGGCATGACATATTCAGTGCAATGAAACAGAAGGGCCTGGAACCAAGAATACTGTATCCAGTAAGATTATCATTTAAATGTGAAGGAGGGATTAAACAATTTCCAAATAAGCAAACGTTGATGGAAGTTACCTCCCACAAACTATCTCTACAGTGTATTTTAAAAGGACTGCTCTAGATGGAAGTGCTCCTAAGGCTAACTTGATGTTACCAGAGAAAATAAAACCACAGCAAAGAAAGCAGACAAACCAAATACTAACTAAATGCAAAATAAAATCAGCTATCCACAAAATCCGTCAAAGGAAACACAATATAGTACACAATAAAACACCTAACATATAAACAGTGGAGGAGGAAGAAAAAGAAGGGAGAGAAAAAAAGAATCATCAGACTGTGTTTATAATAGCATAATAAGTGAGTTAAAGTTAGATGGTTAGATAGTAAAGAAGCTACCTTTGAACCTTTGGTAACCATGAATCCAAAGCCTGCAGTGGCAATAAGTACATATCTATTGATAATCACCCTAAATGTAAATGGACTGAATGCACCAATCAAAAGACACAGAGTAACAGACTAAATAAAAAAGCAAGACCCATCCACATGCTGCCTACAAGAGACTCACCTCTAACCCAAAGACATACACAGACTGAAAGTCAAGGGTTGGAAAAAGATATTTCATGCAAACAATAGGGAGTAAAAAGGAGGCGTGGTGGTACTTCTATCAGACAAAATAGCCTTGAAAACAAAGAAAGTAACAAGAGACAAAGAAGAACATTATATAATGATAAAGGAGTCAGTCCAAAAGAGAACTTAACCATTATAAATATCTATGCACCCAACACAGGAGCACCTACATATGTGAGACAAATGCCAACAAAATTAAAGGAGGAAATCGAATGCAATGCGTTCATTCTAGGAGACTTCAACACACCACTCACTCCAAAGGACAGATCAACCAGACTGAAAATAAAGGACACAGAGGCACTGAACAACACACTAGAACAGATGGACCTAACAGACATCTATAGAACTCTACACCCAAAAGCAGCAGGATACACATTCTTCTCAAGTGCACATGGAACAATTTCCAGAATAGATCACATAATAGGCCACAAAAAGAGCTTCAGTAAATTCAGAAAGACTGAAATTGTATCAACCAGCTTCTCAGACCACAAAGATATGAAACTAGAAATAAATTATGCAAACAAAGAAGCCCAAAAAACATGAAGGCTTAACAACATGCTCCTAAATAATCAATGACCATATCAAAACAGAGATTAGTCAATATATGGAGACATATGAAAACAACAACTCAACACCCCAAAGCCAGTGGGGTGCAGTGAAGGCAGTTCTAAGAGGAAAGTATATTGCAGTACATTACCTCAAGAAAGAAGAACAATCCCAAATGAACAGTCTAACCTCACAATTAATGAAACTAGAGAAAGAACAAATGAGGCCCAAAGTCAACAGAAGAAGGGACATAATAAAGATCAGAGCAGAAATGAATAAAATTGAGAAGAAAAAAAACAATAGAATCAATGAAACCAGGAGCTGGTTCTTTGAGGGCATAAACAAAATAGATAAACCCCTAGCCAGACTTACCAAGGAAAAAAAGAGAGTATACACACATAAACATAATCACAAATTGTAGAGGAAAAATCATTACAGATACCACAGAAATACAAAGAACTACTAGAGAATACTATGAAAAATTACATGCTAACAAATTGGATAACCTAGAAAAAAATGGACTACTTTCTAGAAAAATACAACCTTCCAAGACTGACCAGGAAGAAACAGAAAATCTGAACAGACCAATTACCAGCAATGAGATTGAATTGGTAATCAAAAAACTACCTAAGAACAAAACTCCTGGACCAGATGGCTTCACCACTGAATTTTACCAGACATTTAGAGAAGACCTAATACTCATCCCTCCTTTAAGTTTTCCAAAAAGTAGAAAAGGAGGGAATACTTCTAAACTCATTCTCTGAGGCCAGCATCATTCTAATACCAAAATGAGGCAAAGACACCACAAAAAAAGAAAACTACAGACAAATATATTCCTGATGAAGACAGATGCAAAAATCCTCAACAAAATATTACAAACTGAATTCAAAAATATATCAAAAAGATCATGATGATCAAGTGGGTTTTATTCCAAGGATGCAAGGATGGTACAATATTAGAAAATCCATCAACATCATTCAACACATCAACAAAAAGAAGGACAAAAATCACATGATCATCTAAATAGATGCTGAAAAAGCCTTTAACAAAATTCAACATACATTAATGATAAAAACTCTTTAAAAAGTGGGTATCAAGGGAACATATCTAAACATAATAAAGCCATATATGACAAACCCACAGTTAACATCATACTCAATGGTTCAAAGTTGAAAATTTTCCTCTAAGATCAGGAACAGGTTAAGGATGCTCATCCCACCACTTATACTCAACAAAGCACAGCTATCAGACAAGAAAAAGAAATAAAAATCATCTAAATTAGTAAGGAAGAGGTAAAATTGTCCGTATTTGCAATTGACAAGATGTCATATATAGAAAAGCCCTAAAGACTACACCAAAAATTATTGTACCTAATAAATTAATTCAGTAAAGTTGAGGATACAAAATGAATATACTATATTCATTTCTATATACTAATAATGAAATAGCAGAAAGGGAAATAAAATAATCCCCTTTATAATTGCATCAAAAAGAATAAAATACCTGGGTATAAATTTAAGCAAGGAGCTGAAAAACTTGTACATTGAAATCTATTAGATATTGATTAAAGAAATGGAAGATGACATAAACAAATTGTGGCTAAAATGAAGGTTCTTGTGGTCAGGATACTCACCTGGCCCTGGTTGGCTAGTTCACTACACATGTGCGGGCAATACATTGTTATTGACTCTATATAAAGAGCTCCTCCCAGTGCTCTGGGCGACACGGTGGCATGGCTGCAAGGCTGCAGGAGAGCAGAGCAGAGGCTGGAGTGGTGGCAGCACCGAGGACACAGGCCCAGGGGATGGCAGTGCAGGTAGAGAAGCCCAGAGGACATCTGTGTGGGTAGAGAGGCCCAGAGGCAGAGACTGGCTTGCTGCATGCAGACTTGATCTGAGTGAACAAGATTTTAGTGATTGTCCTGCTACCACAGAAATAAAGTTGGTTATAACCCTTTCACCCCAAGAATGTTCTACTGTCATTTCTTTGGTCACACTGAATCCATAGTGAACTTGCCTGGGACTGAAACCCATTGGCAAGACAAAATGGATAGATATTCCATGCTCATACATAGGAAGAAGTAACATTGTTAAAATGTCTATACCACCCGAAGCAATCTACAGATTCAATGCAATCCTTATCATAATACCAATGTCATTTTTCACAAAACTAGAGTAAATATTCCTATGGAACCATAAGAGACTCTGAATATCCAAAGTAATCTTGAGAAAAAAATTAAGTTGGAATTATAACACTCCCTGATCTTTAATTATACAACTAAGCTATAGTAATCAAACAGTATGGTACTGGCACAAAATAGGCACATAAATCAGTGGAATATAAGTGAGAGTTCAGAAATAAAGCCACACTTATATGGTTAATTACTATATAGCAAAGGAGGCAATAACAGACAATGGGGAAAAGATAGTCTTTTCAATAAATGATGTTGGAAAAACTGGACAGCTGCATCCAAAAGAATGAAACTGAACCATGGTCTTACACCATATAGAAAAATAAACTCAAAATGGAATAAAGACCTAAATATAAGACCTAAAGCAATGAGATTCCTAGAAGAAATCATACACAGTAAACTCTTGAACATCATTAGTAATTTTTTTTGGATATGTCCCCTCAGGCAAGGGAAACAAAAGCAAAAATAAGAGCAAGTACATCAAACTAAAAAGCTTCTACAGAGCAAAGGAAACCATCAACAAAATGAAAAGGCAATCTTCCTAATAGAATATATTTGCAAATAATTAAATATATTCCATAAGGGGTTAGTATCTCAAATATATAAAGGACTCATACAACTGAAAACCAAAAAGAAAAGAAATAAAATCCAATTAAAACATGGGCTGAGAACCTGAATAGAAATCTTTCCAAAGAAGACATGCAGATGTTCAACATACAATATCATATATCAGCTCTACTTCAATGGAAAAAGAATACTAAAAAAAAAAAAAAGCCTCCAATAGAAAGCTTTTCTACCAGCAAAAGTCCTGAGAAGAGGTTGGCCTAAAAACAAAGTTTGACATTCCCACTCTATTCTAGCCAAACAACAATGAAAAAAACTCCTCTTCCCCACTCCATGGAGCTCATCAGGGCTAACTTGGGAACTCATCTTCTACCCCTTCCTACACCCACCCTGCAGAGAGTACACTACAATTCCACCAGCAGGTAGTGTTTAAGGGCGTAAGCCAAGGAGATAATCATCCATCCCTTGCCTGGCAGAAACAGGCAGGACTCTGTTTCATGAGCAGGCAGTATCCATGCAGTATATAGGAGGCTTATCTTCCATCTCCAGACCACTGGATGCAGGCGGCAGCAATCCATCCTGATGGGGTAATACTGGTGAGTCTGAATGAGCAGCTGATCTCCTATCTCCTTTCCAACATAAGAAAGAGATGTTCTAATTCTCCAACCAAGCTAACATCAGTGGAGTTCACAGCAAGATTTAATGAGGTAGTACAATGGGGAACTAGTTATTGTTAGGCTTCACACACACCCTCCATGTCATCAGGTGATCACTGGGAAGCTGGATCTCCACAACCACCTTACAGCAACAAAACTGAGCAAGGTGAACAAAACAGGGAGAGTCAGCACCCATATTGTGTCAACAGATGTTAGTAGGATCTGAGCTTCTACTCACATTAAGGAGGCAGAACAAGGTGGTACAAGGAGAGATGGTTGATACTATGCTTCCTGCTTTTCCTGTTCTCACTGGGGCAAAATAGGAAGATGAACTTCCACCTCATCCATCTGAAATGAAGTAGTGTGAGTCAGTACCCACTTTCTCTGGGAGTGCGTGTGCTGACAGAGCCTACCAGGAAATTGAACATATGCTCCCATCTGGCCCTTAAGGTGCACTTCAACAGGGTGACTTTCTGATTTTAAAAAAAAAGGTTAATACCATTCAGAGTTTTCTAATAGAATATTAACAATATCCAGGCTACACTTGAAAATCACTCATCATACTGAAGACCAAAATAATGACATTTGAATGAGAAAAGATAATCAATACATACCAAGATGAATAAGATGTTGTAATCATCTGAGAAAAGTTCTCAACTGCCATCACAAAAACCCTTCAATAAGTAACTGAAGTTTCTTGAAAGAAATCAAAATTATTAAAAAGAACTCTAATCATAGAACTGAAAAATACAATAACAAATATAAAAATGGACAGGCTCAGTAGTAGAGTGGAGATGAGAGAGGATAAAATAAGTAAAATTAAAAAGAGAGCAATAGGATTTACCCAATCTGAACAACAGAGGGAAAAGAGACTAGGGGAAAAACACAATGAAAAAAGTCACAGGGATCTGTGGGGCAATAACAAAAGAACTACCATTTATATAACTGGAGTCCCAGAAGGAGAAAAGAAAGATAGTGAGACTAAAAACAAGTAATAATGGCTGAAAACTTCCCAAATTTGATGAAATACATAAACCTACAGATGCAAAAAGCAAATAAGATAAACCCAGAGAAATCCAGGCCAGAGAACATCATAATTAAGCTTCTGAAAAAAACAAAGAAAAAAGCTCTTAAAAGCAGCCAGAGACAAAACTTTACAAATGAACATGAATTTCAAGGATAGATTTCTTATATGAAACTGTGGAAGCCAGAAGGAAGTGGTACATTTTTCAAGTAATGAAAGAAAAAAATTGTCAACTCTGTAGTCTATGTATAGCAAAAATATCCTTCAGTAATAAAGGAGAAATAAATACATTCTCAGATGAGGAAAAACTAAGATAATTTATCTCTACTAAACCCACCCTTAAAAAATATCTAAAAGAAATTCTCTAACCAGAGGAAATGATGAAAAACCTCAAATCAACAACAGTACTTTCATCTTAAAGACCATGGAAATAGAAGGCTTGGCATTTCAGAAAGGAATTAACATAACAATGGGTAAAAATTTGGGTAAATATAATAAGATTACCTTACTTCTTTTTTGTGTGTGTGTGTAGATAATTATTTTTTATTGAAGGGTAGTTGACACACACTATTACATTAGTTTCAGGTGCACAACACAGTGATTCAACATTTATATGCATGATAATTCTAGGTACCAGCTATCACCATGTCAAGTTGTTACAATATTTTGACTATATTCCTTATGCTATACATTACATCCCGGTTACTTATTTATTTTACAATTGGAAGTGTGCACTTTTTTGTATGTGTGTGAGGGCCTCTTATATTTATTGACCAAATGGTTGTTAACAACAATAAAATTCTGTATAGGGGAGTCAATGCTCAATGCACAATCATCAATCCACCCCAAGCCTAATTTTCGTCAGTCTCCAATCTTCTGAAGCATAATGAACAAGTTCTTACATGGAGAACAAATTCTTACATAGTGAATAAATTACATGGTGAACAGTACAAGGGCAGTCATCACAGAAACTTTTGGTTTTGCTCATGCATTATGAACTATAAACAGTCAGTTCAAACATGAATACTCATTTGATTTTTATACTTGATTTATATGTGGATACCACATTTCTCTCCTTACTATTATTATTTTTAATAAAATGCTGACGTGGTAGGTAGGTACAAGATAAAGGTAGAAAACATAGTTTAGTGTTGAAAGAGAGCAAATGTAGATGATCAGGTGTGTGCCTATAGACTATGTGTTAAAGCAAGCTAGACAAGGGCAATAAAACATCCACGTATGCAGAAGATTTCTCTCAGAACAAGGGAGTGAGGTTCTAAGCCTCACCTCTGTTGATCCCCAATTTCTCACCTGATGGCCTCCCTGCGACTGTGCCTGTCTTAGGTTGTTCCTCCCTTGAGGAATCTTACCCGTCTCTGGCTAACCAGTCATCTTCCGGGGCCATACAGGGAAATGTAAAGTTGGTAAGTGAGAGAGAAGCAATATTGTTTGAAAAGGGTAGCTTTTTACTTCTTTGCATATTTATGCCCTGTGGCTTCTATGCCCAGCATTTGTCTTGAGGTATCTTTACCACTTGGAAGAATTATGATACTCGGTAAATTTGATATGAGGCACGAATTCTACTAAAGGGTTGTAATTAGGAGGGAAGAAGAAAAGCTATAGAAGTAGCAGGTGGAAGAAAACATGGGAAGATTGCTTATTTCTTTGACATATCTTCTTGTAGAGTAACTTCAGCATGTATAGGTTTTAAACTACTAATTAAATTGTGCACACACATTAACGTAATAGGAGTGTAGTTACATAACCAAAGCATACCTGTAATTACCATCCATCTCCAGTGAAACCAAGAAAACCAGTTAGGCACCTTAGGCATTTGTGAAAACTTATCTATGATATGGTGGATATTGTCCAACTGAACTTGAACAGTCTGAGAGAAATCAGACAAATTAAAACAACCCATTCCTGGGGACTGTTCACATCCCATATGTTCTTTTAACAGTAAATAGTCTGTAGTTGTAAGATTTTGGAGTGCTACAATTTGCACTTCTCCTAATTCTTGGTTGAATTCCAACAGTATAGATCCAGTCAAATTTGTTGTTTTACTGTATGCACAGGCCAGCTTAGATATCTCCTTCTTCATTTCCATGGCAAGTCCAGGAACTGGTGGGATGAGTGCATCTACACCTTTAACAGTGCATGGATCTTTGTTGGGGTTTTTTGATGATCATCTTCTGGCATGAGTCTTCCAGAGAGAGATGATGTTGGAAGTTCTTTTACATATCGTATCTTAGTTGATTTTCGGGGTAACCAAATTAGGCTTTGATCCTCTGTATAAACACAAACAGGCCCTTTGCCTACACTTTCATATGCCCTTTATACCCTTGTGTAGAACTTATTGGAGGTCACCACACAGGAACTGCCTTTTTTTTTTTTTTGGTATCATTAATATACACTTACATGAAGAATATTATGTTTACTAGGCTCTCCCCTATACCAGGTCCCCCCATAAACCCCTTTAGAGTAACTGTCCATCAGCATAGCAAAATGTTGTAGAATCATTACATGCCTTCTCTGTGTTGTACAGCCCTCCCCTTTCTCACACGCCCCCCCAATGCATGATAATCTTAATACCCCCTTTATTCTTCCCCCCCCCTTATCCCTCCCTACCCACCTATCCTCCCCAGTCCCTTTCCCTTTGGTACCTGTTAGTTCATTCTTGAGTTCTGTGATTCTGCTACTGTTTTGATCCTTCAGTTTTTCCTTTGTACTTATATTCCACAGATGAGTGAAATCATTTCGTATTTCTCTTTCTTCGCTTGGCTTGTTTCACTGAGCATAATACCCTCCAGCTCCATCCATGTTGCTGCAAATGGTAGGATTTGCCCTTTTCTTATGGCTGAGTAGTATTCCATTGTGTATATGTACCACATCTTCTTTATCCATTCATCTATCGATCGACATTTAGGTTGCTTCCAATTCTTGGCTATTGTAAATAGTGCTGCGATAAACATAGGGGTACATTGGTCTTTCTCATACTTGATTGCTGCATTCTTAGGGTAAATTCCTAGGAGTGCAATTCCTGGGTCAAATGGTATGTCTGTTTTGACCATTTTGATGTACCTCCATACTGCTTTCCACAATGGTTGAACTAATTTACATTCCCACCAGCAGTGTAGGAGGGTTCCCCTTTCTCCACAGCCTCGCCAACATTTGTTGTTGTTTGTCTATTGGATGGCAGCCATCCTTACTGGTGTGAGGTGATACCTCATTGTAGTTTTAATTTGCATTTCTCTGATAATTAGCGATGTGGAGTATCCTTTCATGTGTCTGTTGGCCATCTGTATTTCTTTTTTGGAGAACTGTCTGTTCAGTTCCTCTGCCCATTTTTTAATTGGGTTATTTGTTTTTAGTTTGTTGAGGCATGTGAGCTCTTTATATATTCTGCACGTCAAGCCTTCATCGGATCTGTCATTTTCAAATATATTCTCCCATTCTGTAGGGTTCCTTTGTGTTCTATTGATGGTGGCTTTTGCTGTACAGAAGCTTTTCAGCTTAATATAGTCCCACTTGTTCATTTTTGCTGCTGTTTTCCTTGCCCAGGGAGATATGTTCAAGAAGAGGTCACTCATGTTTATGTCTAAGAGGTTTTTGCCTATGTTTTCTTAAAAGAGTTTAATGGTTTCATGACTTATATTCTTGTCTTTGATCCATTTTGAGTTTACTTTTGTATATGGGGTTAGACAGTGGTCCAGTTTCATTCTCCTACATGTAGCTGTCCAGTTTTGCCAGCACCATCTGTTGAAGAGACTGTCATTTCGCCATTGTATGTCCATGGCTCCTTTATCAAATATTAATTGACCATATATGTATGGGTTAATGTCTGGATTCTCTAGTCTGTTCCATTGGTCTGTGGCTCTGTTCTTGTGCCAGTACCAAACTTTCTTGATTACTACGGCTTTATAGTAGAGCTTGAAGTTGGGGAGTGAGATTCCCCCTACTTTATTCTTCTTTCTCAGGATTGCTTTGGCTATTCGGGGTCTTTGGTGTTTGCATATGAATTTTTGAATTATTTGTTCCAGTTCATTGAAGAATGTTGCTGGTAGTTTCATAGGGATTGCATCAAATCTGTATATTGCTTTGGGCAGGATGGCCATTTTGACGATATTAATTCTTCCTAGCCACTAGCATGGGATGAGTTTCCATCTGTTAGTGTCCCCTTTAATTTCTCTTAAGAGTGACTTGTAGTTTTCAGAGTATAAGTCTTTCACTTCTTTGGTTAGGTTTATTCCTAGGTATTTTATTTTTTTTGATGCAATTGTGAATGGAGTTGTTTTCCTGATTTCTCTTTCTGTTGGTTCATTGATAGTGTATAAGAAAGCTACAGATATCTGTATGTTGATTTTGTATCCTGCAACTTTGCTGTATTCCAATATCAGTTCTAGTAGTTTTGGGGTGGAGTCTCTAGGGTTTTTTATGTACAGTATCATGTCATCTGCAAATAGTGACAGTTTAACTTCTTCTTTACCAATCTGGGTTCCTTGTATTTTTTTGTTTTGTCTGATTGCCGTGGCTAGGACCTCCAGTAGTATGTTAAATAACAGTGGGGAGAGTGGGCATCCCTGTCTAGTTCCCGATCTCAGCAGAAATGCTTTCAGCTTCTCGCTGTTCAATATAATGTTGGCTGTGGGTTTTTCATAGATGGCCTTTATTATGTTGAGGTACTTGCCCTCTATTCCCATTTTGCTGAGGGTTTTTATCATGAATGGATGTTGAACTTTGTCAAATGCTTTTTCAGCATCTATGGAGATGATCATGTGGTTTTTGTCTTTCTTTTTGTTGATGTGATTGATGATGTTGATGGACTTTCGAATGTTGTACCATCCTTGCATCCCTGGGAAGAATCCCACTTCGTCATGGTGTATGACCCTTTTGACGTATTTTTGAATTCGGTTTGCTAATATTTGTTGAGTATTTTTGCATCTATGTTCATCAGGGATATTGGTCTGTAGTTTTCCTTTTTGGTGGGGTCTTTGCCTGGTTTTGGTATTAGGGTGAGGTTAGCTTCATAGAATGAGTTTGGGAGTATTCCCTCCTCCTCTACTTTTTGGAAAACTTTAAGGAGAATGGGTATTACGTCTTCCCTGTGTGTCTGATAAAATTCCGAGGTAAATCCATTTGGCCCGGGGGTTTTGTTCTTTGGTAGTTTTTTGATTACCGCTTCAATTTCGTTGCTGGTAATTGGTCTGTTTAGATTTTCTGTTTCTTTCTGGGTCTGTCTTGGAAGGTTGTATTTTTCTAGGAAGTCGTCCATTTCTTCTAGGTTTCCCAGCTTGTTAGCATATAGGTTTTCATAGTATTCTCTAATAATTCTTAGTATTTCTGTGGGGTCCGTCGTGATTTTTCCTTTCTCGTTTCTGATACTGTTGATTTGTGTTGACTCTCTTTTCCTCTTAAAAAGTCTGGCTAGAGGCTTATCTATTTTGTTTATTTTCTCAAAGAACCAGCTCTTGGTTTCATTGATTTTTGCTATTGTTTTATACTTCTGAATTTTATTTATTTCTTCTCTGATCTTTATTATGTCCCTCCTTCTGCTGACCATAGGCCTCATTCGTTCTTCTTTTTCCAATTTCGATAATTGTGACATTAGACCATTCATTCGGGATTGTTCTTCCTTCTTTAAATATGCTTGGATTGCTATATACTTTCCTCTTAAGACTGCTTTTGTTGTGTCCCACAAAAGTTGGGGCTTAGTGTTGTTGTTGTCATTTGTTTCCATATATTGCTGGATCTCCATTTTGATTTGGTCATTGATCCATTGATTATTTAGGAGCGTGTTGTTAAGCCTCCATGTGTTTGTGAGCCTCTTTGCTTTCTTTGTACAGTTTATTTCTAGTTTTATGCCTTTGTGGTCTGAAAAGTTGGTTGGTAGGATTTCAATCTTTTGGAATTTACTGAGGCTCTTTTTGTGGCCTAGTATGTGGTCTATTCTGGAGAATGTTCCATGTGCACTTGAGAAGAATGTGTATCCTGTTGCTTTTGGATGTAGAGTTCTGTAGATGTCTATTAGGTCCATCTGCTCTACTGTGTTGTTCAGTGCTTCTGTGTCCTTCTTATTTTCTGCCCGGTGGATCTATCCTTTGGGGTGAGTGGTGTGTTGAAATCTCCTAGAATGAATGCATTGCAGTCTATTTCCCCCATTAGTTACATTAGTATTTGTTTCACATATGCTGGTGCTCCTGTGTTGGGTGCATATATATTTAGAATGGTTATATCTTCTTGTTGGACTGAGCCCTTTATCATTATGTAGTGTCCTTCTTTATCTCTTGTTACTTTCTTTGTTTTGAAGTCTATTTTGTCTGATATTAGTACTGCAACCCCTGCTTTCTTCTCGCTGTTGTTTGCCTGAAATATGTTTTTCCATCCCTTGACTTTTAGTCTGTACATGTCTTTGGGTTTGAGGTGAGTTTGTTTTAAGCAGCATATAGATGGGTCTTGCTTTTTTATCCATTCTATTACTCTGTGTCTTTTGAGTGGTGCATTCAGTCCATTAACATTTAGGGTGACTATTGAAAGATATGTACTTATTGCCATTGCAGGCTTTAAATTCGCGGTTACCAAAGCTTCAAGGTTAGCCTCTTTAGTATCTTACTGCCTAACTTAGCTCGCTTATTGAGCTGTTATATACACTATCTGGAGATTCTTTTCTTCTCTCCCTTCTTATTCTTCCTCCTCTATTCTTCATATGTTGGGTGTTTTGTTCTGTGCTCTTTCTAGGAGTGCTCCCATCTAGAGCAGTCCCTGTAAGAAGTCCTGTAGAGGTGGTTTGTGGGAAGCAAATTCCCTCAGCTTTTGTTTGTCCCTCAGCTTTTGTTTGGGAATTATTTAATCCCCACCATCATGTTTAAATGATAGTCCTGCTGGATACAGTATCCTTGGTTCAAGGCCCTTCTGTTTCATTGCATTAAATATATCATGCCATTCTCTTCTGTTGAGAAGTCTGATGTTAGCCTGATGGGTTTTCCTTTATAGGTGACCTTTTTCTCTCTAGCTGCCTTTAAACTCCTTGTCCTTGATCTTTGCCATTTTAATTATTATGTGTCTTGGTGTTGTCCTCCTTGGATCCTTTCTGTTGGGGGTTCTGTGTATTTCTGTGGTCTGTTCGATTATTTCCTCCCCCAGTTTGGGGAAGTTTTCAGCAATTATTTCTTCCAAGATATTTTCCATCCCTTTTCCTCTCTCTTCTTCTTCTGGTACCCCTATAATACGGATATTGTTTCTTTTGGATTGGTCACACAGTTCTCTTAATATTGTTTCATTCCTGGAGATCCTTTTATCTCTCTCTATGTCAGCTTCTATGCGTTCCTGTTCTCTGGTTTCATTTCCATCAATGGCATCTTGCATCCTATCCATTCTGCTTATAAACCCTTCCAGAGTTTGTTTCATTTCTGTAATCTCCTTTCTGGCATCTGTGATCTCCCTCCGGACTTCATCCCATTTCTCTTGCATATTTCTCTGCATCTCTGTCAGCATGTTTATGATTTTTGTTTTTAATTCTTTTTCAGGAAGACTGGTTAGGTCTGTCTCCTTCTCTGGTGTTGTCTCTGTGATCTTTGCCTGTAGTTTTGCCTTTTCATGGTGATAGGAATAGTTTGCAGAGCTGGAACGAGTGGAGGCTGGAAGAACTTCCCTTCTTGTTGGTTTGTGGCCCTCCTCTCCTGGGAGAACAGCGACCTCTAGTGACTTGTGCTGGGCAGCTGCGTGCAGACAGGGCCTCTGCTTCCTGCCCGTCTGCTATGGAGTTTATCTCTGCTTTTGCTGTGGGCGTGGCCTGGCTCAGGCTGCTGCTCCAAAGTGGTGGAGTCGCATTGGACTGGGAGTGGCAGGGAGGCTATTTATCTCCATAAGGGGCCTCCATGCTCCCTGCAACCCAGGGGATTAGGGTGCCCAGAGATCCCGGGATTCCCTACCTCTGGATTAAGTGTCCCGTCGTTCCCCTTTAAGACTTCTAAGAAGAACCTGCCAAAACAAAGCATCGAACACCAAAAACAAAAAAACAAAAAAAACTTTTTAATTAAAAAAATAAATAATAAAAAAAAAAAGACCGCTTGTTCATCTTTATTCTCCGGCGCCAGCCTCAGGCATCTGCTCCCCAGTCTTGCTGCCCTGTTTCCCTAGTATTGGGGTCCCTATCCCTTTAAGACTTCCAAAAAGTGCTCGCCAAAACAAAGCTGAAAAAAAATAAATAAATAAAAATAAAAAATGGTCACTCGCTTTTCTTACGTCCTTCAGCACCAGCCCTCCGGTACCCGCTCACCATTCTTGCTGCCCTATTTCCCTAGTATCCAGGGCCCCACACACGCATTGTGTCTGCGCTCTCGTCCGGATGGCTGGGGCTGGGTGTTCAGCAGACCTGGGCTCCATCTCCCTCCCACTCTGCCTATTCTTCTCCCGCCGGGAGCTGGGGGGAGGGGTGCTCAGGTCCCGCCGGGCCGGGGCTTGTATCTTACCCCCTATATGAGGCACTGAGTTCTCGCAGGTGTGGATGTGGTCTGGATGTTGTCCTGTGTCCTCTGGTCTTTATTCTAGGAAGAGTTGTCTTTGTTATATTTTCATAGATATATGTGGTTTTGGGAGGAGATTTCCAGTGCTCTACTCACGCCACTATCTTGGCTCCACCTCCTATCTTACTTCTTATGAGTTTCTTAAATCATATTCAATGGTAGAAGCAAAAATTACAGCATCATTTGATGTGTTGCTCAAGGAGATATACATAGGAGATACTTAAGATAATTATACTTCAAAAGCAGAGAGGGTAAGAGGACTTAAATGGGAGTAACATTTCTGTTTCCCTTGAAGAGAAAATGTGTTGATATGGTAGACTATTTATGTATGTTTACTGTAATATCTAGAGTAACCACAAAGAAAACTCAAACAACATAATAAAAATGATACAAATAAATCATCTGAACATTTAAAATGTTCAAATAACCTGCAAGAAGTTAAGAAAAGATAAACAGGACCAAAAAACAAAGGAAACAAATAGACAACAAATGAAATAAAATGGCAGACATAAGCCCTAACATACAAATAAGTACTTTATAGTAAATGACCTTAATATACCAATTATAGGTAGATTGACAGAATAGAATTGACACAATATACAATATAAAAAAATATATGCAATATACAAAATCAGTACACAAAAATTGCATTACTATCTACTAATAACAAACTGTCAGAAAGTGAAATTAAGAAGCAATAAGATTTATGATTGCATCAAAACGTATAAAATACATAGGAATAAATTTAACCAAGGAACTGAAAGACCTAGATACTGAAAATTATAAGACACTGATTAAAGAAATTAAAGAAGACCTAAATAAATAGAAAGATATTCCATGCTCATGGATTAGAAGAATTACTATTAAAATGGCCATATTATCCAAAGCAATCTACAAATTCAATGCAATCTCTGTAATAAATTCTAATGGCATTCCAAATTCCATATGTAGAAAAATCTTAAAATTTGTATGGAACCACAAGACCTCAAATACCAAAATCAATCTTGAGAAAGAAGAATAAAGCTAAAGGTATCACACTTCCTGGTTTCAAACTATATTACAAAGAAATAGTAATCAAAACAGTATGACTGCCATAAAAACAGACATCTAAAACCAAAGGAATGGAATCAAGAGCCCAAAAATAAAGCCATGCATGTATGATTAACTAATATTTAACAAGGGAACTAAAAATACTCAATGGAGAAAAGACAGCCTCTTCAATAAACGGTGCTGGGAAAATGGGACAACCAACTCCAAATGATTGAACCTGGACCACTATATTATACCTTACACAAAAATTAATGCAAAACAGATCAAAGATGTGAATGTTTAAGACCTGAAACCATAAAACTCCTAGAAAAAAAGTATAGGCAGTAAAATCCTAGACATCCATGTTGGCAATGATTTTGGGGATTTAACCGCAAAAACAAAAATAAGCAAGCAGGAATACATCAAACAAAAAGGCTTTTGTAGTGAAGAAAGCAATCAACAAAATAAAAAGACAACCTAGCAAATGGGAGAAGATATTTACAAATGATATATCTGATAAGATGTTAACATCCAAAATATATAAAGAACTCATACAACACAATAGCAAAAAATCAAACAATATGATTTAAAAATGGGAAGAGGATATAAATAGACATTTTTCCAAAGACATACAGATGCCAACAGGTACATGAATATGTGCTGAACATCACTAATCATCAGGGGAATGCAAACCAAAACCACAATGAGGTATCACTTCACACACCTGTTAGAATGGCTATTAACAAAAAGACAAGAAATAACATGTGTTAGTGAGGATATGGAGAATAGGGAACCCAAGCACATTGTTGGTGGGATTGTAAATGGTACAGCCACTATGGAAAACAGTATAGCGGGTCCCCCCAAAATTAAAATATAACTACCATATAATCCAGCAATTCCACTTCTGGGTATTTATCTGAAGGAAAACATTAGCTTAAAAAGACATCTGCACCCCCACATTCACTGCAGCGTTATTTACAGTAATTAAGATATGGGAGAATGTAAATGTCCATTAATGGATGAATGGATAAAGAAAATGTGCTACATATCTGTGTGTATGATACACACACAACAGAATATTATTCAGCCACCGAAAAGTCAATTTTGCCATTGTGATATCATAGATGGACATTGTAGGCATTATCCTGAGAGAAAATAAGTCAGAGGAGGACAAATACTGTATGGTCTCACATATATGTGGAATCTAAGAATGAAAAAACAATCTCCAAAACACTGAATTCACAGGTACAGAGAACATACTGTTGGTTGCTGGAAGTAGGGGTATGGGCAGGCAGGATTGGTGAAGGTGGTAAAAAGTACAAACTTCCAGTTATAAAATAAAGAAGATCTGAGGATGTAATGTACACCATGGTAACTATAGTTAATAATAGTGTACTATATATTTGAAAGTTACTAAAAGAGTACATCTTAAAATTCTCATCACAGAAAAAAATTTTTATAACTATGCAATGATGCATGTTAACTAGACTTCTTGTGGTGATCATTTCCCAATATATACAAATATTGAATAATTATGTTGCACATCTGAAACTAATATGTCATGTATCAATTATACCTCAACAAAAAAAATCATCCAACACTATGCAGTCTACAATAATGTTGCTTCAAATAAATGATACAGATAAATTTAAAGTAAAAGAATGAAAAAATAGATATACCATGCAAACATTAATTTTTTAAAACAGGAGTTCCTATATTTATTATCAGATAGAGCAGATTTCAAAGCAATGAAAATTACTGAAGACAAATAAAGACATTACATAACGATTAATCCAGCAGGAAAACAGAACAACCCTGAGTGTCTGCATACAAAACTACAGAGCTTCAAAACAGAGAAATCAAAAATTAATAGAACTGACAAAATAGACTTACCATTTGACCCAGGAATTCCACTCCTACGAATTTTCCCTAAGAACGCAGCACTCAAATTTGAAAAAGACAGATGCACCCCTATGTTTATCGCAGCACTATTTACAATAGCCAAGAATTGGAAGCAACCTAAGTGTCCATCAGTAGATGATTGGATAAAGAAGATGTGGTACATATACACAATGGAGTATTACTCAGTATTATTCTTCTTATGGCTATAAGAAGAAAACAAATCCTACCATTTGCAACAACATGGATGGAGCTAGAGGGTATTATGCTCAGTGAAATAAGCCAAGCAGAGAAAGAGAGAAAGAGAAATACCAAATGATTTCACTCATCTGTGGAGTATAAGAACCAAGGAAAAACTGAAGGAAAAAAACAGCAGCAGAATCACAGAACCCAAGAATGGACTAACAGGTACCAAAGGGAAAGGGACTGGGGAGGATGGGTGGGTAGGGAGGGATAAGGGGTGGGGAAGAAGAAGGGGGGTATTAAGATTAGCATGCACAATGTGGGGGGGGAAAGGGGAGGGCTGTACAACACAGAGAAGACAAGTAGTGATTCTACAACATTTTGCTATGCTGATGGACAGTGACTGTAAAGGGGTTTATAGGGGGGACCTGGTATAGGGGAGAGCCTAGTAAACATAATATTCTTCATGTAATTGTAGATTAATGATAACAAAAAAATAGGAAAGGGAGATTACTCCCTGATAGGATAAAACTAACTGTAAATCAACGATTAATGCATGCTTTAAATATCCTTAATTTTGATCATTTAAAGGGTGTCAGATGATCAGCTATGGAAGTACATTTTTCTGATAATATTCCTTTCTCTTAAAAAAAAAAGCAGTTCCTGTGTGGTGACCTCCAATAAGTTCTTCACAATGGTATAAAGGGCATATCAAAGTGTGGGCAAAGGGTCTGTTTGTGTTTATACAGAGGATCAAAGCCTAATTTGGCTACCCAGAAAATGAACTAAGATACGATATGAAGAAGAAATTCCAATGTCAACATACTCTGGAAGAGTCATTCCAGAAGATAATCATCAAAAAACTTCAACAAAGATCCTGGCGCTGTTGCAGTTGTAGCTGCATTCATCCCACCGGTTCCTGGACTTGCCATTGGAATGAAGAAGGAGATATCTAAGCTGGCCTGTGCATACAGTAAAACAACAAATTTGACTGGTTCTATACTGTTGGAACTCAACCAAGAATTAGAAGAAGTGCAAGTTGCAGCACTCCAAAATCTTGCGACTACAGACTATCTACTGTTAAAAGAACATATGGGATGTGAACAGTTCCCAGGAATGTGTTGTTTTAATTTGTCTGATTTTTCTCAAACTATGCAAATTCAGTTAGACAATATCCATCATATCATAGATAAGTTTTCACAAATGCCTAGGGTGCCTAACTGGTTTTCTTGGTTTCACTGGAGATGGATGGTAATTACAGGTATGCTTTGGTTATGTAACTACACTCCTATTACGTTAATGTGTGTGCACAATTTAATTAGTAGTTTAAAACCTATACATGCTGAAGTTACTCTACAAGAAGATATGTCAAAGAACTAATCAATCTTCCCATGTTTTCTTCCATCTGCTACCTCTATAGCTTTTCTTCTTCCTTCCTAATTACAATCCTTTAGTAGAATTCGTGCCTCATATCGAATTTACCGAGTATCGTAATTCCTCCAAGTGGTAAAGATACCTCAAGACAAATGCTGGGCATAAAAGCCACAGGGCATAAATATGCAAAGAAGTAAAAAGCTACCCTTTTCAAACAATATTGCTTCTCTCTCACTTACCAACTTAATATTTCCCTGTATGGCCCCGGAAGATGACTGGTTAGCCAGAGACGGGTAAGATTCCTCAAGGGAGGAACAACCTAAGACAGGCACAGTCGCAGGGGGGCCATCAGGTGAGAAATTGGGGATCAACAGAGGTGAGGCTTAGAACCTCACCCCCCCTGTTTTGAGAGAAATCTTCTGCATCCGTGGATGTTTTGTTGCCCTTGTCTAGCTTGGATTAATACTTAGTCTATAGGCACAGACCTGATCATCTACATTTGCCCTCTTACAGCACTAAACTATGTTTTCTACCTTTATCTTGCATCTACCTACCACTTCAGCATTTTATTAAAAATAATAATAATAACAATAATAATAAGGAAGAAATGTGGGATTCACATATAAATCAAGTATAAAAATCAAACGAATATTCATATTTGACCTGATTGTTTATAGTTCATAATGCGTGATCAAAACCGAAAGTTTCTGTGATGACTGCCCTTGTACTGTTCACCATGTAAGAACTTATTCACTATGTAAGAATTTGTTCACCATGTAAGAACTTGTTTGTTATGCTTCAGAAGATCAGAGACTGATGAGAATTAGGCTTGGGGTGGATTATGATTGTGCATTGAGTCCCCTGTACAGAGTTTTATTGTTGTTAACAACCATTTGATCAATAAATATGAGAGATGCCCTCTAAAAAAAAAAAAACCTCTCTATCATTACTTTAATAGTGTTTGAGAAAATCAGAGATTAATAGAAACTTTTTATTGTGGAAGATCATGTAACTGTTTTATTGGGGCCTTCTTTATACTGAAGCATGGGGAGAATAATGTCACAAACCAGAATTGAGTTTAAATATATAGCTGCATCCTGAAATTGTGTTCCTCCCTTTTATTATCAAATATTTTTATTAAATTAGTTGAATGTGACAAATGAAGAAAAAAAAATTAATAGAGCTGAAAAGTGAGATAAATATATACAAAATAAGCACTGGCAATCCTAATATACTCCACTACTAGGATTTGATAGAATTTTCAGACAAAAATAAGCAAAAATATAGAACACAACAACACAATCAACCCACAATAACTAGTTGACAAATATAGAACATTCAACCCAACAAGAAAAGAATGCACATGTTTTTTCATAGTGCACAGAAAATTCATCAAGACAGATCATATCTTAGGCCTCAGAACAAACTTTCAACAAATTTAAAACAATTGAAATCATGCAGTGTTTTCTGGCCACAGCAGAACCATACTGGAAATCAATAACTAAAAAAACAACTAGAAAAATTCCAACCATTTGCCAATTAATTAAAAAACTTTTAAGAAATTCATGGTTCAAAGGAAAAGTCTCTAAGGCAATTTTAAAGCTGTTTATAATTCAATTAAAATTAAAACATACATACCAAAATTTGTGGGATACAATTAAAGCAGTGCTGTCTGGAGAATTAAAAATGCTAAATGCACACCTTAAAAAGAGAAATGGTATCAAACCAATAGTGTAAATTCCTACTTCGAGAAACTAGAAAAAAAGAGCAAAAAAGATCAAATAAAATCAAAGGATGGAAATAAAGGTAAGCCAAAAACACCTGAAAACAAGAAAATGGAGAAAGTCAATTAAACAAAAAGCTAGTACCTCAAAAACAATCAATAAAATTCATAAAACCACTAGTAAGACTGATTACAAACAACCAAAATTTAACTAAGATAAAACAGAAAACCAAAATAGTCTCATAACTACTAAATAAATTGAATTTTTAATATAAAATATCTCATAAAATTATCTCCAGGCACAGATACTTTCACTAGAGAATTCCACCAATATCAGTAGAGGTACTATCAACAGAGAATTCTTTGGAAGAATTAACACCAATTCTATACAGTCTCTTCCAGAAACAGAAGAAGAGGGAACTTCTCTACTCATTTTATGAAGTTAGTATTATCTCAATACTAAAACCAGACAGACAATACAAATAAAAAATTAAACCAAAACAGAACCTGTACTTAAATGTAGAACTATACAATTTTTAGAAAATAATAAAATCCAGGATTAGGAAGAGTTCTAAGAGGTGATACAAAAAGCAAATTCTATAAAGGAAAAGTGATAAATTGGACTTTGAACAATCCTATTTAAGGTGAAAAGACAAAGACTAGAAGAAAATAACTGCAAAGTGTGTATCTGACAAAGGACTAGAATCTACAATATATAATAATTCCACAATGAGGTATCACTGCAAAATTAGAATGGTTAAAATAAAAAAAAGAAATGCTAGTAATAATGTGGATTTAATCACATTGCTGGTGGGCATATAAAATGTTATAACTACTCTGGAAAATAGTTTGGGATCTTCATATATAACTAAACATGCAACTAAAATACCACTGGCTTCCCCCAAAACTGCATTCCTGGGCACTTATACAAGAAAAATGAAAACTTATGTTCACACAAAACATATGCACAAATGTTCATAGCTGGTTGAATCATAATAATAAAAAACTGGAAAACCAGATGCTTTTAGTAAGTGACTGGTTAAACAAACTGGTATATCTAAATCACAGAATACTACTCAACAATAAAAAAGAAGAACTATTGATACATATGACATCTTGGTTGAATCTTCAGAGAATTATGCTGAGTGGAAAACGTCAATCCCAAAGGGTTACAGATTGTATGATCCCATTTATGTAACATTCTTAAAGTGGCAAAATCACTGAAATGAACAGATTAGTTATGGTTAGTAGTCAGGGATAGGGGTAAGAGAATTGAAGGGACAGGGTGTGGCTATAAAAGGGGAACATGAGTAATCCTGGTGGTGATAAAAAATGCTCTGTACCTTGGGAGTGTATCAATGTCAAAATTATGTTTGTGATAGTACACTATAGTTTTATACAGTGTTACTACTGGAAGAAGGTGAATGAGGAGTACATGGGATTTCTCTGTATTATTTCTTACAAATACAATTAAATCTACAATTATCTCAAAATAAAAAATTTAGTTTAAAAAATGTGACAATACTATAACATGATTTGGGAGAAAATTTGTACCACTACAGGAATATATTAGGAAAGAAGAAAGTTCTCCAACAAATTACTTCAGTTTTCACCTTAAAAAAACTAAAACAAGATCAAATTAAACCCAAAGTTAAGCAGAAAAAGGGGGGGAAAAGATCAAAGCAGTAATCAATGAAATAGAAGATAGCAAAACAGTATAAAAAAGCAACGAAAATCAAAATTGGTTCTTGTGAAAATCAATACAATTAATAAGTATTGTTCTAGCCAGACTGATCAGCAAAAAAAGCAAAGATATAAATTACCAGTAATAGGAATTTAAAAACGGGCATCAATACTTATCTTACACACATTAAAAATATGCCAGTAAATTTGACAGTGTGGGCTTTCACAATTATTACGCACTTCTAAAAAAGCAATAAACTTTATTTGTTCATAAATATTTCACCTACCTGAATACTTAAGGAAATGTATTTTGTGTTAATATAGCAAAGATGAACCAAAAATTAAGGATACATTCGTATAGCACCTGTCCTCGTCCCAATAGCCAAGATTTTCTGAACTGGATCAAAGGCTAATGCTGTAGGCTGGTGAGGAAAACCATGCCGAACTGTCTGAAAGAGAACAAAAAGTAAAAATAATCATCAAGGAAATAAAAATTAAAATCACAAAAAGATACTATTCTCCAACCACCAGAATAAATAATTTTTAATTTAAAAGAACTACCACCAAGTGATGTTGGTAGGAGTGTAAAATGACATAGCCACTTTGGAAAAATGTCTTAAGTTTCTTATAAAACTAAACATATATGCCCCATGACCTACAAATTCTACTCCTGGGTATACAACAAAGAAAAGGAAGACATGCCCACACAATACTTTGTATAAGTATGCTCCTAAAGTGTAAAATACTTTATACATAACAACCTAAAAACAACCCAAGTGTCCAACAACAAGAGAATCAAAAAACGAAACTGTGGTATCCTCATACAATAGAATACTACTCAGTAATTAAAAGAGAAAAACTACTGACAGATGCAACAACACAGATGATTCTCAAAAACATACTAAGCAAGAAAAGCAATACACAAAAGAGTGCAAATGGTATGATTATATTTATATTAAATTTTGACCAAAACTAAAATAAAGGTGAAAAATATGAACTAGTTGACTTGATGAGAACTAGATGGAAAGAGGTATCAAGGAACTTCATGAAGGTAATATTCTATATTTTGATGGAGGTTTAGATTACACAGGTATTTACATTAGTCAGAACATATCAAATAGTATAATAAAAGTCTTTATTTCTCTGTAAGTTGTACCTAAAAAAAATTTTTTAAGTGTTATAGACAAATATTGAACTCTAACTCCTGATATGCATACTGAGGTTTTCAGAGGTAAAGTGTACTGACAACAGCAACTTATTTCAAAATGCATTCAAAGAATTAATAAGGATAGATGGATGGATAGAAACATGGTAAAATAAATAAAGCAGAATGATAATTGTCAAATCTAGGTGGTATTTGTGTGTGCATGTATGTGTGTGTTCATCCCATATCCATGGACTGAGAACATATATACATGTGAATTCACAGTAATCTTTCAACTCTGTATAGTTGAGCCTTTCATAATAAAACAACAGGAAAAAAGAGAAAAATATAAAAAGCTCATAATATCATAAAAGAGATAAAACAACATGTAACCAAGGAATATTCAATATTAGACTGGAATGTCAATATGAAATGTCCTATAACATTTTAAGGAAACAGAGGACCCACATCTTTGTAGGTCAGCTTGTTCAGATACTTAAGTATCTTACCAGATTTTTAGTGCTCCAAGAATTATTTTTTAATGGAAACACTTTTATACTAAAATATATTTGTAAATATTCAAAGATGAACATAAATATTCAAAGATGAAGATAAATATTCAAAGATGAAGATAAATACCGAGTTCACATAACCTTATTTTTTAAATTTAATTTAATTTATTTTTATTAACATATCATTGATATACAATTTTACTGTGGTTTTATTTCCACTGGTTACAGCTATTTAGCCTTAGGAACACTTCCAAGTAGAGCAGTCCCTTTAAAATACACTGTAGAGATGGTTTGCAGGAGATAAATTCCCTTAACTTTTGCTTATCTGGGAATTGTTTGATCCTTCCTTCAAATTTAAATGATAAACTTGCTGGGTAGAGTATTCTTGGTTTGAGGCCCTTTTGTTTCATTGCATTAAATATATCATGCCACTACCTCTGGCCTTTCAGGTTTCTGTTGAGAAGTCTGATGATAGCCTGATGGATTTTCCTTTGTAGGTGATCTTTTTTCTCTCCCTTTTTTTAAAAGTGTGTCCTTATCCTTGATCTTTGCCATTTTAATTACTATATGTCTTGGTGTTGTCTTCCTTGGGCCCCTTGTGTAGGAGATCTGTGCACCTCCATGACCTGAGAGACTATCTCTTCCCCAGATTGGGGAAGTTTTCAGCAATTATTTCCTCAAAGACACTTTCTATCCCTTTTTCTCTTTCTTCTTCTGGTACCCCTATAATATGAATATTGTTCCGTTTGGATTGGTCACACAGTTCTCTCAATATTCTTTCATTCCTAGAGATCCCTTTTGCTCTCTGTGCCTCAGCTTCTTTGTATTCCTCTTATCTAATTTCTATTCCATTTACTGTCTCTTCTACTATATCTAATCTGCTTTTAAATCCCTCCATTGTATTTTTCATTTCAAATACTGAATTTCTTAGTGATTGAATCTCCATCCTAAATTTGTCCCTGAGTTCTTGAATATTTTTCTGTACCTCCATGAGCATGTTTATAATTTTTATTTTCAAATCTCTTTCAGGAAGATTGATGAGTTTTCACTTTTCCCTTTTTCTGGAGTTTGTTGAGATTTTGGTTTGAACCAAGCTCCATTGATGTTCATATCTGTATGTGATGCCCTCTAGTGCCCAGAAGCTATACTCTCTGGAGCTGCTCAACCCTGGGACAATGTCCAGGATTGTAGGGAGTGGTGCCTGTGCCTGTGGGGAGGAAAGAGCTGTTTCCTGCTTCCTGGCTGCTGTGCCTGCCTCCACTGTCAGAACCAGTGGGCCGAGTGCACAGGTGTAAGTTCTGTGCTTTGGGTTAGTAGCTGCCATAGGTGGGGCCTCCCTCTGGCTGGCCTGACACCAGTGCAGGGAATGCTGGTTTGCATGCTGGTGCGGGCTGGCCAGGAGGAAGGCACAGCAGGCTGTGTATCACAGTGGGGGGCCTCAGAGCTGCATAGCTAGCCAGGGGGATGGAGCACCTGAAGCTCCTGAAAGTTCTCAACCTGCTGGGCAGAGTGTGCCTGGACAATTTTATCCACCTATCTTTTCTCCTGAGCAGCAAGCTCTGTGCAATCCTTGCCCCTTTAGCAGTCCTCTCTCTGTTAGGAAGTCTCTGAGACTGCCCACCTTTCTTTTGTCCCAGAGCAGCCAGATGTGGATCCCTGTTTTCCATAAGCAGCTGGAATCTCAGTCTCTCCAAGTATTCCACCTGTCTTAGCTTACCAACCCCACTAATCTCCAGAGCACCATGCAATATAGGTTTGTGCTCCCAGAGCAGATCTCCTGGGCTGAGTGTTCAGTAGTCCTAGGCTTCCACCCCCTCCCTGCTCCGCTTCTCTTCCTTCCACTGGTGAGCTGGGGTTGGGGAAGGGCTTGGGTCCCACCAGATCATGGCCTTGGTACATTACCCTGTTCCGTGAGGTCTGCTCTTTTCTCCAGGTGTATGTAGTCTGACACAGCCTTCTTTCCTGTTGCCCTTTTAGAATTAGTTGTATTAACTCTATTTTCATATTGTATGTGGTTTGGGGAGGAGGTCTCTGTTCTCACCTCCTCTTATGCCACCATCTTTAATCCTCCATTGTCTCCTCATTTTCTTTTAAAGCATATATGAACATATATGCATATTACCTAATATATAACCAAATCTGTAATCCTTTTTGTCAGATTAATGTAAAAACATCAATTATATTCTATATAGTAGAAATGCACTATCCAAAAATGAAATTAAGCTAACAATTTCATTTATAATAGCATCCAAGGAAATAAAATAGGAATAAAATGAACAAAAGAAGTACAAAACATGTGCTAAAAATGCAAAACACTGTTGAAAAAATTAGAGAAGACCTAAATAAAAGGAGAGGCATCTCACATCCACAGATGAAAAGGATTAATATCAGTAAGGTGGCAATACTCCCTAAATTGATCTTCAGAAAGAATACAATCCCTATCAAAATCCCAGCTGGTTTTTTGCAGAAATTGACAAGTTGCTCCTAAGATTCATATGGATATTCAAGAGACCCAGAATACCCAAATGATCTTGAAAAAGAGCAAAGTTGGAGGACTCACATTTTCTGTTTTTAAAACTTATGCAAATCTATAGTAACTGAGACAATGAGGTACTGGCATAAGCATAGACATATAGATCAATGGAACAGAAATGAGACTGCAGAATGAAATCCTCACATTTTCAATCAGTTGATTTTTGACATGGGTGCCAAAACAATTCAATGAGGAAAGAACAGTCTCAACAAATAGTGCTATAACAACTGTACATGCACATGAACTGGACCCTTTACTTAAGCTACATACAAAAATTAACTCAAAATGGATTACAGATATAAATTTAAGAGCAAAAACTATATAAATCTTAGAATAAAACACAGGCTTAAATCTTAATGATTTAGAATTAGGCAATGGTTTCTTAAATATGACCCCAAAAGCTATAGGCAACAAAATTAAAAATAGATAAACTGAACTTTGTGAGAATCAAAAAAAAATTTGCTGTAAAGGATATTATCAAGGAAGTAAAAAGACAACCCACAGAATGGGAGAAAATATTTGCAAATCAAATATCTGATATCTGGATAACTTATATCCAGAATACATAAAGAACTCTTACAACTGAAAAAAAAAGATAAATAGCTAAATTTAAAAATTGGCAAAGGATCTGGATGGACATTTATCCAAAGAATACATACAAATGACCAATAAGGACATGAAGAAATGCTCAATGTTACTAGCCATTAGGGTAATGCAAATCATATCCATGGTGAGATACAGCTACATACCCACTAGGATGACTATAAGAAAAAACACAGTAACATATGTTGACAAAGAAGTGGAGAAATTTGAACTCTAGTATACTGTTGGTGGGAATGTAAAATCATATATTCTCTTTGGAAAATAGCTTCGCAGTTCCTCAAAATGTGAAATACAGAGTTACCTACAACCCAGTGATTTCACTCCTGGGTATAACCAAGAGGAATTAAGAAGAAATTCACACAAAACTACTGTATGAATGTTCACAGCAGCACTACTCATAATAGCCAAAAAGTAGAAACAACCTCAATATCCAGCAACTGATGGATAATAGATAAATGAAGTGTGGTACATCCATGTAATGGCATATTGTTTATCAAAAAAAGAATGAAATATTGAAACATGCAACAACAAGGATGTACCTTGAAAATGTTATGCTAACTAAAAAGAGCTAGTCACATATTACAGGATTCTATTTGTATGGAATGTACCATATAGGAAAATCTATAGAGACAGAATTATATTACTGGTTGCCTAAGGTGAGGAACAGGGTTTCTGGATAATGGGAACTGACTAATAATGGGTACAGGTTGTTTTCTGAAGTGATGCAATGCTCTAAGATTGATCATGATGGTTGTTTCACAACCCTGGGAATATTCTGAAAACCACTGGAATGTATACTTTAAATGAGTGAATTGTATGGTAGGTAATTATGTCTTAATTTGAAATAAAAGAATATTGTTCTCTTCAGGAATATCAAATATTCTGATACTATATCATCAAAGTATGCAATAAGAAGTTAGGATCAGTTGGGATACTGGCTGATTTCAAAAGAACGAAGACTATAAACTAGATTGACATAGATGCATTAAGGAAAAAAAAGGAAGCAAAAGAAAAATATAGGAGAACAGAGTCTGAAGACAACTATGTCAAGGTAAAAAATTCTCAGTTTCAGAGTCAGAAAGGGTTGTTGAAATACTGTAGCTTATGCTCAGTTGGTGAAGTAAGATAATGGTAGCAAAGCTGATCATCAACAAATAAAATGAGATTATTAAAAATCTAATTTTTCTTAATGTTATTTTGCTTCTCTGGTTTTCTTTTGTTTTACTCTCTATTGGTCTGCTTAGGCTGCTGGAACAAAATACCATAGACATTTATTTCTTACAGTTCTTGAGCCTGAGAAGTCAAGATCAAGTTACCAACCAATTCAGTTCCTGGTAAAAATCCTTCCCCTTGCTTGCAGATAGCCACCTTCCTGCTGTGTCTTCACTTGATAGGGAGAGAGGGACCCCTCTCTCTCTCTTCCTCTTCTTATAAAGCCACTTCTTATAATCCTTATTACCCCATATAAACATAATTAACTCCCAAAGGCTCCATCTCCAAATGACATTACATTAGGAATGTAATGTTTCATTACATTAGGGGTTAGGCTTTCAACATATGAATTTGGGGCAACACTACTCTCCCTTCAAAATATTACAAGGGATAAGATAAAGTGCCAACTGTATTAATGATTATACAAATTTCTCTAGATATGTGAAGTAAAGGAGATACAATAGAGAGAACTGGTTACAAGTATGTGGAAGGGCTAGTCATATTACTCTGAATTAAGGAAGGTGCTACCACCCATGAGACAGAAGACACAAACCTGAACTTGTTGCTGACACTACTAGAGGCTCTAGGAGAAGCAAAATGGTTTTTACTTCCTTCCTGTCTTGGAATCTGGCACAAAAGCCTCCCATTGACAGAGTCTAAACAGAACCCAGCTAGCAAGGAATTCTGAAAAGTTTAGTTTTAATTTTGTTTTAATTTTAATTTCCTCAGAATATTAATTAGAACACATATGAACCAGTGTGGAAATGAGCAGTACTAGACAAAGCAGAATTCACATTACACCTGGTTGACTAGGCTTAATACTGTCACAATATTTCAGAACAGTCTCAAAACCACCTGTGACAGATTGCCTCTTGCTCCCCAATATGGCCTTTCCCCTTTTGCTATAGCAATAAAATTTGGAGCTCAGCACACAGCAATCTAGTTCACGGTATCTTTCCCAGCGTCCATGCAGGCTAGATTAGATTCTGAACAAAGGATGAAACAGTAAAGACAAATACTACTTACTTTTCTCACCTTCCTACTGACTGGAAAATGGATTCACTGAGAGAAGTTAGATCAGCCATCTTAGAACATGAGATGGAAGCCATATGTAAAGGACAGCAGAGCAACAAGATAAAAAAAGATCTTGTTGGGTTCTAGATACCATAAAGCTAATCAACCCTGGGTTGCTTAAATTGGACAGATTTCATGAAAGAGAAATTTCTACATTGTTTAAGGCACAGTCATGGCCTGTCATAACATCCTATCTGGCATCCTAATACTCAACCCAACCATTCATTTCTAAAAAGAAGTATTAGACCATAATTTACAAAGAATGTTCCCTAGTATTATCTACCATTAGCCTGAAAAAAGAAAAAAAAATATGGCTTTTGATTCTATAGTACTAGGACTACAGCTTGCTACCATATTTGTGATTCATGCCTCTGTTTATTATTTCTATATATTATTGATTATATGCCAAAGCTATCATCATATAATCTGAGCATAAAACTCCTAGAATCATGTACTAGTTCTCACCTCATAACATGAATGTAATGATTGAAAACTACCAGATATAGGTATCCTCTGCTTTTAGAAAGTTCTCATTATGCCACCTTCCTCTTACCAAAGACCTACGTTATTACCTGTCTTCACTAACTGAAAGAAATCCAAAGTGGACTTTTTGCTTTGACGAAGAAAGGCAAAAAAGCAAAATAGCATTCAGTACTTGTTTTGCAGCCAGCCATTGTAGAGGCAGTGTGTTCCCCAAGCAATGAGAGTGACCTACCAAGCTCCTTCCCCAGGAACTACACTCAGCATCTCAGTATCAAGTTGCTTTAAGCTTTGAACTGTGTCTGTGAGCATCTGTGCTTTATATCTCTATTTATTTTGTGCATCTACTAGCAAGATATGTACTAAGACATCAAGAAAGCCCAACATGTTATTTTTTAGGTCTGAGAAAGCTCAACAATTTTTCTATATAAATTATGGTGATTGCTTCTTCACTTTATGCCATTCCTGCTTATAAAATGTTTCATAGGAATGATATACTTTCAGATAGTGGGAGAAACCTTATAGAAAGGATATTATAGAAAAAAATAACACAGATTACAGTGTTGTGCAGTAAAATTCTTTTAAATAAAAATATTTTAAAATTCCTCATTACAGAAGATTTTCCTGTACACATTTATGATTACATAATATATGTTTTTTCTGATGTAAGTTCACTTGCTTGGTTGGGTCTAAAAAGTGTTATACTCTAAGGAAAGGGTGGAGTGGGGCAAATCATTCCTGATCTTGAATCCAGAAATTGAAAATTAACTACAGTCTTAACATTCATTCAGTAAGTCATAAAGTAAAATAATTTGAAGAAATACTTAGATTACTCTCCTGTAGAAAAGGACATTCACATGGATACAATATGTTTTGGTAAGCAAAACCTAATTATTACTGTAACTGTGGAGCAACTCCCACTCATGGAAAATCCCTTAATATCAATGACATTTATTTCCAATAACAGCCAAATTGCTTGCACTCTGAGTTTTTAGAGCTATGTATGTATGTCTACAGCTCTTTCCTAAATCTTGTCATCTTGGATCATTGAAAGTAATAATGAATAATTTCCACCTCTCTTGGATGAAAAGACTGAGTAAGAGGATTATGAAAGGTACATGATACCATGGAGTGGCATAACGATAACAAAAATAGTAAGTTCCTATGGAAGTCCATCACATTGTGATAAAAAAGTAAGACTTCTCTATATGCACAAGTATGGCAAAGTGCCTGTTCATGCAAATGCCATTGGCAGTTGAGGTATTGGTACCAGTTTTTCAGTAAGTCTTTTAAATCTTTTGAAAGAATGAGAAAACTATCATGTTCAAATACCTAAAAGGCAGTTCATGCTAAAATTAAAGAAGAATAAAGCACTAATGCCTCCCCGCATTTGTATAGAATTTTGAAGTAGATACAAAGAACTGGAATGTATATTAACATATTAGTATTTTTAAACTTTCTTAATTTTTTTTTCATTTTAGTCTTATTTTCATCACATTCAATCATGCACATATTTTAACAAGAAAGATAATTCTATAGGAAATAATATGAAAATTAGAAATAATCTGTCCCCTTATTTCTCCCATTTCCTACTTTCCAGAGACAATCACTTTTCAATCTTTTTGGTATTTACCTAATCTGCCTCAAATAATATTATTATATTGCTACTTACTGACTTTTCCAAGAAAAAGATTCTTTTTCACCCATTCCCTAATTACATATGCAAGCACCTTTAACATATTCCCATCTTCCCAATAAATCATAATAGTCAGTGTTAACACTATTATTAATGCTCCCTTATTTTTCCTCACAAGTCTTTTTATTCTCTGAGGTAAAAAATTTTAAGTTTCATTTCTTTAGCTTTTTATGTGTTTCTCACTAACTCAACCCCAAACTTCCCCCAATTGCTCAAATCATCCTTCAATTTGTTAAACAGATCAGGAACATATATTTGGAGAGAGGGAGGACAGAGACAGAGGGAAAGAGAGAAAGAAAGGGAGGGACTATTTATGTAAAATTCAAACAATCCCTTGTGACAAAAAAGCAAATCTGTTATCGCCTGCATCCAGGGACAGAAAGAAGGATGGGCTGCTATCAAGAGTCACAAGTGATGAAAATGTTCTGTGTTTAGATTGCGGTAGTGATTTTACAGGAAACTCATCACAGCACAGTATATATAATTTCAGATGTTTTAAGCATTATAAAGTAAATACTTATGAATATGGGTAGAAAATAGTAAATAAGATTGTAGTAAATCAAACCCAATAGGGAAGCCTAACAATGATAAACCATGATCAAATAAAGTTTATTCCAGAAATCAAAGAATAGATATTAAATATATTTACTTCTTATTTCATTTGTTACTAACATATTTAACCCCTTTTACCTTCCTGAAATTAAATTTTAAGTTTTCCACGACTCAGTCTTAAAACTGGGGGTACTTTGGACTGCTTAGAAAATAAACCTTGATAAGATACAGATATAAAAAATCAGATAATATTCATCATGTAAATGTCTTTGTGAATGTTATTTCAAAACAGAAGTCTGTACTTTACAGATTGCTCCTATCTTTTGTTTCTAAGGAATGTGTAATTCTAATTGGTTGTTTTACTTAATAATGTGTTACCAATGATAATATTTACATTGACATAGCATTTTCAGAAAAACATTAAATACATGTGAATTTCCTTTATAAAGCCAGACCACTGGTACTTTTTCTTTTTCTCTCATACAAATGGAAGAGAAAATAAAATTTTATGTCTCTGTTGGGTTTAGACAGAGTTTGCCTAATATTCAAAGTAACACAAAGACAGTTTGATATCAAGACTATGTATTTACATTCATCAAATCAAATTAAGGGAGGAAAAAAGATGGCACATGAGAAGTAAGATGGAAATCTCCTCCCAAAATCATACATATTTTGAAAATACAGCAAACACAACTATTCCTAAAAGAGTGACCTGAAGTAAGAGAGCACCAGCCAGGCTACCTCTGGGAGAAGTGAACATCTCACAGGAAAGGGTAAAGTAAAAAAACCCGTGACATGCACATAAACTCACTATCCCCACCATTGCGGCAGACCAGCCAGAGGGCAGCCCTGCCTACAGCAACTACACAGTTTAATGCAGAGGCTTCTCCCTGCATGCAGCTAAACAGCCCCGACAGTGGAAGAAGGTACAAGGGCAAGGAAGCATGAAAGGGCTTTGCCGTCCCTGGAAATAGCTGTGTTGCTCAGCTGTGACACACCCACCATCGCCTAGAAAAGCAGGAGGGCCACCCCACCCACAGGAGCTTAGGGGTTACCCAGAGGCTGCTCCCTGCACATGACTGACTGGCCCTATCAGCAGAAAAAGGAACTGTGACCAGGAAACATGATGGAATTTTGTCCTCCCAGCAGACATCTGCACCACTTGCCTGAAACCCCCACCATTGCTCCAGGGCTATGGAAAGGCAGAAGAACCCTGTTCAATCCAAAATCCCTCAAACACCAGAAAGAGGGCTCAGTGAGACTGAAATCCCAATCTTCCTGAAAAAGAATTCAAAATAAAAGTCATAAGCATGCAAATGGAGCTAGAGAAAAATATTCAAGAGCAAAGGGACGAATTCAGGAGGGAGACAGACACCTTTAGAAATACAGTAAAAAATGAAACACATCTTGAGATTCAAGATGGCAGTGTGAGAAGTAAGACAGAGAACTCCTCTCAAAACCACAGGTAGTGTGAAAATATAGTTAATACAACTAACCCTAAAACAGCAACAGGAAAAAAGGCTGCACCAGACTGAATAAAGACCTAATGAACAGAGCAGACCTCACAAAACAGGGTAATGTACCAAAGCCTTGATCCGGTGGGACTCAGGCCCTTATCCCACCCCAGCTCACCAGCGGGAAGAAGAGAAATGGAGTGAGGAGGGAGTGAAAGCCTAGGGATCTGTTTTGCAAGCAGAAACCTACATTGTGTGCTACTCTGGAGGATGGGGAGCTAGGAAAGGCAGAGTACTTAAGAGACAGATTCTGGTCATTTGTAGAGGATGGAGATCCATATCCAGCCACGCTGGGACAAGAGAAAGGCAGGTGGTCTGAGAGGCTTCCTACCAGTGAGAAGGCTGCTGAAGGGGAGGAGTTTGCATGGAGCTTGCTGTGTGGGAGAAGGGATAGAGGGACAAGGTTGTCTGGGCATGCTATGCCCAGCAGATTGGGAACTTTGAGGAGCTTCAGGTACCCCATTCCCCTGGGTGGCTACTCAGCTATGAGGCCCCCCACTGTGATACACAGCCTGCCAACCCTTCCTCCTGGCCTGACAGCACCAGCTCACAAACTTGCAGTCACTGCGCTGGTGTCAGGCCAGTCAGAGGGAGGCCCCCCCTACAAGAGGAAGAGATGCAAGGCACAGAGGCTTACATCTGTGTGCTCGGCCCACTGGCTCTGATACAGGAGACAGGCAGGGCAGACAAGAATCAGGAAACAGGTCTTTTCTCCCAGAAGACACCAGCTCAGCTCCCCTCTGACCCCCAACCTCACTCTAGGGTCTGAGCAGCTCCAGAGACCGGAGCTTCTAGGCACTAGAGGGCACCACACAGAAATATGAATCATCAAAAGAACATGGTTCAGACCAAAATCTCACAAACCCCAGAAAAAGGACAAATGAAACTGAACTCACCAATCTTCTTGAAAGAGAGTTCAAAATAAAAATCATAAACATGCTTATGGAGGTACAGAAAAATATTCAAGCACTCAGGAACAAACTTAAGATGGAGATTCAATCATTAAGAAATTCCATATCTGAAATGAAACATGCAATGGAGAGACTTAAAAGCAGATTAGATGTAGTAGAAGAGACAATAAATGGAATAGAAATTAGAGAAGAGGAAAACAAAAAAGCTGAGGCACAGAGAGCAAAAAGTATCTCTAAGAATGAAAGAATATTGAGAAAACTGTGTGACCAATCAAAACGGAACAATATTCACATAACAGAGGGACCAGAAGAAGAAGAGAGAGAAAAATGGATATAAAGTGTCATTGAGGAGGTAATTGCTGAAAAATTCCACAATCTGGGGAAGGAGATAGTTTCTCAAGCCATGGAGATGCACAGATCTAACAATACAAGGGACCCAACGAAGACAAAATCAAGAAATATAATAATTAAAATGGCAAAGATCAAGGATAAAGACAGACTTGTAAAAGCAGCTAGAGAGAGAAAAAAGATCACATACAAAGGAAAATCCATCAGGCTATCATCAGATTTCTCATCAGAAACCTTATAGGCCAGAAGGGAATGGCACGATATATTTAATGCAATGAGGGGCCTTGAACCAAGAATACTCTACCTGGCAAAGTTATCATTTAAATTTGAAGGAGGTATTAAACAATTTTCAGACAAGCAAAAGCTGAGAGAATTTACCTTCCACAAACCACCTCTATAGTATATTTTGGAGGGACTCCTGTAGATGGAAGTATTCCTAAGGCTAAAAAGATCGCCTCAAAGGGATAGAAAAAGAGTACAGAATATGATTCATAACATACAGAGAATGGATGAGAAAGAAAAAGGAGGAAAAATATTTTTATGTTGTGTTTATAGTAGCATATGAAGTGAGTTAAATTACACTGTTAGATAGTAAGGGAATTACCCCTGAACCTTTGGTAACCACAAATCTAAACCCTGTAATGGCAATAAGTACAGACCTATCAATAATCACCCTAAATGTAAATGGTCTGAATGCACCAATCAAAAGATGCAGAGTCACTAAATGGATTAGAAAACAAGTCACATCTATAAGCTGCCTACAAGAGACTCATTACAAACCTAAAGACATACACAGACTGAAAGTAAAGGCATGGAAAAAGATATTTCATGCAACTAACAGGGAGAAAAAAGCAGGAATTGCAGTACTTGTATCAGACAAAATAGACTTCAAAACAAATAAAGTAACAAGAGACAAAGAAGGACATTACATAATGATAAAGGGGTCAGTCCAACAAGAGGATATAACTATTATAAATATCTATGCAGTGAACACAGGACCACCTACATATATGAAACAAATCCTAACAGAATTAAAGGGGGAAATAGAATGTAATGCATTCATTTTAGGACACTTCAACACACCACTCACTCCAAAGGACAGATCAACCAGACAGAAAATAAAGAGACACAGGCACTGAATAACATATTAGAACAGAAGAACCTAACAGACATCTACAGAAGACTCCATCCAAAAGGATAGGGATACACATTTTTCACAAGTGTACATGGAATATTTTCAAGAATAGATCATGTACTAGGCCATAGAAAGAACCTCAGTAAATTTAAAAAGATTGAAATTCTACCAACCAGCTTCTCAGATCACAAAGGTATGAAACTAGAAATAAAATACTCAAAGAAAATGAAAAAGCCCACAAACACATGGAGGCTTAATAACATGCTCCTAAATAATCAAAGGATCAATTACCAAAGAAAAACAGAGATCAAGCAATATATGGAGACAAATGACAACACTAATTCAACACAGCTAAATCTGTGGGAATGCAGCGAAGGCCTTGCTAAGAGGGAAATATACTGAAATGCAGGCCTATCTCAGGAAAGAAGAACAATCCCAAATGAACAGTCTAAATTCACAATTAATGAAACTAAAAAGGGAAGAACAAATGAGGCCCAAAGTCAGTAGAAAGAGGGACATAATAAAGATCAGAGAAGAAATAAATAAAATTGAGAAGAATAAAACAATAGAAAGAATCAATGAAAGCAGGAGCTGGTTCTTTGAGAAAATAAACAAAATAGATGAACAACTAGCCAGACTTATCAAGAAAAAAAGAGAATCTACACACATAAACAGAATCAGAAATAGAAAAGAAAAGACTACAGACAGCACAGATACAAAGAATTGTGAGAGAATACTATGAAAAATTATATGGTAACAAACTGGATTACCTAGAAGAAATGAACAACTGTCTAGAAAAATACAAACTTCCAAGGCTATCCCACAAAGAAACAGAAACTCTGAACAGACCAATTACCAGTAAGGAAATTGAACTGGTGATCAAAAAACTGGATAAGAACAAAACTCCTGGACCAGATGGTTTCACTGCTGAATTTTATCAAACATTTATTGAAGACCAAATACCCATCCTCCTTAAAGATTTCCAAAAAGTAGAAGAGGAGAAAAGAATCCCAAACTCATTCAATGAAGCCAGCATCACTCTAATACCAAAACCAGGCAAAGACACCACACAAAAAAAGAAAACTACAGACCAACATCCCTGATGAACATATATGCAATACTCAACAAAATATTAGCAAACTGAATTCAAAAATACATCAAAAAGATCATCCATCATGATCAAGTAGGATTCATCCTGGGATGCAAGGATGGTACAACATTCAAAAATCCATCAGCATTATCCACAACATCAAAAAAAGGACAAAAACCACATGATCATCTCCATAGACGCTGAAAAAGCATTTGACAAAATTCAACATCCATTCATGATAAAAACTCTCAACAAAATGGGTACAGAGGGCAAGTACCTCAACATAATAAAGGCCATATATGACAGACCCATAGCCAACATCATACCAAACAGTGAGAAGCAGAAAGCTTTTCCTTTAAGACCAGGAACAAGACAAGGATGCCCACTCTCCCCACTTTTATTCAACATAGTTCTGCAGGTCCTAGCCACGGCAATTGACAACACAAAGAAATATAAGGCATCCAGATGGGTAAGGAAGAAGTCAAACTGTCCCTGTTTGCAGATGATATGATATTGTACATAAAAAAAACACTAAAGAATCCACTCCAAAACTACTAGATCTAATATCTGAATTAAGTTAAGTTGCGGGATACAAAATTAATACAGAGAAATATCTTGCATACCTGTACACTAACGAGGAACAAGCCGAAAGAGAAATCAGGAAAATAATTCCATTTACAATTGCATGAAAAAGAATAAAATACCTAGGAATAAACCTAACTGAGAAAGTGACTTACACTCTGACAACTACATGACACTCATGAGAGAAATTAAAGAAGATACCAATAAGTGGAAACATATCTTGTGCTCATGGATAGGAAGAATTAATATTGTCAAAATGGCCATCCTGCCTAAAGCAATCTACAGATTCAATGCAATCCCTATCAAAATACCAACAGCATTCTTCAACGAACTGAACAAATAGTACTAAAATGCGTATGGAACCACAAAAGACCGCAAATAGCCAAAGCAATTCTGAGAAGGAAGAATAAGGCAGGGGGAATTTTGCTGCCTGACTTCAAGCTCTACTACAAAGCCACAGTAATCAAGACAATTTGGTACTGGCACAAGAACAGATCCATAGACCAATGGAAGAGACTAGAGAGTCCAGATATAAACCCAAGCATACATGGTCAATTAATATACAATAAAGGAGCCATGGATATACAATGGGGAAATGACAGCCTCTTGAACAGCTGGTGTTGGCAAAAATAGACAGCTACATGTAAGATAATGAAACTGGATTATTGTCTAACCCCACACATAAAACTAAACTCAAAATGGATCAAAGACCTCAATAAAACCATAAAACTCTTAGAAAAAAACATAGGCAAAAATCTCTTGGACATAAACATGATCAACTTCTTCATAAACATATATCCCTGGGCAAGGGAAACAAAAGCAAAAATGAACAAGTGGGACTATATCAAACGAAAAATCTTCTGTACAGCAAAGGACACCATCAGTAGAACAAAAAGGCATCCTACAGTATGGGAGAATATATTCATAAATGACAAATCCGATAAGGGGTTGACATCTAAATATATAAAGAATTCATACACCTCAACACCCAAAAACCAAATAAGCCTATTAAAAAATGGGCAGAGGATCTGAACAGACACTTCTCCAAAGAAGACATTCAGATGGCCAACAGGCACATGAAAAGATGCTCCACATCACTAATCATCACAGAAATGCAAATTAAAACCAAAATGAGATATCACCTTATGCCAGTTAGGATGGCCAACATAGAAAAGAATAGGAACAACAAATGCTGGCGAGGATTCAGAGAAAGGGGAACCCTCCTACACTGCTGGTGGGAATGCAAACTAGTTCAACCATTGTCGAAAGCAGTATGGAGATTACTCAGAAAACTAAAAATAGAAATACCATTTAATCCAGAAATTCCACTCGTAGGAATTTACACTAACAATGCAGGATCCCAGATTCAAAAAGGCATATGTATCCCTATGTTTATCACAGCATTATTTATAATAGCCAATAAATGGAAGCAACTTAAATGTCCATCAGTAGATAAATGGATAAAGAAGATGTGGTACATATACAAAATGGAGTATTATTCAGCCATAAGAAGGAAACAAATCCTACCATTTGCAACAACATGGATGGAGCTAGAGGATATTATGCTCAGTGAAATAAGTCAGGCAGAGAAAGACAAGTACCAAATGATATCACTCATCTGTGGAGCATAAGAACAAAGTAAAAACTGAAGAAACAAAATAGCAACAGACTCATAGAACCCAAGAATCGACTAACAGTTGACAAAGAGAATGGAACTTGGTGGGGAAGGGGGTGGAAAGGGAGGGAGAAAGAGAATAAGGGGCATTACGATTAGCACACATAATGTAGTGGGGTGGGCACAGGGAAGGCAGTATAGCATAGAGAAGACAACTAGTGATTCTATAGCATCTTACCACACTGACAGACAGTGACTGTAATGGGGTACATGGTAAGGACTTGATAATGGGGGGAATCAAGTAATGATAATGTTGCTCATGTAATTGCATATTGATACCAAAATTAAAAAAATAAAAAATAAAAAAAGAGGTAATAGAGAGAATGAAGGAAAGAAATACTTGCCCTGATAATTCCTAAGCATTTTCCAGGATTAATGAAAGACTTGAATCTTACAGATACAAAAGCACAGTATTTCCCAAGAAGGATAAGATAAGAAGACAAAGATCTTAAAAAGAAAGTAGAGGCAAATACAGTTACAAAGAAACCACAATTAGACTTTTGTGTAGCAACAATTTACTTCTAGTGACAGTGGAATAATATCATCAAAAGCTAAAAAAAAGTAATTATCAGCCTAGCTGCCTATCCAACTGATATCTTTCAAGAATAAAGGCCAGTTTATAGATGACATGATTTTATATAAAATCCTTAAGATTACACAAACACACACACAGTGTTAGCAGGATACAAAATCAAAACACAGAAATCAGTTCTGTTTCTATACACTAAAAATGAACATCTGAAAAGGAAGTTACAAAAAAATTAACTTACAATATCATCAAAAGAAATTTTTTAAAAACCTTAAAGAAACCCACTGCAAAACTACTAGAACTAATATCTGAATTTAGCAAAGTTGCAGGATACAAAATTAACAAACAGAAATCTGTTGCATTCCTATACACTAATAATGAACTAGTAGAAAGAGAAATCAGGAAAACAATTCCATTCACAATTGCATCAAACAGAATAAAATACTTAGGAATAAACCTAACCAAGGAAGTGAAAGATCTATGCACTGAAAACTATAAGACTGTGTTGAGAGAAATTAAAGAGGACACTAATAAATGGAAATACATCCCAAGCTCTTTGGTAGGAACAATTAATATTGTCAAAATGGCCATCCTGCCTAAAGCAATCTACAGAGTCAATGCAATCCTTATCAAAATTCAGACAGCATTCTTCAACAAACTAGAACAAATAGTCCTAAAATTCATATGGAACCACAAAAGACCCCAAATAGCCAAAGCAAACCTGAGAAGGAAGAATAAAGCATGTGGGATTATGCTCTCCAACTTCAAACTCTACTCTAAGCCACAGTAATCAAGACATTTGGTACTTGTACAAGAACAGACCCATATATCAATGGAACAGATTAGAGAGCCCAGATATGAACCCATGCATATATGGCCAATTAACATATGATAAAGGAGTCATGGACATATAATGGGGAAAATGACAGCCTCTTCAACAACTGGACAGCTACATGTAAGAGAATGAAACTAGATTACTGCCTAACTCCATACATAAAAGTAAACTCAAAATGGATCAAAGACTTGAATGTAAGTTATGAAACCATAAAACTCTTAGAAGAAAACATAGGCAAAACTCTCTTAAATATAAACATGAGCAAGTTTTTCATGAGCACATCACTTCAGGCAAGGGAAACAAAAGCAAAAACGAACAAGTGGGACTATATCAAGCTAAAAAGCTTCAGTACAGCAAAGGACACCATCAGTAGAACAAAAAGGCATCCTACAGTATGGGAGAATATATTCATAAATGCATATCTGATAAGGGGTTGACATCCAAAATATATAAAGAGCTCACATGCCTCAACAAGCAAAAAGCAAATCATCCAATTAAAAAATGGGCATAGAAGCTGACCAGACACTTCTCCAAAGAAGAAATTCAGATGACCAACAGGCATATGAAAAGATGCTCCACATCGTTAATCATCAGAGAAATGCAAATTAAAGCCACAATGAGATATCACCTCACACCAGTTAGGATGGCCAACATTCAAAAGACAAACAATGACAAATTCTGGTGAGCATGTGGAGAAAGGGGAACACGCCGACACTGCTGGTGGGAGTGTAAATCAGTTCAACAATTGTGGAAAGCAGTATGGAGGTTCCTCAAAAAAACTAAAACTAGAAATACCATTTCACCCAGGAATTCCTCTCCTAGGAATTTACCTTAAGAATGCAGTTTCCCAGTCTCAGAAAGACATACGCACCCCTATGTTTATAGCAGCACTATTTACAATAGCCAAGAAATGGAAGCAACCTAAGTGTCCATCTATAGATGAATGGATAAAGAAGAAGTGGTACATAAACATGATGGAATATTATTCAGCCATAAGAAGAAAACAAATCCTACCATTTGCAACAACATGGATGGAGCTAGAGGGTATTATACTCAATGAAATAAGCCAGGTAGAAAAAGGAAAGTACCAAATGATTTCACTCATCTGTGGAGTATAACAACAAAGCAAAAACTGATGGAACAAAATAGTAGCAGATTCACAGAACCCAAGAATGGACTAACAGTTACTAAAGGGAAAAGGACTGGGGAGCGTGGGTGGGAAGGGAGGGATAAGGGGATTAAAGGACATTATGATTAGCACACATACCCCAGGGAAGTATAGCACACAGAGAAGACAAGTAGTGACTCTATATCATCTTACTATGCTGATGGACAGTGACTGTAATGAGGTATGTGGTGGGGACTTGATAATAGGGGGAATGTAGTAACCACAATGTTGCTCATATGAAATCTGGGCATAAGATGGTATATCAATGATACCTTAAAAAAACTTTTTTTTAAATCAACAAATTTAAAGATGAAACCTTATGATTATAACAATAGGTTCTGGAAAGGCATTTAAGTGAATTCAGCAGTCAATCCAAGTAAACATCTTATATAAAATAGGACTAAAGAAAAACTACTTAAAAATTATAAATATTAATAACAAACATGATATTAAACTGTAAAAAGCTATACTCATTCCCATAAAAATCAGGAAGAAGGCATAAATGCTCATTATTCCCATTACTATTCAGCTTTGTTTTATAGATTTAAGCTAATTCTGTAAGACAAGAAATGGAAATAGTATACTTAAGTACAGGAAAGTAAGAAACAAAATAGTTTACTAAGATTTTTTAGAAATAAAGGAATGTGGCAAGTTGTCTAGATGAAAGGTAAGTAAAAAAGTTACAAAATCAGTAACTTTTCTCATATTTTTAGTTATTAATTTGAGGTCTGTTGAATTTTTTAAAAGTCCAAAAACAACTGTTTTATTCAGTAAGACTGAATAATATATTTTATAACATATAAAATGGTTAGGGCAACAAAACATTTTTCACTACACTGGAATTTAACCTGATTAGTAACAGGAATATATTCATACATATCATTGTTTGTTTAATGCCACAGAAGCTACAACACAACTGTTAGAATTCTATTAGAAATATACAGCTGATGTAATTAGTTTGTATTGTTGCTATGACAACAAAATCCCATCAGAATTTAGTATTCAAGAAGCAATCGTTTGTTTATATACCTCAAACTTTTTCATTATTCTGTGATCCTAGTTGCTAAAAACATCTCTTTTCAAAGTATCTACAAAAATGTAAAGTGATAAACAAATGATGTTCTACTTATTAGTATTTCTCAAAATAAGATATTCTCCTACTTCTCTTTCAGATTCCAGGTCATGGCCTCACTCCTACATGAAATACTTGCTGAAATTATAAGCCAACACCAACTCTCACCCTTTTCCCTCTGAGCATCTTTGTGATTACTGTAACCACAGGCAACTGAATTACTTAATGCTAAGGCATTAGAACAGAACTAATACTCAGAATTGGATATTATTTTTAATATATAGTTATTTAATTGAGGATATGTTATAGATACTAATACATCACTAAATCTAATGTAGAACTAGGTTATTCTTAACTACATATTGTGTTTCTTCCTACCATATTGTATTATAAACCACTTAAAGTCAGAGATTCTGTTGTTTCAAACTTAAAAGCCTTATAAGAATTCAAAAAACAATTGGCTTTTATCACAAGTCTTACACATACTATAACTTTGATTCTATAGTTCACCTAGTTAATCTTACAAAAAAACCTAGAGCTCATAATTTAGATGATGCATGTAAATACATTTTATAAATTGAGCATACTATGTAAATATGTTTATAGTACTTAAACTTGACAGAAAATCATTGTTTCAAAACATGAGAATTAAGTTCAAAAGAAATGCATTTACCTTCTCTAATACTATCTCATTATTTCTCATATTATCACCTTCTCTCACAGTATCATATAAACATGTTAAAAAGGACACCAGATAGAATACATGAGGGCAAATTCTCACTACTGGAAAGTATACAGATAAACATACAAATATGTTGTGACAGAAATTATATGAATACTAGCACACTAATAACAGGAACTAATCATGAGTATACCTGAATGGGTACCAATTCTATTAAATTTATTTTTCATTAAAGGACACAGAATAGTCTCTAATGTGGCCAGATTTTTCCTTCAAGAGCATGTATACTTTTTTTTCACCCTCAGGACTAATCTTTATCTTTTTTAGGTGATTTTATCACCTGGCTTATATATTTCGTCTCTACTGGGAACCCTATTAACCTTGTCTTCAGCCTCCTTGCTTCAATCTATCAAATACTTGAGTACATCATTCTTACCCTCTTTCAACTGATGATCACCACAATATCATAAGCCTCAAATAAACACAGGTTCATCATCATGCACTTCTAGACCTCTTTCAAGAACTCAAATTTGGCATTCTCTCTATTCACATACAGTATCTTTCCCATCATTGATTCCATTCCATCTTTTTTACCATCCTAGTCCTCCCACCCAAATGCTTTTGTTAGGCAGAAAGATAGACATGATGAGATGAGGCAGCAGGGTTCTAAAGTACAGTGTGGGCCCTGAAAAGGACAAAGTCTTACTGAGGCTTCAGGAATGTAGAAAAAAAAAAAACCAGGGTGCTTGAGATTAAAACAACATAAGAATGTATTCCCCACCTGGATTGGTGATATAGAACAGTTCATTGCTCATAGTCATGTAGGCCCATTAGTTTACAATAGGGTATCCAGGAAACCTTCACAGAGATACTTTAAAATAAAACTAGCATTCTGGCTGAATCTATAGAAAACACCCACTGCAGCAAGCATAAAACTCTAGACACAGAGACCCCAAGTGGCAACCTTGCCCCTTCCTGCACCCGTGGGGAGTTCCATACTTTTTCTGAATAAAACTCTCTCTGTAACTGAATAAAACTCTCTCTGTAAATCTCCTACCTTGCTCGTTCACAAAGTTCATTATTCAACTCTGCAAACAAGAACCCCAGCATCATTTGTGGAGGCTTGTCCAGGATCACTTCAGAGGTATCGGCACCCAAACTTTTTCCTCTTTCACTCTCCTTACACAAGGAAGCCATCTATGGCACACAACATAGGGAGCTTGTCAGCCATTTAAATGGGACTAGCCCAGCTGCCGATCTCAAGTCTTGAGCTACCAGTTCCCCTGTGTCTCCCTCCGTGGATCCCCCTTCTCCCTTGGGAGCTGCGAAAGTCAACTGAGTTGAGGCCAGGATTCCCTTTCATAGGCTATCCTTGGATACAAGGGACTGAAGAGAGCCATGGGCAACTGTGAGAGTCTAGGCTGAGGCTACACTTCAGCAGCTTCTCAAAGGTCCACATGTCTGGAATCAGACCCTGACTGCCCAATCGGGTATCCATGAAGAGTATATTTCTCTGTCTGACTTTCAGCCTACTTATTCAGGCTGCCCTGGCCTTTGAATGAGGCAGAGGCTGTCCTTACTTCCTTTACATGCTATTCCTCTAACTGCATCAATTTCACAAAACCCAATGCTCACCACTGCAAGGTAGGAGATCTACACTTTGCTCTTATTCCTGACTTAATATTGCACTTTTTACCTCATAAAGATGTGTCTGGGCACCCGTTAGCCACTTAAAATATGACTAGTGTAGGCTACCAGTCTCAAGTCTCGGGTGAAGTTTCCCCGTTTCTGCTGCCCCTTGATCCCCCGCCTCTGGATGGGAATGTCAAGGAGTGGCTGAGCCGACTTCTTACTTTCCTATCCTATCTGCAGACTCCAAGGGCAGACCATACTAGTAGACAGTGGTCCTTGGATCTCGGCTCTGGCCGACTGAACTGATGGTGCTGAGTGAACCTCCGGCTAGGCTGCTGCCCATGTGAAAGTCGCAGATGACCCGCGACCTTTTGTCTCACAGAACAGATTTCCTACAGTGGGTGACTAGCAGGATAATTCCCAGGCAGTGGCAGAACCTGGTGTTTAAGAGTATAGACACCCTCCCCGCCCATAACTGTCCATGGCAACCTCTGTATGAATTCTATCTCTGGTCTTGGAAACAGTTCCCCTGTTCCTCATTCAAAGCCGTCCCCTTGGGACTGTGCCACTTTCTCCTATGTAGTGTGAATGAAGTTTGTGAGGTAGACCTCATATTCAGGCCCTTTACCTGGCTTCAGGACCTTACACAGGCTACACATTTAATCCTCCTAGATAGGGCAGGCATAGGACTCAAGACGCCTTGCCCCTTCCATACTCTAGAGGACTTTTCTGGTCTCATTGAGCTGGCCTGTGACCAAGCTGAAACCCAAGCCCAACATGTAAATGGCCCACAGTTTCAAGTTGAAATATATCTGAGGAAAGTTTTTGTGCTCTGTGTCAGGGAAATATATCACTGACTCTGTGCCTTCACATTTTTTAGCAGAAGCAAATAGAGACAGGAGGCAGCCCATGATCACAATCCCCAGATTTCAAGGTCCCTCTCCCACAAACCTCACCTTCCTGCAGGACCTCTAAAGGAGGGTGATTCCAGTCTCGTGGCAGGAAACCCTTCTCAAAATTATAAGTCCAGACCCTTATAAGCATTGTTCTTGGAATCCTAATGGTCCGTTTGAACTCTGGCCATGGTTCTATCATGCTAACCTCTCTTCCTTGGAGGCAGTCATCCTTGGGCTGCGGCATTTCCTTTTCTGCAGCCCCATAGAAGCGGAACAGGCTTGTGACTCTTACCAACCACTACCTTGGCAGTGAGAGGTCACACAGTCCCTGCACTTAATTCTCTTGGATCGAAGAGGCAGGGGCCTCTCAAGGGATGATCTTACCCTATGGTTTACAGAGTTCCCTGAAATTCAAAGGGCATTAGCACCAACAAATTTCAGGGTGAGGAAAGACAAATCTTCCTTTTCCCTGTTGAGTTATGCATGAGGAGGCTACTTGAACGGTGCACTAAGGAGATCAGTCACATACTCCATGTCCGAGTGTACTATGTTAAAGCCTGTGCAGAGGAAACTAGGGTCTGGATCAGAACTCCCAGGAGGAGCAAAGGAAGAGCATGCTAGTAAGGCCCAACTAGATCCAGAGCTTTAAAGCAACCCTTGCTTAGTGGGAAGGGCAAGAGGTAAATCCAAGCATGGGACATGCTGGTAAGGAGTGATTAAGTCCAGTAACCCTGAGAGGGGTGAATTATCACTGTTCACTAAACCTTCCATCTGTAGTCTGTAGGGGAATGTCCCAGTACAAAGCCTCAGGTCAGGCGCTGGACACCTGTTCCTGTTTTTCTTTTCCAGATGGGAGATTCCTCTTCAAGTTTAAAGCCAGACACTCTGGCATGCATTCTGAAGAACTGGGAGCAATTTGATCCCCAGACCCTGAAAAAAGAAGTGCCTTATCTTCTTCTGCACACAGGCCTGGACTCAATACAAACTCTCTGATGAAGAGGCTTGGTCCCTGAGGGAAGTATTCAATATAATAAGGTCATGTAGGAGGTGGAGCCAAGATGGCGGCATGAGTAGAGCAGCAGAAATCTCCTCCCAAAACCACATATATCTATGAAAATATAACAAAGACAACTCTTCCTAGAATAAAGACCAGAGGACACAGGACAACATCCAGACCACATCCACACCTGCGAGAACCCAGTGCCTCGTAAAGGGGGTAAGATACAAGCCCCGGCCCGGCGGGACCCGAGTGCCCCTCCCCCCAGCTCCCGGCGGGAGAAGAGTAGGCAGAGCGGGAGGGAGAAGAAGCCCAGGACTGCTGAACTCCCAGCCCCAGCCATCCAGACCAGAGTACAGACACAGTGCGTGCGCGGGGCCCTGTATACTAAGGAAATAGGGCAGCAAGACCAGTGAGCGGGTGCCTGAGGCCTGGTGCCAGAGGACATAAGAAAAGCCAGTGCATATTTTTTTATTTGCTGTTTTGTTTCGGCGAGCACTTTTTGGAAGTCTTAAAGGGACAGGGACCTAACACTAGGGACACAGGGCAGCAAGACCGGTGAGTGGCTATCGGAGGCTGGTGCCGGAGAACAAAAGAAAAGTGAGAGGCCAATTTTTTTTTTTTTTTTTGCTGTTTTGTTTTCGCGAGCGCTTTTTGGAAGTCTTAAAGGGATAGGGACCCCAAAACTAGGGAAACAGGGCAGAAAAACCGGTGAGCAGAGGCCTGAGGCTGGCGCTGGAGAATAAAGAAAAACGAGCGGCCATTTTTTATTTTTTATTTTTTTAATTAAAAAAAATTTTTTTTTCTTGTGGTCGTTGTTTTGTTTTGGCAGGTGCTTTTTGGAAGTCTTAAAGGGGCAGGGTGGGACACTTAATCCAGAGGTAGGGAATCCGGGGATCTCTGGGCACCCTAATCCCCTGGGCTGCAGGGAGCACGGAGGCCCCTTATGAAGATAAATAGCCTCCCGGCCGCTCCCTGTCCAACACGACTCCACCACTTCGGAGGAGCAGCCCGAGCCAGGCCATGCCCACAGAAACAGCAGAGATAAACTGCACAGCAGCCGGGCAGGAAGCAGAAGCTCTGTCTGCATGCAGCTACCCAGCACAAGCCACTAGAGGTTGCTGTTCTCCCAGGAGAGGAAGGCCACAAACCAACAAGAAGGGAAGTTCTTCCAGCCATCACTCGTCCCAGCTCTGCAGACTATTCCTATCACCATGAAAAGGCAAAACTACAGGCAGACAAAGATCACAGAGACAACACCAGAGAAGGAGACAGACCTAACCAGTCTTCCTGAAAAAGAACTCAAAATAAAAATCATAAACATGCTGACAGAGATGCAGAGAAATACGCAAGAGATATGGGATGAAGTCCAGAGGGAGATCACAGATGCCAGAAAGGAGATTACAGAAATGAAACAAACTCTGGAAGGGTTTATAAGCAGAATGGATAGGATGCAAGAGGCCACTGATGGAATTGAAACCAGAGAACAGGAATGCATAGAAGCTGACATAGAGAGAGATAAAAGGATCTCCAGGAATGAAACAATATTAAGAGAACTGTGTGACCAATCCAAAAGGAACAATATCCGTATTATAGGGGTACCAGAAGAAGAAGAGAGAGGAAAAGGGATGGAAAGTATCTTGGAAGAAATAATTGCTGAAAACTTCACCAAACTGGGGGAGGAAATAATCGAACAGACCACAGAAATACAGAGAACCCCCAACAGAAAGGATCCAAGGAGGACAACACCAAGACACATAATAATTAAAATGGCAAAGATCAAGGACAAGGAGTTTTAAAGGCAGCTAGAGAGAAAAAGGTCACCTATAAAGGAAAATTCATCAGGCTAACATCAGACTTCTCAGCAGAAACCCTAAGGCCAGAACAGAATGGCATGATATATTTAATGCAATGAAACAGAAGGGCCTTGAACCAAGGATACCGTATCCAGCACGACTATCATTTAAATATGATGGTGGGATTAAACAATTCCCAGACAAACAAAAGCTGAGGGAATTTGCTTCCCAAAAACCACCTCTACAGAACATCTTACAGGGACTGCTCTAGATGGAAGCACTCCTAGAAAGAGCACAGAACAAAACACCCAACATATGAAGAATGGAGGAGGAGGAATAAGAAGGGAAGGAAGAAAAGAATCTCCAGACAGTGTATATAACAGCTCAATAAGTGAGCTAAGTTAGGCAGTAAGATACTAAAGAGGCTAACATTGAACCTTTGGTAACCACGAATTTAAAGCCTGCAATGGCAATAAGTACATATCTTTCAATAGTCACCCTAAATCTTAATGGACTGAATGCACCACTCAAAAGACACAGAGTAATAGAATGGATAAAAAAGCAAGACCCACCTATATGCTGCTTAAAACAAACTCACCTCAAACCAGAAGACATGTACAGACTAAAAGTCAAGGGATGGAAAAACATATTTCAGGCAAACAATAGCGAGAAGAAAGCAGGGGTTGCAGTACTAATATCAGACAAAATAGACTCCAAAACAAAGAAAGTAACAAGAGATAAAGAAGGACACTACATAATGATAAAGGGCTCAGTCCAACAAGAAGATATAACCATTCTAAATATATATGCACCCAACACAGAAGCACCAGCATATGTGAAACAAATACTAACATAACTAAAGGGGGAAATAGACTGCAATGCATTCATTCTAGGAGATTTCAACACACCACTCACCCCAAAGAATAGATCCACCGGGCAGAAAATAAGTAAGGACACGGAAGCACTGAACAACACAGTAGAGCAGATGGACCTAATAGACATCTACAGAACTCTACATCCAAAATCAACAGTATACACATCCTTCTCAAGTGCACATGGAACATTCTCCAGAATAGACCACACACTAGGCCACAAAAAGAGCCTCAGTAAATTCCAAAAGATTGAAACCCTACCAACCAACTTTTCAGACCACAAAGGCATAAAACTAGAAATAAACTGTACAAAGAAAGCAAAGAGGCTCACAAACACATGGAGGCTTAACAACATGCTCCTAAATAATCAATGGATCAATGACCAAACCAAAATGGAGATCCAGCAATATATGGAAACAAATGACAACAACAACACTAAGCCCCAACTTCTGTGGGACACAGCAAAAGCAGTCTTAAGAGGAAAGTATATAGCAATCCAAGCATATTTAAAAAAGGAAGAACAATCCCAAATGAATGGTCTAATGTCACAATTATCAAAATTGGAAGAAGAAGAACAAATGAGGCCTAAGGTCAACAGAAGGAGGGACATAATAAAGACCAGAGAAGAAATAAATAAAATTGAGAAGAATAAAACAATAGCAAAAATCAATGAAACCAAGAGCTGGTTCTTCAAGAAAATAAACAAAACAGATAAGCCTCTACCAGACTTATTAAGAGGAAAAGAGTCAACACAAATCAACAGTATCAGAAACGAGAAAGGAAAAATCACGACGGACCCCACAGAAATACAAAGAATTATTAGAGAATACTATGAAAACCTAACTGCTAACAAGCTGGGAAACCTAGGAGAAATAGACAACTTCCTAGAAAAATACAACCTTCCAAGACTGACCCAGAAAGAAACAGAAAATCTAAACAGACCAATTACCAGCAACAAAATTGAAGCAGTAATAAAAAAACTACCAAAGAACAAAACCTCCGGGCCAGATGGAGTTACCTCGGAATTTTATCAGACACACAGGGAAGACATAATACCCATTCTCCTTAAAGTTTTCCAAAAAATAGAGGAGGAGGGGATACTCCCAAACTTATTCTATGAAGCTAACGTCACCCTAATACCAAAACCAGGAAAAGACCCCACCAAAAAACAAAACTACACACCAATATCCCTGATGAACGTAGATGCAAAAATACTCAACAAACTATTAGCAAACCGAATTCAAAAATACATCAAAAGGATCATACACCATGACCAAGTGGGATTCATCCCAGGGACGAAAGGATGGTACAACATTCGAAAGTCCATCAACACCATCAACCACGTCAACAAAAAGAAGACAAAAACCAAATGATTATCTCCATGGATGCTGAAAAAGCATTTGACAAAGTTCAACATCCATTCATGATAAAAACTCTCAGCAAAATGGGAATAGAGGGCAAGTACATCAATACAATAAAGGCCATCTATGATAAACCCACAGCCAACATTATATTGAACAGCGAGAAGCTGAAAGCATTTCCTCTGAGATCGGGAACTAGACAGGGATGCCCACTCTCCCCACTGTTATTTAACATAGTACTGGAGGTCCTAGCCACGGCAATCAGACAAAACAAAAAAATACAAGGAATCCAGATTGGTAAAGAAGAAGTTAAACTGTCACTATTTGCAGATGACATGATACTGTACATAAAAAACCCTAAAGACTCCACCCCAAAACTACTAGAACTGATAACAGAATACAGCAAAGTTGCAGGATATAAAATCAAGACACAGAAATCTGTAGCTTTCCTATACACTAACAGTGAACCAACAGAAAGAGAAATCAGGAAAACAACTCCATTCACAATTGCATCAAAAAAATTAAAATACTTGGAATAAACCTAACCAAAGAAGTGAAAGACTTATACTCTGAAAACTACAAGTCACTCTTAAAAGAAATTAAAGGGGACACTAACAGATGGAAACTCATCCCATGCTCGTGGCTAGGAAGAATTAATATCGTCAAAATGGCCATCCTGCCCAAAGCAATATACAGATTTGATGCAATCCCTATGAAACAACCAGCAACATTCTTCAATGAACTGGAACAAATAATTCAAAAATTCATATGGAAACACCAAAGACCCCGAATAGCCAAAGCAATCCTGAGAAAGAAGAATAAAGTAGGGGGGATCTCACTCCCCAACTTCAAGCTCTACTATAAAGCCATAATAATCAAGACAATTTGGTACTAGCACAAGGACAGAGCCACAGACCAGTGGAACAGAATAGAGAGTCCAGATATTAACCCAGACATATGTGGTCAATTAATATTTGATAAAGGAGCCATGGACATACAATGGCGAAATGACAGTCTCTTCAACAGATGGTGCTGGCAAAACTGAACAGCTACATGTAGGAGAATGAAACTGGACCATTGTCTAACCCTATATACAAAAGTAAACTCAAAATGGATCAAAGACTTGAATGTAAGTCATGAAAAAATTAAACTCTTGAAAGAAAACATAGGCAAAAACCTCTTAGACATAAACATGAGTGACCTCTTCTTGAACATATCTCCCCGGACAAGGAAAACAACAGCAAAAATGAACAAGTAGGACTATATTAAGCTGAAAAGCTTCTGTACAGCAAAAGACACCATCAATAGAACAAAAAGGAACCCTATAGTATGGGAGAATATATTTGCAAATGACAGATCCGATAAAGGCTTGACGTCCAGAATATATAAAGAGCTCACACGCCTCAACAAACTAAAAACAAATAACCCAATTAAAAAATGGGCAGAGGAACTGAACAGACAGTTCTCCAAAAAAGAAACACAGATGGCCAACAGACACATGAAAAGATGCTCCACATCGCTAATTATCAGAGAAATGCAAATTAAAACTACAATGAGGTATCACCTCACACCAGTAAGGATGGCTGCCATCCAAAAGACAAACAACAACAAATGTTGGCGAGGCTGTGGAGAAAGGGGAACCCTCCTACACTGCTGGTGGGAATGTAAATTAGTTCAACCATTGTGGAAAGCAGTATGGAGGTACATCAAAATGCTGAAAACAGACTTACCATTTTACCCAGGAATTGCACTCCTAGGAATTTACCCTAAGAATGCAGCAATCAAGTATGAGAAAGACCAATGCACCCCTATGTTTATCGCAGCACTATTTACAATAGCCAAGAATTGGAAGCAACCTAAATGTCCATCGATAGATGAATGGATAAAGAAGATGTGTTACATATACACAATGGAATACTACTCAGCCATAAGAAAAGGGCAAATCCTACCATTTGCAGCAACATGGATGGAGCTGGAGGGTATTATGCTCAGTGAAACAAGCCAAGCAGAGAAAGAGAAATACCAAATGATTTCACTCATCTGTGGAATATAAGAACAAAGGAAAAACTGAAGGAGCAAAACAGCAGCAGAATCAGAGAACTCAAGAATGGACTAATAGGTACCAAAGGGAAAGGGACTGGGGAGGATGGGTGGGTAGGGAGGGATGGGGGGGGGAGAAGAAGGGGGATATTAAGATTAGCATGCATGGGGGGGTGGGAGAAAGGGGAGGGCTGTACAACACAGAAAAGGCAAGTAGTAATTCTACAACATTTTGCTATGCTGATGGACAGTGACTGTAAAGGGTTTATAGGGGGATCCTGGTATAGGGGAGAGCCTAGTAAACATAATATTTGTCATGTAAGTGAAGATTAAGGATACCAAAAAATAAATAAAAAGGCAGTTCCTGTGTGACGACCTCCAATGAGTTCTACACAACGGTATAAAGGGCATATAAAAGTGTAGGCAAAGGGTCTGTTTGTGTTTATAAAGAGGATCAAAGCGTAATTTGGCTACCCTGAAAATGAACTAAGATACAATATGAAAAAGAACTTCCAACATCAGCCCTCTCGGGAAGACTCATGCCAGAAGATGATCATCAAAAACCCCAACAAAGATCCATGCACTACTAATCTTTGTTTATTAGTTCCTGGACTTGCCATGGGAATGAAGAAGGAGATATCTAAGCTGGCCTGTACATACAGTAAAACAACAAATTTGACTGGATCTATACTGTTGTAACTCAACCAAGAATTAGGAGAAGTGCAAATTGTAGCGCTCCAAAATCTTACAACTACAGACTATTTACTGTTAAAAGAACATATGGGATGTGAACAGTCCCCAGGAATGGGTTGTTTTAATTTGTCTGATTTCTCTCAAGACTCTTCAAGTTCATTTGGACAATATCCACCATATCATAGATAAGTTTTCACAAATGCCTAAGGTGCCTAACCGGTTTTCTTGGTTTCACTGGAGATGGCTGGTAATTACAGGTATGCTTTGGTTATGTAACTATACTCCTATTATGTTAATGTGTGTGCGCAATTTAATTAGTAGTTTAAAACATATACATGTTGAAGTTACTCTACAAGAAGATATGTCAAAGAAATAATCAATCTTCCCATGTTTTTTTCCGCCTGCTACCTCTATAGCTTTTCTTCTTCCTTCCTAATTACAACCCTTAAATAGAATTCATGCCTCATATTAAATTTACCGAGTATCGTAATTCTTCCAAGTGGTAAAGATACCTCATACAAATGCTGGGCATAGAAGCCACAGGGCATAAATATGTAAAGAAGTAAAAAGCTAACCTTCTCAAACAATAAGGCTTCTTTCTCACTTACCAACTTTACATTTCCCTGTATGGCCCCAGAAGATGACTGGTTAGCCAGAGATGGGTAAGATTCCTTAAGGGAGGAACAACCTAAGACAGGCACAGTCACAGGGGTGCCATCAGGTGAGAAATTGGGGATCAACAGAGGTGAGGCTTAGAACCTCACCCCCCCTGTTCTGAGAGAAATCTTCTGCATATGTGGATGTTATATTGCCCTTGTCTAGCTTGGATTAACACATAGTCTACAGGCACACACCTGATCATCTACATTTGCTCTCTTACAACACTAAACTATGGTTTCTACCTTTATCTTGTATCTACCTACCACTTCAGCATTTTATTAAAAATAATAATAATAAAGAGAGAAATGTGGTATCCACATATAAATCAAGTATAAAAATCAAATGAGTATTCATATTTGAACTGTTTATAGTTCATAATGCATGAGCAAAACCGAAAGTTTCTGTGATGACTGCCCTTGTACTGTTCACCATGTAACTTATTCACTATGTAAGAATTTGTTCTCCATGTAAGAACTTGTTCCTTATGCGTCAGAAGATTGGAAACTGACGAAAATTAGGCTTGGGGTGGATTAATGATTGTGCATTGAGCATTGACTCCCCTATACAGAATTTTATTGTTGTTAACAACCATTTGATCAATAAATATGAGAGATGCCAAAAAAAAATAAAAAATAAAAAAGTATACACTTCCAATGGTAAAATAATAAGTAACTGGGATGTAATGAATATAGTCAAGATATTGTAACAGCTTGGTATGGTGATAGCTGATACCTAGAATTGTCATGTATATAAATGTTGAATCACTATGTTGTACACCTGAAACTAATGTAATGTAATACTGTGTGTCAACTACCCTTCAATAAAAAAATAATTATCTACAAAAAAAAAAAAAGATACTAAAGTTCTAATTTGTAGTCTGGCATATAGAAGATTTAGAAGTCATCACTTCTGTCTATGCAAAAAGAAAAAGACTGAACAAACTGATAATTAACAATTTAAAATACTTCAAAGAAATGAGGTCACAGGGCAAAACCTGGTCCCCAAATCTGGAGAGGCAGAGGCAGATATAGAGTCACAACTACTGGAGCAGAAGTCCAAGAGCAGAAACATCCACATATTAGCCACTACAAAAGTAGGAATACCTACACTGCAAATGACAAATTTCTGGAAGTTCTGTGGACAAGTGTGACAGTAAAAATCTTCAAGGTAGGTCCCCATACTTTTGTGAGTTTTTCCTTCCTGAAGTTCTACCAGATTCTCACAGTGAAGACTTCAGAAAAATCCCTTCTACTTCTGGCAAGGAGAGGAAAAATGCAGCCATTTAGAAATATGCCCAGAGCATTCTGTTCTTCTTAATAAGTACTACCTTCAAGTAAAAATACTTTACCAGAGCCTGATGCACTGAAGAAAGAGAAATATTCAACTCTACTTCACTTCTGCCTTCAAGGTGGAGGAAGGGAAATACCAACTCTGGCCTTTGTATATCACCTGAGGTGGTGGTGGGAAACTGAGAAGCACCTTTGTAAATCACAGCATATGGGAACAGGCTGACTAAAAGACTGAGTCTACAATAGAACTATAACACTTCCCTTCCTCCACACCTTACCACAATATCAATAAGGTTCCTCTATAATAACAAGATAAATCAACTGAAAGAACTGCACACCTGAAACTCTACTGAAGTAGGAGTCTCTAGGGAAACCTAAAGACAACAGCAGAGACAAAAAAAAAGAACACCCAAGGAAATTTTAGCTTCTGGCACCTACAACTACAACAAATAGAAAACAAAGCATAATTCCTAGCCACACTATATGCCTATTTACCTCAGTTCCTTTTACTGTTTACATTATGTCTGGTTCTCAACAAAAAATTACAAGGCATACTTAAAGTCAAAAGACAGTTTGAAGAGACATTCGTTTTAGGAGACTTTAACACATCACTTGCATCAATAAATCAATCAGACAGAAAATAAACAAGGAAACAGAGGCACTGAACAATACATTAGATAAAATGAATTTAACACATATCTACAGAACCTCCACCCAAAAGCACCAGGATATACATTTTTCTCAAGAAGAATCTTCTCCAGAATAGATCACATATGAGGCCACAAGAAGAGCCTCAATAAATAAATTAAAAAAATTGAAATTGTATTGAGCTGCTTCTTAGACCACAGTGGTATGAAACTAGAAATAAATTACATAAAGAAAACAAAGAGCCTACAAACACATGGAGGCTAAACAACATGCTTCTAAATAATCAATGGATCAATGAACAAATTAAAACAGAAATCAAGCAATACATGGAGACAAATGAAAATGAAAACACAAAGGCCCAAACTCTGTGAAATGCAGAAAAGGCAGTTCTAAGAGGAAAGTACACAGCATTACAGGCTTATTTTGAGAAACAAGAACAATTCCAAATAAACAGTCTAAACTCACAATTAAAGAAACTAGAAAAAGAAGAACAAATGAAGTCCAAAGTCAGGAGACGGAAAGACATAATAAAAATCAGAGGAGAAATTAATAAAATAGAGAAGAATAAAACAATAGAAAAAAATCAGTGAAACCAGGAGCTAGTTCTTTGATAAAATAAACAAAATAGATAAGCCCCTAGCCAGACTTATCAAGAGAAAAAGAGAATGTACACACATAAATAGAATCAGAAATGAATGAATAATCACTACAGAAAACACAAAAATACAAAAAATTATTAGAGAATACTATGAAAAATTATATGCCAATAAATCGAACAACCTAGAAGAAATGGAAAACTTTCTAGAAAAATAAAACCTTCCCAGACTGACCCAGAAAGAAACAAAAAATCTGAACAGACAAATTACCACCAATGATACTGAATTGATAATTTAAAAAAGCCCCAAAAAAACAAAAACCCAGGTCTCTAGATGGCTTCACAACTTAATTCTACCAAACATTTAAAGAAGAGCTAGTACCAATCCTCCTTTAAGTATTCCAAAAAGTAAAATAGGAGGGAATACTTCCAAACTCATTCTATTAGGCCAGCATCCCTCTAATACCAAAACCAAAAAAGACACCTCAAAGAAAGAAAATTACAGACCAATACTCTGATGAACATAGATGCAAAAATACTCAACAAAATATAGCAAACCAAATCCAAAAATACATCAAAAAGATCATCCATCATGACCAAGTGGGTTTTACTCCAAGGATGCAAAGATGGCCCAATATTCATAAATCAATCAGTATCATACATCACATTAACAAAAAAAGTATAAAAATCACATGATCATCTCAATACCAGTTGAAAAAGCATTTGACAAAATTCAACATCAATTCATGATAAAAACTCTCAACAAAATGGGTATAGAAAGCAAGTACCTCAACATAATAAAGGCCATGTACAACAAACCCACAGCCAACAACATACTTAACAGCGAAAAACTGGACGCTTTTCCTTTAAGATCAGTAACAAGATGAGGATGCCCTTTCTCCCCACTTTTACTCAACATAGTGTTGGAAGTCCTAGCCATGGCAATCAGACAACATAAAGAGATAAAAGGCATCCAAATTGGTAAGGAAGAAGTTAAACTGTCACTATTTGCAGATGATATGATTTTATACATAGAAAACCCTAAGGAATCCACCAAAAAATCTACTGGAACTAATAACTGAATTCAGCAAAGTTGCAGGATAGGAAGTTAATATACAGAAATCTGTTGCATTCCCATATACTAACAGTGAACTAGCAGAAAGGGAAATCAGGAAATTTTGATGTATTTACAATTCCATCAAAAAATGAAATACCTAGGAATAAACCTAACCAAGGAGGTTAAAGACCTCTATACTCTGGAAACTATAAGACACTCATGAGATAAATTAAAGAAGACACCAATAAATGGAAATCTATCCTGTACTCATGGATAAGAGGAATTATTATTGTCAAAATGGCCAAACTGCCTAAGGCAATGTACATATTTAATGCAATCCATATCAGCCAACAGTTTTTATCAATGAACTAGAGCAAATAATCCTAAAATTTATTTGGACCACAAAAAACCCTAAATAGCCAAAGCAATCCAGAGAAAGAACAAAACTGGCGGGATGGGGATTTCTCAAGATGGTGGCATGAGTAGGGAGGCAGAAATCTCCTCCCAAAACCATATATATTTTGAAAATACAGCAAATACAGCTATTTTGAAAAGAGAGACCAGAAGATACAGTACAACAACCAGGCTGCATCTACATCTGTGAGAACTCAGCATCTCACAAAAAGGGTAAGATACAAAGCTGTGACCTGGCAGGACCAAGCACACCCACCACCATAGCTCAATGACAGGAGGGAAAGAATCAGAGTGGGGAGGTAGTGGAAGTACAGGACTGCTAAATAACCAGCCCTAGTAATCTGCACTGGGAGCACAGACACACATTGCATGGTGTACTGGATATTAGAGAAACAGAAAAGTAAAATCTGAGAATGAGACTGCAAACAGGTCCCCACAGCTGGTTGCCCTGGGACAAAAGAAAAGCAGGTGTATTAAAAGTCTTAAAGGAACAAGGATTTAACAGGTGGACAAAATTGTCCTGGCACACTCAGCCCAGCAGGCTGGGAATTTTAAGGAACTTCATATGCCCTAACCCCCTGGGAGGCAACATAGCTACAAAGTCACTCACGGTGATAAGCAGCCTGCCATTCATTCCCCCCTACAGGCACTGCAAGCAAACTGGCTGACCCACCATTGCTATGGACAAGCCTGGGAGCAGCCCTGCCCATACCAATCACACAGAGTTTTCCCCAAGTGTGCAGCTAACAAGGCCAGACCCAGAGGGTACCCCCTGTGTGCACCTGCCTGGCACAAGCAGAGGAAGCCGTCACAAAGTCCAGAAGGCATGAAGGGGTGCTGTTCTCACAGGAGAACACATGCTGCTTGCCTGTGACACGCACCAGTGCCCTAGGCTAACCCAAGTGGCACCCAACACACGGCAGCTCAGAGGATTAAACCAGAGACAGGTCCCTCTGCGTGGTTAACCAGCACAGGCAGCAGAGAAGGGCACGGTGACCAGCAAGCAGGGAGGGACTTTGTTCTCCCAGCTGACACAAGTACCACTTGCTAGCAATCACTTCTATCGCAATGAAAAAGCAGAAAAACCTGGTCCAGTCCAAAATCACTAAAATGCCAGAGAGAGGGCCTGGTGAGACCAATATAACTAATCTTTATGAAAAATAACTTAAAATAAAAGTCATGACCATGCTGATGGACCTGCAGAGAAATATGCAAGAGCTAAGGGATGAATTCCAGAGGAAGATAACAGAAATGAAACAATCAATGGACATACTTAAGAGCAGACTGGATGAGGTACAAGAGACTGTTAATGGAATAGAAATCAGAGAACAGGAATACAGAGAAGCTGAGGCAGAGAGGGATAAAAGGATCTCTAGGAATGAAAGAATATTAGGAGAACTGTGTGACCAATCCAAATGGAACAATATTTGTATTATAGGGGTACCAGAAGAATAAGAGAGAGAAAAAGGGATAGGAAGTCTCTTTGAAGAAATAATTGCTGAAAACTTCCCCAAGATGGGGAACTAAATACTCTCTCAGACCATGGAGGCCCACAGATCTCCCAACACAAAGGACCCAAGAAGGACAACACCAAGACATATAATAATTAAAATGCCAAAGATCAAAGACAAGGAAAGTGTATTAAAAGCAGCCAGAGAGAGAAAAAAGATCATCTACAAAGGAAAACCCATCAGGCTACCATAAGAATTCTGAACAGAAACCTTACAGGCCAGAAGAGAATAGCATGATATATTTAATGCAATGAAACAGAAGGGCCTTAAACCAAGAATACTGTTATCCAGCAAGATTATCATTTAAATTTGAAGGAGGGACTAAACAATTTCTAGATAAGCAAAAGTGGAGGGAATTTGCCTCCCACAAACCACCTCTACAGTGTTATTTAAAGGGACTGCTCAGAAGGAAGTACTCCTAAGGCTAAACAGATGTCCCTGGGGAAAATAAAATCACAGCAAAGAAAGCAGACCAACCAAATACTAACTAAAGGCAAAAAGTAAATTCAGCTATCCACAAAACAGTATGGAATGAACACCTAACATATAAAGAGTGGAGGAAGAAGAAAAAGAAGGGGGAGAAATAAAGAATCATCAGACTGTGTTTATAATAGTGTAATAAATGAGTTAAAGTTAGATGGTTAGGTAGTAAAGAAACTACCCTTGAACCTTTGGGAAACACGAATCCAAAGCCTGCAATGGCAATAAGTACATAACTATTGATGATCACCATAAATGTAAATGAACTGAATACACCAATAAAAAAACACAGAGTAATAGAATGGATAATAAAGCAAGACACATCTATATGTGGCTTACAAGAGACTCACCTCAAACCAAAAGACATACACAGACTAAAAGTCAAGGGATGGAAAAAGAGATTTCATGCAAACAATAGTGAAAAAAAAAACAAGTGTGGTGGTACTTGTACCACACAAAATAGACTTCAAAACAAAGAAAGTAACAAGAGACAAAGAAGTACATTACAAAATGATAAAGGGGTCAGTCCAACAAGAGGATATAACCATTATAAATATCTATGCACCCAACACAGGATGATGTACATATGTGAAACAAATACTAACAGAATTAAAGGAGGAAATAGAGTGCAATGCATTCATTTTAGGAGACTTCAACACACCACTCACTCCAAAGGACAGATCAACCAGACAGATCATTGAAATTGGAAAAAGAAGAACAAATGAGGCCCAAAGTCAGCAGAAGGAGGGACATAATAAAGATCAGACAAGAAATAGATAAAATTGGGAAATAAAACAATAGAGAAATCAATGAAACCAAGAGCTGGTTCTCTGAGAAAATAAGCAAAATACATAAACCCCTGGCCATACTTATTAAGAGAAAAAAAGGATCAACACACACGAAAAGAATCAGAAATGAGAAAGGAAAAATCATGATGGACATGACAGAAATACAAAGAATTATTAGAGAATACCATGAAAATCTATATGCTAACAAACTGGATAACCTAGAAGAAATGGGACAACTTTCTAGAAAAATCAACCTTCCAAGACTGACCAGGGAAGAAACAGAAAATCTAAGCAGACCAATTACCAGCAATGAAATTGAATTGGTAATCAAAAATATACCCAAGAACAAAACCCCCCGGGACAGATGGATTCACTGATGAATCATATCAGACATTTAAAGAAGACATACTACCCATTCTCCTTAAAGAGTTCCAAAATACATAAGAGGTGGGAATACTTCCAAACTCATTCTATGAAGCCATCACTCTAATACCCCAGGCATAGACCCCACAAAAAAAGAAAATTACAGACCAATATCCCTGATGAACATAGATGCAAAAATACTCAACAAAATATTAGCAAACAGAATTCAAAAACACATCAAGAGAATCATACCTCATTCAAAAACCATGATCAAGTGGGATTCATCCCAGAGATGCAAGGATGGTACAACATTCGAATTTCCATCAACATCATTCACCACATCAACAAAAAGAAGGACAAAAACCACATGATCGTCTCCATAGATGCTGAAAAAGCATTTGACAAAATTCAACATCCATTCATGATAAAAACTCTCAACAAAATGGGTACTGGGCAAGTACCTCAACATAATAAAGGCCATATAAGACAATTCCACAGCCAACATCATACTTAACAGCGAGAAGCTAAAAGCCTTTCACCTAAGATCGGGAATAAGACATGAATGCTCACTCTCCCAACTTTTATTCAACATAGTACTGGAGGTCCTAGCCATGGCAATCAGACAAAACAAGGAAATAAAAGGCATCCAGATTGGTAAGGAAGAAGTCAAACTGTCACTATTTTCAGATGAAATGATACTGTACATAAAAAAACCCTAAAGAATCCACTCCTAAACTACTAGACCTAAAATGAATCATGCAACTTCAACAAAGCTGCATGATACAAAATTCACACACATAAATCTGTTGCATTCCTATACACTAATGATGACCAAGCAGAAAGAGAAATTAGGAAAACAATTCCATTCACAACTACTTCAAAAAGAATAAAATACCTAGGAAAAACCTAACCAAGGAAGTGAAAGACCCATACCCTGAAAACTACAAGACACTCTCAGGGAAATAAAAAAGAACTTTAACAAATGGAAATTCATCCCAGGCTCCTGGCTAGGAAGAATTAATATTGTCAAAATAGCCATCCTGCCTAAAACAATCTACAGATTCAATGGAATGCCTATCAAAATACCAACAACATTCTTCAACGAACTGGAACAAATAGTTCTAAAATTTATATGAAACCACAAAAGACCCCAAATAGACAAAGCAATCCTGAGAAGGAAGAATAAAGCAAGGGGGATCTTGCTTCCCAACTTCAAGTTCTACTACATAGCCACAGTAATCAAGACAATTTGGTACTGGCACAAGAACAGACCCATAGACCAATGGAAGAGACTAGAGAGTCCAGATATTAACCCAAACATATATGATCAATTAATATGTGATAAAGGAGCCATGGATATACAATGGGGAAATGACAGCCTCTTCAACAGCTGATGTTGGCAAAACTGGACAGCTACATGTAAGAGAATGAAACTGGATCATTGTCTAACCCCATACACAAAATTAAATTTGAAATGGATCAAAGACCTGAATGTAAGTCATGAAACCATAAAACTCTTAGGAAAAAACATAGGCAAAAATCTCTTGGACCTAAACATGAGCAACTTCTTCATGAACGTATCTCCATGGGCAAGGGAAACAAAAGCAAAAAAGAACAACTGGGACTGCATCAAGCTGAAAAGCTTCTGTTCAGCAAAGGACATCATCAATAAAACAAAAAGGCATCCTACAGTATGGGAGCATATATTCATAATGACATATCTGATAAAGGGTTGACATCCAAAATATATGAAGAGCTTATGTATCTCAACAAAGAAAAAGCAGATAATCCAATTAAAAAATGGGCAGAAGATTTGAACAGACATGTGCTCCAATAGGCACATGAAAAGATGCTCCACATCGCTAATCATCAGAGAAATGCAAATTAAAACCACAATGAGATATCACCTCACACCAGTTAGGATGGCCAACATCCAAAAGACAAACAACAACAAATGTTGGCAGGGATGTGGAGAAAGGGGAACCCTCCTACACTGCTGGTGGGAATGTAAATTAGTTCAACCATTGTGGAAAGCAGTATGGAGGTTCCTCAAAAATTCAAAATAGAAATACCATTTGACTCAGGAATTCCACTCCTAGGAATTTACTCTAAGAATGCAGGAGCCCAGTTTCAAAAAGACATATGCACCCCTATGTTTATCACAGCACTATTTACAATAGCCAAGAAATGGAAGCAACCTAAGTGTTCATCAGTGGATGAATGGATAAGAAAAATGTGGTATATATACACAATGGAGTATTATTCAGCCATAAAAAGAAAACAAATCCTACCATTTGCAGCAACATAGGTGGAGCTAGAGGGTATTATGCTCAGTGAAATAAGCCAGGCTGAGAAAGACAAGTATCAAATAATTTCACTCACTGTGGAGTGTAAGAACAAAGAAAAAAACTGAAGAAACAAAACAGCAGCAGACTCACAGAACCCAAGAATGGACTAACAGCTGCCAAAGGGAAAGAGACTGGGGAGGATGGATTTAAGAAAGGGATAAGGGGGGGGAAGGGGCATTACAATTAGCACACATAATGTAGGGTAGGGTTCAGGGAAGGCAGTACAACACAGAGAAGACAAGTAGTGATTCTATAGCATCTTACTACACTGATGGACAGTGACTGTAATGGGGTATGTGGTGGGGACCTGACAATTGGGGGAGTCTAGTAACCATAATGTTGTTCATGTAGTTGTACATTAATGATACCAAAATTAAAAAAATAAAAAACTAGGGGGATTATGCCTCTTGACTTCAAGCTCTACTACAAAGCCACAGTAATCAAAACAGTTTGGTACTGGCACAAAAACAGACCCATAGATCAATGGAGCAAAACAGACAGCCCAGGTATAAACGCACACATATATGGTCAATTAATATATGACAAAAGAGCCATGGGGAAAAGACAGCCTCTTCAACAACTGGTGCTGGGAAAACTGGACAGCAACATGTAAGAGAATGATACTGGATTATTGTCTAACTCCATACACAGAAGTAAAGTCAAAAGGAATTAAAGACCTGAATGTCAGTCATGAAACCGTAAAACTCTTAGAAGAAAACATAGGCAAAAATCTCTTGAATATAAGCATGAATAGTTTTTTCCTAGACACATCTCCTCGGGCAAGGGAAACAAAATAAAAAACAAACAAATGGAACTAAATCAAACTAAAAAGCTGCTGTAGAGCAAAGGACACCATCAGCAGAACAAAAAGGCACCCTACAGTATGGGAGAACACATTCATAAATAACTCATGTGATAAGGGGTTAACATCCAAAATATATAAAGAACTCATATACCTCAATACCCAAAACACAAATAAACCAATTAAAAAATTGGTGTAGGATCTCAACAGATGCTTCTCCAAAGAAGAAATTCAGATGGTGAACAGGCACATGAGAAGATGCTGCACATCACTAATAATCAAAGAAATGCAAATTAAAACCTCACACTGTCAGAATGGCCACTATCCAAAATATAAGGAACAACAAATGCTGGCGAGGAGTGGAGAAATAGGAAACCTCCTACACTGTTTGTGGGAATGTAAATTGGTGCAACCACTGTGGAAAGCAGTATGGAGGTTCCTCAAAAAAGTAAAAACAGAAATACCATTTGACCCAGTAATTCCACTCCTAAGTTTACCTGAAGAAAGCAAAATCCTCGATTCAAAAAGATATATATACACCCCTGTGTTTATCACCAAACTATTTGCAATAGCCAAGATATGGAAGCAACGTAAGTGTCCATCAGTCGATGAGTGGATAAAGAAGACACAGTACATATACACAATGGAATATTATTCAGCCATAAAAAGAAAAGAAATCCTGCTATTTCCAACAACATGGGTAGATCTAGAGAGTATTATGCTCAGTAAAGTAAGCCAGGCAGAGAAAGACAAATACCATATGATTTCATTTATTTGTGAAATATAAAAACAAAGCAGATGGAAGGAACAAAACAAGAAGTGACTATGGTTACCAAGGGGAGGGTTTGGGATGGGTGCATGGGGGAGGAGGATACAAGGGCACAATAATTCACAATTATAATATAAGTTAATCACAAAGACTGTTGAACCACTGTGATGTACACTTGAAACCAGCATAAGTTTGCATATTAATGACACTTTATTTGAAAGAAAAAGGATAGTTTGAGGAGACAAAAAGCATCACAACCAGCTTCAGATGCAAGACAGACTTTGGAACTATCAGCCTGAGAATTTAAAACCACTATGATTAATATGCTAAGGGCTCTAATGGAAAAAATAGATAAAATGCAAATACAGGTGGGCAGTGTAAGCATAAAGATAGAAACTTTAAAAATCAAAAGAAAATGCTAAAAATACAAAACACTATGATGGGAAAGGAAGAATGTTTTTGATGGGCTCATCTATAAACTGGACACAGCTGAGAAAAGAATGAGTGAGCTTGAAGAAATGTTAGTAGAAATTTCCAAAACTGAAATGCAAAGAAAAAAAAAAAAGAATGAAGAAACCAGATGAGAATACCCAAGAACTGTGGAGTAAATATGAAACGTGGAACACATGTAATGGGAATATCAGAAAGAAAATAGAGAAAGGAAAAGAAGAAACATTTGAAGCAATAATGACTGAAAATTTCCCCCAAGTAATGATATACACCAAATCGCAGTTCTAGGAAAGTCATAGAATTCCAAGCATGATGAATATCAAGAAACCTACAGATAATCCTGTCAACTGAAACTAGAGAATCAAAGACCAAGAGAAAACACTTGATAGAAGCCAGAGAAACAAAACATTACCTACACAGTTTCAAGGATAAGAATTATATCACACTTCTCTTTAGAAAACATGTAAACAATAAGAGTGGAGTGAAATATTTTAAATGTTTAAACAAAAAAACACACCAACCTAGAATTCCACATCCACTGAAAATATTCTTCAAAAGCAAAGTTGAAATAAAATTTTCTCAAATAAAAATGGGGGAATTTGTCACCTTTGTAAACCAGCCTTGCAAGAAATGTTAAAAAATTCTTTAGAAAGAATTAAAATGATATACATCAGAAACTTAAATCTACATAAAGAATTGCACTAGAGAAGGAATAGAGGTAAAACAAAATCCTTTATTTTTCTTATTCTTAATTGATCTAACAGAATAGAAAACCTGATTAAGTGTTAATCAATAGTGACAACATATTTGGTGATTGTAACCTACAGATAAATGAAATGAATGACAGCAATGCTTATAAGGGACAGGGTGGAGAAACTTAGAATAATCTGTGATAAGGAACTTGCACTACTCATGATAGAGCATTTATTTAAAAGAGGACTTGGATTAGTTGTAAATGTATACTGCGAACTCAAGGACTACCACTAAAAAAATAGTATAAAAACAAGTATAATTGACAAGCTAAGAGGAGAGAAAATTGAATCAGATAAAATGCTCAGTTAAAACCAGAAAAAGAGATGACAGAAAAACAAAAAGACAAAGCAACAAACAGAAAATGGTAACAAATATGGTAGATATTAATCCCATACACATATATATAAAATATATATAAAATATGTTTAAAACATATATATATGTATAACTATTTTAAACATCAATTGATTAAATACAACAATTAAAAGAAATGTAGATAACGTTAATATGCTGTCCACAAGAAACCCACTTTAACTGAAAAGACACAAGATCAATTAACAATAAAGGAATAGAGGGATTCTAGGAAGATGACAGAATAGGAGGTCACTGTGAACTCCTCCAATGTACACACTGAGGCAGCAACTACATGTAATACAACTCACTCTGAAAACAAACTGAAGGCAGAACTGACCCTCCACAGCTAATGATAAAGAAAGGGCCACGTTGAGAAGAGTAAAGGGGACACAGCCATGATCTATCAGGATCTAAACCCTTCCCCCACTGCAACCCATAAGCAAGAGGAAGTGAGGTATGGGGCAGGGAGGGAATAAGCACCTGCACCTTGCCTGCCTAGCCCTGGGGATGTATCTTGGGGGAATAAGCTCCCATAACATCTGACTTTAAAAATCAGTGGGGTTTAATTATAGGAGCTTTGAAAACTCAGCAAGGCTTTAATGCCAGGAGAGCCAGAGAGCTGTGTGGAGGCTGAGGGCCAACATGCTGTGTTAATCAGTCTGAGACAGAAACAGCAGGTTGGAAGGAAGGAAGTTCGCTGATTAACCTTGGGACATGTGCTACAGGGATAGGGATCTGTAGGAGCTTTCTATGGGGGAAGAGGGGGTGGTGGATAACATTTTCTTGCCCTTACTCAGCCTATCTATAGAAAGAGCCAATTCTGACACTCTCTACTGTGCCAGCACTGCTCACTCTGCCCTAACATTCCCCTGCAGTTTTGCCATGCCCAACACACCCAGCCTGGCAGGGTTCCCTCCAAAATGCCTACCACCTGGTGAGGGAAAGAGCTAGCCCCACCCACCAGCACAACAGCTGGGGCTGGGGCTGAACCTTTCAGCAAGCCACACCCAGAGTGAGCCTTGAAACTATTAACAACCACAGTAATCACACAGGTCACCACTGACAGCCAGGCTGAAGGAGAAAGCAGCCAAGCCTTTCAGCCAGCAGCATCTGGAGTGAGCCTTGCAAACCAGCACAGCCATGGTAGTCATTCTGGTCATTGCAGAAGGCCAGCATTGATCAACAGCCCGTTCCCAGTAGTCACAGCTCAGCCACACAGGATGGTACCCAGAACCCACACAAGGGACACCCTGGAGTGCTTAGTTCTTGTGATCAGGCGAGACTACATTTCTGGGCATCACAGGATGCCTACTACATGAGGCTACTGCTTTCAAGACCAGGAGACACAACTGATCTGATGGAAGAAAAAAAAACACAGAAAAGCTGGGCAAAATGAGGAGGCAGTGAAATAGGTTCTAAACAAAATAGCAAGACAAAATGCCAGAAGAATTGCTAAATTATATGAAATGCCTACCTGATAAAGAGGTCAAAGAAATGGTCATAAAGATATTCACAGGACTGGTGAGAAGAGTAAATGAGCTTAGGGAGGATTTCAACAAAGAGATATAAAACATAAAAAAGTAGCAGTCAGAGATAAAGAATATACTAACTGAAATGAAAAATACATTAGAGCAAATCAACAGATTAGAGACACAGAAAAACGTATCAACAATCTAGAAAACAGAGTAGTGGAACCACAAAACTACAACAGAAAGAAAAAGGAATTTTAAAAAATGAGAACATGGAATGGGATCTCTGTGACAACTTTAAGTGAAACAGCATTCACATAATAGAAGTCCCAGAAAGAGAAGGAGAAAGGGGCAGAAAACTGATTTGAAAAAAAAATAATAGCTGAAAACTTGCCTAACATGGGAAGAAAAGAGATATCCAGGTCCAAGAAGCACAGAGAGCCCCTTGTTTCACTACAAAAATAGTAATCAAGTGATGCACACACCAAAAAAATGTAAGTTATGATATTGTATACATAAAATGTGGCAGATGAACTAAAAAAATAGTACTTTCAGAATGTGTTCATACTTAAGCAACCACCAACATAATAGAGACTGCTATATAAATATAGGACGCTACATATCAGCCTCATAATAACCACAAATCAAAAACCTATAAGACACACAAAAAGTAAAGAGAAAGGATCTAAGCATAACACCAAAGAAAGTCTCAAATCACAAGGGAAGAGAGCAAGAGAAAAAGAAAGGAACAGAGAAGAAAGAGAAAACTACAAAGACAACCAGAAAACAATCAACAAATAGCAATAAGTACATAACTATCAATAATTATTTTAAATGTAAATAGCCCAAATCTCCAATCAAAAGACATATAGTGGCTAAATGGGTAAAAAAACAAGATCTATCTATATGCCACCTACAAGAGACTCACTTTAGACCTAAAGACACAAACAGACTGAAAGTGAAGGGATGGAAAAAGACATTTATGCAAACAGAGGTGAAAAAAAGCTGGAGTAACTACTTATATAAAAAAAATAGACTCAAAATAAAGAATGTAACAAGAAACAAAGAAGGTATTACATAATGATAGGGGATCTATCGAACAAGAAGTTATAACACTTGTAAATATCTATGCACCCAACATACAAGCACCTAAATATATAAAACAAATATTAACAGACACAAAGGGAGAAATTGACAGTAATACAATAACAGGGGATGTTAACAGCCCAATTACATGACTGGATAGATAATCCAGACAGGATATCAATAAGGAAACAAGAGTTTTGAATGACACATTAGACCAGATGGACTTAACATTAATATAAAGAAAATCCAAAGTCAGCAGAATCTACATCTTCTCAAGTGCATGTGACATTTTTCAGGATAGATTGCATGTTAGGTCACAGAACAAGCCTCAATAAATTTAAGAAGGCTGAAATGCTATTAAACATCTCTTCCAAACAGAATGCTATAATACTAGAAATCAATCACAAGAAAAAAACTGGGGGGGAAAAAACAAACATATGAAGGCTAAACAATATGTTACTAAACAACCAATGGTCAATGAAGAAGTAAAAGAAGAAATCAAAAAATAACAAATGAAAACATACACAATGGTTCAAAATCTTTGGGATAACACAAAAACAGTTCTAAGAGGGAAGTTCACAATGATACACACCTACCTCAAGAAACAAAACAGTTTCAAACATACAATCTAATCTTATTCCTAAAGGAACTAGAACAAGAAGAAAAAACAAAGCCTGAAATTAGTAGTAGGAGGAATATAATAAATATTAGAACAGAAACAATGAAATAGAGACTAAGAAAACAATAGAAAAAATTAATTGAATTAGTTCTTTAAAAAGATAAACAAAACTGATAAACCTGTAATCAGACTCATTGGGAAAAAAAGAAGAGCTCAAATAATATCAGAAATGAAAAAGAAGTTACAACTGACACCACAGAAATACAAAGGATTGTAAGAGAATTCCACCAAAAATTATAAGGCAACAAATTGGACAACCTAGAGAAAATAGATAAATTCTTAGAAACATGCGATCTTCTAAGAAAGAAATAGAAAATCTGAAAAGATCAATTACTAATAATGATATTGAACTGAAATTTTAAAAATTGCCAAGTAACAAGAGTCCACAACTCATGGCTTTACAGGTAAATTCTACCAAACATTTACAGAAGAGTTAATATCTTTCATTCTAAAATTTCAAAAAAATAAAAAATAAAGAGGAAGGAATGATTCCAAATTCATTGTATGAAACAAGCATTACCCTGATGCCAAAACCAGACAATGACACTATAAAAAAATTACAGACCAATATCCTCAATGAACATAGATTCAAAAATCCTCAATGAAATACTAGCAAACTGAATTTAAAAAATATATATTAAAAGGATTATTCACCATGATCAGGTGGGATTCACTCCAGAGATGCAAGGATAGCTCAACATCTGCAAATCAATCAAGGAAATACACCGCATCAAAAGGAAGGATAAAAACCATGTGAACATTTTAAACCACGCAGGAAAAGCATTTGACAAAATTCAAAACCCATTCATGATAAAAACTCAACAAAATGGGTATAGAAGGAACATACCTAAACATAACAAAGATCATATATGACAACAGATAGCTAACATCATACTCAATGGTGAAAAGCTTTCAGTTTCTCCAACTAGATGAGGATGCCCACTTTTACCACTCATTCAACACAGGAAGTCATAGCCACAACAATTGGACAAGTTTAAAAAGAAATAAAAAGCATCCAAACTGGTAAGGAAAAAATAAAATTGTCACTACTTGCAGATGATACTATATATAGAAAACCCTAAAGACTCCAGCAAAAAACTGTTGGAACAAATAAATGAATTCAGTAAAGTTTCAGGATACAAAATCAATATGCAGAAATCTGTTGCATTCTTACATATTGAAAATGAACTATCAGAAAGAGAAACTGATCCTATTTACAACTGCATCAAAAAGAATAAAATACCTAGGAGTAAATTTGACATAAAAAAATCCTATACTCTAAAAACTATAAGACATTGATAAAAGAAGCTGAAGATGACATAAATGGAAAGAAACACTGTGCTCAAGGATTGGAAGAATTAATAATTTAAAATGCCCTACCCAAAGCAATCTGCGGATTCCACGCAATCCCTTTCAAAATACCAATGGCCTTTTTTACAGAATGAGAGCAAATAATCCTAAAAGTTGTATGGAACCACAGAAGATTCTAAACAACCAAAGCAATCCTGAGAAAGAAGAACAGAGTTGAGGTATTGCACTCCCTGATTTCAAACTGTATTACTCAGCTCTAATAATCAAAACAGTATGGTACTGTCACAAAAACTGACACATAGATCAGTGGAACAGAATAGAGAGTCCAGAAATAAACCCATGCTTATATGGTCAATTATAAAGGAGACAAAAATACACAATATGTAAAAAGATATGGTCTTGTTTACATACACAATGTGTAAAAGATATTCTCTTCAATAAATGGTGTTGAGGAAACTGGACAGCTACATGCAAGAGAATGAAATTGGATTACTCTCTAATACCATATGCAAAAGTAAACTCAAAATGGATTAAAGACCCTAAATACAAGACGTGAAACCATAAAACTCTTAAAAGAAAATACAGGCAAAAATCTTTTGAACATAAGCATGAGTAACTTTTTCTGGATATGTATCCCCAGGAAAGGGAAACAAAAGCAAAAATAAACAAGTGGGACTACATTAAAGTAAAAAGCTGCTGCACAGCAAAGGAAACTATCAACAAAATGAAAAGACAACCTACTGAATGAGAGGATATATTTGCAAATGATATATCTGATAAGGGGTTGATATCTGTATAAAGAACTCATACACCTCTACATCAAAAGAACAAATAATCCAATTAAAACATGGGGAGAGAAATTGAATAGACATTTTCCCGACGAAGACATATAGATGTCCAACAATAAATATTCTTCTCAAGCTCACATAGAACATTCACCAAGATAAACCACATTCTGGATACATTTTAACAAATTGACAAGAATTGAAATCATATAAAGTATGCTATAAAACCACACTGAAATTAAACTAGAAATTAGTAAGAGAAAGATAGTTAGAAAACCCTACACACTTGGAGGACAAACAAAAAATCATTTCTAAGTATGGGCCAAAGAAGAAATCTTAAGAGAAGTTAAAAAGATACTGAAAAGAAATTTTAAAATACTTCAAGACAATTTGGTGCCAATAAACTATTCTTAATTTGGGAACAGAGGCAGAATATGATTTGGCAAGAACTGAGACAGCAAAAAGAAAGACTGAACTGAATGAGAGAAGATGAAAAACCTAAGGAAAGAAATCATGAAAAAAAGGAAAGAAAAACAGCTCATCAGAACTAACCTAGGCAGAGAGGGAAAAAAAGGGGGTCAGAAAAAAATCTCCAAAACAATCAGAAAAGAAAGTATTTTGGTGGTTTCAGCAACTACCATTCCTTTAAAATAATCCTTTCACTGGATTAAGGGGATTAAGAAAAGTATGGCCAATAGGCTTGCTATTGAGTTAGCTTTGCTGCTGGGCCCCCAAATATCTGACCACTGGTACCTCAAGATCAACCTGAGTAATGGATTCTTGTAGAGTATCACAGTTCCTCCTGGTAACCACTCTTACCACTGTCTCCCAGGTTCTGTAGCTTTCATCTTGAATCTTAATCTCTGCCTATATTTGATCACACTAAAGCAAGCAAATACAATCTTTAGACAATCTGCCTTCTGTGGCTATGCCCTATGCACCTGTTTACCTGAATCTCCACCAGACTCAGTAAGGTTGTGGGTGTGATTCCTTCGACAGCCTAGGCATCCTACTACCAAACAAAATGCTCTTCTTAAAATATGTATTTACTAAGGATATTATTTTACCTCACATAATTTTCTTTTGTCAAATTACCTATGCTTGCCAGTATAGGAGTGACTAAAAAGGAAGGGTTAGAAAAATAGAAATGACATTTAGTAATGTATATAATTATTGAGTAACTACATGGTACATCTGAAATCAATATAATATTGTACACCAACTACATTCCAATAAAAATACATAAGAACTTTTAAAAAAGAAAAGAAAAATAGAAATGAGACTACTCAAGCATTGTAAAATATCTGCAGTGATACATGTCAGATAATAACTTCTGGAACCTAGTTAAAGTAACTGATTAAGTTGACATTACACAGTTCAGGTAAAAAAATCAGTATTATTGGCAGCTTACTCACTCAGACTAATACACACACAACTTAACTTCCCACAGAATTCCTGAAAAATAGTTTTATTTCTATGAACAGTTTTATATTCGGAAACTAATTTTATTTTTATAGTAAATGAAGTTTTGTATACTCACCTAGCTACACAAAAATACTGAATTGATTTCCTGGGTCAAAGTCTCAGAAAAACAACAGTTACTTAAAATCTTCTATTCACCTGCTAGAGTTAAAAATGCCTGCTAGAGAATATTATATGGAGGAAATAAAATCTGAAGTATTTTCTCAAAATGGAGAGGAAAAGAAAATGTGAATAAATGGAGAAAAAGTGCAAATAAAGAGCACAGGAAATTTTTAGACTTTTTCAGGATAGTTGTTTTCAAGTATACTATTTCAAATATATAATTATACTAAGAGTTGTTGTCCAACAAATTCAAACCAACCAACATGGATTGTTGGCTGTCAATCATATTGAAAAATTACTCTTTTCTAGGTATTGAACCAGGCTTGCTTAGCAACATATTGTGGGCAACTTTAGCCACAAAAGCTACGTTAAAAGTAATAAATTGCTAAAAGAGAAAAAAAGCAGCTTCTAACAGCTATCAGCTGGAGCTTGCCTAGCACTAACAAGCCATGGTGTTCTGTTGAATATGAACAATTTCACAGAAAACTAACATCAACAAGGCCATTCTATGACTATAATGGAGCAAGACAAAAACAAAATCACTGCAGAATAACGTCTGAGTATTGATAAATATAAATACATTGTGCAAACCACACTAATGATTATGTGTTCCTTCACTCAGCTAACATACACAACTTCCTACATAAAAATTCTTAGCATACCAAATAATAGAACTGTCCCTCACTTTCTGGCAACACTCAATTCATGCTTCTTTGAACTTTCCTAAAATCACCTAACACAAGCCCAAATCCTGTAACAAGCCCGTCCTAACACCCATTTACTGACATGTTTCACAGTTCCTTATGGAATGCAATCTCCCTTATTGTAATAAACCCAGCTTTGTTTGATTACCTCTGTGCAGTCTTTGGTTGATAGGCACAGATACTGCATTTCTGTTAAAATATTCTAAAACCCAGTCCACACATTATTTGGGCCAGTCTTTATCCTGAAAATCAAGTTAGTATGATAGTGGCACAAGAACAGAAAAATGGAAGAATACTATTATGCCAGATACAAAAGTTCATGACAAAAGATTATTTCAACCAGCGGAAAAAGGAAGACTCAGTTAATAAGTGGTATGATAAAACTGATTGGCTATTTGGAGGAAAAAATCATTATAGAGTCATACTAAAATAAATACCAAAACAAATTCTGGTTGGATAAAAAGTTAAAATTTAAAAGATCAAAGCACCAAAAATTAAAAGAAAAAAGGAATGAATATTTAATTCAAATTCTTAATTTTGGAAGTTTCCTTCCATAAGAGATAAAAAGGAAGGGATCACTAGATTTAACTATACAAAAAATATAAAATTTTTAATATATATATAAAATGAAAGACACAAAGAAGGAAAATGACCTAGGGAATATTTTTATAAAAATAGACAAAAAATAAAATTATTTACTATATAAAAGTGGTAGAAAATTACTAAAAACCAATAAATTATCAGTAAATGATATGAAAACAACTCATGAAAGAAGCTCAACTAGTTAACAAATATGTGGGGAAATAATTGAGATCACTAATAATCAAAATATAAATTTAAATAACTATAATTTCTATTTTTCATCTACTGAATTAGAAAAAATATATTAAAATATCTAAAGCTAGTGAAGAGTCTATAATCCAAATATTTTACCTCTAGAAATCTAGTCTGGGGAAATAATACTAAATATGCTTAAGGTTTAATGCTCACAGATATTCATAAAGCATTACTAAAAGAATGTAGAAAACTGAAACATCCTGAATTTTCAATAATAAAGGAAGGGTACTGTGGGGAAAATGGAGTTCCTATGGCCAGGATTCTTACCTGACCCAAAACTACTTGATGATATAATTGGCCTACTGTTAGGCTAATGCTTCCACACCCATCAGTAGTGACCTATTACTGACTGAGTAAAGAGCACTGGGCAGAGGCAGAGGCAGAGACAGAGGTGGATTATGGACTTGCAGACTGCTGGATGCAGACATGTTTCTAGTGCTCAACCTACCACCAGATATAAACCCTTTTACCTCAAGAACGTTCCATTGTCATTTCTTGGTCCCACCAAATCCAGAGCAGACTTGCCCAGGGCTGAAACCCTCAAGCAAGACAGGTGCATCCATTAGATGGACTGTTCCAAAGCCATTAAACTTATGCAAAGAAAATTCATTACAACATGACAAAAATGTTTGCGTTCTAATGTAAGGCAAAAAACTAAGATGTAAATTCTATATAAGATCCATTACATAATAAAACATAATATCCATAATATAACTGAGACCGAACATAACAAAACAATACACAATGGCCAGATGAGCTATGACAACAGAACTCTGGCCCACAAACTCTGCAGCAACCAGCTCAGGAAACCAAAGCACAATCCTTGCAGTGACCATTCCAGGAAGCCAAACCACAACCTCTGCAGCAATCAGCTCAGAACAGTAGGACTTGTTCACTGACTGCAAGTTCCCTAATTTTTGCAACCTCCTCCCCTACAACACTTCAAACTCAGTACCAAAGGAAGAAAGCCAAATATGAGTCCCAAACCAATCATATAGGATGCCTGACTTACAGTCAGTCTGCCTCAGTTTCTCATGCCAACAATCTCCAATAAGAGCATACCTGAAGCCTACCCTTTTTTTTCTACAAAAAGCTTTCCCTAATTCCCTTCTTCCCTTTGAATCCCTGCCAAATGTAAGTAATGGTGGCTGACTCCCTTGCAATAGCAATCTGAATAAATACCCTCTGTTGTTGTTAGGTGATCATTTATTTCCACATAACAAAAAACTAAATATAAAAAGTACTGACATGAAATGCACCAAAAAATCACTAATTATTATCTGTATCACCTGAGTATTCAAAGATAATCTGGGAATATTTTTCTCTCTACCCTGCTGTGTTTTCTGTGATGAGCATGTCCATATTTAAAATGGAATTTAATTTTTCAATAAAAATATTTAATGTACTACTCAGCAGTAAAAAAAGCAACAAATTGCAGATACACTCAACAATATAGACATATCACAAAAACATTATGTTGCATGAAAGAAGACATGCACACATGCGCGCGCGCACACACACACACATACACACTACATATTGTATGATTCTATTTCTATGAAGCCCAAAAATAGGCAAAACTAAGCTGGAAATCTGCTGCCTTTGGAAAAGGGTGGAGTGGGAATTAACTGAAAAAAGGCAAGAAGGCATTTTAAGAAAATCTGTATCATATTTTAACTTTTGGCTACACAGGTATATATAATAGTCAAAACCCTTTGAACTGAGTACTTAAAATCTATGAATTTCATATGTGTGTTTTATTTTTCCTTCCCTGTTCTTTCCTATTTTTCTTTCAGCTGTCAACTCCTAGGTGGTCAGCTCTTAGCACCTTATCCTCTCAATATTTATCTTTTGCTACAAGCTTTTTAAACCTATACCTCTTCTTAGAATAAAAGTGTGGCATTGTGAAAATGTTAAAATAAATTTAAATTTTTTATGGTAAATGTGCAATCCTGCTTATAGGAAGACAGAAACTAGTTATCAGGGAACAAAAAAGCATGAGGATTATATTGAGCAGATCAAGATTAAACACTTTTCAATATTTCAAGAAGAAATTGATAAAACAAAAGAGAAACCATAACTTAAGGAGTATTTTGATATATTAGTAGTCCCCAAAAGAGTATGACTTGTTAGGGGAATGAAAGTATGGCAAAAGAAATAAGTATTAGGTTCTTTCATTTTAGAAGAGCTTTTGGACAAGAGAATATAAATAGAAATTAAGGTAAACAAAAGACAGAGAAAGACCGCAAATACATTATAAAGTGATTCAAAAGTAGTAGAAATACAAGGTAAACAGAAGGGAAGGGGCAAGGGAGCAAAGAATTCAAGCCACTTAAAAAAGGAAAAGAGAGACAGTTTCATAAAAGTTACAAAAAGTTAATTAAAGTACATGACACAAATCATTTATCACATAAAAATAAGTGTTCATTTAGTGTGTGTTGACCTTACAAACTCATCCAAAAATATGATGGCACAATTAAAAAGCACCTAGTATAGATATGAATAAAATAGATCTTCAATAAACAATAAATACATAATAAATAAATGAATTCACCCAATACCTATGCTAGATAGTATGGCCAAAACACAAGAGTACTGAATATTTTCTCAAAAGGTAAAGGAATTTGGTTAACAAAGAATTGGAAAAAGCAAAGAAAGATCCAGTCATAAACCATCAGAAGAAGGAAGACAATCAGAATAAGGAAACTTCTGAATTATGTAGGTAACCAATAAAAACAGTGCACAGATTGTTTATAAATGGAACTCTCAATAAATTCAAGTATCTTCCTCATCAGTATTTTGATCTTCCTCTCACTGCCCTCCAATTGAGTTTTTCAGGTATGTTTAGCATGTTAACCTGAGTCTTGGATATTGTATAACTCAGAAGAAATCTAAGTTAGAGATAAAATAGACTTGACCAACACACTTCCAAGTTTTTGCTATATAATAAGTTTTCCAAGTTTTTGCTATATAATAATTAAGTACTGTATAAAGAGTTGTCAAGTGTTTTATTTTTTCACCTGTCTTAAATACTCAAAAGAAGAGGTATGTGAAATTGGATCCTATCCTATCCCTCTAATTACTTCATAAATAAAAATTAACACCATGAATGCAACTTAAAGCATCTACTCCATGCTTATTCACTTTGACATATTCTGTCTTCTATATTTTCCTCTTTTATAATATTCTAAGTGAACTCTACCCTACAGTAGCATTACAAAGTAGGAATATCCAGGTTGACTTTAAAATATTCTTTTTTCTATTCCTTAAAATTGTAACTCCTTTTCCACCTCTAGAAAACAACTTTTAAAAGTCTACTTTTCATTTTGTGGTACACTGAACAACCCACCCACTTCTTCATACATAATCTTACAGTTCAGAAAGAAATCAGAGTTTTGTTTTCAACAACACATACAAAAGCACAGTATAACCAATCTTTAAAAACAAAAAAAACACTCTGTGATTTTATACAAATTGAATTATAGGTAACTTCAAATCAGTTGCAAATGAAATGTGGACCAAACCAAAATAAATCAGTTTACAAAAAAGATACTATGGGAACACAGCGAGATATAACCTAATACCAGTTAGGATGGCCATTATCCAAAAGATAAGAAATAACAAATGCTGGTCAGGATGCAACCATTGTGGATAGCAATATGGAGGTGCCACCAAAAAATTAAAAATCAAAGTACCATTTGACCCAGTAATTCCACTCCTAGGAATTTACCCAAAGAAAACAAGACCCCTGATTCAAAAAGACATATGCACCCCTATGCTTATCACTGCACTATTTAAAGTAGCTAAGTTATGGAAGCAACCTAAGTGTCCATCAACAGATGACTGGACATATACACAATGGAATATTATTCAGCCATAAAAAGAAAAGAAATCCTTCCATTTGGAACATCATGGATGGATCTAAAGGGTATCACCCTCAGTGAAATAAGCCAGGCTGAGAAAGACAAATACCATATGATTTCCCTTATTTGTGGAGTATAAAAACAAAGCAGAACAGAAGGAACAAAAAAAAATAGTATTAGACTCACAAACACCAAGAAGTGACTAGTAGTTACCAAGGGGGAGGGGCTGGGAAAGGTGGAGGGAGGCCAAGGGGATTAAAGAGCACAATAACTCACAATCACAATATAGGTTGGTCACAGGGATGGTAGTACAGCACCGAGAATAAAGTTAATGATTCTGTAACATCTTACTACTTTGACAGATAGTGACTGCACTAAAGGGGGTGAGGATTTAATAATATGGGTAACTGTTGAACCACTGTGTTGTATATTTGAAACCAACATAAGATTGTATGTCAATGATACTTTAATAAAAAAGAAAAGATACTATGGGCCAATTGAGGAAATGTAAATATTAACTGCCTCTTAGATTATATAAACAAATTTTGTTAACATTTTTAGACGTGATAATGGTATTAGGTTTATATTTTTAAAAGGAGAGGAGGGAAAAATTCTTATCAGATCTCTTAAGTTTTTGCAGATAAAATGGTATTACTGAACTGAGATTTGTATTAAAATAATGAAATGGGAGATCAAGATTTACAAAACTGGTAATTGTTAAAGCTGGGGGTTTATTGTAATATTCTCTCTTTATTTTCCATAAAGTAACTAAAAAGCAAAAGACAGATGAAGGTAATGAGTATCTTCGTGGCAGGCAGCATAATGGCTCCCCAAAGATTCTGTGAATATGTTAATTTTATGGTAAAGTGGAATTAAGGCTGCAGATGGAATAAAAGTTGCTAAGTAATGAACCTTGAAAAGAAGATTAACCTGGATTATCCTGGTGGGCCCAATTTAATCATAAGGGTCTTTAAATATGAAAGAGGGAAGCAGGAAAGTTAGTGTCAGAGTGATACAATATGGAAAATATTCAATTGGCCACTGCTGACTTTGAAGACAGAAAAGGGCCACCTGTCAAAGAACTGCGAGAACCTCTAAATGCTGGAAAAGGAAAGAAAACACTCTTCCCTAGAGCCTCCAAAAAGGAACAGTTACACCAACAACTTGACTTTAGCCCAGTGACACTCATTTCAGACTTCCAGCTTCAGGAACTATAATAAATTTGTATTGTTCTAAGCCATTAAGTTTTTGACAATTTGTTGCAATAGAAATAGATAATTAATACAATCTCCTAGTAGAATCACGTTTTATTTACCTGAAAGGAGGTAAAGCACAAAATTTACCAAGAGTTCAAATGAAATATGTATTCCCATCAAGTAAAGAAGAAATTTCCAAATCAGATATCCTCACTACCTCAAAGGGCAACTCTTACCTCTGTTCCCCACTCTACCTTTCCTTTTCTGGTAGCCTCAGTTTCTCTTGTGTGTGTGTGACTCAACTACATTATCCACCTACAATATACCAAAATGACATCAGAATCTACAATCTCTACTTTCCCACCACTTTTCTCTTATATAAAATCAACTTCTTACACATCTACTCTTAAAAGTACTGAGTCTATCAATTCTATTCTCTATTGTAGTGTGACCTTAATTCTATTGATCATATTACTGAAAATATTTTTATCTTAATCAACTTCCTCTTGGTCTAATTCACCTGTCTCCTGGCAGTTCTGGTTTGTTTTCAATTTGTTTTGCTTTCACCATCCTTGACCTCTCTGCAATGCTGAGACACTCTTAAATTTCTCTTTCTTAATATTCTAAAGAAGGTGCCTCAAATCACTCCACTCAGTTCTACTATGTCTCCTTTGCTAGCTTTAAATTTTTCATCTACTCAGATGTTTACAAACTGGAAGCATTTCCCCAGACTCAATCTACCTTCTCAATTTACTGTACTACTAATTATTTTCAGACCTTTTTGATTTATAGACAGTTTTTTTGTCAATTTATAATAAACAAATCAGAGTATTAAGCAATCCAATCAATTTTCTTGATGGTCTAATTTCATTGTATTCATTTAGGTAAAGTACTAGATTTCTAATGTCACTGAATGTATAGGTGATTAACAGAGCAGAAAAACAAAAACATAAGTTTTCTCTAGTTACCAATCCTTACCTTTTAAATCCAGGTATTAAATCTATATCTAAAACCATCACTACCAAAAGATTAGTTTTATTTATAATATATATATCCTAATATAATGATGCTTTCAGCTACTTTCAATTCAAGAGCTACTTAACTGGATACACAGAATCCAAGTATAAGATTTAACTAAAATTAAAACATTAAGTATTATATTTGCTTTCAAGTTCAAATTCATTATATTAATATATGTCATTATATTCAAAATCATCCTGCACACCATCAATATCAACTGGCAATTCAGAACTAAAATCATACTCTTCTTTCTAATATCTTACATAAGTCCAGAAAATATTCTAAGTGGTTTTGCTGATAAATCAAGCAAAAAACATTATTTCACTGATATTATAGTCAATTGGCTGAGAATGGCTTAGGTCCTAATTATTTTTCACAGAAATGTTTATTGTTATAACAAATTTTTAAAATAAGTTTGTCAAAATATCTTCTCGTTATATTTCTTCAGTGACAATGAATGCTCCATTTAACCACACCTCTCCACAGATACCACAGTGGGCCTACTATGTACTTTTTGGAGGTCTTCTATTCTATTCTTTATAACTTAGCTTCTCTAAATCCTTTCTATATGATTTCTATTTTTGACTTTCTAAAGCTTAATCACTGACATTCTCAGTCCTTATAAATAAATCTTAGCATTGCTTAGAAAATTAGGAATGACTCTCCAGTGCATTTAATATGCATTTTTAAAGAAAAACACTTGTTTTTTACACACATTAGAAGATTAGCCTTCCAAAAAGAATGTTTTAATTTACCTTTTTTTAATTAAAAAAGAAAAGAACTGTCACTATAACCAAAATATTTTACAAAGATCATTAAAAGATCATTATTTTGACACATAAGTGGAAAAAATCAATTTTCTCTTAAGGGGAAAAAAACCATTTAAAAGCTTGAAACAGAGATTCTACTGCAAGTGTCTAATGCATATAGACAAATGTATTGCTATCAAACTAATATGTAAATGGCTTTTAGAACTGTAATGTGGAAACCAATACAATCATTCTATCATTAAAAGTACACTATGGAACTTAACCCTATGATTTTCACATGCATGTCTTCAAGTGAAGGAAGAAGGGATCTACAGAAAGGCACTGAACTTCAAGAAATAAGAATTTGGCTTAATCACTAATAATAATCCTACAGATAAACGGACTTGGAAATTATGTAAAATTTGAAATTGGTTCTATATTGAGACAAACACAAAGTGTGACAACATTGTTTAAGAACAGAGAACTGCCATACTAAATGAGAACAACAATGCAATTTTTCAACAATATACTAGCACCAAAAAACCTTTTCTGAGAATATGTGATTGTTCTCTGTGGTAACTTAAAATATTTATAAACATACCTCCTAAAAATCTATAATCCCTTATTTGAAACTGCACCGTACCCTTATGCTCTTACGACAAGCAAAGTAGAGAACCTAGAATAATAACCTGGCTTTGGTCTATGGTTCTTTAAAAAATGTGTTTATTTCAATTCCTTTTGGCTCTTAGAATTGTTGTTAATATCCCAGTCCTAACAAGGTAGCTTAATTCTTCTGGTTTGCCTCCATTACTGTTCTTAAAGATGCCAATCCTGTATTGTCCATTTTTGCGACAGGAGCATCAAGCCATCATCAAATGCTTAATCCTTTGTTATAATAAGTTGTCTTGCAATGTTAATTGTACCACCTTTTATTCTACCAGCTTACAAGTATAGAATGAGACAAATCCACAGATCTCAAGGAATCTTTTACTGAATGAAAATTGCAGAAATGTAGAACTATGATCATGGTCTTGTGCCAGTTTCTGTTACAAAACCTCCCAAGCAAAATGATGTGAAATTAGAAGGATGTGGAGACAATGGAAAACCTGAAGAAGTAAGGGATATATAGGCACTTTATTTCCTTCAGCTTTCCAGGGTCCTGAAAAGTCCAACTCTCCAGTCTATAACTATGTTTCTGATTTTATGACTATTTGTCTGGGAAGATCTGACATTATGTCTGGTATGAGTACCATGATTGCAAATGTTTCCGTGCAGAAGTTGCACAACTTATCTATAAGCTGGTTTGACACCATGACCATTCATAAAAACAGCTTACAAGTGTTGATGAATACTGAGTTGGATAATTTAAGTTTACTCAAAACTTCAGGAATTATGCCATCTGGTTCTGGTGATATATTTTTGTCTATTTTGTTAATTAGTTCTAGAACATCCCATGTGTTTGTCATTGTCTATTTAATACTTCTGAATTGTTCCCCTAAAAAGATCACTTGGAAACCTAAGGACACCACTTATATTCTCTGGTCTCAAATGTTTTATCAGTATAATAAAAATATTAACATTTTCCTTGCTTACCTTAGAGGACCATTAGGAAGGTCCAATGGAATATCTTACAGATGAAGCTAATTTTATTTTAACCAACTTGCTAGATTAACAAAAGCTCTTGCCTTTGTAAAACATAGATTGATACTAATGGTTCACTGAATGCTTGAAATAATAAACTCTCTCAAGCCAGAATACTAGCTCTCCCACTTTCAGCCTAATTAGGTGTAGATTGTCAGATGATATGTATATATCATCTAGAAGGACCTGGCACTTAGTTTGCTTTAAAAGCAAGTAAGTTCTTATTCTACTTTAAATAAATTAAAACTGAAAATTATGCACAATGAATTTGTGATCATTTATAGAAGAGAAGTCCATACAAAAGTCTAATCATAAAACCAATACTCAACAAAAAAAATATTGGTCATTCATCAAGTGATTTGTAAATTGATGTATATGTTTTTAGTTACAATAAAATGTTTAAGACACATCATTATTAATTCTTTTCTGCTTTAAAACCTTTTCAGTTAATCAACCAACAATGTATATACTCCTTCATTCATAAAGTATATCAAGTTCCTACTATAATGGTTCTCAAGACTGCCTGTGCATCAGAATCTCCTATGAGACCTTTTTAAAAAGGCCTAGGCTCCATCCCTGAAGACTTTGATTCTCTAAGACTAAGGTGAAGTTAGAAATCTCTCTTTTAGACAGAGTTGAGAACCATTGGCCTGCTAGGTAGTGACAAGGAAATGATAAGGAAACAAAATACATTTGCCTCTTAAAGAGTTCACAGTATTACAGTGATAGAAAAAAAATTTTTAATCATAATAAGGTGCTAAATTCACACTATAGGTAAATGCCAGGTGCTATACAAAAACAGATAAGAGAAAAAAAAACTAACTTTGCCTGGGAAAGGTAGATGAGATGAGGAAGGCAGTGATCAGAGCTAGTTTCTGAAGGATGGTGTTTCAATTGTGAGGTAAATAGTAACTGGGAATTCTCTAATTATATTAAACCTGGAAGAGGGATTATAGTCAGGAGCAATAGACTAAGAAAAGGCTTTGAAATATGAGAAAATATGGTGCTGTCAGGGAATGCAACCTGCTTAGGGAAATCAAGGAAATGAGGATGGAAAGGCAAACAGGAAAACTTTTTGAAGGCAACTATACACAGACCAAGTTAAGCAGTTCAGAGTTTATTGTATAGAGCAGTAGTTTCAAATTGTGTTTCTTAGAATTCAAGTTCAGAAAAGGCTTCTATTTCACAAATATTTGAACATGGGCATCCAAATGCTACATAATGAACTTCAGAGAGATTGCACTAAACCAATGCATTGACCTGTTTTTTGCTGACCTTGAACGAAAATTTCTTCTACTATTTCTATTTTCAAACTTTTTATATATCGTTGATGATCAAGGTTGTAGCTTTATTCTTTTACTAAAGGCTAGCAAATGCCCTATGACCTGCCTTTCAATAATACTATACAACAAAAACCATATATAAAAAAGTTTATTCATTGTTTGGCTGTATATTTTTATTTAATGTATGTCAATGAAGTGCTATATTTATTTGTTTTAACAGCTGTTACTTACTGGGGTTTCACACAAGACTTGTTTGTAGAGCATCACTGCTCTAGGAAAACCAACATATAATTTTTAGCAGGGAAATGACATAATTGGCACTATAATTCAAAAATAGCTGTTATTATAACAAAATGGAGTAGGGTAAAGCAAGAGGTGAGACAGTCAGTTAGGAAGAATTCAAGAGACCAAGAAAATATGATAGAATGAACAAGTACGGGAGGTTGTGAAAAGGAATAAATTTCAAAAACACTAAGGAAATAGAACAGGTAAGATCTGACGAGTGATCAGCCAAGAGAGGAGCATGGTTTTCAAAAGAGCAGATTTGAGATTAATACTTTAATTTTGGCCATGTTGAAAAGACAGAAGTACCCAGAAGGTCCAGTTGCTTAGTACTCTTAACAGAATGTTTTTGCACATTTAATCAGTGAGTCCAAATGCAGTCCCCATTTTAGAAACAGTTCTAATTTTGGAATTTCCTTAATTCATTTTTGTATATTTTATTACACTCCAGGTAACCTAAAGTACTACACATAACCACTTTTTAAAATTAATTATATTGTTATCCAAAGATGCCATAGTACTTTCCCCATTTAGTAAGATTTCAACATTACTAGTATTTAACTTATATGGCTATCTAGTCTTATAATTTCTTCAAAAATTGTTATCTATATTATTATAACCCACTGGTTATAGTCATTCCACCAAGAATAAGATGATTTTAAGACCTTAACAGTAATATAAATGTACATTTTATCTCCTTCTCCAATTTATACATTGCCTTCACCTGTCTTGTTTGACCTCCTCAATAACTCTTTTAGATAAGAAGGGCAGAAATACTCACTACCATATTATAAATGTGAAAATAAAGGCTTAAGGCAGATAAATGGCTTGCCCAAGATTATATGGCTGGAAAGTGGTTTTAAATAAAATGCACATTTTCTTAATCCTAGGCCAAGTGCCCTTCCTACCATACCATGTTTTTGAAGTACTACATATTTAACTTCTGCCACTTCACATGATTATCTTCTCTGAATAATAAAAAGATGACTATATATCCCATATCCCCCTACTGCCTTCACCCATTTCCCCTGAAATTTTTTATTTAAAAACTTCTCTACCAGTTTTATAACCTCAATAGCCCAATGCCATTCTGTTTCCGAAGCCTATACTAATTTTACACCTACTAAAATCCTGCTGCATCACATTCATGAACTGAGAGAATTTGGAATTTTTTTCAGAATCTTCGAATGGAAATGGTAATTCATCAAAGATTAGAGAATGAGAGCATAATTCCCCAACCTAACAGCTCAAATTTGGCTTCCAGGACCCTTTTACATATTTGCTTTCTGACCAATACTAAACTTCTCCCTAATCTGACAAAGTATCTATTATTTCAAATTGAGGAAAAATTGTATATAATTTTGTATTATATACAAACCTCACAGACTAGAAATATCTATAGACTTAAGGTTTTTATAATAACCCTATTGGAATGGAAACTTAAGGCAATAATTAAAACTTAGCTCATTATACATAACTTCTTCACTGCAAAAACAATTTTAATAATTGCAAAAACATTTTTAAGTACCAAAAATGTCTGTGATTTCAAAAATTTAGCATTTCTTCTTATGTATTCAAACACATTTATAAAACTATATTTATTTGTATCATAGCAGCTTTTTTATTAACTATGGCAGGTCAAAAGCACATTCCTAGGCTGTCTCCCCAAAAAAGGACAATAATATTATAAATAAACTTTTCAGAAAATACAATATCTCTGTATAGTAACATAATGTTTTTTATAAATTCTCATCTCTCCTCATTAGAAACTTTCTTTTGCTTATTCATTAGAAGTTAAACATCAAAGTATAATTATCTAAAAATATTAAACCAGAACCTAGGTTATTTTTTATTTCCTAGGAGTATTACAAGTTCTTAAAAGTATTAAGCCTATGGCATTTGTTTATTTCTTAAGAGTTTAAGAATCTGGAGAACTTTTTTAGAATTTAAAACAAAGCATTTAGATCTTTTTAAATGGATATATTCATCTAGCTATTTACTTAAGTCTAGCAACATCTTAATAGCTTTAATCATTTTATACTGAGCAGCAAAATAACAATTGGTTTCTCTGACAACACGAAATTAACCAGAATGAGGATTTTTCTCCTTCCGTTTACTACTTATAAATAAGCATTACCTTAAAGATTGTGTCCATTATTGAGCCTCAACACTATCTTGAAAATTCTACCTTTTATGTTTGCTTATTTCCCCTTTAAACTACCATTGCTTTTTAAATTGATGCCTGGAATATGTTTATTAATTCAAACTGACTTATCCACAAAGCTCTCGGCATCAGACTCTCTGATAGTGGCTACTCAACAATTTCGTGTGTGTGTGTGTGTGTGTGTGTGTGTTTTAATTCTTTTTTTTCCCTCACAGCAGTAAATAAAGAACTAATAGGTTGTAAAGCCTTAAGCCAATTCAAAACTTACCTTGCAAATATGGAAATACTCTGAAGTCAGGGTCTCCTGAATCTCCTCTCTGAGAAGCCCTGCAGTCCCTCCTGGATGCACGGAACCACTTCCAGCGCCACCACCACTGTTACTGCCACTGCCGCTAGGGGAGGAGGCAGTTAAGCCATCCAAAACTTTCCGGAAATTAAACTTCTTCATTTTAAAACTGTTGAGAAATTCAAAGGAAAGGGTGATTAACATATGAAATTATGTCTGGGTAAAAGTGTTTATTTTCATTAGTCACCAGTCCCCATTTTATGAACACTGGCTCATAAAATGACTAAAAAAAACAAGAAGAAAAAAATGGTCAGGCTTCATTTGTCAAATTTTAATTCTGAAAAGCATATCCCTCAAAAAATAAGACAACTCCAAAAGCAACAGTATTTCCTCTTCATACATCAAATTTTCAAAAGCTTTATCCCCAGCTGTAGCTACGCTTTATCAGCACTGGGGTAAAAATAAAAGGCAGTGTCATCATCGTCATTAGCATTATATCATCATTATTATACAATCAAACCAGAGTCCAACAGACCCAAACTGTTTCTCTCCTAAGGGCGGGCTTTCCTTCAAAAGGTTCAGCTCAGAAAATTGTTTTTTCAGAAAAACGATGTTGCGGGGGGGCGGTATTTACTCTGCTACCACCTTCTGGGCTCTCACCCGTCATCTTCAACGCTCCCTTTTTCCCAGTAGGAAATGATGGGGAGGCCTTTTTCAATCCCCTACCCCAACAGCCCGTACCCCCAAAGTATCTGAGGGAGCCGACGGAGGGGCGGCCGCGACCACCGCTGCCTGCACTTCTCCCTCCGCTCCCTGTCGTCCCCGCGTCTCCGTCCCCCTCCCTCCTCACCTCCTCCACCTACCCGCCGCCCCGCGCTGCCCGCAGCCGCCGCCGCGCTCGCCCGCCCGTCCGCTCTCCCCGCAGCCCCGCGGAGGCTCTTAGGGGACGTGAGGCAGTGGCGGCGATGGCTGCGGCCCGAGTCGCGACTTAGCCTGCTGGAAGCGCAGAGCCGCCGCTCCCGCGGTCCCTCTACGAACCAAGCGCCTAGGCGAGGGGCTGTCGCCCGCCGGCGCGCGAACACACAAACCCCTCACACAAGACACTGGCGCGCCCAGCCGGCGCACACACAAACCCCCTCTCACAGACACTGGCGCGCGGACGCTCGCACAGACACACATACAGGTGTGAGGGAGCAGCTGCTGGACGGCGGCGGCGGCGTCCCAGAGGGATGACTCTGGCTCCCGACTTAGGCACCTTCCTCAGCCTCCACTAGCCGCCTACCAGCTTGGGAAGCTGAGGGTGTGGAGGGAGGCGGGCTCGCAGGCTTCAGTCCTGCCCGGCTCGGGCCGCTTCCCCAGTCCCTCAGGTCGCGACGCTCGGCGCTCTCCGAGGTCCTAACCGACCAGGCAGGCTCCACCGCAGGCTCCGCCCTCCCGCCGTGGGAGGCAAGCCCCACCTCCAAACCGCCCCCCCGCTTGTCCCGCCCCCTCCACCCGGCCGCGCGGGGCCAGTTGAAAAAGGCGGAGAGCTCGGGACGTCAAAGGGCGGGAGTAGCCTCGGCTCCAATCCTAGGCTCCATAGGACCAAGTTCCGCGGTCGCGAGGCGCGGAAGAAATTTGGGGATAGGCCGAAGGAAAGGCCAATGGAAGAGGGAGGGGAGAATTTAGAAAGGTAGGTGAAGTATTTGATTGACAGGGGTTTTGGCCAGTATGCTGGGGGGCCGTGCTTTGGGGGCTGTAATTGGCGCTACCTGTTGAAGGACGCAAGTGTGAATCAATAGGATGCCTGCAAGCGAGCGATCTTGAGCGCCTGAAGTCCAAGGCTGCAAGATTTCCCTAGGTCTGACTGCGGGCAATTTTGTGAACGGAGCAGGTGTTTTGCAGTTTATGACTTTTGTGAGCTTCTTCCCCATTGTCCATGTGCATCTATTGGATTTCTCTCACTTGCCCTGCTACTTGCATGATTGTTTAACCGTCACGTCTGCCGGAAGGAATTGTATCTCAGCAGTTTGGGAATATAAAGCCTTCCAGATTCCTAAGAATTAATTGCTCACCTTGTTCCCTCTAACACGAATAAGTACTCCTTCCCCCATTTTCACTTTAGGAAAACATTTCTCTCAGTAAACTGTGTCAAGAATATATTTTAAGCTTTTCTATGAGTCACAATAATCGTTTTGAAAGATGCACTATTCAGTGCGGGATTTAAAACAACAACAACAACAACAACATCAGGATAAGATTAGGTTCTGAGCCTTGAAGTTGCTACTGAACTGGGGAAAATTTGGAATTCGGTCCCTTCGTCTGTGAAAATGAACGGCAGTTCAGGGGACCATAGCTAGCTGTAGACTTCAATCTGGGCCATACAACACAACTCATTAGTAATTATCCCAAATACTCTCACATTTAGAGATCTGGTATGACCTCTTCTTTTTCCTTTCTTTTTCTTTTCTTCATTGTTTTGTTTGTTTTTGTTTTTTGGTGGAGGAACGGGATGGAGGATGGTGGAGGGATGAAAGGGGACACCTGAAAGAGAAATGCGTTATGCAAGGTCACATGGCAAAGAAATGGCAAAGATGGAACAGAGCCCAGTTTTTCGTATAATCAGTTCAATGCTCACTCTCTCCTTTTGAACTTGTCGGTATTTAATGTCTGTTTTACTCCTTCGAGACCCCAGTACTGCTTGGTAGTGTCTCATTGCCCCACCTAATCAGTTAACACTCTTGAAGGCAGGCATAGAATTGTGTATTTCTCTTGTTTAGCACCTGGCACAATAGTTCACATATAAGAAGCACTTAAAGAGTTTTAACAGTTCGTTTATTCATGGTTATTGGTAAAAAAAATTTATGAGATGGTACCCAATTACATCCTGCTTGGGTGGCATAAGAAATGGGGTGGAAATAAATGCTATGGTTGATGGAAACTAGATCTTAGTAGGGTTCTAAATTCTCTACTGGATTCCTAACATATGTATCTACTCTCTTTTTTTGTCTTTAGGCTCTTTGTCCATTTTCTTCTTTTTCTCTTCTTTTCTTCCTGGCTCATTTCACCTCCAAGTGTGGGTACCTATTAAGGCTAAAGAGTTTGCTTTTCTCTTTTTTATGTCTGGCTTTTCTTTTTTTTTTTTAAGGTGCAGGTTGTGGGGGGTGTTGCTCTCACTCATTGAGAAGTAGGAATTTCTGCCTAAAATAGTGGAATCAGATGCCCTCCTTCTCTTCATCAGAAAGTCTATCGGCAGTGCCTTAATTTTCAAATAAATGAAAACAAGCCCATGGCAAGTGATGTTTTGGTCTTTGGATGAAAGTAAAGAAAGAAGATATCCTACTTCAGTAAAGTGAGATGTAACATTTGCCAAGAAAACCTCTTAAACCACCCATCAGTAACATTGTACTATCTAAGCAAATTAGGTGGTTTTGTTCTAAAAATTGAGGGAGAACTGAGAATAAAAAAGGACACAAAATGAACTGACAAAATACTCTGCCTGAGGTCCCCAGAGGAAATTTATTGGCCTACTTGAGTTAAGAAAGAGGGGCAGAGTGGATACCCCTTCAGATGGGACACAAACAGGAATGGGTAGTGGAAGAAAAGCCAAGTCAGAATATATGTGTTCCCAAACAAATATTAGAAGCCAAATATATACATATATGATTAGAATGCTGAGATTGTGGACTCTTTGGGACTATTTTAAATATCTTTCTTCCTCCACTGTAGATAGCACAGTGCCATATACATTGTAATTGCCCAATAAATATTAATTTGAATTAATGACAGCAAATAAAAATCTTAACAAAATTGCAGTCTCATAGAGAGAAACTGTGGACAGAGGCTATTGTGATGACTATTCACAAGCTGTGAGCAAAGGATAGAAATGAGCAAGAGACAGAGTGTATTATGTATGTGAGGAGACAGCACAAACAAATATAACCTAAAACTCTTGCTAGGTGATGGAAAGCACAGTGAAATGTCTATGAAAGCAAATTCCATCCTTTATAAATTAAAGAAAAATATGACATTATTCTATAAACCATCTGATAAAGGGAATAAAACCAGACCATGAAATGTACCTTAAAAATAATGCAAGGAACTTAAGAGTTGGTTCAGATAATAATAATAATGGAGAGCTTTGTTCATTCAACTGCAAACTAGAATACCTCATGGAGAGGAATTTCTGATAATCCTTATCTTCTTAAGATGAGAGTCTGAAGAACTTCAAGAAAGAAAAATAGTCTAAGCATGGTCCCTGGAGCAAAATCATCAAATCATTTAAACAAATGTAATACAGTGGAGGAATTTTTAGGGTATATGTTTAAAATATATTACAATTCACTTCCAGGGTTTGTGATCTTGGATTGAAGCCAACAAAAAAGCTAAAGAAGCTTCTTTTCCACACCCAAAATATAGTTAAATAATTGTGTAAAGTATATACATGTGTGGCGCTTCACACAGAGATTTGCTATACTGACTAGGCTTGGAGAAGACTAAGCCAAACTGACAAAACACATGTAAATGTTCCATCACATAAAAAGATAGTAAGTTCTACCAATTATTTAGCACCTATATGCCAGACACAATACTATGAAATTCACAAACATCTCTTCTAGTTATTTATTTATTATAACTATGAAATAGGTGTTATCCCCATTTTACTGGTGAGAAGTTTGACACTCAGAAACATTTGAGAAATTCCCCCAAGGTCATTTAGATGGATAAGCCAGTCTTCAAATTCGAGATTTTCTAACATCTAAGATCATGCTATTAATCATTGCCTTATTACAATTAGACTAATAGGGACTGGCATAGGAAAAAGGTACGGGTATCAATTCTTCTGAAGTAGTGAATATTTGTATATAGTTTGCCAGGGATATAATTACAAAAAGCCACAGACTGGGTGGCTTAAACAACAGAAACTAATTTTTCTCACAGTTCTGGAGACTAAAAGCCCAAGACCAAAGTGTCAGCCAGTTTGGTTTCTTCTGAGGCTTCTCTCCTTGACTTGCATACGACTTCTTTTTGACTCTGTCCTCACATGGTCTTTCCCCTGTGTGTGCACATCCCTGGTGTTTCCTGTGTCCAAATTTTCTCTTATAAGGACATCAGTCAGATTGGATTAAGGCCTGCCCTAATGGCCTCATTTTAACTTAATCACCTCTTTAAAACCCTAACTCCAAAAACAGCTACATTCTGAGATAATAAGGGCTCCAAACTGTAAATCTGGGGATATACAACTCAGCCCAGGACAATATGATGACCAAATTCAACATTAAGAAGAGCATCTACCATGAGCTGAAACTGTGTAACCAATTTTACATTTAGTTTATCATTTAATCCTCACAACAATCATGTATGGTAACTTTTGATAACTCCATTTTATAGCTGAGAAAACAGAAGGAAAGACATATGAAGTAATATGCCCAAGATCATACATCTAGAATATTAGGAAATGGAATTTAGACTCATATAAATCATATCAGATAATATCACAAATCCTTTCCTCATGTTAGCTTTCTTTGGAGAATTTTAAAAATTCCGTTATGTAGATATTTAATATTAGAAAAGAAACTTACAAAATTTAAATATTAGGATAAAATAGAGAGATATATGTAACACACTGACTTACTGTGACCTAGGCTGCCAAGGATGTCTTCAACAAGGGATATGGGTTTGGCATGGTCAAAATAGATCTGAGAACCAAGTCTCATAGCAGAGTAGTATTTCTACTTCTGGTCATGTCTACACTGAAACAGGGAAAGCATCAAGCAATGTAGAGACCAAATATAAGGTCTGTAACTATGGACTTATCTTCACCCAAAAATGGAACACAGACAATACTCTTGGAGGAGAAATCTCTTTGGAGACCAAGTAGACTGAAGGGTTGAAACTGACTCTTGATACCATATTTGCACCAAACACAGGAAAGAAGAGAGGGAAATTGAAGGCCTCCGATAACTGAGAGTGTTTCAGTCTTGGCAAATAATGTTGATATTGATTTTCTCGACCAACCACCTATGGCTGGACTGTGTTATCTTTTGAAGGTTGGCTTGCTGGCTATCAGATGAGTTTTGACATAGCCAAATCCAAACTGTTCCAGAATAATTTTTCCCTGGGTTGCAAGGTTGCAGACTTCCAGCTCTACACTCATGTGAATGATAGCACTGAATTTGAAGGGTCTATCTACCAGAAGGTTAATGAGAAGATTGAAACATCAATAAACCTTGCATGGATGGCTGGCAGTAATATCCATTCTGGCATCACTGCCAAACACAAGCTGGACTGTAGAACTTTTCTACCTGCTAAAGTAAACAATGCCAGCCTGATTGGACTGGGTTATACTTAGACCCTTCCACCAGGAGTCAAACTAATCCTATCAGCTTTAATAGGAAAAAGCTTCAATGTAGGAGATAACAAGGTTGAAATGAAGCTTAATTGATTTTGAGTAAAGCATCAGATTTGTTCCTGGAGGTGAAGAGAAATGAATCTTTATGATTTGGCCTTAAAATTCTTCTGTGACACCCACCTCCGCGTCACAGGAAGGACCAGGATTCAAACCCAACTGGTGGCTGTCAGCCTCAGAACCCAGCCCTGCTGATCCACAGGACTGGTGCCACCACTGGACCATTGCACAGACTCAGCCCAAAAGCTCCATCAAGAAACACCAAGGAGGATCACGGGAAGATGACAACGTGAGTAGTTCAGTGGAAATCTCCTCCCAAAAACACATATATTTATGAAAATACAATAAATACAACTACTCCTAAAAGAGACACCAGTGGATACAGTACAACAGCCAGGATACATCAACATCTGCGAGAACTCAACATCACACGAATTGGGTAAGATACAAGCCGCGGCCAGGCAGGACCCGAACACTCCCCAACCCCAGAACCCGGCGGGAAGAAAGGAGTCGGAATGGGGAAGGAGTGAAAGCCCAGGACTGCTAAACAACCAGCTCTAGAAATCCACACCTGGAGCACAGACACAAGGTGCACGGGGTGCTGGATATTAGAGAAATGGAAAAGCAAAACCTGCAGGCAGGTCCCCACAACCAGAACCCCTGAAACAAAGGAAAAGCGAGTGCTTTTTGCAAGTCTTAAAGAGACAGGGACCCCACAACTGGACGAAGTCGTCCCGGCACACTTAGCCAGCAACTGGGAATCCTGGGGAACTTTAGGTGCCCTAACCCCCGGGCAGCAGCGCAGCTCTGAAGCCCCTCACAGCACTAAGCAGCCTGCCAGTCATTCCCCCAACTGGCATGGACCCCAACGCACCGACCCAGTAGTGGGAGAGTGGCAGTGCGCGCCGGGGGCGGTGGTGCCAGAAGAGACCAGGAGCGGATCGCGTGCGCCGGTGGCGCCAGAGGGGACCGGGAGCGGCTCGTGCAAGCCCGCTGCGGTAGCGACGGAGCACACCAGGAGTGGCCTGTGCACATCGGCTGCAGTGGCGCCAGAGGAGCCCGGGAGAGGTCCGCGCAAGCCTGCAGCAGCAGCAACCGAGCGGCCCGGGAGCGGCCTGTGCCTGGTAGCAGCAGCGGCGCCAGAGGGGTACGGGAAAGGCCCACACACACCTGCAGCAGTGCCAGAGGGAGCAGCCGGGCTCCCAGCAGCCAACCAGAATCCCAGCCCAACGCACAGCCACCTGGGCCAGACCCAAATGCCGCTGCTGGCACACAGCTGCCCGGCAGGGATGCTGCTATCGCAGAGGAGCGCACCTGGTGTGCCTGCCATTCCCCGCAGGGCTCTGCGCTGCTCTGATGGAGACCCCACCCATAGCAGCTTAGTGGATTAACCCGGTGGCTGCTCCAGGACTGTGGGTAACTGACACAGGCAGCGGAAAAGGGCAAGGCATCCAGCAAACAGGAAAGGACTTTCTTCTCCCAGATGACACACCCGCAACCTGCCCACAGCCACCGCTATCACCATGAAAAGGCAGAAAAATTTAGTCCAGTCCAAAATAGTTCAGACAACCCCTGAGAGAGGATCTGCAGAGACAGACATAACCAGTCTCCCCAAAAAAGAATTCAAAATAAAAATCATAAACATGCTGACAGAGCTGCAGAGAAATATACAAGAGCTAAGGGATAATGTCCAGAGGAAGATTACAGAAATGAAACAATCTCTGGAAGGACTTATAAGCAGAATGGATAAGATACAAGAGGCCACTGATGGAATAGAAACCAGAGAACAGGAACGCATAGAAGCTGATGCAGAGAGAGATAAAAGGATCTCCAGGAATTAAACAATATTAAGATAACTGTGTGACCAATCCAAAAGGAACAATACCTGCATTATTGGGATACCAGAAAAAGGGACAGAAAGGGTCCTTGAAGAAATAATTGCAGAGAACTTCCCCAAACTGGGGGAGGAAATAGTTGCTCAGACTGCGGAAGCACACAGAACTCCTGGGAGAAGGGAACCAAAGAGGACAACACCAAGACACATAATAATTAAAATGGCAAAGATAAAGGACAAAGACAGAGTATTAATGGCAGACAGAGAGAGAAAAAAGGTCACCTACAAAGGAAAACCCATCAGGCTATCATCAGACTTCTCAAAAGAAACCTTACAGGCCAGAAGAGAATGGCATGATATATTTAATGCAATGAAACAGAAGGGCCTTGAACCAAGGATACTGTATCCAGCACGATTATCATTTAAATACGAAGGAGGGATTAAACAATTCCCAGACAAGCAAAAGTTGAGGGAATTTGCCTCCCACAGACCACCTCTACAGGGTATTTTAGAGGGACTGATCTAGATGGGAGCACTCCTAAAAAGAGCACAGAACAAAACACCCAACATATGAAGAATGGAGGAGGAGGAATAAGAAGGGAGAAAAAGAATCATCAGACTTTGTTTATAATAGCTCAATAAGCGAGTTAAGTTAGACAGTAAGGCAGTAAACAAGCTAACCTTGAACCATGGTAACCACGAATCTAAAGCCCACAGTGGCAATAAGTACATATCTTTCAATAATCACCCTAAATGTAAATGGACTGAATGCACCAATCAAAAGACACAGAGTAATAGAATGGATAAAAAAGCAAGACCCATCTACATGCTGCTTACAAGAGACTCAGCTCAAACCCAAAGACATGCACAGATTAAAAGTTGAGGGTTGGAAAAAGACATTTCATGCAAACAACAGGGAGAAAAAAGCAGGTGTTGCAATACTACTATCAGACAAAAGAGACTTCAAAATAAAGAAAGTAACAAGAGATAAAGAAGGACATTACACAATGATAAAGGGCTCAGTACAACAAGAGGATATAACCATTATAAACATATATGCACCCAATACAGGAGCACCAATATATGTAAAACAAATACTAACAGAATTAAAGGAGGAAATACAATGCAATGCATTCATTTTGGGAGACTTTAACACACCACTCACTCCAAAGGACAGATCCACCAGACAGAAAATAAGTAAGGACACTGAGGCACTGAACAACACACTAGAACAGATGGACCTAAAAGATATCTATAGAACTCTACATCCAAAAGCAACAGGATACACATTCTTCTCAAGTGCACATGGAACATTCTCCAGAATAGACCACATACTAGACCACAAAAAGAGCCTCAATAAATTCCAAAAGATTGAAATCCTACTAATCAACTTTTCAGACCACAAAGGTATAAAACTAGAAATAAATTGTACAAAGAAAGCAAAAACGCTCACAAACACATGGAGGCTTAACAACATGCTCCTAAATGATCAATGGATCAACGACCAAATTTAAATGGAGATCCAGCAATATATATGGAAACAAATGACAACAACAACACAAAGCCCCAACTTCTGTGGGACGCAGCAAAAGCAGTCTTAAGAGGGAAGTATATAGCAATCCAGGCATATTTAAAGAAGAAAGAACAACCCCAAATGAATAGACTAATATCACAATTATCGAAATTGGAAAAAGAAGAACAAATGAGGCCTAAAGTCAGCAGAAGGAGGGACATAATAAAGATCAGAGAAGAAATAAATAAAATTGAGAAGAATAAAACAATAGAAAAAAATCAATTAAACCAAGAGCTGGTTCTTTGAGAAAATAAACAAAATAGATAAGCCACTAGCCAGATTTATTAAGAGAAAAAGAGAGTCAACACACATCAACAGAATCAAAAACGAGAAAGGAAAAATCACGATGGACCCCACAGAAATACAAAGAATTATTAGAGAATACTATGAAAACCTATATGCTAACAAGCTGGAAAACCTAGGAGAAATGGACAACTTCCTAGGAAAGTACAATCTTCCAAGACTGACCCAAAAAGAAACAGAAAATCTAAACAGACCAATTACCAGCAATGAAATTGAAGCGATAATCAAAACCCCCAGGCCAGATGGATTTACATCGGAATTTTATCAGACATACAGAGAAGATATAATACCCATTCTCCTTAAAGTTTTCCAAAAAATAGAAGAGGAGGGAATACTCCCAAACTCATTCTATGAAGCCAACATCACCCTAATACCAAAACCAGGCAAAGACCCCACCAAAAATGAAAAATACAGACCAATATCCCTGATGAACATAGATGCAAAAATACTCAACAAAATATTAGCAAACAGAATTCAAATACACATCAAGAAGATCATACACCATGATCAAGTGGGATTCATCCCAGGGATGCAAGGATGGTACAACATTCGAATTTCCATCAACATCATCCACCACATCAACGAAAAGAAGGAAAAAAACCACATGGTCATCTCCACAGATGCTGAAAAAGCATTCGACAAAATTCAACATCCATTCATGATAAAAACTCTCAACAAAATGGGCATAGAGGGCAAGTACCTCAACATAATAAAGACCATATATGATAAACCCAAAACCAACATCATACTGAACGGCGAGAGGCTGAAAGCTTTTCCTCTGAGATCGGGAATAAGACAGGGATGCCCACTCTCCCTACTGTTATTCAACATAGTACTGGAGGTCCTAGCCATGGCAATTAGACAAAACAAAGAAATACAAGGAATCCAGATTGGTAAAGAAGAAGTCAAACTGTCACTGTTTGCAGATAACATGATATTGTACATAAAAAACCCTAAAGACTCCACTCCAAAACTACTAGAACTCATATCGGAATTCAGCAAAGTTGCAGGATACAAAATTAACACATAGAAATCTGTGGCTTTCCTATACACTAACAATGAACTAATAGAAAGAGAAATCAGGAAAACAATTCCATTCACAATAGCATCAAAAAGAATAAAATACCTAGGAATAAACCTAACCAAGGAAGTGAAAGACCAATACCCTGAAAACTACAAGACACTATTAAGAGAAATTAAAGAGGTCACTAACAAATGGAAACTCATCCCATGCTCCTTTCTAGGAAGAACTAATACTGTCAAAATGGCCATCCTGCCCAAAGCAATATACAGATTCGATGCAATCCCTATCAAATTATCAACAGCATTCTTCAATGAACTGGAACAAATAGTTCAAAAATTCATATGGAAACACCAAAGACCCCGAATAGCCAAAGCAATCCTGAGAAGGAAGAATAAAGTGGGGGGGATCTCACTCCCCAATGTCAAGCTCTACTACAAAGCCATAGTAATCAAGACAATTTGGTACTGGCACAAGAACAGACCCATAGACCAGTGGAACAGGATAGAGACTCCAAACATTAACCCAAACATATATGGTCAATTAATATACGATAAAGGAGCCATTAACATACAATGGGGAAATGACAGTCTCTTCAACAGATGGTGCTGGCAAAACTGGACAGCTACATGTAAGAGAATGAAACTGGATCACTGTCTAACCCCATACACAAAAGTAAATTCGAAATAGATCAAAGACCTGAATGTAACTCATGAAACCATAAAACTCTTAGGAAAAAACATAGGCAAAAATCTCATGGACATAAACATGAGTGACTTCTTCATGAACATATCTCTTCAGGCAAGGGAAACAAAGGCAAAAATGATCAGGTGGGACTATATCAAGCTAAAAAGCTTCTGTACAGCCAAGGACACCACCAATAAAACAAAAAAGGTATCCTACAGTATGGGAGAATATATTCATAAATGACATATCCAATAAAGGGTTGACATCCAAAATATATAAAGAGCTCATGCACCTCAACAAACAAAAAGCAAATAATCCAATTAAAAAATGGGCAGAGGAGCTGAATAGACAGTTCTCTAAAGAAGAAATTCAGATGGCCAACAGACACATGAAAAGATGCTCCACATTGCTTGTCATCAGAGAAATGCAAATTAAAACCACAATGAGATATCACCTCACACCAGTAAGGATCGCCACCATCCAAAAGACAAACAACAACAAATGTTGGCAAGGTTGTGGACAAAGGGAAACCCTCCTACACTGCTGGTGGGAATGTAAATTAGTTCAACCATTGTGGAAAGCAGTGTGGAGGTTCCTCAAAATGCTCAAAATAGAAATACCATTTGACCCAGGAATTCCACTTCTAGTAATTTACCCTAAGAATGCAGCACTATTAAGTTTGAAAAAGACAGATGCACCCCTATGTTTATCGCTGCACTATTCATAATAGCCAAGAAATGGAAGCAACCTAAATGTCCATCAGTAAATGAATGGATAAACAAGATGTGGTACATATACACAATGGAATATTACTCAGCCTTAAGAAAAAAACAGATCCTACAATTTGCAGCAACATGGATGGAGCTAGAGGGTATTATGCTCAGTGAAATAAGCCAGGTGGAGAAAGACAAGTACCAAATGATTTCACTCATATGTGGAGTATAAGAACAAAGGAAAACTGAAGGAACAAAACAGCAGCAGAATCACAGAACACAAGAATGGACTAACAGTTACCAAAGGGAAAGGGATGGGGGAGGATGGGTGGGAAGGGAGGGATAAGGGTGGGGAAAAAGAAAGGAGGCATTAAAATTAGCATGTATAGTGTGGGGGTGGCATAGGGACGGCTGTGCAACACAGAGAAGACAAGTAGTGATTTTACAGCATCTTACTAAGCTGATGGACCGTGACTGTGAAGGGGTATTTTGGGGGGACTTGGTGAAGGGGAGAGCCTAGTAAGCATAATGTTTTTCATGTAATTGTAGATTAATGATACCAAAATAAAAATAAATAATAATAATATTAAAAATATATTCTGACACTTGTTCAAAAAAATTCTTCTATGAAATTTCAAAAGTATGAACCTCTTATTTTTCCAAAGAATTGTAATCCACACCACAATGAAGTCTAGTGATTGCAAGTCCATCCTAAGAGAGATACTTAAAGGCATACCTGGAAGTTGTCATGTTTGTGCCTCATTTCAATTGAGTTCCACAGTGTTATTTTAAATATGTTCCTCAGAGACAATGTAGTGTCATGTTATAAAGGAAACGACCTGATCCTCCAGTTTGTACATCATGTCCTGCATGTTCCACACCACTTTTTCATGACCTTTTAATATACTGATCTCTATGCTATAGTTGAATCTCTGGTTTTGCATTTGAGTAGAATAAAATAAACCCACCACACATGGAACGTTAAAAAAAAAAAAAGAATAGGAAAAAACTGGAAAGTATCTCCTAAGGAGTTTGGATACTAGAACTAAAAAGACATTTTGGAATAGAAGGGAGTAAGTACAAGAAGTAGAGAACTTTTGAGAAGGCATGCACTCATGGTAGGTTCTTACCTTAACAAGAAATCTCAGTGTAATTTGAAATAATAGTTAGAGTCCCAGGATAGCATCCCACTAAAATGGAAGAAAAGTAGTTATTCAGTAACTAATTAGACATAGCAAGGCAGTACTATATTGCTCAGAGAGGCTGGAGTTTCAGTGAATATCAGAGCAGCTGGAAGGAGATTTTGGGCGGAAGCCATTTTATTATATGGCCTGACAGGCAATTATTTTCATTCATAAGTGTGAATATTTCTAATCTGCTTGCTGTGAGGCACTGGATGTTGGACTGAACAACCTAATTTCTGACTCCTCAATCAAGTTATCACACCATTCTTTATTATTTGCTGGTCTATGAATTAGAATTTCATCAAGAAAACATGGTTGAAAAAGAGGCTCCATCTATATCCTTTCTGACAAAATTTTCAAGAAGATTAGGAATTATCTTTTCTTCTGAAATGTTCATCTGACTTTTTTCTGATGGAATTATACATCCTTCAGGAGGGGTACTGGTTGATTGATAATTGCCAGATTTCTGTCATATGGCAAGAAATAGCAACTAGCATTAAAATCTCATATTCAGCCTACTCCAAGCCCACAAAAGGGGAAACCACAGGCTTAATTAAATAATATTGTAGCTTTCATGGATTTCAGATAAACAGTCAGGGGTCATTAGGATAGACCAAAAACATACAAAATATATCTCAGCACACAATCAATGACAAAATTGCACAGAGAATTCAAGCCTTCTAGAGCAAAACTCAAATATTTGCTATTAAACATGTAATTTAAATCAGCTCTTTGTGCATCTTTTAAAATAGATTTTTATATATCCATCCATTTCATTGGGATGTGGTAAGAGAAAGGGATTTGAGGTTGGGACAGGACTAAGTTTTCTAGCTGGAGCACGAATGAGCTCTTTCAGCTTCAGAGCCTCAATTTTCCTTTCCATTTATATAGACTATTATAAGGAACAAATGAGAGTACGTATGTAAAAATGATTTGTAGAATGCAAACCACTATATAAATATATTGTCAGTATTTTCACTACTCTTTTGCTGTAGTAAGAAAGTTTATAGGAATTGACTTTAGAGTTGAAATTATTTTCCCATTATTATTAATATAAAAAAGGTCCCTTGCATCTGTGGATTGACTATTGCTGAAATTGAAGGAGAGGAAGAGGATTTGGACTCCATGATCTTTAAGGTTCTTTCCAATCCAAAATTGTCTCTAGATGATTTATTTAGTCAAGGTTCACTGCATTCTCTTCCTAAATACTACAGAGCCTTGTTGAAAAGGTAATTAAAAGGGTATCTGTGTAGGAACTGGCCAAAAGAAATGAACTGCAGCCTACAATAGACAAAAGACAGGAATCCTAAAAAGTATCTGTTACCAATTAGGAATTCCTGGAGATCACATTTTTAATTAATATTTCTATTTATAATGTACAAGTATATCTGATTATAGAAGCAAGGTGTCATTATAGAAACTTAAGAAAATCTAGACATGTATTTCTAGTCCTTTTCAGGGTATTTTTTAAAAATTGGTCCCAGTATATACGATGTTGACTCCTGTTTTTTTTTAAACTAAATGTTTTGTTCTGAGATTTCTGCATTTCATTAAATATTCTTCAAATATCCTATTTCAAATGTGAATATTATATTCAATCGTGGATATTTATACAATGTAGTTACTCATTTCCATATTCATGGATATTTTACTTCTAATTTTACACTATATAAATAACAATAAAAAACTTTTACACTAAATCCTTTGCAAAGTTTCAGACTTTTTTTCATAAATGTGCCTTGCACATTAGAAGTTTGCATGTTAATTCCTCAGATAGGAACTGCTCAATCAGATTTTTCTAGGAGATATTACTATGTCACAATAATATATCTTCCTACTTAGTTCTAAATTTAATTTTTTAAAGTTTGCAACAATTAATTCCCTTATTTAGAGTTTAGGTCCCTGCAGAGGGACCTATGTTACAATGAAATTTTTTATAAAGTGATATACCGTACCACTTACATTGACTTACTTGTTTCGATGTGAAAAAGATTCAGAGAGCATTTTTTAAAAATTTGAATCGGTAGGCATATTCAAACAGAGCATAAAAACATGACAAGGTAAAACATAAAGCTCCTAATTTTAGTTTGGAGGAAGAAAATATAAAAGCTTCATAGAACTTTAGCATTAGAAAGAAACTTAGTAATTCACATGTTTGATTTTTAAATCAGTAAGTAATACCACAAACCTGAATTCAATTATATTAACAAATTAAAATCAGACTTTTGTCATGTGTTATTGTTACTTGAGAAAATAAGCATGGGGAGAGTTTAAAGGGTAGAGAAAGAAAAATAGACCTACAGAAGTGGGATAATTTCAGAAGAAAGTAATAAAGTCTTAAAAGAATATTTAAGACTTAACAGCAGGTTGGGTTTTTGCCACTATAGACTAAAGAGAGATGTGAACCCTTGGAATGTGTGGCACAAATTGAAGCTGAGAGCAAGATTCAGACCACAGGCCAAAGATTCTTTGACTCTGATCTAGATGATAAAAACTACAAAGGGTTGACAAGCCCTTCTTGGATTTGGAATATGAAGACAAGTAGAAATGGCTCCTCTGAGACCTAGCCTCTCTGGTTTTCTGAAGCTTTGATTTACCATGACTGGTGATCATTGCACCAGTTTAAGTAAGGATATCCATTTTTTTCATGATGGTAATCACAAAATTTAATACTGCCATTAATGAATTTATGTCTTATAATGGCAAACGGTTAAGACGTTAAGATTTTGTAAATGTCCATATTAATTATTAGTTCTGCTAAAATTGGCACACTAGAATTTTAAAGAGTAAGCCAGGATTCTGGCACGACTTTGCTCTACCATAAACAAAAGTTCCAAAACAGAGTCAGGAGAGTAGAAAGACGAGTTACTTCTTGCCTGCCCAATTGCCAGACTCTAAGACAAGAGAAAATCCTTTCAGTGGTCCTCTCTATGCAGGATAAGCTTTTCATCTCAATCAGCTCTTTGCCTAGCTTGGGCTAACAAAACATTTTTATTGTTCTCTTAACCTTTGCAAAGCTAAGGAACATTACAGGAAAATTTTCAGGAACAGCCAGAGTGATTTATGGCTTCTTCTACCTCCCCTCAGTTAGAAAAACAAGTTTTATTTCTCTGCCTCATACCTTCCTCCCAATTATTCCCACTCTGTATTGTCCTTAGCTGTAATCTTTCTTCAGTGCAAGTATTACTTTATTTTGTCAGTTTTTCAAATGTGTCTGTGTCTAATGCGCTTTGATTATGGAGACCAAGTTTTGGACAGTTTCTATTTAAAATATTCTGTACCATTGTTCTTGTAAATCATCAAATCATCTCAAAAACCATCCTGTTCCTCAACAAATACCACTGTTTTCCATGCTGGTGTTTTTCAGTTTGAATGGCAAAACCTTTGGGAGAGGAAAATACACTAGTATATTTTTAAGAGCAGAAACTCTGATTTCAGACAGACCTGAGTCTGCTACTTATTCAGTGTGTTGACCTTGGACAAGTTGTTTAACTTCTCTGTGTTTCAGTTTTCTTATCTATAAAAAGAAGATAAAATTACCCACCTCATAGGACGGTTGTGAAGATTAAGTGAGAGAATTCATGCTGGCACATTACATTGCCAGGCACATAAAAAATTCTACACATATGTTAGTTATTGTTACTTTTCAGCACCAAAAGTCTCATATAACTATTGGTGATCATTAAAGAATCATAAGAAAAAAATTTAGTTTTACCACTAAAGTAAAAACCTTAACATGAAAACTACTAAAATGCTGTTTGTTATGATATGGATCTTGGGAAGTAGTTGGTTGGGTATTTGTAGGTTATTAGTTAACTAGTCCTTTATAAAAGAAATGTCTGTAGAAACTATAAGCTTGACTGGGTTCAGTTGGGGAGGCCCAGAATGGCAGATATTGGAAAATAGGCAGTTAACTTAGGCATAGTATCTGTTTAATGGTAAATCTTGGAAAATAAGCAGTTAACTTAGTTATATTATCTGTTTAATGAATCCTGTGTCCTTAAGTTATATCTTAATGACCACATGCTAGCCAAATGGGACAAAGGAAAGTGTATCTATAAATCAAATATGGTTGAAAATGTTTTAAGATTTCAACATGGAAACATTCTTCCAAACAGAAAGAAAATGTGTAAACTCAGTCTCTCTCTGTCCAAACTGTAGGATGGAGAATTGTTGCTATTGTTTGCTTGCTTGTTCTTCATTGCCCTATTGTGTTTTGTGTTCTTGTTTTTTTCCTCATTAACAACTTTTGGAAATTGGAATAACCATTGGCAATCATTAGTTACTGTAAAATCTTTCCTGATAATCCATGTGAAGTACTCAGCAACTTGCCAAGAAACGCTGGGGAAAAAAATGGAAAGAATAAACAATTGTTAAGTAAGCTGAGTTCTTTAAACAAGTGTGAGGAGAATAGTGTACCATCATTACAACAGCAGATGATGAAAATGACAATGCAAATATTGTATTGACCAATATACATCTTGACTGAATTTTTAAATTTCTCTTCATATGATTGTATACTTTTTAATGAGGTTATTCATTATATGCATAATCAAATGTGATTTAAATTTTATACCACTGTAACACTTTTGATATAAATTCACTTACAAATAAGAAAAACTAGACCTTTGTAAGAATATGTGCCCTTAATATTATATTTTAAAATGTTATCATATTTATAATTCATCAACTCTTGCTGAGATTTCCACAGTCCAAGAAAAAATGAGATCTGAATGAATCAAGGGTAGTAGTTACAAAAGCATATGTTCCCAAGGTTGTGAGACACACAGGCGATGAAGAAAGAGCCTTATTCTCCTTATGCATACCAGACTTAATGAAGGCCTTAGCCTTTGGTAGTACAGGATGAAAAAAGAGGAAATAATAAGAATAGATATGAGTCAGTTTTATAACCTGTAAAATGGCTTACAAACATCCATTTTGGTCTACTTTTTCATGGTTATATCCTGAGCACTCACAGTGGTGTCTGGAACATGGCAGGTGGTTCAATCACTACTTGCTGAGTGAATGAATACTAGGACATGATATTCATGCTTCATGTTTGAATTTCAGGTCTGAATTTAAAGATGCATTTAAGCCTTAAATTAGATTAAATTCTTCACCTGCTCAACAAATATGTATTACACGCCTATTTTATGCTACACAGAATGCAAGATGTTATAGGGAACACAAAAGAAAGAAAGACTAATGCTGACTTGGAAAGCTGATAATAATTGAGTTTGAGGTGGGAGTGACAGACATACAAACAAATAATTATAGAACATTGTTATGAGAGTGATGTGAATGGTATAAGCATAGCCTTGTGGTCCACTGAAAGAATCACTAATGATTTCTTTCAGGTGCCTCTATGAAGAAGCGGCGAATGAATTGAAAATGTTGACTTTAGCTTCTCTTGAACTTTTCCACACTTAGCTTTCTCAGCACAGCTGTATGCTGATTTTCCTTCCACTTCTTTAAGGTCACTTTTGCCTTCTTCACTGGGTCATCTTCCTTTTTCCAACCCCTAAGGATTTAAGGAGCAATTGGAATATGAGCAAAAATTGATAGTTATCTTAAATTACTATTTCAAGAAGTTTGGTAGTAAAGGAAAAGGAGAAAGCAGAGAAAATGAAAAAGTGAAATGAGAGGCACTGGAAGGTATAGGAATGAATAATATTTGGGGGCAGAGAAATAAAACCAGAGAACAAACTATTAAAGATTCAACAGTAAAATCAGATAACCAATAAAACAAGGTCATAGTTTGCAACAACTTTTTCACAGCCTTCCTTTTCCTCCTATTGAAATTTCTCTCCAGTTGAAACCCTAGCTGATGGCTTTGCCCTGAAAAGAGAAAACGTAAATCACTAAAATGAGAATGTCCTAGACCCTCTTATCATCAAATTTTCAAGATAATAATATCAGGAGGCACTCAAGATGGTGGCATGAGTAGGGTGGTGGAAATCTCCTCTCCAAACCATATATATTTTTGAAAATACAGCAAATAAAACTATCCTAAAAGAGACACCAGAAGATACAGTACAATATCCAGGTACATCTACATCTGCAAGAACTCAGCATCTCACAAAAAGGGTAAGATACAAAGCTGTGACCTGGTGGGACCCAAGCACTTCCCCAACCCCAGATCACCAGCAGGAGGATAAGAATCAGAGTTGGAAGGGAGTGGAAGTACAGGAATGCTAAGTAACCAGCCCTAGTAATCTGCAGTGGGAGCACAGACACAAATCGCACAGTGGACTCGATATTAGAGAAACGGAAAAGTAAAATTCAAGATGGAGACTGTGAGTGGGTCCCCACAGTGGGTTCCCCTGGGACAAAAGAAAAGCCGGTGCTTTAAAAGTCTTAAAGGGACAAGAGTTTAACAGGTAGACAAAATTGTCCCAACACACTCAGCCCAGCAGGCTGGGAATCTTAAGGAACTTCAGGCGCCCTAACCCCCTGGGTAGCAATGCAGCTCCAAAGCCCCTCACAGCAATAAGCAGCCGGCGGTTCATTCCCCCTGGCTGGCACTGCAAGCAAACTAGCTGACCCACCACTGCTGTGGAGCAGCTGGAGAGCAGCCCTGCCCACAGCAACCACACAGAGTCTTCTCCCAGCACACAGCTAACCAGGACAGACCCAGAGGCAACCCCTAGTGTGCAGCCGCCCGACACAGACACAGGAAGCCATTGCAAGGTCTGGAAGGCATGAAATGGCACCGTTTTCACAGGACAACACACCCAGCATGTCTGCGAACCCCTGAAGTGTGCTAGGCTATCCCCAGGGCCACCCCACCCACGGCAGTTCAGGAGATTAACCCAGAGACTGTTCCCTGTGTGCAAGTAACCAGCACAGGCAGTGGAGAAGGGCAAGGCAACCAGCAAGCAGGAAGGGACTTTGTTCTCTCAGCTGACACACATGCCACCTGCCGGCGATCACTTCTATCACCATGAAAAGGTGGAAGAACTTGGTCCAGTCAAAAATCACTCAAACAACCCCAGAGAGAGGGCCTGGCTAAATAGATATAACCAATCTTCCTGAAAAAGAATTCAAAGTAAATGTCATAACTGTGCTGATGGACCTGCAGAGAAATATGCAAGAGCTAAGGGATGAAGTCCGGAGGGAGATAACAAAAATGAAACAATCAATAGAAGGACTTAAGAGCAGGGTGGATGAGGTGCAAGAGACTGTTAATGGAATAGAAGTCAGAGAACAAGAATACAGAGAAGCTGAGGCAGAGAGAGCTAAAAGGATCTCTAGGAATGAAAGAATATTAAGAGAACTGTGTGGTCAATCCAAATGGAACAATATTCGCATTATAGGAGTACCAGAAGAAGAAGAAGAGAGAAAAAGGGTAGAAAGGGTCTTTGAAGAAATAATAGCTGAAAACTTCCCCAAGTTAGGGAAGGAAATACCCTCTCAGACCATGGAAGCCCAAAGATCTCCCAACACAAGGGACCCAAGTAGGACGACACCAAGACATATAATAATTTAAATGGCAAAGATCAAAGACAAGGACAGGGTATTAAAGGCAGCCAGAGAGAGAAAAATGGTCACCTACCACAGAAAACGCACCAGGCGATCATCAGATTTTTCAACAGAAACTTTACAGGTCAGAAGAGAATGGCATGATATATTTAATGCAATGAAACAGAAGGGCCTTGAACCAAGAATACTGTATTCAGTAAGATTATAATTTAAATTTGAAGGAGGGATTAAACAATTTCCAGACAATCAAAAGTTGAGGGAATTTGCCTCCTACAAACCACCTCTACAGGGTATTTTAAAAGGACTGCTCTAGATGAAGTACTCCTAAGGCTAAACACATGTTACCAGAGAAAATAAAATCACAGCAAAGAAAGCAGATCAACCAAATACTACCGAAAGGCAAAAAAAAATAAAATTAACTATCCACAAAAGCAGTCAAAGGAAATACAAAAGAGTACAGAATAAAATACCTAACATATAAAGAGTAGAGGAGGAAGAATAAGAAGGGAGAGAAATAAAGAATCATCAGACAGTGTTTATAATAGCATAATAAGTGAGTTAAAGTTAGATGGTTAGATAGTAAAGAAGCTACCCTTGAACCTTTGGTAACCACTAATCTAAAGCCTGCAACAGCAATAAGTACATATCTTTCAATAATTGCCCTAAATGTAAATGGACTGAGTGCACCAATCAAAAGACACAGAGTGATAAAATGGATAAATAGCAAAATCCATCTATATGCTGCTTACAAGAGACTCACATCAAACCCAAAGACATACACAGACTAAAAGTCAAGGGATGGAAAAAGAGATTTCATGCAAACAATAGGGAGAAAAAAGCAGGTGTGGCGGTACTTGTATCACACAAAATAGACTTCAAAACAAAGAAAGTAACAAGAGACAAAGGAGGACATTACATAATGAAAAGGGGTCAGTCCAACAAGAGGATATAACCATTATAAATATATATGCACCCAAAACAGGAGCACCAACATATGTGAAACAAATACTAAAAGAATTAAAGTAGGAAATAGGATGCAATGCATTCATTTTAGAAGACTTCAACACACCACTCACTCCAAAGGACAGATCCACCAGACAGAAAATAAGTAAGGACACAGAGGCATTGAACAACACACTAGAACAAATGGACCTAATAGATATATACAGAACTCTACACCCAAAAGCAGCAGGATACACATTCTTCTCTAGTGCACATGGAACATTTTCCAGAATTGACCACATGCTAGGCCACAAAAAGAGCCTCAGTAAATTAAAAAACATTGAAACTCTACCAACCAACTTCTCAGACAACAAAGGCATAAAACTAGAAATAAATTGTACGGAGAAAACAAAAAGGCTCACAAATGCATGGAGGCTTAACAACATGCTCTTAAATAATAATCAATGGATCAACGACCAAATTAAAACAGAGATCAAGCATTATATGGAGACAAATGACAATAACTGCACAATGTCCCAACTTCTGTGGGACGCAGCAAAGGAAGTTCTAAGAGGAAAGTATATTGCAATCAAGGTCTATTTAAAGAAGGAAGAACAATCCCAAATGAATAGTCTAAAGTCATAATTATTGAAATGGGAAAAAGAAGAACAAATGAGACCCAAAGTCAGCAGAAGGAAGGACATAATAAAGATCAGAGAATAAATAAATAAAATTGAGGAGATTAAAGCAATAGAAAAAAATAAATGAAACCAAGATCTGGTTCTTTGAGAAAATAAACAAAATAGATAAAGCCTTAGCCAGACTTATTAAGATAAAAAGAGAATCTACACACATAAATAGAATCAGAAATGAGAAAGGAAAAATCACGACAGACACCACAGAAATAAAAAGAATTATTAGAGAATACTATGCAAATCTATATGCTAACAAGCTGGAAAACCTAGAAGAAATGGATAACTTTCTCGAAAAATATGATATTCCAAGACCGACCAAGGAAGAAACAGAAAATCTAAACAGACCAATTACCAGCAACAAAATAGAATCAGTAATCAAAAAACTCCCCAAGAACAAAACCCCTGAACCAGATGGATTCACCGCCGAATTTTCTCAGACATATAGAGAAGACATAATACCCATTCTCCTTTAAGTTTTCCAAAAAACAGAAAAGGGTACTTCCAAACTCATTCTATGAAGCCAGCATCACTCTAATACCAAAACCAGGCAAAGACACCACAAAAAAAGAAAATTACAGACCGATTTTCCTGATAAACATAGGTGCAAAAATACTCAACAAATTATTAGCAAACCGAATTCAAAAATACATCAAGAGGATCATATACACCATGATCAAGTGGGATTCATCTCAGGGATGGAAGGATGGTGCAACATTCGAAAATCCATCAACATCATCCCCCACATCAACAAAAAGGACAAAAACTACTTGATCATCTCCATGCTGAAAAAGCATTTGACAAAATACAACATCCATTCATGACAAAAACTCTCAACAAAATGAGTATACAGGACAAGTGCCTCAACATAATAAAGGCCATATATGACAAAATGACAAACCCACAGCCAGCATCATACTTAACAGTGAGAAGCTGAAAGCTTTTCAGCTAAGTGGGGAGCAAACAGAGATGCCCACTCTCCCCACTGTTATTCAACATAGTACTGGAGGACCTAGCCATGGCAAGCAAACAAAACAAAGAAATAAAAGGCATCCAGATTGATAAGAAGTCAAACTGTCACTGTTTGCAGATAACATGATATTGTACATAAAAAACCCTAAAGACTCCACTCCAAAACTACTATAACTAGTATCTGAATTCAGCAAAGCTGCAGGTTACAAAATTAACATACAGAAATCTGTTGCTTTCCTACACACTAACAATGAACTAGCAGAAAGAGAAATCAGGAAAACAAATCCATTTACAATTGCATCAAAAAGAATAAAATACCTAGGAATAAACCTAACCAAGGAAATGAAAGATCTATACACTGAAAACTGCAAGACACTCTTAAGAGAAATTAAGGGGGACACTAACAAATGGAAACTCATCCCATGCTCCTGGCTAGGAAGAATTAATATTGTCAAAATTGCCATCCTGCCTAAAGCAATCTACAGAGTCAATGCAATCCCTATCAAAATACCAACAGCATTCTTCAATGAACTGGAACAAATAGTTCTAAAATTCATATGGATCCACAAAAGACCCCAAATAGACAAAGCAATCCTGAGAAGGAAGAATAAAGCAGGGGGCATCTCGCTTCCCAACTTCAAGCTCTACTACAAAGCCACAGTAATAAAGACAATTTGGTACTGACACAAGAACAGACCCACAGACCAGTGGAACAGAATAGAGAGTCCAGATATTAATCCAAACATATATGGTCAATTAATATACGATAAAGGAGCCATGGATATACAATGGGGAAATGACAGCCTCTTCAACAGCTGGTGTTGGCAAAACTGGTCAGCTACATGCAAGAGAATGAAATTGGATCATTGTCTAACCCCATACACAAAAGTAAATTTGAAATGGATCAAAGACCTGAATGTAAGTCATAAAACCATAAAACTCTTAGGAAAAAACATAGGCAAAAATCTCTTGGACATAAACATGAGCAACTTCTTCATGAACGTATCTCCCTGGGCAAGGGAAACAAAAGCAAAAATGCACAAGTCAGACTATATCAAGCTGAAAGCTTCTGTACAGCAAAGGACACCATCAATAGAACAAAAAGGCATCCTACAGTATGGGAGAATATATTCATAAATGACATATCCAATAAAGGGTTGACATCCAAAATATATAAAGAGCTCATGCACCTCAACAAACAAAAAGCAGATAATCCAATTAAAAAATGGGCAGAGGATCTAAACAGACACTTCTCCAAAGAAGAAATTCAGATGTCTAACAGGCACATGAAAAGATACTCCACATCGCTAATAATCAGAGAAATGCAAATTAAAACCACAATGAGATATCACCTCACACCAGTTAGGATGGCCAACATCCAAAAGACAAACAACAACAAATGTTGATGAGGATGTGGAGAAAGGGGAACCCTCCTACACTGCTGGTGGGAATGTAAATTAGTTCAACCATTGTGGAAAGCAGTATGGAGGTTCCTCAAAAAACTCAAAATAGAAATACCATTTGACCCAGGAATTCCACTCCTAGGAATTTACCCTAAGAATGCAGGAGCCCAGTTGGAAAAAGACATGTGTACCCCTATGTTTATCTCAGCACGATTTACAATAGCCAAGAAATGGAAGCAACCGAAGTGTCCATCAGTGAGTGAATGGATAAAGAAGATGTGGTATATATACACAATGGAATATTATTCAACCATAAGAAGAAAAAAAATCCTACCATTTGCAACAACATGGATGGAGCTAGAGGGTATTTTGCTCAGTGAAATAAGCAAGGTGGAGAAAGACAAGTATCAAATAATTTCACTCATCTGTGGAGTATAAGAAAGAACAAAGCAAAAACTGAAGTAACAAAACAGCAGCAGACTCACAGAACCCAAGAATGGACTAACAGTTACAAAGGGAAAGGGACTGGGGAGGATGAGTGGAAGGGAGAGATAAGGAGAAAAGGGGGCAGACAAAATGTCGGGGGGGGGGCCCACAGGGAAGGCAGTACAATACAGAGAAGACAAGTAGTAACTCTATAGCATCTTACTACACTGATGGATAGTGACTGTAATGGAGTATGTGGTGGGGACTTGATAATGGACAGAGTCTAGTGGCCATAATGTTGCTTATGTAATTGTAGATTAATGATACCAAAAAGAAAAGATAATAATATCAGCACACATCCCTTCCTTCCCACTCTCACCCCACCTCTTTGACAATTGAAGAGGGATTTCTCCAACAGGCCCCACCTCCCACCTTGTTCTCACCTCCTCCCTTTAACCACACTCTCCTACTTCAAGAAAACTTCATAGAAGTCTCTTTGTCAGTATGACAATAAGAATCCCTGGGAACCTCTCACCTTCTATACATGCAAAATTATGATCATTTACCATGATTCTCCAAGCAATGGTTGATTTGTGAGGCAAAAATATCCATGAGAAGTCCTACATAGTTGTAAGTGAATATAAGATATACATTCTCCAGTATAAATAGGAGATACAGTGAAGGAAAATTTTCTGCCTTTTGCCACATGAGAGAGCATGCTTTATCAAGTAAGAAGGAAAGACTTAGAAGAATCCTACCCAGCAGAATTATAATAGACTCCACAGATAGGTTCATTAAGAATAACAATTTCCTCAGCATACTATTTTTAAAATACTTTAAACTTCTTTAAAAACTCCAATTTAATACTATATTAATTGCTTTAGTTTGCATGGTGTTACAATTTTCAGATAAAAATAAGCAGAAGCCCAATATTCTTTTCACTTTGGCATTTAGACTTTTAGTATGATTTTTTTTTAAAGCAGGCTTCCCTTCTGGGTGTAAGGAAAACTTCTAACTGTAAGAGTCAATCGGGAAGAGTATTTGTGAAGAGGAGTTGTGAAAAATTGCCAACTTGACCTTGAAAATAATGAAAAATAATTGAGACTAGTCTCAATGAGCATTTATCTCCCATGTGCTGCAGATTCACATTTTTAATTTAGTTTAAATTTCTGTCCCCTACCAACTACTCACAAATATTCATGTACACAATTAACATCATAATGTTTATTAACAAGCCTTCACAGCTGGTTAAGAAGCTTCTTCTATCAGGCTAATAATATCACTTTAACTCAATGATGCTGTGCATAATACAGTCTAATAAAATTGTGTCATGTGCACTAAAAAGCAGTCAGAATAAAATAGTTCACTCACCCAAAGAGGCAACAGCTAGGAATACAGCTATACTAGTAATATCCTGATTTACGTATCTCAGTGGAATTTGTGTCCTTGTATATATTTCTTTGATTCCATATATGTGCATGTAGTGGGTAGATATAAAATGAAAGAATCTCAGAGTTGTGAAAGAGAACAAAAGGTCATCTACTGCAACCAACTGTTTAATATTTAAGTTATCACAACAACATTTGTTCCAGGTGGTCATCCAGCATGTATCTGAAACCCTCTCTTTACCTCCCATCATCTCACCCTTACCAATTCCCAAAAATGGCAAGAAGGAGTAAAGTATCTTTAGAGAAGAGGTTTTCAACCTTGGCTGCATAATGGAAAATATGTGGAAGACTTTAAAAATCTCCATGCTGAGGCTCAGACCCGATCAACTAAGTCAGAATCTCCAGGGTTGAGGCCCAAAAATCAGAATTTTTAAAGATGTTTCAAAGTGATAACAAATGCAACCAAAGTTGAAAATCACTTCCCTGGAGGCAATAACATACTGAATATAATAAAATTGTTTTTATAGGAAGCCAAAATTGGTCACTCTGAATCTTTGACTTATTGGTCTGAAGAGAAATTTTCTTGGGAATTCTCTGATGAATCTAAGGAAAAGATTCTCTACTCCTTGCTAGATCAAAAACTAAATAATAGGTTATTTTTATAAAGCACGACTGAAAGGTTCAGAACTATGAGTAACAGACATCATATATAACTCCCGTTTTTTTTTCTTGCCCTTAAAGGAATATCTCTTTCTTTAAATTTTTACACATTTGAGCAGAAGAGAAACCCTTGTCTTAAGAGGATTAGATGGAAAAAGTTTCATGTAGAGTCTGGCTCTATGGACAGGATCTTGTTGCTGCTTCTCTACCCAGGAGATGTCTGCCCATCTCTTTCTCATGTGAGATATGATAACAATCAAGTAAATAATTTCTTTTAGGATGCTAAATGATGGGCTTCCTCTATACTCTAGCAGAGTTACTGTAAAGCAACAATCATGCAAAAATCATCAGGACATAATGACTATAAAACATTAAAACTAAAATATCCTGAGATATTGTTCCCTTCCTTTTTTGTTATATATAGATAAATAATATCTTAGGAACTAAATGGTCTAAGTCTTACAGTATCATGTTCTCCTAGTGGCTGATATCAAGTCTATTCACTCTAAGAGAAAGTGTTAGGCAGGAAACCAGAGATAAACGGGAGGAGAGGTCGGGGTGACCACAGAGAAGTTAAGACTAGCACATTGAGACTACAGATAGATTCCACCAATGAGAAAATCCCTAGCAGTAGGAGTAAAACCACAGACATTCCACAAGCTAGAGTCCAACTGGGCATGCTGCTGGGGTGTCCTAAAGTGACCTTTCTTCATTATACAGTCATTAAAATAAATCTGCCTGTTGACAGGCTGGCAAAGATGTAAGCTAATTTCTACTGTGCATGCTCTTTCCCAGAATCCTCTCTGATAGCCCACCAAGTGGGGCAAAACTGCAATACAGATTTATTTTAATGAGAATTTTAAAGCATGACTAGTCTGAGGGACCATTAAATGGGGGATAATCCACTAGTGCTGGATGGTACACTACCAGAACTTTATAGTCTCAGGACTGAGCAATTAAAAGAATGGAGTTGCCATTAACTGGTCAGGGGAAAACTAATGAAGGAGAAAGGTTTGGATGGACATAGTTTGGGACCTGTTAATATTTTAGTACACGTTAGTTGGTAGTTGTATATTTAAGTTAGTTATTCAAGGGAGAGGTCTGAGCTATAAATATTAGAAAGATAAACATTTGTGAGTCACCACCATGTAGATGATATTTAAAGTATAATTTTGGATAGGACTACCAAAGAAATGACTATAGCTAGAAAAGAGAAGAGGTACAAAGATTGAGCCCTAGCACATCTGATATAAAGAAGTAATAACTAGGAAAGAAAACGGAAAAGTAGCAGTCAATGAAGTAGTTGAGAAACCAATAGAGTGTATTCTGTATGCCAAGTGAAGGGAGAGTGTGTTCAACTGTGTCAAATACTTCTGAAAGTCTAATAAGAAGAGGACTTGAGGTTAAAAATGATATTGACAGGAGTGGTTGCTCTGTATGACAAGAGCAAAGGCTTATTTAGAGCAGATTGAAGAAAGAATGGGAATAGAAGATTGAGGACTGAGTATACAAATACATTTTTCTTTGGGTTTTGGTGCAAAGGGAAGAAGAGAAATGGCATGTAGTATGTAGAAAAGGAAGTGAGGTCAAGAGCAGGGTGATTTTTTTTTGAAGATAGAAACAAAACGTGTTTGATTACTGTTAGGAAAAATCCATTAGGAGGAAATCAAATGTGTGAGAGGTGGGGAGAATAGTTGGATGATATCCTTGAGTGGAAGAGAAGGAAAAATATTTAACTCTTAAGTTGAGGGATTGGCCTTACCTAGAGGCAATAGCATTTATCTTTAATAAAGGGGAAAAGCAGAGTATATGGTCCCAGATGCCTTAGGGTGGATAGAAAAAGTGGTGTTGCTTTTGAAAGGTCCCTAAGTGTTGCTTCTATTTTCTTAGGAAAAGAGGAAGAAAGATTATTAGCTAAGAATGGGGATGAGGGAGGAGGTGTGAGGTGTTTGAGGGTAAAGGATAAGGAATGAAATAATTATCTAAGTCTAGCAGAGTGGGTGTATAATTGCTAGGCAGCATTAAGGGCTCTCTTAAGGTTAATGATCATGAACATAAAATGAGACCAGTCAGCATGGTTGTGTTTTCGTTTAGTCATGTCAACTAAACAAGTACAGGCATGCAAGAGGCCTAAAATTGGTTTTAACCAGGATTGAAGTCAAGTGAGAACAACATAGTGAAAAAGTGGAAAGAGGCTAAGAGCGTAGACAAGGTAGTTAATATAATGACTGACTACAGAATTCAAGCTGAATAACAAAGAACTGAATACATGAGCAATGAGATGGTGACAAGGAAGTAGGATAGATACTTTATTGATCCTGGTGTGTTCAAAGGATTGTTGGAATTGAGATAAGGGAAGAAGTGAACTAGAACAATTAGAGGAAGTGTTAGTCAGTATGGAAAGCTTGAAATTGAAATCAGGCAGGGGTTTCAGTTATTGACAAACACAAGGTTCTAAGCTAAGACCTACAGAGTGGCTGAGAAGAGATAAGGTTAAACTGAAAAGTCAGGCAATTAGAAGGATCATCCATGTGTAAAAAGAAATCATAAGAATCAAGACAGCTATATTATTGGAGAGAGTGACAGAAATAAGGACAATCTTCTGGGAGTCAGTACATGGCCGCCAGCAGGCAGAATAGTGGGTAGAATAGACATCTAATGACAAAAGAGCCAAATCTTGGGAGGGAGATGGTTTAGAGGTGGTTTCGGATATTTCTTCTTCTTGCAGCATACTTGTTTTCATCTAGTTTATCATTGATATATTTGTTTAACACATATTCTACATTTTTATTTGTGATTTGGTTGAAATTACAGAGCAAAACAAGTCAAAGTCTCTGAACCATGCCACTTGAAACCTCTCTCGAGGTTGATATTGATCCATTAATAAACATCTAATTAATTACGCTATGGTTTAAACATCTCATTATTTTGGCCATCCATATGGATGTCCAGTATTGTGAAACATATCATCTTTACCAAAATTTTGATATTTTATATCAATTGCAATGTTTTTCAGACTAGCAGCATATGCTGCTCCTAGAAGTTCACAGATTCATTCTCAGAGACTCTCAAGTTCCATATGAAAATTATTCTAATGTTGTCCTTTAATTTTAATAAAAATATCTCAAAAATTGATATAGACATATTCAATATCTTTAGATGACCTCTTTATAGTTGAGGACTACCACATTTCTGTTCCTGGATCTGCATTTATCCTCACATTGTTACCAAGAAGTACTACTTTGTTAGCCAAAAAAAAGCAGAGGATGCCTTAATACTTAGATGATGCATACACACAAAAAAGCAGGCCAAATGACATCATCATGTCCTCTATTAGTGATGATTTTTCAGTGTTTCAAATAAAGAAAAGATGTGGGTGACCTGAATCATCATCACATGGCATATGGTAGAATTGGAAGATCAAACCCATGAAATCCATATTACGTTTACATTGCTAAACAGTGATTTTAGTTCATCTCAATAATATTAACTGTCATGAGAAATCAATGGGATGAATTTTAATTGTATTGGTTCTGTAGCTTTATTAGCATTCATGTTGGATGATCTTGGTATGTAATTTTATTTATATTTAGTTATTAAAGTAAGAATAGTTTTGATAGATTCTATCCTCTTTCCTCTCTATAGGGTTTAATTATTATTCAGGTTGGAGAAATACCAGTCTTTTCCATTTTTCTTATATTTCTAATCTAATGATTCTAATTTTAAAATGTGAGAGAGTAAAATATCCAACATGTCCTGTCCTTTATGACTCCATGCTAAAAACTAGAAAACGACCCATTTTTCCACATCTTCCAAAGTCACTTTTGTATTAGTAACATCTCCTCCCAATCTCAATAACTTAAAATAACAAAAGTTTATATTTACCTCATACAACAAATCTCACTCAGATCAGCAGAGATTCTCCTTAACATAGTCACTCAGATTACCCATGCTAATAGACATCGTCTGGACATAAGTGTCCCCAGTCACCAGAACAGTGGCAAACTGTACACTGGCTTTTTAAAGTTGCCTCTAGAAATGCTACAATTATTTCTAAACACATTTCATTGGCCAGAAAACTTACATGGCTGTCCCTTCAAAGGGGAGTAAGGAAGAATAGTCCTACCACATAAGTGGTAAGGGAATTGGAAAGATTTAGTGGGTATTACAAATGACTGCCCATATACCTAGAATCTTACAAGATGAATACCATATTCACCAGTTTAGAATCAACACTGTGTCATTTACAAACAACAGAAATTGAGTCTAGGTAATTTAAGCAATAAGAAGGAATTCATTGAAAAGACTAAAAAGAGAACTATGGTTAGAAATGTAAAAAAACAGAGCAGTTCTGGGTGTCTTAGTAATAACAAAAATGAATGTGGCCTTTTCATGGTGTCCCCATTGGGGTGAAAGAAAACCACTCAAATTCAGTCTTTCTGATGCGCATCCAGTGGGTGGGAATTGATTGGCTATATTGAGTCATATGCTCAGCCCCTGGCAAGGGGACATCCAGCACACTAATATCTCATTCCAGTGAGGAAAGAGGTTATTTCCCAAAAGAAAAATCAGTGTTGTAGTGAAAAGAAGTAAGGACATTGGAAAGCCAAAATGCAACCTTTTTCCCCTTCTGACAATTTCAACTTCATTAAGGTATCTTCTGGCATCTTTTCTATTCTTAATTCCTTAAGAGTTTCTTGTTTTCAGGACCATGGGTTGGGAGACTGAGAAGAGAGAGATCCTGTCTGCCTGTAATTATCTTTCCTATTCACACACCACATAGTTGAAATTGTCCACCATTTTAGACATTATTTTATGTAGTCGTCATTTCCAGGAGGGATTTAACACCAAACAATCATCACTAAAAGAATTCATGGATCAATTTGTGAGAATAGATGACCATAATTTATCAGAGCTAGGCCATATGGGAAGAAAATAAAGGACCATGAGGACATGCATCCTGGGAAATAATAATTTAAGGAGTGTGGGGTGGCTCTAGAGAGAGTCCCTGGGCGGTCTCAAGTATACTAGTATTATGATTGGGAAAAGGAGCCACAGGCAAACATTTCTATAGTAAGAGTGTGAACACAAAATGCTTTTTCTCATTCCACACTTGCTGCATCTGACCTTTGAAATTTGGCTACTATTGAGTTCTTCATGAGTACCACCTGTTTTTCCTACTTTGGAGAATCAGTTATAAATAAAATGAGTTATTAATATTTGGCATTGCAGCTCTGAACACTGAATAGAAAGTTTTACTGACTATTCTGCCGAGTCCTTGAAGACAGATGGACCAAGCATGTGTGCATCATTTCAAAAGGCAGCAGTTTGCAATGGAGGGCCAAAATCTCATTCTGTCCACCCCGCCCCCACACACACTGCTTCTGCAGGCTGAGCTGTCTGGATAATCAGAGAGATTTCTGCACATATCAGAAAAATACAATAGCACAAGTCTGGGGTGGGTTTGCATTATATTAAGTTACTTTATCTTTTAAAAGAGATTGATGTCAAAGAGTCTCTAGATAGTCTTATAAAGCATTTTAAAATGAACAAAATTCTCACAGTAGAATCTCTCATGGGTCGTAAATTAAACAATCTGGGTGCTGCATTTACTCTCTCAGGCCTTAAATAACTGCCCCTTTGCAGAATGGCCCAAATGCAGAAACAAATACAAACCTAAGGAAATGAGTTCCCATGCCAGTTTGCTAATAAATTGCCACTTCAGTTCCCTAAATGAATACCTAGTGGTGTGAAAGAGTGGACATAGATTCTGAACTCTTGTCAAACATTTAAAAAGTAACTTGGAGGCTGGTAGAAAAATTGATAAATTATTTAGATTTTGAAAGATTGAGACGAAATAAAGAAAACATTAGTCATTATATTCATTCCTTAGGCTGCAAAGTTACAGTCAACTCTTCTAAGGGGCAATGTGGGACACAATGATCCTTTATTTTAAGGACTCACTCAAAGAATGGACTTCAAAATGCATTATATACAATCAATACTACTGGTTATGGTATAGAAATACATTATATACAGTGCTCCTGGCTGCAGTAGAGTAGATTAAGGCAGCTATTTGCTACAGGCTAATTTGGGGGAACAGATACACTTTTGCGGGGTCACTACAGAGACTAGATCTAAACCTAAGTATATCATTCCCCTGATTAAAATAGTCTCATGGTTTCCACTATCTTAGAATGAAGTCTAAAATTTGTGACATGGCCTACAACATCCTGCCTGATCTAGTGCTTGCCAACCACTCCAGCCTTAATTCATGCTAAGCCACACTGCAGCCACACTGGCTTCCTTTTAGTTCCTCCAATACCCCAAGCTCCTCCTCCTCGAGTCAGGTTTCTTGCAGATAATGGCCCCTTTTAACAATGACACTTCTCCATTTGTTTAAGTACTAACTCCTACACATCTGTCAGGCCCCAGATTAGCCTTCCTTAGTCTTCTAACTCCCAGAGGAAGCCAGATCTCCTTATTACACTCCTTTTTTGAAAAAATACATATAATCAAAGGTAATGAAGCCAGGATGTTTATAAATTAATGATGAGCAACCATTTATAACAGTGATGGAGCAAAGACATTTCCAAATTCAGAAACAGGTTGTTTCCCAAATCTCATTCATACATAGATTTTTTTTTTAATTTGAGAATATGTTTTCTCAAACATATCTGGAGTCTCAGGCAAATTCATAAAGATTGGTCCACCCAAAAACATACTTACGTATGGTACTCTCAGGACTATTTCAACTACATTTAGCCAGAGTTTATAAGATTATTTATATAGGAAAAGAGATTTTGAATTATACATAAAGAATACGTTTATCCTGTGGCAGCGGCTTTCCCTTGACACTCCCGCTCCCAGAACAGAGGCCCTAGGAAAGAAGAGGTGGGAAGAGCAGGACTGCTGTAGGAGCAGGGCCTAGGTTGATATGGCGAAACACCCACACATTTAATTTCCCACCTCTATACCTCACTTCTCATATGACAGAACTTGAAGTCACATGAGAACAAATAGCGGGGGTATTACATACGGGAAGAGCAGTGTGTGGAAAAGGGTTGTGAGTAATACTGAGAAAATATTTCAAAGGTAAAAGTTGTTTCTTAATCAGATGTGCTTATATCAGGGAGTACTTGTCCTCATGTCTATTAGCTAAGACACACTCTTCCCAAAATAATAACTAGAAGATTTTTCTTAAGCATGAAGCCAGAGAGAAAGTATTTGAATAATTTATGCAAAACCCAAAAGATTAATACCTGTTCTGTCCAGAGAACACCTTGCTAGCAGCTGGAACTCTTCTGCATATCTGCCAGACACACAGAGCCTTTTTTCCTTGGATGTCGCATTTTTTTTTTCCACTTTCCTTCTCTTCCTTTCTCATGTTCCCTATTAACTTTGGTCATGACAGCCTTACCTCTCGATATAATTTCCAAGGTTAGAGCTTATCCTTCATCATCACATTTTAGATTGGCTTCCTGATGAGATGTTAGGAAAGCAGACACTTCACCCTCACCAGAAACACTTTATAAATCATATTTAAAGTAGGTCTCCTCTGTGAAATTATTTGTAAATAATGCTATCTACTGTGTGTTGATTCCCAGACCTCACTCCTAAGTTTAAAGCTCCAGCTTACATTAAGAGTGTTTTGACATTTTTTTTCTCTTCCTCTGTTTCTCTTGTCTCATTTTCCACTCATTGCCTCAGATATATGTTAAAACTACATTCGAATCTAGACAAGAGAAAAGGCTGTTGGTTATGGGTGGGGGTAGGAGGGGTAAAGTTTGGAAGCGGGCGTAACCAGATACATTTTTGTAGAAGAGGACCACAGAGGCAGCAATCTGATTGATAAGGGAACAAGAGGAACAAGGGACTTCTATTAAAGTTGTAATAGTGAAGTGAGCACAGTTTTTCCTAAGCTCCTGCGTTTACCTAAGGGTGGCTTCAGCATGCATGTGGCCCCTTTGATCTTTCTGTTTCACCACTTTTGAGAGTACTGCTATGTTTCTCTACCATGAGGAACATTGGCAGTCCAAGTACAATTATAATGGCAACTGACATTGGTCTTAATCTCAGGGGGAAAAAGGACTGATAGGAATAGGGTAAAATGCAGGATGCCTCAACTAAAAGAGGCAGATGTTACTGGATTCAAGTGGAGTATTCTCATTTAGGAATGTGGACCCTGTGTTATCAGTCTTTTCAATTTTTCAAAAGGAGCCAGAAATCCAGACTTTTTTTGTGAGCTCTCCCAATTTTTTTCAGTATTGGCTCAAACTAATGATTTTTTATGACTTTACAAGACAGAATGGCATCTTTTTTTCAGGGGACATTGACATCCGTTCTATCTCGACTGACTCATTTGATGAGAACAAGAAGTCCACATGCCAATGCAAATGAAAAAGGGGGAAGAGGTTTAGGAAGAGGAGAGGAATGGGGGAGATGCTCTGTAATGTATAAAGATAATTAGTATTGATGCTTTATTTTTTACCAAAATATATATATTCCACCAAACTGAGTTCTTGAGATGTCAAAAACATGTATCATGGTGAAAAACTTATAATTCAAAAAAGAAATGCTATAACCTTTAAAATAGGAGATGAAGAAGGCATATTGGGACATAGAAATATAAGTCTCGTAATATCTGTTCTTAAAAATAATTCATATTGTTTAGTAGCAAAAATACAAAGAAATGCCCTGTATGATAAACAACTAAATTCAAGATACTGAATATCTGAAGTGCAAACTAGCAAGGGTACCAAAGGGCTTTAATTGTATTGCTAGTGTTTTATTTCTTAAGATGGGTGGTGGGTATGTGAATGTTCATTATAAATTGTTACACAATTTTACAATGTCTTAACTATTTCATAATGAGTACATTTTGAACAAGTAAATGGTAGGCCTTTGTCAGACCTGGGAATGGTTTTTCTGCCAAAAAATGACATTTTCTTTTCAAGGGCAAGAAGGCAAAAAGATCTTACTTTTCTTCCCTGACCATCTGTGAGTTGTTGAAAAACACACCCGAGGTTGGCAGGAACATTGAGGGGTTACCACAAATATGCTAGCTGATAGAACACCATGACTCCAGCAATAGACCCCAGATTTCTGTTTGCTCTCTGAACCCAGCTAGAGATGTTTATAAAATAACAATGCTTATAAGTCAGCTGTGATTTCTAGTAAGAAGTAATTAAAAGAGATTAGTAATTCCTGAGTAATAACCAGGTATTACACTGGGCATATGAATTGCATCATCACCATCATCATAGTAATTAACATTCATATAGCATTTAACAATATACAAAAAGACTTCAAATACATTATCTTATCTCAGCCTAGCAAAAGCCCTGGAAGGAACAGAGGAAAAGTAATATTTCATTCATAGAGAAAACTGAGTATCAGAGTGATTTACCCAGGGTCAATGAGCTATTAAGTGTCAGAGCACTGACTTACTGACCTCACACCCAGGTTTTCTGATTCTAAACATTTACTCTTTCTTAATATGTTCTGGGTCAGCTCAGTGGTTGAGTTTGTACAACTTCTAATACTGAGAGGTATTTGATGAGGGGGTTTCGGGATTCCAACCCTCAAAAAGTTATTAATTAATCAAACATCCCTAATCCCCATAGTAGGTTGATAGGGATCTATGACCATGAGTTTATGAAAACTCTTTCTGGACAATTATCTGCCAATGTCTTACCTTCTCTAATTCCACAGTTTGAGTCTACCTACCTGGCTTGGACCAGGGGTTTGGCCATTTCCCAGACTTAATAACCAGTCTCTTCTTAATCATGGGTAATTGTTTAAAAAATCTCACACGTAAGAATAATATCTCCGATTTCTAACATTATCTGTCTGACTGCTAGTCCCATCTAATATAGTACTTATGTTCTTGTAACTATAAAGCTTTTTTTTTTCACATATAATTTATCTTCATGTTTTGATTTTATATCCTGGCAACATATTTCTAATTTGTGGTGGCTTTTGGTATTTGATTCTCAAGGGTTTTCCAGTCATACAAGATATCATCTATGAACAGTCATAATTTACATCATTCTTTCCAGTTTTTTACCTAATTTTTTTCTCTCATACAGTTGAATGGTGTAATGCCTCCAGTGAAATGGTAACTAGCAGTGGTGACAGTGGGCGATCTTGTCATGTTCCTAACAAGCAAGGGAGCCTCAGTGAAGACTCTTTAAATTGCTGCCAGTGTGATGATGTCTGCCCTAGCATCTTAGAGGTACATACCCACTCCTCACTGAGGGAGAGAGCATACATTTTCCAGCTTTGTGAGATGTTATTGATATATAACATATGTAAGTTTCATGTATACAACATGATGATTTGACACACAAATATGAGTTTTAAATGTACCTATTGTCCATGAAGTGATTACGACAATAAGTTTGGTTAACATCTCATCCTCACATTATTACAACTTTTTTGTGGGGGGTGTGGTAAAACACACAAAAAAATCTACTCTTTTAGTACTATAGTACTATACTATTAATCTACTACTATAGTACTGTGAGTTATAGTCACCATGCTGTACATTAGATCCCCAGAATTTATCCACTTAGAGCTGGAACTTTGTATCCTTTGACCAACATCTCCCATTTCCCCTATTCCCTAGCCCACGATGAGTACCTTTTTACTCTTTCTTATGAGTTCAGCTTTTTAGATTCCATATATGAGAACATAGAGTGTTTGTTTTTCTCTATTTCATATATTTATTTAGAACATAATGCCCTCAAGTTCCATCCATGTCACAAATGGAAGGATTTCCTTCTTCCTCATGGTGGAATAATATTCCATTGTATGTATATACCACTTCTTTACCATTGATCCATCAGTGCACACGTGCACACTTAGGTTGTTTCCATACCTTGGCTACTCTGAATAATCCTGCAGTGAACATGGGGGTGCAGATAGTGATTTCAATTTCTTCAGATATACCCAGAAATGGGATTTCTGGATTATATGGTAGTGTTATTTTTGATCTTTTGAGGATCCTCTGTGCTGTTTTCCAATTTACACTTCCATCAACAGGGCACAAGCATTCCCTTTCCTCCATATCCTCATTAACAACTTTTTCTCTTATCTTTTTGATGATAACCATTCTAACAGGTGTGACATGATATATCTCACTGTGATTTTGATTTGAATTTTCCTGATTATTTATAATGTTGAGTGTCTTTTCATTGGCCATTTGTATGTCTTCCTTGGAAAATGTCTATGCAAGTCCTCTGTCCATTTTTTGATCAGATTGTTTTCTTGCTATTGAGATGTATGAGTTCCTTATATATTTTGGATATTAACCCTTATCAGATAGATGGTTTGCAAGTATTTTGTTGTATCCCATAGGATGCCTTTTCATTTTGCTGAATGTTTCTTTTGCTGTACAGAAGTTTCTAGTTTGATGTAGTTCCACTTGTTTATTTTTGCATTTGTTGCTTATTCTTGTGGTGTCATATCGAAAAAAATTGTTGCCAAGACCAGTGCTAAGGAGATTTTTCCCTATATTATCTTCTAGTTAGTTTTACAGTTTGGGGTCTAGACTTAAGTTTTTAATCCATTTTGAGTTAATTGTTGTGTTTGGCATAAAATCTGGTTCTAATTTCATTTGGCCAACCAGTGAGAGGAAGGCATGCATTGGACTCTGGTGTGAGTTTTAAATATGTTTCAATATGTTTTTCTTCTTCTTTCTATGGATTGGTCAAGTTTTTGAATGTTTCTGAAAATCTGACTACTGAAGACTGAAACAAATAGGGGCTTATTTTTTTCATATTACAGATAGCCTAGAAATAAGTGTTTATCTCTGTTGGTATTAATGCCACTGCTCATTAATGCCAAGGATCTAGGCTCTTCTATTTTTCTGCTCTTTCACCCAAAGTGCATTGGATTTTATCTTCATTCTTATTGCCTCATGGTAGGAAAATGGCTTCTGAAGCTTTAGACTCCGCATCTGCATTAAAAGTAGGAAAAATGGGAGTGGGAAGTGGGCAGGAATGAGGAGATAACTGCCAGCAGTATATGTCCCTTTTAATAGGAAAAACATTTCCTGAGGAACTCCATCAGCATATTTCACTTTAGGTCTCATTGGTGAGAACTGGATGACATGGCCACCCTGAATTGCAAGAAAGACTCAGAAAAAAAAGGGAAGTTGTCATAATTGGCTTGCCAATCATGCTTCACCATCTGAGACCAAGCATAAACAAAATGAGGCTTCTGTTAGCAAGAAAAAAAGACAGGAATGGGTTTAGAGAAGAGAACTAATGGTTTGCCTTAAATATCTGATCTGAAATCATGTTTACTACATTCCTTCAGCAAACATGTGAGTTAAAATCTAGTCATTTCATACAGGTTAAAGAAATATAGAACCATAATAAACTATGGATGCCACTTTCTCCTTACTCTTTCTTATCTATGGCACACTTAATTTTGGTGAAAATTATTTGTATAATTTCTATTAGTTGAGGGAGATCCATGGAATGTGAAAACCTTAAGCTTTCTTCACTCCGAGGATATTGTAGTTTGTGATCTCCCCAACCCCTGCCAACCCTTTCCCTTTCCCTCTCTGGAAATTCATTTATACTTTCATTTCTAGAATCATTTCTATAACCACTGTTAATTAAGAGAGAGCCTGGTGATCATTTAATAAACAAAAAAATCCTGGCTAAAGGTAGAGATCCAGCTTACCCAACAAGTACAAACTGCTTTATATTAATGCTGTAGAGAAGAGAAGTTCCTTCTCTTGACAACATTTTTCTCATAAGTAGATGACTATTACTTTGTGGTCTTGTAACAAAGTGTTCCAACCATTATCAGACATGTCAACTGCCACTTTGAACAGGTTTGAAATGTCGGGATCTCTAAAAACTGGTAAGAAAAATCAGAACCTATTTCAGCTTTTCAAATGCTTCTTGATGTTCCAGGTGACAGATACCTTTATCCTGGTTTTCTCTTCTAAGTAAAATGAAAAAGCAGACTGGGCAGAGTGCCAAAATGAGGCACTTTGTATTAACATTCTTGTTTCCAACATGCTGATTTGGTCTTTTAAGTTGTTCGCTTGCATGGATACAAGAATTTTCCAGTTTTTCATATTCCTCTCTGTTCTATAAAGGAATTAAATGTACTTTCCAAATTTAATCCTATATGTTTAGCCTCAGAAAGCTCAGTTGAATTTTCTATGCTTCAATAAAAAGTCCATTAATTTAACATTCAACAGGTATTTTGGGTTGATTATGCATGTGCAATAGACACTAATAAGAACTGCAACTACAATAGTCAGTAAGAAAATGGTCTCTGCCATAACTGAGCACACAGTAGTGGAGAAGACAGATATGTCAGTTAAAGACGGCTTCCCAGAGAAACTTAAAACTAAGCCAAGACCTTGTGTTGCTTAAGGAAAGTATTGTTAGCTCCTGAAATAGAACAACTCCAATTTCTCAGCAGCTTAACATGCTAATAATTTACTTCTTTCTCATGTTACAATCAAATGAAAGTCCTAGGTACCTTCAACTTACACCTCTGTCCTCCTCAGAGTTCTCTGAATCCTTTCCAGTTAGACGGTGGAAGGAGAAATAAAGCAAGATTTGCTAATGGCAGGGTGTTGTGGACCAGGCCTGAGAGTGGCACATTACTTCTATCACAGCTTTTTAGTTACACAATCACCCTAATTGATAGTGGGGCTAGGAAATGTAGTCTAGCCATGTGCCAAGAATGGAGAGGAAGAGGTGGATACTAGTGAGCACAAGTAGTGCCTCCCCAAAGCTGAAGGGCCGGTTGCAATTTGCTATGAACATTGAAGGGAGAGCGGAGTGGGAGAGGGGTAATGAAGAATGTTACAGTCAGAGAGGACATATAGTAGAAGACCCAGAGGTGAGAGAAGCACGTGGGAGCTGAAAGGTGTTCAGTGGGACTGGAATATGGAAATGAAATTGGTGAAGTGAATGATGGGCAGGTCATGAACATCTTTAAAGACCATTTTAAGGAATAGGGCTTTATCCCAAGAAAACTGGTCTCCTTTAAACCAGGGAATTTTAACCAGGGAATTAAAATGATCAGGTTGGATATTTAGAAAAACCATAATTTCTGTAGTATGGAAAAGAAATTGGAAGAAATGAGGCAGAGCAAGGGAGGCCAATTAAGAAACAATTTCAGTAATCTTCTGTTATAGGTGATGAACCCTAAACTATGATAAGGGCACTAAAAGACTTGGGGGGAAAATGTGGATTGATTTGGGAGTTATTTAGGAGGCAGAATTGAAATAATGTGATTTCTGATTAGATGTGAATTGCATGTAGCATCAACCTGTAATGTTTCAGATATTTCTCTGTATTTTAGCTAGTATACTTTTAGGTACTTTCATCTATGCAAGCTAGAAAAAATACTCTTAGTTCCCATAATACCACATTTATCAGCTTTGGAATGATGTTAGGGTGTTCCCAACTCAAAGAACAAGATATCACACCAATGTAGCACCTTTAGAATTATAAATGCAATTGGGGACTTCACTTCTCATCCAAAGTCACTTACTGGAAATAATTACATAAATCAGTAACTGGGATGAATTAGGAAGTTCCCAATTGACTCTGGGCATTTGATGTCTAATTTTTTCATTTCATGGACTTCTAAAACTTCCAGGATTGCCCAAATTGAAACAATTTTCTGCTTCATCACAAATCAGGTTATGCTTTGGTTTGGAATGAATGTTTAGTTTTGTCACTGGCTGAAGAAATCAGGGACATCTTTGTCAGACAAGAAGAGGTGCCAGTAACCCTGCTGAGCAAAAGCCTTTCTAGCATATTTTAGGACATATTTGTTTAGCAGAATCCAAGACTGTGTTCTGGGACCTACCACCTGAAGACATTCTGTTTTTTCAAAATCAAATCACAAGGATGCTGCTTGCCAGGACTCACACTGTTGTCCACCTGGTCAGGCCTGACCACTTTAAGAACTGAGAATAGCAGGTAGAAGGTCCTAGCTGACAATGTGAAAATTAGGCTGTGCCTACACACTCATCTTTAGAAGTAACTGTCCCATGGTGTGTCCCCTACTCTGCTCCTGATTAGTGAACCTGAGTGATGTCATACTGTTTCTGGCTCTATTTCTTCATTCCTTTCTTCCCTTGACATACCCAGCAGCTTCTTACTTCCTCATAAATCTCACTTACTTCCTTGTATATCACATGTGTTCTGGTGCCATATTCTGACCTTCAACCCATCTGAACCTGGCATCTGGCTTCTCCCCAGGAGGAAGAAATATGTTTCTTCCAGGTGTTCCACTTCCATCCTGGAACTTCACCCACCCTTTGGAGAGCCTCTGCCTTACAACTGCTGTTCTGGCCTTACCCCAGCATCACGATTGCTCTCTGCAACTGGAATTAGCCATTGATCCCATCCGTCCCTCCAAGGATGATACCGCTTGCTTCCCCCTCCTGTAAAATGTGATCTTAAGGCTGACTCTATATTTCTCTGCTTTGAATTTGGGATTTAAGAAATTTGCAGCAGCAGGAATTGACTAATGATGTTTATTCCCATTTCTTAATAAAAGTCTATTATTTATGTTCTTTGGTTCTTAGAATTAAAAATACATTTGAGTGTCAAAATACATTTAAAGTTGGTTTTACCCGTTATTTAATTGACAAATAGCTAACAAAACTGCACTATTTGGTTCAGATGCAATGATTGCTAAACACCATGGTTTTAAAATATTCTGGAATTTGTAGCTCTGTAGTTAAACTCAGAAAGTTCTACTTTAGATGGTTTGCTCCTGCTTGTCTGAGTACATTAAGATCATCAATGACTGTTTCTCTTTCTTAACGTTTTTTTAAACTCTCAAAGGAAATTACCACTTTGCCCTATCAAATTCCATTAAAAGGTTTTAGTGTCACCTTAGCATTCTTTCTTCCCTTGTTTTTTAAAACAGAACAAAAAATTTTAAATAGGTTTTAAATAAGCTACTTTTTGCCATGAGTAGTTTTTAGATGTTTTATAATTTATATGTTTCTAGAAATTTTTTGGTGGCTTTCAACTTCATGATGTGATGACATGATGAAGCAGATTTAAGCCATGCATTGTAGAGTCCTTTAAAGGAAAATGAATGTATGCATTTGATCTCCCAAACTCTTTTCAAGTTACTTACATTATTACTCAACAGAGAGAAAATACCTTTCTATTCTCTGTCTCTGAAGGACAACACATATTTCACAATTAACAATTAATATTTCAAAAGGTACAGTTGTCCTCTTCAACTTAAGGGGTGTCTCCCCCACACAAAATCATTAGACATATTTTTGACAGTTTGATTCTTTATTCCTGAATATCCATCCACTCATCAATGTAAGTACTATGAGACACAATGCCTCACTGATTCTTCAAGATCCCTTTATCTGTTTATATGTTGATGACAAAATGAGCTTGATTAAAAATAACATGTGGTAGAAAAATGAAACAGGAGTCTTAAGAATTTAAAATGCTCTAATAATAGCTATCACTTATTGGGTACCTAATATAAACAATGCATTATGCTAGGTGCATTTACAGATATTATTACTAATCCTCATAGTGAGAGTTATTATCCTCATAGTATGCCTTATTATATTCCTTTTATAGATAATGGAATGGTAATTGAATCTCAGAAAGTTTAAGTGACTTATCTAAAGTCTTCAGTTACAAAGTGGCAAGAGCAGAATTTACAGTCAAATCTTGCTCACAGTCAATGCCTGTGAAAACTCTTAACACATTACACCATGCTTCAGATATTGTATGTTCATTCTAAGCTGTAAAGTGGTGGTAGAATGGGTTAATTGGGGTAAACCTAGGACTAGGGGAACAGAACTTTCAGAATCATCCAAAGACTGGTGTCTATGCATACAGGCATGTCCAGAAGTTTCCAATTCCTGGGTACATTAATTTCTTATTTCTGCCATAATTACCACAAATTTAGTACTTTAAAACAATTCAGATTTATTATTTTACAGCTCTGTACTTCAGAAGAGGACCTTACTGGGCTAAAATTAATTTGTCAGCTGGGCTGTGTTGCTTTCTGGAGGCTCTAGGAGAGAATCCATTTCCTTGCCTTTTCCAATTTTAGAGGCCACCTGCATTCCTTGGCTCGTAGCCCCCTTCCACCATCTCTAAAGCAACGACAGAGCATCTCTTTGACCCTGTTTCCATGATCCCATTTCTTTCTCTGACCATCTTTGACCTCCTCTTCTATGTCTAAAGACTCTGATTATATTGGATAACCAGTATAACTGAACAACCCAGTATAATCTCCCTATTTTAAGGTCAGCTGATAAACAACCTGAATTCCACCTGTAACTTCAATTCCTCTTTGCCATGAAACAACATATTCACAGGTTCCAGGGATTAGGATTTGTATACCTTTGGTGTATGTGGAGGGATGTTATTTGCCCTACTACACAGAGCTAGGCATAATGAAAGATAAATTCAATGGTAGTGGTAGACCTAGGACATTAACATCCTAGGGAGAGAGGAAGATCATGAGTACAGTTGGGTGAAGTTCAAATAGAATCCAACATGTCTACCAAAGAATTGGTAGAATAGGCAATCAAAGAGGAGTCATGTGCATGCCACTGGCAGAAATCAAGCAGGACAGCATTTAGAAATTAGGACAAGACTTAGTAAGCTGATACACATTGCACTGTGTCCCCCCCAACAAAATTCATAGGTTAATGTCCTAACCCTCCAGTATCTCAGAATGTGGTCATACTTGGAAACAGAGCTGTTGCAGATGTAATCAGTTAAGATGAGGTCATACTAGAGTAGGGTGGCCCCTTCATCCAAAATGACTTGGGTCCTTATAAAAAGAATACTACGTGAAGAGACAGACACAGGAAGAATACCATGTGAACATGAAGGCAGACATTGGGGCGATGCCTTAAACTAAGCAACACCAGAGATTGCCAGGAACTCACCAGAAACTAGGAGACAAACACGGAACACATTGTCTCTCGGAGCTCTCAGAAGGAACCAACTCTGTTGTCTTGCCAATGGGTTTCAGCCCCTGGCAAGTTCACTATGGATTCAATGTGACCAAAGAAATTTGACAGCAGAACATTCTTTGGGGTAAAAAGGTTATACCCAACTTTATTTAGAAGCAGGTGGCAGGTCAGTCACTAGAATCCCATTCACCCAGAGCAAGTCTGCATGCAGCAAGCTGGTCTCTGCCTCTGGGCCGCTCTGTCCACACAGCCATCCTCTGGGCCTCTCTGCCTGCACAGCCATCCCACACAGCCATCCTCTGGGCCTCTGTTCTCGGTGCTGCCACCACTCCAGCCTCTGCTCTGCTCTCCTGCAGCCTTGCAGCCCTGCCACAGTATCACGCCCAGAGCACTGGGTGGAGCTCTTTATATAGAGTCAACAGCCATGTATTACCCACAGGTGTGCAGTGAGCTAGTCAACCAGGGCCAGGTGAGAATCCTGGCCACAGGAACTCTCATTTTATCCACACTGCTAACACTTTATCTTGAACTTCTAGTCTGCAGAACTGTGAAACAATAAACTTCTATTGTTAAGCCACCTAGTTTGGGGTTCTTTGTGACAGAAGCCTAGGAAAGTAATATAGAAGCTTCAGAGAACAGAGAAACATGAGATTTGGAGAAACTGGAAAGAAGCTCCATCAATTATGTAATAAGGAGGTAAGAAATGAGCCCATTAGGAACAGCTGAGACAAACATCAAGGTCAGAGAGGGGCCATCAACATATCTGACTTGATCTCAAATCAGTGAGTTGGGTAAGACTTATTCCAAGACCCTGGAGGAAGCAAAGCCTCCAGGTGGACTTGCAAAGGAGCAGCCGCCTAGGTTAGTGGCTGCTAACCCAGAGGAACATGGGGGCAAAATGTCAGTCAGGTACACTGTCAGTATGCAGCACAGCCCTGTGACAAATGCATTCTTCCTACAAGTGCTTGGTGAACGTATTTATTGATTCTCTGTGGTCACCCGTCTACAAATGAAGGTCTCTGAAAGGTTTTTGTATATATTCACTTGTTTCAAATATTTGGTTACTCAAGGAAGTTAACTGGGTACCTCTCTCTGTTCACTTTGCAGGAGTAGTAACACAACTCATGGTGATAAAATAGTGAGAGAAGCAACTTGTCTCTCTTATTTATGGTTCTTCCTCCCTTATATATATGAAAGATTCTTTTGAAACAAACTACAGTACACTACTTACATATAAAATGTGCATGGTCATTGCGGTAGCATTGGGATTATACATTTTATTGAATAGTATTTTTGAACCTTTTCCGCTAAAATTACGTTCTTAGAATTATACATGCAAGAAATTGATTTTGCCATTCTGCTGTAGGAGAAATAAGGAAAAATATAAACAATTGGTTAATTTTCACATTAATGCCAACCTACAGCATGTACCAATATAGGGATGGCTAAATGTAAACAAACTTCAGTTCTACAGGCTGCACTTCTTTGCCAAGGTCAGGCAGGTGATTATACAAAAACACCAGATAAATAAACCTTAATGTAACAATTTATAAGGGCTAGGAAAACATGCTTATGTTGTTAAAATATAGTCTAGTGTTCTCATTCCTGTATATTTGAACTCCTAGTTGTCAATGATGACCTTTCAACTCCATCAAGGATCAGAAAATGCATATTCCAATTACTATATCTACTTATTCTCCTATCTTTCTCTTTCTCTTTTTTTCTCTCTTTCTCAATTGTATTTGAAGAATTAGGGCAATATGTTTCTTGATTCCAGTCTCTAAGGGAGTGGATGTTTGTGGCAATCACTGTTTAACTCCAGGCTTCAAGGCCTAATCAGCAGAACAGGGAAACTCCCCAGCTTTTAAATTCGAAGTCTACAAGAAAAAAGGCCTTAATTCTTTCCTTTGTTCAGCTTGGAAAAATGAAAAGATATCCTGAAATTTATTTCACTTCTGCATTTGAAAGCTATGCACTGTTGCTTATCACCCGACATTGTACAGAGTTTTATATAAAAAGTATTCCTTTTGAATTTGGGAAGTGCAAAGACCAGATATCAACAGAGAAAAGCCTCATTCTAAACATTTTTTTAAACAGTTTTAGAATCAACATATTTTATAATTCTGTATTTATTAGACAACTATTAATTTTCCCTCTTACCACTCCTTTACCTTGCCTCAATTGTCCCACAAATCATATAAAGATTCCCTCTCTCTCTTAAGGGGAAAATAATGAAAAAAATTAAAAGACTACAGTCCTCTAACATTTTACCCAAGGAAGGGGGATCTCCATGCAGGGAGAGTCAACTGACCCCATCACCCCAACTCTGTCTTCTAGAGATTTACCTTTCCATTCACACAAGCATTTTGAATTCTCAGGGGTGCTCTAACCCAAATAGGACCAAATGTCTTTCCTTGATTCCCTCAGGCATGACTTAGGTAGGATAGAACTTTCAACACAACTCTATTAAATAGGAAGGGAAGCAGAAAAAGGGAAACAAGCACAGTGCAAAAGCATAAAAGCAATGCAGTTTATAAAGCATACGTTTCAAATAGTCATGCAGCCAGCTTGCTTTCTGTCCTATTTCATCTGTGTCCACTCTTTGAAGACACATACTTAGCCTCAAAGCCCTCTCTTAATGACCCCCACTAAGAGGTCAGTTTAACCCTCTGTCGTTAGACTAAGCTAGACTGTGCTTTCTGCCTCTCATTGTTCCAGTTCCAGTCTGAGAAAGTTTCCTTGTTCCTGATTACAACAACCGGCAGTAATCTCAGCTTTCAGATGAGATCCCAATTCCTTACATACCAAGGTATGGTTAAAAGTGTAGTCATATTTTATGAGACACCATGTAAATTTAGAATTTAAAATAAATTACCTTCCATAACATGGACTTGTTCCTTTACACTACTCTTTGTTACCACCTGAGGTAATAAACAGAATGCTGAATTTGGAGTTAGGAACCTCAAGCTGGATTTGCAAATTCATCATTTACTAGTTGTTTCACTCAGAGCAAGATACACAACTTCCCTGGGCTTCAGAGTTCTCCCCTGGGAAATGGGGATAATAATGTCACCCTCACCTGCCTCATCATAGTGTTCTACTGAAAAAATGACATATCAAACCAGTTTTACAACTACAAAATGTTAAACAAATGCAAGTTGTTAGCATTACTGTTGTCTGTAATTTTATTATCTGTATTTTATTGTCTGTTTAACCAAAATAAAGTTCAGTGTTAGCATGGCATCACTATGAAAGAAACATAGTTCACAACCAAAATAGTAATTATGGTGATAACAATAATTAAAAAGCAATTTATATCTTTACAGAGGTCTCTCAGAAATACCGATTTTATCCTAACAAGCAACAAAAGTTCTTAAAATTTTCTTTCTCCTTTTATCTCTATATACCTTTTCACCTCCCTCAATTCTCCAAACCACTTTCAAAATTCAGAATATATCTCTTCCCTAAACCAGCCCAATCTGGCTCTGACCCCACTTTCCTTTCGCTTTCTGGGCCTGTTGTCTTTCCGATGATCTTCTCTCACCCCTGTAGAGCAAGCCTTCCCACCTGGGTCCCTCTTCCTCAATGCCCACACTGATTCTGTACAAAAAAGACCCATAAACTCAGATGGTGAATACACAATTCTCCTTATAGAACAAACGAAAAGAAGCTCTGGTTACTTGCAAGTTATTTTTTCCTGTCACAATAAATCTTATGTTTATTACTATCACCTCTTGCCAAATATAAAATGAAACATATTTTCTAGAGTCTCCTCCAGAGCACTAAGGAAGTGTCATGTGGCTCTCCATTAGCCCATTGGCATTATTCCATCTGCATTTTCTATTTACTTTGACCAATTGTTCTTCCAGTTCTTCAGAACTTTTGTGTAATGTTTGGTAGCTACTTTATTTATTGTTTGTTTTTAAATAAAATTTTTTTTAGTAGCTTGTTTGCATCATGTTTTAAATGCTGTATAAAAGTGAGATCACAAATACACAGCCTCCTCACTGCCACCCCTCCTTCCCATGTTTCTGGGGGACATAACTATTGGGTTCCTGCACGTGTTTCTCCACTGAGCTCAGATTAGAATCCTTCTCAGCACAGAACTCTACACCAGTGGCTTTCAAATGCTGGTGTTCATCAGAGTCACCTGGAAGACTTATGAAAATCGAGATTACCTCAGAGTCTCTGATGCAGTACGTCTAGGGTGAGGACAAAGAATGTGCATTTCTTACAGTTGCCAGGTGGTGCTAATGTTGCTGATTGGGAGTCCACACTCTGAGAAACAGTTTCAGTCAATTACATAACCACAGTTGGTTCATAAGATGGAGCCTATTTGCTATCCCCCGCTAGGATTCCTTATTTCCATGGGTCTTCAGAAAATAGACAATATTCATCCAGAACAGATGAGAACCCTTAACAGTTTATATTACTGGTGTTCTACAAAAGCTCTCCTCACTTGTGGTTTCTCCTTCCAGATGCTTCCACTCAGTATCATGTTTTCTCTATTACAAAATCCTTTGTCTTGGACTTAGTTCCTGCTTTTTGGTCCATGCCTTTGGACCTAAGGCTACTGACTATCATGTTGATTTCCAATTTCACCTTTAATCTGAAGAAGCAAGTGAAGGGCTTCCTGCTTACCTTAGAAGATAATTTGGGCAGGAATCATAGGGTTTTCTAATGGCAGAGTATCGTACTAACAGGTCCCATATTGACCAAGAAAAGTTTTGCTGGACTTTGTTTTTGTCCTATCAAGCATTTCATGTGGAAAATAAAATGAATGGTAAAAACCTAGAAAATGAAAGGTATTATTCTTGGGTGGAGGAAGGAGATGAGAGGGAAAAGGGAATACTGAAGAAGCAATTAATGCCTTCTCTCCAATAAGCTACAAATATAGTTGAGCAGTTTTAAAATTGCTCTCAAGCACAGCTATGCCTTGAGGTATACCCACCCACACAGATATATGTACACCACAACTGACTTTAAAAAAAAAAAAAAAAGCTATGTCCAACATATAGTTAAAAACACAGGGAGACTTAATGAGTACCTACTTTGTGCCAGACTGCTACACAGACACAATTCAAGTGGAGACCAGACATAAATGACAACTGACCTGTTCAACTGATGCAAGTATCTACTGAATACAATTCAATGATCACCCAGTAGTTATCATTCAGTGTACTTGGATGGCCAAATTTCACATACAGTGTAATGTAGAGATGACTCAACATTCAACAAATATTTATGAAGTACTGAGTTGGCAAACATCAGTGTACAAGACAAAAAAACCCTGCCTTTGCGGAGCTTATATTCTAACTGGACGATACAGACAATAAGAAGTGTAATAAACAAATAAGCAAACAGTATGTTGTATTAGAAGAAGATAAGTGCAATGGAGTTAAGAAAACCAATAGAGCAGAATGTAGAACTCTTGGGGTTGGGAGAGAGTTGCAGTTCTGAATAGGTTAGTGGTAGACCTCATTGAGAGTGTAGTATTTGAGCCAAGATTTCAAAGGGGATCTCCAGCACTGGTAACTTCCTCAGATAACTTCCTCAGATAACTTCCAAATCTACACTGTATATGAGATTTGGCCTTTTGTATGCCTAGCTAAATTTACTGATGGCACCAGCGAATCTCCGCTGATACAGAATGCATCTTGGTTCACCATGGATCTTTGGACAGGAAGGCTGATTTAAACCTTTACAAGCTCCAGGAAGAAATAGCTCTGGTGTTTGTCTAAGTGAAGCACTTATTGCTTTCCCATCCATACCTTTATATTTTCAAACTACTGTTTCTTCAAACTGTTGACTTTTACTGGTTTAATATATTCTTTTGCATTTTATTATTATAAATTATAGCAAGAGTTAAAGTTAACTGGATATCAACTCAGTATTAAGTACTCAATATACATTATCATTTAATTCTCACAACAATCCATGAGGTAGGGAATGTTTTTACTTCCATTTTACAGATGAGAATACTAAGGCTTAGGGAAATTTAAAAACTTACTCAAAAATCACACAGATGGTAAGTGCTAAAGTCAGGATTCAAATCTGTCTGATTCCAGAGTCATTTTAGCCTCTGTTTAGTAACTAATTTTCATACTGAATTAAATGTTTTTCTCTATAGAAACTTTGAAATGTATGGCAAAACTTAACTAATTCAATAGTTTTTTGAAAGACATTGCTTTAGCCATCTAAAGTGGATAATTCACACTCACAAAAAATGTGACGTTTGTTCTTAGAATGCAATGATTGATTCAGTATTGTAGTTTTCCAAATGTTATTTAGCAATGGAATCTCTACTAAATAAAATCTTACAATAGAAGACTGAATCAGTCACAGTCCTAACAAAATCCAAACACAGATGGAAAATTCAAAAAGGGTGAGTTAAGAGGATTTAATGAGGGAGCTATTCACCAAAGTCTGGGTGGGGTAAAGGGAAACCAGCAAGGGAAGATGAAAATATCACATGGCTAGCCACAGTGGGTTGGCATGGACATCCCTAGGCCTGAAGGGGCAAGAGAGCCGGCAGAGTGGATACCAGAACGTGGCAAGAACTGCAGCTGGGGAAGGGGCCACCAGATAGGAGCTGTGGATATTGCCAAACCACAGCCTAGAAGGGAAGGAGTCAGGGGAATAAGTATCATTTGTTGCTCCTCCCAATAGCTGAGCCCAGTGGAAAGCAGAGGGCAAGGAAGCACAAATGATGCAGTCCATAAAAGTTAGCTTCCTGGGGACAAAGAGCAAGATGGGGAACGGCAGAGAATGGGTTTAAACAGGCAAACAGAGCTTATCCAGCACACAACCAAATATGCAAAACTCATAAAACAGAGTTTTCTCTTGGTGAATTGGGGTGTGGGGATTTCAGAGTCTGCTAGCTTGCCTCTCTCTACACTTGCTCACTGTCACCACAGTGATCTCTGGGGCATCTTTGTCAAACCCTAGTGCTCTGGTCTAGCCCTCATGTGATATATATCTCAGTCACAATCACCCACACATCTGTGTGCTTTGCAAAAGTACAATATGTATGTGGATAAGATAACCTAGACTTACCACAGGACAATGAGGGGCCCCAGACATGTCCTTGTAGGTTCAGAGTCCTAGGCTCTGGAAAGAACAGTGTGATTGCACACATGATCATACCGAGGGGCCCTTGAATCTGGGAACCTGAGCGCTGAATGAAATGTCTGTAGGATGTATAAGCCTACTGATGACCCTTACTTAATCCCTAGACAGGCTTTGGGTTTGTAGGTAAGGGGCTTCCTTTGAGCAGCCTCATGCATTATGAAGTAGAACCCTCCCAAAGGGATTCACAATTACATTTCATTGTCCATTAGGTTAGAGAGAAGACTTAATATCCAAATACAGTGAAATGTGTAGTTATTCACAAGGACAAATATAAGGAGATAAAGGAGTGAGGTTGTTGGGAAGAGAGTTACATAGACAAGAGAACTGATTAATCAGAAAAGTGACCACAGAGCTCCCATCACTAACAAAATGCAAAATAGAATGCTGTTTCTGGCAGCTAAGACACAGTACCCTCCAAATGTGCTCTGAAGTCTGAATCACAGCCGTGCCTCCTCAGCGGGGGCTGTGGCAGGTCCGTCAGTCATTGGGCAGAGCTGCTGAGCACAGCCCCTGCTGCTGTGCAGAGCTGTCTGCCTCAGGAAGCCAAAAGGAGGATGGCGATGGCAGGGGGTGTAGAGGCGTCGGCACACAGGAGCCAGACAGCCAGATATTCTGTCACTGGTGCTGCCACTTAAATCCCTTAGTTCACTGGAGAGAGGGTTTTGGGGGGAAGAAGGGTGTGTTTTTAATCACAGTAGCTAGAGTGGCCTTCACAGGGAACAAAAAAATAAGCTGAGCAGAGGAGAAAGGCACAGCTGTTCTTTGCCTTCTGAGGAGCCTCCAAGTCTCTTATTTTATGCTGTGTTGGTGTGCGGCCCTGCCAGAGAGCGTGGGTTACCTCTGTGACAGGTGCAGGTGGAGAGCAAGGCGGTATGAGATACAGCCTGTGCCTCCCCTACACTGCCTCCATGCTACTGCCCCTGGCCCCTCACTGAATGTCTCTTCTCTGGGCTGGTGAGCGTGATATTACTAATATAAAATATTGGTCACACATGAGATAGAATCAAATCATTTTATATACATTATCACATTAAGTCTCAAAGCAACAGTATGAAGTAGTTCTGTTATTACTATGTGTCTATTCAGTGGGGAAATTAGGACTTGCAGAGGCCAGAAAACTCACTAAATAATGGCAGGCTGGAGTTTGAGCTCCAGTGGCCTGACTTCAGTACTTGTGCACTTAACCATCCTGACCTTACATGGTTACTGCTTCACTGCTTCTGTTCTGTGAGCCAGCCTGGCCTCCATGTTTCTGACCCTGGACTGATAACTTAATTTTGATTTCCAAGCATTTCCTCTGTCACAGGTGCTGAGAAGGGAGGGTCAGATCCTATTCACCTGGCTTTTCTCTTCTCCTACTGAAAGTCAGTTGGATAGCCATTCTGAGTGGCAGCCAGTCCTGGGTCAGTAAGTGTGGAAACATCCAGATCTCTCCCTCAGAAGGGCCCACCTCATCAGCCTAGAATCCCATTTTCACATCCTAATCTTGAATGAGAATCCTGCCTAGAAATGTCCCACTGTATCCAGAAAGCCTCCCTCTGGGGAAGTTGGGGTTCCTATGGCCAGGATCCTCACTGAACTTAAACCACCTGATGATGTAACTGGCCTGTTGCTAGCCTACCACGTCCACACCTTCAGGCAATAAGCTGTTATTGCACTATATAGAGAGCTCGGCCCAGTGCTCTGAGCGGAGGCAGAGACACTAGTGCTTGACCTACCACTGGGAGAACAAGCTGGGTAATAAACACTTTCACCCCAAAGAACGTTTGCTGTCATTTTCTTTGGTCACATTGAATCCATAGCAAACTTGCCCAGGGCTGAAACCCATTGGCAAAACAGTTGGTGTAGTCGGCAGGATTCATTGTTGACCAAGGAAAAAAGACAGGCTGCCCTTATGGGAGGCGTGCTTTAGCAGGCTGCCCCTATGAATGGGGTGACAGTAGACTGTCCCCCAATGGGTATGTGGTCCGAGGTGGCTTGCCTCCTAGAGGACTGGGCTCCACCCCAGGACTGGATGCAAGTGGAGGTGATACCTGAGGCAGTACAGATAGCCCTTGGCATAGTAAGTAGGTCTTTTGAGAGACAGAGTGCCTGTGAGGCAGTGAGGACTGTGGGTTGGCTGCTTCTCACAGTATTAAAAAATCTACAGAAGAGAAGGACATGCTCCTGAAAAATACCCAAGAAATGGTGGCACAAGAACATGAGCTGCAAACTTCTGTGGATTCCCTGAAGAAGGAAATGACATTGATGTGAGAGGAGGCAACACAAGAACGCTGGCAGTGAGATGCTGTTGAAGAGGTAAAAGATTCCTTACAGAATGAGACGGCAGTGCTGCAAGGTGCTCTGAAGGAGGAAAAGGATATCAAGAAAAAAGACGAATTCCTGAGGGAAGCACAGGCAGAGGTGGCACAAGAATGCCAGCTGCAAAGCATAGAGGTGAAGGTAAGCTGAAGACTGAGCTAGCATTATTGCAAGGCACGGTAGAAAAGATAAAGGCTGTAGCAGAAGAGGCACTCGGGAGAGGGGAATGAAGGTGCCATCATCCCCAGAAATGGAGGAGCTGGGGAAGGATGAAGGGGTGGTGCTGGAGGCACTGGTGCCTCCTCTATTGAAAGCACACCCAGTGGTTGTAAAGAAAATAAAGACCCAGCAGCTGAAAGTTCCCCAAGGAGAAGAGCAGCCGCCTGCCCAGGTCGTGGAGCACTCTATGGTCTGCCCCTATACTGAGGCTGAGCTGATGGATTTGGGTTCCTGGTTTAGGCAGAAGCCCTCAGAGTCAATATCAGCTTGGCTCCTGCATCTGTCAGACTTAGAAGTGGATGAAATTGTACTGTCAGGATCAGAGATGGGTAAGCTGTCTTCCCTGACAGTGCAGCCTGCCTTGAGGCAGCAATTACAAAATACACAGCAGACTCCAGGGAGTCACTCCCTCCTCAATTGACTTATGGCTGCACTTAGTGCTGTGTGGCCCAACCCAGGTGATCTACCATCCTCTCCTGTTAGATGGCAGATGTATGCTGAGCTCCAACAGGTGTTACAAGAGACAGGCATAAGAAGTTCCATCTATAGTCCAGAGAATTATGGCCCAGATGAAGAGATTTTCACTACTGGGATGAGAAATACTGTGCTTCAAATGGCTCCCACCTCCCTCTTTGGGTCTCTAGTGGCCATTCTTTCCCCTCATTTAGGGCATCCCATAAGCTAGGTGACATGTACAGTAGCAGACTTAGGAGAGGCTGAAGCAATGAGAACATGGAAAGAAATACGGTCTGCTACTCACAAGAAGAATTTAAGGGCCCCATGAAGGTTACAGGGACCCAGATGTGGGCAGGAACAAATGGAAGGAAATTAGATGGGAAGTCAAATAGGATCTTACTAGAGCTATGGCAACAACTGAAACCAGAGCAGCAGTTCCACCCATGGGCAGCCCCCAAAATGAAGGGCCATAGCTTTCCATCCTAAGACTGAGACAATATGGATGGAAGATGGTGAGGGGAAGAGCAGCCAATGGGCAGAGTTGCGGGCCATGTGGCTTGTGATCAGCCAGGAGCCCTCCCCTATAGTTGTCTGCACTGATATTTGGGCTGTCTCTCAGGGCTTGACCCTGTGGCTACCAACCTGGTACCATGTCAGCTGGCTGGTTGGTTACTGACCCCTTTGGGGGCAAGAATTGTGGCAAGACTTATGGGCCTGTGGTCAGACTAAAATAATTACAGTATACCATGTGACAGGTCATTTGCCACTGGCATCCCCAGGAAATGATGAAGCAGATAAATTGGCCCAGATGTGTTGGTTAGAAGGAAGGACTGCCTCTGATGTAGCCCAATGGTTACATCAGTGTTTGTTGCATGCAGGGCAAAAGACAATGTGGGCTGTAGCTCATCAGTGTGGCTTGCCTTTGACCTTTGAAGAAGTTAGCAGAGCCTGGCAGGAGTGTGTTATGTGCTCCAAAAGGGACTTACACCGAGTTCCACAGCAACATGGGACAATAGCTAAGGGGCCTATACCCCTCGTCAGGTGGCAGATAGACTATATCGAACCTCTACCTGTGTCAGAAGGATATCAGTATGCTATGACTTGTGTGGACACAGCTACTGGACTTCTGATTGCTTTTCCTACCCATTGTGCAGACCAGCAGATGACCAAAAGAGGCCTGGAGCACTCTTTGCCACCTATGGCCGACCACAGGTAATTGAGAGTGATCAGGGCACCCATTCTACTGGACATACACTGCAAGAATGGGTGTGACAGCTGGGAATCAAATGGAAGTTTCATGTGCCATACAACACTACCACAGCAGGCATGATAGAGAGGCACAATGGCTTGTTAAAATCTGGACTAAAGTCAGATAGCAATAGTCTGCGGGGATGGTCAGTCCACTTATGGACCACACAATGGTGTTTCAACGAGAGACCCTCAAAGGGAGCCCTGAGCCCTGTAGACATGGTAACACATATTGCTGCCTGCCCTATACAACTGCAAGTACAAACCAAGAAAGAATCACTGAAGCCGAGGTTCAGCCACCAGAATAATACCTTGCTGCCAGCAACAACTGCACTGAACCCTGGAGACTCCACTGAGTGGACGTGGCCTTGGACCTTTCAACACATGAACCAATGATGGCTGGCTCTCCTGGCACCTTGGGGATAAGGCCTGGAAGCTGGCCTCCTGTGTATTCCTGGAATAACAGCAGAGTGGCCCCCAAAGGTCACAGTATTATATCCTGAATGGCCAGAAGGTAGGAGCATCTTACTGAGGAGTTTTATTTTGTCATTATGGCCAGTGCATGCATCTCCAGTAGCACTATATATAGACCCTTCAGTAACCCCTATGAGGAAAGGAGTAAAAGTATGGTATACTAGACCTGGAAGGGACCCCCCTTCCTGCTATATTCCTATCACAGGACCACTCTCTTGCATGCATCCTACCTAATGGACAAGATTTGCCTATGTTGGTGTCATTAAAACATGTGTCTTATTGCCTCTAAAGTCTTTGTGGATTGGGAACTTCCTCTGGCTTGAGGATTACTCTATTTTTCTTACCTGTATCAAAATCTTGTTGTATCTTAATTTTTATTATTATCTCTAAGTTGTTAGCCTCTGCTGCTGTTGTGGAATCTGGTTACAGTGCTCCAGCTTTCTCGCACAGGGACCATTGCGGAAGATTGAAAGCGTGTAGATTGTAAGGCGAGAATCCTGGAGGGGTGGAGTGTGAGGAAGTTGGGGTTCCTATGGCCAGGATCCTCACTGAACTTAAACCACCTGATGTTGTAACTGGCCTGTTGCTAGGCTACTGCTTCCACACCTTTAGGTAATAAGCTATTATTGTGCTTTATAGAGAGCTCGGCCCAGTGCTCTGGGCAGAGGCAGAGAGGCTAGTGCTCGACCTACCACCAGGAGAACAAGCTGGGTAGTAAACCCTTTCACCCCAAAGAATGTTTGCGGTCATTTTCTTTGGTCACATTGAATCCATAGCAAACTTGCTCGGGGCTGAAACCCATTGGCAAGACACTCCCCAAACACTCTTATAAGGAAGAGGAAGCTGGGCTATTAGTCTGAATTTATAGAAGTGTCCATAGAAAGCAATGTTCCTGTGGCAAAACTGAGCCAGGGAGAAGAGGGAAATGAACCACACCCCAAAATCACCTCATCAGCTATTTTCAGAGAATTAAGAAGGATTTAAATACCCACATACAGGAATTTAATTCTAATTCAGAAAGCTACTAAAATTTTCCTTGATTTAATTAATACATGCGTTTAGATAAGGCCTTTCAATTTCTGTAGAAAATGAAAATTGTTGGCATCTATTAAGAGTTCTTAAAAAAATTAGTATTCATGTGTACATTTTAGTATTATAGGAATAGATCTTACATTGTTTACTTTCTATGTATATCATGGGACTTCATGCTTCAATTCGTATCCTCTGCCTTATTTTCTAAGTAATGCACTATCCATTATTCTGGTATATTTGGCATACACAAATACTCATACATATGTATTCACTCATATATAAATGAAAATACTATTTTAGAAAGCTTCAAAAAAATGTTTACATGGATCATGGAAGCAGCTATTTTACCACTTTTGTTTTCCTTTTCCTACCCTGCCCCCTCTATATAGTACAGACTTTGTTACCTGCTCTAAAGAATAAAAGGATATGAGAAGCTACATACATTTTGGGGTATATCAGTGGTTATGGTTTTAGTCTCCAAAGCTGAATCTCAGCTTTAGAATTAATTTTATTCTTTGTATTAGGGCACATCTGGGTTGCAGAGAAGAGAAATCCACTTAAAATAGCTCAAGAAAGGGAAATATGGGGGTTATTATAAGGATACAGATCTCCTTTAAACCTAGAGGACTCAGAACCAAATCAAGAAACCCCAGCAACAGCCATACTTAGTTTTCAACCTAGGATTCTACCATCAACATTTTTCAACCACGAATGCCCTCAGCTTCAGGCTTCATGGTTGGTGGATGGGTATGGTTCTGATTGGTCAGCTTGGCATATGCTTTGGTTCTCTTTGAGTTGGTAACTATTTCTGTGCTTTGAGGTTGAATGGATGGGGTAGAAGAGAAGTGACAAATAACCCATTTCTAATATATTCATTCAGGGAGATCTAAACTGGATAAAAAATTATCTTTATTCAAAATTTTTGTAAGCTTCCTATTATTTGTTCAGACCCTAGGTCTCTATGGGGAATTTCTAGGATGTTCTTATATTAATGTTCAGTCACACACTGTGTTAAAGTATCTGTTCTCTGGACCCTAAACCGTCAAGCTCTAGGGCATCTGGTCATGAAAAATAATACGTAATAGCAGTATTCAACTTACCAATGGATTGTGTCCTAAGAGTTTATTGGTGTATTAGTTCATTAGGGCTGCCATGACAAAGCACCACAGATGGGGGGCCTTTGTACAGTTATGGAGGCCAGAAGTCTGAGATGAAGGTGTTGGCAGAGTTGCTTTCTTATGGTCCTTCTTTGCTTGCAGATGGCCACACGGCTTCCCTTCATGTGTCAGTGTCCTAATGTCCTCTTCTTTCAAGGACACCAGTCATATTGGGTGAGGGCTGACCCTTAGAGCCCATTTTAATACAGTTACCTTTTTAAAGACCCCATCTCCTAACATAATCACATTTTATTTTAAAATACTGGGGGTTAGGACTTCAGTATATGACTTTGGGGTGGCAGATAGCTCCACAATACAGCCCATAACAATTGGTAAGTCTGTTATTTGGAACTAGAAATAGACACCTTTTCCCTTCTCTCTCCTGGAGGTAGTCTCCTATTCGGTATCCCCGTGTTGCTGCACTATGATAAATCCGCCAGAAAGCCACCAGATTGCTCCTTTTCTAAACCAGTTAATCCTCTCCTAAATGAAAAATCTGATTTTGTCATTTCCTGATGGAGGATCCCCTAGCTCCACAACACCTTAGTATAAAGTCGAAATGCCCTATAGCATACATAGCTTTCCCAATAAACTCCAGCCACTCTTCTACCCCATGGACGCAATGCCTGGACCACTCCCTGGTAGTGTGTTGAGAAATTTCTGCATTATACCTTTTATGTTCTTATTTATTCTGCGTGTTGAAACAAATTTCATGGTACTTTAAAGATGGAGATGATTCCACATTATTGATTTCTACCATGAGTCTCTTGTATATCTATTTCAATTACATTATGAGTCAAACAGGATTTTGAACTAGTCTAGGAACCTAATCTATTGTTTCTGATTAGTTTAATAAATATTTGTGAAGCACCTACCATATGTCGAGCACTCTCAACATTTATTACATAAAGATGAAAAGTGAAGTCACCTGTTTCAGAGAGTTTACAGTCTAACCGGAAAAGAAGACAGGCAGGTAAACAAACAATAACACAGTGTGATGAGAACAGGAATAGAAATATGCATGCAGTACTCTAGGAATACAAGGCAAATTAATTTTACCTGAGGCAGCCAGGGAAAACTGCAGGGAGGAGAGTTGATATTTGAGCAGGAAACTTGATAAGAGGAAGAAAGGAATTTCAGGCACAGGACAGCAAAAGCCAATTTAGACATCTGCCAGGATCTCAGCTGACCCTGAACCACTATCCTTTCTCTCTCTGAAGATCTGAGGTTAAGGGTGGAGTAAACTTTTCTTTTGAAGTTTTGAAACTGAAAGCATCTAATCATATCCCGTCTTCTCTAGACAGTGACTGTTGAGTTCAGACTCCAGAAACTACTAGCCACCCACCTGTCTGACAGAAACACCTTCCTATTCTAAGGTAATTTCCCTCCTAAAGGAGTATGAAAGTGATTCCAAGATGCTTTATGGTACCTCTCTTTCTAGAGGAAAAAAAAAAACCAAAAACTGAATCTCTGGAAATTTCCCTGGTAACATACGATTTCTCTTCAGAACATTGGTTCTCATCTTGACTGCTAGATTTACGTAGGCAGATTTTAAAGATTCCAGTGCCCAGGCAGCACCCTGGGACAATTAAATCAGAATTTCTGAGAATAGGACCCAAGCATCAGTATTTTTTTTTTTGGTATCATTAATCTACAATTACATGAAGAACATTATGTTTACTAGGCACCCCCCTTCACCAAGTCCCCCTCCACAAACCCCATTACAGTCACTGTCCATCAGCGTAAGTAAGATGCTGTAGAGTCACTAATTGTCTTCTCTGTGTTGCACAGCCCTCCCCCTGCCCCACCCCGACATTATACATGCTAATCGTAAAAGCATCAGTTTTTTTAAAGCTCCCCTGGTGATATCAATGTAGGACCAAGGTTGAATATCACTGATTCAGAATGTATATTTCTGTGCTAATATAGATGTTTAAATCATAACTCTCAAGCTTCTCTGGCAAGATTAGGATTACTTGTTGGTTCAGAGGTGAAATGAACACAGACATTGCTTTTATTCATACCCAAAGTAAAATTTGTTTCTTCCTATTTTGGTTTACCTCGGTCAGACAGTCTCTCTGGTTTCTCTGAATGTTTCCCTCTTTGACAAGTGTATCTTTCTCTCAGGCTCACAGCCTTAGGTAAGGAGACAAGTTTTGGTCAAGTGGGTACAAGAGAAAGGTCTGCAGCCTATCCTATTTCTGGTTCGTTGCTTCTGTAGCTAGGAGGTCCCCTTAGTTTAAGGATGGAGACTCCTGTGTCTTCACCCCACCAGAGGGTATTTGGAACTAAATCTCTGCAGTTTCCTCTTCATGTCTCACCTGGTCTCAGGTTCTGACTCACATCAGAATCAAGGCAGAACTTCTATTGTCTAATCCCGCTGGTGAGGGAGGGGCTGAGAGTACTGGGGAGGTCCTGACCCCAGAAGAGAAGGGAAGAACTTCAGGTTGGGAAAAGATGGACAATCAACTCTCATCCTGATATATGAGGTCTGATCTATGCCCTTCTTTCTCTCTGACTTGATAAGAGGGATTGGGAGAAGGCAGAGGGCAAGTGGGGCTGGGCAGAGGATAGAAGAGTAAGCCAATCAGCTAGCTCACCAGAAAGTCAGCAGCAGAGTGATTAAGGAAGGAAATCAGAGCCCCAGCAATCATGTTGACAATGACAGGAAAATGAAGCCCAGATCAGGCGAGTGTACTGATTCTGCAGTCCATTGAGTCAGAAAGAACTGATTTGTCATCAAATTAACCAGCTAACGCCTGTGGATAAGCATCCCACACAAGTGTTGGCTCTAGCCAGGCTGCTCATTTGTCAGCATTGAAGTGACATCATGTAAATTCACAGGCAGATGCCAAACTTTATGAAAACTCATGATTCACTTAGTGTCTGTTGGGCAAACACAGCTGACTGGATGACCTTTAAGGCCCCTTCTGGCTTTTTAATTCCAAGATTCTGTGATCCCAGGTGAATACCATAAACCTGGCATGTCCCCAAAAATGCCATCAGAGCATTTCCAAGGAGGTTGTTTCCAGGTGCTAGTGTGTTTTATGCAAAAATGAGGGGCTTGCCATGCCAGGAGGTAATTTCCAACAGGAATGGCTGCCTCTGTGTGTGCAATCTGCCTAGGCAGTCCTCTAAACAGTATATAAACCCAGGGCCAGTATCTCTCATCAGTCTCTATATAGGCAATGAAATTTTTTTCTGGAAGTAATCTGACTCTTCTTTTTTTCCTGGTTGTCCATACATACATAGTATTCTCTTAGGATCATTCTATATAGAGGGCATACCCACCTCCCACTGCTGTTAGCAATCTGTCCACCCTTCTGCGGCTTTCTAAACTTACTTGATCAAAGGCAACATGGGGGTCTTGGTCTTTACTTGGGATCCCTCCAGGTAGTAAGCACTGTGCCAGTTCCTTCTGGACTGAGAACTAGAGTCAGCAGAGAACTCAGCAGAAATCGGGACTCTGCAAGATTGGAAACAGACCATGTGTTCCCCCCACGTGCATAACAGGTCCCTGTTCTCATGCTGAGGTAGCAGCTGCACCATGACACCCTATCCCCACCAGACCCTTGCCACATTCTCTTTTTAATCACTTTCTCTGGCTGTTCTTCCTGCCAACAAGAATTCATAATGATTTCACAGATAATGCTCTTTTCATCATGGTGTAGCATAAACAGTGAAATTACAATAAAAAGGATAAACAGAAAAACAATTCTTTGCATGTGAAAATTGGGGGAGAAACTTAAAATAGTTCACTTCTAATCATGAGTTGGAAGCACCAGTAGAGAGTTTGCATTATAGTCATTTAATAAATAATTTAAAAATTTTCTACTTCATGAAATTTCTCATAGTAAAATCTCTAATAATAAGAACCCAACTACTGAAACTAGGTTCACTTGAGGAGGCTTTCTATCGTTCTATGTTTTTAGAAGGAGACAATTTATAAGAAAAATATTAGGAATCAAGGATTTAATATTTTAAAGTAACTTTAAAGTGTATCCTGACGTCCATAATGAATTTGTACAATCTTATAAACCTCTTTTGTGTATTTCACCTCCAATAATAGATGATGGACAGTCAGAGAGATTTACTTAATCCTCAAACTTTGAAGAAACATATCTTCTCTGGCAATTCCATGTCTGCAAATTATCCAGTTGTGAATCAATAACCTGAGCTCCAAATGGGAACACATATCCATTACCTTTGCCACACCTGTGGATAGGGCACATATCCTGATGAGAAATATAGGTTCAGTGAGAGAACTCAAAGAATTCAGGGAGTTTTGAGCCAGAAAAAAAAGACAACATGCAAATTCACATGTCTGTGAATTTGCTCTTGGAGGGGTTGAGAAGACCAGTTAGGCTAGTTCCTAGAAAATAACATAATCAGACACCCAGAGTCCATATAGCCAAGGTGAGGCTGGAATTTGAGAGGAAAAGTAGAAAAAATACTTACAAATTTGTACCATGACTTCAGACCAAAGTGTATTCACTTTGGAATAAGGAAATTTGAGACTCAGATAAGTTTTTGGTATCTTTACTAGAACCCTCAGGACCTGTATATATTCTGTATGTTAAAAAGTGGATGATTGTAAAGGTTCTTATACTCATTCTTACTTTTTTTCTCATTCCATTAAATTACAGAGTCACCTTTATCCATTTTTTTAAATTTGTTTTTACTATTTTGTATAATGTAACTTCTTCTTCACTAATAGCCTATGATTTTGGACTTTATCTCCCTCCCCTACTTTGTTCACTAATGACTAATTACATTTACTAAGATGGAAAAGAAGACTATCATGTTAAGAATCATGTGTTGGGTATTTTTCCTAACTAAATTAGCAAGAAAAGTCAATTTCACAGAACTGTTATATATTAATGTTTAATAATCATAGAGAATAGTAAAGGTGCCTGAAGATTGGAAATGAATAACTTTTTCCTAGTTAACAAGAAGTAGCAAAGTAAATAAGAGAATAGCTCTCTGTATGACTTGGAACTATAGACAAATGAGTATAAATTGCAAACAGATTTATTTATAATGGTTTATAAGCTCGTAGATAAAGGAGCAGTATCAGAACCCAGCATGGGATAAAAAAAATCATTTTCCTTAATTGAGATTAGAGGTCTGATAAACAAAAGGAATTCTAAAGATAAATTAATGATTTTAGTAGTACTCTTAGAATGTCATAGACAAGATGATTTGGTGTGAGATATGATGGTTTAGATAGTGGGTTGAATTTTCTTTAGAATGCATCACTCTCTCCCACTAAACTGTAAGCTCAATGACAAAAAAGAGCATTTTTTATATTTCTTTGTATCTCTGGTGCTTAAATCAATGCCTGAAAATACTAAATACCCAATCTATTTTTCCTGAATTCATAGGCACTTAAATAAGTCTACTCAAAATGAACTGCATAATGGATGCAGACCAACCACCAAAGTATCCTTAAATGGTATATTTTTTTATTGAAGTTTACTTGGTATACAATATTATATTGGTTTCAAGTATACAATTCAGTGATTCAAGTTACACACATCGTTAAATCCTCAACCCAGCAAGTGTAGTTACTATCTGTCAATATAGAAAGATGTTACAGAACTATTGACTATATTCTTTATGTTGTACTTTCATCCCAGTGACTAATTTATACCATGACTGAGATACTTTATCCCTTTCAGCTATTTTGCCCACTCACCCTAACCCTTCCCCCATGGTAACCACCAGTCACTTCTTAGTGTCTATGAGTTTATTACTATTTTGTTCATTAAATGGCATATTTTAAATACTCTGTGCATGACTGTTACCTTCTTCAATGTCTAAGTAGCAATAATAAATAACATTTTAAAGGCAAGGGGTCTAGTCCATAAGCAACTAATAAGTAGAAAGAGGACAGTGGCCCTATATCTCATAATGCATAACAAAATGCTGCATACAGAATAGAGGTTCAGTAGCTATTAACTTATAAAAATTAATCATGCCATTCTCAAGCTTTAACATCTATGGTGGTTGGGATAACTAGATATCCATATTTGGTTCTCCACCTCATACCATGCAAAAAATAACTAAAAATGGATCAAAGACCTGCATGTGAGAACTAAAACTACAAAACTCTTAGAAGAAAACAAAGGTGTGACTTCATGACCTTGGATTACAGAATAGTTTCTTAGATATGGCACTAAAATCATGAACAACAAAAGAAAAAATAGATTAAAGTGGACATCATCAAAATTTTTTAACTTTTGTACTTCAGTGGACATCATTAAGGAAGTGAAAAGACAACCCACAGAATGGGAGAAAATACTTTTAAATCATATATCTGATAAATGACTTTCACCTAGAGTCCAAAAAAACTATTACAACTCAATAATAAAAGGAAAAATAACCCAATTTTAAAATGGGCAAAGGATTTGAATATACATTTCTCCAAAGAGTTATACAAATGGCCAATAAGTGCATGAAAATATGCTTAACATTACTGGCCATCAAGAAAGTGCCAAACAAAGCCACAAAGAGTTACCTCTTTATAGCACCAGAATGACTGTAAATTAAAAAAAAAGAACAGACAATAAGAAATATTGGTGATAGTATGGAGAAGTTGGAATCCTTAAAAACTACTGGTGGGAATATAAAATGGGGTAGCCACTTTGGAAAACAGTTTGACACGTCATCAGTTAAACATAGAGTTACCATGTGATCTAGCAATTCCACTCCTAGGTATGTATCCAAGAGAAGTGAAACATGTTCACATAAACCCTTGTACGTGAATATTCATGACAGCATTATTTACAATAGCCAAAAAGTAAAAGTAGCCCAAATATCCATCAACAGATGAATGGATAAATAATATCCATCAAATGGAATATTCACCAGCAATAAAAAGAACTGAAGAACTGACATATGCAACAACATTGATGAACATTGAAAACATTCTGGTAAGTGAAAGAAGTCAGTCACAAAGGACTATATATTGCATGATTCTATTTATAGGAAATGTCCAGAATAGGCAGGTCTACAGAAATAGAAAGTGGATTAGTGGTTTCCTAGGTCTGGGGATGAGGAAAGGATTGAGAGGTAATGGCTAAAGGGAGCAGAGTTTCTTCAGGGGTAGTGAAAATGTTCTAAAATTATGGTGATGGATACACAACTCTGTGAACATACTAAAAGTTATTGAATTGTATACTTTAAATGGATGTTTGATTTGTGGATTACATCTCACTAAAGCTGTTTTAAAAGAAAACCTATGGTGGGGTTTCTGCTTGTGGTGATGTAGAGATACAATACCCAGACTCCCCTTCAAGGAAGAACTTGGTGCCCATTTGAGAGGAGCACAGACAGTAGATGGCCTATGGTTTTCAGCTCCTTCAGGGTCAGCCTCAGCTTCAGAAAGGTGCCTTGCCAAGGCCATACCCTTCCCAGGACATCCCACCTGGATGAAGGATGATTCTGAATAGCACCGCTCATATAAATCTCCTTGCTGGGCTGACTGAGGCCTTGTCAGACGTGCATGATTATTTGACTTCACCCTCTGCTCAATTCTACTTCCTTCTCTTTCCTTTCACAAGTATTGATCTCTAACCTTGAATCCCAAACTATCTCAGCATCTGCTTCCAAGAAACCCAACCTGTGACAATGTTAAATGCAGCAGATTAGGCATTCACATATCTCCCATATCTCAGAAACCCAACCGAAATGAAAGTAAAGTAATTTTGCTTTTCTTTTTTTAACGCATTAGGTCAAGAGAACAAGAAAAGAAACACAGTGAGTGAAGGAATAATAGTTGTCTTAGCAGAAAGGAAGAAGCAACAAAAATATGTGTAAAGTAGGATAACAATGAGAAGTTGGGTGATTTCTTACACAGAATCTCTGACAGGCTCAGGGCTTGGAAGTCCCTGGAGACAGATAAAGAACAAAGTTGATAACAGAGCTGTTACATTGAAATCAATATGCTAAATGGTCACAGCTCTCAGGTCTCCTCCTTCATATCCTTACATAAAACTAAAAATTTGTTTCCTGGAGAAATGGAATGGGGGGACTCTGAACTAGGGGATTCTAGGGTCACTAGAGGAGGAGTAAGAGTTGGAGCTGAAAACAGGGAAAATAAATGAAAGTCCGTATTGAGTAGGAAGGCTGTTCCTCTTCAATCTGCTTCCTCCTACAAACTCTCTTTCACAAAGACCGGGGCATTGGCCCCAAACAATAGATTGGGGACTTTTCTCTGTAAAAATATAATGACTCCAGAGAAAACATAACTACCCAATACTGGCATTTGGGGGTCCTCAATGAAAAAGCTATCTGGCTGCCCTATCACCCTTCACTGCCCTCACACACAGCTTCCAGTTTTGTAGTTCTTCATTCTTACATGTGAATGGTCAGGCAAGGATTATCAGACATTTGAAGAAAATCTTCAATATGAAAAACAGACCAAAACAAGCAGGAAAAAAAAAGACAAGAAACATAGAAGAAAAATTTGAAAAGCAAAATACTCATAATTTAATATATGGGGGCCAAAGATAAGCTATTGCATTTATGAAAAATAGGGAGGAAAGAACAATTAGAGGCTAAGAGAGAACTTTTGGTAATAAAAATTTGATAGAAATAAAAATGCAATAGGTTTGGAAGACAAACATATGGAAAGATCTAAAATATATGACAATGAGATGGATGACAGAAGGAAAAGGATAAGAAAAAGGCTCAGGCATCAAGGCTCATAGAAAATAATAGTATAAGAGAGAAATAAAATTCTGAAAAATTACAAGTCACAAAAAAGGCTGCAAGTTATTGGAGTTTTCAATATCAACACTGGAAACTGTTGAACAATTACCTACAAAAGTCTAAGGGAAAATTTAACCTTAAATTCAATACTAAGTCAAATTTTCAATCAATTATAAAAAATATTTTTAGGCATGTAAAGACTCAAAAGTGAACCTTCCATGTATCCTTTCTTAGGATGCTTCTGGGAAATGTGCTCCACTAAAAGCAAAAACATAAACTGAGAAATAAGAAGACACAGAATTCAGGGAACACAAATTCTAACACAGGAGAGCAAAGAAGGATGACAGTAGATTGGAGCAGGACACAAGGGCAGAGACAGGTTCTCAAGGACTTAATAAATATATCAATAAAGGAAGTGATAGGTTATCTGATGCATTTGACCATATGGAAATGGTATTGTGAACTTATGGAGCATTTAGAAAGAATTAGCAAAAGGTGTACAGAAAACAAAGTCATTAAAGAATGGAGGCAATTTCATGTTCTAAAAAAAAACCAAAAAATTATATAAGAAGGAAACATAATCAAGGGTACATTACCTCACTAGGCAGTCAACAGTATTCATATCATCATAATGTAAATATTGAATATTAATTTACTCCCAAAAGTTATACAAATGTTGAGAGGATGGTTTGGAGGAAGTATATTTTTAAAAATCATCATCTACAAAAGAAAGATATCAATAGATGATGTTTAAAAAGGATAAAACAATAAATCACAGTCTGAGCATAAAATTTTGAAATACAGAAAATGGAATTGTATGAAGAAAACTAAAATAAATGGACGTGGGTGCCTCTGAGGAGCAGAACCTGGACATGGAGAGGGAGAAGTGGACAGGGAAATTCTTGTATGCCTTATAATGGACTTTTAAAACTATTTGCATATATTACTCTGACAAAAATAAAATTTAATTGAAAAACAAAACCCTCAAAGATTTCCAACTTCCCTACAGAGTCAATCTAAATGACTTATTATTCAAATTAGGAAAAGGGCGAGAGCATGAACCGCAGATTCAGGCAGATCTGTCACTTAATAGCTGTATGAGTTTGGTTAACCTTTTTAACCCTTTCATTATGTCATTAAAACATGATACATAACACTTTCTCAGAGGATTGCTATGAAACTAAGATGTATACAGTGATACCTAATAGAGAGCTTAGCATATAGCTGAGACTTGGTAAATGTTAGCCATTGTTATTATTAGTCTGACTTATAGAAACCTCCAACCTTCTCTTCCAATCTCCATTTTCTTGTCTCAACAGCCTAACACACTTACCTTTTGCTTCAACAAAATCTCCTTTCTCCATACTTGTTACAGGCTTTGTACAAACCTGTAACTCCAACTGGAAATACTCTCTTAAATCTTTTCTCTAACGTTCTACATGCATCATTTCCTTTGAAATTCACTTTTTCACAGTGTACCTCCAGGACTTCTAAATATGAGGAACTCCGGTTATGTGGCAATCTCATCTGAGGGGAGTGACTAGGGGTCTTATCTTAAAGCTGAGATTGGATAGAAAACCTGCTTTGTTTTGTTTAACCTGGTTTACATGTTTATTTGGGGTAGTTTGGGAATGGTGCCAATGCAGATTGTTGGGTCTAAGCACACCTCAATCATCAACAGACATTCTTATCTTTCCTCCTGAAAGTTACCCTGTTTACCCCAACTGATTCCTTCACAAAGAATTTATGTGATTTTCCTTTTTGTACCAACGTATATAATATTGGGCCTATTTAAAGGTTGCTTTTCCTAGGTTATTTCATCCTTTACCTTCCAAACCAATTGTGATGGTCCTTGAGGGCAGGTACAGCTTTCTATTTGTATACTCCCATGACACCTGATACATACCTACTCAAGAAATCCTTTATGAGTGTGTCATGTGCTTTTTAATGATTCATACATTGACGTAGCCCATCATGGAGAGGAGTAAAAACAGGAATTTAGGCATCTCCTCAGAATAAATCAATTGTCAAAAGTCCAAGTGACTGTGAACGGGTATGTGGGGGGGACTTGGTGAAGTGGGGAGCCTAGTAAACATAATGTTCTTCATGTAATTGTAGATTAATGGTACCGAAATAAAAAATTTTTTTAAAGCCCATGGGAATACATAGTGGGCCCTTCAAAAAAGAAAAATATGTCTGGGAGAGTAGGAAGGAGAGAACTGGGGCAGGTACGGGGAGGGCAGGGATTTGGCTGGAGGTACTGTATGAATGGGAGAGAGAAATTGTAATGAGCACTGTGGGTAAGCTCTCCTTCAAGTGAAGCTCAGGTACTGGAATGTGCTAGAGCTGGCAACATCACATCGCTATTATTATTTAGCTCCTTCAAATGTGCCCATCACTGAGCCCCGAGGCACATGTACAGAAACAAACACATGTTTCAATATTTACTCTCTAGGGACTGAATCCATGGGGGTACAGTTGTCGATCCTCCCACAGCCATCAGGCACATGCTCGACTAAACAGATGGCCTTGCCAGAATTTTTTCATTTGGGTAGGAGGGTGGAGGCTTGTACAGCCAGAATTTTTAATTCAGTATGTCTTCCTGAATATATTCTCTGAGGAGTCCACCTCAGAATCATGGTGTGGAACTGGGAGGACCATTGATGGGGGTGTGAGACAAGGGACAGCAACCCTGGTATATCATTAAAACACTCACACACACACACACACACACACACACACAGAACTTAGAGACCAAAAGTCTAGTTTTAAGTGTGTTTCTCATCATTAAATTGTTATAAGACTGTGCAAAATTCTCTTTACCTCCCTTAGTCTCATGTTTGGTCTCAGTTTCTTCATCTGTGAAATGGGAATAATAATGTTTCTCCAGCTTACTTCTCATACTTTCATAAGAATTAAGCAAGTTTAATTTGTGTTAAAATACCTTTTAAACTGTAAGAGGTTATGTCTTGTGCCATGATATCTTAGAGTGTAAGACAACTCTTTTAAACCTTGTTTTTTCCCAAAGAAGAAAAATAAGTGCTTTCCTATTTTGTAAAAAACTTACTTGCATAATAAAATATTTACTACCAAATATTCTTTAAATTTCCACAATTATTCAAGATTAAGGAGGAGAAAATTAGTTTTAAAAATTCAAAATGATGTTCTGAATGCTTTTCAAAAGGAAATAGAATTTGGATGAAATGTTATGTAAGAATTTTATTCCTAACAACAAAGCAAAACTGAAGGAACAAAACAGCACCAGACTCACAGACTCCAAGAAGGGATGAAGGTGGGGAGGGAGGGAGAAGGGGATTAAGGGGTATTATGATTAGCACACACAATGTAGGGGGGTCATGGAGAAGGCAGACTAGCACAGAGAAGACAAGTAGTGACTTAATAGCACTTACCAGGCTGATGGACAGTGATTGCAATGGGGTGTGTGCTGGGGAACTTGATAATATGGGTGAATGTTGTAACCACAATGTTGCTCATGTGAAGCCTTCATAAGACTGTATATGATACCTTAATAAAAAATTTTATTCCTACTCAGTATTCCCATAACTAGACTCTTTAAAGTAGTAAAAGGACTATATGTAAACATTTTCAACCAATGTAATTATTTTTAAATCACCTGCCACTTGAACACAGAAATGAAAATGATTGAATAAAAACAGATAATGAAAGACTGAGTGATATCAGGCAAGGGCAGGAAACAGATTACAGAAGAAAAGATGGAAGGCAGAAGAAAATATCCTTGTAGGAACACATTTTTTTTTAAAGAAGAAGCTTTTGGGGGACATTTATTCTGTAATCTGTACTCATAGTTCTGTGGTAATTACATCTAAAAATTTTAAAGTGAAGATAGTTTAATCCTTTTTGGTGCTCTGAAACTGAACTGAAACCATATTCTTAAAAATAATAAATGATAACATGTATCTCATATTCCCAGGGATCCCACAACTGGATTGGTCTGAGCTCTAGGTACCAAATTCTGTGTAACCGTGAATGAACTATTTCACTTTTGCCTCCTCATCTACAGAAGTGAAGAACTGGCACCTGGTGATCTTTGGATCTTCTACCTGACTTCAAGCCATGGGGCTTCTTTTGACTTCTGAGAATTTGTTTTCCAGCTTATTGGAAAACATAAACAATGCTTATGTTAATGTTACATTTCTGGATAGAAAATGGATCATCTAGATATTTCTGAAAGTTTGTTGTTCTATAGACAAAAGAGCCAGTTGGGCTTTTTCATTTAGAAGTTATATGAAGATACCCAGGAACAGATAAAAGCCAGTACATCCTATGTATCAATGATATCTGAGATCAGACTGACTCTTATCTTTTTCCTCTGTGGCTAAACTCACCTGGCCCTAGCCAGACCCCATTTCAGCCACCCAAGAGTCTTGTCAGAAAGTAATTTTTAGTTTCATCTCACATAGACCACTGAAATTTTTGAGAATAAAAGTAACTCACTTGATAACTACTGTTTAAAATAGAGAAAAGGTGAAAATTGATCATGGTATTGAAAGAACAAGTAAGTTTACTGTTATTGCTTATATTAAGGTATACATGGAGAACCTTCTGGTTAAACATGATTAAAAAACTACAATCTAAAGTTTTTTATCAAGTGTATTTCCCAAAATGGCCATTAAATAGTTAAATGACAAGAAAATAAGTGAAAATTTCAAAAAACAGTGTGTGGGTGGAAAGCCTGATGAAGATGTTGACTCCCTTCCCTTCTTTTCATCCTTTCCTACCCTTCTCTTCTTCCTCCTTTCTCCATTCGGCCATGTCTTGCTGACGAAGCCCTAGGACTGTGTATAACCTGGCTGCTCTGTGGTGCTCTGTGGACAGGCTGAGGGAACGGGGAAGCTGTGCATGGGTCAAGATGAAATTTTATCTTTTCTCTATTTCAAATGATATTTATGTTAGTGAATTGCCTTCATTCTTAAAAGTTCAAGAAGCTCAAGTCACCAGAAGGGAGTGTTAAGAGCTTACACTAGGTAATGAGACTTTTCTTGTTTTGGTTTTTTTCTTTTTTTATCTTTCTTACCTTCCTTCCTTTAAAAATAAAAATAAAACAAAACTTTCTTTGATTCTCACTCTTCATTTGGGCTTATCCACATTAATCACAGTTATGTTGCCCTTTTATATATTCAAGGTATCAACCAAAAAGCAGAGAGAAAGAGAATAACTATTTGATTTTGGGGGAAATAGAGAATCCTTAGTCCCAAAAGAGAATGTTCTTTTAAAAAATTAATGTCAAATATATACCTATAGAAAAGTGCATATATCATAAACATACAGCTTGAAGAATTTTCACAAACTCAATATGGCCATTTAACCAATATGCTAATCAAGAAACAGAATATTAACAGCTTTCAAGAAACCCTAAGCCCCAATTCCCTTTCTAGTCCCTACCTTCTTCTTCAAGCATAACTACTATCCTGATTTCTAACAGCATAGAGTTGCCTGTATTCATATTTTATATCACTTGAATTCATATCATCTATATTCTTTGTGTCTGTTTCTTTTGCTCAATATTACATTTGTGAGGTTTTTCATATTGTTGTGAACAGTTTGAGATCTTAATTCTCCATGGCAAGATAGTATTCCATTGTGTGAATATATACAACTTATTTTTCTTTTCTATTTTTGCTGGACATTTGGGTAGTTTCCAGTTTGAGGCTGTTATAAATAGTCTTTCTATATACATTCAAATACACATTTTTTTGTGAATATATGTATGCCTTTCTATTGGATATGTCCTGGGAGTGGAATTGCTAAGTCACGTGGTATGCACATATTTGGTTTTATTTGTACCGAGCACTTTTGGAATTCTAATGGTTTCACACTCCAGGGAAACAACTTTTTTTTTTTTTTTGCTGTGCACACAAAGAATGACTTTCCTTTTCCTCCTCTCTTATACTTACTCTTATCCACATTCATTCATATATGTGTTATTCCCTTACATGAAGCTTATTTGCTCTCCCTAAGTTTAATAAAGTTGAATAGTCTAAGCCTAATGGAGCTGTATTCTGAGAACAGAGACTGAGAATGTTGTATAAATAAGAACCTTCACTATGCTCCTATTTTCCTTTTTCACAATCATGATAGAAATTTAATTTTCTCCAGTGCTGTATTCAGGGAGCTCTAACCATATATTTAACTTTTCTAAAATAATGCAGACTTCCATTCCCTAATCATACCAGGCTGTACTTTTCTCCATTCACTCACCTCTTGATTTACCTAGAGACCTCACATTTATTTTTTTAACTGTACTGAAAGAAAAATAAAAATCAGTAGGCAATAATCTTTCCAGTCATATACAGAAGTTACAGCATAACAAATTAAGGGCAGAGAAAAAGGAATAATTTTTCAAGGGACAGACTAAGAGAACATAAATGCCTTATAGCAGTTTTTCAAACCATATGACCTAGGAGGTCCATTAATCCTTTGTTAATCCAATGATCAGTCATGTTTGATGGTCTCAGGAGGGATTTCAGCACAACTAGGTCAAGGGACCAACCATGCTTGACTGCTGATTAGCCTTGAAACTTATTTGGGATTTCTGGAATTATAGAACTCCACATGACACTATAGGCTTCCTATTCAGTCTATTTCACTTCAAAGCTTTGGGCCTCCACCATCATCAAGAAGCCTTAAGGATTTTTGGTTGAATTAATGCTGGCATATTTGTCCTCTACTAAGATTGATCCAATTCATGCTGCATCCATTCACCAAGTATTTACTTAACATTTACAATACAGCATGCTGATTTATATATTTATTTGATAAATTCATATTTAAGAATATGGACTAATCAGATATGTTTTCTGTGTTCTTGTAGAATTTATAGCCTAGTGAATAAACAAATAAATGAGAGATAAATAAATATACAAGCATAACTTGTATTTAGGCTGAAAAAAATAAACAGAATAAAGTATCCAAGCATAATGAAAAAAGAAGGTAGAAACTTCTTAGATAGGACCTCAGGGTCTCTGGAAGGTGATGCTTAAGCTAAGACATAAATAATGAGAGGGAACCAGCCATGTAAAAAGCAGTGGGGGGACGTGTTAGAGGGGAACAACATAAGGAAAGAGGCCAGTGTAGTTGAGGAATAGTGGTCAACTACATTAAAGAAATGAATATCCCCTCTCAATTTATTTTGTATTTATAATACAAAGTTTGGATTTTCCAACTCTTTCAAAAGTATAGCAAGGACAGTCAATCTGTTAATAGTAAATCTTGTACAAATGTGAGAGATGGCCCTAATTGCTCTAAGCTAAATATTGTTGTTTGGCAGTAGATCTGTAGATTAGAACTGGAAAATGGGGGTAGAGAACCCAAGCAGCTGACAAAGGCATAATGCTTATACACCTGAGGTCCAAAGTACTTGTCCAAAAGGAGCCAGAACTTCAGTCAAGAGAAACAAAGTCAAGTAATATTGGCAAGGTCAGTGCTCTAAAACAACTAAAAGATTACTGTCAAACCAACAGGCTTTCCAGTTACCTGCTTCCCTGGAGGAAGCAAAATAGTGAGTTGGACAGATTAGCACAGACTCAGAACCGGAAGTAGGAGATCTGAGTCAGAATATACAAGTGAGAGGGTCATCAGCAGATGTGCCAGATGTTGGGGAGCAACCAAGCAGGGAGATCACAAAACCAGAAAAGCAGGGAGAAACCAAAAGCTAACAGGTATGAGGCATCCAGAAGAAAGTAGAACTTGGATAGCACCGGGAAGGGATTTTAGGCATCCATTTTACCATCCCAGAGGAGGACAGCTGCAGATGCAAAACAGGGAGCAGGATCTTGAGAACTTTAATCTCTGTAACTTCCTTATGTTTGTAATTTTTACTATAAACATAGTTAAGAACTTAAAAAAAAGAATTAGAAGAAACACCCTTAAAACCAATAGGAGCTGTGGACCTCAAGAGGCTGGGAGAATGGGGAGCTAAAGAATCTGTCCCACACTGCAGCCAAATTAGGGGGAAAAACAGTGAAACAGATCTCCAAGGGTGGCAATAGCTGCAGAAAGAAAAGCAGAACACAAGGGGCTGCTTTGGAAAACTCGGGGCAGAGCAGGAGAAGGACCTGTGGGAGGTTCCCTGACACTCGGTAACCAGACATGAGGTTGAGTCCACTTGGACCCATGCTGAGTCCCCTCAGAGACCCAGTTGGAAGCTCAGGGATCCAGCAATGCAGGTAAGAGGAAGGTAATCGGGCCAGGCAGAGGCCGTGGTGACCACCATCTCATCTTCAGATAATAAGGCTTACCTAGAACTGAGCTAGGGTAGATTCCCAGGAATAAAGTCCTCAGATCCTTACTATTTAGAGTGTAATCCATGGACCAGAAGCACTGGCTTCACCTGGTATACTGTTAGAAATTGAGAATCTCAGGCTCCAGCCCAGACCTACTAAATTAAAATCTGCAGTTTAACATGATCTCCAGGTGATTCCTATTAATTTAAAGTTTGGAAAGTGCTAATCTAGGACATCCCTGGAGAATCCAAATCCACTACAGACATAAAGAGAGGAAGGAGGAAAGGGTTAATCTGTGGAACTGGAGGCAGATGTTAAATTGCAGTTCGAACCAAAGCTGGACTCAGGAAAACCTGAGTGTAGAAAGCCAGCACTACTGCAGGTTGCAGGATGGCACCTCTTGTGAAAGAACAGATTCCTTTCCTTGGCCAGCAAAGCAAGTAAGATTAAAAAGAAAAAAAAATCAAAATCAGGCAGTTCTAAAGACCCTGTCAGGAGAGAGTCCCAAAGGCAATGGTAGGCCTAGAGGTGGATGACTGGGAGATTATAGCCATGAAGAGCCAGAGATTAAATTGATGAGGGACTCTGTTACAAGAAAAAGAAGAAAAATAGAGATGAAGAGACCAATGGAGGTAAATAGCAGCATTTCATCAGAGGAAACCAGCCCACTCACACCAAGAGATTTCCAATTATGCAGAACAAAAGGATCTGTTTGCTTTTCTTTGTTCTTCTGAACAAACAGCAGTCCAGTGGAATGTTCCAACTCTTGATCATTCCAATTTTTAATGATTTTTCCTTTTCCTGAGTGGCTCCTAATATCTCCCCATCAACTCATCATTCATTAAAATCACTCAATTAAAATCAGATTCAAGAGTCACTTGCTACTTTCCTAGATTAAACCTACCACACTGATGACCATCTTAACTTTCATTTTCATGTATATATATAATTATTTTATATATTAATGCTGTGGAACTAAAACCTGTGGAAGATATCAGTTCATAAAAGCAAATTATGAACAAATTGCATGGAAGTCAGAGGTCCAGTATGGATATCTGACTTCTGCTTCTCCAGCCTCACATCCTACTAGGCTTTACTTCACATTTTGTGTTCCAGTAATACTGAAGTACATCTAGATCCAGAACTTTCCATGCATGCTGCTATTTAAAAGAGATGCCATGTGGTAGCTGAGAAAAAGATTAGGTGACACTTAAGGAGTCCTAAACTATTTTGGAGGCTTTTGAAAGGCCTGGATTTTCTGCTGAACAGGTTGGGGACAGAGCTAGAGATTTGGTTTCATGATGAATTTTGTTCCCTGAATTTTATCTTCAAGCAAGGATGACTAAGTAAGTTAGGTTTCATTGGTAATTACATTTTTGTAATTATTTGTTTGGATGACTACTAAATGGTCATCTTTTTACCTCTGTGTCTATGGCACTCAGCACTGTTTTTGACACATGGAGAAGGTACTCAGAACATCTCTTAGTTAAACAAATAAATGAAAGAATTGCCTTGGCTCAGAGGCTTGCACAGGCTTCCTATAAAGTCAGGGGTTGGTCTCCAATTTGGTCCATAGCCAAAAAAACAAACAAACAAATAGAAAGTCATTCCTGGAGTAAAGAAGCAATCAGGCTGAGAGGAAGGAAGATTCAGAAATTAGGCCTGACTTCTCAATGTTAATCCTAAATTTCCAACTGCTTCCAGAGGTAGCTATTTTAATGATACTAAAACTTAACAGACACCTGGAATTGTCATTTACTTTTCTAGGAGTTCCCCTTCCCCGCCTACATAGTCACAAAAGCAAGTATTACCCTACCCTCTCTTACCTAAGGTGATTGATCCATCAGTAAGCAATTGACTCATGAGTATTTTACATTTTTATTGAGGCAATGAGTCTTCAGACCAATGGAAAAAGGTTATATTCCCTTCAATTGGAATTTTATTTGATGCCCAGCAAGACAACAGTAGTTATTTTGAATAACTCACCAATGGAGATGTTGGTTTAAAAAGAACGGCTAGTTTACAAAACTTTGATATCTTTGGTGCACTAAAAAAAATTCCAGTTCATTCCTATCCACACAACTCTCTGGTTTAAGAGTTATAATTCAAAAAGATATATGCACCCCTATGTTTATCATGGTACTATTTACAATAGCCACAATATGGAAACAACTTAAGTGTCCATCAATAAATGAATGGATAAAGATGTGGTACATATACACAATGGAATATTATTCAACCATAAAAAAGAAAGAAATCCTACTATTTTTAACAACATGGATGAACCTAAAGGGTATTATGCTAAGTGAAATTAGCCAGGTGGATAAAGACAAATACCATATGATTTCATTTGTTGTGGAATCTAAAACAAAACAAAACAAATGAACAAAATAGCAGAAGATTCAAAGACACTGCAAAGTACTGTTGGTTAAAATGGGGAAGGAGAAAAATTCTCAATCATAATATAAGTTGGTCACAGGGATGGTGGTACAGCATGGAGAATATAGCCAATGATTCTGTAACATCTTTCTATGTTGACAGATAGTACTGCACTAGGGGGAGTGAGGATTTAAAATATGAGTAACTGTAGAACCACTGTCTTATATATTTAAAACCAATATATGATTGTATATCAATGATACTTCAATTTTAAAAGAAAGGGAAAATAATAATAATAATAAATAAATAAATAAAAAGAACAGCTAGAAGAGTTTTTGGGACCTGAACAAGATTTACTCTCTATTGAACTTAAAGAATAGTGCTCTATATAAAAGAGCCCAAACTGAACTGTTCATAACAGGATGAGCAGGTGGCTTCAAATACACTATTACCTGAGATAATTTAAGTAATCTGGATACCTAGGAATCATTTTATTTTCAATAAATTCTGTCTTTTCCTCTTCCCTGATATTCTGTGGTGAGTGGCTCGTATCTGGTTTTTAATTAATGACTTTCCCATAATCCCACATGTTGACCTCTTCTCTTCCATGTTCTTCAGTGAAACCTGGTTTCTCCTTTGGTTTTTTATTGGAATATATATTTTAGCAGTGCCATGGCTTATACATTCTGATACTGCCAGTTCAGAAGCACATCTATATTTAGTAAGATGAGGTGAAAGAAAAAACATTGGTAGTGACCTTGATAAATGAGAAAATAAAACATGAAATTCAATACAGAAAATTCAAAGTAGATGATTTATAGACAGAGGCACAAAAATATAAATGCAAGTTAAGGAACAATACTGCAACCATGCAGAGCTTTGCAGCTAATAAAATGATATGCTGGAGGGAGTAAAAAGAGGGATGAATTGCATTCAAACTTTTCATATACTTGAAAAATTTTAAGACACTAGTGCTCATCAGTTGTTCTCCATGGACCCCTAAAAACTGGCTCAGAATAAAGAATATTGTTTTGGTTGTATATCAGCAAGGGGTTCTTTACTGTCTATCAGAAGGATGAAATACTGAAATGGGCTCCTAAGGGAGATTGTGGAAACTCTAGTCATTCAGTAAGTATTTCTTGCAATCTCTGGGGAATCATCATGAAATGAACAGAAAATTCCCTGAGCTGGAGGATTTAGTTCTTTGCCTGGCTCTAGAATACTTGCAAAAATGTGATTCAGAATTCTAGAAAATGAATTGTTTAGGGCTGTATGTTGAACTGGTCCCATGCTAAACACTGACTTTCTAAAAAAACAACAAAATGAAGAAAAAAAAAAACCCTCCAAGAGGTACCTGTATTTTCTATAGGCCTTTCTCCTGATTTTAAGTTTGATTCTCAAAGGTTTGTTCATCTCCATGACTAGCCCGGTTTGGAGAAATGGTTCCTGTTTTATACCAGCATTGCCCTTATTTACCACTTATGACAGCTAACATATTCTATCATTAAGTTCAGAAAGAAGATTAAAGAGAGAAATGATTCACTCTAATTAGCATAACAACCAACTCAAAACAGCCTGTCTTATCGTTTCTAAAACATGCCCTTGTGAACCTATGTGCTATTCCAGAACCTAAAATTCTTTTTCCTGCTCTACCCCTCCCACATTGTATCTTAATAGTAGCCCTAATGTCTCCTTAATTCTAGAAATGTGAACCCTGTGATTGAATTCTTTGACCCAGAAGCCACAGGGGTAAAACATCTGAGAAATGCCAGCAGAAAGACATTCACAAAATGAGAAATGACATACCTAACAAGGCAAGACTGGTATTTACTTGAATAACAAAATCCCCATTTCAAGTTCTAGATATGGGCTGCCCAACAAACATATAATATGAATGACATGTATAATTTAAAATTTTCTAGTAGCTACACCAAAAAATATATAAACAAGCAGAATGTATTTTAAAATATATTTTAATCCATCATGTGGACATTATTTCAACATGCAATCAGTATAAAAATGTAAATGAGATATTTTACATTGAAATTTGGTTTGTATGTCACACAGACTATTTTGGACTAGCCACATTTCAAGAGCTCCATAGCCACAGATGGCTAGCTAGTGGCTATTGTATTGGACAGAGAAGTTCTAGATCATATATCTAACTTCAGCTGTGAGGAAAAAGAGCAAAGCAAGGAAAGGTTGAGCTATTTCTGTGGTGTTTGCCAGCACTTCTCTAAATCTTTTCCCTCTTACCGCATAGGAAAACATGCTTTGAAAGGGCATTGGACAGGGTATCGTTGTCAAGTCTTTGCTTAAACGGCCCTTTCTCAGTTCTATCCAATCACTCTATATAAAATTGTAATTCCTCCCTATCCCATACTCCTGATGCCCCTTACATTGTGCTCTTTATTCCATAGCACTACAGCAATATAATATACCATATTATTTATTTATTATTACGCTATTCATTTTCTGTCTTCCTCCTCTATAGCATGTAAGAGAAGAGAAGGATAGGACTATGTGTCTATTTAGGTCATCAAGTAACCCAAGTAACTGGACATATAGTAGGTCCTCTAACAATAGCTAATGAATGTTGGAGGAATGAGCAGAACTCTAAAACTTGGAATTTTACAGATGAGGACTTTGGAGCCCAGAGAAGTAAACTGACTTGCCAAGGTCAAATGAGCTGGTCAATGGCAGAGCTATTCTAAGACCCAAGTTTTTGAACCACTCATCTCAAGCATTTTATACCATTCCATGTGTAAAAAGAAAGAAAAGCAGAAAAGTGATTCAGTTATTAGATATGAAATGCAAATTATGGTATTGATAGTGCAACGATTGATAGTGTGTTAGATTTGAGATCCTAATGGGCACAGACTTTATCTTTTTCAGCTTTGAACCTTCCTCCCCTCCCCCCATAATTGCAAGAATATTTTACACACTGTAGGGGTGCTGAATTAATTTAAAAAATGAATAGTCAATGGTATTTGGTTTGTGGTATAATGTATGGTTTTCTTTTACTGGGGAGACAATGGAAAAAAATTGCTATTTCCACCAAAGAAGATTATTAGCTTTTCATCATGGCTTGGAGAGTTGGGAATGAGGTTGACCTATCTTCTGCTACTATTAGCAACTAGACCCTGGAGCTGAAAAAACACTAAAATCTAGGAGAAGATTTCAGAGACAGATTTTGACTAATGTCTAGTTTCTAATTCTCCTGAAAGTTCTGTCAGGGCCATAAGTGTTACTAGTTTAAATCAAATTTGATGTATATGTTTCTAAAAATCTGGCTTTTCAGACTGAAATCAGTGTGGTGTTGATAAATAATGTGACTAACTAAATGAGGAACAAAAACAGCCCATTGTATGTACCTGTAATAAAACTCAGCTATCACCATGATGTGATTATATTCACAATATTTTTATGTAATAAAATATAACCTCTCTTTCAATAATATTCACAACACCCTTTATGCTTTGATACCCCTAAGAGAATGGAAAGAGACATGTGTTACCTTCCTTCATTAGAATAGGAAATAGAGATGGAGAAAGACATCTGTTGGTTATTCAGCAAGGTAGCAGCCAAATCACAAATCCAGACCTCTGCACTCTAAGGACATCTATGAAAGACTTTGGAAAAGAGTCCAGTAACCTTTGATATCCTTTTGAACTAAAGGTCATGTCCTCATTTAAAAGCAGTACGAGTCAGGACCCTGAGAAGTCCTATTTGCATAGGAAATCCACAATCAAAAGTTTACAGAAACATACTATTGGCATCCTAGTAGCTTGCTCAGCTTGAGCATATGCTATCTGATCCTTTTTTAGAATCATAAAAAAATCAGTGCTAGAACTTTGGGTGCAGCTTAAAGTACAAGCATAGGACAACTAGGAGCAATCTCCTGTGATTGAATTTCAGTTAGAATGGAGAATTTCAGTAACTTTGAAACAAATTTTGTTCATCTAATATCATTTTTCTAAATTTCAAGTTTTCTTTAAGGGGCTACAGATTAATAAGCTATTAAAAATTATCATATTTTGCATATTAATTTGTCTGGATATGTTAACATGTATCCATTTGACATGGCTGGGGTCCAATACAAAGGAGACGGTCTTCAGAAGCTAATATTGCCCTGGACCAGTAGTATTTTATTGTCAGGCAGGTGCTATACAAATGCAATCTCAGTTTCCATCTATGGATTCCATCCGATATTAATCTGATTCTGAAACAAGCAATTGTAGCTAAGGAAAGAAGGCACTGTCCTGAGGATCAGAATATGTTTAAATTCCACTCAATCACTTGCTGTACAACCTCAGGAGAACCATTCAACTTCTCTGAGCCCTAGATTTTCCATCCAAAAAAAAACAAAAGGTAAAAATTCTAGATGAAGGGAGCCTTACAAACAGAAACTTGAAAGTAAAAATGACAAAATTCCCTGGATGTGACTAGGACAGAGAATGCATATTGAGAAGAGTAAAATAAGGTGGCATGGATAGAGTCAGATCTGTAGGGCTAGAATAAAGATGGGAATTAACATAGTGGGACACTGGCAATGAGAGTAACAGGACAAAAGGTTGTGTAGAAGATTGGCCAAGGGTGGTGGCAGAATGCCTCTAAGAGCAAAGTGCCTGGAATCTGGAGGGCCCCAGAAGTGAGCTGCAATAATTCGTATGTGAGGTGAAGAGGTCTGAAGTATCATTGTGGTAGAGGGAATAGAGAGAAGAAAATCATTGTTTGGTGAGTCTCTCTCTCACATATGAAGGAGGAAAAGGATGAATCAGGGATAGCTGCAATTTTAAGCCTGCATGATGACAAAGATGATAATGTAATACACAGAGAAAGAAGACAGGAGGGAATAGAAAAGGTTTCCAGATGTTGAATTAGAGGGTAGTAATGGCCAGTTATCCATGAGGAAGCATTGATTGAGATTTTGATATGTGTGGACCTGGTGATATGGATATGTCCAGATTAAGTATGATAGTGATAGTTGAAGCCACTGGAACTGAGCTCCCCTAGAGAGTATAACTCCAGAGAGAGCATACCTCAGGATTCAGGATGGAATGTTAGAGAATTAAGGTGATAATATATGTAAACTATTTAGCATGGTGGCTGACATATAGTAAAAGATCAATAATCAATAAATGCAGCTTTTACTATAGTTAAGAATACATATATCTAAACAATAAAGTAGACAAGAAGCTTCCAAAGGAAAGAGGCATGCATAGGGAACCACAGGTGATTAGGGAGTGTAGTCTCCATAGAGAGTCAGGCCTCAGGGTGAGACTGCTGCACCGGGATTCTCGAGGCTCATCTTCCACAAAACTCCTTAGCAAATATAGGAGAAAACCGCATATTAATAGCTTTGTTGGTAAGTTGAATTCCTGAGAGGCATATTAATTGATCATTCAAGCACTAGCTGGGAGTGATATAAAATACAACCCACAGATCTATCTTTCCTGTTTTTAAGCCAGAATTTGGGAGAATTTACCATTACTCTTCTCCTAGTCCAGGATCAGCTTTGGGACTATAAAGTGTGAGCTGAACTATTGCTGCTTGGCTTGAGTCCTTGGGCAGTTAGCATCAACTGGAACAGAGACGTCCACCTTGTAGTATCCACACACTTCATGGCCACTTGACCTCAGCCCTATATACCCAGACAGCTCTCCGATCAAGCAGCCCTAACATGAGGCCTCTTAAATACCACAGTACCCATGATATCCATATAGACTCATTCATCCGTTTGTTAACATATACTGAACATCTACTCTGATCCAGGTGCAATGTCACTCACATTAAAAAAAAAACTTTCTGAAAAAAGAGCAAGTCAATAAATAGATGGAGGGGAGAGAAAATAATTAGTAAGGGCTAAAGAGATATAGGGTGTTAATAAAATGCCACAAAGCATTTAACTCTTCATTTGTCTTCATAAGCTATCTCCACTTTAGAGCACAGAAGATAATTGGATGTGTAGGCTACTCAATCCTAATTTCTGAATTCAAGAAGAAATTAATGGCTCCAAAAAAAGAAGAGTTTTTCCACTTTTCCTACATCAATCCAGCATGAGCACAAGTATATCTCTGTTAATGCTGGAGGGCGGGGAGAAAAAGGGAGAGAGAATATGATTATTGCCAGAACCAGCTCAACAGACAGGAACAGAAAAGAATTTTACTGGCAGAAATTAGAAATTGTTCTTTCTCACTCCACCAACACATAAGTAATAAACGCAGAACTACCTTCTGCTGCCTTTATAAGCTGTGTTACAAAAATGATGCCTCAAAGGATACAAGTAGAATCTGCCGTGCAATAAAACTGTACCACCCCACCTAGCACACCTGAAACTATTTTTAAAATATTTCATTTTTACTCAAGATACTTTTGATATAGACCCAATAGTCTAAGCTCATTCGTAAATGAGGCTAAAACTTTTTGGCTGTAGGCCTTTGCAAACACACCAGAACAGATTGAAAAGTGCACGATGCAATCTTTAGAATTAATAAAAACTGTCACACACACACACACACACACACACACACACACACACACAAAGTTTAAGTGACAGTTTCTTGCATGAGCATGTAATGTTTCAGAGGGCACTAGATATGTGTAATGAGATGTTAAGGTGACACTTGTTTGCCTTTGGCCACAGCCCCTAGGATAATGAGTGCCAACCATTCCCTACAAAGTGAGGTGCTCAAACCCCTAAGCAAGACTTGCTGTTTTGTGACCATTAGTTGATTACCGATCCCCTGCCTAGAAAAATAGGCTTGGAGATGCTGAGAGAGTTTTTGGAGATTGAGAAAAGGATTTCTTTTGATTGAGTTTTGTGCAGTTTTCCTTTCCCCCTTATGCCCACCTTACACCAACATGGAAAACTATATTGCATGTCAATCCCATTGAGAAGGGTATCAAGGCAGCACACCTGAGTTCAGTATGTGTTTTCAGGTCAGTCATGACAAATCTAAAGACTTAGAGACTGCCTCAAGTAACCTGAGGCAGCAAAATAGAGCCCTGAGGCTGGTAGTTAACTACATCCCCGCTGACAGCAGAGCTAAGGTGCTTGTTTGCTATGAGTCACATATGGGCAATGCAGGAGGCTGCTGACCTGGAACTGGTTAGAATAGTGCCCAGCAGGGTGTCTGTGAGTGACAAGACAACTTTGAACAGAAAGAAGCATGGAAATATCAATGGACAAAGATGTTGTGGGGAGGTGCAGACAGGGTTTGTCAAAGCCAGGGGAAGGGGATACAGCTGAGTACCCACCAGGGGGATTGCTGAGAAGGCCACAAAAGCACAACTCGAAGTTTGCTTGCATCTCTGCCCCAGCCAGAGAAAATTAAGACCAGTACAGTGGTTCTAGTTAGACTTTTGCTGTCCCACACCTCTCTTGCCTCCCCACACTTCAAAATTAGAGTTGGAGGGAGCCTAGTGAGTGGGGCAGAAGAAAAGGAAACAGCCCTCACACACTTGCACAGCAAGCTTTCAGCTGAAGCAGATCTAAGTTGGAGGAAAGAAGATGAAACTGAATGAATTTCAGGTATTTTATTATTACACTGGACTAGACATTTTAATTACTGAACTAAGACTCTCTTAAGAAATCAAGTTACCAGAGGAGACAAGATTTTATTTAATAATTGTGAACATATAAACTGAGTTCTGCCTACGATTTTATTTGGGAGCAGAGGAACGTGTAACTGCACAGAGTGCAGGCAGTGAAGGGCAAGTACAAACTTGTTTTCTAATTGCACCATACTTTCTCCTTAATGTCATAGACATAGGGTCTGCTGAAAGGATGGACCTTAAGAGAGATATGATTTGCCTCCCATGGCTCGACTTCACTCCCAGTTTCTGGCCTTAGTTGATTAGACAAGAGGGTATCTGACCAAAGTCAGCCAAACAATAGCCAGAGACCTGTGATATGCCCTTGGGTAAAGAGGAAAGTAAGGGCAATTAGTTTCCTTGGCATGGGAATATAAGAAAAAGAAGAGAGTCAATACCATGGAAGTTGAAACTAAAATATCATTCATTGAACAAATATTTACTGAGAGCACTACTGTGTTATAACAAAGCATAAGAAATAAAAAGTTCCTGTTCTCAAGAATCTTACAGTCTAGTGAGGAAGCAGACAAAAAGCAGTTCAAAATTAGATAACTGATTATTATTATTGCCATGAAAGAGGTAAACAGAATATTTGGCTAAAGAATAGCAAAGGGAAAGACCTACTCTAGATAGGATGGTCCGGGAAGGGCTTGCTGAGATGTGATATTTAAACTGGGACCTGAACAATGATATAGATTCAGACTTGTGAAGCGAAAGAGTGTTCCAAACATAGAAAAAAGCAAATGCAAAGACCCTGAAGAAGGAAATTGCTTGGCACATTCCCAGAACAGACAGACAGCCAGGGCAAATGGATCAGAGTGAGCAAGAGGGAAAATGAGCTCAGAGAGGAAAACAGGTGCCAGATCATGCTGAGACTGGGAGGCCGTGGTGAGTACAAAGTGACCTAGTAATGACACATAATTGAGAGCAATGTGGACTATGTGAAATCTATCTTTAAAGAAGAGCAGAGACTGAACAGTAACTATGAGCTGTCTCGTAAAAATTACAGCTAATGATGACTGAGTTATTTCATGCCTGCCAATGTACCACATTAGAGGTCAGAAAACTTTTCCTATAAAAGTTAGATAGTAAATATTTGAGGCTTTGTGAGCCATAGAGTCTTGGTCAACTACTCAACTCTGCTGTGTTAGTGCAAAAGCAGCCATAGACAATATGTAATGAATCAGCATGGCTGTGTATCAGTAAAATTTTGTGGACACTGAAATTTGAACTTCATATAATTTTCATGTATCAGAAAATATGCTTTTAATTTCAAGACCATTAAAAAATGTAAAAAGCATTCTTAGTTTATGGACCTTAAAAACAGAAGAGCAAACAGGACAGGCCCACAAGACATAGTTTGCAAACCACTATTCTACACACTTTACTTGTGACTAATTCATAGAATACTCTCAACAAGTGTATGAAGAAGGTACTATTAACATACTTCATGGAAAAGGAAACTGAGGGAAAAGTTCTCATAGCTAGGAATTATCAGAACCAAGCAAATATGGTTCCAGATTACATGTTGATTTTGCAATCCTGTCTCATGCTCATAAATAATTCAAATTTAACATATTCAAGAGAAGTATTTCTGGGATAGTGGAGGAAATATTCATTCCTTTATAAAAGTAAGAAAAACACTAGGAAAACATAGCCAAAATAAACTTTCATAGAATTCTGGAAATTAACCAATGACTTACAACAACCTGAGAGGCATTTATTCAAGAAAAACAGTCAGGAGGGGCGGAAGATGGCGGCGTGAGTAGAGCAGCGGAAATCTCCTCCCAAAACCACATATACCTATGAAAATATAACAAAGACAACCCTTCCTAGAATAAAGACCAGAGGACACAGGACAATATCCGACCACATCCGCACCTGAGAGAACCCAGCGCCTCGCGAAGGGGGTAAGATACAAGCCCCGGCCGGCGGGAGCCGAGCGCCCCTCCCCCCAGCTCCCGGTGGGAGAAGAGCAGGCAGAGCGGGAGGGAGACGGAGCCCAGGACTGCCGAACACCCAGCCCCAGCCATCCGGGCCAGAGTGTAGGGCGCTCGATACTAGGAAAACAGGGCAGCAAGAACAGTGAGCGGGCACTGGAGGCTGGGCGACAGAGGACATAAGAAAAGCGCGCGACCATTTTTTTTTTGCTTTTTTGCTGTTTTGTTTTGGCGAGCGCTTTTTGGAAGTCTTAAAGGGATAGGGACCCCAATACTAGGGAAACAGGGCAGAAAGACCGGTGAGCAGAGGCCTGAGGCTGGCACCGGAGAATAAAGAAAAACAAACAACCACCTTTTTTTTTTTTTTTTTAATTAAAAACTTTTTTTTTAATTTAAAAATTTTTTTTATCTTCTTTTTTTTTTTTGGTGGTCGTTGTTTTGTTTTGGTGGGTGCTTTTTGGAAGACTTAAAGGGGCAGGGCGGGTCACTTAATCCAGAGGTAGGGAATCCGGGATCTCTGGGCACCCTAACCCCTGGGCTGCAGGGAGCAGGGAGGCCCCTTACGGAGATAAATAGCCTCCCAGCAGCTCCTGCTCCAACGCGACTCCACCATTTTGGAGTAGCTGCCCGAGTCAGGCCACGCCCACAGCAACAGCGGAGATTAACTCCATAGCAACCGGGCAGGAAGCAGAAGCCCTGTCTGTGCACAGCTGCGCAGCACAAGCCACTAGAGGTCGCTGTTCTCCCAGGAGAGGAGGGCCACAAACCAACAAGAAGGGAAGTTCTTCCAGACGTCACTCGTCCCAGCTCTGCAAACTATTCCTATCACCATGAAAAGGCAAAGCTACAGGCAGACAAAGATCACAGAGACAACACCAGAGAAGGAGACAGACCTAACCAGTCTTCCTGACAAAGAATTTAAAATTAGAATCATAAACATGCTGACAGAGATGCAGAGAAATATGCAAGAGAAATGGGATGAAGTCCGGAAGGAGATCACAGATGCCAGAAAGGAGATCACAGAAATGAAACAAACTCTGGAAGGGTTTATAAGCAGAATGGATAGAATGCAAGAGGCCATTGATGGAATTGAAATCAGAGAACAGGAACGCATAGAAGCTGACATAGAGAGAGACAAAAGGATCTCCAGGAATGAAACAATATTAAGAGAACTGTGTGACCAATCCAAAAGGAACAATATCCGTATTATAGGGGTCCCAGAAGAAGAAGAGAGAGGAAAAGAGATGGAAAGTATCTTAGAAGAAATAATTGCGGAAAACTTCCCCACACTGGGGGAGGAAGTAATCGAACAGACCACGGAAATACACAGAAGCCCCAACAGAAAGGATCCAAGAAGGGCAACACCAAGACACATAATAATTAAAATGGCAAAGATCAAGGACAAGGAAAGAGTGTTAAAGGCAGCTAGAGAGAAAAAGGTCACCTATAAAGGGAAACCCATCAGGCTAACGTCAGATTTCTCAACAGAAACCCTACAGGCCAGAAGAGAATGGCATGATATATTTAATACAATGAAACAGAAGGGCCTTGAACCAAGGATACTGTATCCAGCACGACTATCATTCAAATATGACGGTGGGATTAAACAATTCCCAGACAAACAAAAGCTGAGGGAATTTGCTTTCCACAAACCACCTCTACAGAACATCTTACAGGGACTGCTCTAGATGGGAGCACTCCTAGAAAGAGCACAGCACAAAACACCCAACATATGAAGAATTGAGGAGGAGGAACAAGAAGGGAGAGAAGAAAAGAATCTCCAGACAGTGTATATAACAGCTCAATAAGCGAGCTAAGTTAGGCAGTAAGATACTAAAGAGGCTAACCTTGAACCTTTGGTAACCACGAATATAAAGCCTGCAATGGCAATAAGTACATATCTTTCAATAGTCACCCTAAATGTTAATGGGTTGAATGCACCAATCAAAAGACACAGAGTAACAGAATGGATAAAAAAGCAAGACCCATCTATATGCTGCTTACAAGAAACTCACCTCAAACCCAAAGACATGTACAGACTAAAAGTCAAGGGATGGAAAAACACATTTCAAGCAAACAACAGTGAGAAGAAAGCAGGGGTTGCAGTACTAATATCAGACAAAATAGACTTCAAAACAAAGAAAGTAACAAGAGATAAAGAAGGACACTACATAATGATAAAGGGCTCAGTCAAACAAGAGGATATGACCATTCTAAATATATATGCACCCAACACAGGAGCACCAGCATATGTGTAACAAATACTAACAGAACTAAAGGGGGAAATAGACTGCAATGCATTCATTCTAGGAGACTTCAACACACCACTCACCCCAAAGGATAGATCCACTGGGCAGAAAATAAGTAAGGACACGGAAGCACTGAACAACACAGTAGAGCAGATGGACCTAATAGACATCGATAGAACTCTACATCCAAAAGCAGTGGGATGTACATTCTTCTCAAGTGCACATGGAACATTCTCCAGAATAGACCACATACTAGGCCACAAAAAGAGCCTCAGTAAATTCCAAAAGATTGAAATCCTACCAATCAACTTTTCAGACCACAAAGGCATAAAACTAGAAATAAACTGTACAAAGAAAGCAAAGAGGCTCACAAACACATGGAGGCTTAATAACACGCTCCTAAATAATCAATGGATCAATGACCAAATCAAAATGGAGATCCAGCAATATATGGAAACAAATGACAACAACAACACTAAGCCCCAACTTCTGTGGGACACAGCAAAAGCAGTCTTAAGAGGAAAGTATATAGCAATCCAAGCATATTTAAAAAAGGAAGAGCAATCCCAAATGAATGGTCTAATATCACAATTATCGAAATTGGAAAAAGAAGAACAGATGAGGCCTAAGGTCAGCAGAAGGAGGGACATAATAAAGATCAGAGAAGAAATAAATAAAATTGAGAAGAATAAAACAATAGCAAAAATCAATGAAACCAAAAGCTGGTTCTTCGAGAAAATAAACAAAATAGATAAGCCTCTAGCCAGACTTATTAAGAAGAAAAGAGAGTCAACACAAATCAACAGTATCAGAAACGAGAAAGGAAAAATCACGACGGACCCCACGGAAATGCAAAGAATTATTGGAGAATACTATGAAAACCTATATGCTAACAAGCTGGGAAACCTAGAAGAAATGGACAACTTCCTAGAAAAATATAACCTTCCAAGATTGACCCAGGAAGAAACAGAAAATCTAAACAGACCAATTACCAGCAACGAAATTGAAGCGGTAATCAAAAAACTACCAAAGAACAAAACCCCCGGGCCAGATGGATTTACCTCGGAATTTTATCAGACATACAGGGAAGACATAATACCCATTCTCCTTAAAGTTTTCCAAAAAATAGAGGAGGAGGGGATACTCCCAAACTCATTCTATGAAGCCAACATCACCCTAATACCAAAACCAGGCAAAGACCCCACCAAAAAAGAAAACTACAGACCAATATCCCTGATGAACGTAGATGCAAAAATACTCAACAAAATATTAGCAAACCGAATTCAAAAATACATCAAAAGGATCATACACCATGACCAAGTGGGATTCATCCCAGGGACGAAAGGATGGTACAACATTCGAAAGTCCATCAACATCATCCACCACATCAACAAAAAGAAAGACAAAAACCACATGATCATCTCCATAGATGCTGAAAAAGCATTTGACAAAGTTCAACATTCATTCATGTTAAAAACTCTCAGCAAAATGGGAATAGAGGGCAAGTACCTCAACATAATAAAGGCCATCTATGATAAACCCACAGCCAACATTATATTGAACAGCGAGAAGCTGAAAGCATTTCCTCTGAGATCGGGAACTAGACAGGGATGCCCACTCTCTCCACTGTTATTTAACATAGTACTGGAGGTCCTAGCCACGGCAATCAGACAAAATAAAGAAATACAAGGAATCCAGATTGGTAAAGAAGAAGTTAAACTGTCACTATTTGCAGATGACATGATACTGTACATAAAAAACCCTAAAGACTCCACCCCAAAACTACTAGAACTGATATCGGAATACAGCAAAGTTGCAGGATACAAAATCAACACACAGAAATCTGTGGCTTTCCTATATACTAACAATGAACCAACAGAAAGAGAAATCAGGAAAACAACTCCATTCACAATTGCTTCAAAAAAAGTAAAATACCTAGGAATAAACCTAACCAAAGAAGTGAAAGACTTATACTCTGAAAACTACAAGTCACTCTTAAGAGAAATTAAAGGGGACACTAACAGATGGAAACTCATCCCATGCTCGTGGCTAGGAAGAATTAATATTGTCAAAATGGCCATCCTGCCCAAAGCAATATACAGATTTGATGCAATCCCTATGAAACAACCAGCAACATTCTTCAATGAACTGGAACAAATAATTCAAAAATTCATATGGAACCACCAAAGACCCCGAATAGCCAAAGCAATCCTGAGAAAGAAGAATAAAGTAGGGGGGATCTCACTCCCCAACTTCAAGCTCTACTATAAAGCCATAGTAATCAAGACAATTTGGTACTGGCACAAGAGCAGAGCCACAGACCAATGGAACAGACTAGAGAATCCAGACATTAACCCAGACATATATGGTCAATTAATATTTGATAAAGGAGCCATGGACATACAATGGCGAAATGACAGTCTCTTCAACAGGTGGTGCTGGCAAAACTGGACAGCTACATGTAGGAGAATGAAACTGGACCATTGTCTAACCCCATATACAAAAGTAAACTCAAAATGGATCAAAGACCTGAATGTAAGCCATGAAACCATAAAACTCTTAGAAGAAAACATAGGCAAAACTCTCTTGAATATACACATGACCAACTTCTTCATTAACCTATCTCCCGGGCAAGTGAAACAAAACCAAAAATGAACAAGTGGACTACATCCAAAGAAATAGCTTCTGTACAGCAAAGAACACCATCAGTAGAACAAAAAGGCATCCTACAGTATGGGAAAATATATTCATAAATGATATATCCAATAAGGGATTGATATCCAAAATATATAAAGAGCTCATGCACCTCAACAACAAAAAGCAAATAACCTGATTAAAAAATGGGCAGAGGAGCTGAACAGACACTTCTCCAAAGAAGAAATTCAGATGACCAACAGGCACATGAAAAGATGCTTCACATCGCTAATCATCAGAGAAACGCAAATGAAAACCACAATGAGATATCACCTCACACAAGTTAGGATAGCCAACATCCAAAAGACAAACAACAACAAATGCTGGTGAGGATTTGGAGAAAGGGGTACCCTCCTACACTGCTGGTAGGAATGTAAATTAGTTCAAGCATTGTGGAATGCAATATGGAGTTTCCTCAAAATCTAAAACTAGAAATCCCATTTGACCCAGCAATTCCACTCCTAGGAATTTACCCTAAGAAAACAGGATCCCAGATTCAAAATACATATGCACCCCTATGTTTATCGCAGCACTATTTACAATAGCCAAGAAATGGAAGCAACCTGAGTGTCCATCAGTAGATGAATTGATAAAGAAGGTCTGGTACATATGCAGAGTGGAATATTGTTAGCCATAAAAAGAAGACAAATCCTACCATTTGCAACAACATGGATGGAGCTAAAGGGCATTATGCTCAGTGAAATAAGCCAGGCAGAGAAAGACAAGTACCAAATGATTTCTGTAGAGTATAACAACAAAGCAAACCTGAAGAAACAAAACAGCAGCAGACTCACAGAAACCAAGAATGGACTAACAGTTACCAAAGGGAAAGGGACTGAGGAGGATGGGTGGGAAGGGAGGGATAAGGGGATTAAGGGACATTATGATTTGCACATATTATATAGGCAGGGCACAGGGAAGGAAGTATAGCACAGAGAAGACAAGTAGTGACTCTATAGCATCTTATTACACTGATGGACAGTGACTGTAATAGGGTATGTGGTGGGGACTTGATAATAGGGGGGAATGTAGTAACCACAATGTTGCTCATCTGAAACCTGAACATAAGATTGTATTGCAATGATGCCTTAATTTAAAAAAAAGAAAAAAGAAAAAGTAAACCAGTCAACCAAGAATTTTATATCCAGCAAAATTTTCTTTCACAATTAAGACATTCCCAGATAAACAAAAACAGATAATGTATCACTAACAGATTTGTCCTATAAGAAATACTAAAGAGAGAGCTCTGGGCTAAAATGGAAGGATACTGGACAATAACTCAAATTCATGTAAAAATAAAGAGAAACATTAAGGTTAAAAACTTAGGTAATTTTAAAAGACAGCATTAATGTATTTTTAAATTACAACTCTTTTCTTCTCTCTGATTTAAAGGACAACTTCATAAAGCAATAATTATAAAACAGTGTTGGTAAGCTTATAATGACTAAAGATATAGGCATACCTCATTTTTATTGCACCTTTTTTCACTGCATTTCAGAGATATTGCATTTTCTACAGATTTAAGATTTGAGGCAACCCTGTGTCAAGAAAGTCTATTGGCACCATTTTTTCAACAGCATTTGCTTACTTTCTGTTACTGTGTCATATTTTGTTCATTCTCATAGTATTTCAAACTTTTTCATTATTAGTATTTTTTTTGTTATAGTGATCTATGATTAGTGGTTATGACTTGCTGAAAGCTCAGATGGATCAATCACATTTTTTAGACAATAAAATATTTTTTAATTAAGGCAAGTATATGACATTTTTAGACATAATGCTACTGCACACTTAATAGTTTATAGCATAGTGTAAACATAACTTTTATACACACTAGGAAACAAAAAAGTTCATTTGATTTTCTATATTGTTATATTTGTTTTATTGTGGTGGTCTGTAACTGAGCCCACAATATCTTAGAGGTATGCCTGTGTAAGTCACAAGACAGTAACAGAACAAAGACAGGAGAGGGAACAGAGTTATATTGCAGCAAGGTTTTGTGCACTGTTGAAATTTAGTTAGTGTCAGTCTGTACTAGATTGTTATAAATTATTATTTTAATTGTATTCCCTAGGGAAACCATCAAGAAAATAAAATATATAGCAAAAGAAATGACAAAAGAATTAAAGTGGCACACTAGAAAATTTTAACACAAAAGAAGGCAATAATGGAGTAGTAGAGGAATTTAAAATGTGTAAGACATATAAAAAACAATAAAATGGAAGACATAAATCCTACTTTATCTGTAATACATTACAGTCAAAAGGCAGAGATTGGCAGAATTGATTAAAAACACACACAGTCCAACTATATGCTGTCTAAAAGAGATACATTAAGATTTAAAAATTTGTTTAAAATACAAAGTGTAAAACAATATACCATGCAAACTATAACTAAAAGAGAGCTAAAATGTTAATAACATTTTCGGACTATTTTGACTTTAAAACAATTGTTACTAGAGACAAAGAAAAATATTTTGTAATGATAAGGTCAATCTATTAGGATAATAAGTATAAAAATAAATGCACATAAAAATAGTGCCCCAAAATATATGAAACGAAAGCAGAATTTACAGGAAAAGTAATAGTTGGAGACTTAACCATTCAATAGCTACAGAACTCAATACCCCACTTTCAATACTGGATAAAACACCTAGGCAGAAGTTAAACAAGGAAAAAAGACTTGAACAACACTATAAACCAAGTAGACCTAACAGATGTTTATGTAACACTCTACCCAACAACGGCATAAAAATATTTTTCATAAGTGCACAAGGAACATTCTCTAGGGTAAACCGTATGTTAGCTCATATGAAGAAGGCTTAATACATTTTTAAAAAACTAATAACATATAAACTATGCCCTCCAGTTATAATGAAATAAAATTAGAAATCAATAATAGGAGGAAATTTGAGAAATTCACAAATATGTAGAAATTAAACAATACACTCATAACCATTAAATCAAAGAAGAAATCACAAGACATAAGAAGTACTTTGAGATGAATGAAAATAAAAATGTACCAAAACTTATGGGATACAGCTAAAGTGGAGCTTAGAGTAAAATTTATAGCAGTAACTGTATGTAGTAAAAAAGGTAGGAATGAGATAACTAAGATAGCAATGTAGGAGGCTCCTGAATTTCACTCCTCCCATGGATGCACGAAATATACAGCAATGCATGTAGGACCAATTGCCTCTAAGAGAAATCGAGAAACTAGATGAATGACTCCTCCACATCAGGTGACTGAGAATACACCCACATCAAAACATATAGGAAAGGCTGAGACAAACTCTTGCCATAAATTGGCACAGTGCCTTATATTTGGGAGGGAACCCCCAATTGTCATATTTTCCCTGAAAAGTGACAACTTTGGGCCACACATATAATGCTCTGACTTTTAAAGCTACCACCCAGAGTTTGGGCCCCTAAATCATCTAGCTCTGAGAGCCACTAAGACTTGTATTCATGAGTCCCACTGGACTATAGCAAACAGAAGCAGCTGTTATACAGGTACATGCTCACTCCCTGAAGCCATATGTCCTGGTCTCAGCACAAAGGGAGCAGACAAAAATGCCCATTTCTCAGTTTTTCTCTGGAAGGAATTTGACTGCATACTTCACTAGCTGCTACCTCAGAGTACAGCCTCTAATAAGCCAGCATCTAGATGTTGACTGGCATCTCCCCAGAGCCTGAAAAAGCCAGTGGGACTTCCCTCTCCTTCTCTCTCTGGTTTACTCTTGTAAAAGCAAGACACCAAAATCTTGCTGGAAGGAGCTTGTCCCCACATCTTGCACCCCAATTGTTTTAGCTACCTCCTCAGGGACAGACCCTCAAATCACCTAGTTCTGACAACCAACGGTGCTTGCATTCATGAGTCCCACAGAACTACAGAAAACAAAGAAGCAATTTTTAAACAGGTCTATGAGCATTCTCTGCAGTTACAGACCCAGACTCAGCACAGAGAGCACGGGCAAAAACACCCATCACCCATCTCCCTAGAAGAGATTTACTATATATTTTACCGGTTGCTGCCTGAGGGTCTGGATTTTAATCAGCCTGAATGTCAGAGATGACTCAGATTGTCCTGGGAGCCCAAAATATCTGGTGGGCTTCTAGATGCTTATCCTACATTCTCCCTCTGGCTAACTCAACAATAGAACCAAGTCTCCAGCTTGTCCATGGAAGGAGCTTGCCCACATACCTAGCATCTGAACTTCTGCATCCTCCACCCAAGGGATGGGCCTTCAAATCACCTAGCTGTGATAGCTAATGGGACTTGGTGGTCTGCACCAGAACCGTATTACACAAAAAGAGTTTTCAAATAAGTGCACAAGTGCTTTTCCCCCAGTCCCAGGCTCAGCACAGAGGGAAAAAGCAAAAATGCCCATCTCTCAATTTTCCCTGAAAGGATTTTGACTGCATAGTTCACCAGATGTTGCCTGAAACCTAAGTAAGCATGTCCCCTGCTACCTCCCCATGGTTCACCCCAAAAGTAAAAAACAAGCTGCTCTCCAGCTTCTCCATGGAAGAAGCTTATCCACATACCTTGGACCCCTACTTTCATATTTGCCACCAAGGGACTACTCCCAAACAACCTAGCTCTGGGAGCTCATAGATCTCAGCATCCACAAATCCCCTAGAGTCACACAGAACAAAGAGGTAACTCTAATTGGGCACACAAGCACTCCCAACAACTATTCCCTCTGGCTCAGCACAGTGAGTAGCAAAAAAACTCTTCTCCTGATTTCTCCATCATAGTGGCTAGACTGCATATTTAACATCCTGACTTTTCCAGCCACTGCCTGAAGGTCAGGCTTCCAATTAGTCTGCATCATGGAGCTGAAGGAGCAGGCAATTAGTAGCCCTCTGGGAGTCTGAATAGGCCTAAATATGAGCATTTCCCTTGCCATTGGGCTGACAGCCCCTGGTATAACCTCAACTACTAGGAGTCACTAAATACACGGATGGCAGTTTGGACAAAGGTTTGATAGGCAACCAGGAATTCAGGCTTGGCTGATTGATGAGCCTGATTAACCTCCTACAAGGCTAGTCTGTCAAGACCAGGAGAAGTTTCTGTTTTATCGAGTGTGGGAAAACAGAAAGTCAAGGAAAAGGAAGCTTCTGAATAGCAAATGAAACCATCAACAGAATGAAAAGGCAGTTTACTGAGAGGGAGAAAATATTTGCAAATCATATATCTGGTATGGGGCTAATATAAAAATATATAAAGAACTCACACAAGTAAATTACATAAAAACCCCATCTGATTAAAAAGTGGGCAGAAAATCTGGACATTTTTCCAGAGAACACATACAGATGGCCAACAGACACATGAAAAGATGCTGTATATCATTAGTCATCAGGAAAATGCAAATCAAAACCACCTGAGATATCTGCTCACAGCCATTAGAACAGGTATTATCCAAAAAATCAGAAATACCAAGTGCTGGTAAGGATATGGAGAAAAAGAAACCTTTGTGCACTATTGGTGGGAATCTCAGTAGTGTAAATTGCTGCAGCCACTTTGGCAATCAGGTTCCTAGAAAAGTTAAAAATAAAACTACCATATAATCCAGCAAGTCCACCTCTGGAATTCCACCCCCATGTTCACTGCAGCATTATTTACGATTTCCAAGACATGGAAACACCTGAAGTGTCCATCAGTGAATGAATGGATAAAGAAATTGTGGTGTGTGTGTGTATATGTATATATATATATGTTATTCAGCCACAAAAAAAAAAAGAGTGAAATCTTGCCATTTGCAATAACGTGGATGGACCTTGAGGGCATTATGCTAAGTGAATAAGTTAGACAAACATCATATGATCTCTCTTATATGTGAAATCTAAAAAAATACACACACATACCCCCAAGCTCATAGACAGAGAGAACAGGTTGGTAGTTGCCAGAGGTAAAGGGTAGAGGTGAGAAAAGTGGGTGGGTTGTGTTTCTTTAGTTTAAATAAAATGAATTTAAAAAGAAATGCTATTGAGAATTAAGAGATACTTTCAGAGATTAAAATAAACTCATCGATAAATTTTACCATATCAAAATCTTAATATCCTCTACTTATAATTACTCTTCCCCAAATGTTTCCCTCCACAGGAAATGACACTATGCAGTTTCTCAGACCAAAAGAATTGTAAAACTTTGATTTCCTTTTTCTCCCCTCAGATTCCATACCCACTGCAAGCAAACTCTTCAAATGTATCCCAGTCCATCCACGTCCCACCTCCTCAGCAGTTGAAGGCTGGTCCATGCTGTCCTCACCCCTCTTCGGGATAACCATACTAGCGTCCTGACAGGCCCCTCTGCTTTCACTCTTACTTCTACATTCTAGGCTCCACACAACAGACAGAATCACACTTCTAAATTGTGAATCATACCATGACTGTTTTTGCCATGCCCTACAAGGGCCCTCCATAATCTGGCCACTGGACACCTCTCTGACCTTTAGCCATCTATGAATTTTCCCATTCTCAGCACTCCAGCCACAGCTGATTTCTGTGTTGATTCCCTAACATAAACATAGTCTCACTGGAGGGCTTTTGCACTTGCTGTTTCCTCTTCAGAAACAACCTTCCCTCCTGGCTCCCCCTCTCAACTTACTCAGGTCTGCCCTCCCACGTTACCCCCTCAGAGAGGCTTTCTCTGACCATTCAAAAACAGCACCCTGCTACTCGAAGTCTTTTTACCCTGATTTATTTGTCTCCACAGCATGTATTGCTACTTGACGTTACACATTCCTCATCCGTTTATTGCCTGTCTCTTCCCATTCAAGTTGGAGCTCCATGATTTTGTGTTTTGTTCACTGCTGCATTCTTGGTGCCTAGAGCAGTACCCAGCACATGGTAAGTGATCAATAAATGTTTGGTAAGTAAATGAAGAGACGGCCAATCGGGAGAGCAAAAAGTAAGTCTCAGAGACAAGAGTATTCACAGAAGCCAAATATCTCTGCGAGAACTGAGAAAGTAGCCAGTCTCCGGAACTGCTTCGGCTCCTACGAGGTTTCCAGGCTGTTATAGTCCAAGTGTATCCGCCCCTCTTCCTCCGTTCGTCTCTGTTCCTTGTAACCAAAAGAACTTAACTAAACCGAAGTTGCTACCAGGGATGGAGGGTCAAGGCACAGGCCCAAAGGGAGTTGGGCGCGGCTCTGGCCTGTCAGCAGGGTGAGGAGGGGAGCACCGCTCCACCCTAGTAGAAGGTAGCAGTGCAGGGTTTGAAAAGCTAAAGCTGGAAAGATAAGCTGTGGGCTGGAACACCTTGGGTCCCTGAAAAGCAGATTTTTCAGGAACTTTATGACCCCTGCCTTGGAGCTTTTCTGAGGAATGAAAGTAAAGAAGAGTGGTTCATTATTTTTCCTTCCCTTAAGTAAAACGCAACAGGAAAGGCAATCCTTGTTTCCGGGCTTCCTAGCTAGTGGCAGATAGATAAGAACAGGGCCAGTGTGTAACACTTCTGCCTCTGTCCTCCAGCGGGGAGCACCCACACCACGTGCAGAGAAAGAAAAGACACATTATACTGCCTGGTGCTGGAGCACCAGGCCCAACTGGCCAGCTCGGCGGGGCCTGTCCGCTTGGGACAGTAGGGTAAGAACTCAGGCAGTGTGACTGGTGACCGAGGACAAGCTCCTCTCCAGAGAATCAGGAGCCGTCAGCTGACACCTGTGGGATTCCCTGCTCCTGTCATACCTCCTACCAGCCACACGAAGCTGGCCTTAGCTAGCAAGCTTGCAGGCGAGGGAACAGGCATTGCTGCAGATTGCAAGCCCACAGTGCAGGTAGGCAATGGTGAACTGTAGAAGGTGTACGTCCGTGGCTCTTCTGAGAGGTACTGCTCTGTTCAAGCACCCTGATGGTATCGATTTAACCTGCTTATAGAACATAACCTTTGCCTTGTTGTTTTAACAATTGCTGAGAGAACAGCGCAGGCTCCAGATCCTAGGATTACTTAATGTACTAGTAAATGTTTCTCAGTTCCTCTATTATTTGAATTCATAAGAAGCAATAAGGTTACCAAGGGGGAGGGTTTTGGGTAGTGGGTAGGAGGAAGGGGCTAAAGGGGCACAATAATTTGCAATCACAATATAAGTTGGTCATGGGGGATGGTATAGCACAGAGAATACAGTTAATGATTCTGTAACATCTTACAACATTGATAGTGACTACACTAGAAGGGGTGAGGATTTAATAATATGGGTAACTGTTGAACCACTGTGTTGTATAATTGAAACCAACATAAGATTGTATATCAATGATACCTGAATTAAAAAAGAAAAAAATGAAGCAATGAAAGTTTACAAGCTTTTGTGCAAACTTCCAATGTATTCAAATAGACACCTGTGCTCTCCTCTGCTACGTTAAGTAATCATAAATATTCAACAATTTAAATCTTAAAATGACCAGTGTCTTTTTTAAATAGTCATTTTAAGGATACAATGAAGCTCATCTCATCTTTGTTTCAAAAAATTTTCCTTATTTGCAATTTAAAAGCACCTGAACGTATTCATTAGAATTAACAGTGACTTAGACAAGGTAGTTCATTTCTCTATCTGGTAAAAGTAAGGTAGCCCAGGTTAGTATAAAAACCCACAATCCTCAGGTGTTAATGCTCCTTCCAGCTCACTGTTCTGACATTGTGATGACAAAGTCCTTGTCATTAGGGCCCAAGAGGATAGCTAGAGTTCAGTCATCACCTCCTTTCCAGGTAGCATAATGGAGAAAGGGATACAGAAGAGGCAAGAAGAAGACACTCACCAGCTGCCTTTTAAAATGCTTCCCTAGAAGGTGCTGCACAACATTTCTGTTTATTTCACATTAGCTATAATTTCATCACCTGGTCATACTCAGCTACAAGAACACTGGGAAATGTCTATATTCTGAGTGGCTAGATGCCTAGATAAATATTGGGGTTTATACTACTAAGGAAAGAGAAGAATAAATATTGAGATTAACAACTAGCAATCTATGCCCTACTTTAGGATGAGTTCTGGAAATTCTGTTCCAGCGCAGCTTAGCCACAGTGGTTGCTAAGGATGAGAAGATTAATCCATGTAGCTATTAAGATATACCTGGCTAGAGTTAGAAAACATAGGTGGAAATTTCAGTTAGAAAGTAGGGATAGATTATTTTGATGTTAAATGTAAAAAGGAAATTATTGATTAGGAAATATGAATGGAGGTTGGAAAGGAGTGTTATGCTCTTAATGATACCTCATTACCCTTCTTGTCACAGAAGAGGGAGGGCAGCAGAGTTGAAAGTCATGTTAGACTGATGGTTGAAAGCAGGGATCAACCATCTGGCACCCTAGGATCAAATCCAGCTCATTGTGTAAATAAAGTTTTAGGAGAACATAGCCACATTCATCATTTACATATTGCCTATGGTTGCTTTTCATGCTATAACAGCAGCATTGCTTAGTTGCAACAGAGACTAGGTGGCCTGCAAACCTGAAAATATGTGCTTTTGGGGCCTTTACAGAAAAAAGTTCACTGACTTCTGGTTAACACACCTGAGTGAGGTGGTCCAACCTCTGACTTTAATACTTGCTATATTCTGAAAACAATTCACATATAAATATAACAGTGGATTATAAATATGAACTGAGCTGTGATCAATGGACGCAATAGCTGCATATTATTGAGGAAGGGACAATATTGTTTTTCTTAAATAATGTGTTGGCATTTGCCTTGGAGAAGTTCTTGTTTCTTATTGTTTGTTGGGTTCTCTCTAGAGTCTGTGTTCTCTTATTGATGTAAGACCCTTTGTATGACTCTTGGAGCAGGTGAATGTGGACCTTAGCTCTGTTAGATAATGATAATATCCCTAAGGAGTCATCACACATTTTGTTGCTGCTGTTGTTTTAATGCAAAACGGAGAGATTTAATTAATTTTCTTACGCTAATAAATTTACCTGTTCAAAGAAGCAAAACACCAGTACACAGAGCATAGGAAAACAGAAAGCCATCCTTCAAATTCTAGATCAAATGTGACCTCCTCCATGAGGGTTTCCATGATCTGCTAGCTGGAATTAGTTGCAGCCTCCTCTGTCTTCCGTAGCATTCAGCTTGTATCTCAATTGAATCTGTCATATCATGCCTTATTTGGAGACTGTCTGTGAACAAATCTATCTCCTCCCCTAGAATGTGAACTCCTTAGTGGTATATTTTCATTTTGTTAGCTTATGAAGACCCAGTGCCCCACATAATACCTGACACCAAGTAGGAAGGAGCTCAATAAATATTGGTTGAGTTGAAATGTGAAAAGGGCAGACTGACTGTTAGCTTCCACCATGTCTTTTCTCTTTCTTCTCCATTTCAGAGGCTGTCAGATCTTCCTTCATTCTATATTGTTCTGGCCATTGTATTTTCTCTCCCTTTCTTTTCTCAGTCTATTGACTCATTTAGGAATCTACATAAACTATATGTGTGTGAAAATGTGTTTTTCACACTGAAAAATACAGTTTTCTTCTATCTCTAGCATCTCTCACTCTGTGATATTTTGCCTCTCTGGATGCCTCTTTTCCATCCCAAAATTACACCCACCTTTGTGCCCTCCACCAAGCAGAGAAGCAGGAGCAATAGAGAGAGAAGGGGGCTTTATTCTCCTATATTCCCCACCTCCCTTCCTCTTATCCATCAATCCAAAGCCCTTGGAACTGTCTTGGCAAGAACTGACTCTGGTCAGAAGTGTAGCAGCTTCCCTGACCTGAATTTTCAGCCTCATAGTAGAGGAAGCATCTCTTCTTACCCCTACTCTATCAAAACATGGCCTTAGCTACAAGGACATGGGATTCCTATATTTTAAAAACAAACTTATGGAAAAACTGCTCATGGTGAAAATGGGAACCACAAGATCAGATGCTCCTATGATGCCCTTTATAGGCCATGCAGTGGCTCTGTCTTTACTAGCAAGAGCCCCATGACAGGGGTCAAAGAATGGGTTCATCCCTGGCTCCAGCCCTGTGTCAGGGGCCTGTTTGCCTTTTACCAGGGCTGCTGCCAGGGCTGTATCTAGTGCTCAGGCTTCCTAGGCACCCACCAGATGCCACTGCCAGGCTGAAAGGAAAGAATTGGTTTCAGTTTCCAACTTGAGAATGTCCTCACTGCTCCGACCTTGAATAGGGCTATTTCACTTTCTTGCCAATCCTTGGGACATAGCCAGAATTTTGCTCTCAGCACTGTTTTGATGCATTTGCCCAGGATTTTTTTTCTTCATTTTTTTCTCTGTGGCTTTTAATCTTGACTGGCCCTGTGCCCTGACCCTCTCCAAAGCCAGTGGGGCCTCCTTGCCAACCAGGAAAATGATGGGCACTAAGAGAGTTGTGGTACTGGCTTTTGGCAGGCTGCAAGGCACCTGGTTCTCTCCCAGGACTACCTGGTCTGTCTTTCCTAGTCTGAGAATCCCTTTGACACTTGTAAACAGAGAGAGACTGGTTCTAATATTGAGGTGGTGTGACCTTTAGGAGGACCTGTTTTTGCCTCTTTTTTTTAATTTATAACATGAAGATAACCCTGGAAAGGCACAAAAATTCAGAGATTGTCAATGTCAGAGCAGTGGCTAAAGCTCCTTGGAAGAAAGCAGTGATTGCTTTAGGCTAGAACTATTAAATATTTGAGAAAATAGTGCAGGAGAACTCAGATTTGGTCAGACTTTCCAACAACATGATCCCAGTGAGATTTTGTAACTCTGTAGTCAAGCACTTACACTTCCCTTTCCAGTGAGTGTATCTTATTTTCAGAAATCAGGCTTACCCAGTGGGGGATCATGGGGAGAACAGTGCATCACAGAGAAGGGACACAGTGGATCTCTGGCAACTTGCTGCACTGATGGACAGTGACTGCATTGGGGTATGGGTGGGGACTTGATAATATGGGTAAATGTAGTAACCACATTGTTTTTCATGTGAAACCTTCATAAGAGTGTATATCAATCATACCTTAATAAAATAAATAAATAAATAAATAGGTGAACGAACAAACAAACAAACAAACAAATAAATAAATAAATAAAAAGAAGTCAGGTTTACCCAAGAAATACTGATTCTTGCCCAGTACTGCTATTCTATTACCTCCCATTAATCCCCATGACCCTTTCTTCAACCCCTGGACTGCATCCCATCAGAAGGGGGGATGACGCTCTGAAGCAGTTTAGCCTTACTGCTAGGAGGCATATGAAGAGCCTGTTCCTTCTGCAGGCTGGAAGCCAGGCAGGGAGAAACATGTGATCTGGTTCCAGGTCTACCTTGGCTACTTGGGCAAGCTGCTTTCCCTGTCCAGTTTTAATTTCTTCCCCCTACAAAATGAATAGGCTAGATCATTCTCTAAGGTTCTTTCTAGGCCCTATTGCAATGATAATTCATTCTTAGCTGCATTAAGTGCATTGCAACTCTGAAGGCAAGAGGAAAATTGATTGGCTCTCGATGCCCTGCTTTTTGTTAAGCACAAGTGGAAACTCTACAGAAGACACTATTGTCTTCTGTAGGAGGAGAGTTGTGACCGAAGAAAGCTGTGTTCCACAGTCCTCCTGAGGATCTGTCGAGTGGGCTTGCACTCCTTACTGGTGTCTATGAAGGCAGCAGAAGCCATCTTCTTTAAACATCATCCCTGCCCTCCATTGCCTATCCAGTTTACTACACTTTTATGTGCCAGGCCCTATTAGAAATACAAAAATTAATTAGGTAAGATCCCCTTTCAAGTCAAACTCACAACATCTGGTGGACACAAGGACCCAGCAAGGTAAAAACCCAAGGGTCCTTTCTGAAGAGTCATTTTGATCCTCTTTTTTGCCTGGTCAGGAAGGCAATTACAGGTTCAGAAGATCTTTGATATCAGACACATCTGGATTCAAATTTGGGCAAGTTAATTTCTGTCATTCAGTTTCCTCAACTTCAAAATGGCAAAATGATAAGAACTCTCTCGGTGGATTAATGAGATAATGCCACGGATAGTTTTTGAGGGCTTTTATGTATTTTAGAAGATAACTAAGGATATAATTTCGACTGTAGAAATGGCCCAACCCTCATGAATTTTTCAGTGTGGTGCAAACATTAATTAGATATTACCCAAATAAATATATAAGCTTAGTGATAAGTGCTATGTGTCATTCAGGTCCTCCAGGGAATAGATGTGAAGACAGAATTAGAAGCATAGAGATTTATTGGGGTTAATGCCTGAGAAACATTAGGACAAAGGAAGCAAAATTGAGCAGGAAGAGCGTCAGACTGTAATGCATATCTGTCAAAGGCTCGGCCAGTTCAAGAGGAACTTAGGAACAGAGATTGCCCATTAGAGGAATCCCACATCAGAAATGACCAGGCACCAGGACTATCCACTGTGTCCAGTCATTAGTTTGAAGCTGCCCTGGAAGAATATGGCCTTTGCTAGAAAAGGCACTTTTAAAAGAAGAGATTCAGCCAACTGCACTCTTTGTAGCTGAGAAGCAAATTCTGGAAGGGAGATGTACTTGGTATACCTCTATGACCATCCACGCTCTGCAGGAAACTATGAGAAGTTAAGTGTAGAAGCTGACATAGGCTTCCTTGACAAAATGTTAAATGGAGATGTGAAGGCCAAGGCAGTGTTAACCAGACCAAGAGATGCCTGCAGGAATCGTCCAGAATAAGAAGGAGCATCTGTGAAGCACTGAGTCAGGAGATGGCAGGGCTGTGTTAAGGGACCAGAAAAGAACAAGACTTAAAAGCTGAAAAGGATGAAGCCAGATCTGGCAGGACCTACTAGGCCATGTTAAGGATTAGGTCTTTATCATAAGAGCAAAGAGAAGTTGGAGAAGGATTTTCAGGATAGGGGAGGAGTCAGTAACAAGGTCAGATTTGCATTTTTTAAAAAATAACTGTGACTTGTTTGTTTTTTCAGTGTCAAAATATGTGAGTTCTTTATACGACTGGGATATTAGCCCCTTATTGGATAGATCATTTGCAAATATATGCTTCCACAGAGTAGGCTGCCTTTATGTTTGTTGATGGTTTCCTTTGCTGTGCAGAACTTTTAAGTTTGATGTAGTCCCACTTGTTTATTTTTGCTTACTTCTTTTGCCTGGGGAAATGTATGCAGAAAAATTTACTAATGCTGATGTTCAAGAGTTTACAACCTATATTTTCCTGTAGGAGTTAAAAAATGGGCAGAGGACCTAAATAGACATTTTTCAAAAGAAGACATGCAGATGGCCAATAGGCACATAAAAATATGCTCAACATCACTAATCATCAGGGAAATGCAAATCCAAATCACAATGAGGTATCATCTCACACCAGTTAGAATGGCCACCATCCAAAAGACAAGAAATAATATGTGTTGGTGAGGATGTAGAGGAAAGGGAACCCTCCTACACCATTGGTGGTAATGTAAATTGGTGTAGCCATTATGGAAAGCAGTACAGAGGTTTCTAAAAAAAACTAAAAACAGAAATACCATACAACTCAGTAATCCACTTCTGGGAATTTACCCAAAGAAAATAAAATCCCTGATTTGAAAAGATATGTGCACCCCATGTTTATTGCTGAATTATTTACAATAGCCAAAATATGGAAGCAACCTGAGTCTATCAACATATGAATAGATGTCATACCTATATAAATGGACGTAAAAAAAAAAGAAGTCTTGCCATTTGCAACAAGGATGAACCTAGAGGGTATTATGCTAAATGAAATAAGTCAGGCAGAGAAAGACAAATACCAAATGATTTCTCTTAATGTGGAATCTAAAAAACAAAACAAATGAACAAAACAAAAACAGACTCAGAGAAGAGAGTGGTAGTTGCCATTGGAGAGAGGAGTTGGGGGGGTGGCTGAAATAGGTGAAGGGGATAAAGATGCACAAAATTCCAATTATAACATAAATTAGTCACAGGATGAAAGCACAGCCTAGGGAATATAGTCAATATTGTAATATCTTTATATGTTCACAGTTGGTAACTGCATTTATTGTGGTAAGCATTTAATAATGTAGGCAACTGTTGAATCACTATGTTGTATGCCTGAAACCAGTTGTATATCAGCTACACTTCAATTTTAAAAATAAAATAATTGTGGCTGCTATGCTGAGGAAAGAACTAGCAGAACAAGAAGAAATGCAGGGAGACCATTTAGGAGGTTCTCACACAATACCTCATACATAGCAAGTCCTCCAAAAAGAAGACCAGTAATCATCATTATTAATAATTATAAGTCTGATTATAGAACCTTATTCTTGTTTCCTGCATCAGATCTAGACACTTGCATTTGCTTTAAGCCCCCTACCTATTACCTACAATCTGGTCTTCAGTTATCATAAACTATACTGTTCAGTAACCTCACATTTCATTGCTCTGTTTTAGACATTCTGCTTCATTATTACAACGTTACTATTCCCTGAATACAACTTACACATTTTTGCTCCAAACCACAGTTCATGCCCTTATGAATGCCCAACTCCACTATCTGCCAAAAATTATTTTCCTCTCTTCCCAAACTCTGTTCAAGTTTTCCCAGCCCACTCCACCTCGCCTGATATACCCACCATCCCATCGTCCTTCTGGCACTTACAGGGCTTTCTGTAAGGCTCTGGTATCTATTGCAATGTGCTCTTGTCCTGTTATTGTCATCTCTGCTGAACTCCTAGAAATTAAGGACTTTAGGAGGTTAATAGGCACTTAGAAAATGAGAATGTAGTAGAACAGCTTATCTTTCCAAGAAGCTTAGTATTTAAAAAAATTTTTTAAATAAAGGAATAGTTGGAAATGGTCAGTGTAGGTTGCTTAGGATGGAGAACAGGAGCAAATGGGAAATCAATACTGCTAGAAAAGGAAAAATAAATGTGACAGGCCAGAAAAAAAATAACTAATAATAATAGGAACTGAAATTCATTGAGCATTTACCTTGTACCAGTCACTATTCTAAGAACATTATCTCAATTTAATTCTCACAACGATTCTACAGAGTATGATCCTTGCCCCCATTTTGTAATGTTGAATGATGAGCATCACCTAGGCCCCTGAGCTCTAAAGAGAAAGAAAACTTTCTTCGGCAGCTAGTTATTGAGCCTTAGTTGTGCCCTGTGGTGAGGAGGGGAGGGGGTCACTGGAAAAGTTGGTGGAAGCCTAATGGCTGCAGAAGAGGAACTGGACTCCCAGAGGAAAGGCCATGGAGTGGGAAGCAGAGGGAAGGGATGCAGGTCAGAAGGAAGAAGGATTTGGAAAGGAGAGAAATGTAAAAGACGTTTCAAGGAAGTTTCACATATCCCTTCTCCACCTCCTTAAGAAACCTCAGTGGAGACCACACTGCCCTTCAGAATTTCCTGCCTTGGGTTTTCTTTAGTTTCCAATAATGTGATTGGTCTGGCCTTGATGAGAGCTGAATAGCCCAGCTCCTTCCGGCTTACCTGGAGGGGAGGTCTCCAAGGCCTTCGGAGGGGTTGAATTATGGAAATTAACCTTAGACTCTCTCTCTCTGGATCTGGGGGGTGAGATGACAGAACAAGGATGGGAAGGGTAGTCTCTAAGTCACAGTGAAGAGAGATTTTGAAAGAACAGTTTCATGGAAAGACATCAGTGCCATGTGCTGAAAAGGAAAGCAGAGACTTGGAGCAGAAAAATCCCCAAATTTATCAAAACAATCCTGAAGGCTTAGGGAGACCATGGAGTGGGGTGTCTTGAGGCCACAGTGAAAGTGAGAGCCTGCATTTCCAATGCACTGGGGCTAACTCTGCATTGTTTGACTGCCTCCTCCTTAGTACTCTGCTCATTGACTTCCCCACCAACCCAGAAAAACAGACTTTACCTCTTCATCCTCAAATTGCTCGTGGCAGGAAGAATGAGCACAGCTTTGCTCGAGGAAGAGCTATTATAACTAAATAATTGTAATTAGTGTGATAGTGCAGGGAAAGAAGTTCCATTCCTTTTGTAGAATTCAGGGCCATATTTGCATTTGAAAAACAATCTCATTAGAGCAGAATATTAGATTATAAACTATTTTTCCAGGAAAATAGTTTAGAAGAACCACAACAATCTCTTGCATGTGTGCAGGCACACACACACACACACACACACACACACACACAAATGCACTCCCTTAATTTTCCAATTAAAAGTACATACATACTTTTACAATTACAAAGCATTCAGAAAGCAAGGTAAACTGATTACTAGATGTTCTTAAATTTAAAGAGGGAAAGACTTGTGAAGATTTAAAGAGCAGGGGACTAGGAGTTTGGAGGAACAGATATTAGGGACAGCTATGACAAGGTTAAGAGAATTGTGGGATTAGTGCTATTTAAAAATAATTGCGTTAAAAATCTTTCCAAGGGAATTAGTCTGTTTCATTGACTTAGGTGATTCTAAAAGTATTTCCTTTTTTCAGGAATTTTAATTGGGTGGCTACGACCAGACACACATGGAGATCCCCTCTTACTGCTAGAATTGCAGTTGGTGTGTTCAATTTGTCAACAGGGCAGGGTGAATCCCCCATTCCAGAGGGGTTCCACATAGCTACCACGCAGCTACAATCGTGCAGATGGTTTCCTTGACTTTATGTTCCTCTTCCAAGTCTTCTTACTTTTAGCTAAACCTCTTCAGCTATTTGGCTACTTATTTCTATTCCCTCTTACCTCACAAAATATTTCAGTCTTCTCTCTTGATTTAACAATCATAGAAAGTAAAACTAGGTTTGCAAAGAATTTTACTGATAATCTTGTCCTTTTCTCTCATATCGATAGGTACGAAAACCAGGACAAAACAGATTCATTTCCCCACTGGTTCAAGGCCGGGAGTGGTGAAAGACCTAGACCCCAGGCCCCCTGACAGGCCTCCTACTGCACTATGTCCCTTCAGTAACTTCCCTGAGGCAGCTCCTCCTCCTCCAGTGCTCCCTCCTGGGGGCCCTTGCCAGTTTATCATGGCTGAGATTGAGGGCAATCTCAAATGTCCTGGGTTGTTTCCTAAACACATTCTGTGGCCTGTTGGCCTACTTTGCACATTGGGCATATGTCTCACTTTAAGTAGGCTGGCCCAAATGCCTTCCCTCCACAAGCAGTCTTAAAATAGGATAAAGGAACTCAATAGAAAAATCCTCTATTTTTTTTAAAAGAAACTTTAAAATAAAACAAATGCATAACAGAAAACTAGAAAAGCCATGATCCCATCACTCCCCCCACTGTTATCATTATGATATACTTCCTCCAGGCCATTGTCCTAGGCGTCCCTTTTAAACATCGTTTTCCGTCCATAACCTGACTTAGCTCAAACAAAGTGTTGGAGTAACCTGTCTAGATGCTGTCTCGCTCTTCCTTGGAATCACTGAAAAGACACCCAGAGACCACCACTAGACCTACAGCCTTACCCAACACATAATTGGGAGTTGGAAATAATTTTTCTGTCATTCTATTTTTGGGCAGGAAGTTGTGGCAGAACTGCTAATTGCCTACTTAACATCCAGAATTCCCTTTTACCTTAGGATAATTCCAATTTTATGTAGAGCAATTCAGTGCCAAGTTTTAAAAAAACTATATTTCTGCAGGCTCTCTTTCCATTAGAACTGGTCAAAAGGAACAGATTTGGCAAAAAGATGCAAGCAGAAGTTAAGTTGGAATACTGCAGGAATGCTGTATAAAGGGGACTGGCTGCTTTGGCTGGTAAGTGTACGTTTGCTCTTTCCCCTTCCTCTTTCCTCTTACCTGTATGGTAGATGTGATGGCTGGAGCTCCAGAAACCAACTGTGACAGGAGGCACTCTTGAAGACAGAAACTTGAAGCTGCAAACTAAAGATGTTGGCATCTGAAAGAATAAGGCCGGGACATCAATGACACTGTGGTACTGCCACCCAGCTCTGGACTACCAACTTCCCAGCTTCATATTATTAGAGAGAAAAGTATATATCCATCTTGTTTAAGCTACACTTTCATCTGATTTTTTTGTTACTTAAAGTTAAATTACTAACTGATACAGGAGTCAAACAACCCTGAAGTGCTTTCAGAGAGAGCTTCCCCTTGAATGCCTTCTTTGCATGCCCTGGCGGTTCCTCTAAGTCTGGATCTTTGATTAGGATTTTGCAGTCCTCACTATGAACCTCTGCCTCCAGCTCTGGTGCCTTGGCAAGGCCAGAGCCTCACTCCTTGGACTCTTTGGACCGGACTCTCTGTACTCCCTAGGCTGGGCTCTCTTCCCCTTACCTTTGTTTTATTTCTAGTTATGTTCCCTGAAAGGACCTGGCTTTGCCTAGGAAGCTGCTGTTCCTGCTAAACCTCCCTCCTCACTCCCATTCCCTCTTCAACTTAGTTTGTGCATCTGCTACGGGTTATCCTGGACAACTTCCTACTAAATGCTTAAAAGAAGATTTATATGTAATATTTCTTTGTACAACATTGTTTCACCTGAGGGGGATTGCCCTCCAGGCAAGTTCACTCCAGATTCGGCGAAACCAAAGAACAGAACATTGGTGGTAAAAGGGTTTATACCAAGGTTTATCCTCACTGTGGCAGGCTGAGTGCTGGAATCATGTCTGCCTCTGGAAGGTCTGCAATCCATCTCCATCTCTGCCTTCAGGCAGAGCATTGGGCAGAGCCCTTTATATAGTAACACCGACAATAATGTCTCATTGTCAAATGGGTGTGTAAGCATTAGCCTATGCAGTAGGCCAATTACATCAAGTAGATTAGAGTCAGTTGAAGATCCTGGCCATAGGAACTCCCATTTTCCCTACAAACATCTTCTAAGATGTGCTCAAATTTTATCTAAAATATCTAGATTTATTTTTTCCCTTCCTAACAATCTCTGTCAAATTGAGGGACTAGTTCCCTCATAGTTCCAACAAGGGATAATCATGGGTGATTTGACCCAGCTGAAAATCTTTACATAGGTGGCTAATGAAGAAGCTTCAAAGGTGCTATGATATTTTTTCCCAAAGGTTAGCCATAGACATAGAGAAACCCTTGGAGAGAAAGTGAAGGTTCTATGGCCCTGGTCAGCTTCCTCACTACACACGTGTGGGTAATACATTGTTACTGACTCTATATACACAGCTCTGCCCAGTGCTCTGGCTGCATGGCTGCAGGAGAGCAAAGGCTGGAGTGCTGGCAGTGCTGAAGACAGAGACTGAGACAGCTGCATGGGCAGAGAGCCCAGAGGCAGAGACCGGCTTTCTGCATGCAGACTTGCTCTGAGTGGACAGGACTGTAGTTATTGACTTGCCACTGTGGGAATAAAGTTAGGTATAAACCCTTTCATCCGAAGAATGTTCCACTGTCATTTTTCCAGTCTCATTGAATCCATAGTGAAGTTGTCTGGGGCTGAAACCCATTGGCAAGACAGCCCTTACTCCATGTTATTATTTTTACCCCTTAATCTTTTCCATAGAGTTATGATCTGCAACACACAAGATCTTCAATCTTCAGGTTCCCAATTTATTAATGGATAAGTGATAACTTTCAAACCAATCTAAAATATCCAACTTGCAGATAGAAGTAAGCAATAAAAAGTAAATTATTAAATAGTAACACTGGCACCTGGATTTTAGTGGTAAGTACAATTCTTCCCTAGGCTATCACTCAGCAACATTAGCTTGTGATTATAAGTTACTTTGGTCAGTTATTTTCTCCTTGGATTCTGCTGGCTATCCTTAACCCAACCCTCAGGGAAGCTATCATCCTGGTCCAGATTCCCTAATAAAACATTCACAGGACTATTGACTAATGTGATTTAAGTTGGCTCATGTGTGCGCCCACTTCTCTAAAAGCCTGGCCTGAGATAAGGAAACACAGAAGGGACCTCCTCAGCTGCCCCTGGGAGGAATGGGTCAGAGAAGAATGACTTCGAGGAGGTGGAGGGCTAGATAGATGGCTCTTTGCTCAAGTGTCTCAAAGTGGGCTCTCAGAGGCCCATCATTACCCTCAGCAAACTGGAGAACTGGTATAAAAGACATCACAGAAGTACTCCATTCTGACAGGGGCAGTTCTAAAACTTGGGGCCCTCAAGGGCTTCCTTTTCTGCCTTTGATAGGGATTGTTTAGAAGATCTAAGTCAAAGATTAAATCATTTTGCTTCTAGGAAATTTCATTTGCCTTCCTGTATTATGCAGAACAATTCTGCACACACATCTACCCTAACTTCCATCTCCAAATTTTATTCCTACCACCCATTATGACCTGGCAAACAGAGAACATTCTAGCTACCAGGACCCCTACTCGGAATTGTAAACAATAACAAAACTATTTTCTCTTACACATAGATAAAAGACAAAATGAAAAGAGCTCAAAATCAGTTCCAGTGGTAGAATTATGGGTGGGTTTTTTTCTTCTTTCTACTTTCAGTTTTCCCATGTTTTCTTTGACTATAATAAATATTAAGGAATGCTAACATTTCCTGAGCACCGATTCTGGGCCAGGCACTCTGCGAAGCACATTACATATTTGATCTCACTTACTCCTCTTTACAAATCTGTGTAAGATTTGTTTACATATAAGGAAACTAAAGAAATTAAGTAGCTTAGTAGTGAGTAGCCTGCATCTAAATCCAGGTCATCTGACATTAAAGTCAGGACTCTTAGCTACTACATGATTATTTTTATAATGGAAAAAGTACAAATTTAGAAAAAAATTATGAGATGTTAAAACTGGAAACTTTAGTTGTGAATTGATCAAAAGGAATTGCCTGGTTCTAAAAATGAGAGGGTACATGATTTGGTAGTACGTTTAGTATGGTGGTTAAGAGCCTCCCATCATTCTAGCTCTGTGACCCTGAGCAAGTTATGTAACTTCTCCATGCCATATTTTCTCCATCTATAAAATGAGATAATAGCACCTATCACAGGGCTGTTATAAAGATTAAATGAATTATATTATATAAAATATTTAAACACTTTCTGGCATATGATAAGTGCTAGGAAAGTATTGTTGTTTTTGTTATTTATTATTATTTATTCCAAGAGATTTTGAAGCCAGGCTTGTGTTCTCCTGAAAAAAAAGTTGGGCTATAATTCTCCTAAACTACTGTATCAAAGATCTTAAGAATAAGACCACCTGCCTTTCCTAATAGGATGGCTGTAAGACACAGGGTGTTAGGGGCCTGGAGATCAATCTCAGGGATGAATGGATGTATCTTCCAGGGAGAATCCCTGGTATCATTTTAACTGCACAATCAAGCCTCAGAGCAGAAACTTCCTGTTCATCTTTCTTTTCCCTTTGTGTAATATATGTAATTATTATTAAAACTGCCATAGTATCAAAGGTCTTTTTAAAGCAGGGAAAAAGTTTCTAGGAATTACCAAATTAAACTCAAGTAAAAAGTACAATATTTGGAATAATAAAAATATTCTTGCAGCAGAAACAATAATTGCCTAATATATGTTCAAAAGCAAAATGAGTCTTTCTGCTATTAAGCAAATGGATTAATATAAAAGCTTGAGTTTCACCATGGGAAGAATGCCTTAACGGCTCAGGTTTTCTGAAGTGGTGGTCTCTGCTCAGAAAGTCACAGGCCTTGAAACCTCAGGCCTGGTCCTCCAGCTGAAGTCAGTGGCTCCCAAGTCAAAGCCCAAGAAAAAATATGAAATATCAGGTAAAATCAGGGAAATGAATCCAACTAGGGAAGAACAGAGACAATGGTGGCGCCTTTGGTCTAGAGAATATAAATCAAACAAATAACTCACTTCTCACCTCACCTCTGCCCTGTGTAAACGTCTCCACCAAGGCAGCCTAGGCCACAGCACTTCTAGACTCTGGGGGTCCCCTCTCTCTAAGAAAATGGCTCAGCTGTTGGACAGCTTTTAGGCTGACCTGAAATCTGCCTTCTTTTACTCCCTGGTCTAGCTCTACATCTTGACAGGGAGGAACAAATTTATTGTGCCTGTCACAAAAGAGACTGAAATATTTGCAGACAATGATATGGTGTTCCTTTGGTTAACTTTCTTCTCCAGGCTAAATGTGGCCATTTCTGTCAACTGTCTTGATTTTCTGTCTTTCAGTATCCTATTTGCCTTGCTCTAGTTGGTCAATATCCCCCAAGAATTGTGGTACCTGCCACGGAACCCAGTACTTCAGTGTGGTCTGACCACAGCCCACTGCAGGAGAACCGAGGCCACCTGTAACCTCCACATCATTACCCTTCATGCAAAGATCAGGTTGATTTTCTTTTTCAGCAGACACATTGTGGTGTTGGCAAATATTTGACCTGTGGTTAATTAAAGTTCCCAGCTCTCTCACATGAAGAAACACCATCCAGGTAATCACCTCTATCCTGAATAGCCGGTTTTTTACTTTTTCCCCTAAATATAGAATTCTGCAGTTTTTTCTGATACATTTCTTCTCACTGAGTTAGGCAAGACACTCCAGACAATTTTGAATTCTGATTCAGTTCTCTGGCTATACTTCCCAGCTTTGTGTCACTTTGCAGGTTTAGTAAAAATGCCATAACCTATTGAAGCATTGCGAAAGTAAAGCAAACTCTTCTGACATTACTGAAAGTGTGGGCTTGGGTACACGACGCAACGACTTCCAAATTAACTTGAGTAATTTATAGACAGCCTTTTCAATTCTTTCCAACCCACCTGCATGGCATGTAATGTGAGGCACGCAAAGAGAGGCCTCTGTAGTGTGGGCAGTGAGCAAGGAAGAAAACAGAAGGAAGGAGCGACACCACCTGCACCTTCCTGCTTCCTCCGTCTTCTCTTGGTCCCAGGATTGGTCTCTCCTGTAGTCAGATCCAGGTATTACCCCTTGGGGATGGATGAGGCTGATAGGCTCCTTGTAGACCAAAGCTCAGCCTAGCCACCCACCTTCCCTGGCAGGAAGATCAGAGGCAATGGGTTGGTATCAAGGCATCATTTGAACAGGATGGATGTCCAGTGCAGCAGCCCCCATCTGTACAAAATCAGCCTTTTGACGATTGTCCATCTTCCTGACAGCAGCCGTCCCTTCCTCCCTGTTCCCTTCACCTCCACAGGGTCAGTACCAGACAGCAAAGGAGTTTTTCTCTCATTGATTTATTTCCTCCTACTTATATCCAGCCAGAGGAATCAGAGCCTAACTTTTATGACCTTAATGTTAGGAAAACAAAGTTTATTTAATAAAACTAATGAATAGAAACAATTTTATGGCAGGGAAAAGGGTGTCTAGGAATCTAGTGTCTCTGATAGAATTGAAATGAAAACATACTCTCTGAGCCTGAGCATATTCAGTCTGACTTTTATAGCTTCCCTCCCAAAGGGAGATAATCATAACATTAGTCCTTAGGAAATTCCCTTACAGTGGCTGATATGAGCTCCTTTATCTCATATTCTAAGGTCAGATCATCTCAGATGTCCTTGTCAGTCATGAGTAGGAGCCATGGAACAAGAGAGTACAGGTAGGACGCCACTCGGGAACTGGTCATAGGATCAAGCCTGGATTTCAGTACTGGCTTCTCTACCTACCAGCCGTGTGATCCTGGGGAAATTATTTTGCTCTGTGTTCCTCAGAGTTGGATAAATAAAAACAGAGTTGATGTGATAAGAATTAATCAGAAGTTTGTAAACTAGTTACTACAGTCCCTGGCATCTATTAAGTGCTCAAGAAGTATTAGTTAATTTTTAAATGTTTTTTTAATATGTATGTTCAGCTTTCTTTTTTCTAGTATTCAACTGCTATGCTTTGATCTAAAACAATTAAGAAACATGGTAACGGTTGTCACCAGGTTAGTAGGTTAGAAATCTAATCTGACCTGTCTTTGTTCAGATGAAGAAATCAAGGCTCAGGAAGGACAGTTTCCCAGGGCACACTGTGAGTGAATGGCAGAGACAGGTTTGTAAACCAGGTATCCTGACTCCCTTACTCCCAATCCTGTCCCCAATTATAGCCTCTTTTTTTTCCAGAAAGTTATCAGAATTAGTTATATAACCAAGTGTGACGTAGATGCTAGTATATGTGTGTGTGTGTGTGTGTGTGTGTATTCCTTTACATGGATTCCCTTACATATTTGTGTGTCAATCATTCCGTATATAGAAATTTTAAATATTATCTATAAGTACACATGTATAGCACAATGAATCTTATGCTCAAAACTCCTACTTTAAAACCCCCCACTTACTAAGCAGCATGAAATCATGGAAAGAACACAGAATTTGGAACTGAGTGGGTTTGGATTCAACTCCCAATTTTACCAATTTGCTTGCATGACCTTTAGCAAGTTATTTAACCCCATTGAGCCTCAATTTATTTATCTGGAAAGTATGGAAATTAACCCTTGCCAGTGGTTTTTGTGGTGCATAGGGCACAAGTGTGGGGCACAATGCCTGGTGTATTGAGATGCCCATCGTACACTGGCACCTCCTTAGATGATTCTTGCTGGATTCCCCTGAATTGGGTGTTGTGTGGGAAGCAAGTCACTGCCAGGTGCTAGTGAGATAGCAACCATGTTTGAGAGAAAAGACAGTGATCTATTTTCTTTGCCATGCATGGGATGGGGACATGGTACCTGGAGTCTCCCTGAAGGCCACTTGTGACCATAAGGTTGTTTCCTAGAGGACAGCAGCTCAGAAAGTATGCCAAGACCCAGGGTTACTTACCACAGGGGATTGTCTCTAGATTGTTCAATGTTAGGCCTTGGTTTTATTGACTGGCCTAGAGCTGTCTATGCACCAGAATCGTATATCCTGATCCTCACAGTCTATGATCACCTAAAAAGAGCTTTTGCTTTTGGCTTTTGAAGTGTTGATTGCCACAACCTTCTCTTAGTAAGCTTCCTTATTATGCATTATAAATATTTATGGCAGGCAGGAAGGAAGGGAGGTAGGTTGGCTCAAGGATGCAACAGTGATTGGCCCTTGAGAACTAGGAATAACGTTTTGTTCTGTGAGTTAATCTATATCATCAATCCATAATGGGTCAGATAAAAATAAGCAAAGTCATCTTAAAGCAACAGTATACATTCTTAGCCAAATAAGACTTCTATATCAGTGGTTCCCCAAACCAGCTAATGATCAGAGACACTTGGGATCCCTGTAAACATTCAGACTCTAAACCCTTCCACAGACCCAATCAATTAGAATTTCTAGTAGAGCCAAAAAAGTCTTTATTTCTTCATAAATCCTCCAGGTGCATTTGTGGCAACCAGCACCACCCTGACCAGCAGACTGCTTTGAGAACCACAGGTCCACTGCACAGGTCTGAAAAGGATTAACCCATATAAAGAGCAAGGTATAGGTCATAATAGGCTTGGTCAGCAAAGGGAATGTGGGAAAAAGGGCCCACTTTGCACACTTAGGCCCATGCAAGCAGAAGCCTGGAATTGGGTCCCCTGCAAGGGTGCCAGAAACATTTAGACCATCTGGAGGGTAGATTGCTGGTGAGGAGCTAGGAGAGCCAGATGAGCAAAGCCTGATGTTATCAAACATTTGGATCATCTAACTCTGCATGTCAAAGTTCCATGCTCACTGAGCAACCTTCTGATGATCTCTCTTCCCTTGAAACTGGCCTACAGGGAGAAAAGGGGCAGATCAGGCCAAATGTTTCCCACTGCAAATTAATAAACTGGCATTCTGGTTATATATCAGTCTCTTGTGTGTTAGTATGAGTCAGCATCCCTGAGTCTGATCACTCGGTGGCCCTTCCGAGATCAAGTTTCTGATGTTGCAAAGCTGAGGGCCTGACCCTGGACCCAAGTGAATTCATCAGAGTAAAAGGGTCCCATTAAGGCCCCAGGAAGCCAGCCAATTAGCCTCTCCTGGGAAAGGGAAGTGAGAAGGGTCTCATTTCCCAGGGAAACACACTATGGAAGACTTTATTGGTAATACATATGCAGTACTGGGTACATGAACTTGGGAGGAGGGGTTAGGTTCTTATAAGAACAGTCATTTCAGTTCTTAAAGGACTTTCAGATATGTTAGCATATCTGACACTTGCACCAACCTTGGAGGTAAGTCAAGAATCTATTTTTATTATTATTGGTACTATTATTATTGCAGAGATGAGGAATCTGACACATAATCACTTACCTCAGATCCAAAGTAAATGACACAGCTGGGACCAGAATCCAGATCTTTTGACTCTTACACATTATTCTTCTCACTTCTTCTCTCACTGAAAAAAGAAAATATGCTAAACAAAACCCTAAAGAAACAGTAGAAAGACCTGAATGGGATAGAGTGGGACTGTTTACCTGTGTGTACAGGGGGCTGGGTTAAGGATAGAAATATGGAAGGACAAGTTGACAGCAGAGCAGAACAGAAATGAGATCAGTGGTGATAATAAGAAAGCATATCAGTTTTTTTCTCAGCTATGAGAAATGAGGAATGATTCAGCTTAATTGAAAATATTATTTATTGAGCACCTATTGTATACAAGGCCTTGTGTGCTAAGTGTTACCAAGAGGAGCAGAGCTTAGGAAAGAACATTTTTTTAAACATGTATTTTGGTGTGATGAAGAATGAACCCCAAATCTTTTTCCTTCTTTAAAGGTAGCATTGAAGAGTGCAGTCCACACCCAAGATATTTAAGGGGAGGTGGGAAAGGGAGATTGTGGTAGTTGGGAAGCAAACTATGATTAGGACTCTGGCAGCCAAGACCATTTGGAAATGTGGGTTTGATGACATCTCCTCAGGGATGGATGTTTATGCAAAATCCTTCCTGGGTAACTAAAAAAGGATGCAACTTCCCCAACACTTTTCCATCATTGTATTTTGTATTTTATCTTAGGTCTTTAAGTCCTTAATGACTTCACCAGTGACAGGTGCCCAAATAAATCTGTCTTATAAAATGCTTTTTATATTTGTATGAAAACAAAATCTAGGTTCCAGAGGTGCAGGAATTATGAAAGAGGCAAGTTCCTGGGCTCCTCTGTCCTGCTCTGATTCGCATTACAGCCTGCTTCACAGCTGGGACAAGGGGCTCCAGCCAGACCTCTGTTAATTAGCCCGCAGACACTGCCCTGGGCTTGCTTCAGTGTTCATGTTTTGCTGACTGGTTGATCCACTTTTCTCTTTATAAATCTGTACATTCTGGGTGGCAAAGGGAGAGAGAGCTGCCTGTTCCCCACAAGATCAGTTCGTCTGGCTGGATCAGCCTCCCACCTCTCTGGCTGATTCATCAGGCTCAGTCTATTCAAACAGATGGGACTTCTATTTAGGTATTTTAATAGCATGTATTTAAGATATCCTATTGAGTCTGATCTGACAGAGGTTTGAAGAAGTGTTGATATGCTGGGAAGCAAGGCTCACTAGACAAATAACTTCTTCCCAAACCAGATAATTTGAATTAATTCAATGAAGTACTTAACTAAGAGCCTACTGTGCACCAGCGTGTACCCAACATTGAGTTAAGAGAGCCAGAAAAGAAATAGGATGCTTGGTAGACAAGCCCTTGGAAGCTTGTTTCGGTGGGGAGAAATAGTGCATGGATGGGTATCTTTGTGCTTTCACAAACATCTTGGACTGCCCGATATGTGCGAGGGCTTCAAGCAAGTAAGCAGCTCATTGGGCAGGATAGTGGCCACAGTACCTCCTTGTATCAAGCCTACATTAAACATTTCAAGGGAAAATGGCTCTCTATTGTCTCATAATGAGAAAAAATTTTTAAAGATCTAACATTTATTGAACACCTAAATTGAACATATTGAATATTCTCTAATACACCATGTTGCTTCTTGACACCATGGCTGTTGCTTGTTATTGCCCTAACTTTAAGTGACAGCCATTGTCCCACTCTGCTACGCTTATCCACATCTGATCTTTTTTTAGATCAAAGCTGACCTCCTTCAAAAGCCTGTCACTCCCAACCTTCAGGCAATAATGTTATCTTTTCTTCACAGCCTTACTGTTAGTAACATGTCTTTGGGAACTTCAGTTTAGTACCTAACAGCTTATACTGTCTTGTACTAATCTTTCAAGTTTGTAAGACTTGGATAGTCAGTGATAGTGTCAGCTCTTTAAAGGTAAAGCTCAATTTATATTTGTTCAGTTAATCAGTATTTGTTGAGCACCTACTTTGCAACGAAACACCATTGTTGGAGAAACAAATATAAATAAGAAGGATTCCTGCTCTCAAGGAGCTCACACATATATTTGCTACTCTGAAATGGAATCAGAATCTTTCTGGAAAGTATTTAGCATAGTGCCAGACACATAGTAAGTCTTCTATAAATGTGTGCTATTATTAGTTACTATTTCTCTGAGATTGGATGGGAGAGTGGGAAGTAGAGATAAGAACTGAGAATGGAAGTTATGACTAGGTTGCTTTTGGAGGTGTGTAACAGAAAACCCATTCTGATGGCTTAGACACTAGAAGGATTTATTGGCTTTCCTAGCTGAGAAAGACCAGAGGGAGGGGAATGGTTGCTAATGATTCAGTTAAGGTGTTGGCTTTATTTCTTTGTGATTCTTTTGGTACTACTCTCCCTGTGTGTTGGCTTTATCCCCAAGCTGGTAGCAAGATGACTGTAGTAATTCCAGGCCTTCGTTTACACATAATCCAGAGGAAGACAGGTTTCATCTCTCGCAGTGAGAAATCATCTCTTGAAAGTGAGGAATCTTCTTACTTCAAGGCCCCAGCAAATCTCCCCACTCATTTCAGTGTACCAAGTGAGTCACAAGCCTTTTTCTCAACCTATTCCTTGACCAAAAAAGGAATGCCATGGACGGCTTGGCTTAGTCTAGGTTCCTGACCCAGACTGGTAAGAGGATGAGATTACTATACCAGTTAAAATGGCCTGCTTATACTGAAATAACAGCCAACTCCCAAATCTCAGTGGCTTAATACAGCAAAAATTCATTTCTTGCTCTCACTCCACACTACCGGAGGTGGGCAGGGGGAGCTCTACCCTTATAGTCACTCTGGGACCCAGGATGATGGAGGCTTCATCTTGACCCACTGCAGCAGGGGGGAGGAGACATGGTGAATCCTACACTGGCTTTTAAGGCTTCTGCCTAGAAATGACATATATCACCTCTATTCATATTTTATTGGCCAAAGCAAGTCACATGGCCATACCTAACTTCAATAAGCTAGAAAATACAACCCTATCATGCACCTAGGAGAATTAGTATTTGTGAATAGCGTTGGCTCAATCAGGACAAACTGTATGGATGACTACAGAGTTGGCTTCTCTTGAAGCACATGTACTTCCCTGGGAAGGGGATCCCTTAGCAAAAAATCAGATACTGCTAGGAACGGAGCAATGGATTCTGAGTAGGTAACCGACAGTGTTTATTTTAGAAGTTATATGATGGCAACCTGATCTCAAACATCAAAGAAATGGAGAAAGCAAGACAATGAACAGACTGGCAATGGTCAAGGAGAGAGGCAACCACTGTAGGAATGAGGCCACTTGGAGATGTCCACAGCAGGAAAGGCCCAGATGAGAAGAGGCAGCAGGGCCGGCAGTGCATGCATTAGTATCTTTGCTCTGCAGTGCCAGCCCAGGCATAGCAGCATATGAAGCTGGTCAAGAAGATATGCAGGATGACAGATGACATGAGAGGCTTTGTGGGAGGTCTTGGGTTGTCAAAAAAGTTGGAGAGTCAAAGAAGCCAAGGCGTTCTCAAGCAGGCAGAGGGGCCAAAGTTGTAATATGACCCAGAACCAGTCATATTCTCAAACTAGGTTAAGTCCTTGAGAATAACCTGTAACAAAGACTTGTAGCAGGTGATACAGATGAAATGGAATCCATTTGATGGAAAGTGGAGGGAAGCCAATCTGAAGAGACACTGAAACATGTACAAGGACTTCTGTCCTACTGAGCCTACAAGTGTTAGAGAAAGAAGGTCTCCAGAGGAGAGGAGAGTGTGCATTTATGTTACCCCCATGTCTCTGCCCAGGGGAGGCAGCACAATGTAACAGAAAGAACTCTTCTAGATCAACAGTCAGCAAACTTGGGTTTGAGGCCCAGCAGTGACTATAAATATGATATGGGCAAATCGTCATAAACTTCTTTCAACTTGTTTCCTCAGCTGCAGCAAGAAGGTAATGATCCCTCCTTTACCTTCCTCAGAGCTTTATGTGGTCAAGTGAGATAGGAAAGCCTCTTGGGAGACTACAAAGCCCTAGATAAGTGTATGTATGGGATTCTAACACTGATGTGGTTTGGGAAGAAGAGTTGAAGAAATTTAGAATAGAGGTGAATACTGCCTCCAACTGAATAGAGCCCAGAGGGAAGGACAGAGTGAAGATAAAGTGAAGATATCAGTGAGATGATAAGCATTGCTTAAGTCAAAACTTTTAATTGCAAGAAATAGAAACCCAACTCCATTTGGCCTAAGAATAAAATAAAATTTATTATCTCACATAATAAAAATAATTACAAGGGTATAATGGCTTCAAGTGTGGCAGGACTCGGGTGTTCAAATGTTATGGTTGGAAATCTGTCTCTACATCTCTAGTGTCTGCCTGCTCTGTGTTGGCTTCATTTTCAGGCAAGTTCTCCTCAAATGGTGACAAAAATTGTTCCCAGCAGCTACCAGTTATGCTCTACCAGTTTGCTAACACTAGGAGGGAAAGAGAGCGACTTTTTCTCATTTCAACAAAAACCCTGAGGAACTCCCATTGTCTGGCCCAATCATACACTCCTCTCTGAGTCAGTCACTATGACTGGCATCAGCCTCAGCTGCATCACATGGACGGAGAGCTGGGGAAGAATGCAAACTGAGGGAAGTAAATGAAAACCATCCTGTCCACCCCAGAAGTAGGCTAAGAGGCTTGCTCCAGAAGTCATGATTGTGGAGAAGAGGACACAGAACAAAGGAGGGAAGAGTAGCACTTATTGGAGAAAGGCAAGTTTAAAAAGACTTACCCAGTGCACTTCAAGGGATGGTGCTGAAGCAGAGATCTGTCATTCAAAACACAGTGAGGACATACTCCCAGTGGCCTGGGGTACTCTTTGAGAATTGGTAGCTTAGGAGGCAAAAGCAACCACTGTCACAGACCTTCAGTTAGTTCTTTGCTTGGCAGGTGTTTTGTCCCTAACTGTTCAGGGCGAGGAGGGGGGAAAAGACTGTGTCAGTCTTAAAGGAGATAGACTAATGCGGAAGAGAAAGTCTCAGTGGAAAAAGCAGCTAAGAAATTATCACTAAATTTACTAGAAGTTAGAGCCTATCAAAGACATGTGAAATGCGACTGTCAGACACAGTGCGGTATGTCCTCTCCACCCACCGACTAAACATAAAGGTCCACCTGTCTTGCCTTTTCTCCGCCCCACTACATACACATTATACCTGCACTCAGGCACTTAACAGCAGGAAAGATTCTCTTGGAACATGGTCAGAATCATTCTTTGGACATCCCTGGTAGGTCACTGCCCTGAAATGAAAAGCTGCCAGCCTCCTGTTCTTGAAGCCAGTGGAAAAGGGCTGATTAAAGCTGACTTCATACTGAGAAAATACTTGTGAGAGTCAATTTAGTTCTGGATCCATCCTCTGGATCTTAGCAACTGCCATCACCACCCCCCCGATACTGGCACACTTCCAAGCATGTTCAAACAGAGGGCCTCACCTCATCTTAACCAAATGAAGATGTTAGCCAACTTCTGGCCCTGAACTTAAAGGAGTAACGATGTGAGAATAGGAGCACAGAGATCACAGTACCAGGTTCAGGCCCTGGAAGGCCAGGGTAAGTCCCTGTTGTGACTTAGAGTCTGACTCCCAGGAATAAATGGAACTCAGGGAAGCTAATTCTTCAGAGAAGAAAATTCAGCATTCCCAAATTCTTACATCATATCTATGTCTCCTACTACTCTACCCTCTGTAGCTGTTGCCAGGAAAGGCTCTCTGGTCACAAACTCTAGTTCCGGTGTTCTCTTGACTCTCACATCCAAAACAGACATCTTGGTTACAAGGCCATATCTACTCCACAGTGAATGAAGATAATTATTGTACCCAGTGCTAGGAGAGGTATTACTTTAAAAATAACACTTAAGCATAGAATTATCATATGACCCAGCAATTCCACTCCTAGGTAAATACTGTCCAAAATTGAAGACAGGCATTCAAATACCTGTACACAAATGTTCACAGCAACATTATTGACAATAGCCAAAATGTGGAAATAATCTAAATGTCCATCAACAGATTATGGCATGTACACACAATGGAATACTATTCAACCATAAAAAGGAATGAAGTATTGATACATGCTATGATATGAATGAACCTTGAAAACATGCCAAGTCAAAGAAACCAGATACAAAAGGTCACAAATTGTATGATTCCATTTATAAGAAATATCAAGAATAGGTCAATCCAGAGAAAGAAAGAATATTTGTTGTTGCTAAGGGCTGGGGGTAGGGGACAATGGGAGCAACTGCTTAATGCATGTTTGGTTTTCTTTTGGGGTGAAAATGTTTTGGAACTGGATTGAGATGGTAGTTGCACGATATTGTGAATGGACTAAACGTCACTGAATTGTTCACCTTAAAATGGTTAATTTTGTCATGTGAATTTCACCACAATAAAAAAATCTGCTCCCTGCCCAACCCAAAAGGGCAGGGGATAATTAGCTGGCATTGATATTTACCCCCTTACTCCTTCCCTTCTCTCTACCTGAAGGTATAGGTGGATCAGCTATTATGTGACCACGAAGCAACAAACATTTGCCAGACATGGCTGAGCATGAAGATAAAAGGAAGCTGGGTCTTTGATATCATGAAAGAAACCATGATATCATCAATATTATTATAAGACAAAAATCCCTAGTTGAAGAAATAGCACAATCTGCTCTTCACAAATTTCCTCTTCAAAGAATGACCTTAACCTAGCCTAAGTGAACAAACTCACACATAAGCCTTGGGTTAGATGTATTTGTTAGATCTACTTTTGGTCAGGTGGTTTCACAAGCTGCTGGGAAAATGCCCTTCGCTATGCAGATCAGCACTCACCATGGGTAAGCATTCCCAACAGCAAGACAGGTAACACAAAATAGCACTGCAAACTTGTATTAAGTATACAAGTAATGGCAGAAACTGAAAATAAAAATATTTTAATATAAAGGTCATAGTTCACTCTGGGCCTGATAAACATAATTGCTTATTCTTTCACTATGTATTGATGACTACTTACTGTGTGCCAGGCATTGAGTTGGAATACTACAGTGAGTGAAAAAGATAAAGCTCTGCCCTGATAGAGCTTAAATTCTAGTGAGGGGGAGATACAGACCACAAACACACTAGCAGTTTCACACACATCCTGCACTTATATATTAACTTAAATATTAACATCCTGCATAGAGACAACACATTAGCTTCCCACTCACCCTGATTTGGCCGAGCTCTTAGCTCCTCCATCTCTGGCACGACCTCACAGGGTGCTCAGGCCTCTCAGACACCCAGGGATCACGCCGCTTTCCACATCACAACATCGGTCTCCACAGTCAAAAAGTCTTATTTCCCTACCATGCTTGCTGAGTTATGCCTACATTTCATTCTATTTTCAGAAAAAAACAAACACAAAAAACTCACCCCAACCACTACCACCCCTAAAAAGGGAAAAATTAAACCAGAAGCAAAATCCATTACTGTTCCCAAGAACAGAGAGCCTACAGACAAAAGAAAGCCTAACTTTCTGGTAGAAGGTTGGAGAGGAGAGGAGGGTGGGCACAGCATTCAGTTCAAAACCTTGTGTATGAGGAAAAATGCAAATCATCACTTAGTACAATACATGTAACTCTAGCACCTGAAGGAAATGCCCTAGGCCAGTGCTGTCCAATAGAAATACAATGCAAGCTACAAATATGAGCCATATATGCAATCTGAAATGGCCATATAAAAACAATAGGAATGTGAAATTATTTTTAATGGTGTATTTCCTCTCACCAGCATGACATGACTACAGTATTACCTATTCAACACAAAATCAACATAAAAATTATTCATATTTTACATTCTTTATTCCCATACCAAGTCTTCAAAAACTGGTGTTTTATAACATTCCCATTTGGACTAGATAGATTTCAAATACTCAATAGCCACAGGTGGCTCGTGGCCTAGGCAAAGTACTCACAAAATTCTTTTTTCCATGAATAAAATTAATGGCTCCCTGGCACAGAAACTTCTAGTTGTCTCTCGCTGTGCCCAAGAAGCTATATTAGGCACCCTCTACTGTTAGTCCTGGAGACCATGGTATGCAAGGTACCATGAGCCACAAGTGAACAGACTCAAGAGAATATACTTATCTTTGCAATTCTAGCAAGAACAGAATTGTCAGCCTTGGGGAAAAGGCTAAAATTCCCCTAGTGCCAATTCATCTGTCTATCCATCCATCCAATTATTGAGAGCCTACTATGTGCCAGAATTAATTCTACATGCTAATGATCAGCCTCAGGGAACTCATAGTCTTCTAGGGGACACCTTTGGTGTAAATAAAATCCTAAACGAATAGAAGGTGGAATTACACCAATTTCTAAATTCTAAAGACTTTTATATTTGTTTTTTTTAATTATCATTTTTTAGTTACTTTTTTTAAATGCAGGAATAAAGAGAACAAGAAGATCCATATGTAAGTTTTTCTATTGTGGTCCTGGCTGGGAATCTAGCCATAGAGCCAACTGGTAGAAAAGAAAATGAACTGCTCTTCCCAATCTTGTTCCCATTCAGTGTCCAACTCTCTTAAAACAATACCAAAACAAGTTACGAAATATTCAATTATTTCTTCCTCAGTCATTCAGGTGATTAGAAATGAAGTACCTTGGCAAGACAGGAATGGAGAAACTGAATTCCCGATTGTTTATGCTGTGGTTTGCTACATTTGAAATACTAAACCTGCCACCCACACTAGTTCCTCAATTAAAATACCCTTCACCTGGTTTGAACTGCTGTAGCCCATCAGAAGACTTTTTTGGAAATTATTTGGCCTCATTTTAAAATATATTACCTACCACTTACTGCCAAAAAACATCACAGATAAAGGAACCATTGGTGATCCTAGCATAATCCGTTCATTATTGACAGCTGAGAAACTAGCTCAGAAAGACTGTATCAGATAACAGTGTCACAGCACAAGTCTACTTAACTGGAGCAGGGATGAGAATCTACTCTCTTGCATTCCAGGCTTTGCCAAATTGGACATTTTCTTTTTATCATTTAAATGTACTACTCTTTTAAGTATTGGAAATACTCTTTTAAGTATTGTGGTGGGGGAGGGGGAAGGGGCATCTAAGTAAGAAAAAGGCTTTAAGTGTAGATAGAATTAAAGCAGTTTTCCACCAGATACACGGTTCTGGATCACATAGGGCCAGGGTTGTTTATCCATCACCTTACTTTTGGCAAAGCATAATGAGTAATTTTTAGTGCAGTGGGAAGAGGAAAAAAGTTCCTTTTAAAGCCACAATTAACCTCTCATGCTGACTGCTGGAGGTGGGGAAATGGCTCCTTGGTTAGGGAAACATCTTGATAGGTCACTTTAGATAGTGATAAGAGGTTTCAAGGCACTACTTAGAATAGGAATAAAATATAGAATTAAGTTTTTTTCTCTAATACATTTATAAGTATCCAAGGCCCTTGGAAAGAAAGGGGTGATGAAGAGAAGAAAAAAGGAAGCTGAAATTTTAGCAAGATTTGAAGATAGGACTCTAAGTGGGATAAAACATGACAGAAGGGCAGAGACTCTTTAAGAATAAGTATGTATACAATCCACTCACATTCCTTGACTATGCAATACTGAGACAAAAACCCCCTCTCATGTCCTGCACCTTACTGCAACAACTTCAGCGAAGATCTGCTACAGACTTGTATTGGTGACACAGTGGGAGTCACACACTGTGGGAGACACTGTGGTGCAGAGGACAGGTAGAGAAGCCAGGAAGTAGGGAGCCAGAGCAGGAGATAAACCACCAACCCCTTCCGTAATGCATCCCACCACTTGCCCAACCCCTCAAAAAAGAAAGTGATACTGGAAGTATTCCAGGTATTAGATTAAAATGTTCTCTTTAAATCTTAAAGGACAGTGGAAAGATTGGGCCACTCGGGAAATTGACATTTGATTTAGAACAACAGAGCCAACCTCACTCAGAGACAATGAGTTCCTGGCCATCCCTTATTATACACTGTGGATGGTAACAACTCCAGCCATTGTGAGGTCCTATACCTAACATATTAAGGGTATCTTTTCCTATCAATGTTTTCTTTTTAATGGCTATATGACTTCATGGGAAAATAATTTAACTTATTCCTGTTAATGTATGTTTTGTATATCTATGTCTCTATCCTATTTCAAACACTGCCACAATGAATACACTTACTCATACTGTTGTCTTCACCTGTGATGTTTTTCCATAAGTCAAATTCCATACTTACACACACACACACACACACACACACACACACACACACACACACACAATGTTTCAAAGAGAAAGGATGGGTTGATAGCATCGAATACTGAAGAGCAGCCAAAGAGAGTGAGGAATAAAGGGCTGTTCAGTTGGACAATTAGGATTGGAGAAAGCTGTTTCAATGTATTAATAGGACAAAGCCTAGACCCCACATGAAAGATGGAAGAAATATGCAACTAGTTCCATTCCCTTAAGTGATAGACGAATGGATAAAGAAGATAAGATACATATAGGCAATGGACTATTACTCAGCCATAAAAAAGAATGAAATCTTGCCATTTGCAACAACAGGGATGGACCTAGAGGGTATTATGCTAAGTCAGAAAGAGAAAGACAAATACCATATGATCTCACTTACATGTGCAATATCAAAACAAAAAAGCACAAACAAAGCAGAAACAGACTCATAAACACAGAGAACAGACTGGTGGTTGCCATAGGGGAGGAATAGGGAGGATAAAATAAGTGAAAGGGATAAAGAGGTACAAAATTCCAATTACAAAATAAATTAGTTATGGGGATGAAAGTATAGCATAGGGAATATAGTCAATAATATTGCAGTATCTTCGTATGTTGACAGAATTACACTTATCGTGTTGAGCATTTAGTAAAGTATGTAATTGTCAAATCACTATGTTGCACACCTGAAACCAACATAATATTGTATTATCAACTATAGCTCAACTAAAAAAAAAAGTTGAATAGCCCTATATGAGACACACACATAAAAATCATTCTCAATGCAACTTATTGCCAGAAAAAGTTTAGGCTACACATAATTACATCTATTATTTGAAATATGACTAATAAGAGAAAAAAGTCTGAAACATGGGAAGAGCATTCATTTTAATTATGCTCCAAGATGTTACAGAGCTAGAAATTAACAAATTCCAGGCAGTATGGAATAGATATATTGCTAATATTTGACCATTAATACAACACAGATAAATGAAACATCACTTCATACAAGGCTCAGATACTCTAAAAATGCATCTTAACTTTACACACGTACTATAAAATGATAAATACTTAAAAATTACAATGCAAGGGAAAAATATTACAAAAAATACAATTTTTATAGACCCTTGTATGGAAGTTCTTTAAAGTTCTGCCTTATGGAATAATACCGTGCTAGATATCAGAACCAAAAGTAAACTATGTTCCTTGAGGTTACAACGCTCAACAATATACTGGACATACTCTAAAATACCAAGTCTGACAAGAACCAAAAGAGAAATAAAAAGACCTTCAATGATGAGAGAAAAGAGATTAAGAGTAATCAACTGTGATACTTTGATTTCTGCCTCATTTAACAATTTACAACACTGTGGATGGAAGGAAAAAGAAGGGCACCAGTCCCAGCTTTACAGAAAGAATTTCCAAACTCAGGCAATTCTATAAGGCACTGTTGCCAATGCTCTCCATTCTTCAACTCTTTACATGGACTCCTTGTCCCATATCTATTTTTTTTCTAATTTCTTCATAAGTGTTTACTAAGTACACTTTGTTTTTTCTACTAACAGCATTCAAACCCAATAGCATTAAGCCAAACAAAAGAATCTATAAGTTAAGTCAGTACTAAAAACACAAATTTTGGTTTAGATATTAATCATGAGATTTAGGCATATCCATTCCTCTGCTGCACATATTCCTACCTCCCCCTTACCGACTACATCCTTAATTGTGAGGCAATATAAAGTTTTAAGATTTTTTTTCCCCTTATCAATGATCTGCTTGTTGACAAGCTGCTTGGTTGGCAACAGTATAAGGAACTGTTTGGAATGCCTGGTCAGAATAGAACAAAAAAAAAGATGTGGTGAATTTCTGTAACATATTACAGTGGGCTTCTGCAGGCAGGCAGGAAGAATTTGCCCTACAGACCTCCAATACTTACTTCAGCAGGAAGAAAAATGAATCTTAAAGAGGAAAGAAAAAAAAGGTTAGATAAGGGAATAGAGTAAAATATTAATACTGTAGTAATAGCAGGGAAGGGAATGCTTATAGCCAACCAACCTTGTGGGGAAGCTTCTGGCATAAAAATCAAATTTTCTCTCCCATTATTCTTTGAGCAAGATTAATAGTTGCTTTACAATAAGAGGGGCAGAAAGCCACTTAAAACACTTTTCTTCAAAGGTAGGGAATTTCTTTTTGAAATGAGCAGTTGAGAAAGGAGGTAAAGTGATGGGAAGCTCACTCAAAGAGGTCCTCAAACATGCGTTGTCCCATTGCTATGTATGCTTCCTTCTCCTCCGGTGTCATCTGGGCCACCAGCTCTGGCCGTTGGCTCACTTCACTATAGGAGAACGGACGGCCAGCCACCATGACAATGGGGTCATCTGTTACTTCCTCAAACTCATTGTCCTCATCGTCCTCGTCCCGATGATGTGCAGCCACAGCTGCTGGACGGGGTGGGGAGTCATCATCTGATTCGCTGGTCTCACTCTCCGAGTCACTGCCATTGGCAGTGGTCACAGGAGCAGCGGCCCCCACTGAGCCCACTGCGGCAGAGGGGGTCTTCTTCTCATGAATAAGCAGAGCCCGCATGACCTCCTCATTATCATCCAGCCCTACACGGCCCTCCTCACGCTCCTGAAATGCATCTATATCTATGCCACCTGGAAGAAAAAGCCCAGAAAATCAATATTCTCAAATATAAAAGGCATCCCTTTGTAACTAATGAAATATGTAATGTTTTAATATATTTAAATATAGGATAATATTATAACACAAACTTCACTGGTTTCATTTTTTGAGCTACCATCCATAAGATATGCAAAATGTTTCTAACAAACTGGAACTTAGGTGATAGCTGGTTAAGTACATGGGTTTTAAGAGTAATACAGCCTGGGTCTGCATCCTAATTCTTTCACATGCAAACTATACCACCTTGGGCAAGTTATTTGGTCACTAAACTTCAGCACCTTCTTCTATAAACTGGGGTGATAAAACCACCTACCTTCTAGGTATTGAGATAAAAACATATGTAATAATGTCTATGAAGGATCAAGTGTACTAGCTAGCATAATAGGAAATCAAAACATGGCTTCTCACCTTGCTCAGAGTAAAAGCTAAAGGCCTTGAATGACCTATAAAGTCCTACATCATCTGGAGTTCTAAGGTTTGTGAGGATCAAGATGGCAGAATGGGAGGATCACCAGGTCACCTCCTACAGACTCACCAAGGTTGCAACTAAATACAGAACTATAACGAATAATCCTAAAATCTGTTTGGAACCATAAAGGCTCTGAACAACCAAAGCAATTTTGACAAAGAGGAACAAAGCTGGTTACAGTAACACACTCCCAGATTTCAAAGGATACTATAAAGCTATAATAATCAAAACAGTATGGTACTGGCACAAAAACAGACATGTAGCTCAATGGAGCAGAAATACACAGAGAACCCAGAAAAAAACCTATGCTTATGTGGTCAATTAATCTACCAAAGGGGGCAAGAATATACAATAGAAAAAGACAGTTTTGTCAATAAATAGTGCAGGGAAAACTGATAGCTACATGCAAAAGACAGAAACTGGACCAATTTCTTAAACCTTATACAAACATGAACTCAAAACAGACTTAAAATGCAATGTAAAGACTTAAATGTAAGACCTGAAACCATAAAACTTCTAAAGGAAAACATAGGCAGTAAACCCTTGAATATCAGTCTTAGCAACATTTTTTTGGATTCTGCCTCCTCAGACATAGGCAACAAAAAGCAATAATGAACAATTGGGACTACATCAAACTGGAAAGGTTCTGCACAGGAAAAGGAAATCATGAACAAAATGAAAAGGCAACCTACTGAATGGGAGAAGATATTTGTAAATAATATATCCAATAAAAGATTAATATCCAAAATATATAAAGAACTCAGACAACACCAAAAAACCGACTATTCAATTAAAAAGTGGGCAGAGGACCTGAATAGACATTTTTCCAAAGAAGACATAAAGATGGCCAATAGGTACATGAAAAGATGCTCAACTACCAGGGAAATGTAAATCATAACTACAGTGAGATATCACCTCAACACAGTCAGAATGGCCAATATCAACAAGGTAAGAAGTAAGAAGTGTTAGCAAATATGTGGAGAAAAGGGAACCCCTGTACACTGTTGGTGGAATGTAAATTAGTGCAGCCACTATACAAAACAGTATGAAGCTTCCTCCAAAAATTAATAGAAAGAGCTCATGATCCAGCAATTCTACTTCCAGGTATTTATCCAAAAAAAAGGAAAACACTAATTTGAAAAGATATATGCAGCCCTATGTTCATTACAGCATTATTTACAGTAGCCAAGATATGGAAGCAACCTAAATGTTCACTGACAGATAAAGGGATAAAAAGGATATGGTGTATATGTATATACAATGGACTATTACTCAGCCATAAAAAAGAAGGAAATCTTGCCATTTATGACAATATGGATGGACAGAGAGGGTATTATGTAAGTGAAATAAGTCAAAGACAAATACATATGATTTCACTTATATGTGGAATCCAAAAATGAAACAAATAAACAAAACAAGACAGAAAGACTCATAAATACAGACAACAAACTCTTGGTTACCAAAGCGGAGTGGGATGGGAGGATGGGCAAAATAGGTGGAAGGGATTAAGAGATATAGACTTGCAGTTATAAAATAAGTAAGTCACAGGGATGTGAAGCACAACATAGAGAATATGGGCAATACATTGCAGTAACTATGTACAGTGACAGGCAGTAACTACACTTACCATGAGGATCATTTCATAATGTATATAAATGTCAAATCACTATGTTGTACACTTAGAAGTAATATAATAATTGTGTTATCAATTATACTTCAATAAAAATAAATAATAAATAAAGTCCTACATCATCTGGAACCTCTCCTGCCTACCTACTTAACTTTTCTTCCTTCCCCTCGCTCATTTTGCTCCAGCCACAGTGGCTTCCATGGTAGTCCTTGTACACACCACACACACTCCTACCTCAGGGCCTTTGTACTGCCTGATTCCTCTGCCTGGGGTATTTTTCCTCTAGGTATCCACACAGCTAACTCTGTTATATCTTTCATGTCTTTATTCAAATGTTACCTTCTTTTAATTTATCCTCACCCCTCATTTCTAGTGGTATTTTTTTCCCACAGCACTTATTTTCTAATGTATTAACTTATATCTATTGTCTTTGTCGTCTCCTTTCCCAGGACATAGGTTCTCCACAACAAACACTTTTTTTTAATTCAGTGATATATCCTATGCACCCAGAATAGTGTCTTTGACTTTAGGCACTGAATAAATACTTGACAAATGAGTGAATAAATGGCAATCTTATTTTCCTGAAGCAAAGTTTTCTTTGAACTCTTTATCAAAAGGAACCTAGCATTAGGAATGAAGCTTCTCTCACCACAAACCTCATTTCCCTTTGCATACACAGCTTGCCTGATATACTACTATAGATGAAAATTTTAAGAAAAACTTTTGTATTCTGAAAATACCACCAAACATATTTACATTTAAAAATAAAAAGGATTAAAGGTATTGTTTGGAACCTAACTCCTTGATTCAAATCCTGACTCAACACTTATTAGCTGTATGATTTTGACCAAGTTACTTCATCTCTCTCTGCTTAAATTTTCTGAAGTACAAAAAGGGAAAAACATAATATATCTATCTCACTGGATTACTGTAGGGATTAAGTGAATATCTGTAAAGTGGAACTTTAAATTAGTGTTATTTATCATCAGGCCTGGCACTTAGATTAGTGTTATCTATTATCGTCATCTGGAGAAGGTGCAGAAATTACCAATCCTGGCCAAGGATGAAGTGACAGCATCTTCTCATTAACACATTAGAATGGACCTGCTGTAAACCTGGACATTGTAGAAAGCCTATTAGAATTCCTGAGATGAGACAATGGGCAGGTAAGAGAAAAAGGAAAACATGAACTGAGTTAAAAGTTTAGGTCAGAAAAAAACAGGTTTTTGATAACAAGGATGTAAAAATGAGAATTAAAATCAAACTTAATTACTTTAAAGCATTGCCATGGCTATCTTCCCTGGCTTCTAAAATCAGTGCTTCTAAAAAAAAAAAAGAATTTTCCAAATAGCTTAATATTACTAATATAGTATTTTGATTAATGTTTAAAGTAAATATTAAATTAGGAGAAAAGAAATTTGGTTTTATAAATTAAATGAAGTCATATCTAAAAGATTTCTGACAAGGGTCTTGAGGGGCTTGGGAAGAAAAGGAATTGTTCAGTTATAGATGAAGACAGGAAACAAAAAGTCAGGCTAAATGAGCAAATCTCTGAGTGGTAAAGTAGAAACACTAGTGTTAGGAATAGGCTTATTTAATAGAGTTATAAATTACAAAGATGTTTACTGGGAAATTGTCAGATTCACTGATGATGCTAAGCAATTCTGGGTGCTTAAAGGCCAAGCTGACAGCAAAAAATATAGGAAGAACTGAAGGTTGTATAAGGGCAGAAAAATAGCAGATCTATTTCTATATTGGCAAGTGTAAGAAAATCTGCCTTTAGAAAAATAATCTAAAAAAAAATCTAAAAAAAGTCTATCAGATACAGGGCATGAGAGAGTCTTAAAAGCTCTCTGCACATGTTTCTGGAGTTGTTGGTCTTAATATGCTTCCAAGCCTGAAGCAACAAACCGAACATCAGATAAAAAACAGAAAGATATTGGAAATAAAACTCAAATCATTAACGACGAATCCATGCATGAACAACATGTATTGTTCTGGCCACTAGGTCTCAAGTAAAATATATTACAACTGGAGATGGTCCAGAAAAAGACAATTAAAATAAAACAAAAATGGTAAGTGGAGGTGGCTTAGGGGATGATGACTAACTTGTAAGGAAAGAAGAATCAAAAGGAATCCAAACATTCAGTGTAGTAGTGAGGACATGACTGATGTGTATAAAATTCTGAAAGATATTAAAATGACTATAAGTCTGAGGAAAATTAAGTGTAGGACAATTAAGACTCACTTTACACATTCACTGGATAAAGCTTATTCCACTATCATAAAGCCTAATGAAGACAAATTTAGACATGATAGTATACTCTCCTATTTTCTACATAAGGATTTACAGAACTGAACTGGGTAGACTAGAGGGCTATTTAAGGCACTTGGGATTCAAATTCAATTATTCTAGGAATTGTAAACACTGAATGCTAAGCTTAATAGCCTAACTGTATATAATATTGGTTAACAATAGTTCTATTTTATTCAATTATGTTTCTAAGTCAAAGAAAAGAAGGTTCAGTTACTTTAAGAAAGGAAAGAAGTCAGTTGGGGAAAAGACTCCTTAATTGCTTAAATTAAATTGCTGACAGCCTAACTACTATATAATCTAAAACAACTTGAGTCAAGATAACATCACAGACAAGTTAATCAGTGGGAAGGAGGGACAGTGAAGTATGGTTGCCAAGGAAAACATTTTTCTGATTGTAATTAAAACACTAAAGTGAATTACACTAGAGGTATTACCTGTTTTACCATCACCACTCAACTCCATACTACTTTTACGATTCTTTGCATATACAGTAAAGAAATGCTCATTTTAAAGGGAAAAGAGGTCAGGAGAAAGGCCAGAAACAAGTGGTTTTCACTTATTGATAATTCTTTTGCATTAAGAACCATACTCAGGTGATATGTTAGCAATGATACATAACCTGGGGATTGGGGCATGTAGATTCTAATACTGATGAAATCTAACCAGAGATAGAGACTCCCCTTCATTTCTGGTTCCCAGGTTCTGAGTAATCTTTGTCCAGGCTTAGCCTCCCATTCTCTATATACTCAACCCAAGTCCAATCATCACCGCCAAGTCTTTGAATTCAATAACTTAGGCCACAAATCAAAATGTAAAATCTTGCAGTTCTCAAACTTCTGAATCAGATTAACCCTTCAGAGCTCAAAGAGATTTCTAAAAATTTCCAGTATATAGTTCCATTAACCTTCTTGGATGATGAGAGAACCCTTGATCCTTTACTCAGGTGATATCTTTTTATATATTTCAGGTAGCACAAACTTCTCGGTATTTATGAGAAAGCAACAGAACAAGTTTGGACTAGTGCATAGTTATGGCTCCCAATTCAGAGAAAGGAAAATGCATGTAAATTAGGACAACAGAAGAATAAAAAAGAGGTGATTGTGGCCACTTTGAATACAATAGCACTTGACAAAGAAACTAAGATAAAGAGATGGTAATTTCTCAAATCTAAAAATGGACATTTAAAAAGCTGTCTATTTGTTAGTTCAACTAAGTTGAAGGTAATGCAGGTACACTGGTTGGTTTTAATGCTTCTTGCTTGATTTCTTACTTCCTGCTTTAATAGAATTTCTTTGTAAAACAGATATAGCGGATTACCAATAAAACTAAGAATTACCCAGGCAATTTCCCACTAAGTTCCTTCTGTATTGAACCCAAGACATATTATTTTCCTGACTTCTACTCTTACCTTCTTTCATCTCTTCAGAACTAAATGCTCCTTGGACAGTGCTCTCTCTCAGCCAAATGGGTCTCTCTTTGGCAGATTTCCCATCCAGTGAGGCTCGATGAAGGTCTTCTTGGTCATCCATGTTAATCACAACATTCTGAGTGTATAAGTCCTCATAGGAGGGGCCTTTGGTGGCCCATGCTTCCCGGTGGTGCCCACCTGTCAGGCCAGCAGCCCCAGCAGCAGCTGCTGCATGGTCTTTGCTATATAAAAAGGTTAGAAGACAAAGTAAAATCTTGGTGTTGGAAAAGAAGTACAGCTGGGGAGGTGGTTACTTTAGTATTAAATGCTATTTAACATTCATGTACGCAGGCATTAATTCTGAGCAACCTGATACCTCAAAGTAAAAGAGGCATGAGTTAGAAGAACATATCATATTTATATTTAAGTTTCTCAAAAACTGGATTGTCTGATATATAAAAATGATTGCGATTTTATAGTTTAAGATGTTTTAATAAATCTAATTGGGAGAGGGGATACTGTTTATGGTGACATAATCCACTTAAAGACTAGTCTGGCAAAAAAATCTCTTTCAGTCACTTTTTTCAAGAGTATTTTTTTAAAAACAAAACAAAAAACCCAAAACAAACAAAAGACATGTTATATTTTAAAAACACTCTCTCACCTCAACCCAGAATAATTCAAAGTGTTTCTGCATGGTTTTCTCTTTCTTTTGTGTGCTAAAATTCTATAAAAGTATTCTATCTACAAAGCCAGACCTTAACTTAGAATTCATGTTTTCCTGTTACTCAGCAGATAAGCCATGTCCGTATGCACAGACCAGCCTCCTTCCTGTAGAGCTGTATCTTTCTATCTCTACACCTCTGCTGACTCCTCTACCCATCCAACCATTTCTACCGTGAAGTTAAGTACCATGATCATTTCTCTATTTTGTTTTACTTTCGACCTGGACTACCCACGATCTCCTAAGCCTCTTTCAGGCCTGATCATTCCTTATCTTTTGCTAGTTATGTTTCCTCATCTCTATGAGTTAACTTTTCAGTCTTTCTGCAGCTCCATTTTATCTGCTTGTTTCATTTTCAATCTGCTCCACATTCTTTTGAATATACCTGATTCTCCAGGCCTAAGCTCATGCCTTGTCTATCTCTGCCTGCTACTGATGCTTTCCCCGCACCTTCTGTGCACAACTCTCTCTCTCTCTCTCTGTTCACATAGTTTGTTTTATCCCATAAGCTATCTTTATGTTTCATGAACTATCTACTCACTGAGTGCCTGCTCTGTATCTTTCTCAATACCTTTTGCTGAATTTGTTTCACTATCTACTGACTGACTCTCTGGGCCCCACATTTCTCCTTTACTTCTCTTCCTTTTTTTTTCTAAATCTTTTCCATGGATCCTGGACTGTCTCCTGTGTGGAACCCTGCCTCATTTTGAGCTTAACCTAAACTTCTTCATGTATCTTTATGTTCTGTTACACTTCTCTCTCAGAATCCATTCACTGTTTTTCTTTCTCTTTGGTCCTACTTCATTACTGCTTACTCCACTATTTTTCATTTTTTCCTGGGCTCACTTACATCCACTTGAGTTTTCTGTCTCAAACTCAGCTGACGTTTCTCTGAGGTATATCTGAGAATATGTAACTGATTGGCCCATCTCTCCCTGAGAACACTGTTTCTGATCATCCTCTGGTGGTAATCTTGGACTTGGCCCATCCCTCTTGTTCTGCCTCCTGATCTAAAAGGTTTGTCTCAATTTAATCCATACCTGTCCCTAGTCATTCTCTTCTCTCTCCTGCCTGATCCTGATCCACATTGTCTTCTTTTAAAAGGCTGTGTTGCTGCCTTCTCTATAATCTGAGTCTGCTAGAAGCTGGCTTTTTAAATTTTGTTCTCCCTCAAACATTCACTTTTCTTTCTCTCCTCCTCTGTCTGGCCTGACCTGACCTGTACTATTAGGCTTCTGTGCTCACTCTACATTCTTAGCCCCTCCTCTCTCATCCAGTTGTCTCCTTGACTTCTTTTAATGTCTCGTCTGTCCTCAGCTAATGTCCTTATCATGTCATGATGAGCCTGCTCTATCTGCCCCCAAATGTGTCTACCTGGGCTAGCCATATGCCTTTGCCTTTCTCCATCCACTTAGCATTTCTCTAGCTCTGAACTGGCCAGCTACAACTCTGTCCTTATGTTTCTCCTTCATCCAGGCCCATAAATGATCCAGTCACTCTTTCTAAAGCTACTGTTTCTCCCTATGCATAATCTTGAACACATAGTTTTCATCTATGCTCTTTAGCATTAACTCTGAAGACTATCTTCTGAAGGTCAGCAAATATTCAGTGCTTTGAGAAGAACAAGACAGAAGGAAAAAAGAACAGGACAATCAAGATTAGTGTTAGCCATGGTGTGGGCAATCACGGGGAAAACAGTGTAGCACAGAGAAGGCAAATAGTGAATCTGTGGCATCTTACTACACTGATGGACAGTGACTGCACTGGGGTATAGGTGGGGACTTGATAATATGGGTAAATGAAGTAACCACATTGTTTTTTCATGTGAAACCTTCATAAGAGTGTATATCAATAATACCTGGAAGAAAAAAGATTAATGTTAGCATGAGACTACTTTTAAAATGTCTTTTTTGTCTTCAGTACTCCATCATAGAAACTCAACATTGGTTTTATTACAGTTTGAGGCAGAAGAAATTTTACAAATTTTAAAATTTGGAAGAATCTTTTTTTAAAGATATTTTTAACCATGGAGAGTTGACTACACAGATTTCTACCTTCACCACAGACACAAACAAATTGAAATCATCAGCAAATGTGACACTAATGAAAATCCAGATGACAGAGACGTAGATCATTCCTTTTGCATACTGAAACATTTCAATTTCTTCTATTGAGAGAATATACACATTTTACTTAAAAATGACAAAAGTGACAATTTAGTTTTGAATCATCTTATTTAAGAAGTTTTAGAACCAAACTAACAATGATGCTACTTATTAAAAAAAAAAAAACAATGAATTACTATTGTCTATGAGCTTCCACACAACTCTACCAATGTTTCCTTTCTTACTCTTGGGGCAAGATGGCTATTAAAGACCCGTCACACTCTGAAACATATCCTATGACACAGAAAGGCTAAATCAATACCACTTCCAGGGTATTGTATCCAGGCAGTGGAGCTTGTCAAATGCTTGGTGAGGCCACATGAGCCCAGGTCACACCTTGTAACCTAACTCCAGGACTTTCTCCTGACCAGGTGGAAGCAGTTCTACTTCACTCTGGCTGGCAGCTCCAAGTACCCCATTCTCTCTCTCTTGCTTGCCTCCATTTCCCCCTTTCTTCACTAGCAACCAGGCTATTGGACAGCCTCTTTCCTAATCAGTTTATTTCCTGATTCTTCTTCATCCTTGGAGTCACCATCATTCCTAATGATAAGTGAGGTGATTTGGTACAGTGAGCTGCTGTTGGGCCCCTGGCATCGCTGTATGAGTCCTGTCTTTGAAATGGAGTGAGGGCTATCCAACTAAAGATCCTGGGATGGGAGGTGGACTGTAGTAGGTAGGGAACAGTAGGGGCAGGATGCCAGAGGTGGTGGTGAATGAATGCTATTACAGTGGGGAAGCATCTTGATAAACAGGAAAATAATTATAGTTAGAAGAAGAAACACAAAAAGAATTCATAGAGAGCACTGTTCTGTGTGGAAAGCAATCAGAGAGAATGCTGACACATACCTCAACAAGAAATAACCCATAGGCTTAGAAAATTATTTATTTTTATAAAAGCAATTTCCCTCATAGTCTTCTATGTTGGAGTTACAGTATTACTTAAGTCAACAGAAAAAGATTCAAAAACCAAATTCTTTACAAGGAACCAAATGACCAATAACAAAAATGTAAGGTTATCTGTGATGTGGATGATATTGGCTGCCTACCAATTGTGGCTTCTCTTTTCCTTACTGATTTTACTCAAATACTGATGGCTATTTGCTCCAAAGAACTCTAGGACCTTCCCCAGACGTAGGAGGTCAACCATAACCAGTCTAAGCACCAATCATGTGATCTCACTTCCTTTGTCAGATGCTGGTTAAGAAATAAGTGTGTAAAGCAATTCTGGCTAGTGAGACATTGGAGGATAGAGAATGATGAAGGCTGACCTCTGGGGAAGGCTTCTTCAGTCTTAAAATAGGACACAAAGAAGGAATGGTCCCTTCTTCTGCATTTGGACATTTTCATCTACATATGGTACCTAGAAACACATGGCCATCTTAGGCTTGCTCTCCTCATGGTCCCAAAAGGACAACTAACAGGCGAAATTCAGTGGAGTATAATCATGGAACAAATCTGATCCTTGAGGATGTAGTAGAGCTGTGAAATTAATTCTGAACTGTACTACCTCAGGACTTTTGGTCATGCTAGACAAGTTTTACTTACTGGTCAAGTTACCTGTAGTTGGGTTTTCTGTTATCAGGGGTAAAGGCATTCTAACTTCTAACATTCTAACATTCTAACCCATGGTGCTAGGCTAGAAATTTCATAATAGCTTGTGTAGATAAAAAACTTTCTGTACAACTGGGTTGTTTTTAACCACCTAAAAGAAACAATTTGGTCAGAACTGCCAGGACTGGCAGGCATTTCTGCAACATCAGTACCAGAGTGTGTAAAATACTAAGAGTGCTAAAAACTAGTTACAACTTGGACTATTGGGTTCTATGAAGGGTATAAACTCTAAGCCCTCAGCTTCACTCTAGGAAAGAGAAAGAAAAGGGGTAGAGTAGGAAAACTCTCTGACCTCAATCTCATTGATGCTTTTCAAAAAAGAACATAAACTACTTTTTAGGGTCTGGCAAAACTAATGCTACCTCTGCAATTCAAACATCAGGGTACACTGATAAGAATAGGAACCATAGTAAAAAGCATTAACCCACAGGTCATATCTACAATACTTCACTTCCAAGGGAGCTGCACTGACAACTAAGGAGGACAAGAAATGTGTGTTAAATGCTTCAAAAACAAAAAAGTGAATGCTGTATTCCTTAAAGAACTTCAGCCTTCAGAACTTGACTAGGAAAGTTCAAATAATCCCAAGAGGGACAACAAATTTAGGATTAGCTAACAATTGGCTAAATTGCAGCAGGCCAAAGCAGAGTGAACACTTGTAGTCAAACCTAACAATTTAAAGATTTTTGCCCAAGGCCCACACTGTTCTGTATTCAGTACAAATTTCATCACAGACACAAGTTAATCAGACAAGTACCGGCAGAGCTGAGAACCTGTGTAAGTCTTTAGTCTCCTGGTAAATGACTTACCACTCCTGTTTTCCAAAAGACAGGTAGTTTCAACAAGGGAGAATTTAAATGTGTTCCTGCTAAGAGCACAGGGCCTATACTCACCTCTGTTTCAGAGCTGGTATTTCTGTGGGCTCTGGCTCAAGTATTTCATAGGCCAAGTTCACATCCTCTGTCTCCCGAAGCAAAGCATAAATGGGCTCAATTTGTTCATTAAATCTTGCCAAAAGTGTGCGTGCATCTTTTTTGGGCATTGCTGATTCATCTTCTTCTACTTCTGTATGGCAAAAAGTACAGCGAAAAGTTCCTACAGAGAAAACAAAAGTGTCAGGTAAGGGAAGAGAAATTCTCAAGACTAATCGTTGGCTAACAGTTTATATCTCCACTTCTCCTCTAACATGTTATTATTAAAACTTTTATATATACAGAAAAGATGAATTTTACAGTGAACATCTAGCCACATGCCCACTGCTGAGATTCTACAATCAATATTTTGCAATATTTATCACATATTAATCTATCACTTTTATTATATTTCAAAGCATTTTTACTCCTAAGTACAGCATACAGTTTTTAGCAGTTTTTAATCACATTTCTAACATATTCATACTTATTTTAATTTAAAACCAAATTCTTGACAGCTTACCAGTGAAATCTGTACCCTTTCCCAAGAGCCTTCTTTTGCACATTACATATTTAGGTCTGTGTTATGGAGAAAGCCAAAGAAACACTTGAAACCAAGTCTCCAGGCCATCTGTACATTGTCACAAGGGTATTTTATTTCTTTAAACTTATTAACCACTTATATCTTAAACAAATTTAACCAATCCATTTCCAAAACTAAAATTCAAGAAGCCTTACTTCTATATCCCTCACATTCAACTTACAACTAAATTGTAGTTAATTCCTTAGAAACATCTCAGATATTTCACTTCTACTGTCATCTCTTCTGATCTAGGACCCCATTACTCAGGCTGAAACAACTTTCTCAATCTGGTCTCTGAACCTGTAGGTTCTCCCTCTCCAGTTCCAAGACTCCTAATGACACCATTTTTTCATCTCATCCCCTTGTTCTAAAGTCTACTTAGTAGCTGAATTTCTAAAGTCCATGGAATGAAATCTAAATTTCTCATCATAATATTTAAGACCATGTAAAATTTGGTCCAAAAACATCAAAACCCAACCATAGCCCTTCATCTGTCAAGTAAATTCAAACATTTGAGAGACAATATACTAGACATCAATATATACTTTATTTGTTTAGGACTTTCTTTCTAAAATACTTTCATGCACACTTTTTGATCCTTATACCAATCCCATAGAGTAGCATCAGAACTGAGGCTCTGTGATTTGTCCAAAGTCACAAAGCCAGCAATTTAGACTTAATGCAATCTCTATCAAAATGCCAACATCATTTTTCAATAAAATACAACAAATAATTCTAAAATTCGTATGGAACCATAAAAGCCCCCAAAAAGCCAAAGTCATCCTGAGAAAGAAGAAAAAAGCTGGGGGTATTACACACCCTGACTTCAAGCTGTACTACAAAGCTACAGTAATCAAAACAGTATGGTACTGGCACAAGAACAGACCCATAGATCAATGGAACAGAATAGAGAGCCTAGATATAAACCCACACATACATGTTTAATTAATATACAATAAAGGAACCATGAATGTACAATGGGGAAAAGAGAGTTTCTTCAGTAACTGGTAATGGGAAAACTGGACAGCTGCATACAAGAGAATGAAACTGGATTACTGTCTAACTCCATACATAGAAGTAAACTCAAAATCGATCAAAGACCTGAATGTAAGGCATGAAACCATAAAACTCTTAGAAGAAAACACAGGCAAAAATCTCTTGAACATAAGCATGAGCAATTTTTTCCTGGATATATCTCCTCAGGCAATGGAAACAAAACAAAAAATGAACAAGTGGGACTATGTCAAACTAAAAAGCTTCTGTAACAGCAAAGGACACCATCAGCAGAACAAAAAAGCAATCTACAGTATGGGAGAGTATATTTATAAATGATTCATCTGATAAGGGGTTAACATCCAAAATATATAAAGAACTCATCTGCCTCAACACCAAAAAAACAAATAACCCAGTTTAAAAAATGGGCAGGGGACCTGAACAGACATTTCTCCAAAGAAGAAATACAGATGACAAACAGGCACATGAAAAGATGTTCCACATCACTAATCATCAGGGCAAATCAAAACCACAATGAGATATCACCTCACACTAGTTAGAATGGTCACTAATCAAAAGGCTAGAAATAACAAGTGTTGGCGAGGATGTGGAGAAATGTGAACCCTCCTACGTGGTTGGTGGGAATATAAATCGGTACAGCCACTGTGGAAAGGAGTATGGAGGTTCCTCAAAATTAACTAAATATAGAAATACCATTCAACCCAGTAATTCCACTTCTAGGAATTTACCTGAAGAAAATCAAAGTCACATAACCAATAAAAGTAATGACAACAGCTTATTCTGTTACTTACTGAGTACCAAGAATCACCAAGCCTCTGAGGATGGGATCATTCTGGCCCATTTAAATCTGTAAAACTCACAGATTTTACAGATTTAAAAAATACAGATGCTCCAAGGGGTAAGTAACTTGCTGAAGATCATGTAACTACTAATTCTGGGGAGGGGGCAGGATTAAAAAACAAACTTGTTGAAACTCAAACTCTTAAACATGACTTAATAGTCTACACCACTAGCCCCACTGAGATCCACAGTTTGGTTCTTTCCCCAGTGCCAGGGATGTGCACCCTTCCTTCCTAACCCAATTTACTGGAGGGATTAAAAGAGATCATCCAAGTACTTAATGCCTGACACAGCAAATACATAAACATTTAGCTATAAGAAGCTCCATATGTGACCGATACATAACCATACCCCATAACCCCTCTTCCCCCAAGTAAGGAATAAACAAACTAGACATCTCTGCCTTAATATAACCTAGATCCTATTGATATATTATAAGTAGAATAAGTTTCTTTACTGCTTCTCACACATGAACAGTCAAAACCATGAAAATTCTTTGTTCACAAAACCCTGTCTAAAACACTCTTCATCCATCCTCCTGTCCAAATGGTACCTAAACTTGTACATCTCTTCCAGATAAGTGAGAAAGAGAGAGAAAAGCAGCCCTTCATAGCTAGGCTGTGATGTTTTTCTGCCAAACCAAATCTCACAGATCACCAACATCAGACAAAGTTCTCTGTGATGATGATGGAAGAGAGGTAAAACCAAGTCTGTCTGACTGAGCCTGAGCCTGAGAACAGACAAAAGCAAGGTCTCTATACAGCCACAAAAATATCTCAGCTACCACAAGTAACTGCAGCTTCTTTACCAATTACAGTTTTAGTCTCACCCAGTGCTTCTTACCTCCTAGATAAGATTTATTAAGATACCCAATCATCAGGGAAATGCAAATTAAAACCACAATGAGATATCACTTCACACGAGTTAGGATGGCTAACATAGAAAAGAATAGGAACAACAAATGCTGGCAAGGATGTGGAGAAAGGGGAACCCTCCTACACTGCTAGTGAGAATGTAAACTAGTTTAACCATTGTGGAAAGCAATATGGAGGTTCCTCAAAAAACTAAAAATAGAAATACCATTTGACCCAGGAATTCCATTCCTAGGAAGTTACCCTAAGAATGCAGTTTCCTAGTCTCAAAAAGACATATGCACCCCTATGTTTATCGCAGCACTATTTACAATAGCCAAGAAATGGAAGCAACCTAAGTGTCCGTCAGTAGATGAATGGATAAAGAAGAGGTGGTACATATACACAATGGAGTATTATTCAGCTATAAGAAGAAAACAAATCCTACCATTTGCAACAACATGGATGGAGGTAGAGAGTCTTATGCTTAGTGAAATAAGCCAGGCAGAGAAAGACAAGTACCAAATGATTTCACTCATCTGTGGAGCATAAGAACAAAGAAAAAACTGAAGGAACAAAGCAGCAGCAGACTCACAGAACCCAAGAATGGACTAACAGTTACCAAAGGGAAAGGGACTGGGGGGGTTGGGTGGGAAGGGAGGGAGAAGGGAAATAAGGGGCATTACGATTAGCACACATAATGTAGCAGGGGGGCACGGGGAAGGCAGTAAGTATAGTATGGAGAAGACAAGTAGTGATTCTATAGCATTTTACTATGCTGATGGACAGTGACTGTAATGGGGTATGTGGTGGGACTTGATAATGGGGAAAATCTAGTAACCACAATGTTGCTCATATAATTGTATATTAACGATAACAAAATAAAAAAAAAAGATACTCACCAAAATAAAAAAAAAAGATACCCAATCATAGAACTACCCCTCATTTCCTGATAGCACTCAATCCAAAGCAAACCCCCACCAGTTTTCTGAGTCCTTCCCAAAATTACCCAGTAAAGCCCAATCGCTACATCTGTCCAGCACAGTCTTAATGAGACAATCCAAGGTTCCTCACGGTGTGTGGCTTCCCTTGCTGCAGGAAGCAATCAACCCAACCATGTTTTTAACCTATGGATGTGTTCCTGATGGTCTTTGACTAATGGGCATCGATATAAAGAGTCTAGCTTACCAACTGGACAAGGATACTTTTTACCAAAGTATATAGAGAACAAGCTTTTTTTCCTTGTGGGGAAAATATAAAGTTGCTTCAGTTATCTGAGTCCATGTTGCCCACTGGCCACCAAAATGGGTATGTCAGAAGCCAACGTATTACAAGTGCTTAGAGCTCAAGAGTGAGATTTAGACTAGAAATTTTGATAGTGGAATCAACAACATACAGATGGTAAGTGAAGTCATAAAGTTGCTCAGAGTAGCCAAAGGGATTAGGAAAATGAGAAACACAGGTGGTAGTCAAGGTATAAACCCAAAGAAAAAGGAATCCTTGAGACAGAAATGGTACAATCAGAGGAATAGGATAGAATTTCAAGAAAGAGATGGTGCACTGTTAATTTTTTCAAAGTCAACAAAATTTGAAGACCAACTTTTATATTTAGTAACAAGGGTAGTTAGTGACTTTGGCTACAGATTAGTAGTTGGTATGCTATTTTAGATTATTCTCTAAGTGTGCCGGGCTGCCTCAGAAATATAAATAATATACAGAAATATAAAATATATAATCCATATGGAAATTTAAAAAATCATATGAAGTAAGGTCTAAATCAGCTCTCGAATATCTGCTGATAAAAAGACCCATAAAGATGTGGGACCTATGTTGACTGTTGAAAGATGGGTACTTAGAGAGACTCTCAATGAGAACTAGAGAATATTACAGAAAAGTTATCTAATTCAATAGTTTTCAAAATTGCTTTTAAAGGAAGAAACCCCATTCCCCATGTGAAGAAGTACCTAATACATAAATATAAAAGCCAGTGCTCTGGTTGAAAGACAGCTATGACAAAGGACAACACTATTATCCTCTTAATATGTCCTCAAAGTATTATAAACAGCTTCCTCAATGTCTTGCACCAGGTACAATTTGCAATAGAACCTTTCTACTTGCTGTTCCCTCCACCCTGAATGCTTCCCCTCCAGAGAGTCAAACAGTTAATCTCCCGACTTACTTTAGTTCTTTACTCAAGTCACCTTATTAATACTTATAAATAGTAACCTGCCTTAGTAATTGGGTTGAGATGGTCTTCTAATAATCTAGATCTTAACTTAGCGTTCATGTAAAAATCACTAGTGGAATTTTTAATTAATTACATAGGCCCTGCCCAAGAGATGCTGATTAAACAGTTCTGGAGTTGGGCCCAGGAATATAAATTTTAAAAGTTCCACAAGGAATTAATTCTAATGCATACTTCTGATGGAAAGTTGCTGTTAAGTAATCAATATGATAAATATCCTAACTCTTCTTGTTCACTGGATCATACCGCACTTAGTGTGCACAGAATATACTATTTGAGCATGAAAGAAGAAACTGGAATTGAAATGCAGAGCTCTGTACTATTTTTACCTTCCCACACGTAAGACCAAGAAGGCAAAAATCGGGAACAGGAAATCTTAGCCACATAAAAGAGAACATGCAAGCTAGATATAAGAGTGTGGCAGAGAAAGGAGAAAATGAAGGCTACAAAGATTCTCCAGGCACAGCTTGAAAAATGAGGGGATTAGGAGAAAAAGAAGTCTTCAATGATAACATATTGCTTGATTATCTACACTCATAAACCACAAAAGAACTAAACCTGGAAAGCTACTCCACAGATAATCCCATGCATGCCCACATAGCAAAGTATGTCAAAAGTTTTATCCCAATCTAACATATGAAAGAATAAAGACTCAGATAAGTTGGTTTACCAGGTCATAAAAACAAAAATTACTAAACCTGGGTTCAAACACAAATTTTTCTGACTCAAAAGACTTAATTCACTGTACCACCCTGAATTACACATCTTTCCCAACCTCCTATCACCCCTGCCAACTACAATTTTGCAAACTTTCCCCACATATACGTAGGCTCTAACTTCTTAAAATATGGAACAGACAGAAAGAAACTTTGTAACAAAGAATTTATTTAACAAACATGAAGTACCCATCACATGCCTGGCATTTACTCAACGAGTCTTATGTATCAGGTATGCCAGATAATCAACATATATATGCAGTTGTAGTTAACTAACAATCACTGAAAGTAGACTGAAAAAATATCTTTTATAAATAGGTATTTCAAAATATCTTAGGGTTTCCTATTCAGTAAAATATGAATGTCCCAATTCTATGACCCAGGACTCTTCTCATGAAGGTTCTCACTCCAAAATGAGAAAAGAAATGGAGAACTAATTGGGGGATGAGAAGGGGAGATACAGTAAGGGGTGGGGGAAAAAGTCCTATACAATTTTTAACTCTCTCCCAAAGCAAAAAATGTAAAAACAAGAATGAATTGGGACTGGGGGGCAAAGGAGGGACTGGGAACAGAAGAAAAAACATGCAAAGGAGGGACTGGGAACAGAAGAAAAAACATGCAATTCAACAAAATTCAGATTTAACATTTTTCCTTTGTTAAACCCAGAAGAAGAAATGGTGTTTTTTATACTGGCCAAGGTCTTCTACTCACGGTTTCTAACATGTTACTCATTTTAACGAATATGGTACTTATCTTAATTGAGTGAGCATTCATTTAGTCAAGGGAACAGCAAATAAATACAAAGAAAAGCTCAGTTGCTTTGCTATGATACAGGAGCTGCAGTGCTGAAGCAGGAGTCACGTTGTGGCCCAAGTCCTTCAGGCTTGCAAAGGAAACAGGCAGGATCAAATGTCTGTTGCTGCAGAGCCCTCAACCCAGCACGGTGGGACTGATGGCCCAAGGATTTCCCACCATTCTGCCTTCTTAAGTCTAGCCAACCATCTTCTGAGCTGCTTTTGTGGAGCTCATATTCTAGTGGGGACTAGTGAAGACAAAAAATAACAGCAGGTAATGGTAAGTATAATAAAGTAAAATAAAGTGGGTAAAGAGAATAAAGAAAAGTGAGGGTGTTGGAAAGGGGTACTGCTCTATTATAGAGGAAACTTAGGGAAGGCCATGCTGATACAACAAAAAATAAGCAGAGACTTAGAAGACATAAGACAGCCAGTCATGCACATATCTAGGCAAAGGAAACAGCACATAAAAGAGCATGTGAAGTCCAGGCATGCGTGGTATGCGCAAGGCATAAAAAGATGGCCAGTGTGGCTGTTGTGAACATGGGAGAGACTGGTAGAAATAAAGTCTCCAAAATGGGGAGGAAAAGGAAGGTAGATAAAAGACTTTGACTTTTCTTGAGTGACAAGAAAAGACTTTGGAGGCTTTGAACAGAATGACATAACCTGGTGTGCTTAGAAGGGTCACTGGCTGCTGTGCCAAACAATCCATGAGGACAGCAAGAGTGAAAGCAAGGAGACTAGCCAAGAGAGTTGTGCAAAATCTAAGCAAGAGATAATGGCTTGGGTAACTTTTCTGGGCAATCTTATGAAAAAACTTTGAATAAACTCCCTCTTACTCAAAAAGCTTCAAGGAAAAACAAAAGAAGATTCCATGCTAAAACCAAGTACCTAAGACCTGAGCTTCTAGGATTTTAGTGATATAAAGAGGAAACTATAACATTTTAAGATATAACACTAACATATGGGATTACTTATACCACACTGTAAAAAACCAGCCATCATATATAACTTAAAAAGCACAGTTGGACATTGTTTCCCCTCCCACTGAGTATTTTAAGGACCATGTAAATATGGGGAAAGGGAGTGAACTGGGGAGCCTGGGAAAATAAGACTGCCAAAAATTATACCATTCTCCATTACGCCACAATGTGTTTCTGAAGACGGTATAATTAAAGAGCATATTTTTCTATATGAACACTACTATAACCAGGAGTTTCGATTCCTAAGCAAGGCTTTCAAATGAACTGAAAGTGACTAACATCACCCTCTAAAATCAGAGATAAAACAACCCCAAGCCTCTATACACTTCTTAAACATCAACTATTCTCCACATGAAAGGGTGCTTTGAAATTAGAGTTGAGAGAAATCATACGTGGTATAAAACAAACTGAGCTTATCATCCTACAACATGCTAAAAAGGCCTAGAAGTATTTGCCCAAGGTAATAATTACTAACAGCCCCAGACTTGAAGCCAGGGCTCTGGAATCCTAAAACTACACTGGCACTTCAGTGTCTTAGAGCCTTTGCTTTAAAACAAACAAATAAAACTTCTAAAACTGACATGTCCACTATTATGCAAAAGGACTCAAGGTAGTAAGTAAGTGCTCTAAAAACCCTGATAATACTATCAGAAGTCAACCAGGCACTAGTAACAATAAGCTGTTATAACAACAATATATTTAATTAAGAATCATTTTGTTTTCTTAGGTTTCAAAATGGTTTGCACGGGTAGGGCTGCGGGTGTAAGGTAAAAGGACTGGAAGGACATCCACAAAACTTAATAGTCGTTAACACGTCAAAAGGTGGTGAGAGCGGGAATGGGCTGAGTGGGAGAACACAGAGAGGAAAAACTAGGTTTGCCATTTTATTCTACAAGTTTTTCTACTGTTTGAGTCCTTAACAAATTTACATTCACATACTATTTTTTTATTTTTAGAAGAAAGAAATAAAGGTTATTCTGAACCCTCCAAAAGCACTCAGCTCCCCCTCAATATGCAGAAGCTATAGTCATTCTTGGGCTACTCTTTGAAAGCATTATCAAGTCCTTTGTTTTAACTGAAAGTTATAATTCAAAATTGTTCTGAGGCATATACATTAAAATCCTAGTCTCAGAAAGTCACCTTTTATTCAACTGCCCAACTTTATTTCATAAATTTCTTCAGTTTAATTGGGCAAAGGGAAGTATATGGGAAAAGGAATTGCTATTATACAATAGTAACAGGGAACACAGTTATATATTTCTTATAATTATTTTACATATAACAGAAAGGAATTTGAAAAATCATTCTTTAACAATTCACTGCAGAACACATAACACTGTAAAACACTCATCCACTTCCATGCAAAAGGAAAAAAATAAGCAGGTTTAATGTCCTTTTTAATTCAGAAGATCTCTAATATATAATGACATATACAATAAAACCCCATACTCCAAAACTCAATTTATCAATTAAATTGGCTTGTGTCCTTCCTTAAATGAACACATTCAGATTTGGTCTAATCATGTATTATTCCTAGATTCTGAAACTCATTCTAAAGGGAAAAAATGTACTGTGCCTGGGAGGAAAAACAACAAATTGAAGTATGGTACTTGGGTGAATAGTAAAGCTTGCAATAAAGTCTTTAAATGAGTCCTAAATCAAATTCATCTCAACATGCAGTGAATAGGCAAAATGTCTGAGGTTTTGATAGGACTATTTGAAAGACAATAACCAATAGAATACTGTATATCAGCATCAAAACTGAAGAGCAGCTCTTCACAAATAAATTAGCTCCTATGTAATCAGCAACAAAATAGAGAAAAGATAAAACACAAAATTCTTTTTTTAAAAAAAGCTCCCCGATACTAAAAATTGAAAGCAAAAATTTTTTTCTTCAATCACACCTAAATGTTTTTTGGGGAAGGGAAAGGTCAGAGGGAAGACTTATTCCTTACTCTCTTTCCATATTTTACCTTCCTCCAATGATCACAGCTGCCACCCCACCACCACCATCAAAAAAATCTACACCTCTGAGTTTTCCAGTATAATTTTCTAATGAACCCATACTATACAAGATTCCAAGTCAGCAACTGACCAAAATAATCCTACAAAAATTTCTTTTTGTGTTTCCGTTTTTAGCATTTCAGAAATTGAAAACACTACTTACAAGATATCTCCTGACCTAAATAGAAAAGTAGCCTGCTCTATGAAGGCAGACATTATTGACAAGTCTTTACATCACACAAATAGAGGACCCTAATAGGTTTAAAATGTTAGGTTAAGGGAACTGAAGAGGAATTTTAATGATTTGGGGTAAGAAAACTGATCTGTCTATAAACCAAAACATTCTACCTGCAGTCACAAAGCAAAAGGGACTCCTGATTGAACCCAATTTTATATATGAATATCCAAGTAGACCGGAGTTTTCTTGAATATCACAAGTAACTCAGAACTAAACACTGGACAAGTTATAATTCCCACTGTTGGCTATTTTTAAGATTTCATTCTTAGGGACTTTTTTTATTTCAGAGTTAGTTATTAGACTTCTTTTACACAAACCTTAAAGTCTATCTAAGACTATTCCATGGATCCACACAAAACAAGCTGAATCTCCATGAAAGCTGTCATATTCTTTCCTAACATTCAATGTAAAACATTCTAGAAATCTACATAGTCCTAGATTTATTTATTACTTTGTAAGGTTTCCAACCCCCAGAATACAGCATAGGCAGGTATAAATGCACCCATACACATTTCATGTGAGTAGAACTAGATAATCTCTTCCTGTTTCTAAGATTTTCTTAAATGCACACTTGTAAGTTTTTTTGTTTAATTTAACTTATTTTCAAGTTTATTAAAATTGGATTCCCAGGTCTTCAGGTGAATTCAGTAATAGGGGCTCCCAAACTATTTCTAGTTCAAACATCTAACAATTTTATCCCATCCACAATAAAACAACAGTGCCATATATGCCTTTACAGAAGCTATAAAACTATATTCTTTGGCCCAGTATTTTCACTTCTGAGAATCCTTAAAGAAAATCTTCAGCAGGAATAAAATGCTAACTACACCAAAGTATTCAAAGCATCATGTCTATATTGCAAAAATATAGAGAAAATCGAAGTGCCCAAAAGGGGTGGAAAGGAAAATGGGGAAGGGAAAAAAATCACACGTATTACAACATATTTTGAACACTCGATAGAAACAGGGAAGTGTGATACATTAAGGAACCAAGGGATAACAAACTATTCTTAATTACAATTGCAATTATAGATAATATGCAAAAGGCTAGTGGTTTTGTGGGTAATTTTTTTTCTCTTCAAAATGTTCTCTACCATTATGAATGCATAATTTTAAATAAAAAATGAAAAATATAAAGCTATTTTCATATCATCTAGCAACATCTAAAAAGAGAATATGACCTCCTGCTCCCTTTGGGGAAGCACGTTGCTGGATTTAACTTAAAAGTTAAATTTAGTTAAGTGCCATTAACTAAATCACTTAAGGTTGAGATTGCTAAAGTAGAAATACTAAGTCTATTTACATTGTCAGAAAGCTTGCTTAATCTACTTATGCATTTATGAACCACAAGATTCTATTTTGCTGACTTGAGGGATTTCAAGTTGTTGCTGTTGTCTTTGTTTTGATTACATGAAACCCCTACATTTCAGGAAATAAAACAACTGGTTTTGCCTGATTAAGTTTCTGAAACCAGGGACTAGTGAGCAATGGGTCGGCTATTCCATTTTAATGAAATAATCTATAAATACTGTAATGGAAAAACCTCAGTCTTTTTTCATTCAGTTCTTCCCTACTATGTGTTTTTCTCTGTGTGTCTACTTTAGTAGTCACACATAATACTTCACTTCTGACACTTCTGGTCACCAAATGAGCAGAGGTTTTACCCCATATCAATTTTCTGTAAAAACAGCTAAGTCAACTACCATTTAACTCAATTCTGACACTTTCTACCTAGAGAGAGCGTCATATCCCACAGGTTAAGGACTCAGTCTCACAAGACTGCCACCTCTGACTCCACTTCAGACTCTACTCACAAGCCCAGGTTATCACCTATCCTTCTGACCAACTGGCTATAGATCACAAGTTACAATGACCCCCTCTTTGGGTTCAATTAATTTGCTAGAGTGGCTCACAGAACTCAGGAAAACACTTACTTACATTTACCAGTTTATTAAAGGATATGATAAAGAATACAGAGGAATATCCAGATGGAAGAGATGTGCAGGGCAAAGTATATGGGAAGGGGCATGGAACTTCCATGCCCTTTCCAAGCACATCTCTCTCCCAGCACCTCCATGTGTTCACCAACCTAGATGCTCTCCAAGTCCCATACTTTTGGGATTTTAAGGAGGCTTCAGCATGTAGGCATGTCATTCACTCCATTTTCAGCCCTTCTCCCCTAGAATGAGGTAGGGACGCAGGGCTGAAAATTCCAAGCTTCTAATCATAGTTTGGTCTTTCGGGTGACCAGCCCCATCCAGGAGCCCACCCAGAGCTGCCTCATTAGAACAAAAGGCCCTCCTATCACCCAGGAAATTTCAAGGGTTTCAGGAACCCAAAGTCAGGAACCATGGCCAAAAACCAAGTATCAGACCAAAAGATGATCTTTGTGCTCTTATCAGTTAGGAAATGACAAAGGTGTTAGGAGTACTACACAAGGAACTAGGAGCAGAGACTAATATATTTTTTCTATTACCTCACACTCATCTAACATCAAACATCTGGGGAGAGTTCAACTCCAGAATACCAAAGCCAAAATCTAAATGGACAGTAGGGAGAGAATCTACAATTTTTAAGAAAAAGAGAGGGGATAGGCAAAAGGTGTAACCTGAATTAGGAAGATCGGGCTTATGTGTGAATTAATACTGGTAAAACGATTCTCACGGAACTCAGAATTTCCTGAGCCTAGAATTGCCACATGGTCAGCTAGTACTTGCTACCCTTTGTCCAGTGGCAGAGAGCTGCCTATTTTATCAGGGAAACAGTAAAGTCTAGAAGGCTTTAAATCTCCTTTCTGAATACCCCCGAACTGCCAATCTAAACCACAGTTGAACTTAGTTGTTGTTGAGATGGGAATGAAGATAGAAGGCCATTAGATACTCCCATTATTTGGTCAGAAATATCAGAAATCTCCAATAGCAACCAGGGAATACAACAGCTTTGTACAGGGCTGAGCTTATATTAAGACTGTAATCTATCAATTTGAACAGAGTGCATATTTTACCCTCCTCCTCTGAGTTCCTATGTCACTGTAGGGACATAACTGCCAATTAAATTGACTCTTGGTGTTGGCTGATCAGGGCACCCTCCCTTGAGTGATAATGAGGTAAAATGACTTATTCTTGCTCTCTTGAACCCCTATTCAACCTCCATGCTGATTATAACCTCAATTGAAAATACAGTCTTTGTTCAGATTGGTCACAAAATAACTGTTTCAGTTTTAGCTCTCTTTCATAAAATGTTTTCATGTCCCCTACCCTATCTTAACTCCATGATTCAAACAGCCTTGACTATATTTGGGTCTTAGGCCATCTCTTCCCCAGGCAACCTATTGATTAAACTAGTTTCATTCAGACACTAACTCCAGGTGAAATTCAAAGAGTATCATGGCTCAATCCCCTAAATACTGATATATAAATAGTGGAATAACTTCCTTTTAAAAAGTTTCAAGAAATTAAATAAGAATCACATGATGAATACATGTAGTAGAAGCACATTATTTAAGATTACTCTCATTGAGGGACTGGATAACCTTCCAGTGCAGTCAAGACTGATGAAGACGACCACTGTAACACCAACGTCTGCAGAGAATTACAAAACCAAAACCCAAAGTTCCTTTAAGAAGCTTGTTAGAGTAAATAGCAAAAATCACAAGACATTTCAAGTCTACTTTGAAAGAGCTCCAGATATATTCTACAACCTTCTTCTGTTGGATCCTCAAACAATTCTTAGACTCAGGTTGGCTAAGATTTTCTCACAACAAAGGTCTCTCTCCTAGGTAAGCCCTTTCAAAGTAAACAGTTCAGACAAACACTTGCCACAAATGTGAATTCTTTAAATGACTTTTCATCCAAAATGATGGCTTCAGAGTAAGTAAGGAACAAGACTATCTCTAGATCTTTTTGTTAATAATCTTAATTGATTTTTGGATTCCCATTTTTTTTTTAAATTTCAAATTCTTTAAAATGTACAATATGTAACACATACAAAAACTAGAAAATTAAACATAAACAAAAATCTTTAATTTTCTTACAATAAGATGTTTCATGTATTTAAATTATGCTTTTCAGATAGTTTTTAAAAAAGCAATCTACAAACTAAAAAGTAACCTATACTCCTCAATTCAGCCATAACAAAGGGACAATTTAACTTAACAGCGTTGACTCTTTAGATTTTTACCCCTAGAAAATATTACAAAACTGATCCACTGAGTAATTAGCAAAACTACAGTCTCTCTTCCAGTTTACAAATGACAACAGCACAAAATAACTATACAACCCAGCACTTTATAAAATTCCCCATGTAAATGCTAGACATATTGCATTTTTACATAATAGGTCTTTTGTTAGTTCTGTGTTGGTAAGAAAAATCTTTAAAACTGAAGTATTTCATTAAATGAAGCAAATACATATCTTGTTGACAATTCTCTACCACTAATGAATAACTTAGAGACTAAATATCTATCTACTTGTTAACCTGTAAAGAGTGCCCGTCTTACTTAATCTGATTAACTCTTACTTATCTTTTAGGTCTCAGCTGTTACTTCTTCCACAGGCCTTCGTCATATCCAGATTAGATGCCCTAGCTACATACTCATGAGAGCACTTTGCACTTCCACTAACAAAGCATTTAAATACACCGTATTGTAACTGTCTGGGAATGACTGCCTCAAGTCAGTGCTCAAATATGTGTTGAATGAAGAGGTCACAATTAAGTTGTCAGAATAGCCTCAACTTGATAGAGAAGTCAACTCTTCAGATTAGGCAACAGCTGTAAATAAGGGGTGGAGTGGGAGCAGAGATGGCCATAGGTGGGAGAGTACACCCCTGGTGAAGAAAGGCTTTGCAAAAGCTGCTGACCCCTGTATGACAGTCAAACAGAACATTAAGAGTAAGAATGACTTACACCAATCTACTCACTTTTATAATGACATACATGACTATGTTAAAAATTAGTTAATCAATTTAAAAAAAGGATTCATATTTTATTTTCAAAAGTTACTTAAAAAAAGATTAATAAACTGGAAAAATCTCACCTGTCATAGGATCAAAGAGCTGATTAGCTTCTAAGTCTGTAAAAGTACTACTACAGACAGGACATTTGAAAGAAGCCCGGTTGGTAGAATCCCTCTCATCAGTTTCAATCCTCCGTCTCATGTGGTCCAATTTATATTTTACCACATTAACAAGAGTACGATAATTGATAAAGTAATAGTTATGGCGAGTGGTTTTCCCATCTGCAGCAGTCTCTACCCTCATTCTGCATTTGATGAACTTGTCTCCCTTTAAATTATTCAAAACTGATCGTAGCTGCTTCCGATCAAACTTGAGTAGCTCCAGCATGTCCTCCTCTTTCACACAGGGGTTTCGTATCAAGATGTCCAAGGCCAATGCATGCTCAATGCCATAAAAACCCCGAATCACATACTTGGCTAGCCTCTTCAACGCTGCAGGGACCTCAGTGAGGACATCTGGGTCTGCCATCGTGCAGTAAACTTCAACTTTAAATAAACTAAATTCAGGAAAAAAGAGAAGATTAGCTAGGCATAAGGACGTAATAATCATTTTAAATCTAGAATAATCAACCCATTAGGGAACTGGTGGTTACCATTATTCTTGGAATGCCACAAAGGTATTCAAAACATTGTCTTAAAAGATTTATAATGCCTAAGCATTTAACAGGCAACAAGATTATCCTCTAGAGTGCACAAAAAAGTTTACAACTAAAAAGCCTGATGTATTTCTTAGGTTGCTATTTTCATGATTTACAGGGTGCTGGATCACAAAAAGTAACATTACTTATAGCAATGATATATTACATAAAGTCCACCTTATTTTATTCAGAGAACACAAAAAAGCTACATGAAGTCTCACTAATCTTAATGCTATAGATCTTTGGGAATGCTGGATACCTTCTGAGACCCTAACAATAAGCATACCCTTAAAGTGTCTTTATTCCTTTTCTTAAGTAAAACTTTTCTACCAAGATAGATTCTAGGACCTTATACATAGTCATGGTCTCACAATAACATCACAACAGACCAAGTAATACCTAAGTATTCACCAATTGGGGTGATTGGCAAAATCACTGTTATAAATCTGAAAGAAGTAAAAACTTAGATCCAGAGAGCTTTACCAATTTTGCAAAGTTAAATTTTATAACCAATTATATACCATACAGTCCTTAAAAGTTTCCAGAAAGCCTCCCCCCACCTCCCCCAAAAAAGCCCAAGATATACTTAAATACTGGGTCCCTTACAGGAAAAAGCAGAAGCTAACTGTACCTAATTCTCATGTCATGACCCAGAAGGCTGTCTCCTAGAAGCCTGAATTAGCATGGGCTAGACTTTCATGTGGTTGTTAAAAAGCCTGAGCTTTGGAATTCATACTTACACAGCCTGTGTTTTAGTAGCTGTGTGATCCTGAGCAAATCCCTTAAACTCAAGCCCCACTTTACTCTCTGAGAAATAAGGATAATATCAACTATCTCAATGACACTGTTGTGATGAATAAATGAGAATGTAAGTAATATGCTTAGGAAGTACTTGATAATAAGAATAACTTCTATATCAATTTAGTATGTCCCAACTAAAAATGGCCAGGCTGTCCACACTGGCTACCCCATAGAGAAATTTTTAACACAGACATTTCATTGAACTAGATGAATAAAAAACATATTGTTAAAATTAATTTATTAATAGTTTCTATTGAAACTTTTATAAACTTTGTAAAAGGCTGGACCTATTAAAATCAGTGGTTATCAATCCTATCTGATTTAATCTCTTTTTATAAGAAATATTTTCATATCCACAGTACTGTCCTAAAAAGATATTCCTAAATAACTAATCTACACATATTTTGAGGGGGAAAATAGAATGCCCTACCTGTCATACAGGAAAAGTCAAAGGCGGGTCAGTTATAATACAATATATATTTCAGATTGTAAATACTCAGGCATGACTATATATAAGAGCTAGCAAAGTAGCACCCAGATCCAAACCTATAGTCCTAGGGTCTTCCTGCCATCCCAAGGCTTAAGGATGTGAGCAGGTGCCTGGGTTCAACAACATAATATTGTAGCATACTAGAAAATTTATAAAATTTATCAATTTTATACTCGATGCATTTGGTTCTCCTGTCCAATTTGGTCTATACATTGTACTTGAACTCGGTTTTGTTTTTTTGTGGTTGTTTCATTTTACATGCTCAACAGTTGGCAAAACACAATACATGGTTTCAGAAACAACCAACAGACCAAAGAATGGCAGACAATGTCAAAATAACCTCTTTTTCAGTTATTTCCTACTACTGTATTCCCCTTACTGACCTCCCACCCCACACACTCCATTTTCCAGACCAATGATTCTCAACTCTGGCTATCAAGCAGATCATCTGGGAGGCATTTAAAAATAGCCACCCTAGGCCCCATTCCCAGAGATTCTGTTTCAGCTGACCTGGGAGGGCCAGATTAGGCATCATATTTTAAAAGCTCTTAGGTGACTCTAATACATAGAAAAAGTCCCTGATCAGAGCTTCAGACAAATCTGGTGCTCAGCTGTTACATACCCTGCCAAAGTACATCCTACATGGGAAGGACCCCGTGCTACTTAGCATTCAGCCTGTTTCCTTTGTTTAAAACATCTTAGGGGATCCTAAAGATTTGAGTAAGGGAATGACAAGAGGACTCTGCAATCCAATATTTTTGGGTTTTGAATCCCAGTTCCACCATTTCTTAGCCTTGTAACCGTGGAAAATTCTTTTCTCATATATAAACGCACTAATAGTGTCTACCTCATAGAGCTGATAAATGGATTAAATGAGACAATTCACATAAAGTGTTCCGTTTTCAGGTCTGGCATCATAAGAGTTCCATTAAGTACTGGTATTCATAGTAAGACCACTTTTTTATAAAAGTGACTCTTGAAAAGATGGCAAAATAAGAAGACAAACCTTCTCCTAAAAACACATAAAAGAGGAAAATACAGAAAATACAACTAGAGTTGAAAACAACCTGAAGACTGAAGAACAGACCCCCTATACCTTAGGAAGAAGAGAGGACCAACAGAAAAGAACCAGAAAGCATAGCAGAGACATCTAGTAAAAAGAAGAAACACAGAATCCCTGACAAAATGAGTAGAAAAGTGACTCATAACGATATGAGGAATGGACTGAAGTAAATGAAGACCCTGGAAATATTATGCACTATGGTAACCAAGCCTAAAAAGGAAGAGAGCAAAAATTGCAAAAGGACAAGATACATGCAACTTATAACAGGAACAAAATCAAAATATAATGGAAATGGCGTCACAGAGGAGGAAAATTTTAAACAGCTATTTGTTTTGTTTTGACAATGTTTTTAACACAACATAAAATTTAACACTTAACCCTTTTTAGGTATAAAGTTTAGTGGTATTAAATACATTCATAATGTTGTGCCACTATCACCACCATCCATCTCCATAACTCTTCATCTTGTAAAACTGAAATATTATATCAATTAAGTAATGACATAGTTTAATATGTTATTAAACAGTAACTTATAGTATTTGCTTTGAGTCAGTGCAATTAGGAAAAGTGCTACTATGAGAAATAGGTCAATACCAAAAGAGGAACAGGTTTGGAAGAAATGAGGCATTCACTTTGAGTTGGTTGTCTTTGAAGAAATATCACAGAATATTCCTGTGAAGGTGTCAAGCAGGTAGCTTAAGAAATGAAACTGGAGCTCAGAAAGGAAGCCATGCTGTTCCACCTTGTTCAAAATCTCTACATTCTAAAATTCTCCTTCCCAGCCAGAGTTCTCTCCTCCACCACTTCTACTTCCCTACTAATGCTGAATTCCCTACTCAATCTCTGATTTCTTAAGTTACTTAGGTCAGAGGTCTCAAACCACAGCCTCTGCTGCATTGTTTGACCCAAAGAATGTTTTGAAAGTTTCTGAACTCTGTCAACATTTAAAACCTGTGAGATTTCACATAAATTTCAACTTTCACCTCCTCTTAGAAATTGGAAATACCTGAGGAAAAATTAAGATTATGTTCCCACATGAAGCTGAAAGAGCAGCTGACAGTTTTAACAGGTAAAGATCCTAGCTGGCCTCTGAAGACTTCTGTGTGTGTGACCTCATTGCTAGCCCTTGTTTCTTCTTTTTAGTCTAGGAGTCCACCTGTTACCTCCCAGGCTCACCTACCTCCCTACACATTCCAGATCTCCAAAGGCATGCACACTGGTTTTGTTTCTGAACCATATGTATTCTAATCATTCAAACACTTAAGGACTACTATGTACCAGGCACAGAGTTGGAGAAACAAAGTTTAAATAAATGCTTTCTCTGCACTGTCTACCCTTGTCAGCCTCATCTCCAGCCACACTGGCATTCTCTCAATTCCACAAGCTACACGTGTTTTTCCCATTTTCCAGGCCTTTGTACATGCTCTTCTTTCTGCATCCAAAGCTAAGCCCAAACTTCTTCCAATCATCCTTCACATCTCAAATGACGTATCCCCAGGGAGACCTCCCAGATTCACCTTAGCTCTAAATGACTCCTTTTTCACATGTTCCCGTAACTCCCCTTCTTCGTTACAGCGAACAGACTTGTGCTTTCTCCATGTCTGTGTCTAAGATCAAGGACTTAATCATGTTCACCACTGACTTACAGCATCCAGCACGGCTAGTCAAGCACATCCGTACAATTTTCAGTATGTCTCCTAAGCATGTGTTCTTCCAACAGGCCCACCCTGCCAGCTTTCCCCCCAATTCACTTTCTCCATTGCCGCTTCCATAGTAGAAAAAAAGGCAGGCTATTGGAAACCCTCTCCTTAAAACTTCAAATGGTTTTAACATGCGATGACAGGTTCAAATTCGCGATTTTAAAAGGTTATGATGACCGCAGGTGCAAAATAAAAGAAGAAAGAGCTGGGTGCGTGGCGTCCGGTTAAACTATTTCAGTGTGCTACTACTATTCCAGTTCTACAAGTTGGGTTCTATACATATAACTGTGGTTTTCTCAGCTACCATTTTTCACAGTACTTTCCATACTTTCATACAGAAAGCGGTATATCACCAGATGACTCCACGAGCTCGGTTCAGTAATGTTCACTCCTCCCCACTACGAGACCTGGAGACCCTAAACTCCCTCGAACTCTGCCAGCTGGGTCCAGGGGCCACACTCAGCTCAGCCAAGGCCGTCCTACCCGAGGTCGCACACGGGCCGCTCCGGGTCAAGGATTCTTTGGAGGACCAAGTCAACAGACAGCCAAGGGGAAGAAAGTAACTAAGGAGAAAGGAGCGAAAAGGGGAAGAAACCCTTAAATGCGACGCCAGGCCAGGGAATCGCGAACAATGAACAGGGAACAAGGTTTACCCAAGCGAATCCTCGAACACTCCCACTACAGCTTCCCTCAGCGCTTCAACTACCGGCTCAAACTTGTCGCGCCACTCACGCGAGAAAAAGTACGCCTTATTTCTGCGACCAGTTTTGGAGCCCACCCACTACTTTTAACCTGGTTGGCCAATCAGCACGGTGAAGCCGTCAATCAAGACAGTCTCACTCCGATTGGCCAATGAAATTGAAGGCCCTGCCTTATATGCCCACCTCTGATTGGCCTATAATCCCGGAACAGGCGTTAACCTGGGAAGGAGGGGTAAAATGGCGTCCCTGGATCGGGTGAAGGTGCTGGTATTGGGAGATTCAGGTAAGCGGCTTAATCCAACTCTGGGGCTCCTGACACTTTTGAGTTATCCGTTAATCCTCAGCTTTAACTACTTCACCGCTCTCCCAACTAGCTGGCTCCCCTGTGGCCAAAATAATTCTTCAGGCCTACAGACTACACTTCCCAGAGGACTTTGCTCTCTAACAAAGCGGCGGCTTCGCGCGGGTGGGGGACGCGGAGCCCCTGCCCTTTTCCGCCTTCGGAGCTTCCTACGTCAGTCTCCGGGCTTTCGGGACCTGTGGTGTTTTGTCAGTTCCATTGTTCTAAAGATAGGCAGGTGTAGAGTATTTTATTAGCCGCCATGCTAACGGACACAGAAGTTAGGAACGTGCCTTCAAGAAAATGTGATTAAGGAAGTCAAACGTGCACCAAGAATGACTGTTCCACGTGCTTTGCATATTTTAACGTATTTAATCCAGACTTAAACCCTATTTCCCCATTTTACAGATGAGAAAAGTGAGACGGTGAGATGCAAGTGAAAGAACCAGTCTGAACCCAAAGCCCACTCACTTCTAAGCAATGTTATGAAATGAAATGCTGGGTCGTAGTCCTGCTTTACTCTCAACTGGGCTTTATTTCTTTATTCTATTTAATCTTTTAACATTAGTTTAAAACTATATATAGTAAGAAATAGAGAAGATAAGGGCCATATTATGAAGCAGCTGGGACTTAATGCTGAGCCCGGTTGAATCCTAGCTTAAGATTCTTTTGGCACACTGGACATTTGAGTACTAGAAGTCAGGATTTCCCCTTCCCACCTCACTACCCTTCTCTTTCTCACCATAATTTATACTCTCATTTAAGAACTTGTGATAAATGCTAACCTTGCATTTCACACGTGAGCTTTTCTGGACATGACCTTTGAATGTGTGCTCTGAGCAAAGACATTGTGTCAGATGCTTGGAGGTGGTGAGGACATACCTCAGAGCTAGAAAGCTAGCCTTAACAGAAAGCTAGCATACAGTTGTCAGCGTGAGGGGGAACTTGACAACATTTTCACAGTGCCTGAAGGTTATTTGCATTGCAAAATACAAAACAGAGCACTATTTAATATTCCCTTAAGAAAGTTGCATTATGAAATTCTGTGAATATAATCCAATTTATGTCAACTCCAGTTCTGTAGCTTGAAGTGGTACTGAAGGTAATTTAATAAAATCACTACAGATGAAGAAAGTAATAGTGATCTAAAGGGACTTGACAAGAGTATCACCAAGTGGGCTTTGAGACTGGAATCCAGAGCTAACACACTCCAGGATATGTGAAGGGATAATGTCTCTCGTCTTTAATTCCCTTTTCTATTGTATCTAACAACCCCCTCATTTTACATATTCTTTAAATTAGTCAACTTATTCCTTTTTATTTTCTTTCTCACAAAAATACTAAAGTACCTACTATAGAGCAGGCAGTATATTAAGTGCTGGGATGGAATCAATGCATTACATAACAGGGTTGAATTGGCTGCTATATTAAATGTAGAAAAGTGACTGGGCAATTAGTATAAGCTTTTTTTTCAATAGTTTGGTTGTACAACAGAGGACACAGCCATGCCCTCTAGGAAGTGATTGATCTTGTCACACATTAACTGATGTTACTGCCTTTTTTATCAGTTCCCTTTTAACAGCGATTTGCTATCTGACAGGTTAGAACATACTGTTTACACTTGATTTGCCTTTGTATTCAAGCTTCAAAGTTTACCTTTGAGTAAAGGCTTATTTCTATTTCCCCTGTGAAATTTTGAGGATTTCACAAATATGTAAAGGAATAACTTGGGATTTAGAAATTTGTTTTGTATCCCATAGATACATTTGATAATTTACTCAGGAACCCTGAAAAGTCTAATATGCACATACTTTTTTCTCTTTGTTCTTTCAGAGATAAGATTAACAGATTAACAACAGTGATATTTGGAGCTGGCATTTATTTAATTATATTTTTCCCCAAGCAAATAAAATACATTAGATCTAATACAGTTCTAATGATGAAAACAGAATTAGAACACACCAGAATTCCTAAAGAAATGAACAGTTAGCCAGTATTCCTGGCACTTCAGTTGTGCTTACCACTTAGTCTACCCAGTGTTAACTAACTCTTATCACCCAAAGCAGTTAATTCCTGGAGAGCTATACAGTATTACTGCATAGAGATGTTTACTCTGACCCAGTTAAGCTTAACTAGAATCTCAAGACTTGCATCAAACTGATAACTAAATAGCTAGATGGATGCCTCCAATGTAAACAAACCTAAATGGAAACACAAAGAATCAGTATGCCCTAAAGGTCACAGATACAGATGCAGTGCATTAAATACAAAGACAAAGCTAAGTGTGAATACTCAAGAATATTAAATGTTGGTAGGTAAAAAAGTAAAAACAATAAGAGGGAAACCTAGGAGAACGTTTGATTGAATTACATGAGCCAGCTAAAGAGGTCATGTAAATTGATAACACTAAAACAAAGTAGAAAAATGGGCGAAGAGATCAACAGATAATTCCTAAGAAAGGAAAGACAATTTATTAGCAAAGATGATCATAGCTTACATCTTTAACAGAAGGTAAAGAAATGCAGACTAAAGCAACATGTCACTTTTTTTCTATTACCAAAATAGCAGATGAAAAAGCACCTACATACATACTGTTGGGGTGCAACAAGACCTGCAGGCTGATATGCATGGCTGGTGGCAGAGTAACCAGATGAAAGTTGTCAAAAATATACCAACTTTAGTGTTCGTTTCCTTTTACATATTAATTTCACTTCTGGAAAGGTATGCCAAGGAAATAATTTAATTTTAAACAGAAGTTTAAACAGATCTTTTCTTAGCATAGTGAAAAGTTCAAAATGCTCTAAATATCTAATAAGGAGTTAATTAAATTGTTATGTCTATTCTCTGAACAACATGGAGACATTAAAAATGTTTATGAAGATTCTGTAATAACAATATTTTAGTACTAAGTAAATACTAATTAAGGCCCTGCTTTGAGTATTGGAGATAAGAAAGATGAGTAAAACCCAATCACAACCTACAAAGAACTTAAACAGAGAATAAAACCTACAAACAAGTGTAATAGGTGTTTTAAGTGCTCTGTAGAAAAGTTTGTAGAGTACAGTGGAGACCCAAAGGATGGTGGATGGTGTGCTTACTTCTACCTGTGTGGGGTCAGAAAAGACTTTATAACTAGAAAATTGCTGAGTCTTTAAAGATTACTTCACCAGACCAGTGGGGGAGGGGCAATGAAGGGACAGGAAGGGTAGAATATTCCATACAGAACCAGCTATGTAAGCAAAGGCTCATGTTTTATTGCTTGTAAGTACATCATGTATATGTTTACTTGCTTATAGAAAAACCCTGTTTATGGAATTATAAACCTACATGTTGACCATAGTGCTGTTCAGGTGATTTTTTCCTTCTTTTTATAATACTTTCTAGATTATCTATAAGCATAATTTTTACAATAAAAAAATAAACAAGTGGCAGCTTCGTACACAATAATGCATGCAAGGAGATGGTTTAAATTTTTTATACAACTAGTGATACATAAAGATTTACCAACTGTACTTGCCATAAGGGCATCCCAAAATGCTGTTAATTGATTGAATCTACACATAAATGTACAGGGAGAACTCATTCCCTTTCCTCTTCATACAGATCTCCAAATGCTGGCCCCAGCATTAACAACTAGATTACATTATGCCCAGGGGATCTAAAGGAAAATTAAGTGCTGCCTTAAAATAAAGGGCCATGATGTAGAAGAGAGAGTAGAGTTACACTCTTTTCCCAAAGGATAAGTCTGAGCCAAGTGGTTGGCTGCCTTTTGGGGGTGAACTAGAGTGTCTTAGTATGGGATTAGGAAATGATAAATCCTGTCACTGACAGTGTTCAAGCAAAATTTGAGAGAACCACTGTCCTTGACCATCTTCTCTTTATCAATAAAGCTTATTAAATGATTGGGATGGTATAAACACCCTATAAACAACCATACTTTACCTATCATTTTTCTTGTATATGCTCAGTTAGTCTTAATTTTGCCATATAGATTTCAGTATGTCTCTTGTATTATTAGAGTTCTTTTATCTTTCACAGGTGTTGGGAAATCTTCACTAGTTCATCTTCTGTGCCAAAATCAAGTGCTGGGAAATCCATCATGGACAGTGGGCTGCTCAGTAGACGTCAGAGTATGTATTTCTTATATTTTAGTTTTTCAGTAGTCATATTATCCTCAAATACTAAGTCCTTCAAACTGCATGATCAAATTATAGTACTGTAGTTAAGACTAAATAGTAATAATAGGTGGGCTTTATTAAGCACCTACTGTGTGCTGGATACTATGCCAAATGCTTTACATGTCTTTGCTTGCTTGATCTTTTTTTGACTGAAATACAGCTACAGAAACAAAGGCATAGGGAAGTAACGTGACCACATTCACCCTGCATAAGAAGCCGTCAAGATTTGATCCTAAGTAGTCTGATTTCAGAGTTTTCAGTTTTAATTACTATGCTGTGTTTCTGGAGTTTGCTTAGTATGCTCCATAAATAATTCTACCTAAGCCTTTGGCACTGAGGTAGGCAACTTTTGACTAGAAATAGTGTAAAGGCAAAAGCTGTTTCTGGGTCCTGTGTTCCACCTCACATTAAGGGAACTCAGGTGCAGTTCCACTGAATTATGTATTGTCCCATATTGTTGGTCTTCGCTAATTCCAACTGCTGCTATCCAAGTATCTCTTCTGCTAGCATATCTCTCTCCTTTGAGTTAAGAAATAAATAGGAAAGGAATAGTAATAGCTAGATTAACAGTTACTTTCCTTTAGTTCTTTGAAGTTATTTTCCACAGTCTGTGACTTATATTGTTGCTGATTAGAAATTTTCTGTCAGCCTAATTATTATTCCTTTTTAAGGAAATTTCTTTTCCCTAGTTTCTTTTAAAAGTTTTTTTTATGTAGTTTTACTAACCTATGTCTAGGTATGGATTTGTTTTTAGTTATCTCATTCAGAAGTATTGTGCTTCTCACGTATGTCCTTGTTTTAAAAAAATTTCCATTATGTTTGTCTTATCTCATTCCCTCTATCCTCTTCTTTTGAACTTCTATTAGATATTTGTTCTCTATATCTTTGAAATGTAGTTTCATGTTTCTTATTCTTTATTTCTCAGGGGTGCCTTCTAGATGAGGTATGCATGTCTGCCTTCCGGTTAACTAGGAATCTCTTCAACTGTGTTTAGTCTGCTTTTTAATATAATCCACCCAGTTTTTCCTGTCAGTAATTGTAATTTTTAGTTTCTAGATATTCCTTTGGGTTATTTTTCAAAAGTCAAAAGTTTTCAAACTCTTCTGCTTTCATTATGGTTTTACTTTTTATATTAATCATTTTCAACAGACTACTTTATGGTTTCTTTTGGAGTGTTCTGTTTTTTTCTTAGTGGGTAGTAGATATTCTACTTGCTGTATATGCTGACTCTGCTTCATGGAAATGTATCTTTTGAGTGGTTTGTAATTCGTTGAAGACGATCACATCTTCAGCAGGATTTATTTTCCCTCTTCCCTGTGGAAGTCCTTAGACTGTGTTGTAAAAGTATAGCACCTTTCCATTTCTGTTATTGCCAGAGCCCTAGGGATTTCAGCAGTCCCTGTAATTTCTCAGTGAGAAGTTTTCATTCCATCTAGAGAATGTAAACTTCCCCAATATCCAATTGTAGGATGGGCCTGTGGTTCCCATATTTTGTGGATCTTTTACTCTCTACTACCCCTACCTGAGGTCCCTGACAAAGTTTTTCCTGCTTTCCCAAAGCAGTGGATAGACTTTCTCTTAATCTCTTTCACAGACTGAGCAGCTCATCAAGGGAACTACAGTCTGGTCTTTGTCACTCACCCACATATACCATTGCCTTAAAACCTGAAACAGATGTGTATTCCTGGATGGGCACAAAAACTCTAGGAACCAGCCCCTGAAGCTATATTTAAATCTGAGTCAGTTCCCGCTTCTCACTCTGATTGTAAGTTCTTCCTTCATTTCTAGCATCTGGGGATTTCCCTTTCTTTACCTTGACTTGCCCTCTTTATTTCTAAAAAATATTTTTATGGCATTTCAGCCTACCAAGTTCCCAAATTCTTAGGTACAGATGAAAAGCAAAGTCTAGATAATGAGTTCAGTGGCAACTTTGTTTAACTTGAGAGACCCAGTAGCAAGGTCTGGACAAAATTTCCCTTTGGACTTTTCTAGCTCCCTTTCTGTGAGAGAGCATGGCATATTGAAAAGAAATGTAGATCTAAACTCCCACTTCCTGGGTCTGTCCCATATTACCTTTTGCTTCTTAAGGAGTGACCTTAGACTAATCAGTTTACTTCTCTGAGCCTTAGTATGTCATCTGCAAAATAGAGGTTATTAATACCTGCTTTTCTAGCCTACAGGTTTGTAGGGTTTTGTTTTGTTTTGTAGGCAGGGAGTGGAGTGGAAATGGTAGAGTTGGCTGAAGGTGGCCAAAAGGTACAAACTTCCAGGTATAAGATAAGTTTGTTCTTGGGATATAATGTACAGCATAGTAACTGTAGTTAAGACTGAATTGTGTCAACCAGCTTATTTTTCATTAATGCTTATGTGGTGTAACTTACTTCCATCTTTTAACTTGCATGCTTCCTGTGTCCTTATATTTATGGTATATCTCTTATAAGTAGATATAGTTAAATTTTGTTTTGATAACCATTCTGACAGTCTTAATCTTTAAATTAGATTCTTGGACCCTGCCTGTAGATATTATGATTCAGTTATCTGCATTTTAAGAAGCACCTGAGATGATTCTGGTGTAGGTGGTGAAGAGTGTTTTGAGGAACACTGGATACAATGTGGAATCATTTTTCCAAGTGGATGTTAAAGTGGTTAATGATAGGCATTAGAGCAGAAGGGCCAGACTGAATATGCTGATAGAAAGCTAGTAGGTATTAACAATAAGGCAAGTGGGAGGGAAGGGAGGATAGTAGTCCAAAGCCTATAAACAACACAGGGTTTTTATATACAGGCAGAGGAATAATATACTGGAAGTAGCTTTGGAGAGGTAATCAGAATGAGGAAAAGTGAACAGCATCCCTCTGAGCTGGCAGCAGGAGAAGTTGTGTCTTCAGGGTAAAGATTGGCTTCACCTAATACAGTGGGGTTGAGGATAAGAATATAATGGAATTTTGTTAATGATAGAATACAGTGCCAGGAGAAAAGTGGAAAGATTTGGAGGAATGAATCAACTGGGAGTTGAATATGTACAGATGAAGCAGAAAGCAATTTGGGAATGAAAATATACAAAACCAATTAAAGAGGTAAAATGTCTGGTAACTGAGGATAAAAGATGTAAAATGTCTCGCATATAGTTGATGACAAAATTTTCAAGAGAAATTTTGTCCCAGCAGTCCCCTGTATATGAAGGTGGAGACTTGGTTGTGTCTGTAAGGAGTGCTTCTAAATAAGTCCCAGAGAGCAGACCAACATGAGATTAGTTAGTTCTCAAGATTCTGACCTAGTTTAGAAGTAACAGCTGCAATTCCCTTTGGAAACCCCTGCTTTGGAGAAAATGAAGTTGGAGTTCCCATGAGTTAGCTAGACTGTAGATTTTTTAACTCTCTCCCTACTTCCCAGGAACACTGGAGAGGACATGAAACTGCCTGCAAGGAAGCTGGAATAAGGCTGCAGTAGTCAGAGATAAATGTCATGTAATAATGTGACTAATTTTACTGGAATGAGTATGGTACTAATTGACTCCTTCAAAGGTAGAATGGAGTATGTGGGGATGAAAGTGACCTTACTTTTTTTACTTTTCACTCTGTCTTGGGCTGGTTGATCTCTTCCATCTTTGAGAAGAGTGAATTTGAGTGACAACATAAGTAAAAGGCATTTTTAAACAATAATGTCAAGGAAAGTCATCATAGACATGTGAATCATTTTGACTATTGTGTTAATACAGGGAGCAGTTCTTCCCTCTAGCAAGAATGATTAAATCTCATAAAGCTTCTACCAAAATAGCTTGGAAGAACACTTCTTAGGTAGCAGCTTTTATATTACAATTACAGCTTCTGTGTTATTGAAACCTGTGAGAGGGGATCTCCAGAATCAGTGTTGATCCATGAATACACACTTTTTAAAACTCTTGGAAACAATTGTCCCATTTAGCTCATTTCACATTTGTTAAAAGGCAAACTAAAAATAGAGATAATAACGGTGATAATGTAATTGTTTAATTTCAAGTACTGGGTGAAGCTAGTGAGCTTAATGTATGTACTCAGTAATTAATAACATTTTGGATTTAGTATGCAGTGCAGAGGTGTTCATAACTAAACTGAAGGGAAGGAGAAAAGCTTTATTTCGTGCGATTCTTCGTTCATTACTGCCTTCCAATTTTGTTGATCCAAGTCTAATGAGATTAATATAAATGCATGGCTACTCTTAATTATGAAAGAAGACTTATAGAACTTAGTCTTTTCACAAATTATGAATAAAGAAATTGATTTGTCATTTCTAGTTCACTTTAATGGGATTTTAACTCTCTAATTTACACATTGCATACAATCAATATTTATTGAATTCCTCTTGGGCAGCATAACAATGTATAAACAATGAGAAATTTTTTTTTTAACGCAGTGTCTGTCTTCACTAAGAATAAGTGGTGGGATCTAGTAAGTGTGGCAAAGTGAAATGATCTTTAAAATAATAATAATAATGAATGACGCCTGACCTTTTTTTGGCACCTAGTTTACATACCAGTTCCTTAATGGCCACAACCCTTCATACTCTTAGGGTCCCTATGTGGCAGTGAAGCAGTTGAGTCACAGAAGTGCTAAATAACTTATCCAAGGTCACATTGTTAGTAAGCAATGGAGTTGAGATTCAAACCTGGGCAGTCTAGTTCAAGAGCCTTTACTCTAGATCACTACTCTGTACTGGTGCTTGTTCCAGAATGGTATTAAGAAAAAAAAAGTATTCTAATGCTGTTGAATACAGGAATCACTAGACTCAGGTGACATTTAAATTTAAATTAGCTAAAATAAGATTTAGTTCCTTAGTTGAACTAGCTGGATTTCAGCTGCTCAGTAGTCAGAGACATTTTGCTAGACATGTCCACATACTGGACATTTCCATCATTGCAGAAAGTTCTGTGGCACAACATTGATAGAGAAGATAAAGTGTAAACTTGAGCTGCTTGTAAAGAATAGAAAATTATACTGGGTGTTAATGGTTGAATCGGTGACCTGGGCAAAGGAAGAATGGACTATTCCTCAAGGAGGGGCATGTATATTATAAGTGAAAGAGAAGGCAAGATAATAAATCCAGTCCTGGACAGGATGAAGGGAGGATCTGAGCTATCCAGCTGAAGCTATACAGAAGACATTTACAAATGAGGTGGTGAAATCCAAATGAACATTCTGAGTTGGAATCGTCTATATAGAGATAATCCTGAACTATGAGAACTGATGTGCTTTTCAGAAAAGTTAGGAAGAAAAGAGCTGGGGGAGAAGAATCTTTGGGTGTATTTAAAGAGTTGAAGGTGAAAAGAGGGATCAGAGAAAGATCGATCAAAGAGATAGGTGGGATAGCCAAGATGATGAAATTCCACAAAAGCAAAGACAGATGAGAATTTCAGGAAGGAGGGATTGATTTTTAGTATAAAGCGCTATAGATACAAAGCCCGAGAGAGAGAGAGAGAGAGAGAGAGAGGCAATTGAATTCATGATGACAAAGCTAGCACTGGCCTTTGAAAGTGCAGTGGACTGTTAGTGTTAAAAACCAAATGATGTGAATAGGCAGAGAGGAAATAGAGATGGAGTTTTAAATCAATCTTATACAGAGTTGAGAGGTTAATAAAGGAGTGAATGGTACAGAATAGAAGGGAAAGGTGAAAGTTTTTTTTAAACACTAGAGAAAATGAGTTTGGCTGGAGGCAAAACAAGATTCCTGGAAAGGAAGAGGCAATTAGCAGTAACCTTTATGTTATTCATTCATTCATTTATTCATTTAGTGAATATATTACATGCCTACGGGTATCAGACCCTGCAAGGAATTGGAAATAGAGCCGTGAATGAGACAATTCAGTTCCTGCTCCCATCGTAGTCTGCTGTCTGCTCATTCCTGTCCTTTTTTTCTCCTAAGTCCCTCCTAAGACATCCTACCTCTTGCCTCTCTAATAATTCTGCAGGCACACATACTAAACTAAACATTAGAGAACACCTACATCATTTAGTATTCTTTGTTGATATGTGTCATTTTCTTTCCTTAATTTGTTTCTGCTTTTTGAAAGTTTACAATGAATAAACTCTTCCAATGAGACAAAACCTTTTGTATTTAGTCTTGACTTGGTTTCCAACAAAAAGGCAAGAGGTGAGTAAATGAAGTACCCAAGTGACAGCAACATTGGGAATGTGGTTCCTTCTCCCATTTGATGATCAGTACATACTAGTTTGCTCCCTATTGAGAAAATCCTTCCTTGTATAGCTGTAATACCTATAATGACTTTAAGTATCAGAGCCTTGATGACTGATTTAAATATTAAACCCATTTCTTATAGTTTGGCATTACCACCCATCATGTCGGGCTCTTAGTATAGTACCAGGCTACCACTTACTGTGTCAAGAGCAATACTTGTTATAATGTCAACCTTTCCCTTGGAGATCACTGGCCCATGTGAAAATATAGTTCTTAGGACTTATTCCATTTGAATTAAATTAAATTTAGTATGAACTGAGCAAGTAGGAAAGGAAATAGGGCACCTTCTTTTGTAATCTTGGAAGGAAACATGAAAACACTTCATTGAATGTAATAAGACCTTGGAGGATGAGATATTTATACCATATAGCAAAATAGTGATACCTTTTATCACAGTATACCAGGCTAATTTCCATATCTACAGTAGTCCCCAACTGGTTTTGTTATTCTCATTTTTCTGTCTATTGTCCTTGTTAGTCTACCATTGTCTACACTTAATATCAGTGTGGTTATCTATAGAGTATCTTATTTACTTAAACTTTTCATTGGACAAAAGGATTTGGACAGAAAAATTATAAATAAGTAAAATGTATGAAGCATTCTGTTAGAGTGAGTTTTAGTGCATTTTATGATATCTATTTTTAACTGTAAGCTATTTTGCCATTTATTATTTCAAAGTTAATATATAATACAACTCCTTCCTTTTTTAGGCAAAGAAACTGAGGCTCAGAGATGTCTGGGATAATCAGTGGCAATCAAGGAACATAGTGTAGACCTCCTGATACCAAAATAGTTCCATCCTATAAAATCAGCAGTTCTTAACTAGGGATTGGAGCAAAATCATTTGGAGAATTGTTCAAATTATGCATGTCAAGGACTGAAGTCCAAAGGTCCTGATTCAGTAAGTCTGGCTTATATGTTAAGGACATTTTGTCTTATTTTTTTTTCAGCTTTATTGAGGTATAATTGATAATAAAACTGTAAGGTATTTAAAGTGTATGTAGTGATGATTTGATAAACATTGTGAAAGGATTCATCCCACTCGGTTAATACACCATTACCTCAATTATTTATTTATTTACTAAATTCTTTGGTGAGAATATTTACATTTTACTCTCCTAGGATATTTCAATGATATAGCATTTTCAACTATAGACATCATGTTATATATTAGATCCTCAGATCTTTATTTATCTGATAGCTGAAAATTTGTACCTTTTACCAACTTCTCCCTATTCCCCCTACCTTCTAACCCCTGGCAACCACTTTTCTATTCTTTGTGTCTATGAGCTGAGCTTTTTATTTAGGTACCACATCTAAGTGCCACCATGCAGTATTTGTCTTTGTCTGCTTTAATCCACTTAGCACAATGCCCTCTGGTTTCATCCATGTTATTGCAAATGACAGGACTTCTTTGTTTTTAAGTCTGAATAATATTCTTTCGTGTGTGTGTGTATGTGTGTATGTGTGTGTGTGTGTGTGTGTGTGTGTGTATATATATATGTATATGTGTGTATACATGTAACAGTTATATCAGATGGTAGAGTAAGATGCAAACTGTTCATTGATGATTGTGTTTAGCAATGAGAAGGCCATTGGTGACTTTGATAAGGAATATTTCAGTGGGATGATTGAGGCAAAAGTGTGACAGGAATGAGTTCAAAAGAGAATGTAAGTAAAAGAATTAAAGACAGTTGAGAATAGACAGCCCTTTGGAGGGCTTTGGCTGTAAAAATAAAGAAAGAAATGGTATGGTAGCCAGAGGAGGGCATGAGGCCAAGAGAAGGCTATTTTAAGATGGGAAAAATTATGGCATTTATATATTATATTTATATGCTGGTGGGAATTATCTAACAGAGGGGGAAAATTTGATAGTAAGAGGGAGAATTGATAAAGCTACATCTTTTTTTCTATATACAGTCTTATATTAGTTTCAATTATACAGCACAGTGGTTTGACAGTTACCCATATTTTTAAATCCTCACCCCCACCACTAGTGTGGTTACTATCTGTCAACATAGGAGGATGTTACAGAATCATTGGCTATATTCTCCATGCGGTACTACTATCCCCATGACCAGCCTACCCATTATCCCCCTCACCCACCCATCCCAACCCCTCCCCCATGGCAACCACCTTTCCCTTCTCAGTGTCTTTGGGTCTACTGCTGAATAAAGCTACATCTTTGATAAGAAAGAAGATATGGGATCCCATATACAAGAAAGGGATTTGAACTTAGGGACACAGAGTTCATCTGTAATAACTGGAGGGAAAGCAGATTATATGGGCACAGATGCAGGGAGATAAATTCAGGAAGGAAAGGTTGTCGAAATTCTTTTCTAATTGCTTCTGTCTCAGGAAGCAAGGTTATTGACTGTGCTTGAGGATAAGGAAGAGTACTGGAAGTTTGAAAAAAAGGAGAAAGCATAAAATAGTTATCTAGGAGTGGAAAAGAGGAAGTGGACTAGAACTGACTGAAGGATATCTCCAAAGGTAAAGTTGAATTTAAAATGAATCCAGTCTGCTTGAATGTGCTTTTTTTTTTTTTTTTTTTTTTTTTGAGCTTCTTGTTCAGTTAGCTGGGTTGGGGAATGGTAGATATAATCAGTTAGAATTTTGTCAGATGAATACACAGTGAGAGAGGCAAAGGAGTGACTAAAATGAATCATGGAATTTATGTTTAGTTAGGAAGTGAGAATTAGATAGGGTCTTGTGGAGTCACAGATTATTATTAGAGGGAGAAAGCTTGAAAATAGGAGGTAATGATGAGAGTCAGAGGGTGAGAGGCTGATACGGAACGTCCAATGCTTTAAACATGAAATAGGGGCTATAATAATGGTTTTGATGGATTGACTTGTTAGGTTCATGACTACAAAGAAGGAACCCCGGAAGAGAAGACCTACTATATAGAATTATGGGATGTTGGAGGCTCTGTGGGCAGTGCCAGCAGTGTGAAAAGCACAAGAGCGGTATTCTACAACTCTGTAAATGGTAAAGCATTTCTCTATTTCTACCATGTATTAATGGTCTAGGAGTACAGATCATCTGATATAGAATGCTGCAGGATGCTGGATTCATCTTAATTTAAGAAAGATCTGATATATTCACAACTCTTATTTAAATCTGTGTATCACATTCCAGTTTGTGTTTCTAGATTCTGTGTAATTCTGAACATTAAATATTTGCTTTGTCTAAGTGTTTCTATTTATATTATTATCATAAAACTAAATATTGAGAAATAAAATTGTATTTCAGGTATTCAACATAAAATATGGACCTTTCAAAACACTGTCGCCTGGGAGTGCTGTTTCTCTAATCAGTTAAATACGTACAATAGAACCATTAGGAGTTCCACAGTCTAAGCCAGATGTTATAGTGCTAGAAATTTCTTTTGTCTGCTCCATAGAGAGAGTCCTATGTAATTATAAAGAGCTGCCTAAGGGTGTTTTCAGGAGTGCAGAAATTTTATCCAGTCACAGATAATCAAACACCTGGGGTGGACTTACAGATGGAGATGTGTGAAAGAGGACATAATTGCAATTCATAGCCTAGCTACTTGGTGTCAAGGGAATAAACCACTGACACTTGTGATTTACCAGTATAGTTTTATCATCATCTTGTCTTTTTAAAAATTCATTTCTTAAAACCTTTTTTTACCATGAAATGTAATTTCAACTTGTCTGTGATTGATGTACTATAAGATTTGGCATCTCACCCCTTCGCTTCTGATAGATGTTTAGCTATTATTGTACCTCATTTATACTGTGCTTAGATCAGTATTAGGTAAGCATTGCAATTACTCAGTACCTTTTTCATTCCTTGTTTTCTTCTTTCAGTATCTTATCTTCCCAGATCAAAAGGTGTTGTGGTTACTACAAAAAATGTAGAGAAGGTTCTTGCCACTGGATACATACTACAGAATAAAGGATACCTTGGTCAGTTCAGACCTATGTCCCATTTAGCTCAAAATTCCCTCTGAAAGTGTCACAGTCTAACTGAAGAAACAAAACAGTCATAAATGAAAGAAAGTACAGTTAATAGTGACATTAATATATGACATTATCCTGCAAGAAAGTATATAATAATGGCATGTATTAATAGAATGTATACAAATGAGAAAAACAATAAGACTGGTATAGTGTTAGGAGACTTCTTAGAGAACAGGAGAAAAAGAAATGAAGCCTGGTTTAGATCTAGACTCCAGTGATAAACTTGGATTATATCAGTTAAATGACTTGATCAAAATTGTGATCTGGCAAAGAGAAATTTGGAAATATGACACTTTGGCTGTTTAGACCTTTTTGAGAAAGAAGATAAAAGTTATAAATAAATACTAAAGACTATTCAAATCCTAGGAAATGTGAAGGAATCCTGTGTTGCACACATCTTAAGTGCTGAAGAAAAAATCCATCTAAATCCATATATATGTGATTATCTTTTCTATGCCTGTTGTTCATTAGTGATTTGTTTCTTCCTTGAATATTATTGAAATAATTGCATATATCCTGTTAGTTTTACAAATAAGACTGAGATATATTTCTTATTCTTATATTAAAAAAAATCCCTTTTAAGAAAAATCTATTTCATGTTATTTGACCCTAGCTATGAAACATTTATCTTGGTAGAAGTACTCAACTTTCTTTATCTACCATCCTTTGTTTCCTAAGAAAGCAAGCATAGAATCTCTCCATTTAAATGCAGTCTTTATTATTAGCAGTAACTTTTCTCCCCTAATACCCTACTTTCTTCCCACTATGATGAGGATGACTGGGTCCCCAAAGGAAACCTGTAAAGTGTGTCTACCTCTCTCTCTTAAGATTAGATCATATTCTGATCACCTACCACCAGACTTCTTCGCTTTGGGGCCCACTGTGGCCCATTTAGCTCATAGACTACAAAGCAAGAACTCTCAGTCCAAATGAAAGAAGGAAAATAAGGGAAAGGGGTGCGCAAATGCCCCTAACAGCTCAAAAGCTTTAAATAGAGATCCTCAGAAAATAAACTTCTCCCTCTCCATCTGTTAGTTCATCTGAGCCTTTGTAATCCTTTCCCTCTCCCAACCAAAGTGCTCACCCATAGTTCAGTGACGTTAACACAACAGGGAAGGGAGAAAATACCTACCACTCCTTTGTCCTAAAGTGACATTGTTCTGCTCTCCCCCGGTCGTTTACTGTCAGATTACCTGTGTTCAAATTCTCGCTAGCCCACTTACCGAGTGACCCAGGGCAAGTTACTCAGCCTTTCTGATCCTCAGTTTCCACGTGTGTAAAATGAAGATAATGATTCTTACCTCATAGGATTGTTCTGAAAATCATAGACAACAGGGTAAAGCACTATGTGTAGCATATAAGTACTAAATAAATGTTAGGTAGGTTCTTTAATGGTAACTCTTTATCCCTTTTTTAAATTCTATCCTCTATTACATGTTTTTAATGGCTGGAGAGCCCCTCATTGAGGAAGGTATAGTGAGTACAACTCAATATGAGGGCAAGTGTCAGATCTCTGTTCCAGAAGCCAGGAGAGATACAAATTTAACTTTCTGCACGAATGTCTGTAAAAGCTAGAGAAGCCAAATAAGTCTAACTCTTCTGACCTTTTTCAAATTGATATAACTCAACAGTCTGAAGGTAGAGAAATCCATCAGTTTTACATCCTTTCTTCACAGTAGAGTTTGAAAAGGGTTGGGAGTTTGAAAACCTGTAGTCTCTTGACCACAAGATGATACCCTAAATTCTACATTTAAAAGCTTTTTCTCTTTTGTCTGTATCTTATTGTAATAAATACCTGCTTTGCCTTTCTGTCTGGAATCTTAACTGATTCTGTATACTTATGAGCCTCATTACATTTTGTTATTTTTCTCAGTGTCTCAAAAGTCCATCTGTTTTCTACTATTCATATTTCATGACTGTCTTTTCCTCCCCCCTTCTAGTGGCATTTTTTCTTTTTTGCTCTGTTAACTAAATCTCTTATAGGTAGCAAGCTTACATGGCAGTCATTAATTCAAAGACCCAAAATATTAGACTTTTCAGTTGATTAGGCCCAGGTCGTCTGCAGGATAACATTTTGTCAGCTAGAGAATAGCAATTGTATCAAATTAAATCAATACTATTTTAACAAATTTTTATCATTTAATATTCTGAGTATAAATATGTGTATGTATAATATCTATGATAGTACTATGTACAGTGAAGTTAAATTTTTGAATGAATAATATTTCATATACTTGAAGTAGTTTTGATTCTTTTTATTGATGAGGTAGCTCTGTAATTAGGACCAGGCAGAGCAGGCATTCATTAAGTGTTGAATGAAGAAAAAAGAAGACATCCTAAAAGTTTAATGACATTTTGTCAGCCCTTGTAGAATCTTAAGAATTAAATAACTGACAGAGACAACTTTGAAGATAATTATTTGTAAGAATTTGTAGAGGAAAGTTTAATATAATCATGTCTGAGTTTGTTAGTCATGCAAGAATGCTAGGTTTATAATACTTGTATTTACTAAGTCTCGCTTTGCCAATTGTGAAATGAACAGCAGTTGTTAACAGTATTGACATTATTTTCTCTGATTATTTTAGGTATTATTTTAGTACACGACTTAACAAATAAGAAGTCATCCCAAAACTTGTATCGTTGGTCATTGGAAGCTCTCAATAGGGATTTGGTGCCAACTGGAGTCTTGGTAACAAATGGGTAAGCCCAGATTACATCACAGTTGGTTTGAAATGTTACAGCAGTTACAGGACTGTACCCTCTGAAATAACACTTTGTAAGGTCTTTGATTGGCAAATATTCTCTTCCAGTCCAAACATTGTCTCTTTACTCTCTTAACAGTGTGTTTCAAACAATAGTTTTTCATGTGGAGAAAGCCTGATTTTTCAATGTTTTCTTTTATATATTACATTTTTGGTGTCATGTATAACAACTCTGCCTAATCCCAGATCAGTTAGTCTTAAAATTAGGCAGTGTGATTCCTTACTTTTCAAAATTGTTTAGCTATTCTAGTTCATTTGCTTTTCCATATTAATTTGAAATCATCTTGTCTGTATTGACAAAAATTCTGTATGGGTTTTTATTGGAATTGCATTAAATCTATAAATAAAATTGAGAAGGATTTTTGTTGCATCTTCTAATCCGTGAACGCAGTATGTCTCTCCATTTATTTTTTGAAGCAAATCCTAGACATCATATCATTTCATCTGTATATACTTCAACTTTAAGTGATAAGCATTTTTTAACATAACCAAAATATAATTGTCACATGTAAAATTTCATAAGAATTCTTTAATATCAAATATTATTTTAATTTCCCCAAATGGCTCATAATTGTTGGCTTTCTCAAAAGAGTGGTTAAGGAAAGTCCACTCATTGTATTTGTTTCCTTAAGTTTCTTTTAATCTTAAGTTCCCCTTCCCTGTTTTTCTTTAACCCGCTAGCAGTTTATTTGTGAAAGATGGCTTGTTTGTCTTGTAGAATTCCTGTATTGTGCATTTTGCTGAGTGTCCCTATAGTGTCCATTAAACTTTTTCTGAATCCTAAATTTTCTCAAAAATGGTGTCAAAAATAGTCTGTAAAGAGGTAAGGTTTTTGGTTTTGCCAGAGTGGTATTTTGCTTTTAATATAATACCCAGTTATCTGTCTCTCTGTGATGGTAAAGTGTTGTCAGCCTTATCTGTCCATGATAAAATTCCCCAGTAGATTTCACCTAAAAAAAATAAAAGAATTCCAAGATCAGATTTCAAATTGTATAAAATTTAATGGAAGAGAGAAAAAAGGAAAGCTAAAAGAGAAATAAGAGAACAAATTTTATATATATATATAAAAACACATGGGAATGTAATATGTTACATATATAAGTAAATTTGTAGTATATTATGTGTAACATAATGTGTTAAGGTTCAAAGGATTATGTAAGACTACAAGTGACAGAGATATATGTGTATCAAAGATGGAATTTGATAAAATATATACAAAAATTTGTGTGTGAACCAGAGTTAGTAAATATAGGTAAAGAAAATAGTCCTAAAAGAGGACACTCTCAAAACATTCTCTAATACAGCACATTTCAATTTTGGAACATGTCTCCTAGGTCACAGTTGATGTTGGTAAGCCTTGAACTCAAGACATTATTGGCTTTGATGCAATAAATAGAATGATAACATTTTTATGAAATGGGAGGTTACATAATTCAAAATAATTGTGTTCTAATTCTGAACAGAAATTGAGGCTCACTGAGATTATTATGAAGGGCAAAAAGATTTAGTAATTTTGCTCATAAATACATGCCCAATTTAGATTATTCAAAGAAAGAGAAAAATAATGTCAAAGGAAGAAAAAAAGCTATGCTCAACTGGTTGTATTGATTGTTCCATGCCATATTAATTTACTATCACAAGGTGTTCGCAGCCAGATTTTGCTGACTATAGTAAACAGAGCTTATAACATGTCAGAAATCTAAATCTGTTTTCTCATATGTGAATACGATTTAAATTAATTGAACAACATTGGGCTCTATGTTCCTTTCAGTAACAGAAGGAATAGAGTAAAAATAAAGGGTAAAAATAAAGGATTGTAAAAGCCAGTGACCCAAGGCCACTAACCCTAAGTGATCCTGATTGCCTGTCCTCTATCTCCCATGGCTTTCTTTTCAGGATAAACAACAATTTGGTACTTAATTGTTCCTTTTACTATTCATTTTACATTTCAGCTGTTTCCTTTCCAGTCCACTTGTTGCATTCTTCTCTCCCCCAGGCTATAGCATCACCCATGGTTGATTTATTCTGGCCTTCAGCATCGCTACATCTTACTTTCTTGAAATGGTCTATTTTTCTTTACTATTCATAGGCAGAAATGTACATGGTAGGTATAGAGCTTATGCATAATGCCAGAAGCTTGCCATTTTCCCCTCTGTCAAAAGGCTTGAGTACCATGCTAGTTGCCTGGGTTTTCCCTCCACAGAGGTTTGAATCCACTCTCTGCCTCTACCTAGAAAAATCCCTGAGCTGTTAGCCTTAGAAGATAGATCTTTAGGAAAGGTCAAGTCAACCTTCTTTGATATACTTGGTGGGCACTCAGTAATAGATTGCTCAAGTAATCTATAAAGACTCATGGGAGCATATTTGGAGTAGTTAGATGAATACTTGGAACTCTAAAGATGGTGAGGATGGATTGATAAATGAACAAGTAGATAAAAGAAATTGGGAGAAAAGTAGGTTTACAGGTAATGGCTGAGTAAGAGTCAGTGAAGCATTAGTCAAATAGTATAAGCGACTTGCATTTAAATATTAACACATCTACATCAGAAAGATAAATTCTGTTCACCTCTTCATTATTATTTACCACAGGGATTATGACCGGGAACAGTTTGCTGATAACCAAATCCCACTGTTGGTAATAGGAACTAAACTGGATCAGATTCATGAAACCAAGCGCCATGAAGTTTTAACTAGGACGGCTTTCCTGGCTGAGGATTTCAATGCAGAGGAGATTAATTTGGTATGTATTTTCATTAATGCATGTTTGTGTTATTATCAAGTAAGGGCAAACTGAACACTTCACAAGTCAGATATTCTCACAAAAGAAGCTTTATACTTGAAATCAGGGATTTGGGTTCTAGTCCAAAATCTAGTAAAGATTGGAATCAACATAGATTGTCAAATGGGCACACCACTTCAGCCTCCTTGTATGCTATCTGTTGGGATGTTCAAACTTTGTTCTGTAAATAACATAAATAATGGGTTTTTTCTTGAAAATATTTTTTAAAATTGCACCAAAATCAAAATAATTAAGATGACAGAAGGGTCCTTGACACTGTACCTTGATTATTCTTGCTTTAGAAAAGCCTCATAGCTTCTTAAACTATGGAACTTACCTTAAAAGGCAAACAAATAGATAAGTGAGAAAACTGTAAACAATGAAGTGCTTCATAAGCATTAGTTTATACAAATGTAGGCATATACAAAAATTGAGATTTTTGGTTGCATTAGAATTGGGTGCTAAAAAGGCTGACTTCTCATATAAGCCCAAAGAAGGGTCCTGACCAGCAGCTTCAGTCGTGGTTTCTATGTCATTGTACCCAAGTAGGGTTTCTGCAATACAGTCAGTGCCCTGGCATTCTAGATTTGTGGTGGTAGTGGTGACTTAATAATACTAATGGATAACATTTCTTGAACACTTACTACCTGCTGTATACTGTTCTAATGCTTTATGTACATTATCTCACATGCATCATCCTTACATCAGCTCTCTAAGGTAAACACTCCAGGTATCCCCATCTTAAAGATGAAGACCAGAAGCAGAGAGGGGTAACTAGGCCAAGGTTACGCAGGTCACACCAGCCACTCTGACTTCAGAGTCTGTGTTCTACAGTTAAGCCTATTTTCCACATAATTCTCCTTCAACTAACATTTAGAATTTTGGAGCTGGAAGAACTCTTAAAAAAAATCATCTAGGTCACCAGCTATTCAAACTTGACTTCATATTCATGTTACCAATAGTGCCTGTGAAAAATGTTGAGTAAGTGCCCCATAGCTGGAGCTCTTTATTCATAAGGTCTGACAGGAGGACCAGGACTCTGTAATTTTAACTGATGACTCAGGTGGCTTTGATGCCCTTACTCTGAATCGACATTGGTGAGCAGTGCTTGGCTCAGCCCCCCTCCGCCCCCATGACTGAGTCAGCATCTGCCTGCCGTGGAGGCGCCTCCTCTTCCTCAGCTGCCACCATAGGATATTCAGCTCTATACCATGATAATTGCAGAGGATCCCTGTTAGAAAGAATAGATGATATCCTTGTTGAAAAAGTGCTGAAGTTACTTTGTTTGAACATTATTTCCAAAAGGAAATATATCATTGAATACACTTAATTTGTTCCTGTAATTAATGTATTTTGGAACCTGTTTCCAGTGCTTGTGGGTTTCTGCAATCACCTAGATATATTTTTTTTTCCTATTTTACTTACAGATACATCTTTTCATTGTTAACAAGATGTAAGTAAAGGTGCTCAATTGGTGGTACCTGGCACACATGGTCTCCCCAGAGTTCACAAACAACATAGTATGGCATTTTATCAGTGTCTGACTTCAAGAACACAGCAGAAACAAGCAGGTCTTTTTTTCTTTTCTTTACAATATACCTTTTATTTTTTTTTTTTAATTGAAGTGTAGTTGATATACAACATTATACTACTTTCAAGTATACAACATAGTGATTCGACAGTTATCTACATTATTAAATGCTCACCCCAACTAGTGCAGTTACTATCTGTCAAAATTAGAAAGATGTTACAGGACTATTGACTATATTCTCTATGCTGTACTATCCCTGTGACTAATTTATATGATTGAGATTTTGTGCCTCTTTATCCACTTCACCTAGTTCACCCACCCACCCCAACCCCTCCCCCATCATAACCACCAGTCACTTCTCAGTGTCTATGAGTCTATTGCTGTTTTGTTCATTTTGTTTTGTTTTCATTCTTCATGTAAATGAAATCGTATGGTATTTGTCTTTCTCTACCTGGCTTATTTCACTTAATACCCTCTAGGTCCATCCATGTTGTTGTGATTTTGTTTTCTTCCAACAACGTAAATTCCTAGAGGTGGAATTACTGGGTATGGTATTTCTATTTTTAGCTTTTGAGGAACCTCTGTAGTCCTTTCTTCACCGATTTATATTCCCACCAACAATGAAGGAGGGTTCCCTTTTTTCCATATCCTCACCAACACTCATTATTTCTTCTCATTTGGACAATGGCCATTCTGACTGGTGTGAAGTGATATCTCACTGTGGTTTTGATTTGCATTTCCCTGATGATTACTGATGTGGAGCAGCTTTTCATGTGCCTGTTGGCCATCCTGTATGTCTTTTTTGGAAAAATGTCTATTCAGGGCCTTGGCCCATTTTTTAATTGGGTTATTTGTTTTTTTGGTGTTGAGTCATATGAGTTCTTTATGTATTTTATATGTTAACCCCTTATCAGATGTATCATTCACAAATATATTCTCTCATACTGTAGGTTGCCTTTTTGTTCTGTTGATGGTGTCCTTTGCTTTACAGAGTTTTAGTTTGATATAGTCCCACTTCTTTATTTTTCCTCTTGTTTCCCTTGCCTAGGGAGATGTATCCAGAAAAAAATTGTTCATGCTTATGTCAAGAGATATTTGCCTATGTTTTCTTCTAAGAGTTTTTTGGTTTCATGTCTTATATTTAGTTCTCAAATCCATTTTGAGTTTACTTTTTTGTTTGGTGTTAGGGAGTAATCCAGTTTCATTCTCTTACAGGTAGCTGTCCAGTTTTCCCAATACCTTTTATTGAATAGACTATTTTTCCCCATTGTATATTCTTGCCTCCTTTGTCATATATGAATTGACCATATATGTGTGGGTTTATTTCTGGGCTCTCTGTTCTCTTCCATTGCTATATGTGTCTGTTAACAAGTGGGTCTTGTGGATGCAAGGAAGAAAGAAGGAGGAGGAAAATTGGAGTTTCAAAAAGAGACAGCAATCAAAAAGACTTTAGCAAATAAATATGAAGCCTCAAGTAAAAAACCAATGTAACAGTATTAGTGCTAGCGACTTTGGCTACTGTATGAATTTACTTAAACTATAAAAAAGTAAGAATTAACAAATGTATGCATCAAAGATGAAAACAAAGTTATCATCTTATGCCTGAAAAAAGGCAGATTGTTTACATTATAAGTAGGGAGAAGATTACTTATTTTTTTCAGATCCTGTTAGGCTTACTGTGTCTAATCCAAATGTTTTTGTTATGTGTTTACTTCAAAGTGATCATATTGAAGCATCTTCCCTGGGTAATATTCCTTTCTCTAGCTTAGACAAGCTATTTAGAGCTATTAATTTTCAGGCTTTGCCCTCAGCCATGATCAGTGGCAGAGGCTCTTTCAAGTCTAAAATTCTCATCCTGAAATAGGGTTTCTCTAACCTGGTCAACCTGAAATTGTGAAGCCGTAAAAACTGAATTTGGGGAGGTTTTGTTTGTTCGTTCCCTGTTTGATATACCTTTTGTATTTAGCTCTATTTGGAATCATATCTGAAGTCTTGACATTCTGATGGCTATGGAATCAATATCCAGTTGGTAAAATATATTTAACACAGGTTTATCTAAGGTCTGTCTCTTACATGCCCCAACTGCTGAATAAATGTGTTCAAACATTATTTCAAATACAACAGTTTACACAATGATGTTTCAGTCTATTTAATCCATATATGGAATTATCTTTTATTATGTTAGGTGATTTTGTATCTAAAAATTCAACCTGATAGCATTTTCTTCGAATGAAGACAGAAGGGAACTAACATTTTAGTACCCATGTACCAGGCATGCATTATCTCATTTAATTTTCACAAAAATCCTATGAGATAAGTATTGTTTTCCTTTCCCCATTTCACAAATGAGTAAGCTTAACATAAAAGGTTTGGTAACCTAACCAATATCCCACAATGTGGATGACACTCTGGCGTTGGGACAGATATTCAGATTCAGAGCATTCTGGCTTCAAGAGACCTCTGATTTTTCTAGCACTTCATAATTTTTGAAAAGTTTGTTGTAGTCTCTTTTTTTATGGTTTTGGAAAACATATTTCAGTTTATGCCCAGAATATAAAATGTGAGTCTTGAAATGTTGCATATGGATAAAATAGGTGATTGTTACAAAATTAACCAGAAAGAATCGTGTGGGTTTAGAGATTACAAAACAGAGTTAAGTGTAACAACAATAATTTTAGTTTCCCAAGGGACAAAGACAATCTACAACTGAAAGATAAATACCATCCTTGCAAAAAAGCCTACATGATGTCCTCGTAGTTTGGTCTTGGGTGGCATTTGAGGCAAAAATCAAAGTTCTGTCTCTTGAGGTGTCAAGTAAACAATGACAAGCAAAGACAACTCCATACTGGAATACCAGGAAAAGGGATTTGAAGGTCTTTACTAATCACTGTAATTTACTAGGCATTTCACTGGAGCATTCCAAATTGTTTTGTCTTTCTTGGCCACGTTTTTTCCCTATACTTCAAAATCCTATTTAATTGTGATATATCTATTTCTATTATTGTTTAATTATTATAATTAATAACAATTGATATTTAATATTAATAAATGTGCCATTTTTCTATTGTTTATAATCCAGAAATATATCTTGTTTATTACTATCTTTATGGCCTACTAAGAGATTAGTCCCTTGCCTTCAGTGAGTGAGAAATCCCTGCTGTTTTGTTTTGTGCTTCTCTAACTCCTTACTTTCTTGCTTCCTACTATTTGTATGAACTGAACTGCACATACTTAATTAGTTGAGCACTGGTGAATAACTAGTGCTAAAAAGTGAAGTGTTAGCTGTTTTTAATGGCTCTGTTTGCTTTTCAAGGTGAATGTAGGTAGGTCACCTGGTAAGTACTTTGGTTTTGTTATGAGTAAGATATCAGCAATTTTGTCTTCCTTTATGAATTATTTGATGATGAATACATTGGTTCAGTGTCCTCTAAAATTGCTTAAATAACAAAAGTGGCCTTTCTTCCTTTAGCACTTTCCTCTCACTTTGTGCATCATAATTTGAAAATTGCTTGACTATTTTATGGGAGTGTTATGCCTAATATTTTACTATAGAAGTGTGCAACAGGAACAGTGATGACTAACAAAGAGCTTACATTTCCTGACTTTTGATTGTGGATTCGCTGTTTCATCTTCTAGGATTGCACAAATCCACGGTACTTAGCTGCAGGTTCTTCCAATGCTGTCAAGCTCAGTAGGTTTTTTGATAAGGTAATGATTTCAATTAAGTTATTTTTAAACTTAATTTATGTGTTATGAGAGTTTAAATTCTTTGTAGAAATGCTTTGTCCTTTTATTCTTTTGTCCTAAATTTCACAACCTGAATAATACTTGTTTTGATCTCTCTTATCTGTTGGTATAATTGCCCAAGGCCTGCTGACGTATTTATTCTATCACCAGTGTTATCTAAGCAAAGGATGAAAACTACTGGATTTCAATGGGGTTTTTAAAAGCTGCCTAATTGCCTGCCTTAAAACGATTTATGTTTCCTTTTCTAGCTCTTTTTTACTTATTTAACCAAACCTCTGCATAAAAGGCACTGAACTGAGGAGATTCATCTTAAAGCCCTGCGTTCTTGTTTTCTCAGCTACTGATGTTCTTTCTCCACATAAACATTAGTTACTTTTAAGATGATGTCATCTTCTCGATTCCCTAAATTTCCCTAACAGAAACCTTTGCATTCCAGTTATTGACTCTTGCTAGCTTCATCATATTGTCCTAAACTGGAAATAAAATGTAGAGTGACTCAGCACACTAGCAAAGTAGAGCACTGTTTGTCTTTCCTTTACAAGGCCCTACAGCTTCATTGCACATGATATTGACTAGTTTAAGTTTTCTGCACAATGTTGACATTGTGCAATAAAGTAAAATAGAATTTATTTCTGTATTTCTAAAAAGATTAATTTCTGTATTATATTCCCTCTTAAGTGTAATTTTTCAAGAAAAATATTTCTCTCCTCACAGCCCTTCTCTGTGAATCATTTTCTTTTACCCATTTAGGGCCCTTTTGTCCAAAATGTCAGCAGAATATAAGCCCCACACTCCTCCCTGTTTAATATTAGACCAATGGTAAGTTTTGCTTCATTGCCAATGAAGGTACAAGGTGTGGCAAATAGAGTAAAGGTGTGCCAAGATAGTGACTCCCCTTAGTTATCAGCACAGCCAGAGCTCCCCAGGCTGGGTGATTGGCAGCATGTTGCACTTACCCCCAGTGTGCTGTACAATTTAGCGTTTTCTAAATGTGCCATGATATGAAGAATGTTGGGAAGCACTGTAAGGAACCAGATTTTTTTCTCCAAATTGTTTTCAAACTTAAAATATAAGAACTCTGTTTGGTCTAGATCAGTGGCCCCCATCTGAAACAATATTCCGTCCCTAAAAGCAACATCTTATAGATCTGTGTCTAATATGGAAAGATCCCATGATATATTATTTATACTTTCAAATAATTTGTTGATTTTGAAATTAATATAATAAGATGTAATAAGTTATAGCCTAGAGACACAATAGGTAATAGACTAGCATGACCCAAATTTTCAGGCAAGGCTTTATTTAAAAAAAGTTAGAGGGAACTTGGTTGGTTTTAAGAAGAGAGCAAGATTGGGTAAGAGGAAGACATTGCAAGTTGAGGGTAGGGAATTATGAGCAAAAGCAAAAAGGTAACTTCTCTCTTCATTACCTAAATCACAATGAAAGGTATGTGAATTAGGAGGTCGGCCAGACCTCCAGAGTGTGGTGGTTGCCTGAAACTAAGGGACCTGGCAGCTAAATTTTGCCCAGTTTTCTATACATCATATTTTCCAGAATTTAATGTAAAGATTTTTTTTTTTCAAGAAGGAATCTTAACTCCTCCTCTAGACTCACCTGGCTAGTAGTAATTCCTCTCCACTCTAGGATGATAGGATTTTTCTGTCCTGCTATGGAGAGAGGAAAGAGAGTCAGTCACTTCTTGATTTTTCTGGGGTCAACTATTTTGAGATGTATGCTAATCACAAGCCAGCTTTCCTATCTCAGGCACCAGTGAATGTAAACTTAGCCTGGGTTACTTGTGGCTAAAGGTAACCCAGTCTCACAGATGAAAAGAATCTAGATGATTTGGCAGTCAGGCCAGCCAGAGCAAGGGGGCACAAGCCTGGGGGAGGATTCTCTGCTCTTACTCAGAGGTACTCTTAGCTTTCTAATTATAGATGCCAGTGTCTTAGAGTTAATCTCCAGCTAATCTGTATTCTTAGCTGATTAACTTTTCTTAATCACAACATCTCTATGTAAAGAAAAATAATACTGCTTCTGCAAAAATTGCAGTGTTAGAACAGAATTCATTATTTCCTAAAATTATTTTTCATCATCTGAAAACATGATGCTTTTAAACTTACTATGTTAGGGGCATATATTTTGAGGATTCCCCACAGTATTTGTATGGATTTGTGCACATACAGCCACTGCGTTACCTAGTTTCTCCTACTGACCAAAGATAGACAGTTCTGAAACTGCTGAAGTAAGGGTGCAGATTAAGTCCCTAAAATGAAGCTAGTTGACTGTTTATGATAGTGTGTCATCTGTTCTGCATTGATGACCTACAGAATATATCACTGTGTTTGCTAGAAGAATGTGGCAAGTCATTGCATTAAACAGAGTCTTCTTTAAGAAATAGCTGTACTCCTGTAGCAGTAAAAGTGCTTTGCTTTTATCTTAAGAATTCTGTTTGGTACCTTTTGGGCTGACTGCTAGGAAACTTTGAGCCAAATTTGCCACCACACATCAGGAATTGCATGGGATCCTATGTCATTTTCTGATTATTTAGTTGTTTTTGTTAGTTCATTTTTTTTTTTTATCTATCATTAATGCTTTTTGGAATGAGGCCAGATTTTATGGAAATACTCCCACAGTCCTGATCTCATTAGCACCAGATTTAACTCATTACACTAGATGTCTGTAGCTATTGAAAGCACTCTTAATTTGGATATACACTCTGTAGTGCCATTAGTGTCTACTGCAATTAATACTTTTTCCAGGTATGTGTACTAAGCCCTTAAAATCTTTGTTTCTCGCAGGTCATAGAGAAGAGATACTTTTTGAGAGACGGTAATCAGGTGTGTATCTATCTTTTCTTGATAAAATGGGTTCTTAAATTTGGATAGAGTATCCAAATTTATTTTCAGAAGTTAAAAAAAAAGGGGGTGGAAATCCTTGTAGGTACCAGCAACTAATTTACTTCTGTTAAACACAGAAGACAAAATAAGATGAAGGGAAAATATGGGCCTAAGAAACAAAAAGAATCCAGTGATAAGGTCATATTATAAAGTAATAGAAGCAATATAAATATAAGACTCCAAAGGTACATATTGCAAGTCAATCACAATGCATGTAAGTCACATAAAAGTCCACAGGTGAACATTCTGAGCTTCACCTTCAGCTTCTCTGATTTAGATGGCACTATCACCGATTTTTTGGCAAGTGTTTTCCTTTTTGATGGAATTTGTTTTTATTATTGAATCTGAGTAAGAGCTCAGAGAGAGAGTTCTTTAAGGAATGATGAACTGACATAAAGAAACAGAAAATAAGGTGGAAAAATTAAAAGCTATTAGCATTTGAACTCTGCCTGTTTAACAGGATTATCTTTCCTGCCTACAGGTTCCAGGCTTCCCTGATCGGAAAAGGTTTGGGGGAGGAACATTAAAGAGTCTTCATTACGACTGAATTACACTCATCCTTTGGGAGATGAGCAAGCAGTGGCAATTTTTTACAGCTTTCTTCTTGCTGTGTCGATTATTAATGTCTCAGCCTTTTAATGAAGTCATCTTAATATGACACCCTTCATCCTCACCGTTTAGTGGAAAACTGAAAGGAAGTGACAGTGTGGGAGATCCAGACGTTGTCCCCATTCTCTCTGTTCCTGACCTTTCTGTCCCTGTTTCTAGATTATGTAAAAGCCTTGTGGAAATATGAGATGTTGTCAGAGTGATGCAGTAAATGAGCAGTGACAAGAGTGCTGCAGAGAAAATGTACTCTGGCCTGGAACTGGAAGGTTTTTGTGGGTCTGTAATTTTCCCACACTCCTTGCTGAAGGCTTAATTAAGTACTTCTAAAATATATCTCTTTTGTTTTACCTTTGTGAGGGGAAAGGTTATGTTAACCAGCCCTGAGTTGTCCACCCCAAACAGTCCCTGTCATTTTCAGAGAAGCAAAATGGTGTTATTTAATTGTCTCCATCCTCATCACACACAAGGATGCCTAATAATAGCCACCCTTGTCTCCCTCTCCTCTCCTTTGCAAATGGCTCAGTGGCTGGAAGAGGCAGACTAATAGCTGGAGTTAAATATAAATAGATTAATAATACATAGAGAATAGCAGTACCAGAAAAGAATTCTTGCGTGAGAAATTGACATCTCGCTAAATCCTTCACTCTTTAGGTTACAGCTGTCTGCACTCTCTTACTGTTTTCTGTTTGGAAATAGGTAGGGTGAAATCTAAGACCTGCACAAGGGCAGTAAGAGACATTTACAGCGTCTTCAGGGATTTGGGCGGGGGGCTCTTATTTTTGAAGGAAAAATTCAACTCCTGAAATGTCTCTTAACTGTAGTTAGTAAACTAAGTGTCAACAAAGTAATTATGGATAATTAAAGGAGGTTCCATGGCAACACATTTACATGAATTATGGACTAGGATTCTTGGATTTCTTAATCCAAAGTTTCCTGGGGGTGGTGTGTGTATAAAATGCATCATTGTTCTTCATTACTTTTTTTAACCCATCTTTTTTGCTTGTTTAAATCTCTCTGCCCTAGTTCTTCTTTAATATGTAAAGCTGGTCTACAAAAACTCATTTGCTGCCTTATTCACCACCTTTTCACCCATCTTCTTTCTGGCTCTGCTGCAGGTCTCTGCACTCCGAATTTTGCTCCATATTAAAAAATAGTAATAATGACTACACAGTTGCAGTTTCTCATTTTAAAACTAAATTCACATTCTATATACCATTTTAATTAAATTTCAGAAGCACTTTGGAAATCAAGGTATGCTAAAAGAGGTTATTAAAGTTAGAATGTTAATGCTTTTAGAAAGGCAGTCTTGGGAATTTGGAATAGATTTTTAAAATCTTTTTCATCAGCTAGAATATTCTCCAGGTTTTCTTTGCATCCTCCCCCACAAAATTTAACCTCAATTTCTTTTTTGACATAAAGAAGAGCTATGCAAATCAGGATCCACATGTGGAATTTGGGACAAGGGTGTTTTGACAGAGGCTGTGCAGGTGGAAAGTGAAAACCAATGCATATACACATAGACCTAAACCCACACAAGCTCCTTGTATTCCTCTTTTGAAAAATAAATTGTAAATAAGTTATACTTAGGTTACAAAAATAACGCAAAAGCAAAAAAAAAAATCAATGACCTTTTCCTTTCCTTCCCTTTATTCCTCTTCTTTAATTAAAAAAAAATCTATCCCAATTTCCTTATTTTTCTCCCTTATTAAAAAATAAAAGTAAGCCATCACTGATTGCTTCACGTTCAACCTTGAAAAATTAAGAGTACTTCTCAACTCCATTTTAGCTCCAGGCATACCTTGTTTTATTGCATTTTGATTTATAGCATTCCACAGACACTGCATTTTTTACAAATTAAAGGCTGGTGGCAACCCGGCATCTAGCAAGTCTTATCAGTACCATTTTTCCAACAGCATTTGCTCACTTCATGTCTCTGTCACATTTTGGTAATTCCTGCATCATTTCTAACATTTTCATTTTCACTATTATATTTGTTATCATCATCTGTGGTATAGCCTTTTTTAGCAACAAAGTATTTTTTAATTAAGGTATGTACATAGTTTTTCTAGACAATGCTATTGCACACTTAATAGACTACTTTTGTGCAATAACTTATATATTTGGTGGGAAACAAAAAAAATTCATTTGACTCCCTTTATTGTGTTACTCGCTTTATTGTGGTCTGGAACCAAACCCACAGTGTCTTTCAGGTATGCCTGTATAGTTTTCTAAGGAAAATCATTTTTAATAATCTAAGGTAAGTTTGTTGCAAGTATTAGTAGCAGCAAAATAAGGCTGTTTTCCAAAGTGAATGTTTTTAGCCAGAGTTCTTCAAAAAGAATGCTTTGAAGCATTTTTCTAAAACTTCTGAGACCTGCTTATAAAAATTGCTTTTCAGTAATAAACAAATGTAAAGACCAAAATACTTCCTAAGAGCTGTTAATTAAATCTTAATTTTTTTTATATTCTTGATGGAACAAGTTATACAGGTGTTTTTTTTTTTCTGTTGTCATTTTGATGTCTAACCAGTGTTCTTACTCACTGTGGAGGCAACCAGATGTGAAGGCATATGGCCACTCAACTGTCCCTTGGGTGGCAAGACCCTTAGTTGGAATCCACCTAAGGATTGGGGTTGGTCTGTCCACCTTAATGCTCTAAGAAAAAAAAACTGCTCCCAAAGGGGTTGATCCAAACCAGCTGTATCTCAGGTTCTCAGGAGTCCCTGACCTTGAAGCAGTGGTGATATAATCCAAGTATCTCGACACTGCTGTTTTTCTGTCCATTCTGAAGGCAGGTTGCATGGACCTGATGTGCTGGGACATCGGAGTGGGGTAAAGAGGACTTACTGCCCACCATAATCAGAGCTTTTGCATCTTCATTTCAATAATGTGTTTTGTAGTATCCACCTAGGAAGGGTCTTGTATAGATATTAATAAGGGTTTAATTGGAATTTTCAAATTCTTAGAAGTTTGAAGCTACAACAGGGTGTCTGCATTGATTTACTGTCAAAGTTTGAGGAAAGATACAGTTTTGAAGAAAGGAGAAGGAAATAAAAAATTCACTTCTCTGTAGTCCCAAGACTGAGTTAAATCAGTGTAGTAGGAAAGGAAGGGTTCCAGGAAATCTAGCCATGGGAGAATCCTGAGCCTCAAATGCTCTACAATGTGTTTACTTAATGCAAAATTGGAGCTGGAGGATGCCAGGGCTGCTCCATAGAGTGGAGAAGGGATCTGACTTCCAGCTAGTCAGTCAGCACCTCCATTTGAAACTTGAAGCAATGGCTTTCAAACTCAAAGTGCATAAAAATCCTCTGAAGTGCCTGTTTAAATGCAGATTCTAGGATTTCATGGGCCCCCTCCAATGCTGTGTTTGGGATAGGGCCAGGATTTTGTATTTTTAACAAGCAAGCAAGGTGATTCTGATGCAAGTAGTCCAGGATCCACCCTCTGAAAAACATAAGCTCATCAAACACTAGAGAATACATGGACTGTAGGCTATACTTTATGACACCTTTATATTGAAGTTCATATTTGGCTTCCTCTGCATGCCTTTTAATGAGCTGAGCCATCCCTCCCTCTCAGGGCTGTACATGCCACAGCAATCCAGTGGTTGTCACACCCTATGTGGGCAACACAAGGACTGTCTGCCTTTGATGTGCTACTACTATTTCCTACCCTCCAGGTGTATCTATTTCTAATTACCTACCTTCTATTTTACCACACTTACTTTCTCAACTAGCTAACTACTAAGCTTTACCAAGGTTATCGGTAAGCAATGATGAAGAACTAAACCCCTAAACTCCCAACAAAAAAGTAAAATCATGCTCAGTACCATCAAGTGTATCAGGTAATCTAACAGTTCCGTGTTTTTCCCGGAGGCATTAGTCCTGGGATCCTCCATCCTCTAACTCCATTCAGGAGTGATTGCTCTGTAAAACTGTGACACTCTCCTCCACATCCCCTGTGGCAGCTGCCAGGTTCCTGGATGTTTTCTACTTTCTTGTTGTGGATCAATAGTCTTCCAACAGGGATGGGTACAAATATTCCCTCCAAGAGGTACATGGGCACTGTTTTAAGGGAATCGTGTTCCAGATCAATTCCTAAATACACGTTAAAACTGATCAGCTTGTGAATGCAGCTTAATGCTAGTTGTTATCTCCCACCTCTGCTTTCACAGTCCTTTTCCCACTACAGAAAAAGGAAATTCTTACTAATAGTAAAATGGAAATATGGCATGTTGCCCCAGGGTGTGAATGTCTTCAGGATGCCAACAAAATATTAGTTTTACTTAAGGACTTTCTTCCACTCTCCACAATTTAATGCAGGGCACTGAAGGAAGAGTTCCTGAAAACAAAGCTAAGAGAGCTTTGGTAAGAAATAGGCTGTGGCACGTTCTTTCACTGCAAGGCTTTTTGCTTGACCTACTAAAATACCAAACTAACATTTTTATCAAAAATAATTACACAGGCAAAGGCTATAAAATTAACAAAGTTAAATTAATTATAAAATGAAAGCGTTATTTTCTCAACCCTTCCTGAGTAAATGAGACAAAGCACCTGTAAGTGAAAGGGTAACAGTTAAAAGTCCATTGTTCTAATAGCTGAGTAACAAAGACTTTTCCAATCTGGTTTCCAATTATTTCCTTGGAACAAAATTAAGAACCAATTAAGCTGTTTACTGATATTAAAAATAATGTCTAGTGATAGATCAATATGTGATTTTGGTATTTAATTCGAGAGAGTGACACCATAACAAAATGCCTTCCATTCATATCTATTTATGTGAACAAATTTTCTCAACACTTATATGTCAGTGTAACCAAAATAGAGGATTCAATGATGCTGAATCATGTCTCATTCTAGAAATAAGAATCATTTAATTCATGGATATATGAGTTAATAGGAGGAGGAGCCATCCATCTCAATAAAAACATTTCTAGAAAGAATTTTATCTTTTATATTTAATAATTATTTATCAAAATGTATAGTAGTTATGGGCCACTGTCCTAGAGAAGAACCCACGGGTAAAAACAGTTGCTGATAGCGTCCTGGAAGTGCAGTGGGAGAAGAAGACTGGCAGTTTCATCCTTAGTACACTTGGTTTTCATCCTACTCCCCACTCCCTGGTGTTTGTGAGTATGGAACTCGTCTGACTTTTCTTCCAGAGTTTCTGTGGACAGTAAACCTATCTTGTGCTGGCATCTTAGAGAAACAGATACCTGGTGTCGCCAATTCCTGCTCCTTTTCCAATTCTCCACCTTACATGTTCCCCAACACTTCACTGAATGCAGCCTCCTCTGCCTGGGTTTTAGCATCTCTGTTTTTATTGCTGACCAATTTGATATTGTGACTGTGTTCTAGTCTAGTATGTTTGCCTCACCCTACACGCAACCTGCTCCTTCTACTGAAGTCTTTGAGTGCTAGAAGGCACACGCTGCCCAGAAGTTCCTGTCCGCCTGCTTCAAGTGTATGCCAAAACTCTCCCCTTCTGGAAAGCCTTCCCTCACCAGAAGGCTACCCCTCCACTCAGCTACATCAGTCACTGTCTTGTTCTTTGAATGCACTGCACTTCCACCTCTCTGTCTGTATGCACTCTTCCCTCTGTTCAGTGCCCTATCCAACTCATTCTGTGTGACTGGGCTCAGACATCATCCTTTAGGAAGCCTACCCTCCCTGTTAGGGCTAGGTGCCCCCATCCCTCCCATCACACCCTGCCTCTTCTCTGACACAGCACATACAGCACTATTGTAATTGGCCCTTTATTGGTCAGTCTTCTCCAGTACGCTGCCCTCCTGGAAAAGAGGACTGTCTTAGTCATCTTTCTATCCCCCACAGTGTCTGGCACGTGGCATGTCCTCAATAATTGTAAAATAAATGAGTGTGTAATTACATTAATTACATTGTGCAGTTACACTGATTTTGGAAAATGGAAAGCCATCAAACATAAAATCAGAACTCTCTGTTCTTGTGTTTTATTTATGCTCATATTCCCTGTATGTATAAAGCACAGTGCCTGGCATGTAGTTACAAAGTGAATTCTAGTTTTATTGAATTGTTATAAAAACAGAAAAAGACATAAATAAAGTTAATCCACTTAGGAGGAATCTCTACTATTTGGTGATAGGTTTATTCAATTTTAAATATTTTCATGCCCCTCAAAGTAATTTTCATCCAGTCAAGGATCTGTTATTACTTCCTTACTCTTTCAGAAATCTCAGATCTTAGGAGAGAACTTAAACACCTCTGAAACCTGCTTTCAGATCTGATTCAATGAAAGAGCATAAGAAGTTTATGGAAAAATACAGCAAAAAAGCTTTTTCTTTGTGTTTTATTGCCTCCCATACATTTTTTTTCTAACCACCAAAGAATAACTTCTAGGATCAATAGAGATTCAAGACTCAATGTACTCATACATGACATTCAGATGCCAGAAGTATTTTTTTAATTCACTTTTGATTATGAGTCTGCATACTACAGTTCTAATAAGAACTTTGTCTCAGTAAAGCTGGTATCTACACCACCACTTCTCCCAGGTTTGCATATAAATTCAAGGGAAGTTTATGTAACAATACAATGTCATGTCTATGCTGACATATGCTGAGATGCTCTGTAAGTTGTCTATAGTCTGCAGGCATCAGTTTACCCAGTTTGCTACCAACCTGTCACTTGTTTCTGTTGACATGGCCCCTTTCGATCTGGCCTGTGGTAACACCTCATACACAGGCAAATCATTCTGCTGTTACTAAAGAGCGTGGGGAACCTCTGGAGGTCTCTTAGACTTGTTTATCTAAAGCAGGGAGTCTAAACTGGCAGCCCATAGCCATTTCAAACCTGCATGCCTGTTTTATGACAATTATAGTATGAGTTATCTCTCACTGGTTAATAGACCACCCCAAAACTTGGTAGCATAAACAGACTCTTCTACAAAAAAGACATAACAGATGGCCAACAGGCACATGAAAAGATGCTTCACATCACTAACCATCAGAGAAATGCAAATCAAACCACAATAAAATATCACCTCACACCAGTCAGAATGGCTAGTATCAAAAAGACAAGAAATAACAAGTGTTGGCGAGGATGTGGAGAAATGGTTACCATCCTACACTGTTGGTTGGAATGCAAATGGTGCAGCCACTGTGGAAAGCAGTATGGAGGCTCCTCAAAAAACTAAAAATAGAAATACTATATGACCCAGTAATTCCGCTTCTAGAAATTTACCTAAAGAAAACAAAATCCCTGATTCAAAAAAACATATGCACCCCTATGTTTATCACTGCACTATTTACAGTAGCCAAGATATGGAAGCAACCTAAGTGTCCATCAACAGATGAACAGATAAAGAAGATGTGGTACACATACACAATGGAATATTGCTCAGCCATAAAAAAAAGAAAGCCTGCCTTTGCAGGACAATGGATGGACCTAGAGGGTATTAGGCTCAGTGAAATAAGCCAGGTGGACAAAGATAAATACCACATGATTTCACTTATTTGTGGAATATAAAAACAGCAAAACAAAATGAATAAAACAGCAGTAGACACAGAGTGACTAGTGGTTACCACGGGGGAGGGGTTGGGGTAGGAGGGTAAAGGGGATAAAGGGCACAAAAATTCTCAACCATAATATAAGTTGGTCACAGGGACATAAGTGCAGCATGGAGAACATAACTCAGTGATTCTGTAACATCTTCCTATGTTGACAGATAGTAACTCCACTAGTAGGGATGAGGATTTAATAATGTGGGTAAACTGTTATACCACCGTGTTGTATACTTGAAACCAATGTAAGATTGTATATCAACTATACTTCAATTAAAAAAAACTTAGTAACATAAAGCACACCATTCCAGTTGCTCACAGTCCTGTAGGTCAGCAGTTGGGCTAGGTTTAGCGGGCACCTGTGCGGGTCTCACCTAGGATCACTCATGTGTCTGCAGGCATCTGGCAGCATATTGCCTCATTCACAAGTCAGGAAATTAGTGCTAGGCTGTTCAGCCTGACATGTGGTCTTTCATTCTCAAAGAGGCTAACCCATTTCATTGCATGGTGATCTCAAGTAGCAAGAAATGGACAAATCCTAAGGCACAAGCACTTTTCAAGCCTCTCGTGTCATGTTTGCTATTAGCCAAATTAAAATTCAAGGAGGTAAGAAAAATTTCATCTCAGCAAAGTCACATTGCAAAGGGTCATGCATACAAGGATGGGAGGAAATTGTGGGCATTTGTTACAATCTACCACACTAGTTTCATTCATTCATTCATTCATTTGTTCTCATATCCAATGTTTAAAAATTGGCCCTTCATGAACAAAATAGCAGCAGACTCATAGACACTCAGAAGGGACTAGTGCTTACCAAAGGGGAGAGACTGGGGAGGATGGGGTGAGAGGGGGAAGGGGATTAAGGGGCCCAGTAATTTGCAGTCACAACATAGGTTGGTCATGGGGACAGTAGTACAGCACAGAGAATACAGTTAATGATTCTGTAACATCTTACTATGTTGATAGACAGTAGGGGTGAGGACTTGATTATGGGTAAATGTTGAACCACTGTGTTGTGTATTTGAAAGCAATATAAGATTGTATATCAATGATATTTTTATTTTAAAAATTGGCACTTCATGTAAGTCTTATCTGAACAAAAACGCTTAGCCTACTCTAACCATTCACACATCCTGCCTTGCCTGTTGAAGCTGAACTTGTGACAATAAAGCCTAGTTTACAAGGTTGTTTTTGAGAAATTAAATGAGGTAACATCTATGGAAAAATCTGGCATGAACAGGCACTCAATATATGGTCTCTTCTTTCCTTAATACAATTAGCCATGAAGTGGATACCTAACCACAGCTAAGAAGAATAGCCAAGATGAAGGACAAGAGAGTCATAAGAAAGGTGGCTGAAAAGTAATCCCTTGGTCCATTTTTAAAGGGATAAAGGCATTAGGAAACAAGATTCTTAAAGAATTTATAAGAACACTAAATACACTTAAGAAATTAAGAGGGACAATAATAAACATCTCAGACTGTGTTCACTTCAGGCTTCACACAGCTCATCCCTGGGAGACACCTATGAAGAGTTGTCAGACCTGGTCCCTGTTTGAGGCAGCTATCTGAACACCTGTGTGTCTCCAGAGAGTGAACACTCTGCCCTGTTCTTTCCCAGCCTGAGTCAGGACTGAGTGGAGAAACCTCTGCCACACACAGCAGGCACTAACTACAACAGTTCCTTTCCTAGAGAGTTTTACATTCTATGTCTTTAGTAATAAGCCTCCTTCTTTAAACTGGAACAAATTATTGCCTAATCTTTAATTCAGGTGAGGAGGAGACAGGCCCCTGCAAACTCTTCCAGAGACAGCCTGAGTTTAGCAAAAAACAAAGGCAATTGTGTAAGCAGTTTGGCAAGAAGCCTGCTGGACTTTCTCCCTAGTGTATCTACTGGTTAGTTAATGTTTGTGGCTAGTTTCAGTGACCTGATGACTCAGGAGCACACTGACGCAGTGGGACTAACAATCCCAGAGAGTGGTTTGAAGGAAAACAGAAGTATTTGGGCTTCATATCTTCTCTGTTTCTGGGTTTCCTAAAGTCGTCACACTTGTTGCAGAAGGAATATGGCTGAGTTGAAGGTAAGAGACTGTTTGGCAAGTTCTCAGCCAGAATTTATGGAGCTTCTGAGAATTCCAGAGTGTCAGGGTTGGAAAGGACTGAGAGAGGCCCTGGCCCAGACACCTGTGCTCAGGGACTTCGCCATGGTTTCTGTAGCCATTGCTGGGGCTAGGGGATGAGGGAGACTTGATAAAGAAAAGAGAGAAAGCTCTTATATGATGTTCCTATCTTGCCTTTGTTCATTTCAAATACTTTCTTGGGAATCTGTAGACACCGTAAGAGCTCACCTCCATCATAGGCAGACACACTTCTCACCGTGCCTGTTCCCCAGCCTCCACTCTCTGACTCCTTCCTTTTGCTGCAGCTTCCTGGACTGCCTCCAGCCATCCAGTTAGATATGTTTAATCTATTCAGTTATTTTGAGGCTCACAATCAGCCCTTGGCCAGTAGAAGCCCTAGTACTTCCTCTAAGAAATAATTCCTTTTTATTATTTAATGTACAATTGAAAAGTATGTGTGGGTAATGTGCTATTAATGAACTAAGTCATATTGTAATCCTCAAAATAAAGCTGGATGTAAGAACTTTTGTTCCCATATAATCAGTAAGGAAAGTAAAGAGAGATTAAGTGACTTGCCCAAGGTCACTGGTAAAAGGAATGGAGACTTGATTCGAATCTGGGTTTTTCTGAAACCAGGCAGCTATCTGTGAACACCTGTGTCAGAGCACAATTAATTTTCTCATTCCTCTCCAGAGAGTGAACACTCTGTCCTGTTCTTTCTCAGCCTGAGTCAGGACTGAGGAGATAAGCCTGAGTTCTCCAAATGAGCCTGAGTGACATCCACTAGACTGAGTGCCTTAAGGCCAGGGAAACAGAGTATGTCCCCAATGTCTAAAACTGTGCCTAGTGTCTAACCCAGGCATGTATCACTACCCAGCAGATGCATGTGGAACTGACTAGAATTGCCCAGAACCTTGACTCAAGCCAAGTGGACCAGACTCCAGGCTTTTTCCCAGAATGCAGGGTTTGAGCACCTCTCTACTGTCCTTCAACTGATGCTGAGTTTGAAAAATGAAACATTTCCCTAATTTATAGGGATCCTGAAAACAGCACTGATGTAAAAGAGTCTGTTTCTCTATCTTTTTGCCTGATGTGTAGTTAGAAAGGCTGAGAAAGAACTCTCCTTCTTTCATTCAGCAAATATTATGTGTTAGCAAAGGATGCCACAGATTAATATCGAAAAGGAACTGAATCTGAGCTAGGTGGGGTCAAGAGAAACTTCTTGAAGGAGGCAGTTCCTAAGCTGAGTCTTAAGAGGGAAGTAGAAATTGGTTAAGTGAAAAGGCATGGGGGCCAGAGGAAACGACAAGTGCAGAGGCACAGCCCACAACCCGCATGTGCTGGGGTCCAAGAGTGTGTCTCCTGTGTAAACTGTGTAAATATGAATTGCTGCAGGAACGGCCAAGTTGAGATACCAGGAGGGGGTTGGATGTATGGATCTGGATCTTGGGGGAGTGGGAAGGGCTAGGAGAATAGATATGGGAAGTCATCAGTGGTGATAGCTGAAGTCTTGGAAGAGGGAGAGTGCATAAAAACATCGTTTCCTGATGAAAATCCTATGGGGTGTTCAGCAGGGGTTGGAAACATCCTTACCATTTATAAATAAATTATATCTAAAATCCTGGCACACTGAAATTTTTAAGCAACTTATTATGCACAGCACCCACACACCAATGTAAATTGCATGCTGGTCTTTGTTCTCAATTTCAAAGGTGTCCTTCTCAGCCTGCTGTCTAATCTCCCCAAGGAAAGGTTAGCTCTAGAGATCAGAAATCCAAACACAGAAAGCCAGATTGCATCATTCTAATCAATAAAAATTATATGAGTTAAAAAAATATTTCTCAGCTTTCATTTCTTCATTTGAATGGATATGTCAACACAAAGCCTTAAATGGAATCATGTTTACATAAGAGCAGCACAATTGGGGGAAGAAAATTGGAATGATAAAATAATTAAATTTAAAATAGACCACCCTATGTTCTTAAATTGCTTCACTTCTACAAGTCTTGATTTCCTCATTTCTAAAATGAAGAGCTGTTTAACATGCAGACTTTGGGCCTCACCACCAAATATTTAGATTCACTAGGTCTGGGTCTGTATTTAACAAACTTCTGGGGTGATTCTAACAATTAGCCAGCGATGGGACCCACTGGTCTACATAACTATTATATTAGCTTCCTGTTTGTGCTATAATAAATTACGACAAATTCAGTGGCTTAAAACACCACATATTTATTCTCTTACAGTTTCTGGAAGTCAAATTCTATCAGTTTCACTGGGCTGAAGTCAAGGCATTGGCAAGGCTGGCTCCTTTTGGAGACTCAAAGGGAAATTCATTTCCCTGTCTTTTCCAGCTTTTAGAGGTTGCCCACATTCCAGGACATATGGCCCTTTCTGCATCTTCAAGGCGCATCACTCCAATCTCTCCTTCCATCATCACATCACCTTTTCTGTAGGGTGCACCCAAATAATCCAGGATTTCTCCCCATCTAAGATCCTTAATCACACTTGTAAAGTCTCTGTTGCTATATAAGGTAACACTCACAAATTCCAGGGATTAAGACAAAGATATCTCTGAGTTATTATACAACCTACCACAATAATCTGCAAGTTCCCCTAACAATCTATATGCTATGTTACCAACAAGGTTAATTGGAAATACTAGACTCTCCACAGGACAAAAGATAGTGTAGTTCCATCTCTACTCTGACTTCTCTCTCTTTCCTGCATGCCCAGTAAAAGGAAGTGAGGAGCACCATCTTCTCATCCCACTGGGGTGTTACTAGAATTAGAGTTAGGAGAAAGCGCCTCTTAAAACTACTCTGACAATAAATCATATCTTTGGGACCAAGTGAGAATTAAAAAGGTCTCTACTGGGGAGCTGCCAATCAACTGGTGGTACCAGAGTTACATGGAGCTCAGTGATTTGTTCATTCATTTAGAAAGGTGCATATAATTCTCTTGCAAATAAATGAAATCATATTTTCTTGTATCAAATTATTCAGAAGTCTGGATGGAAGAAAACATACAGCCACACATGCTTAATGTTAGATTTTCTTTATATGTGTGTGTGTGTGTGTGTGTGTGTATACACACACATATATATAAGGTATATTTGTATAGTTTCTGAGCCCGCTGGAGTTGAATGCTTAGATTTTCACAGCTGATATAAGCAGAGTTCACAATTCCGTCCTTGACGTCAGAGCCTCGGGGAAGCAGCTGCAGAATATTGCTTCCTCTAGTCTGATAGCTTCAGCATTGAGGGACACGGCACTTGAAAGCTTGAATAAACTCATCTGTAATGTCTCTCCCACAGGATTAGGAAAACCAACAAGGTCGCTGAGAGTGACTCAGCAGTTTCCACCTTCCTCTTCAGCCAATGCACCACAGCTAAGATTGAGAAACCTGTTCGGAACTCACACCTCTCTCAGAGTTGGGTGGCTCCCTTCCAAGCCACCAGCTGTTCTTTTGACTTTCTTTCCTATTTTTTAAAGCAGTCAGAATCAAATGCTTCAGAACTATATATATTAAGTCTCTTTCCCCTCGTTTCAAACACACATATAACCCTGGACTCTGTGCTGAGGCCTGCAGTTGCAAAGAAGGAGGAAGGTTAATGAGTAAGCCCACCGGTGCCTGCCAGAAAGCCCAGCTGTGCTCCTAGCGCTCCGACCGCCGGCCTCTCTCGCGGGGAGAAACAATGCTGCAGCTGAACAAAGCGAAGGCCCTCTAATACCCAGTGGCTGCAGTCACACAGTGGCCTGAAATTCCATTCCCCACAACTGAAGATAATTTACGGTCATTACCGTTTCTAAGCAGCTCAGATTCAATAATGCTGACGGTGGGCATGAGGTTCACTTAGAGGGAAGAAAATTGTTTTCAGTGGAGAGTCAGAATGCGGGATAGTCTCTGCCACTTCCCCAAAGCAATCATTCCGACCTGCATGCTGCAATCTCTGTATAATAGAACTCTGTGTTTTTAGAGCTGATGGATTTTCAAATATACCCCAAAATTGTGTCTATTGGCAAAAAGAATAATTTCCCTTTTCAAATTCCTTCCAAACTGAGAGAGCTGTTGGCCTGGTCATCCCCCACACATCCAGGCCCGCTACATCAAGCTCGTCCTCTCCCAGCGGGTGAGAACTCCTAGGGCTCGCCCTCCACCCACTGACGTCCTTCCCACATCTCCTACAGACATGTCCTCGGATGGTGGCATTTCACTCGCTGAGTGAGACCATACTTTAATTATCCTAGGCTAAAATCAAGTACATTTATTAGGAACAACTATGGGAAGAAAATGGCCATTATTTTTTCCATATTTAAGTTAGAGAAAAGGGGTTCTAACCTCACTTACATGCATTCCTATTAGAATAGGCTGTAAGTGAAATACTAAATCAAACAATAGGTATCTGCCAAGTACCTTCAATAGGCCAGGCACAGAGCATACAGATGAAACAAGGCTGCCAGTCCCAGACATCGTGGGGCTTATAAACTAGCAGAGATAAGCCTGACAGTGAACAAGAACTCACAGGCGGGTTATGTGTTGTAGGGGTAAGTGTTAGGGGCTCCACATACTTTACTTTGTTGAGACACTGCCAACTTGTTTTTCTTTGGGTGTAAACAGAGGGTAATCAGAATAGACTCTCTTGTTCCAATGTGGACAGATTCTGGTCTGGCACTTCTCCCAGAAGCCACCATATCTTCAAGCTTCATTTTCCCGTATTCACAATGGATACAAACATGTATACAAACACTCCATAGATAAGCCAGGTAAGGTAGGCGTGTTCCTACAGCAAGGCTGGTTCGAAAAGCTTTCTCTCAAGGGCACTTCAGTCGGGTTGGATCCACACACCTCTTTATAGTTGCTCGTTTCAGAGAATGGAGGGAGAATAGAGCTCCAAACTCAGGGAGGTTACAGTCTAGGCCCAGGAAGTTCCTACTAATCTAGAGTTGGGGTAATATCTGAACCATCTCCCATCTCAGGATCTCCCTGATAGAGTCAAAATTAAAGAATCTATTTTTGGAGTGCAATAATTAAGAACAGTACATAGATTGACTAAATACAGCCAAGGGTGGAGAGTGTAAGCAATACGCAGTGTTCTTCTCCCAATTAATTGCCAGTCTTTAAAATTCACAGAGAGCATATTATCTTTCCTACATGTTTCACATGCCAAGACATTGCAGAGATATTATGTATGGAACATCATACACAAACATTCTATAAAGAAATTCTTACCTCTGTAGACTGTTAATGTTGAGAAATGCTCTTTAAATCTCATTAATGGTGGCCTTTGTGTCTTTGTCACATGCAGTACATTTCTGGATTTGGGAACGAGTGTGCCTCAGAGGACCCTCGTTGCCCAGGAGCCCTGCCAGAAGGACAGGTATGAGTGAATAGAATCTTAGCTTAGAGAGCTCTGAATTGTAGAAATGAATGATCAGCCCTCAGACCAAAGCACCTCCACCTACCTTGGCTCTTGTAATTTATCCTGTGAACTGTTTAATATCACAAATCTTTAAGACAATTGGGATACATAATAATGACAATACAAAGATTAAAGTTGGGTGGTAGTTACCTATGGCAAACCACCCAATCCAAAGTAGTAAGATTAACTACAGGACTTTGAGGAGGATCCTCTAAGTTCAGGCTTAACGGGACTTCCTTGTAGTTCCTTTGAACAGTATTAGATATAACAATGATGAGAAAATGTATGCATACTAAAAAAAAAAAATGTATGCCCAAAGATGTCCACACTAGTGTTGGTTACAAAGCAAAAAAAAATTTTTTCAAGATAATTTGAAGAATTTTTCATGGCATGAAAAAATGGTCTTTGATACAGTGTTTCCTCTTTAAAAAATAGTCCTCATTATTACAGAACTACAAGTCCCATAAGATCCCCATTTTGGAAGATAAGAATGGAAAAAAATACATTGGTATGTCAACATTGGGTTACTTCTGGATGGTGAGATAATGGGTTATATTCTATATTTTATTTCCTCATCAGGGAGAAGAGTCACCTAAAGAGTTATTACAAGAAATATATATGGGTTGAGGTTATATGCAGTGGCTCAGAGCATCTCGATCCAAGACAAAATTCCTCAGCTGAGTTGCTTATTGGGAAGGTGGGATGCTTTTCTGACCTGGAATGATGTTATTTATTGCCTCCTTTGTTCTAGAATAATCCTCAAGTCTGCCCCTACAAGCTGTATGCTGAGCAGCTCTCAGGATCAGCTTTCACTTGTCCACGGAGCACCAATAAGAGAAGGTACCAGGGTAATGGTTAATTCTGACAAGCAGACTGTGGGAGTCACGACTAGTACTTAGTGTTACCTCCTGCACCTGGGCCACAGCCTCTCAGGGCTGCCAAAGATCCTGCTTCTCACAGGCTATGCTCTGTGTCGGACTCAGGGGAGGACAGGCCTCATGTCCAGCTAGAACCGAGTGACTGGTGGGAGAAAGTGAGAGAGCAGCTGCACAGCCTGGAAAACATATATTCAGCTCCATTTACAAATTCTCATTTGTACTCTGAAGAAAACGTCCCCAATAATCTGTCCTTACCGTAAGGATTGTCTGATTGAGTTTTGGATTTTGGTTTACATATTGTTGTTGTTTTTAATAAGCATGGACTCAAAATTATAGAAGATTCAGTGCAGTATCTTCCCAAGACGACTAGAAACATTATGTTCTTTGCATGCAAATGTCGGATAATCCAAGCTTGGGCACTTGAAAGGTCATGTATTATGGTCCCTTGTGGTTTGAATTAATAAGGTTTTTACTCTTTGGAATTTGCCTTTGCTGGAAACCAGCACATTCATTAGCACAATGTGTCATGGTCCCTGTTTGCTCCAGTCCTACAAGCCAGGTCAATGAACTTGCTCCCTTGATTAACTCCTATGGGCAGATTGGGTACAGCAGGGTTGTGGTTTGGGGAAGCAGTAAGCTTTGTGACTTAAACAAGTACTGTCCAATTGTAGGAATCTCAGGCTAGGGCATCTGTGAAGAGGGCTGCTATTGATATTGGAGATTTAGAGAGGGGGCAGGAGGTCTTGTACTGCTTAGTGGAGGGGACTGGGTTTACCTCCGCAGAGTCTTCCTGAGAAACAAATGAGACAGTGAGTACAAGACACAATGGAACACATAAACGATAGACTGTTTCCCTTAGTGGTAAATCATGCCCACTCTGGAGTCAGGCCTTTGAGTTTAAATCCTGGCTCCATCTCGTTCCTGCTCTGTGACCTTGAGCGAATCATCTGCCCTTTCAGAGTCTCTAGCTCCTCATTTGTAAAAGAGGTAATAATAGTACCTATTTCATAGTTATGATGAGGATTAAAGGAAATAATGTATGCAAAGTGCTTAGCAGATAGCATGGTACGTGGTGAGTGCTCAGTTAACATTAATTAATATAATCATCATTATTGTCACCAAAGTAGTTTCTCCCTCCAATACACAATACTCCTGTAAGGTTGTCAGAGAATTGAGTGTGAGATATGGCAGGGGCTATGCCACCATGTTAATGTCAATATTCCTTCTCTCTTGATACATGCATGGGGAGATGAAAAGATAGTTTACCATACTTATCAAAAAATGAGGGGTTAATCCTATTACTATTGGACCATCTCTTTCCCTATGCAAGTCCAAATAGTCAAGGTAAGGTAAGCACAGAGACAATCCCTGTCCATTCTGTTATGACAGTCTGGCCTCCAAGACTATGTTCTTGACTTTATGACCCATTCGCTAATGGGACACCTGGACTCCAGATCCTGCTGCCTGCCCACATTATTCAGCAATATCTCCAGCCAGCAGGAGCTCAGCTCCATTCCAGGAGGCTGAAAAGGAGCTGTTGACATTTCATTAAGAAGCTGGCGCCATTCCCTGTATTGGAATTAAATCTCTGTCCAGGACAATGTAGTGCTGCCTGAGAAGTTTTATAAATTCAGCTAAAAAACAAGGGACACTAGGTATGGCTCACCCATCTGTTAAGAACTGTGCAAAGGTATCCACAAGAATTTTGTGAAAATGCTCAAAATCCCCAATAAGGAGATGGAACCAGCCCCATCCATAAGTGAGCAAACCTGGATTTATAGTTACTCACTACTCATTTAAACCACAGAGTACAGGGCCCCCGCAAAACCATCAGAATTCTATCTAACAGGGATTAAGTTTTATCAAATTAGGTAGCTGATTCTTGAGGTGACAGTAAGGAATGTGGAAAATATGGACCATCATAAAAACCCTGATGATTAGAGATAGATTGAGAATTCAACAACTATCTAATAAGTGAGCACTTACTGTGTGCCAGGCATTCTGGGTACATAAACTGAATCCTCACAACAATCCCAGGAACAGGATGAGGAACATCGGATCAAGGAATGTCCATGACCTTCACTGGCTCGCACAGCTGGTTCTAAGAGTCACGCACGTGCTCCCGCGTATACCTCTAGGAGCTGGAGATGCTTGGTTTATTCACAGCCTGAAGTCCAGCGTCTGAGTCCACATCCTCTAGAGCTGAAGGAATCAAATGGAAACTGAAAAAATTTAGTCTTTTTATCTCCCAAATGGTTCAGTGTGGAGCCAGGCCATCTTCACCCCCTGAAATAGACTGTCTTAGGGCCAGAGCTCATTCAAGCAGGCCTGGTCTTCCATTGTCAGAAGTAGTGTTCCTCTTCCTCTGTTCACCATCAGGGTAATGTACTCTGAAAGGACATGGGTCCCTCTTAGTGATTTTCAGGGTCCCTCTCAACTTCTAGAAGGTTCTCCTCCTGAAGTCCTTCTGGGCTCCTTCACCAGAGTCTTCTTTTCCTGAAGCCTGAGATCCAGGTCCTGGCCTGGAGATCCTTGGCTCAAGCCTTGACATACACAGATAGTGAAAAGAAAGAAAAGAGAAGAACAGAGGAAAAAAAAGGAAGGCAGGCAGGAAAGAAGGAAGGACGAAAAGAAAGAAAGAGGAAGGAAGGAAGGAAACAAAGAAGCCGTATATGTACTATAAGAAAATATGGACAGATAAGTCTTATAATTTTGGAGTAAAGAAGTGTTAATTTCTTATAAATTAACATAAAAAAGACAACCCAATAGAAAAATGGTAAAGGACTTGTACAAGTAATTCAGAAAACTTACAAAGGACCAATATATACAGATTCTCAACCTAATAAAGGAAATACAAAATAAAAATGAAATAGTATTTTTTACCTATAGTGCCAATTATTAGTAATACCCCATATTTGTGAAGATGTGGGCAATCAGGCACTCTCACACACCATTGTCATGAGAATAAAGTAGTACAACAATTTGGCAGTTTTGCCTGTATAATTGAAGATATCTGAGAATATACTAGAAAGTGGTTAAGTTCTGATGCCTCTGAAGATTGACCCTGAAGAAACTGGAGGAACAAGCCATTTTGGGGGACTTTAAATTACTTGAATTATTTTTACCACTGACTAATACTACTTTTATAATTTTAAAGAACATTGATTTATATTTCAAAAATATCCCATAAAACCCACCCATATCTCTCAACCTACATAGGATTCATTGTCCTTATCTTCCAGAGCAAGGATTAGTACTTGTTGATGTATATAAGCTAATGTTTTTCTATGGATTTTCCTGCATGATGTCCTTCCAAGTACTTCTCCTTCCTTTACAGTTGTCATTGGGAAAGATACTTCATTATTTTTGTCAGTATAAGAACAGCCAAGCCTCAGTTTGAAGAGTGACGGGTCGAGTGGGAAGGTGGGAAGAGGACAGGGCCACGGGCAGCCGTGGCTATTAAGAAGCGACACTGTCATTGCTTCTCACATTAAAGCCCACAGATCGTTGCTGACTTGGGCGTCCTCCTGATGATACTTCCTGTGCCAGGCTGTGTCTTCCTCATAATATCAACCTAAGGTTTCTGTGTCCTTGTTTCGGCCAGCTGGCTGTATAGGATTCTACCTTCAGTTTCTCACAAGCCCTTTGGATCCATTGACCAAGGCCATGTCACTCACAGCTGGGATGAAGTTGATCCTGATCCTAACCAGGTAACCTGGTTCTGTGAGTCGGAACATAACAAGTATCCAGAACCTTGAATATAAATATTTAAGTCAAGCCTGTCTTTGAGAAATTAGACACTTTTGAAAAAAATAAATGCTAAAGTGTATCTGTTCTTTTGCTCAAACAAAATGAGTGCGAATTTTGGAATTGATTGTGTGTGTGTGTGTGTGTGTAGGCTTGTGTTTTTCTAGCCTAATGGCTTCAGAGAATACACAGAAGTGGTTCAGACTTCACAGGGGTCCCCAGGTGAGTTGGATGAATGGAAATTATATAGGTTGGTGGGAAAAATCAACATGCTCTTAGGTGCATTTGTTTTTATCTAAACTTACCGTAGAATATAGAAACATATTCAACACATGTATCTGAAAAGAGGGCTCTGCTATAGGGATGAGAGGCTTGTTGTGTGAGCTGGATTCTGTAAGTCTATTGTGGTGACAGATTGCCGTCACATTCTCCATAGACCTAGGAACTTCCATTCCTTGCCTAAGGGTTTCCTCCTTTTGGTCTAGTGGCCAATGAGCTTTTCCTCTGTGCATCAGTATTATTTAAATACTCTGCTTTTAGTAATGAGACAGACCCAATGTTATACTGAACAGACCTCTATTATTTTTTTAACCTTCTGAGAACCCCAGTGTATTCCCTATGTCCCTCAACTTAGGTACATGTCACTAACAACAGGTATATAGTGCAGGAGGAAAAACAGACCTGGATTTGCTTCCCTTCCCTTCTACTTACCCAGTGTGTGTTTGAGCCATGGTGTTTCACCTGTAAACTGGGGCGATCATGACGTCTGCCATGCAGTGCTGTTGTGAAGATCACTTGAGAGAACAGGTGTGAACATGCTTGGCACAACACCTGGCACATGGGAGACAAGAACCATGACTCTGATACAGCCATTTTGATATATTCACTTAAAGCAGAAGTAGTACATATACATATCAGAGTTTATACTGAGGTAAATTTGTTCTTTCATTTTTTTTTTTGTTCCAAGGTCCCCATCTGCCAAAGTGGCAGAAATCAACTTCTTCTCAGTCTTCCCTGGGATCCTCTGATTTTAAACAATAGCAACATAGGAGCGGGCACTGGGCCTCGCTGCTTGGTGCCCCCTCACTAAGTGGTCTTACGATGCCCATTGTTCTGCTACCATCCTGCCAGGTCTCGACTTCTTGACCTGTAGTCCTGAATATGCCTCACGCCCGTTCCCTCCTTCTGGGAGCTGCCAGTTCACAGGCTGAAGTCCTGTCTATATTCCAAGGCCACACAAATCTATCAACTTCTCCCTCTCCCTCCCCCTCCTCCACCCCCTCTACTCTTCCTTCCCACTGCTGCCTCCCCTTGGTTTACCGACACATTTTGTCTATGACTACAAATCCCCTTCCCCTAAACGCTTAGACTTTTCATAGAACAAAAGCCAGAATAATTCATAGTCACTTTTGGTTTCTTGCTCTGCTTCATCTCTTCCCTAATTTTGGAAATCTCAGAGAACTAAGTACCTGCTTGACTGCTACTCACCCCCACCCCCAACAGGGACAGAAAGAGAGGCATTACAAGTGGAAAAGAAAATGTGAGGTAACAACTTAAATCACTATCCAGGATACTTTGTCTGAAAAGCTGACCCTTCAACTTGTGTGAAGTTTAATGTGTGACACCCTCCCCAGGCCACCACTGACCTATAAGCATGCAGGGAAAAAGTCAGGCCCTGCTCAAACCCCAAACCCCACAGGCACAGTCCTCTGCCAAGACACAAGGCCAGGCTTTCAGGCCCTGTCCTTTTCACCTTCCTCTCAGGGCCCTTGTTCAGGGCACAGTTTGCACAACCAATAGGGGTACTCTGCCCTCACCTTGTCTTTGAGTCTCACCTGGGGTCCTAATCCAATCCCATCTCACAACCTTCTCTCCACATTCCGGTGCTAGGAATGCATCTGGCAGACCATCCTCATTTATCTGTTTACCTCTCATTTGACCAGGTACTTCCCCACTCATCTCATAAAGGACCATAAATCCTTTTAGCTAAAATCACTGCTCATTCTCTAAGAATCTGTTTGATTCCTTAGTGGATTATATCTAAAATTCTCTAATTTCTCTTGTAGAGTTATAAGGGTCATATTCATTTGTTTTAGATTAATCATTAGATCTGGCTGCTTTATAAATGGAATTCATCTTCCATTAGAAAATACAAAGGACAGATACCTATACTTTGTTAGGGTTCATAGTCAGGCCGAATAAATTAAGCATTTATTATAAACTAGTTTTGAAAAGTTGAAAAGGTATTTAGACTACAATAAGTTTTCTTTTCTTTGGGTGACATAGGGAATCCCCAGTTAAGTTTCTAACAGTTCTCTCAAGTATAGCCAAATGTCATAATATACAAAGGAACAGGGTGGTCGTAAAGTCATCAAGGAAGACAAAAATTAAGTACAAAGAAAATTACCTCTGAAAATTCCTTTAATCACCAATAAATTATAAAATACATGGGTTTGTGTATGCTACCCTGTACAGTAATTCCCATGTCACTAAATTTGAGAACCACTGAGCTAGACTGAAAGAAGGATTATAGAAAAAGTCCATAAGCAGATGTTTGGGAATTCAAATCATAGAGCCTTTAAGATAACTATCAAATTAGTGGTAGAGGGGATGGAGTGGAGAGTGACCATGCTCCTGCCTGCTCATCTCATCCACACCAGTCATCTAAGCTCTAAAACCTTAATCCATCTTCATAGGTCCATTTGTGGTTGTGTGGGCAACAGTGGAGCCACACCTATTTTATATCATTTTATTCGGGGTTGGAGGGTGAGGTTTTAAACCTAACCTTTAAGGAAAATGTGAGTGTGATTACAATATGCTCAGTAATATCCTTTTATTATATTATTATTATCTGTGACTACTATTGATACATTTTATTTAACACAAATACACACCTTTATAGTAATTATTTTTGGGAACAGGTTGTTTATTCATGGAAGCTACCCTTGTTCTGATAGTTGTTCTAATACACACCTTTATAGTGATTATTTTTGGGGACAGGTTGTTTATTCATGGAAGCTACCCTTGTTCTGATAGTTTTTCTGGTTTCATCTCATTATAAAGTAATATATAATTTATAAAAACACAAATGACATAGAAATGAACAGAGAAGAAAATGGAAGTGTCCCATCATAGGTGAGAGTCGAGTATGCCATTCGGGCATGTTTGTTCATTATTTCATAAATAGTTAACATATATATTGAGAAGGAAGTTCGAGGCACTTGCACTTAAAAAGCCTGCATTAATATGGAGGCAACAAAATAGCTGCATCAGAAGTTTCTGCTTGCTTTCTAGTTGACCCTCAAGCATACTTGTTTTCTCTCTTTCTCCATGTTTTCCATCTAAACTTGCTTTGCATTTCTCCTTGAGCTTGTTGCCTTTCTCCCGTTTTGAATTCCTTCAAATACTTTTTTTATACAGTAGCCACCAAATGAGTTTCTTCTCCAATATTTCCCCTGCTCATTTTGACTGTGTGCTCGCACACATTGGGACAAATGCACCCCAGAACTCAGTACTGCCTCTGTGAACACCAGCTCCATCAAGGTAGTGGCTTATCCTCCTGCTGTTCTCAGAACCAGGTCACCTGCCAGCCTGTTTCCCCCGCCCTGACACCCTAGCTGTTCTCGCTACATTTAGACTTTTGTCTTTCATTTACACCTTCTTGACAAGTTGATATGTCTTCCCAATTTTGTTTCACTAATAACCAGAGCAGTCTGCATTTAACACTTTTCCCCTCTTATAACTCCTTCCAAATATATCCTCCAGACTTGACAAAGAAGTCTGAGAAAATTATATTTAGGTGCCCATCTGACAGTCCTTCCCAGATGAAGCCTGTACTGTAGGTATGTCTTCAGTTATCACAGACCAAATCAAATAATTCATCAGGTTTGCCAGCTCCCCACATGAGCCATCTCTGGGAATTTGAAGACCTGAGACTGACCTAATGTTTCCTCCAAGAGAGCATCAATGGGATGTGCTATCATTACTGCCACCTCTGAGACCCTCCCAAGAAGATTGGGACTATGCCCCCAAAACCTTAGTTTTCTTTTAACACAGATTTAATCAACTGTAGAAGAATTAATACAAACTCTTTGAGTATTTAGATTCAGTCTGTGGACATAAGAAGTTCAATCCATTAATATCTCATATAAGAAATACACCTAGTTGTGCTCATCGTGTGCTGTTCTCTAGCTTCTAGAACCTCAGAATTTAACAAACAAGTTTGCATCCAACTGTGATTTTACAGATTTCAATTAGCATTCCTCAATCAGCATTCATCTTTTCAGGAAGAGTCATGAGGTCCATATCATTTAAATCTTTCTCGGGAGTTGTATTAACAATTTTACTCTGGACAAGGTTCCTTTGGCGTTTCATGTTTGTAAGCACTCATCTTTTAACAGTCAGAGTCCTTTAACATTTATCTTTCTTATTACTCTATCCCTAATCTCTTGAGTGCTGTAAAGTCAGACTCCTGACCCAGTGAAGCCTCAGCTGAGGAAATCACCTTTTAGTTCTCAATCAGTATAATTTGGACCAAGAGATAAACACCTCAAAGCTAATGAAAGACCACATCATAAAATTCACTCCACCTCCAGGACATGCAAATTATCAAAAATGTTTCAAAACAAAATACCCTTACAAGGTGTTTGTTATCTAATTTGTCAAACTGTTCAGGTCTCATCACCCTAAAAGCCCCCTCCCTCCAAAAATGTGTTGGGGTTCCCCACCTCTTTGAGGTTTTGTCCATCTTTCCTATTCATAGCCAGACTTATTGAGAAATTAATCTAAACTCACTTTATCACCCCCATTCATCCTTATCCCTTTTTGATTTAGCCAGCCCAGACCACTCTATTGAAAACTATTTATACCATTTTAAACAATAATCCACCCCCCACCATTAATATGTTTTTATTCCAAACACACATACACCTCAATGCCCTATCATCCCACCAGCACAGTTAACCACTGCTAATGTTTTGGTTTCTTTCTTTCCAGTCTTTTACTTTGTACATATATAAAAATCAGTAAGGTTCGGGGTCCCACACAGCCAAACACCAAGTAACTAAAAATAATTCCAATCTTCATTTGCTTCTGCTGAAAACATTAAAGAATATATCCTACAACAACACTTTTTAAATTTTCCTTTCCTCAGTTTTTCCCAGATTCCAACCTTCTCAACCCAAATTTTCTCTCATCTCTCCTCTCATGTTCCCCATGCTCCTCAGGCCTGACCACTGGTTCATGGCTCCCCACCCCCTCTTCCTCCTACCTTCTGTCTCTAAAAACAACACAGAGCAGGTCCCCACCCCTTTTCCCTAAAGGACACACACATAACATTGAGCTGCATCAATGGTGAGACTGGAGTTCAAGGCACTGAGAGGAGTGGGAATAGGCAAATCAGAATTTTCCATACAGGGCAGGGAAGAGAAGGGGAAGAGGCTGTGAATACTCTTATATAATTGCTGTTTTAAAAAATCAGTTACATATATATTTATGAAATTAAACTCATGCTATAATACAGCATGCTTCCTCTGCTTGTCAGAACACCAGTCATATTGGATTAGAGCCCACCCAATGACCTCATTTTAGCTTAATTACTTCTCTAAAGACCCTCCAAATACAGTCACATTCTGAGGTACTGTGGATTAGAACTTTGACATGCAAATTTTTAGGAGAAAATTCAGCCCATGCAATCTCACTATGATTCCTCCCCTTTCCTTCCAAGTATCAGTTAGTGATTCCCAGTTTTGATGGACATTTTTTGTCTTAAATAGGGAGGGTTAATCACTGTTGAAAAGAAATACACAGCCTGGGTGAGCTAAGAGAAGGAATCCTCTTGCGTAGCAGAGGATTTTTCTAGCCCACTTCCTTTTCCACCTCACCCTCCCCCACCACCCCCCAACATGTACACACACCTCAACAGATGGGATTATAGAGATCTAACTTCACCCAACATCACTCCAACCCAAAACTTGGTATGACCTCATAGGCCACATTGCAGAAAGTCAGTCCCACCACCCTAGAGTTTGGAAAGCATTCTGGAACTGCCTTCAAAATGGATCCTTATTTACACTCGATTGTCCACTTCTCCCTTTTGCCATCTTCTGCACCTCCCATATTTTGCTTTTTAATATCTAACAAATAGCATTCATTCCCATGACATTAACTATCGCCTCTCTGCAATCAATGTGTTTTACAAATCTCTCCTCCAACTTCAAACCCACATTGGGCATTGTCATGTATCTGTCCCAGCTCAATAGGTTCCACATAGAAGTCACCATAGTCCTACCTGAACTCTCCTACCTCCCTAGCTATTCTAGGGCTGTCAGTGACACAACCATTCTTTACACATCAGGTATGAATCCTTAGAGTCATCAAGAATTCTTTCTCCCTTTACATTGAATTAGGTGCTAAGTCCATAGAACGGTGATACCCAGGTATATATTAGAGTTACCACAGGAATTTATTGAAAATGTAGATTCCCCAGACTCACTACCCAGAGATTCTAATTAAGTAGGTCTGGGGTGGTACCTATGTGTCTCTCCAGATGTCTTCCATACAGGTTGCCTCTAGGTCACACTTTAAGAAGTACTGCTATAGAGTTTGTTTCCAAGATGTCTCCAGTATCCATACTCTCCTTTTCTTTAAAGAAATTGAAGTACAATTTTTAAATTGACATATACTCTCCTATTAGTTTCAGGTGCACATCATAGTGATTTGACATGTTTACATATTATGAAATGATCTCCACCGTAAGTCTAGTTACCATCTCTTACCACAAAAATTTATTATCATATTATTGACTATGTTGCCTATGCTGTATATAACATCTCCGTGGCTTATTTATTTTATAACTTCTTCCTTTTCTTAACACCACCTGGCTCAGAACTCTTTCCCTTTTACCTAGACTGTTTAAATGGCCTCCTAGCTGACCCATGTGTCTTCCCCATCCTATCCCACACCTTGCTGCCAGATTCAGTTTACTAAATTATTATCTCAAAGATCTTTAAATGCTGCTACTCCCCCTCCCTTCCACTGCTCAGCCAGACAAGCGCAGGCTCTCAAGACAGGTGATCAGGAGCCCTGATTCAGTATCATATTTTCCAAACCCTCCACTCTCTTCCATGTCTACCAGCCATACTGAAACTATCACCATTCCAGGACAATACAGTTTTCCTGTCTTAGTGCTTTATGCTCTTCCATCTATCTGGAATTTCCTCTTCTTCCCTCACCGATATCCACCATCCAAATCCCAGCCAAGTTTAAAACTCATCTTAAAAACCACTTTCTTCATTGAACCCTTCCAGTATTTCCCAGCATGTTTGAGAGTAGAATCTATGTCTCCATCATCTTAATATAACCTCCAGTGTCCAGCATGTGCCTTCTTCCAAATAGTAGAATAACAAATATTTGTTCAGTTGATTCCCTGATAGCTCAGATCCCATCATCCTATAAACAGACTAGTTTGCATTTCCCCCTAAATGCATTCACTTGTGTTTGCCAAAATTGCAGTGCATATTGCCCTGTTCAGCCATTTTTGGACAACTTCCTGACTCTTTTTACAGTGCATCTCCATCAACTTGCATTTCATCCCTTGGAAAGATGTTGGAACAGTCTGCAAACTAGATTATTTCCTTGTGTGTGCCTCCTATTTTTCATGTATAAAAATGTCAAATAGGCCAGGACTTATTCCTGAGGAAACATTCTTGCTTATATTTCTCTTCTAAAGTAACTTTTACTTATCCATTTTATCAGAAAGTATGCACACTTCTAGGGTCTTCTGTAATAGGTTCCCTGAAGGCAGACTGTCATGTTCACCTCCAGCATCTAGCATAAAACCTGGCATACAGAGGTTCAATAAATCATTTTGAATGAATTTATATAAGGGGATTGGACAAGAATGCTGACACTGAAGGACCTTAGCAGGGTTTGGGTCTCAGAAGTCAGACTGAGCCAGGGCAACTTAGCACTAGAGGAGCAGTAGTAAATAGGGGTCAGACTGGAAGTACAAGATCTTTTAAAGGAGGCAAAGCCTAGGTTCAGGAGCCAGGAAGATCATGCATAGTTTGGAAAGCAGATCAAGACAGTCTGAGATTAGGGGCTCAGGGTACAGGTTACTAAGAGAGGCTGAAGGAATGTTGGCATTAGTTCTTAGTAGAGACAACTTAAATGCTTTAAACCATCAGTTTTTTCACTTCTAAAATAAAGATGATAACAATCATAGGACTCTCTAAGGGTTGTAGTGAGAATTAAAGTCATCTAACAAATATTTATTGAGTGACTACTATGTTTTATCCCCTCTGCTAGGTTCTAATGAATGTAATGCCCTTAGCTTTATACTCAAGGGCAATGTCAAATAGGAATCCGGATATCTATCCATGAAAAAATATCATCCAAATCCATGAAGGTTCATCTTTTTTGTGGCCCCATGAAATACTTTTGAAAGTCTAAACAAAGTGCAGAGACCTAAATCCACCTTACCTGGGCTCTCATCTATTACCTCAAAGAATTTCTAGGGTTACTCAAAGCCTGATTTCTCTCCACCAAATCATATTGCCTTTTCCCTCAGTTTCTAGATTTGCTGAAGAGTTCAGTAAGCCACAGCGTTATTTTATTCAATGCATTCCAACTTCCCTAGTCTGGACTGAAATTCACTGTAGTGAATGACTCTGGGCCTCTCCTATCCATAGCTGCTGCTAGTAATTGTTTACACATTGCAATTGCTACCGCATCTACAAGTTACTTCCAAATTCTTGAATAGGTGGTACTGACTAATGATATGTCTACCTCTAGCCAGCCAATGTTGTTGAGAGTATCTAATTCATTGACTCTATGTGAGTCCAAGGCAATTTTGGAAGGAACTTCAGTCATCAAAGAATCTCAGTGTTGAAAGGGACTTCCAGATCATCTAATCCAACTCTTGATCATCCGATTCTGGAAACACTGAAGCTAATTCTCTGGCTTGTTTTTCATCCCTGAGCTGAATTTCAAATCTTGATCATTAAATGTTGTTAGTGGTTCTCTTGACAATGCTTTTTAAATTATTTTTTACTATTTCTAATAAGTCTATTTTCCAATAGAATCTTCAGAATACAGCTGCAAAATAGGTGAAGCAAGGATAGAAGTGAAAGGAGAAACAGACAAATCCACAATTACAGTTGGAAATGTCAACACCTCTGTCTCATTAGTTGGTAGAACAACTGGACAGAAAATCAGGAAGGATATGGAAGAACTGAGGATTTTTTACATGTAAAAAGAACTGACTTACATTTTAAGAATAATCGTTGGACTTTTAGAAACATTTGTCAATTTCCAGCTATTGTCTGAATGTCATTTTGACTTCCCAAATCTCACAAATTTGCTTTAGTATTGTTCTTTGAGATATTAACAATGTTCTCAATGCCTTACATTGATTCATTCACTCAATCATTCTACACACATTTATTAATATCCACTATAGTCAAGATATTGCATTGGGTAGTACAATTAATTTCATTGTTTTGAAATGTTTTATAATTAAATTCTGCATGGGGGACACTTTAGCAATAATATGTGGTATGAATAACATCTTTTATTCATTCTATTATTATTAAAGAGTTACAGGACTAAATCAGTTAACAAGCACCCTTTATTATTTCCAGAAACTCTTCTCTGAAGAGAATTATGGAATTATGGTTTTCTCCAGCATTCCCTTGTTACATGTAAGAAAAGCCACAATTCAGAAAGAGAAAATGACTTGCCGAAATCATGGGGTAAATGGGAACCGGAGGCAGTAGCAGAACTCAGGTGTCCTGGCTCAGCCCAATGCACAGCCCCCTTGTGCAAGCCTTAGTTAGATCAGTGGATTACTGCTCCACAGCATGAAATTAAGCTGAACATCTGGCTTTTTCAGGAGATGGACTCTTCCTTCTTATCTTCTCCCTCCACTCCATAGAGTTTTCCTGTTTATCCTCCATTCCATTACTTTTCCTGCTTATCCTCTCCCCACATCTCTCTCTTCACATTCAACAAGATATCACACCAAAGCTCCTGACCCAAATCTCTTGCCTGAACACCTAAAACTGGCTACTTCTTCAGGGTACTGGGTTTATCAGACCATCTTGGGATCTTTATTATCCTTTGTGATATACTGAATACAGATATTGTACAATCTGTTGCAATCAGAAATAACAGATAAATTATTCCTTTCCCTATACTATCTCCATCGTTTGAAGGGCATCACTTTTTGTATCAGAGAAGGCTCTTCAAGGCCACTGTCTCATCCAGGATGTGGGCCCTTTTGAAGACATGCTTCCCACATCATCATGGAGGCCCATCCGCCACCCAGGCTCTGTCTCATGACTTGAGGGCTAGTGTGCAACAGAAGATTTTTAAAAACTGACCAGAAAAAGCCTACTTAAACCAACCCATCAGCCTCTCTGGTTCAGTCTTCCCATTCACAGAAGATGAACCTCCTGTTTGGGAGCCAGGACTTTATTTCCACCCACAACAGGTATTTTAATTTCAGGAAGATCTCAATAGCATTTTCTCAATGCAACAAACCAGATAGAACTTCCCCTTTACTAGGATTTCTCTTCTTCCTGTCTCTCTTTCATATCTTTCTTTCTGTTTCTTCTTTCTCTCTCTTTTCATGCTCTCCTTTTTCTTCTTAGGTTTATAAATCCTTAGACTTGTATTATTTACACATCCTTGCTATTTGGTGACTGGCATGTCACTGTCACATCTGGCCCAAGATATCATAATTTTATTGATGGATTAATTGCTTGGCTGGTTGGCTGAGTGGCCTTTCTGAACATGACGCTTGATTCAGTCATCCAAGAATCACAGAATGTCTGGGTTAGATATGCTGATTCTTAAACTGTAGCTGCACATTAGAAGAGTTTTTATAATATGGAGATTTATAAAATACTGGTGATGGCTGGGCCCCACCTTTACAGATTCTGATTTAATTTGGTATTGGGTCCAAAGTCTCTCTGGATGATTCTCGTGGGTATACAGAGTTCAGAATCTCTGGATATATTTAAAATTTTGCTCAAGCAACCACTGATCTGATACTTAAATCCCTTCTATCAGGAAACCTGTAATGATGACTATTCTAGGGAACCAAGATTCTTGGTAGTATTATCTTCCAGACAATCTTTCTGGGTTTACAAGTTGCACTGTTACTATACAGGGAAGGAGCAGGGAATGGATAGTAGTAGACCAGAACCTCCCCTCAAAAAGTCAGCAGTGCTTATCTGTGCCCACCCCCCTGCTGTCAGTTGTTCTCAACTGGGGAGATTTGTCCTCCAGGTGACATTTGACAATATCTGGAGAAGTTTTTGGCTGTTACAACCTGGAGGAGTATTACTGTCACCTAGCAAGCAGAGGTCAAGGAGGAGGCTAAACATCCCATAATGCACAGGACAGCACACCCCACACCCCCAACAAAGGAGGATCCGATGCAAAATGTCAATAGCACCATGGCTGAGAAACTCTTTCTGCGAGCCTTGCTCTCAGGTTCTCCCAAAGCCCCCAGGAAATATCCTTAATGGAATTAGACCTAACCCTTTGGCTTCTTTCTGAAGCATTATTTCAGCACAGTTTTCAAATCAACATTTTACATTCTTTTCAAGTAGTCCCAGAATGTGATCATTCTGCTTTGCTTTAAAGAAATAAAGGCTGCTGCCTGTGTATGTCAGAGAGGCAGAATAATCCCAGCACTGCCTTTTCCACTTGCTGCTTCCTCTCCCACCTGGCTGCCTCTCTGAAATACAGAAGAGCTGAGCCCCATGACCTAGTGGAGGCCCTCCGCGCTTGACTTGACCAGGTGCAGCGGCCAGTGGAGCAGCCCTTGGGGTGCAAGTCACTCCGTTAGAGGTCCTACAGCTGCTAGTTTATCAGCTGCCAACCTGGCTGTGTCAGGTGGGCTGCTAAGCTGATTAATAAGTGCTGGGATGACACTTCGAGTAGGGCCCAGATGCTGGTTTTTCTCCCCACTTCCTTAGATCATGTCACTATTAAATTAAAAATTGTTGTGATTTAAACTGAACCATCACGCGGCCTGGGAACAAATGTGGGGTTTGGTGAAGAAACTGAACCTGGTACTGCATTTACTAAATCCAATCTCAGCTGCGTACTTTCTTTCTCTTAAAGAAATAATTCAAAACTCCGAGGGCTGGAAGTAGAAGTAGAACCTTCCTCTGCAGTGTCAGGAGCCCACACAGAGGCTGGCATGCCAGGAAAGGGAGCTGATTATAAATAGCATAAAAAGCAGCATCAGTCAAAACTCACTGATGTGTCTGAGCCAAATGTTAAAAGGAACAAACAGCTTCTGAAATAAGAAGCAATGATCTTTTCCCATTTTTGTAATTTAAAGTGCTAAGGAATGAGCATAATATATATACATATAGGCTGCACACACACATACCCTGCATATACACACAGAGCCCAGCTGAGCCCCTTTAAGCAAATGATGGATAATTATTAATTTTTAAATACCAAAATCTAAAGTAGAGCCTCACAGAGGGAGCAGCTGTCCTTTTACTGTGTAATCAATGTTATTCATTTACAAAGTCTATGGTTTCCCCTTGTGAAATAATTTTCCTATATGTGTATTTTTTGTCCAGCTTAGATGGAGACCATTTGATATTCCAAAAGCATCTCAGAAGAAAGTGGATTTTGTGACTGTAAGTCAAAACTATCCACACAGTCCCACTGTTCTCCCTTCCATGGCGAGTGATCCAGACAGTTGCAGGTTGAATGCCAAGCCGAAGCCTCCTTAGACAGAGGCAGCAGACAGTACCACCTGCCTCTGCACTGGGACTGGCCAAGGGATACCTTACTTACAGGCACCATGTGGCCCCTGACCCCAAAGGGCATAGCGAGCTATTTACAACATCTCCCAACAGCCAATGGAAATTGAGCATTTACCTACCTCAGTTTCCTCTGTTTTTGGCTAGAACTGGGGTACTTAGCCTCTTTTCCCCCATTGACTTCTTTGATAGTCTAGTGGAGGCTATGTTTCTAAATGCCTGAAAAAAATACATAAAATTACAAAGAAGCTGATTATATTGAAATATGATGCTAAAAATATTAAAATAACAAATTTGGTTTGGTTTATAGTAACATATATGCTTCCTTGTTAATGTGCTAAATCACAAGATCTATGAAAAGATCTAACAACTCTGGTTGTTAGAAGTATATGGACATAAATGACATTTGGGGATAGCTGTAACAAATGTAATGTAATATAAAAATATCCATCATTTCTATGAGTGAAGAAGTTCCAGACAGTTCTAATACTGCTGTGGTTTGTTGTTTACATTTGTATTAATTGAAGGAAATGATAAATTTCAGAGATTAGAAAAAATAAATATATATTTTGTCCCCAAATATATGAGCCTCCCACAATGGACCTCTGGGCTAGAAGAGCATCAGCTCAGGGTGGCAACTCTAGTTAATACAATGCTAATCAGAAGTTCTGCTTGATAGTTATAGGGAGTATTAGAACACCTGTGCTCAGAGCAAGGCATATGTAGGGGACAGGGAGGGGAGCTACAAGGAGGTGGGGCTCCAAGAAGCTGGTGGGCGGTTCTGCAGCCCAACCTCAGGTCACAGCTTACTTAGTGAGAGCCCAGGTGCCAGGCCACAGGCCAAACTGTTCGGATCATGCTGAATTCCTTATCCATTCTAAGTACTCCAAACCCTGTGGGGACTCTTCTAAATAGGCCCCAAATTTGCAAATTTAGTTAAAATACAAAAAGAAATCTCCTACTCTGTGTGAATTATGGATGTCTGGAGGAACAGAGCTCCCTCCTTTCAGGCTCTCCATCCACAGGTTTGGGGCTGAGGGCTGTTTTGAGAAGGCCCATGTGTTAAGGTTTCTTGGACTGTGGATTATCAACAGAGAAGATTACAGTTGGTCAGAATGTTTTCCTCTGCCCTATACTTGAAAGATTAGGGCTGACCCTACTTATAAGGACAGGGCTGCCCAAATACTGGGGCATATTTAAGGGTCATTAATAGGTCCCTAAGCTGCAACTTTGCTCCATGAGTCTCCAAAAGAAATCCTTCTCCAGTGTGATCTTGAACACCAAAGTGATAAAATGCCAAAGAATGAATTAACAACCTGTAAGCTCATCTGATGTAGCTGTTAAGACAATCTAGGTTAGGGCCATGGCTGGCAACTAGGGTGAACCATCACCTACTAAACATAAATCAATAAATTCTGGGCTGACCAGAGGCAGGCTGGATCACAAATATACCACTGGTCTCAGAGGGAAAACCCTGTAGAACCTTGCCTCATAGGTCTCAGGAGCCAGGAGGACTGGCCTCTTGGACACCACTCAATTCATCCTTTCCTCTCCTATGGTCTCTCCCATCTCCCAGGGCCTGCACACCTTGTGTGGAGCTGGAGACATCAGGTCTAACAACGGGCTAGCTGTCCACATTTTCCTCTGCAACACCTCCATGGGGAACAGGTAAGTGGCTCAGGGCTGGAACAGGATATTACCAAGGGCTGTTGGCCAGAGGATGAGGGCTGGGTCATTGTTTTGTTATTGTTTTCCCCAGTGCAATGTTGATATACACTTACTACTAAGAATAAATAAGCATTTCTATTTGACTGACTCCTGTGGCATGAACAGGAAGGTCACATAACAATGCAAATAGAAAAGGGTTAATGAGGCACTGGAATGTAGTAGTAGTCCAAGAGGTATTTTGACTTAACCAAGTTTGGGTCAGAATATAACTAATCTCTTAAGTTTCCCCAGGGCTGTTGTTGAGTCTAAAGTCCTACCACATGAGCAGCCACTATGGCCACCAGTTGGTGGCAGGTGAAGCTGACAGATATTGGCTTCAGCTAATAACTTTGGGTAAGCTTAAAGTTCCTACATAGAAGAGCTTATATATTGGATATTTTTTAAACAGAAAAAATACATAAATGGTATTCATGCCTTTTCTTTGGGAAGCAGAATGTCACAGTGGTTTTGCACACTACCTCTGGAACCAGACTATTACTTCCAAAGCCCAATTCCACTCTTTCTGGCCGAGATCGCAGGCCTATGGCAAGGCACTGGAGACGTCTCTTTGGGACCAGTTTCATATCAAGCCACTTCCCGTCTCTTCCCTTGAGCCACACTAGCCTATCATGTGTCCTCCTGCTTCAGAGCATTTGCACATGCTGTTCCCTCTACCTGGAGCATTATCTCCCTCCCCAAACCTTCGCCTAGACAGTTCTTTCAGATCTCAGGTCAAATGTCTCTTCTTCAGGGAAGCTTTTGCTGACACCTCATACGAGATCAAGTCCACTATTCTTTCATTCCCCTAAACTTGACTTTTCTTGTGGCATTACAGTTGGTGATGATGTAGTTCAGTAATTCTTAATTGCTATCTGACTTCCTACTAGACTCTAAGCTGTATGAGGGCAGAGATTAGGTTGTTTTGCTCAGTATTTTATACTCAGCACTGAGCCTGGCACATAATGGGTACTAAACAATAATTTGTGGAATGAATTAATTTGTCTGAACAGTGCTAAAACTGAAAATCACAGGAATTATTCTATGTTTCAGATGCTTTTACAATTCAGATGGGGACTTCTTGATTGGTAAGTCTTGAAGATTTCAGACCCCTTTGATGTGAATTGATCCCTAGTCATAAACTGCTTTTTAACTCCATACATATTATTTTCCTTCATCCTTCAACCTGTCTTGTTATCTTCTAGTTAGTAAAATAGCTAACCTAAGCTGTCAGAATATGCATTTTCCTCCATAAGACTCAATTAAGCTCTTTTCATTGGAATAAAAAAGGAACGTAACTTGATAATGGGGGGAATCTAGTAACTACAATGTTGCTCATGTAAGTGTATATTAATGACACCAAAATAAAAAATTTTTAAAAAGGAATATAATCCTTAAGCCTTTTACTCTTTGTGAACTGGTTCTCACATAAAAAGAATTGCTTGCTGTTGCCCTTTCCTTTTTGTTAGTTCCCCAGAAAGGGAAACTTCTCATTTACACCGAGTTTGGCAAGATACTTGTGCAGCCCAATGAGATCTGCGTTATTCAGGTCGGTGATGTGTCCCCCTCTCCTCCCTGCCTTCCCTAATTTTGGAGCAATCCAAAGATGTTGCAGCTGCTGCTATTTCCAACTCTAAAATTTCTCTGTCATATCTGAGCAAAAGTGGGGTAGGGGAATGAGTTTTAGTTATGCAGAAGGTCCCTGGACAGAAGAGTACACAGGCTTGACTGCCTGCTTTGTTTTAAAATAGCACACAATCACAAAGCAAAGAGCATTATCAATTCACTTTCCTAAATATTTTTACACTTGGGATAAGACTGTTTTATGGATGGGAGTGGGGGTGGTGAGGATGGATTTCTTAAAAATTTGACTAAATCAGGGCACTGTTATCTCTGAACCCAATGAGAGATCAGACTAGAATTGGTTTGGGTCACAGATGTGATTAGGTGGTAAATTTTTCTTTCTAACTCATCTCTGAGCTGGTCACCTCTCAAACATAGTTTAACAGACTATATAACTTTACTTTTGCATGTGGGGTAGCTGTGGTTCTGGGGGAGCTTCTTCATAACTATAGGTATGATTTGGGGGGGCACACCAGTGTCTGCTTTCTGTTCCAGAGAGGAATGCGGTTCAGTATAGATGTCTTCGAGGAGACCAGGGGCTACATCCTGGAGGTCTACGGTGTCCACTTTGAGTTGCCTGACCTGGGACCAATTGGTACGTCCTCACTACAACCCTCTAAGCCTCCCTTGAAATACAGGACACCTGATTGCATGACAATTAAACATCCTTTTCTTCTTATTATCTCTACAAACTTCAACTTTCCTCTCTAGACAACTTCTTCTCTGGACCGAGTACACTTGGGAATTTCAGAAACCCACTGAAACTCCGAAAGCAATCTCAGACCTTTTTTTTCAGGTCTCTTTAAGTTCAGGGGCTCCATGCAGTATGGCTGACCCATCTGATGAAATGAAATCTTCATTAATAAGCTCATCAATGTATCAGTCCAGTCCAGACTATCAGCTAGTCTCAGCTCCTAAGTTGTGCTGAAGGTAATGAAAAACCTCATCAAGGGTAACACAAGCACCTTCCCATAAATACATGCCTAACAGAAAACACCCAAGCCCACCCATTATGGATTCCTCTGTGAGTAATAGATAAGACTACTGGGGAGCAAGATGGTGTGTGGCAGGCTTCTGGCTATACAGTGTACACCCTGAAGGATATAGAAGCTTAGGTTACTGCGGGTTAAGTTACCATTCAAACAACTTCACAGAAAGATGAGATTTGACTAATTCTTGATCAAAAGTTGAGGAAAAATTAAGAGGAAAGGAACAGCTTAAGCAAAACATACAAGTGGGAAAGAGTTTTGTGAATAGGAGGGAAGTCATTTTCTTAAGTCAGTGGGTTGTGTGTAGACAATGTACTTGGGAAAGCCATACAAATGGCAGGTGCTTTGTTCCTATGAACTGAGAGACAGGTGTGTGGGCCTCACATTCCTACTAAGCACACTCCACAAAAGCTACACTCTTAACAGTCAGAAAAGTCTCACAGCTCAGGGCTATGAAGGGGCTGGAAACCACAGCCTCCATGAGGCAGATGACAACTTCCAAAAGTGAATCAAGCCTCTCCCAACCCCTGATTCTTTTGGCAAGATGGAGGCAGGAGATGTAGGGGAGAAATGAAGGTGGTAGGAGGGGTTGTTCTTAAAACATCTCTTGGAATGAAAGGAGTGGTTGGGAAAATTGGCCCTTGGTTTCATCTTTGGCATGTTTGCTGAAGATGGTGGCCACACCTCCCAGTTCTTCCCTTCCTTGTCAACTGCTTTTTTAGAGCAAAACAGGGACAAGCCAGCATGTGCCTCCTGGTCACTTCCCTGGGGGGATCCAAAGAGAGGAAGGTGGGAGGCAGCAGAGAGGCAGCTGGAGCCGTGGTGGGCCGTCTGTCACCGCCCGCTCTTCCCACTTTGGTCTGGCTTCCTGCTGCTCTACAGTCAGGAGAGCCTCCAGGTTCCAGGGAACATGTACACTCTGGAAAATATATATATAATTTACTAACCAGCTGGGAGCTCATACTTTTTAGCCCTAGGAGCTGGAAATGATAAAACACTCTCCAGGCCTCTCCTCTTGGAGTTAAATTATATTTCTGCACTTATGCCTTTCATTTTTGGTCTTTTGATTTATTTCCTTTCTCTGGAGGGAACACTCGCTCCTAAGCAAAGGTAGGCAGGCGAGTCCTGCCTGAATACCTTTCCCCTGAGTGGCAGACAGATTAGTCAGGCTAGAGAGCAATTTTACAGACTTGGGTTGATTCTGAGTTCTGCCTGAGAAGCGGAGGCATGTCTAGGGCAAGGGTATGTAGCCGTTCCTTTCTGACACCAAGGACTGTAGAGGAGTTTGGGAGTCATCAGGGTTTTCTTAGAAAAAAGGTCCATGTTCTTCCAGATCTTCCCTTTTATGCTTTTCTAGTCTTTTCCTCTTCTCCCCTCCTCTCACCTGTAGCAATGCGATAATGTATGTAACTTGGTTTATAAACCTATTCACTCTACAACGTTAGAAGGTGATGCTGGCAATAAGGATGAGGATGATTTTCATGATTTTTTTTACTGACCAAATTCCTCATAAGAAGTACCCGATTGGAATTTCAATGAGCTTTTGAACAATGAAAGCAAATTATGGAGTGGCTCTTGACATGAAACCGTGGGCGTCTTTCCTTTGTGATTAAAAAGTGTCTAAAATACTTCTGGGTTATTGTGTTTTAGGAGCCAATGGCTTGGCCAATCCTCGTGATTTCTTGATACCCGTTGCATGGTATGAAGATTGCCAAGTGCCAGGTGGCTACACTGTGATTAATAAATACCAGGGCAAGCTATTTGCTGCCAAACAGGTAAAGTAAGAGGATCAGCAGAGAGGGAGGGAATGAATAATTATTGACCGCCTACTGATTGCCAAGGCCAGTATTAAGTACTTCACATATATTATATACTTTCATCTTCACCATACCACTAAGATACTACAAATAAAGTATTTGCTTTAATTGTAGTCATGAAACAAGCCAGGTAGTGACAAGTAATTTCCAAATGTCACAGTCAATGGCAGAACCAGCATTCAAACCCATATCTGTCTGACTCCAAAGGTCATGCTCTTTGCACTCACCAAGCAATGAAATCCTGGCAATAGGTACGTCTCCATAAATGGTGTGGAAAGCATAATATACAGGCAGGATAATATGTTCTGAAAAGAGAAGAGTTGACAAGCAGATTATCTAAGGTTTATATTCACCAATGGCCAACATATTTAAAATTCAAGCAATGACTGATACAAAACAAGTAGAATTCAGTTAATTAGCTGCACTTGTTTATACCACCAGCCTTATAAACTCAGGAGATTAGCAAAGGCATAGGTAATAATAATAATATAATATGTAATCTATAAAAAAATTAGCATATATTATATCATTTAACATACCGAATACATACTATATTAGCATAAAGTATCATATAAAAATAATCCAAAGAACTCTTCTGTTTACCATTATTTGTTTGCTTTATTTTTGCCCATTTGATTTATTGTTATATTTTGCCAAGTTATGTTATTTTCCTTGGACAGCATCTGGAAGGTATGCTAACCAGTAGAAGTTAAATAATGTAGCACTTAAAATTAATCTCTGAGAGTTAATTGTCACCATCATTGACACATTATCACTCATATTCTCTGGGTCAGAGACCATTTGCATCAGAAATTCTGAGGGAGGCTTGTTTAAAATGCAGATCCTTATATTCTACTCCAGCCTGGCAAAAATGATAACCTCTGGGGATGGGGCATGAAAACCCACATGGAACTCTTTGAGAACTTCTTCCTCTCCTGCACTCACCAAAACCAGGCACTGTGTCTACCAGAGGCTCCGGGCAGTGACTACCTGGAGAGCAGTCACAGCAAGTGCCTGCCTTCCACACCAGGAATCCCAGATGGTGGCCCAGATTGTCTGAGAACTGATGACATCCACAGAGTCTCACAATTGTGTTTAAAATTGTTGAAAAGGCACTACTTGGAGAATGTGCTGTGCTTCTGCTGCACCTGTGATCAGAAGCAGCTGCAGCTTATGAACTGGAGAAATAGGGTTTGTGGCTTAGCAAGGGACAGTCTGAGGGCATGGGAGGCAACCACAAACTGATTCAGGGTTATGCTGCTCCCAAAGGATGGTGTTATTAAATTATGAGAACAAAATCAAATAAAAAGAGACAGTGATGCCAAGTACAAACTGTAGACTCACAGCTATAAAGCATTTGGTGCCAAGATCCTCCTTTCCTGCTTTTTTTTGTGATCAGGATGTGTCCCCGTTCAATGTTGTGGCCTGGCATGGGAACTATACCCCATACAAGTACAGCTTGGAGAACTTCATGGTCATCAACTCGGTGGCCTTTGACCACGCAGTAAGTCTGCACCATGGAGAGTCCCCAGGGATAGGGCAACCCTTGTGTGGGAGTGGTCCACAGTAGACCCCTGACCTTCAGATTTAACATTCCCAGTGTCACCCTTGGAAGCCTGAGATATTGTCCTTTGTCATTGTGCTGACAGGAATTGGGGTCATCTATAGCAAGAGTTCTATAGCTCAGTTCTCCACGCAGAGTATTTACAGCAAGTCTCATAGGTAGTTAAAAGCTTAACTCCTTCTTGGAAAATGTATCCCAAAAAGTAAGCCAACTGCTAGTGTTAGTGGTGGAGTGATGAAAGAGGAACATTTCTGGATTTGGAAAGTCCTCTGTCCTGCTCACAAATGCCAAGAGTCTACTTGCTCTGGCTGCCTACTCCACTGCCTCCAGTCCTGGCTGTTTTTAGCAGTGATGAGGCAGACAGCCCTCTTCTAAAGTTCCTCACATGTTCAGTGCTTGAATTTAAACTGCAGAAATTCTAAAGTATGAACTTGGTCACATTTATCACTCAATTAGGGGGCTACAGCTAGGTCCCTGGTCTACAGTGCAGGCCCCCAAGGCCCCACATTTGTGATAAAGTGCTTGTTCTGAGATCCTGGGGAAAAGTTTGTTTTGCAGCCTAGTTCACAATACATTAACTTAATCCACAAGCTGGAGGGATAATTAGAGAGAAGCCAGAGACAAAGACAGAAAAATTTCTCTGAACCAGTTCAGCTTATCTCTAGGGGGTACAAAAATACCTTTCTGAAGAGCACCAACTCTTAACAAAACTAAACTAAATGGGAAAAAAAAATGAGGCATCAAGCCCAAAGCAGCATGACAAAGGACCTGAGACACTGATAGAGCTGTATTTGAGTCTCATTACCTTTTCTTTAACAGTTTCAGGTCATTTCTCATGACAGATGAGATGCTGGCTCTCACAGCAATAAGGGTTGGTTTCTCACTTGCATTTACACATGTTCAATCTCCTCTGCCCTGATGCCATAGGTAGTTTTTCAAAATTCAGGTCTGAATATTCTACCCTGCATTAGAAAACCTTTGCAGGCTCCCTGTGGTTTAGGATTAAGTCTGAGCTCTGAAGCATGGTATCTGTGCTCTTCACCATCTGGCCCTGGACTCATTTTCCAGCACCACCTCTCACCCCTCTCCCTTCTGCCAATGCACTCTGGGCTTTAGCTTTCTTGCCTCCTGACAAAATCTCTGTGCATTTTGATGTCTTCCCTGTTTTCTGGGCTTAAAATGCCTTTTCCTTTCTTTCCTTCCTTCCTTTCTTTTCTTCCTCCCACTCTTCCTCCCTCTCTCTTTCTCCTTTCATTTTTCAGGATCTACCTCAAATGTCACCTCCTCTCTAAAGCCTTCCCTGATCCTCCAAGGTAGAGCCACTATCTGTACTCCCTTGGATCTGTATTTATAAAGCTAGATTGCCCTTGGCCCTTTGCTGTGATTAGTTATTCATGCACCCGTGTTATTACTCCTTCAGTCCTCCCCCCTCAGTGTGAAAGGGACAAGGAACAGATCTCAATTGTTAAATCCCAGACCCTTGCATGGCATTTGAATGCGAACAGAATCACTAAACTGAAACTCAATCTTTCCACCGAAGGATTCTAAGGTGCTTTTAAAATCATATTGTGCCCTAATCTATTACTTCTATGCTACCAAACTAGTGATATAAGTGATATATTTTAGACCTGAGAGTCAAACAAGGGTAAGAAAGCAATGGGGTGTCATCTGGAGTCTCTATGATTCCCCCAAAGAGAAGCACATCCTATATCTATACCAAAAATTGTATATTATTCTATTTCCATTTTAATCCAAACATCACTCCTGCCACAAGCTCCCTGTGGCACATCCGAGCTCTAGTCACCCCAACCTGAGGGTGGAATGCAGGCACCACTGGGTGGTACTTAGATGAAATGGGGCTCAGCAGGGTGAAGAAGCAGCTCAGAATCCTCTTGGCTGGTGTTAATTCAATTTGCTTCAAGCACAGCAAGAGAGGAAAGTCAGATGAAAGATAACCGCACCTCAGTGACAAGCCTAGGCTTCTTATCCTGGCCTGTGTAGTTTGATCAGAAATTAGAATGTGGGGGACATGTGTCACTGCCCAGCCACCTCCCTTCCATCACGTGTTCAGCCTCCCCTTGTGCTTTTACAGGACCCATCCATTTTCACAGTATTGACTGCCAAGTCTGTCCGCCCTGGAGTGGCCATCGCTGACTTTGTCATCTTCCCACCTCGATGGGGGGTTGCTGATGGGACCTTCAGGCCTCCTTATTACCACAGTAAGTCTCTCCTTTACCAAGTCATGTTTGGAAACCAAAGAGACAGCAAAGGGGTGAGTGTTACCCATTGGAAACACTGCCATGGTGCTTCTGGACACCCTGCTCTGGCTGGAGTTCAGGATCCTGCCTCCCAAGGTCGAGGGCTGCTCCCCAGACTTCCAGCCACTTAAAGACCATGGCTTCTGCAGGGGTGATTGTGATATGCTGACTCTGAGAAGGAAATACTGTGTAAGGCCTAGAGCCCAGTTCCAGGCAGAAAGGCTAGTTAAGTGTGAAGCAAAAATTTTCTTTACATTTCAGATGCTTCTTTTGGGGAGGAGGAACAGTGGGATGCTGTTGTTCAGCTTTTTGTTTTTGGACCGTTCACTACCTATGCCTGGTTCAAGAGCCAGTAAAACGTGCCATCTCCAATGATTTTGGTGGAGTAAAGCAGACTGTAGTCCACACTAGGGATGAACCCTATTCTGGAAGCAGTTTCTGCAGAACATTTGTTGCCTAGAATAGAACTTACATGACCTATTACTTTTATTCTATTAATATTATTATTACTAATGGCCAGCAATTACTGACCATTTTCTAAGGCTCTCTTTCAAGCTCTTTAAAGGTATTAACCTATTTAATCTTCGTAACAGTTGTAAGAGATAGGTAGTATCATATTCCCCCTTTTTTTTTTTTTCAGAAAATGAAACGGAGACAGGAATGATTAAGTAGCTTGCCTAAGGCCTCACAGCTAGTTAAGTGGTGGAGTCAGGATTTAATTGAAGGTGGTCTGATGCCAGAGCAGACACTGGTGACCACTAACTAGCACAGTACCCATACATGATGGGCATCTAATAAATGTGTATTTAACAAGTGAATGCATCACCAAGAATGAATAAGGCATTTCATAGCTGACATGAAGTTGGCATTTTTAATTGTGCTGTATGTAGCACAGCTATAAATCCAGCCTAAAGGTCAAAGTACTATTGTACCTCTTGGAGATTGCATTTTTGTACTTACAGTTCTGGAAAAACTCTGAGGTGCATTTCAGCTGGAACATTCTTAAAAACTAACCCCTTTCCTTAATTAACCTCAGGGCCTTCTGCTTATATGAAGCTCCTCTCTCTGTGTGTCAGCTCCCAGGAGCCAGGGCTCAACAGGATACAACAGTGCACTGAATGGGCCATTTAGGCACTGGAAGAGGATGTAGAACTAAGGGCCTCAGGACAGGAGGAAGGCCACCTCATGGCCAAATTCCAGCCCCACCTTTTTCAGATGACACCATTATGATGGAGAAAAGGAAACAATCAGTTACCACTACAAAGATACCAGGTAGTTTGTGAATAGAGTCATAAGAAACTACATCCTTTCTGAAGATTGTCAAGCCCATCACAGGCCCCAACTTCTCCTCCTCGAAGTTGGTCCCTAGAGGACCTATTATCAAGGAGAGAGATGTACTTACAGTTCTGGTTTATAGCCTGTACCTCACATGCTAGTCCTGATAATTTGCTATTTCACACAGTTCTCGTATTGAGGTGGCTCTATGTGTCCATAGTGGTTTACAAACATTAGTATGTGTCAGTGTAACCTACAGGACTGTTAAAACACAGACTCCTAGGTCCCATCCTCAAAATTTCTGCTGCAGTAGGTCCAGGATAAGCCTGAGAATTTACATTTGTAACAAGCTTCCATGCAATGCTGATGCTACTGTTCTAAGCACCACACTTTAGGAACATTAAAAATAAGAGGCACTGAGGAGTGACTGGTGGTTACCATGCAGGAGGGGCTGGGGTGGGTGAGAGGGATAAAGGGTCACAAAAATATCAATCATAATTAATTTTGTCACAGGGATGCAAGTGCAACATTGAGAACATACCCAATGGTTCTATAACATCTTTTCTGTGTTGACAGACAGTAACTGCACTAGTGGGGGTGAGGATTTAATAAGGTGGGTAACTGTTGAACCACTGTGTGGTATACTTGAAACCAATCTAATACTGTGTATCAACTATACTTCAATAAAAAAATATACTTAAAATAAGGTTTATAAAAATCTCTTAGAATACTTTTTAAATATTTTATATCTCCAGGGTCCACTGTCAGAGAACTTAATTAGCTGATGTTGAGGTGAAACCTCAGAATCTGCATTTGAAATAGCAAGTCAGGGGATTTTGATACAGGAGGTATGCAGACCACATGTTGAAAAATCCTGGCCTGGAGCTTGTTCTACCCTCCCTGCCCCTCCACCCCAGGGAGAGAGAGAACAGAGTAGTCTGACTTGGACAAGTCTGCTATTATGCTACAGCTCTCAAACCACTCCTTGATTTTGGTTTATCATTGAATGTGCCTGAAACAAAGGACCTTGTGAAATGCTTCTTGTAAATTTTAAAAGACTCTCAAGTAAATTTGGCCCAAAATAGATAGACCTCAGAAAGGTATGGTTGCCCTTAGTTGGGAAAAACCACAGAACCCCAAGTTAGAAATTATTTTTGCCAGTGATATTAAAAATGTTGTTTTAGTAATAATCAAAATCTTTGCTACTTTAATGTGACTTTACAGGAGAAGTGGAGAATTATTTCTATAGAAATATTGCCTCTGGTCATCTTAATGTACCTTAGTTAACTGGATTCAGCATTAATCAGAAAGGCAAGGTCTACCCTCCCACTGTCCTTTGAAATATGGAAAATGATGTAGAAATGCCATCTCCAAGGTCATTGCTACCTAAATTCATATTCAGATCAAAGCTGAATTCTATATTTCTCTCTTCTTAAAATTAAGCCATGAAAGTGACCCTGAGAATAAATGCTAGACTGAGAAGTGTGACAGCATATTTAAGTCATGAGCAGACTGCTTTTAGAATATGACACTGTATGCTTACAGTTGCTCCTCCGCCTCTATTCTGCTTCATGGAGAAACAAGAAGAGCTATGATCTGAGTCATACCTTTCCTGCAGGGACCTGAAGCAGCATTTTGTTTATTGGGCAGGATGGGTATGGCTGCTTAGTCAATTACAGAACTATTTTGGCACGTGGTTATATTTCACATGTAAGGAAGGGAGGTATGGTATTTATCATGTCAAATGTTTGGCTTTGTAAGGGTTGTCAGTGCCTTATCTCTCTATTATATATGGTTTACATCCTCAGCACTCTCACAGGACTTAGAGATTTACTTCCCTGTGCTTCATTTTGCCCATGTGTAGAGTGAGTATGGTGCCCAACCCAGCAGGTGACAGAGATTTAACATTACAAAGTGTCCAGCACTATTAAAATAAAAGGATGTTATCTATCACTATGAATAACTTTAAACAGGCTACTTCTTGTCCATCTTAATCACAGTACTTAGCACAGTGTCTAATTATATATTTGGAATAGATGGATAGGCAGATGGACAGTGCAGGGAATGGACAGACGAATGGATAGAGGGATAGATGGATGGAAAGACACTTAAATTTACTCAGGTGTTGTATTTCTTTAATTCTTGCTCTAAATGTGTTACTATTCTAATGAAGAGCTTTATTTCAATAGAAACGTGAGATTGAAAGTGGGAACATGTTAATTTTTGTCAAAAATTTTTGACTCAAAAAAGCACAACTATGACCAATGCACTTAATTTATATGAAAGCAAATTTCCATTTAACATGAGAGAAATTTCCAGAGTTCTTTATAATAGGTTCCTTTGTTGAGTAGAGAGGAGAGCTTCCATTCTTAGGAGGCATGCAGGCAGAGCCCAGGAGGTAATCTGTCTGGAAAGATACAGAAAACTCTTCTGTTCTAAGTAGAAGTACGAATCCCTTCCAATTTTAGGATTCTATGAAGAGAATGTCAATGGAAATAGAAAAGAATAGATCTGACACATTTTGGAGAATGGAAAAATAAGATGATATTAGATTCAGATCTAGAAGATGGTATTTGCTAGAATATACAGCATTTGTGGAGTGCCTTTTACAGACACTAAGATCCTTTCATACAGATTATTATTTGACAATGGACTCCAGGTCCAGGGTTCTTTCCATTACATCATCCTTCACACACACACACATCACTTTAGTTTTCTAGATTGGGAACCAGGAATATGGTGATGCCATGTAATACAATCTGGCTCTTTGGAGAGGGACTCAGATCTGGGAAAGAAGAAAAATGTTGATATGGGGCTTTCAAGCCCTGATGATGGAGTATATCCACTCTTTAGTATGATTTGCATTTTAATTATCATTAAAATTCTTGTCTGGGCCTGATTTTCTTTAGATCTGGCATAATTTCTTTCTTGCAGTGGAATTCAAGATCTCTGATAATCTACATGGACATGGGGTAGAGCTTTGTCTACTAATGAGTGTTTAGTGCTTTTTCTCCTACCTGTACTCTTCATTAATCCTAAAAAACTTATCAGATTCTCCTATCTTACGAGCATGCTTCAGAAATAATGTTTAAGAGATCTTGGTGTTTTAGGGTCTTGCCTTGGATGATAAAACTAATGTTGTTTTCAACCTTCCCAGGGAACTGTATGAGTGAATTCATGGGACTCATCAAAGGTCACTATGAGGCAAAGCAGGGTGGGTTCCTGCCAGGGGGAGGCAGCCTGCACAGCTCAATGACTCCCCACGGGCCTGATGCCAACTGTTTTGAGAAGGCCAGCAAAGCTGAGCTGGCACCTGAGAGGATTGCTGATGGCACTATGGTAAGCAAGCTAAATGCTAGGCTCTTGTGGCCACTGGGCTCCCCAACCTTGTTGATAGGAGTGGCTGTTTCTTATTTCTCCAAAGTCACAGAGGAGGAATCAGGAGAGGAGAGTGTGTGTAATCTTTCTGTGTGTATGTACACACCCAGGTGTGTACAGTAGGCTCCTGACATGGTAGAATAGAAAGAGCTTTGGACTTGGGAGTCGGACCTGGGTTCAAATCCTAGCTCCTAGTTCCCGAGTGATGTTGAGCAAGTCACTTAACTTCTCTGTGCTTCATTTTCCCCATGTGTAGAGTGAGTATTGTACCCAGCCCAGCAGGTGACAGAGATTTAACATTACAAACTGTCCAGCACTATTAAAATGTAAGAGGATGTTATCTATCACTATTCAAACGTGAGGGGTCTTCCCTTATCTGTATAAAGCCTTGTTGTGTATACACATTCTGTCTCAGAGTCATCTCCTGCTTTTTTGAAGCAATTCCCTAGAGCCATAGTAGCAGGGGATGCAGGATGCTACCTTCAACTGGTTTCTCAAGACAAAGAGGGTCAGGAAGCCATTGCCTCACTCGAGTCAGGGCTTGTGAACAGCAGTTGTCAGCTGTTTTCTCATTTTCTTTTGCTCTCCCTTGGCATGGGATGAAACTGATGGGATTTAAAACCTGTTTTGTATTCCTTCTGTGTCAAGCTGTAAACACTGAGGCTGAACATAATTGCATTGGCTGCAGTACCTGCTTTTATTTTATTTTTGCATTCTTTGAGGTAGAGTTTATTATCATAATGAGCAATTTTGCTAAATCATATGATGCAAATTTGCTTTACATTTTTAAACAAATGCTTCAATGCTACTTGGCTTTAAAAATCAATAGCACACACCTGCAATAGTCCACACCCAGCCTGAGAACTACCTAAGCTGGGAGCATTATCTGTCTCTCTCTCTCTCTAATGCATTTACTTTCAGTCCCAACTCCAGAACCTGAGTTGACGGAGCTGATCTGCAGGGAGAGGGTGCAAAAAGTCCCATCTGCTTGACTTTGGCTTTATTTCCCTTGCAAGTGTCTCTGCAGAGTTTCTGTAGAACCCCTACATCTCTACGAGATGCAGTTTGACAGTCTCAGATAAACTATTGCCTCAGAAGCCTCCTGGAGGTGCACATGCCACTCCAGAGTTGCCACTCCATTATCTTTGGTGCCCAGTTTAGATAGTCAGTGCTGCCAGGGAGCAGTGTTCTGAAGCAGTGAGGCAGGCTAGGGCTGTTTTTATGAAGAGCAAGACTTCGGGAAACAGCTAGAAACTGGAGCACAAGTGAGAAAAAGCTCTGTGTAGGAAGGTCAGGGGTTGGGAGACCCTGGGTAGCCAGGGAGCACAGACTACATGCTTGGGGAGGGTCCAAAACCTTACCCAGACTTTGGGTCTCCCTCACCATTTTCCATTATATAATTTGGACCCAGGCCCACCTATACACCTTATCCTTATTCCAATTTGGAATAAATGGCCACAATATGGCCATTTATGGACCACATAATGGCCACAATATGGACCCTTAATATTGGCATAGTGTTTCATAATACACACAGTTCTTTCATATGATCTCATCTAGTCCTCACATCCAGTCTATGATGGAAAGTCAGGTAGGGACAATTATCTCCATTGTTTTAGGCAAAAAGAAGTTAATGTATATAAGACACTAAATATTAATGTGTATTCTAGGGGTTGTGGGACCAGAGATTTTTATCTTATTTTTGTCCATCTGTTTTCAAAATTTCCAACAATGTGGGCACATTAGGATCACAGAGTTTTGTTTTTTGTTCTTGCTGTTAAAGCCACAGTGGGTAGGGAATTCAGCAGTCAGTGAAGCTAGAATGTCTAAGATGCACAAAGCATTTGCATATTCTTTCTGTTGCAGACAAAAACCTCCTGAATTCAGACCTTTCTGGAATAAGGCTTTTAAAAGTACTACAGCCATTCCTGTCTCCCCTTTTCCTCTTGGTCAGAGTCTTGAAAAAGAAGGGTCAAATCTCAGCTCTGCCACTTCTTGCTACCAATCACTTTGGACAAGTTATTTCCCAGCTCTTGAGCCTTGGTTTCCTCCTCTGTGAAATGGGGATTATGGCCTCCCTCACAAAGACGCACCTGCAGTAAGTGATGGCCGCTGAGAAGATGACTATCCCTAGGACTCTCTTGTGCCCTAGACTCTAGCAAATTTAGCTCCCTAATGCTATAAGGACAATGTGATGCTTACATGCCCAATTCCATCCTACAGAATTAAACCTGAGGCTCAGAAAAGTTCAGGAAGGGTCTTTTACAAGGCACATCGCCTGCTTTTAAGTGGTAGGCCAGAGCCAGAACCCAAGGCTTGAGAGCTAGCTCTGCTCACCATGCCAACACACAAAATTTACTATTCAAAGATCCTGCCTACCCACATCTTCTTTCTTGACATCTATCTCTTGACATCTAATCAGATGTGTCTTATTATCTACCTCACCTCTTCTCTCTCATCCCCACACAGGCATTTATGTTTGAGTCTTCCCTAAGTATGGCTGTCACCAAGTGGGGGCTCAAGACCTCTAACTGTTTGGATGAGAACTACTACAAGTGCTGGGAATCTCTCAAGAGCCACTTCACCCCCAATTCCAGGAACCCAGCAGAAGCTAACTGAGACTGGAGCAATGCTACCATAATTGAGAATGGATTTGTGTGGTTTCCTGTAGAATCTCACACTCTTTGGCAATATTGGGGAAGGGGGTTGCTTAAAATGAGAACTCACTTTTTTAAAGTCAAGTAAGTCAGACATTTGTAGAAATGTATTTGGAAAGTTCCATGTCAGCTTAATTACTCAATAAATACTTGCTGGTATTCTGTGGAAGTGGCAACTGGTCATAATCAGGTCTTGATGAAGCATACCTGTAATAGCCAAACTGAGAGTCCATGAGACTGAACCAAGACTAGGGCCTCGTAGCATGTGTGCCTGAGTGCCTTTATTCTAGAAGCGCAAGTCCAGGGCATCAACTACACAAGGCCACAAGACCAAACCACAAGAAAGGAAAGGCCAACATAAGGACCATGAGCTGAGGAGGAAGCCAAGGCCAACATCCCAGGTATCAATCCAGGCAGAGGGAAGCCCAGGGGGGTCAGCAATGCTCCAAAGGTGCAGTGTCATCCTAAAACAGGTGGGCGGCCAGGCCAGCTGACTGACTGTCTTGCCAAAGTATTTCAGCCCTGAACAAGTTCACTATGTATTCAATGAGACCAAAAAAATGACAATGGAACTTTCTTGGGGTGAAAGGGTTTATATCCAACTTCTTTCCCACAATGGCAGGTCAATCACTAGAATCCCATCCACTCAGAGCAAGTCTGCATACAGCAAGCCGGTCTCTGCCTCTGGGCCTCTCTATCCCCAAAGCCGTCTCAGTCTCTGTCTTCAGCGCTGCCACCACTCCAGCCTCTGCTCTCCTGCAGCTGTGCAGCCCAGAGCACTGGGTGGAGCTCTTTATACAGAGTCAATAACAATGTACTGCCCACATGTGCACAGTGAGCAAGCCAACTAGGGCCAGGTGAGAATCCTGGCTATAGGAACCTTCCCTTTCTCCACATTGTCTAATCTTGATAGTCAGGTAGTAGCCAATATGGTGATGATGAACAAGAAGCTCAGCCACCAAGAGTGAGCATCATTCACCAAGGGTGAACAACTGTCCCAAGTTTTGCATTGAACACCCCACATCCCAGGAAACCCCCCAATCCTGCTCAAAGCAGGACAGTTAGTCTCTGTACTATTCAACTCATATATCAGTCCCTTGGGTAACTATGCATTGAGTCCTTTCTATGTTCGAGCTACAGAGTGAGACACTGGGGATGAAAGATTAAAAAGGAAGAAGTTGTCTCTCCCCTTAATAAGCTCAGTCTGGGAAGATCAGGGCCAAAGAAAATTAAGGCCCAAGCACAGAACCACAACAAAACAGACAGTTCTCCCTTCCTGTGGTCAGCATCCCTTCCAGGGCACAGTGCTGCCCGAGACTCCAGGAGTGAGTTGAGTAGATTCTCTGCAGTGAGAAGACAGACAAATCAAAACAGAAAGGAATGAAAGTGGTATTTGTGGCTACTTTTGTCCTATAGTTTTAGCATTTCCCCCACTTTGTTGCCATAGTAGCAATTTTGATATGCTGCTGCTACCAAGTTTTTATTTAAAATATGTAATGATAGTGAGCTATGTGGCAGGGCCTAGGAACTAGAGTTAGTAAATAAAATACAAGATGCCCAGTTAAATTTGAATTTCAGGTGACTCACGGATAATGTTTAGTATAAATACATCCTATGCAATATTTAGATATACTTATAGTAAAATATTACTTACAGTTTATCTGAAATTCAAATTTAACTGAAAAGCCTGTATTTTATTTGCTAAATCTGGCAACCCTACCAGGGATATGGTATTGAAGGAGACAGACACAGCCTTTGCCCAGATAGAGGTTACAGTCTAGAAAGGAAGACAGATGAAAAAACAAAATAATTACAAGTTGTGAAACACACCAAACAAAACAAACAGGAAATGAGATGGGAAAAATAGGTAGAATGGGGAGATTTTCTTTTAGAAAGGAAGGTCTTCAGTGAAGAAATGACATTAAGCCAAAACTAAAGGAAAGGAGCAAGTCACGGGAAGAGTGGGGTTGGACAGGGGTGGGGTGGAGAAGAGAAGCATTTTTAAGAAAAAGCCTCGTGGGTTCAAGGAACTGAAAGATGAGTAGATGTGAGGAGCCCAGACAGAAGATACTGTCCCGGACTGCTGAGGCAGCAGCAGGGACGTAAGTGGGTAAACTCCCGAATGTTTCGGAGTAGACCTGAAAGGGCTTGTTAGTGGGCCAGATGTAAGGGGTGAGGGAAAGAGGACTTGAGGATAGGGTGGGTTTTGACTGCTTGGTTTCTGGTGGTGGTTATTTCATGGTCTCATGGTGAGGGTAACTTTGAGGTTTGACAGAGGTTGCTGTGCCTTCCAAATGTTCCTTTAAATAAAGAAGTCTTAAACATTGTTAACTAGTAAAGCAGTAAATACCTTTCAATCAATTTAAAAATCGACCACAATTGCAGAAGTTGCCAGTCACCCACCTATATCCCATCAGCAATCACCATCCGGTGCTGACCGACTGCTTCCAACTGCCAGCACCATACGGGCAGCTCTGCCTGAGGCCCACGCCAGAACCTGGCAGAAGTGCTGAGGACTAAGGCCCTGGATGCAGTTTTCAACCAACGACAATGGGAATGAGTGGATAAATGGGCCAGACCTCTTTCCCTGTGCCTCTGAGCACTGTGTTGGGCTGGCTCCCTGCACCTTCCAGAGTGAGGAAGCTCCACTGCCTGTGGTGCAACTTCTGATAATGACCTGCTATTAGCTTCCTTCTCTCTCACTTCCCCACTCTCCTCCCCCGTGATGCTTCCAGGGCTCTTCTGTCTCCTCAAGCTAAGACAACCACTAAAATATTTCATTCCTAAACTCCAACCTTTGCACAATGAGCTCCTTGTAACCCTAATCTTACACACACACCTAGACTCTCACGTATTTAGGTTCTACCATCAGTTTGGTGGCAAAACCTTCCGAGAGCCAAGGAAACATTCTGGGTTTACATCCATTTAGAGTACAGGCCCTTGTAGTTCATCTCCCTGCTGCTGGCAGCAACTCATTAGCAGGAGGCAATATTTTACCCACCAGGCTGTTCACGCTAATTAAAGAAAGACTTAGCTTCCTTCTGCTGTGTTTCAGATCAGCTAGAAAGATTTGTATCATTTTCTTGATTCACTATTCTCAAAGACACCTTCCTTTACCATACTCCTCAAAAAAATATACCGTCTCTTTGCTTAGTGATAGAAAATCTTAAAAATAAAATAAATTTTTTAAAAGCCACCTTGATTAAACACACCATGAAAAAACCTCCTTCAATGACAGGAGAGTTTTCTGCTGGATCCTCTTGGCATCTTTATATTTTTCCTGTTAGAGTGGGCCAACAGAAGCCAACCTTCTCTTTTTCCTTTTTGAAAGACTTCTCTCACAGCTTGGACTATTGGACTATTAGCCCTAGACCAACGGTTCTCAACAGGGCTGATTTTTTTACCCTGCCCCCAAAACATCTGGCAGTCTAAAAACATTTTTTGTTGTCACAACTGTGGAGGGTGCTACTAGCATCCAGTAGGTAAGGTTAGGGACACTGGCAAACATTATACAATGTTCAGAACAGTTTCCCCACAACAAATAATTATCTGGTGCTGAATATCCATAGTGCGGAGGCTGAGAAACCCTGCTGCAGACACAGTAGTTGTCCACTTCTGCTCTACGGTGGATCTCCCAGCAGCTTCTAAAGCTCTAAGTGCCCAGGGTATAGCTCAGATCTACTAAATTAGAAACTCTGGGGATGGGACTCAAATGAGAATTTTTTTTTAACTCAGGTGATTCCAATACATGGGCAATGCACTGTTTTAGAAACTACCTTAAAATCAGTATTCAAAACACCCTGTTCCCAGCCTCAGATCCTGGTACAAACCAAGGCTTCCTAGGATCACCTCCTCGGAAAGGAGATGAAAAATCCACTAATGCTCTCAACATTCCAGCAAACACAGAAGGAATGAGATGGAGTAGGGTGTGTCGTGAGGGATTACCCAAGAGGACAAGCAGGCTACACGGCAGGAGCAGGGAGGGCCACCACCTCCCAATGCGGGAGCACAGGGAGAGGGCTGGGAGGAGGGCAGGAAAGTTAGGAAAACTAAGGATGTAAACTAGAAGTTAAAAGTTAATGCGCAGTTTCTGTGTTGTGATTTCCCAGAGTGATGCAAGAGTTATCACTTCTGGTTCTAAAGGTAGAACCTTTTATCCTTCCAGAAAGATGTCTTACTACTAAATGGGGGGTGGGAGGGAGTTTGCATGCTGACATTTAAAATTCCTCACTACATGTAGTGATCAGCTAGCCTTCAGTTTGATATAATCAACTGTATATATTGTATCACAAATCTGAGTTATGTCCAAAATTTATCCCTTTGTGAGTCAGTGTAGCACAGTTAAGTGAACAGATAACAGAGCCACATGCTTAGGTTCAAATCCAGGCTTTACCACTTAATAGCTGTATGACCCTGAGCAAGTTACTTACCTCCCTGAGCCTCTGTTTCCTCAGCTATAAAATCTGGGTAGTGATACCTCTTTACCTACATCATGAGGAATCCAGACTCTGGAATCTAGACAGTGCTTTCATACCTGAATGAGTTGAGCAAGTGACTTAACCTCTCTAAGCCTCATTTTCCTCATTTGAAAGAAAGAAAATGGTTTATTTCACAGGGGTTTGGTGGAGGTTAAATGAGACCATGCATTGAAGGCACCCACACTTTTTTCACACATAGCATAGGCAAATATTAGCTATTAATATTGTTTATTATGGCTATTGTGACTCAGTTAATACTTATTAGTTCCTACCTCGGGGAAGCTATTGTGCCACCTACTATAGGAGACACTGGAATAAGTAAGCCAAAGTCCTTGTCCCTAAATACACTAGCATTTAGCTGAAGATTCTAATGCAATAAGTTACAAAAGCCCAAAGTGTGGAAAATTTAGAAGTACTGCCTACTTTCATCATCATTTAAGTCTTAAAACCAGAAAACCATATTGAAGTTCAATTTAAAATCTCAACAGTGCATATTAATAGCTCAATTAAAGTGAAAGTTAAGACAGAATCTAAAGTGGCTCGTATATAAGTAGTTCATATAATGACTAACCACAGAGCTTTTCCAGGAGAAATCATGCCTAATCATGTGAGCATTTTGGACTCTAATTAGCCTACTCTAGGTTTTTTAAATCTAAAATTATATCAGAAGCTTTGATACAACCCACTATAGCACTATTAACAATGATACCTCATAAAAATCAAATGTATGCAATTCCATAGTCTCTGGAAGAGAAATTTAACAAGTGGGGCAGTTTTGCTCATTCATGAGCATTTACTGCCTTTATTTTTGATCCTATGAATAAAATCTGAAGAACAGGTATACTTTATGATACCATTTCTCTTCATAAAAGGACATGATAAGCCAGAGACAGGTAAGATTCCTCAAGGGAGGAACAACCTAAGACAGGCACAGTCGCAGGGGGGCCATCAGGTGAGAAATTGGGGATCAACAGAGGTGAGGCTTAGAACCTCACCCCCCTGTTTTGAGAGAAATCTTCTGCAGCTGTGGATGTTTTGTTGCCCTTGTCTAGCTTGGATTAATACTTAATCTATAGGCACAGACCTGATCATCTACATTTGCCCTCTTACAGCACTAAATTATGTTTTCTACCTTTATCTTGCATCTACCTACCACTTCAGCATTTTATTAAAAATAATAATAATAATAAGGGAGAAATGTGGGATTCACATATAAATCAAGTATAGAAATCACATGAATAATCATATCTGACTTGATTGTTTATAGCTCATGATGTGTGATCAAAACCGAAAGTTTCTGTGATATGACTGCCCTTGCACTGTTCACCACGTAAGAACTTATTCACTATGTAAGAACTTGTTCACCATGTAAGAACTTGTTCATTATGCTTCAGAAGATTGGAGACTGTTGAGAATTAGGCTTGGGGTTGATTAATGATTGTGCATTGAGTCCCCTATACAGAATTTTATTGTTGTTAACAACCATTTGATCAATAAATGAGAGATGCCCTCTCAAAGAAAAAAAAAAGGACATGGTATCAATATGTCTTAATTGTAAGTAACTGGAAAATCTAACAATAGCTTAACTAGGACTTTACTTACCTCATAAAAGAAGTCTGAGGTTGGCAGGTCAAACAGGGACAATGATAGCATGAAGTTATCCTGGACCTAAGTTTATTCCAGTTTTCGGTTCCACTATTCTTGGCACTCTGTCTTATTTTCATTCCGTTTCTAGGCCTCACATCCATGTTCTAGGTCAGAGGAAGGGGAAGAGCACAAGGGTGAAGGGATAGGATCTCTCCTTGGGAAATCCCATCTATTTATTCAGGGAAAGAAGCCCTCCCCAGCAGATTTTCCTTATATCTCAGGCACAGAACCAGGTCACATGTCCACCCTTAGACCAATCCCAGATTCATTCCCTTGAGCTGGGTTCATGCCGACCCTCCCAGTGATAAAGTGTCTTCTACCAGCTTCCTGAACAAATCAGAGTTTATCACAAGGAAAGAAGAATGAGTGGATGTCAGTGGGTGACAGCTAGTGTCCACCATGGATACTTTTGTGTGGAAACTTGGCAAGAATAACACGGGAGGAGCTGGATTTCAATCTAGTATCTTCCCTCTCTAGCCCCAAACCCACAAACCAGCTAACGCTTGCTTTACCCAGAAAATACTCCAAACATATGCCTGACCTCTCTCCAAATACAGTCTTCTTAAAATGGCTTTTCAAGTCTTCAGTTTGTATGAGGTAAGGACGTTGGCTGGCAATTGTCTCAATTGTCCCAGAAGTCTCATTTCTATTCGCAAACAAGTGACATGGGCAGAGAGTTCTTAAATCAAAACCAAGAACCTTAATCTTCAAATTAGCAGTTTCTTAAAAAATTGGACAGGTCATTTCTCCTGTTCAAACCTTTCCAGTAGAATTAGGCTGTGAAACTAGCAGATCTTTAAAAATCTTCCCAACTCTAACATTCTATATACCTGTGAATGTACTAGAAAACCTACCTAAAAGGGCAGACAGGAGCCCTGCTTTTGAAGGTGCCATCTCTTAGACCCTCCAGGCTAGATTAAGCGTGTTTTCTCAGTACTGGACTCCATACAACATCAATTTATACTGACTCAAAGAATCGTTAAAGATATGCCATCTGGAGTCAGGCAGTCCAGATTTAAGTTCTGTCTCATCCCTTATTAGCTAGAGGATACAAGCAAATTATTTAACCTCTCTAAATCTCCCCTGCATAAGGAGGATTTTGAGGGTACATTGGGAGGGGTGTAAAGCCATTCTTTAGCTTAGTGCCTGAAACACAAGTAAAAGCTTATTACTCCAAGAGCTGGGTCATCTTCCTGTTAGTACCCTTGGTGCTTAGTATATGCCAAGCTCAGTGTTTGATCAATGCAAAGGAGACTTGACCACCAGTGTGCTACTAGATTCCAATAGGACACAGACTCCGCTGCTCCAGTGGCTCCAGGAAACCAATGAGCCCCAGTACCTGCAGACCAGCAGCAGCTCATTCTCCTTGCACCTGCATTGGTGCCTCTCCCTAATGCCCCAATGGGACCAAATCACTTCTATGCCACTCCTTCTGCACAGCATGATTTTGGAGAAGCTGCTTATTCAGCTTCTAACAGATGGCTTTGGGATAATACCACCACCATCTCCATGTACTCTCAACTAAGCCACTCCACATAAAATACTACTACTCCTCTTTGATGCGCTCTGCATCTTATATAGAGTGTGGGAAAAAATCCTGTTTAGAAAACTGTGTTTTAATTGATACGAAATATGAGGGGAAAAAGTGCTTAACTGTGCAAATGCAGTTTCAAAAATGTCCCCTACCACTTTCTCTTCCTTGCCACAGCAATTTCAAATCAGATCGCAACCCCTGAGACACTCCTAGACTGATACTGGAGCAGCCTCAGCCAGTTACCTCCTTCCCCAACCCCCAAGATTTTTCCAGAGCTTAGTTATTAAATAAGAAGTGAATGATTTAAATGCAATTGGTGATAGAAGTAAATAATTGACTCAGAACTGACGAGGTGATACTCCTTTTACTATGGGGAAAATAAACTTGAACTCTAGCATCAGGTTTGCTCCAGAAATCTCAATGTTTCACCAACCATCCATCTCCAGGGACATTCAGAGGTCAGATGTCAGACTTTCAGCTTGACTTTAATCCTTTAGATCTTGAAGCTTGGAAATGAAATTAATGCACTGCACTTCCCTGGGATGATAAAGGGTCTCCAGGTAGATGACAAGGCGCAGTGTCTTTCCAGGCCACAGCGGGAATGAGCAGAAGGAGGAGTTTCTATCTCAGCTAGAGAAATGGCAGTAAACAAGGCGGCCAGAGGGGAAACTACTGGAAGTATTACAACTATAGTTATAGGAACAAATGGGTCCTCTAGTAGAAACACAATAAAATTTTCTAAGTTCACACAAAGGTAGAAAGTGGCAGTGGAGGTTTTGAAAATTCAAAATCTTTGAATATATTCATAGCATTATATTTTTACTCATTTTAAAGGGCTATCTGTATTTTTTAGTCATGCAGATTTGATGAAGGCAGTTTCTTGTACAGATCTCTAATCTCTTCATATACCCCATTAATGATCCTGAAGAATGTAGACATAATCAATACTCTGTATCTCCCCCAAAGTTATGAGAAGACTGTGTCAGCTGCCACCAGGAATGAGAAAAAGTAAATCAGGACTGAACCTAATGAGATTTTGATCAAAGTACGAATATAATCTTTTTCTCCAGGCAGAATCCATAATAAAGGGTAAAAAAGTCATAGTAATTAAATAAACCATTCTGGTTAGAGAAGCAGTATTGTTCCAGAGGGGAAGGGATGTCACACAAGGATAAAGAATTATTAAGACTGGCTCTTCATGCATGTGCATAAAGGGGAACTAATAGAGATAATATATTTAGTCTTTCATAAAGCTTTCAACAAGTTCACATTCAAATGAGTCATCCTGGGATTGGCAGGGACTGCTGTGTTCTGCACTGATGGCTGTCTCAAAAACTGAAAATCATTTGATCCCTAGTCTTAAAACAGCCTGATTACCAGTCATATTCCAGCCTCTCTTGCCCCAAGATCACCGTCCAGGATCCAGAATGATCTTCTAAGAATGCAAATCCAATCAGGTTTCTCCCACTTCATACCTTCAGTGGCTCCCACTGCCATCAAGTTGGAAGTCTAAACTACTTAAATGGGATAAGGGCCTTATGATCTGGTACCTTGTTACCTTCCTCCGTACAGATTTCTTGGATGCTCAGTGCCTGAACCACTTTCTTATGGTTGGAAATTCCTTACCTCTTACACTTTAGAGCTGAACACACCACATGCTTGCTTTTTCAGCCTCCCTTGTAGCTAGAATTCAGGCACATGACTTAGGCTCAGCCAATCATATGTCCCTCAGGAGCAAGTGATGGAAAGATACAGGATCTTGAGAAATGATTTCCATTGCTGTGGTTGTAACAAGTTCCATTTCTTGGGCCAACAGAGGCAGCAGTACCAGTGTGAGCTCCTGTGCCCAGTGCCTAGGTCTTGCGGCATCAGATACAAGGCAGCATTAAGTGCCCAAATGAGGTGCCAACTGGTGTTCTTACCAAACCACTTCTGGGTGTGATTTGGGGCACTGTTTATGATTTTAAAAATCTTTTGAAATTAATCATTAAATTCTATTTTTTTTATTAACATATTATTGATATACACTCTTATGAAGGTTTTACATGAAAAAACAATGTGGTTACTACATTCACCAATGTTATCGTATCCCCCCATATTCCACTGCACTCACTGCCCATCAATGTGGTAAGATGCCACAGAGTCACTATTTGCCTTCTCTGTGCTACGTCTTCCGCCTCATCCCCCCACACCATGTGTGCCAACCATAATACCCCTCAATCCCCTTCTCCCCCCGTCCCAACCCACCCTCCCACACCCCTTCCTTTTGGTAACCACTAGTCCCTTCTAGGAGTTTGTGAATCTGCTGCTGTTTTGTTCCTTCATTTTTGCTTCGTTGTTATACTCCACAAATGAGGGAAATCATTTGGTACTTACCTTTCTCCACCTGGCTTATTTCACTGAGCATAATATCCTCCAGCTCCATCCATGTTGTTGCAAATTGTAGAATTTGTTTCTTTCTTGTGACTGAGTAGTAGTCCATTGTGTAGATGTACCACCTCTTCTTTATCCATTCATGTACTGATGGACACTTAGGTTGATTCCATATCTTAGCTATTGTCAATAGCACTGCAATAAACATATGGGTGCATATGTCTTTTTGAATCTGAGAAATTATATTCTTTGGGTAAATTCCTAGGAGTAGAATTCCTGGGTCAAATGGTAGTACTATTTTTAGTTTTTGAGGGACCTCCATATTGCTTTCCACAATGGTTGAACTAATTTACATTCCCATAAGCAGTGTAGGAGGGTTTCCTTTCCTCCATATCCTCATTTGTTGTTCTTAGTCTTGATACTGGCCATCGTAACTGGTGTGAGCTGATATTTTATTGTGGTTTTCATTTGCATTTCCCTGATAATTAGTGATGTAGAGCATCTTTTCATGTGCCTATTGGCCATCTGAATTTCTTCTTTGGAGAATTGTCTGTACATATCCTCCGCCCATTTTTTAATTGGGTTATTTGATTTTTGGGTGTTGAGGTGTGTGAGTTCATTATATATTTTGGATGTTAACCCCTTGTCAGGAATGTTGTTTACAAATATATTCTCCCATACTGTAGGATGCCTTTTTGTTCTGTTGATGGTGTCCTTTGCTATACAGAAGCTTTTAAGTTTGATGTAGTCCCATTTATACATTTTTGCTTTTGTTTCCCTTGCTCAAGGAGATGCATTCAGAAAAAAGTTGCTCATGTTTATATTCAGGAGATTTTTGCCTATGTTATCTTCTAAGAGTTTTATGGTTTCATGACTTACATTCAGGTCTTTGATCCATTTCTAGTTTATTTTTGTGTATGGAGATAGACAATAATCCAGTTTCATTCTCTTGCATGTAGCTGTCCAGTTTTGCCAACACCAGTTGTTGAAGAGGCTGTCATTTTCCCACTGTATGTCCATGGCTCCTGTGTCATATATTAATTGACCATATATGCTTGGGTTAATATCTGGACTCTCTATTCTGTTCCACTGGTCTGTGGGTCTGCTCTTGTGCCAATACCAAATTGTCTTGATTACTGCAGCTTTGTAGTAGGGCTTGAAATTGAGAAGTGAGATTCTGCCTGCTTTATTCTTCCTTCTCAGGATTGCTTTAGCTATTCAGGGTCTTTTGTGGTTCCATATGAATTTTAGAACTATTTGTTCCAGTTCATTGAAGAATGCTGTTGGTATTTTGATAGGGATTGCATTGAATCTGTATATTGCTTTAGGCAGGATGGCCATTTTAACAATATTAATTCTTCCTATACATGGGCATGGGATGTGTTTCCATTTATGGGAATCTTCTTTAATTTCTCTCATGAGTGTCTTGTAGTTTTCAGAGAATAGGTCTTTCACTTCCTTGGTTAGGTTTATTCCTAGGTATCTTATTCTTTTTGATGCAACTGTGAATGGAATTGTTTTCCTAAATTCTCTTTCTGTTAGTTTATCATCGGTGTATAGGAGTGCAACAGATTTCTGTGTATTAATTTTGTATCCTGCAACTTTGCTGAATTCAGATATTAGATCTAGTAGTTTTGGAGTGGATTCTTTAGGGTTTTTTACATACAATACCACATCATCTGCAATCAGTGACAGTTTAACTTCTTTACCAATCTGGATGCCTTTTATATCTTTGTGTTGTCTGATTGCCATGGCTAGTAGTAGAGTGGACATCCTTGTCTTGTTCCCGATCTTAAAGGCTTTCAGCTTCTCGCAGTTAAATATGATGTGGCTGTGGGTTTGTCATATATGGCCTTTATTATGTTGAGGTACTTGGCCTTCTATACCCATTTTGTTTAGAGTTTTTATCATGAATGGATGTTGAATTTTGTCGAATGCTTTTTCAACATCTATGGAGATGATCATGGTTTTTGTCCTTCTTTTTGTTGATGTGGTGGATGATGTTGTTGGATTTCCTAACATTGTACCATCCTTGCATCCCTGGAATAAATCCTACTTGATCATGATGGATGATATTTTTTATGTATTTTTGAATTCGGTTTGCTAATATTTTTTTTATTTATTTATTGTCATTAATCTACAACTACATGAAGAATATTATGTTTACTAGGGTTCCCCCTTCACCAATTCCTTCCCACAAACCCCATTAGAGTACTGTCCAGGTTTGCTAATATTTTGTTGAGTATTTTTGCATCTATGTTCATCAGGAATATTGGTCTGTAATTTTCTTTTTTTGTGGTGTCTTTGTCTGGTTTTGATATTAGAGAGATGTTGGCCTCATCAAATGAGTTTGGGAGTATTCCTCCACTTCTCCTTTTTGGAAAACTTTGAGGATGGGTATTAGGTCTTCACTAAGTGTTTGATAATTTCAGCAGTGAAACCATCTGGTCCAGGAGTTTTGTTCTTAGGTAGTTTTTTGATTACCAGCTTAATTTCGTTGCTGGTAATTGATTTGTTCAGATTTTCTGTTTCTTCCTTGGTCAGTCTTGGAAGGTTGTATTTTTCTAGACAGTTGTCCATTCCTTCTAGGTTATCCAGTTTGTCATCATATAATTTTCCATAATATTCTCTCATAATTCTTTGTGTTTCTGTGGTGTCCGTCATGATTTTTCCTTTCTCATTTCTGATTGTTTATGTGTGCAGACTCTCTTTTTTCCTTGATCAGTCTGGCTAGGTGTTTATCTATTTTGCTTATTTTCTCAAAGAAGTAGCTCTTGCTTTCATTGATACTTTCTATTGTTTTATTCTTCTCAATTTTATTTATGCTCTAATCTTCATTTTGTTCCTCCTTCTACTGACTTTGGGCCTCATTTGTTCTTTTTCTAGTTTCATTGTGAGTTTAGACTGCCTATATGGGATTGTTCTTCTTTCCTGAGGTAGGCCTGTACTGCAATATACTTTCCTCTTAGCATGGCCTTGGCTACATCCTACAGATTTTTTACGGTGTTGAATTATTGTTGTCATTTGTCCCCATATATTGCTTGATCTCTGTTTTTATTTGGTCATTGATCCATTGGTTATTTAGGAGCATGTTGTGAAGCCTCCACGTGTTTGTGTGCTTTTTCGTTTTGTGTAATTTATTTCTAATTTCATACTTTTGTGGTCAGAGAAGCTGGTTGGTACAATTTCAATCTTTTTCAATTTACTGAGGCTCTTTTTGTGGCCTAGTATATGATCTATTCTTGAAAATGTTCCATATGCACTTGAGAAGAATGTGTATCTTGATGCTTTTGGATGGAGAGTTCTGCAGATGTCTGTTAGATGCATCTGTTCTAATGTGTTGTTCAATGCCTGACTCCTTACTTATATTCTGTCTGGTTGATCTGTCCTTTGGAGTGAGTGGAGTGTTGAAGTCCACTAGAATGAATGCATTGCATTCTATTCCTTTTAATTCTGTTAATATTTGTTTCACATATGTAGGTGGTCCTGTGTTGGGTGCAGAGATATTTACAATGGTTATATCCTGTTGTTGGATTGACGCTTTATCATTATGTAATGTCCTTCTTTGTCTCTTGTGACTTTGTTTTGAAGTCTATTTTGTCTAATACAAGTACTGCAACACCTGCTTTTTTCTATTAGTTGCATGAAATATTTTTTTCTATCCCTTCACTTTTAGTCTGTGTATGTCTTTGTGTTTGAAGTGAGAGTGAGTCTCTTGTAGGCTACATATAGTTGGGTCTTGTTTTTTTATCCATTCAGTGACCCTGTGTCTTTTGATTGGTGCATTCAGACCATTTACATTTAGGGTGATTTTCGATTGGTATGTATTTATTGCCATTGCAGGCTTTAGATTTGTGGTTACCAAAGGTTCAAGAGTAACTTACTATCTAAGAGTCTAACTTAACTCACTTAGTATGCTATTACAAACACAATCTAAAGGTTCTTTTTTTTTCCCCCTCTTTTTATTCCTCTTCCGTTCTTTATATATTAGGTATTATATATATTAGATATTAGGTATTATATATATATATATATATATTCTGTACTCTTTGCCTATCCCTTGATTGACTTTGGGGTAGTTAATTTAATTTTGCATTTGACTAGTAATTAGCTCTTCTAATTTCTTTACCTCTGGTGACAGCTATTAAACCTTAGGAACATTTCCATCTATAGCAGTCTCTCCAAAATACACTGTAGAGATGGTTTATGGGAGCTAAATTATCTCAGCTTTTGCTTATCTGGAAGTTGTTTAATCCTGCCTTCAAATTTAAATGATAATCTTGCTGGATAAAGTATTCTTGTTTTGAGGCCCTTCTGCTTCATTGCATTAAATATATCATGCCACTCCCCTTCTAGCCTGTAAGGTTTCTTCTGAGAAGTCTGATGATAGCCTGATGGGTTTTCCTTTGTATGTGTTCTTATTTCTCTCTCTGGCTGCTTTTAATAGTCTGTTGTTATCCTTTACCTTTGTCATTTTAATTATTATATGTCTCGGTGTTGTCCTCTTTGGGTCCCTTGTTTGGGAGATCTGTGCACCTCCATGGCCTGAGAGACTATCTCCTTCCCTGACTGGGGAAGTTTTCAGCAATTACTTCCTCAAAGACACTTTCTATCCCTTTTTCTCTCTCTTCTTCCTCTGTTACCCCTCTAATACAAATATTGTTCCGTTTGGATTGGTCACACAGTTCTCTCAGTATTCTTTCATTCCTAGAGATCCTTTTTTTTCTGTGCTTCAGCTTCTTTGTACTCCTGTTCCCTAGTTTCTATTTAACTTATCATCTCCTCCACCATATCTAATCTGTTTTTAATACCCTCCATTATGTTCTTCAATGATTGGATCTCCATCCTAAATTCGTTCCTGAGTTCTTGAATATTTTTCTGTACCTCCATGAGCATGTTTATGATTTTTTATTTTGAAATTTCTTTCAGGAAGATTTATTAATTCAGTCTCACTCGGTCCTTTCTCTGGTGTTGAGATTTTGAACCAGGTTCCTTTGACATTTTATTTTTTTATGTGGTGCCCTCTAGTTCCCAGAAGCTCTACTCTCTGGAGCTGCTCAGCCCCTAGAGTGATGTTGGGGGTTGCAGGGGTGTGGTGCTGGTGCCTGGGGGGAGGAAAGAGCTGTTTCTTGTTTCCCGCTGTTATGCCTGTCTCCACTGCCAGAACCAGGAGCCAAACACACAGGTGTACACCTCTATGCTTTGTGTTTTTAGCTGTCATAGGTGGGGCTTCCCTCTGGCTGGCCTGACGCCAGGGCAGCGGCTGCCGGTTTGCAAGCCAGGTGCAGGTTAGCCAGGAGGAAGACACAGCAGGCTGCATATCACGGTGGGGGGCCTTGGAGTTGCGTAGCCGGCCAGGGGGATGGGGTGCCTGAAGATTAAGTTCTCAACCTGCTGGGCAGAGCACACCCAATTTTGTATACTTGTCCTTTCTCCTTAGCAGTAAGCTCTGTGCAATCCTTGCCCCTTAGCAGTCCTCTCACTGTTACGAAGTCTCTCAGACTGCCCATGCAGATCAGCCGGATATGAATTCCTATTTTCCACAAGCAGCTGGAATCTCCATCTCTCCTGATATTCTGCCTGTCTTAACTTTCCAACCCCACTAATCACCAGAGCACCATGCAATGTAGGTTCGTGCTCCCAGAGCAGATCTACAGGGCTAGGTATTCAGCAGTCCCAGGCCTCCACTCCCTCCCCACTCTGTTTCTCTTCCTCCTGCCAGTGAGCTGCGGTAGGGAAAGGGCTTGGGTCCCACTGGGTCACAGCTTTGGTATGTTACCCTGTTTCATGAGGTCTGCTCTTTTCTCCGGGTGTATGCAGTCTGGTGCAGCCTTCTTTCCTGTTGCTCTTTTTGGATTAGTTGTATTAATTATATTTTCATATTATATGTGGTTTTAGGAGAAGGTCTCTGTCTCACCTCTCATGCTGCCATCTTTAATCCAATCTCCTAATCATTAAATTCTTACAAGTACATTGTTCAATGATTCTCAATGTTAAAAAAGGTTTTAAATTTTCTGATTATATCTCTCTGGGTACTGCCTTCTTTCAAAGTTTAGGCACCAAAGATACACTGCAAGTAATTCCACTCCTAGGAATTTACTCAAAGAAAACAAAATCCCCTATTTGAAAAGATTATATGCACTCTTTGTAATAGCCAAGGTATAGAAGCAACCTAAGTGTCCATCTAGATAAATGGATAAAGAAGATGTTGTATATGTATACAATGGAATATTATTCAGCCATAAAAAGAAAAGAAATCCTGCCATTTGCAACAACATGGATGGATCCAGAGAGTATTATGCTCAGTGAGATAAGCCAGATAGAGAAAGAAAAATAGCACATGATTTCACTTATTTGTGGAATATAACAACAAAGCAAAACAGCAGCAGACTCATAATGAGAAGTGACTAGTGGTTACCAAGGAGGAGGGTTTGAAGGAGGTGGGGGTTGGGGGGAGGGGGATAAAAGGGCACAATAATTCACAATCACAATATAAGTTGAACTACTGTGATATACATTTGAAACCAACATAACAGTGTATATTAACTATACTTCAATAAAAATTTTAAAAATTAAAAAAAGATACACTGCAAATGTTTTTTCTGTTACTAAAGTGTATTAGAATAGTGAAAGACAACTGGTAAAATCAGTATCTTTAATTTACCTTCTTTGAGCCATAAAATCGTTAACAAAAAAGGTATACTACATCATAAAATTGGGGCAGATAACAAAATTAAAATTAAGTGGTCAGACCTCAATAATAAATGAAATACAAATTTAAAACTTTTCATCAATCAGGTTTAAAAATAATATACACTCCCCAAGATCTTAATGGGTGTCACTGTTCTAAATCATAATAACTCATATAACAATGATCTTGATAACAACGTGTTATTAGTATATCCATTTTAAAGATAAGGAAATTAAGACACTGAGAACTTAAAAAACTTTCCAGGTCCCTTCATCAGTACAGGGCAGAGCAGGGCTACAAAAGCAAGGTCAGAGAGCAAAAGTTCCAACCCTCTGATCACAAGGTTGGTTCTGGCAACACCCTACCTTGAGGTGTGGTCTCAAAGTTGCCTCATTAACATAACAAAAGACCACTTTATAGATCTCCTCACTTAGGAAATCCCAAGGTTTTTAGGAGCTTTGTGCCAGAAACAGGGACAAGGACAACATATATATTTATTATAAATCACAGTATCACAGGATTTCACTTTAATCTGAAGCTATGCCTATGTCCTGGTCATTTTGGACTTCTTGTTATGGGAATCGATTGACATAGAGGAAAAAGTGGTTTCTGTACTGGTATCACTAAGTGACCTTGATTACGAGGGGCTAGGTTGCCGCTACACACTAAGGTCAGGAAGGGATATGCCTGGAACCCAGGAGAGTCACTAGTGCACCTAGGTGCTTCCATGTCCACTGGTAACTGAGCAGGCAACTGCTACCAACAAAGGTTTGTTGATGAGGCTGGCCTGGAAATGAAGGTCCTGATGACTCTATCAAGCAAGCAATCTAGACCTGCTCCAGTGATGGCCAAGGGAAGGGACATCTAGAAGGCACAGTAGGAGGAAAAGCTATCAGTTACGGCCTCACACCAGTTACAACAATGTGGACTATGGCTTCTGCCACTAACCCTCATATACTGAGATTATACCTAGCCACCACCCTGAATGAGATGTTACAGACTGGACTTTATGTGTACAGATCCAAGCAGCATATGGAGTGGTTGAGGAAATCATATACTTGTGCCAGCCTTGCATCCTCTTGGCCCTTCTTTTTACTCCAATTGCTGCTGCAGATGTCAGCTGTCTGCAGGTGTGACAGGACAATACAATACTTACTTCAGCTGTACAGCACATCACTTGCTTTCTGCCTTGGCTTCCTTCCTCCATGCGAGATGCCTATAAGAGCAGTCAGCAATTCTGAGGCATGCCCATACCTGGAAGTGCAAGGGAATTTAAGTGCATAAGGCAACTCATGACCAGAGAGAAGAGGAGCTAGTGGATATTCACTTTTTCCATGTCTGGAGCAAAAATTCTGTGTACGTATCACAAGGCCTCCTCGGGTCTCTAGTGGAATTAAACCCATTACTCTCAGAAGCCAATAGCACATACTCAATAGGTTTTCCCTCTATCCCCGTTTCACTCTTTCCAGTCTCCCACTCAATCTTCTTAAACTGTCTGCATACAAGCTTTTCTCTCAGGCTGTTTTGGGGTACCCTAGGCTCACACAAGGTCCAAATGAGAGAGTATTTGTGAATATGCTTTAAAAATTAAAACCTATGTATTACTGTAAATCAGCTCTAAAAAGCATGATTTTCCTCCCACAGCACTTGATTTTACTCTGCCTTCGCAGATCAAACTGTCACCCAACTGTTTCAAGACGGAGATACACAGCCTGGGGTAGCTTTACTTTATTGAGCAATAGTGTTATTTCATTTTCAACTTCATGACCTTATGAGGTAGCAGGCATTACTATCTCCATGCTATAGATGAGGAAACAGAGGCCAGATATTCCAGCTGTTAAGCTAGAACTAGGATTCTATCTAGCCCATGCTAGACCTCCAAAGCCCATGCTCTAAACCATTTTACTTCTGTTACTTGGCATGGCCTCCCCTCTGTCTTCTCACTGTGCAGTGGCCCCAATCTTGCCATACCTAACACACCTTGCCCTTCCATGTTCTTGTTCTTCTCTGTCAGCCCTGTGATTTTCAGAGTCTAGATCAAATTCCATCTCCCTGGGCAGAACTGCTTCCCCAACAGCTTGCCTATATCACTTTCCTGAATCTCATATTTTTTACCACACTGCTATTACTTTCTGCTGCATTTATCACTGGAGTTGGTGCTGACAAGAGCTTAGGTATTAAGTTGTATAAATAATGAGCAAATAGTAATTGTTGAATGCACAGCTGTCAGAGTATGTATCCCTTAACCACAGGGCTTACCTTTGTTTTACTGAATGTTGTAGTCTCAGCACATAGGACAATGCCTGGCTCATCAGACACTCTTGGTGAATGATTAAGTGAATGAACATGTATCTGTTTCTTCATGAAACTGTAAATTCTTACAAAGTAAAGAGTCTACAATGTCCAGCAAATGTTTGAGTCAAGGTACTATTAAGAATGAGAAACTACTTAATGATTAATAGAAGATTTATTTAACTTAAGACATACAATCATCATTGCCAGACTTAATATGAGATATTAAATGTTCGATCCAATTTTCCTTCCTGGATAAGTTTTTCTTTCCTATCCTGTATAGACAGAAAAAGAAGTACTTTAAAAAAAATACATTCTGACCATGTTCATTACAGTATTATTTACAGCCAAGTTTTTACAGTATTTACAGTATTATGACAGCCAAGATAAGGAAACAACCTAAGTGTCTATCAATGGGTGAACGGATAAAGATATGCTATATATTTACAACAGAATACTATTCAATCATAACAAACAATGAACACTTGCCATTTCATAGATACAAGCTCATTGATACACATAACAGACTGGTGGTAGCTAAAGAGGGTCATGGGTGGTGAAAATGTGGGGGTCAAAAGGTACAAACTTCCAGTTATAAAATAAGTAAGTCATGGGGATGTAATGTGATGTATAGCACGGTGGCCATAGGTAACAATATTATATATATATATTGCACATTTGAAAGTTGCTGAGAAAATCTTAAAAGCCCTTATCACAAAAAAGGAAACCTTTTTTTATAACTATGTATGGTGTCAGATGTTAACTAGACTTATTTGTGGTGATTATTTTGCAATATACACACACACAAAAAAAAAGTTGCTGGAAAAAAATAAAAACAATGGATTCTAACACAACATACAGTACAACTCTGAAAAACATGACTGAAACCCTTCAAACCTTATTCCAGTTCCCCATTATCTAAAGCCTCAGGAGTATAGGTGAAGAAGAAGTAGTTTAAATAAATAAAGGGACAGTGAGAAATCACTCCTATTGAAAAACCTTATGCACATTTTAGTAAGTAGAATTACATTAACCCACTAAAAAATATACATTAAAAGCAGAATGTAAACACTTTCTGGGTAATTGTGGTCTACCTTTCTGTTAAGCAGATAATTTATCAGATAATCAAAATATGTGAGCTTTAACAGGAGAGTGCATTGGCTGATTTAAGGCAGAGCTAGATGACTGAGTTCCAGTCTAGACGGCAACATGAGGCCTGTAGGCTGAGGCTGGGGGTCTTGTTCCAGAGTGGTCGAGCCATTATAGATAAGGCAGGCTTTCTCTGCAATCATATACCCAGGCCTCTGATGGCTGGGATTCCCACCAAGCTGCTTTGCTTTTCTGTTGTTACCGTATGTGACCAACATAACTAGAATTCATGTAAAAGGGGAACACACTGACATATATTATGCTAATAACCCAATAAATAGCTTTTTTAAAACAAGTGAACTAAGAAAACTCAAGTCAAAAGTCTGCAAAGATAATATCTAAAGGTAAATCAGAATAGGAAAGTTTAACTTTTGCACATCTTCTAATGTGAAAGAGAAATTTACATTTTAAAGTTACTTCTGTATTCTCTTGCTTTAATATTCACAGTATAATTTCCTTATGTCATCTAAAGCACACAGGAAAAGGCTCATGAACTAAGGTAAAGTCTGAGGCATTTAAACTGACTAATTTATTACTTTAAATTGCAGAGCAGCAATTAAATTAAATCTGAAAGGTCCAGAGACTACCGTGACTTTTAACAAGGTATAGTTCCATATGAACTAAAATGATAAAGCAATAAAACCAAACACATAATTGAAACTTTCTGTTTTAACTCTTGCTGAAAAGGAATAAAGATAAAAAAGAGAGGAAATGAAGGAAGAGTAGGGGGCCACGATGGCAGAGCACTGGTGGCAATCATCAAGAGAAAGAGCTGCAGGCAGCCCAGAGGGAACCTATCCCACAAATACTAAGCACCGGGTCCTAATACTTACTCTTTCAGTTTTGAAAACGTAATACCAGAAGAAGAGGGGCCCAATTCCAAACAGAGCTCCTAAGAGCGAGGTCTTGGGAGTAGGTCTGAAATTAGGATAGACATTTGCTGATCTTGCGTAGGTCCAACGAAGCAAGGCAGGATCTTCCTAAAATTAATGAAAACAGAAAGTTACAGGCTCTTAACCAAAGCCACACTGAGATTATTTCATCAGGACTTCGGTGTGGGAACACAGGAGATGCCTTCTGTTCTTTACTACAATTAAGGGTATACCCTGAATATTCCTGAAGAGCTTCAGGGAAGATCTTTCATTTCTAGTATTATTCAATAATCCTCTGATAATCTTGCTCAAATCCCTCAGAATTTAAAAGACTCTTATAGCACCTTCAGCTTTATTTATTTAAGATTTAAGAATTCTAATCTTTTTAAGCTGTCAGAGAAGCCACCTTTTCTCTTTGATCATTGTTATCTTTTTCTGGATTGTTTTTAGCTTCATTGTCCTTCTTGAAGTATGACCAACAGAACCATATAGTATTACTGATGAAGACAGACCTCATATACTCTATCATGCTTTATATTTGTTTCCAGAACGCTTGCTACTTCTACCACTATACTGGTCTTTCCAGGCTACAAATAAGCTGCAGGACGGGGAAGACTGAGGTATGCTAACTCTGAACTTTAGGTTTTTTAAGTGGACTTGGCTGATATTTTAGGAGCAAAATTACTCTTTTTCACCCTATTAAAACAGCTTTGTGGAAAGGACAGGGTTATTGTTAATGAAAAACAGATTGTCTTGGTTAAGAAAAAAGTAATTGTCCATTTTAATATATTTATAATAGAATAACTATGTAAGAATAGCAAATCTACCCCAAACACATAATTTGAATTAGCTAAATCCCCAAATGATTTTAGAAAGTTATTTGCTCTAATTAACTGATAGATAAAAATAAGCAAATGAAATCAACTTTAAAACTTTAATACAAATAAGCTGTAAGGAGAATATTCAAGTCCTAACCAACACCACATCATTATTGGTAGGACTAGAATAGTTCAACTGGATCTTCCACAGTAACATTTTAAACCAAACTGTTTGCAGAAAAGGTAAAGGTGAAGACACAAGATATAAGTTAAAGGGGATGTTTGAGCTCAATGCCTGAAAGTATAAATACATCTATTCTTCTACCTATCCCTTCTGTTACTGATGTATTTGAAGAATTCCCATGATAGAATTCTCAACCTGCCAGTCACCTTTCTATCCTTTGTTATCTGCCGGATTTTTCTTCCAAGAAGACATTTCATTTCACAAAAATATCAGTGTCTCCATGACTATAGTTCATTGAGCCTGGTACTGTCAGTTAAGAGAGTTTCCAAAACACACATCACAGGAGACAGTTCTTTACCACCACTCCACGCCAAAAAGACTATTGGCAGCATCTGACATGAGCACTCCTTCTTGAAAGGTCTTCACTTGACCGCCAGGGAACATACCTGCTTGGTTTTCCTAACACCCCAGTCATTGCCTCTTAGTCTCTTTTGTTCTCTTCTTCCTTGTCTCCCCAGTCTCTTACTATAGGACCTCAGACCTTGTTGGTCTTTCCTATCTACATTCACTCCCTTGATGATCTCCTCTAGTCATATGGCTTTAAATATCCACCTATAGGCTGGTGGCTCCCAAAATTATACCTCCAGCCTTAGACCTCTACCTTGAACTCCAGACATAACATCCAACTACCTGCTCAACACTGTCATGTCGTATAACAGGCATGTCAAATGTGATGTATCTGAAACTGATTTCCCAATATTCCACTCCACCTCCATCCCTGCTCCTTTAGCATTCTTCTGTATTTTGGTAAAATGCAACTTCATTTCGACTGCTTGGGTCAAAAACCTTGGTGTTATCCTTAACCCCTCTCTTTCTCTACACCCCACATCCAATCTATGAGCAAACTTGATTGGTTCTACTTTGAATACATACTCAGAACTGACCACTTCTTTCCATTTCCACTGACCCCACTCTGGTAGCCACCATCAACTAAGAGATTAAATTACAGTAAAAGCCTCCTAAATAGTGTCCCTGCAGTTGCTCCCCCATTGTCTCTTTTCAACTATGCAGCCAGAGAGATGTTCTTAAAATGTTAAGTCCAGATTATGGGACTTCCTACTCAGTGAAAGTCCTTACAATGACCTACAAGGCCTGGTGTACTCCAGTCCCAGGTACTTTTCTGACCTCATCTCTTGCCATATCATTCTCTAGTTGGTCTCTTCACTATCTGGGGAATTAAGAGGGCACATTCCTGTCTAAGGACCCTTGCACTCCTATCTAAGGCCCCTTCACCCAAAATGCTACTTTCCATGAGAGCTGTATGACTAGCTCCCTTGCCTCACTTCTTTCACTTAACTAAAATGTCACCTTCCGTGTGAGGCCTTTCCTGGGCCGATCTAAAATGACAGGTGCTCTTCCTTCCTACTATATTTGCCTAATCCTCTTCCTTGCTTTACTTTTCTTATCACTTATCACTATCCAACATGCTAAGTGACTTAGATATTTTAATTTGTTTGTTATTTGTCTCTCCCACTGGAAAGAAAACTATGAGGACAGGGGTCTTTGCTTGCTTCATTCTTCACTGTTACTTCAGCATCTAAAACACCCTGAGCAATCACTCAGTCACTGAATCAATCATTCTTAAAGATCAGGCAAAGAATTTCCATGTATTGATCAAGAATGACCAAGAGCTAGACACTCAATTAACAGAACCAATGACACAGGATTTTATATGACAAAATTTAAACCTCCCTGAAATTCACAGAACTGGAAAAGAGAAAATGGGGATTAAATCTCCACTCTGTCTAACTCAAGGCTTTATTCTTTTTTACTACATGATACTATCTGGCACATCAAAACCAATCATGTGAGTAAGTACGTAACAAACGTCTCTCTCCATATCTTCCTGTGAAAAAAGGTTCTGGTTGGAAGTGGTACAACCAACTGATTAAGCAAATGCTTTCAATTACACAGACCAAGTTCAAATTCTGCTCTATGACTTATTAAGGGAGTATTACTCTATGACCTACTTATTTTTCCTATGTTGTCTCATCTGTAAAATGGGGATAGTAATAAAGCATAACTCTCTGGATAGTTGTGATATTTGACTATGTTCAGAAAGGATTTAGATAGTACCTAAACGTGGTAAATTTCCTTCTATCCTCACAACTTCTAAAATTTCCTGCAGAACACCAATGCAACTGTTAGGAAAAATCTTTTTTAAAGAAGTAACACATTTGACATATTTAAAGAGCTCTGGAGCTTTTGTACAGAAAATTATCTAAAAACACACTGGTTAAATAATAATAGCTATCAGTTTACTTGGCATATACAATGGGCCAGGAATATCACACAGACTACCTCATTTAACTTCACAGCAACTTTTAAAAACCATGGGTACTGGCATCTTACTACACTGAGACACTGACCCTAATGGGGTATGGCGGGAGACTCGATAATATGGGTGAATGTAGTAACCACACTGGTTTTCATATGAAACCTTCATAAGAATGTATATCAATGATACCTTAATAAAACAACAACAACAAAAAAGAAAAAACCATGGGTACTACCATTCCCATATGTGAACATCAAAAAACTAAGGTTCAGAGGGCTAGGGCAAATTACAAGGTCATAAAGTTTGCGAGTATGTGGTGCCTTGGTGTCTAATTCCAAAACCCAAAGCTTCAACAAGCTGCAGGGTCTTTTAAAAGACATGAACTGAAGATGCACTATATTCCCATCAAGAGGGGGCAATATTTGCAATGAACTGTGAACTGAAAAGTGTAAACAGCTTTAAACACACACACACACATTTTCTGAACTCTCCTTACAAGCCAGGTGCTGTGCCGGCGGGTCACGTGCCTTATCTCATTAATCCTAGCAGCTTCCTAAAATAGGAAGTATTATATTATCCCCATTTTTCAGACAGGAAAACAGAGGCTAGGCAACAGAGATGAATCACTTTCTCAAGGCTGAAAGGGATCAAGGCAGTTCTCAAACCCTGAACCTGTCCTTCCTGATCACCAAGCTCTATGCCCAAGGTCAGAGGGCTAGTGAGTAGGTCTGCTCTCCGTGCCTGGAAGAGGCCAGTGCTAAGGCCCTGGTCGGGAACGGGGGCCGCCTGCTGCATGGTCCCCCTTGGCAGGGCTGGGCCGCCCAGCCGGAGGAGACCGCCCGGACTCCGGGCTTCAGTTCCCGCCCGGCCGGCTCCCCACTCACGATGAGCACTCGGCGGTTGGGGTCATTGTACTGAAGTAGGTACTCCCTTTTAAGCTGGGACCTTATGGCCAACCGCTCGGCTTGCGCCTTCCGGGCTTCTGAAGATACGTCGTATTCAGTTGGGTCGAGAGTAGTGGGCAAGGAGGCGAGGCGCGACGGCTTGTACTCGGGGAACGACATCTTGGCAGCCCGGCGCACCGACTGCGCCTGCGCAGCACCGCGGCCCGCCCCTGTATTCTGACCTTCATCCTGAGGAGGTGCGCTTGCGCGTTAACCGGACGTTGAGGGTGCTGTTTAGCCGGGAACTCGGGCTTCTTTCCTCACAGCCTTTGTTGCGCAGTCCTGGCCCGAATGGCGATCTGCGCTTGCGCAGTGTGGTTTCCAAGCATGCCCGTATTTCTCTCCCCAAACCCTGCGCCCCAGAGTCTAACGTTTGTTGCTTTTCCTTAGCTTCTTTATCTCTACTGACATCGCAGCCTATTATGTGAAGTTGAACTTTGTGGGATAGGCAGAGAAAGGAAGCGGAACTGACCATGGAATCCTGTTTTGTTGTGGGTTCAAACAAGCTTATGTGACCTTGGACAAATCGTTTAGTGTCTCATGTATTTGCTCTTTCTTATTCTGGCGATAATGATCACTGTTACCTCCACATAGCAAAATTAATGTGAGGATTAAAAAGGCGAATACATGCCAAAGTGCTTTGAAAAGCATAATTCCCTATCCAAAAAAAAAAAAGCTCTTCTGTACATTACCACAGTGGTTCCGTACAACATCAGTAAAAGCGTATTTTTCATAGCGCGAAATAATGTTTAATAGGAAAATGATGTTATAAGACAAATGCTGCCTGCCTGACTGCAGATGGTCAAGGAAAAAAATGAGTTATTCAATAAAGCTCATGAAGAAACAGTATCTTAGTTAAAATACCAAAACTTCTAACCAAAAATCCTTAGCACCCTTAAGATGCCAATAATTAAAAAACATACTTAGCGATATGAAATACACATAGGGACATTGTGTCTTACTGTGAAGGATGCTTTGGGGAGAAAAGAGAGGTAACCCCAAACAAACCTCCAGCCCTACTGTCCTCCCTCCCCCACTATCTCCAAGGGGAGAAAAGCCCCTTCAAGTTGCATGGAAGTGTCTTTGGGTACCAATCAGATATTACTCAGGGGAAAACATATAAATGATCTTTCCGTAAGTCAGGCAAGGAAAACTGGATCGAAAGAGAGCTTCAGCTTGGAAAAAATGTCTGGAGACATATAGGTATGTGGGGGAAATGGTTGCTAAGCAGAGACGGGACCTGGAAAGTGTTGGCATTTGAAGTGATGAGCAGCACTGCTGTCAAATTTATTCAACATTTTCATACTGTTTTAAAATATTTATTAAGCACCGACTGCGTGAAACATACAGCACACTAGTCAGTCTCAGTCAATCTTCCAGGCTTAGTTGGGAAAATGCAGATGAAATGATGGACAAGGATTTCCTCTTGGAGGAACTGACGATCAGGCAGTACAGAAAGAACAGGCAGAATGTGATAATTTTGCAAAGCAATTTAATGTCCAAATAAATACACAGCAAAATGGGCTCATGAGAATGCACGCTGAGGGAATGTAGAAAAAGACATCTGAAACACTCAATTTTAAAGGAAAAAAAGGAGTTGTGTTTTTTTTCGAAGGTGTTTCAAATATTAAGACAAAATGAAATGAAGGAGCAGGTTGTACATTCTAAAGACTACATTGATAATGTTTAAAAAAACTTTTGTTTATAAATTAGACACTGATCTAGGAAGAAGGGCATGTGAAAAGAGAAAGGAGTACAGTGAGTATAAGCCAGCTGACAAAGTTTAAAGAAAGACTTCTTAAGGTTAAGAGAGCAGGAAAGAGATAATGAACTTCATCATTTCGCTTTGGATGAATTAATGTGGTTATATGCATATTTGCTTGATTATCGTAAGGATCGTTTAAAGGGGTGTTAAAAATGTGGAATCCTAGGTTCTGTTCTGCTCTTAGACATTTAGAATTGATCTGGAAGGGGAACGTGGGAGTCTGTATTTTTTAGTTTCCGGAGGGGTTTCTTAAAATATTGTATGTTTGGGAAACACAGATGAGTCCAAGAGGTCCTCCTTTCTCTCTACCTTTTCCCAGAAAAGGCCTTCTTAGAGTGATTCTATTTAAGATGGAGACCTATATTTCACAGTGGGAGAAAGACTTAATTGGGACTTCAGTCTTGAAATAATGCAGTTATTATAAAAATGAATTTATCTTATGTTTAACACATTTTAGGTTACAATTACAATTGTGTGCTGATTCTGATGAATCAAGTGTTAATTTGTGGGTATGCTATTTTTATATCGTTTGTTTTACATCTCTGCATTTGACTTTTGCAGCAGGGTCATATTTGCAAAAGGCTTTATCCAGTTTTCCCAAGATCCTCTCTTAATCCATTGAAATTAACTTATTTCCATTTGAAACACTGAATGTCATTATCATTCTTATTGATCTTTCTCTTTTTCATTTGTTATCTGGTCCAACTCTGTGAGATACTCCTTTATTACTGACTTTACAAGTGGATCGTTCAGTTCATCAACATTGCTTTCATCAGTTTCATGAAATTCCCCATCTTTTGCAGGATTTGCAATAGATTTCTACTGTATTTGAGGGCTGAATATTTCCAAATGTAGGACCAAGACTTTGATAGGATGATTGTAGACACTAGGGTTCGATTGAACAATTTAAGTGGGGAGCAATTTCACAAGTGGTCACTTCATCAGTGAATATGTTATGTTTTGAAGACTTTTACTTCTCTAAGAAATCTAATAGAATGGATCAAAATTTATTGGGACATGGACTGCAAGGACTAAGTATATGTACCTGTATTTGGCTGGAAGAAGGGGGATGAAATAGTGAAGTAGAGGTGGGGCAGTCAGGCTGTATGAATGGGGCGGGGCTTCAAGGAACAGAGTATCTTCAGATGAATATACAAACTGCAAGTGGCAAATAAGTTCCAGCTTACAACAATATGAAGAGCATTCCTTCGCTTAATTGCACAGGATTATAGAAATATTTGTAAATAAACTTTTAACTTTGGGTTAAGAATAAACCCAATGCCCAGAGATTTAATTAATCAGTGATTAATAGCAGTTGACATTGAGTACTTTCCTTTATTATTATTTTTAAAAATCTTGTCCTAACATTGAATGTCAGGAAAGGGCTCCCTCCTTACATGAGCCCTCTCCAGTACCCTGGCAAAAACCCTGGAAATGTGTTTACATGGTCATCCTGTTTTTGTAAGATTAGAAAAAATAAGATATTTAAATCACAATTGCCTGAGACTGCTGTGTCTCTCCTCCCTGATTTGCATTCTATTAAATTTTCCTTCCTTTGGGTGGTATTACAGTGTCCTTAGACATTTTGGGAATCTGGCAAATGAAAGTTTGGGTTTAGTGGAATATAATTATTTGATTCACATCAATTCTGGATGGAGTTGAGATACTGCTAGCCATCCAGATGCAGGAGTGGCTTCCAGGCATGCCGCCACCAACGAGTGTGCCATGAAGATGCAGGATCAGCTTATATTGTGATATGAGCTTGTCCTTTGAATGCTGGCCCTGGAAATCTGTGGATAAAGGAGGAGAAACAAGGTTTGAAATACACAGAACCAGAAGCTAATTTGTAGAAAATTCTTCTAGTTACCATTGGAATTTTTTCTTAAAGAAACCCCCCACCAAACTATGTAAGCTTCAAGTCCCATTAAACCTGGATCTTCCTTTTTGTCAGTCCTATTAAGGCTGCAAAGCAGAGATACCAAGTGCTCTGTGAATTAATTTAATTGCAAGGAGATCCAGGAACATGGAGTAGCAAGGAAAGTCATCTCTCATTCAGTTTTGTAGCCTTCCTGGGAGGAAGCGTCCAACTTGTCTCCCAAAATTGAAATGAACAGTGGCTCCAAGGGAGAATAAAAAAATATTCTAGAGTTTCAACATCCCACTTAAGCTCAAATAACCACTTTCTCTTTGTTTACCCAGCATTGACTCTTCCTCCAAAAGAAGATATTCTTGAGTCAGTTTGACGCTATGCAGTGTAGGTTGCCTCAAAGCCCCACATTGGAGGTTGGCTTTCATTGACTCTAACTCACCTGTGGCTCTGCTGACCTGGCCACTGTTCAAATCAGTCCTGAGTAAGATTACGTGACTGTTTTTATTGAACAAGTACACCTAAATCACAGAAGTTTATCACATTTAGAAAAGACCCACATAAAACCACTTGTTTCAGAATTCGTAATGTATCTAGCAGGCACTTTGAGACTACACAGCCTGTCCATTACAAACATATGGCACTCTCTATGCATTTCCACTACAGCTTTATAAAAAGTCTTGCTGTTTTGGAGGGCAAATCGCTCCGTTTTCTTATAGTTCAAAATTATCTTAACTACTTTTGTTCCTCTTTTCCTTTTCAGACGAATTTTAGTATTAAGATGTCAAGTTCCATGAAAAAAAAAATCCACTGGGTCTTTGATTGGAATTGCACTAAATTTATAACTTGATTTGAGGAGAACAGACATTTTTATTATATTGCATCTTCCCATCCTTGATTGCTAGTGAGGTCTTTTATGTCCTTCAATCATGTTTTTTAACTTTCCCAGTAAAGAATTCTGGCCTCTTTTATTAGATTAATTCCTGCTACATTATAGATTTCATTGTATTGTTTATTTTTCCTATTACATTTTCTATATGGTTATTGCTGGTGTATAGTAATATTACTGATTTTTGTTTATTGATCTTAGAACCAATATCCTGGTTGAACTTTTTGTTAGTCCTGTTAGCTTTTTACCCATTTTTTGGATTGTTGTATGTAGTCAGTCATATGTTGTGCAAACAGCAGTCTTGCCTTTTCTTTTCCAAGTCTTATACTTCCTTTTTTCTATCTCTTACTGCATTAGCTAGGATCTTTAGTACAGTAATAGTGGAAATAGAGGGTCTCCTATCCCATTCCCAGGTTTAATAGGAAATCTGTTAGTCCACTATTAAATACATTTGTTGTAGGGTTTGGTAGAAGCCCTTTATCAAATTAAGAAAATTCCCTTAAATTCCTTGCCTGAAGTTTTTTAAAATCATGAATGAGTGATAATAGATCAAATGCTATTTGTACATTTTCTTGGATCTATTCTCATATGGTTTTCTCTGTTAATCTGTTGAAAAGAGAACTTTGGTTGGTTTTTCTGATATGGAGTCATTTTGGATTCTGAAATAAACTCTACTTCATGACCATGATATGTTTTTTAATACACTGATGAATTAAATGTATTAGCATTTTATTTAGAATTTTACCATTTATGCACATACATGAATTGGCTGTATAATTTTCTTTTTCTTATTTTGTTCTTCTCTAGTTTTGGTACATATTTATATGAAATAAGTTAAGTAGATTTCCTTTTTTATTTTTTTTAAACTCTCCAAAACCTTTGCACAAGACAGGAACTTTTTTCCTTGAAGGCTTGGTAAATTATCTTATAAAACTTTCTGGATCTTCCATCTTTTTTTAGGGGAGACTTTGGCTATCGATTCAATTTATGAAATGACTATTCAGGTTTTCTGTCTCTTCTGGAATCAGTTTTGGTAATATACATTTTCTAAAATATTTTGTTTTAAATTTGTTGCCATAGAGTTCCTAATCTTGTTTTCAGATTTTTAAAATCAACACTGACTTTATAACTATGATCCACTTTTTGCTTATAATATTGCTTATTTATTGCACCTTTCTCCCTTCATCCATCTTGCAAGAGGTTTGTCTGCTTTGTCTTTCCAGAGAACTCATTTTTTAATTTTCTTGATCATTGCTAACCAATAATTTTCCTCTTATATTTATTTCTTCTATTTTCCTTGAGATTACCCAAATATTCTTTTTCCAGCTTCTTAAGCAGAGTGCTCATCTCATTCATATATGTTTTCATGCTTTATATAAATTTTTTATGCATATAACTCTGTGTATTTTATTCTAGCTAAATCTCCACAAGTTTTTATTAGTATTTTCATTGTCATGTAGTTCTTAGCATTTCATAATTTCCATTATTTTTTCCTTAACTCATGAGTTATTTAGAAATGCATTTTTCACTATCCAAAAGGTTTTTGTTTTTTCTGTCTTTTTATTGTTAATTCCTAATTTAATTGCATTGTTCTTATTGGATAACTTTATATGCTATTAGTTCTTTTTGCTGAAACTCTCTTTGGGACTGTGTGTGTGGTCAGTGTTTCATTTGGTAAGTTTGATTTTTAACAAACCATTTTCTGGAAATTTAACATACATATAGGAAAATGTACACATCACATGTATGCTGTTTAGTGGGTTATTACAAAGTGAGCAAACCCTTGTAATCATACATAGTCATTTTTATAATAGTTCCATTTGAGCTTATAAAGAATGTATACTCTGTAGTAATAGAGTGCAAGGTTAGATAAAGCTTGTCAACCATGTGAAGATTGGACCTCTCATATGCTTATTCACCTTTGTCTATATGAGCTATTTCCACTGTAGAGGCGTATTGTATTTTTCCAATGCTATTATGGTTTGTTCCATTCTCCTTGAGCAAAATTAGAATACACAGGGTGAATTGAAGGTGATACAGAGACATTTTAATGCATGCATCTGAGAAATGTTTTTACCAAAAGTCAAAACAACTTATACATAATGGTTTGCTCATTCTATCCATTTAGTGTGCTGTATACAAAGCAACCAGGAAAAAAAGATTTCTGCTTAAAATATACAGTACACTTAGAAACATATCTGTCATGTAGACATATCCAAAAGCTTATGAATATTGCATCTTGCATTCCTCTTCTTCAGAGACAATCTTTTCCTCCTAGTCTTAGCATTTATCTGTTCTTATTGCTAAAGTCACTTATGTAAACACATATTTGTATTTGAAAGGAACAATAAGTTTCCTACACAGTGTAAGGTGACATTTTCTTGCAAGTTGTCCGTTTAACATAAAAGAGAGTTAATCCTCTTAGCTGAGGCTATGTCATGATTTCTTTGGGATACAGTGCTGCCCTATCATCATCTTTTGCTTGTGAGCAATAGCCTCCTAGTTGGTTTTGTTACGTCCATCCACACTTGCCACACCACCATTTCTTTTCCATACCACAGATAGAGTGACATTGTTGTAGCACTCATAATTTAACCCTTACATGACTTCAGGAGCCCGTGAGGTATGCTCCCTGCCTCTTCAGCTCCACTTGGCTCCGTGCTCACATCACTGTCTATGCTCCAGCCACACTGCCCTCTTCAGTTCCTTCCTACCACAGGGCTTTTGCACTTACTCTTTACTTTACTTTAAATATTAGACACTATACTCCTTTTCTTCTTTAAGAACTCACTCAATTCTACCCTCTTAACTAACCAACAAGGTCAAATCCCTCTATGACTCTATCACCTTTCATATCATTATAGACCTCTCCTTTGTAACACTAATTACAATCCTAATTTCACATTTTTTAGTATCAGTTTATCCCTACCGTAATCTCCACGAGAATGTAGCTCCTTTGAAGAGCAGGACCACACCAGTCTTGGCTCACCCTACATCCCAGCACCAGCACAGTGCCTGGCCCATCATAGCAGTGGTGACAGACTAAATGACCAGTTGCCTTTCTTCACTTCAAGGTTAGTATATTAACCAAATGTGCCCATGCCCCTCTTGCTGACTCTGCTTTCGTCCCGTGCTCACCTCCAGGCCATACTCCACACTCATGACCCTTTCCTGCCTCTCCAATTTAAAGTTCAAGTCCAAAAGCATTGTTCAGGAATGTAGATTTTTGCTGACGATTTTGTGTGGTTAAGAGGAAGGGGTAAATCACAAAGCAAATGCCCTAACAATACCCTTTTACCATCTCTGCTTTTCCCCTAGTCCTTAGTGTCTGTAGTAGCTGGAGCTGTCTCATCCTTCTTCTTTTCCCTTCGTGCCTGTTCTGCTCTGGGAGCCTCTCCAGCCAAGCTGCCTCCTCCTCCACCTGCATCTAAGTCTATACTCAACAAACAAAAGGCAGCCATAGGCCAAGCCACAACCTAAGGTATGTAGCTTATAGGGCCATGCGCATTTAAAAAATTTGGAGCAGAAAGTGTCCTTTTCTTCATCTTATACTTTGCTTGATGAAATTCTTCCCTCCATCAGTGCCATCTTATGCCTTCCCTTGCTGTCTGTGGCCAACTGAAATCTTATATCCATCAGAGTCCACTTCAAATGCACAGATTTCTGAAAACTTTTCCATAGAACCCATAAGTCAAGGTGATTTTTCTCTCCCCTAAAAATGCATATTACTTCTTTTTCTTTTTTTCACAGTTTTTAAAAAAATTTTATTTTGGTATCATTAATCTACAATTACATGAAGGACATTATGTTTACTAGGCTCCCCCCTTCACCAAGTTCCCCCCACATCCCTGTTCACAGTCACTGTCCATCAACATAGTAAATGCTGTAAAATCACTACTTGTCTTCTCTGTGTTGCACAGCCCTCCCCGTGCCCCCCCCACACTATACATGCTAATTGTAATGCCCCCTTTCTTTTTTTCCCACCCTTATCCCTCTCTTCCCACCCATCCTCCCCAGTACCTTTCCCTTTGGTAACTGTTAGTCCATTCTTGGGTTCTGTGCTTCTGCTGCTGTTTTGTTCCTTCAGTTTTCTTTTGTTCTTATACTCCACATATGAGTGAAATCATTTGGTACTTGTCTTTCTCTGCCTGGCTTATTTCACTGAGCATAATACCCTCTAGCTCCATCCATGTTGTTGTGAATGGTAGGATTTGTTTTTTTCTTATGGCTGAGTAATATTCCATTGTGTATATGTACCACATCTTCTTTATCCATTCATCTACTGATGGACACTTAGGTTGCTTCCATATCTTGGCTATTGTAAATAGTGCAGCGATAAACATAGGGGTGCATCTCTCTTTTTCAAACTGGAGTGCTGCATTCTTGGGGTAAATTCCTAGGAGTGGAATTCCTGGGTCAAATGGTATTTCTATTTTGAGCATTTTGAGGAACCTCCATACTGCTTTCCACAATGGTTGAACTAATTTACATTCCCACCAGCAGTGTAGGAGGGTTCCCCTTTCCCCACAACCTTGCCAACATTTGTTGTTGTTTGGCTTTTGGATGGTAGCTATCCTTACTGGTGTGAGATGATATCTCACTGTGGTTTTATTTAATTTGCATTTCTCTGATGACAAGCGATGTGGAGCATCTTTTCATGTGTCTGTTGACCATCTGAATTTCTTCTTTAGAGAACTGTCTATTCAGCTCCTCTACCCATTTTTTAATTGGATTATTTGCTTTTTGTTTGTTGAGGTGTGTGAGCTCTTTATATATTTTGGATGTCAACCCTTTATCGGATCTGTCATTTTCGAATATATTCTCCCATACTGTAGGATACCTTTTTGTTCTACTGATGGTGTCCTTTGCTGTACAGAAGCTTTTCAGCTTGATATAGTCCCATTTGTTCATTTTTGCATTTGTTTCCCTTGCCCAAGGAGATAGGTTCAAGAAGAGGTCACTCATGTTTATGTCTAAGAGATTTTTGCCTATGTTTTTTTATAATACTTTTATGGTTTCATGGACTTACATTCAAGTCTTTGATCCATTTCGAATTTACTTTTGTGTATGGGGTTAGACAGTGATCCAGTTTCATTCTCTTACATGTAGCTGCCCAGTTTTGCCAGCACCATCTGTTGAAGAGACTGTCATTTCCCCATTGTATGTCCATGGCCCCTTTATTGAATATTAGTTGACGATATATGTTTGGGTTAATGTTTGGAGTCTCTATTCTATTCCATTGGTCTGTGGCTCTGTTCTTGTGCCAGTACCAAATTGTCTTGATTACTGTGGCTTTGTAGTAGAGCTTGAAGTTGGGGAGTGAGATCCCCCCCACTTTATTCTTCCTTCTCAGGATTGCTTTAGCTATTCGGGGTCTTTGGTGTTTCCATATGAATTTTTTTTTTTAGATAATTATTTTTTATTGAAGTGTAGTTGACACACAGTATTACATTAGTTTCAGGTGTACAACACAGTGATTCAACATTTATATACATGATAATTCTAGGTACCAGCTATCACCATACCAAGTTGTTACAATATTTTGACAATATTCCTTATGCTATACATTACATCCCAGTTACTTATTTATTTTACAATTGGAAGTGTGTATATATATATATTTTGTGAGGGCATCTCTCATATTTATTGATCAAATGGTTGTTAACAACAATAAAATTCTGTATAGAGGAGTCAATGCTCAATGCACAATAATTAATCCACCCCAAGCCTAATTTTCATCAGTCTCCAATCTTCTGAAGCATAATGAACAAGTTCTTACATGGAGAACAAATTCTTACATAGTGAATAAGTTACATGGTGAACATTACAAGGGCAGTCATCACAGAAGCTCTCAGTTTTGCTCATGCATTATGAACTATAAACAGTCAGTTCAAATATGAATACTCATTTGATTTTTATACTTGATTTATATGTGGATACCACATTTCTCTCTTTACTATTATTATTTTTAATAAAATGCTGAAGTGGTAGGTAGATACAAGATAAAGGTAGAAAACATAGTTTAGTGTTGTAAGAGAGCAAATGTAGATGATCAGGTGTGTGCCTGTAGACTATGTGTTAATCCAAGCTAGACAAGGGCAATAAAACATCCACGTATGCAGAAGATTTCTTTCAGAACGGGGGGGTGAGGTTCTAAGCCTCACCTCTGTTGATCCCCAATTTCTCACCTGATGGCCCCCCTGCGACTGTACCTGTCTTAGGTTGTTCCTCCCTTGAGGAATCTTACCCGTCTCTGGCTAACCAGTCATCTTCCGGGGCCATACAGGGAAATGTAAAGTTGGTAAGTGAGAGAGAAGCCTTATTGTTTGAAAAGGTTAGCTTTTTACTTCTTTGCGTATTTATGCCCTGTGGCTTCTATGCCCAGCATTTGTCTTGAGGTGTCTTTACCACTTGGAAGAATTATGATACTCGGTAAATTTGATATGAGGCACGAATTCTATTTAAGGGTTGTAATTAGGAAGGAAGAAGAAAAGCTATAGAAGTAGCAGGCAGAAAAAAACATGGGAAGATTGATTATTTCTTTGACATATCTTCTTGTAGAGTAACTTCAGCATGTATAGGTTTTAAACTACCAATTAAATTGTGCACACACATTAAAATAATGGGCGTACAGTTACGTAACCAAAGCATACCTGTAATTACCAGCCATCTCCAGTGAAATCAAGAAAACCAGTTAGGCACCTTAGGCATTTGTGAAAACTTATCTATGATATGGTGGATATTGTCCAACTGAACTTGAACAGTCTGAGAGAAATCAGACAAATTAAAACAGTCCATTCCTGGGGACTGTTCACATCCCATATGTTCTTTTAACAGTAAATAGTCTGTAGTTGTAAGATTTTGGAGAGCTACAATTTGCAGTTCTCCTAATTCTTGGTTGAGTTCCAACAGTATAGATCCAGTCAGATTTGTTGTTTTACTGTATGCACAGGCCAGCTTAGATATCTCCTTCTTCATTCCCATGGCAAGTCCAGGAACTGGTGGGATGAGTGCATCTACACCTGTAGGAGTGCGTGGATCTTTGTTGGGGTTTTTTGATGATCATCTTCTGGCATGAGTCTTCCCAAGAGTGCTGATGTTGGAAGTTCTTTTTCATATCATTTCTTAGTTCATTTTCGGGGTAGCCAAGTTAGGCTTTGATCCTCTGTATAAACACAAACAGACCCTTTGCCTACACTTTTATATGCCCTTTATATCATTGTGTAGAACTCATTGGAGGTCACCACAAAGGAACTGCTTTTTTTTTATCATTAATCTACACTTACATGACAAATATTTTGTTTACTAGGCTCTCCCCTATACCAGGTCCCCCCTATATACCCCTTTACAGTCACTGTCCATCAGCGTAGCAAAATGTTGTAGATTCACTACTTGTCTTCTCTGTGTTGTACAGCCCTCCCCTTTCTCCCACCCCCCCATGCATGCTAATCTTAATACCCCCCTTTTTCTCCCCCCCTTATCCTTCCCTACCCACCCATCCTCCCCAGTCCCTTTCCCTTTGGTACCTGTTAGTCCATTCTTGAGTTCTATGATTCTGCTACTGTTTTGTTCCTTCAGTTTTTCCTTTGTTCTTATACTCCACAGATGAATGAAATCATTCGGTATTTCTCTTTCTCCGCTTGGCTTGTTTCACTGAGCATAATACCCTCCAGCTCCATCCATGTTGCTGCAAATGGTAGGATTTGCCCTTTTCTTATGGCTGAGTAGTATTCCATTGTGTATATGTACCACATCTTCTTTATCCATTCATCTATTGATGGACATTTAGGTTGCTTCCAATTCTTGGCTACTGTAAATAGTGCTGCAATAAACATAGGGGAGCATTGGTCTTTCTCGTACTTGATTGCTGCGTTCTTAGGGTAAATTCCTAGGAGTGCAATTCCTGGGTCAAATGGTAGGTCTGTTTTGAGCATTTTGATGTACCTCCATACTGCTTTCCACAATGGTTGAACTAATTTACATTCCCACCAGCAGTGTAGGAGGGTTCCCCTTTCTCCACAGCCTCGCCAACATTTGTTGTTGTTTGTCTTTTGGATGGCAGCCATTCTTACTAGTGTGAGGTGGTACCTCATTGTAGTTTTAATTTGCATTTCTCTGATAATTAGCGTTGTGGAGCATCTTTTCATGTGTCTGTTGGCCATCTGTATTTCTTTTTTGGAGAACCGTCTGTTCAGTTCCTCTGCCCATTTTTTAATTGGGTTATTTGTTTTTTGTTTGTTGAGGCATGTGAGCTCTTTATATATTCTGGACGTCAAGCCTTTATCGGATGTGTCATTTTCAAATATATTTTCCCATACTGTAGGGTTCCTTTTTGTTCTATTGATGGTGTCTTTTGCTGTACAGAAGCTTTTCAGCTTAATATAGTCCCACTTGTTCATTTTTGCTGTTGTTTTCCTTGTCCGGGGAGATATGTTCAAGAAGAGGTCACTCATGTTTATGTCTAAGAGGTTTTTGCCTATGTTTTTACCAAGAGTTTAATGGTTTCATGACTTACATTCAGGTCTTTGATCCATTTTGAGTTTACTTTTGTGTATGGGGTTAGACAATGGTCCAGTTTCATTCTCCTACATGTAGCTGTCCAGTTTTGCCAGCACCATCTGTTGAAGAGACTGTCATTTCGCCATTGTATGTCCATGGCTCCTTTATCAAATATTAATTGACCATATATGTCTGGGTTAATGTCTGGATTGTCTAGTCTGTTCCATTGGTCTGTGGCTCTGTTCTTGTGCCAGTACCAAATTGTCTTGATTACTATGGCTTTATAATAGAGCTTGAAGTTGGGGAGTGAGATCCCCCCTACTTTATTCTTCTTTCTCAGGATGTCTTTGGCTATTCGGGGTCTTTGGTGGTTCCATATGAATTTTTGAATTATTTGTTCCAGTTCATTGAAGAATGTTGCTGGTAGTTTCATAGGGATTGCATCAAATCTGTATATTGCTTTGGGCAGGATGGCCATTTTGACGATATTAATTCTTCCTAGCCACGAGCATGGGATGCATTTCCATCTGTTAGTGTCCCCTTTAATTTCTCTTAAGAGTGACTTGTAGTTCTCAGAGTATAAGTCTTTCACTTCTTTGGTTAGGTTTATTCCTAGGTATTTTTTTTTTGATGCAATTGTGAATGGAGTTGTTTTCCTGATTTCTCTTTCTGTTGGTTCATTATTAGTGTATAGGAAAGCCACAGATTTCTGTGTGTTGATTTTGTATCCTGCAACTTTGCTGTATTCCGATATCAGTTCTAGTAGTTTTGGGGTGGAGTCTCTAGGGTTTTTTATGTACAGTATCGTGTCATCTGCAAATAGTGACAGTTTAACTTCTTCTTTACCAATCTGGATTCCTTGTATTTTTTTGTTTTGTCTGATTGCCATGGCTAGGACCTCCAGTACTATGTTAAATAACAGTGGGGAGAGTGGGCATCCCTGTCTAGTTCCCGATCTCAGAGGAAAAGCTTTCAGCTTCTCGCTGTTCAATATAATGTTGGCTGTGGGTTTTTCATAGATGGCCTTTATTATGTTGAGGTACTTGCCCTCTATTCCCATTTTGCTGAGAGTGTTTATCATGAATGGATGTTGAACTTTGTCAAATGCTTCTTCAGCATCTATGGAGATGATCATGTGGTTTTTGTCTTTCTTTTTGTTGATGTGGTGGATGATGTTGATGGACTTTCGAATGTTGTACCATCCTTGCATCCCTGGGATGAATCCCACTTGGTCATGGTGTACGATTCTTTTGATGTATTTTTGAATTCGGTTTGCTAATATTTTGTTGAGTATTTTTGCATCTACGTTCATCAGGGATATTGGTCTGTAGTTTTCTTTTTTGGTGGGGTCTTTGCCTGGTTTTGGTATTAGGGTGATGTTAGCTTCATAGAATGAGTTTGGGAGTATCCCCTCCTCTTCTATTTTTTGGAAAACTTTAAGGAGAATGGGTATTATGTCTTCTCTGTATGTCTGATAAAATTATGAGGTAAATCCATCTGGCCCGGGGGTTTTGTTCTTTGGTAGTTTTTTGATTACCGCTTCAATTTCGTTGCTGGTAATTGGTCTGTTTAGATTTTCTGTTTCTTTCTGGGTCAGTCTTGGAAGGTTGTATTTTTCTAGGAAGTTGTCCATTTCTTCTAGGTTTTCCAGCTTCTTAGCATATAGGTTTTCATTGTATTCTCTAATAATTCTTTGTATTTATGTGGGTCCGTCGTGATTTTTCCTTTCTCGTTTCTGATACTGTTGATTTGTGTTCACTCTCTTTTCCTCTTAATAAGTCTGGCTAGAGGCTTATCTATTTTGTTTATTTTCTCGAAGAACCAGCTCTTGGTTTCATTGATTTTTGCTATTGTTTTATTCTTCTCAATTTTATTTATTTCTTCTCTGATCTTTATTATGTCCCTCCTTCTGCTGACCTTAGGCCACATTTGTTCTTTTTCCAATTTCAATAATTGTGACATTAGACCATTCATTTGGGATTTTTCTTCCTTCTTTAAATATGCCTGGATTGCTATATACTTTCCTCTTAAGACTGCTTTTGCTGTATCCCACAGTATTTGGGGCTTTGTGTTGTTGTTGTCATTTGTTTCCATATATTGCTGGATCTCCATTTTAATTTGGTCATTGATCCATTGATTATTTAGGAGTGTGTTGTTAAGCCTCCATGTGTTTGTGAGCCTTTTTGCTTTCTTTGTACAATTTATTTCTAGTTTTATGCCTTAGTGGTCTGAAAAGTTGGTTGGTAGGATTTCAATCTTTTGGAATTTACTGAGGCTCTTTTTTGTGGCCTAGTATGTGGTCTATTCTGGAGAATGTTCCATGTGCACTTGAGAAGAATGTGTATCCTGTTTCTTTTGGATGTAGAGTTCTATAGATGTCTATTAGGTCCATTTGTTCTGGTGTGTTGTTCAGTGCCTCTGTGTCCTTACTTATTTTCTGTCTGGTGGATCTGTCCTTTGGAGTGAGTGGTGTGTTGAAGTCTCCTAGAATGAATGCATTGCATTCTATTTCCTCCTTTAGTTCTGTTAATATTTGTTTCAGGTATGTTGGTGCTCCTATATTGGGTGCATATATATTTAGAATGGTTATACCCTCTTGTTGGACTGAGCCCTTTATCATTATGTAATGTCCTTCTTTGTCTTTTGTTACTTTCTTTATTTTGAAGTCTGTTTCGGCTGATAACAGCATTGCAACACCTGCTTTCTTCTCTTTGTTGTTTGCATGAAATATCTTTTTCCATCCCTTGACTTTAAGTCTGTGCATGTCTTTGGGTTTGAGGTGAGTCTCTTGTAAGCAGCATATGGATGGATCTTGCTTTTTTATCCATTCTATTACTCTGTGTCTTTTGATTGGTGCATTCAGTCCATTTACATTTAGGGTCATTATTGAAAGGTATGAACTTATTGCCATTGCAGGCTTTAAGTTTGTCGTTACCAAAGGTTCAGGGTTAGCTTCTTTACTATCTTACTGTCTAACTTAACTCGTTTGTTGAGCTATTATAAACGCGGTCTGATGATTCTTTATTTCTCTCCCTTCTTATTCCTCCTCCTCCATTCTTCATATGTTGGGTGTTTTGTTCTGTGCTCTTTTTAGGAGTGCTCCCATCTAGAGCAGTCCCTGTAGGATGCCCTGAAGAGGTGGTTTGTGGGAGGCAAATTCCCTCAACTTTTGCTTGTCTGGGAATTGTTTAATCCCTCCTTCATATTTAAATGATAGTAGTGCTGGATACAGTAATCTTGGTTTGAGGCCCTTCTGTTTCATTGCATTAAGTATATCATGCTATTCTCTTCTGGCCTGTAGGGTTTCTCTTGAGAAGTCTGATGATAGCCTGATGGGTTTTCCTTTGTAGGTAACCTTTTTTTTCTCTCTGGCTGCCTTTAATACTTTGTCCTTGTCTTTGATCTTTGCCATTTTAATTATTATGTGTCTTGGTGTTGCCCTCCTTGGATCCCTTGTCATGGGAGTTCTGTGTACCTCTGTGGTCTGAGAGGCCATTTCCTCCCCTAGTTTGGGGAAGTTTTCAGCAATTGTTTATTCAAAGACACTTTCTATCTCTTTTTCTCTCTCTTCTTCTTCTGGTACCCCTATAATGCAGATATTGTTCTGTTTCGATTGGTCACATAGTTTTCTTAAAATTCTGTCATTCCTAGAGATCCTTTTATCTCTCTCTGCATCAGCTTCTCTGCATTCCTATTCTCTGTTTTCTAGTCCATTAATGGTCTCTTGCATCTCGTCCATTCTGTTTTGAAGTCCTTCCAGAGCTTGTTTTATTTCTGTATTCTCCCTCCTTAGTTCTTGCATATTTCTCTGCAAGTCTATCAGCATGGTTATGACTTTTTAAAATTCTTTTTCAGGAAGACTGGTTAAATCTATCTCCCCAGGTTCCTTCTCAGGGGAAGATGTAGAAGATGTCGAAGCTGTCTGGGTTAGTCTTGTCTGGATCAAATTTTTTTGCCTTTTCATGTTGATAGGTGCAATGGTGAGCTACTGACTCATCTGTCAGCTGGGAGAGCCAAGACTTTCCACTTGCTCCTGGCCTTTCTTTACTGGGACAACTCTGACCCCTAGTGGCTTGTGTTGGCAATTGCGTGTAGACTGGGTCTCTGTATCTTGCCTGGTAGGTATGGAGGAAGTTCCCTTGCTGTAGGCGTGGCCAGCCTCAGGCTGCTGCTCTGCTATGGCGGGGCCCCGGAGGGGTAATGGACGGGGGGCTGTTTGGCTGTTTACCTCCGTGAGGGGTCTCAGAGCTGTTGCCCAGGGGATTAGTGCACCTGGAGTTCCCTGGAATTTCCAGCTGCTAGACTGTGACCTGGGATGGTTCCGTCCAGCTGTGGAGTCCCTGTCCCTTTAAGACTTTCAAAAAGCGCCAGCTTTGGGACCCGCTCAAAGGTCTTACTGTCCTGTTTCCCTAGTATCCAGGACCCCACGCATACTCTGTGTGTGTGCTCTGGTGCGGATGGCTGGGGCTGGGTGTTTAGCAGTCCTGGGCTCCCTCTCCCTCCCCGCTCAGACTCCTCTCCTCCCGCTGAGAGCTGGGGTGAGGGGCACTCGGGTCCCACCGGGCTGCGGCTTGTATCTTACCCCTTTCACCAGGCGCTGGGCTCTCGCACGTGTGGATGTAGTCTGGCTGTTGTCCTGTGTCTTCTGGTCTCTCTTTTAGGATTAGTTGTATTTGTTGTATTTTCAAAAATATATATGTTTTTGGGAGGAGATTCCCACTGTCCTACTCATGCCGCCATCTTGGCTCTGCCCTCTCGCATATTACTTCTTTTAATATACTTGGTATTGCAGGCAAGGTTATGGCTATTTTTCTCTCCTTCTCCTTTGAGAGCAAGTTCTGTTTCTTCCTCTGTATGTCCCCTGAAAAGCCTGGCTCAGGACTCTGCACATGGCAGGCTCAACTACTGGGTGAGTTATAATGAGACATTTTTTATTTCTTTTCTTAGGTTTTTCTTAGGTTTCAAGAAAGCTGCCGAATTCATGTTCCTAAAGAGCAGATATCCAATCTTTCAGTTTCAGAAACAGCTAGCAGAAACCACTCCCACAGGTGAGGGAACTCTGGAGGTACGGTGTGTGTGTGTGTAGTACAGCTTTTGGTTTACCAGCGTTGGAGAGAAGGTCTCTATCCAGATCACATATGCAGTGGATGTTTCTGCTGGGCTTTGACTCTAGCTTTCTAAAAGGCTTCACCAGTCTGGCCCCTAAAAGACTGTCAGTGTCCCTGAAAGAGTTTGAGTCTGGCTCATATGACTTCTTAAAAACTCCAAGAAGATGGATAATTAAAAATGTTGGCATATGAATTTAACCTCCTGATGTCTAGAGAGAGACCTATTGCTAGCAGTCCGTGTTCTGTTATTATTATTAGTGTGATCTTCAGTTGATCAAGTGAACTGATTTCTCAGTGTTTAAGTGTTTTGATCAAACAAAAGGGTCAGAGGCCCAGTGATGGTACTTTCTTCATATGTATATGGCCACCTGAGGGCAACTAAGTTATAACTTACCATTACGTACTCAGATTTTCTGCCAAATTATATTTATCTTCTTAACATGAAACTGTAAACATCTTTAACTTCTTTAATTCCTATTAGCATCTTCATTACCCTGGATTAAATAAAGATAAAAAATAAAATGAAGTCCTATTTTTTTGACATTTTAAAAACATCTTTTACATTTTAATTCCACTTATTTTATTCTAATTATAATCAATTTGATTATTTTAATATTTTTAACATTTTTTCCATTCTAAAAGTAACACAGCCCATGATAGGAAAATAAACAATGTAGAATGAAAAATTAAAATATAAAAAAATCTGTATTTCTACAACAAGGTCACAAGATTTTTGACATTTTTTTCTCCCTATCTTTTTTCCATGTAGACGATGTTTTTAGAAAATTGTAATCACGCTTTAGATATATGTATTTTGCTTTTTCACTCAAGTGTTTAAACATTTTTCTATAGTCTTTATAATGGATAATAATATTCATAATATTGTGGATACACAATCCTCCAACAAGAGGAAATAATTGTAATTTACTTAACTATCTCCTTTACTTGCCCTTAAAGTTGGTTAAAAAGAAAAAGTATAAAGAAATGCTTAAATAAACACTGCTTTTCTAAACATTGCATATTTAATTGTGGAGTTATCTGCCTTTTTACAGTTCAGTTTATCTTTGCCTCCCCTCTGCTGGCTGGTCCAGATGCTGTGTCGCCTCCAGCTTTCCTGGCACCCCCTGGTCAATCCCATGAAGCTCTGGGGTAAACAGGCTCGATGCTTCCTTGTCACTCCTCACTGGTTCCAGGAATTCTTATTGCCCTATCATCCCTCCCAACAGGGCATACTCTTAATTTCTCTTGGTTCAGCCTCATCCTGAGCAGAAGCAGGCCAATTCCCAGAAAATCAGTTCAATGGGAGCCAATTTATGAATGACTTCTCTGAATGGTGAGCTGACCAGGGGTCAACCACTGTGAGCTAATATGAAGGCTGTAGAACACAGCCAACGTGGAGCCAGACACCTGGAGCTTCAGACCTAGGCCCCTTCCCAAGGCCCCTGCAGTTTATCACCCTATGATCATTAGGCTGAAGATCTGACCTCTCTAGCCTGTTTCCTTTTCTGTGAAATGGATCCCTAGACAGAGTTTAGGAGATAAAATGAGATCGTGTATTCAAAGCACCTGATGTAGGAGCATCGTGCAGGGCCTGATGAAAGGGTGTTTGATGCCTTCCTCTCTGGAGAATGATGGGAAAGATCCAACAGTTGGCAAAATGTTTGATCTTCTACATATGAATCCTAGTTTCTTCTCTCTTTTAAAATCCAGCTCCTGACAAGTCTATTTCTTAAAAGGACCAGCCCCCCTTTTCTTCTAAATATTCTAGAAATATACAATCCACCCAAAGTTTTAAAATACACTTTGCGGTTGTTTTCTTCACAAGTGGTAAAGACAGTTGGATATAATATCCTTCCAGGAGTATTTTTAAAACATCAGGGTGACTTCCATTTTTTTATGGAAATTTCCAAATATACACAAAAGTAGAGGAAATAGTCTGCGAACTCCATGTACTCATCCCTGAACTTTTACAGTTTTAAATGTTTTGCCAATGCCATGTTATCTATCCCACTACATACACATTTCACTTTTCTTTTTGCTGTATTATTTTAAAGCAATTCCTGATGGTGTTTCATTTTACCACTAAATACTTTAGCATGTATTTCTAAAGGTTAAGGAGGTTTTTTCCCTGTGTAACCACAATGCTATTATCACACACAACAAAATTATCAATAATCTCAGGAGCATTTTAAAAACAAAATTCTAGAAAAAGCAAGCAAAAGGAATGAGTAATAAAGAATTTCAAGCACTACGGCTCACAGTTTGAGAGGAGGCTTTTGGCAAAGGGGGTGCTTTCATTCTTGCAAATGACATCACAGAGCCAGATGCCACCATCTCCTACATTCCGAAAATGGATTTACTTTCTTACTCCTCAAATGTATTTCCTAGCTCAGTTCAAGGCATCTGCATCCACCCAGAGGCTCAAGCTCAAGACCCAGAGTCCTTGCAGTCTGCCACCCCACCCCACCCCACCCCTCTCTCTGGCATTCCATTTTAACACGTTCTGACATCCTCAGTGTCAAGGGAAATATTGCTCATATCCATTCCCTCCTGTCCATTCCCACCTCTGCTCCTTTTCCAGGCCCCCATTATGTATCTCCACACTGAGGTATTGAAAAGGTCTTCATTCAGGTTTCCCAGAAACAGAGCCTGAGATGAGGATTTGAGTAAAAATAATTTGAGAGGTGAGCCCAGGAGACCTAGAAGCTGAGTCAGAGAATGAGACAGGAAAATGAAAAAAAACAATAGAGGGTGTGTTATCAAGCTCTGCAGAGCACTGAAGCTCCATCCCCCTGGAAAGCTCCGAAGGACAGTACAGAACATGCCTCAGAGTCATCCCACCCAACAGGCAAGGAAACTGGGGTTTAATCCATCACTCTCCACCCATCAGTGCTTAATGGCTGTTGTCAGGGACAAGAAGTCCCCAGCACTTCTGAACCTGCACTGTGTATGGGCTGAGCATGCTGCCAATCAGAACAGAAGGTCCCAGGCCTTCCTTGCATGATGATGAGTATGGAGGGGATGTGGACAGAGCACTACCAGCGCTACTAGATGGTTTCCCTTCTCACTCTTTTCCCACACCCAGGCCAAGGTGGACTTTCTAAAAGGCAAATCTGATTCTGGCACTTCTCTATTCAATAAAAGATATATGTGGATGATTAAAAAAAAGCAAAGACCAACATTACCCATTCTCCCTGGTGGAAATGACTGTCTTGAGCGGTACTGAACAATGATCCTGGGCACCTTTGGCGTACTTTTTGCAGGTAACTGAAGTTTAGATTGGACTTTGAGAACTACATGTGAATTCAATGGACAGATCATTTTATTCATATGTTCATAATCAAAGCCTTGTTTATTTACAGAACTGGTTGGGAGGGGAAGGGACAAATGATTGCCTCTGGTATGGATTACACTAGTGCTGCCCTTTATATCTTTACCTCTCCAAGTAATGTATAGTGCCTCTTTGCACCTGCTGCTGCACCAGAGCTATTGGGACAAAGCTTGGTTCTTTATACAGCCACATTATCTGGGAATCTCAATGTGATTTACATGCTTACATAACTTCTCAGATGAGTCAGCATGCTCATCAAGAAGGCAGCATGGTGCGCTGGAAAGAACAAAGCATTTGGTGCCAGGTAGAACAAGTTCAATTCCTGCACCTGCCACTTTTGAACTGTTAGACAAGTTATTCTACCTCTCCAAGCCTCAGTTTATTCCTCCAACAAACAGGGAACAGGGTACCTACCTAGGAGCCTTTTTATAAGGATTAAATGTGGAAGAGAACACTCATTGTGACATATAACAGGTCCTAAATCAGTGTTCACCTTCCCCATCCTATATCCTGACTTTAAGCATCTGGCAGCAAATTCTTGACCCTTTCTGACCTACAGTGAGTAGAGAATGCTGATTTATCTTTCTCTGCTTTTATCACTCATGTATTTTAGATGGAAGTCCAAGCCAGTTCTTTGTAAAGGAAAATTGCTCTTGCTCTACTCTGGGCGAAGCAGCTACATTAAGTACGTGTGAAGTAGTCCATGCCAGCAAGGGCTGGGGTGTCCTAGGAAGGCCTGGCTCAGCCCCGACTGCAGTGGCCAAACCAAAGATCGCTGGGGTTCAGAGGCAACTGTGCCGGCTGGAAAAGCAAAACGTGTAGGAGAGGACGTGAGATCGCATCTGCATAGCGGCTCGCCGCAGTGTGGGGAATTTAAAAGGCGCTGCAGAATGAACAAAGCGGCAGCATAAATGAGGGCGCTGTTGTGCCGCCAGGGCTGGGGACGATTCTAGAACTGTTTTTCCCAAGTGGTTGAAACAAATGCCTGCAAGTTAAAATAAAATCAATAAATAAAATCCCTGGTGGACAGATGAGCTCTGCTGCAAATGTTTTTCCTGCGGGCACAACGCGCTGGAGCAGGATCACCAGACAAGTTCATTTCCAGGTCGTTACAGCCCTCAAAACGCGTAGTTAGCGATCAGATTAGGGGCAGCAGAGCGCGTATTTGTAATTAAGGGTTGATCGGTGAGTGTTTTCATAAAAGCAATGAAATCTCTTAAAAAAAAAACATCCGGAGCCAATCTTTGAACTTAGAAACTCTAGAGTGTTTGGACAAGAAAGGTTTTTTCTGCTCATCCAGCTGTTCTGGTAATTTTTAAGTGCTAAAAAAAAAAACCCAGCAGAGCCTTTTTTTCCATTAAAACCTACGCAGACTCTCCTTCTGTAAGGCAAGTAAAAAGGATGCTGCTCTGAGTTGGGGAAGCGAGGAGGACAGGGGAGGGTGTGGCTCTGGAGCCACAGCCTCTGAGCCTCCGCTTTAAATCTCCTAGTGTGGCCGGGAACCGTGTCTTCGAAATCCTGAGGTGCCCTGACCACCGTGTGAAAACCTCTACCCACGCAGCGCACCGTACAAACGAGGGATAAAAGCTCAAAGGAGAAGTGATTAGTCTAAGGTCACCAGCAGAACTGGGACTAACTTCTTGATTTTAAGTTCCTTGCTCTCACCGAAAAACCATCTCCTCTTTAAACAATTTTAAAAAGTGTCTTTAAAGATACAGTTACCTCATAAAGGGTTGGTTAAAATAAATGAGAAAGCCAGAAGCATCCAAGTGTAAATGCTAGCTTTGTAAAGGACCCAATTCTATCTTCTTATCTTCTGGATCCATGTGCAGCATATCACATTTATTTCTAAGACTTGGAGCATGGCAGTCACAAAATCCAAGGAGATTTGCTAAAGCAATGCCTCCTGAGCCAAGATATAACCAGTTTGTGCCTTATAGGAAACAACCTAAAACAACAATTTAGTATCTTTAACAACAACAACAAAAATTTAAATATATTGCCACGATAAGAAAAGAATCTGAATTGCACGGCAGATGGAGCTGGCCACGCCAAAGCTCTCACACAGTGGGGCACAAGGCACGTCAGATTCCTGACTCTCCTTCCATCTGAGACCTTGACCAAGCCACAACCTTCTTTCTGGACCTCAATTAAAAATACATACATACATACATACATATTTATTTATTTATTTATTTATTTATTTATTTATTTATTTATTTAATGATTAAATCATTAAAGTTATTAAAAGGCCGCATTCAACAGAACCCTGACAGACAACACCCCAGTGGGCTGGGTCAGCCAGCACTGTGCCTGCTTCATGTACAACAGAGATCTCCGTCTCTAAGTCTGTGGACCTGGGGATTCAGTTACCCTAGTTCAGAGAGAAACAGCACCATGGAGACTGCCTTGGGGTAAGAGGAAAGGAGGAGGAGGGACACAGATGGAGAGATGAGCAAAGGCTCTCCTTTCATGCTTCAGAGGGCTAGATTTTGATCAGCATCCATCCTGTACACTTATGTGGCATCTGTTGCCCCAAAGTCCCTTAAATGGCGAGAAAAATGGCATGTGTGTCTGAAGAAAAATCTGAAAGAGCATAAAGCAAAATGTGAACTGTTTTTTTCTGAGTTATATGATTATGAATGGCCTGCATTTCTTTCTTCCTTCCTTCCTTTCTCCTTATATGCATTTCCTCAGTTTTGTGCCTTATCTATATATTACTTGTATCCCCCCCACCAGAAGATAAGCACCATGAATGCAGGAGTTTTTGTCTATTTTGTTCACTGCTGTATTTCCTGTGCCTTAGAACAGTGCCTAACATTGGGTAGGTGCTCAATAGATATTTGATGAGTGAATGAATGAATGTGTAATTAAAAGGTGCGAAAAAAGGTTTATTGCAAACAACATAGATCATTTCTTAAAGCAGTAGCTTTCAATTCTTTTGGACCACACCCCACTATAAAAAATGTATTTTAAATTGTGACACCACAGTACATAAATAAACACATACATATGTGACATATGTAACAAAGATTTCACAAAATAATACTTACCATTACTACTTGTGATGTACTCTGGTACCTCTAATTCTCTTCTATTTCATTTTTTGAGATACTGACTCACAAAATTAATTTCAGACCTACTTGAAATAGGTAATGGTCTGCAGTTGGAAAAACACTGCTGTTGAGAGGACACCACCTCCAAGGTCAGGCTTGGTTCCCTCCTTTTGGGGAGGGCATGGAGGGGAGCTTATATTTGTTGTACATAATCTTTTTTTTTTTAATAATCTTGTACATAAAGCAGGAGCCTGACCTAAGCAAGAGCCACGTGGAGTTGTTCATGGTCACCCATGTGCCCAAGCTTCTCTTCAGGAAGACATTGTGTCTTACTACCTTGAGTAGAATCATTTGGCCATTTTCATCATTTTCCAGAAAGATACTGAAGCTACGCAGGGTAGATAACTTCCCACCATCCCTGCATGTAGGACCTTAATGATCCCAGAAACCAATACTCTAGTCAAACCCACCCCTGAGCTTGAAGTAGAGACAAAGGACACTGGGGTAGGAATCAGAGAGTCCAGTTCTGCAACCAACCAACCAATGACTTGGTCACACCACTTCAAACTTCAGTTTCCCAACTGGTAAGATGAGGTTCAACACCAGTGCCAGCCCTAAAAATGGATATTCTAAGAGTAAGACAAACAAATAATAACACTTTTACTAAGCACATTATATACCTGATGCTGGGCTAGATGTTTTACATATAGTATCTCATTTAACCTCCTAACAACTCTGTGAGGATAGGGCCATTAGCCTCACTTCACAGAGGAGGGAGCTGAAGCTTAGAGAGGTTAAATAGCTTGCCCCAAATCACAAGTGGCAGAGTTGGTTTCTAATGAAGATCTTTCTGATGCCAACCCCTGTATTCCCAAGTCCAACACATACTGTTTCCTTATGGGCTTGCTTTGGGGTTTCCATTCAAGGCCATGACCCATTTGGACTCACATTAAGCTAGGAATATTTAATGAGAGGAAGGAGCATGCTGTAGCAAATGATAAAATGACACCAAGTGGGTGTATATAAGGGGAAGAGAAGCACAAACTTTTAAATGCAGTATCTGAGGTATTTTGTTTACCTTTTTCAATGTCATCCTTATTACAACTTTCAAAGTAGGTGTCTTTGTTTTTTCCATTTTACAGATCTAAATCAGAGAGGTCTAGCAACGTTTTTAAGATAACAGATATTCCGTGTAGCTGTTGGGACTATAAGCTCCCTAAGGAGCTCTCTCATTTGTGCTTCTGTCAGCAATGCCTAATACAGTTCCTGGTACATGGATGGTGATCAGTACACATTTACCAACAGAGGAACTGAGGGAAATGGCCATGAGTTACATTCAAATCTGACCAACTCCCAAATCTAATTCTTTCTACCACTAACCTCATATAATGTATTCAAACTAATTGGTGTTTGGCCACTTTTTCTTAGCCCCATATTTACTGCATAATTGGGAGTGTTATGAGCTCTGGCTCCAAAGCTCTAGCTACATAATTAGCTACTGAGTTCCCATCACTTGGCTGAATCTATAATTAAGCAGGTTTTGTAATACATAGTTAGACATAGTCCCCAGTTCCCTAAAATGCGTAACATTCACCCAGAGGACCAGACTTGGAGAAAAACACAGGATTGGAAAATGTTTTATCATACTCCAGTATCATTGTTCTCCCTGGTCACCATAAGCGATTACAGAACAGGAAAGTGTGGTGCCTTTTTTTTCGTAAACACAAATTTAAAAGGCATACACTTTCACAGAGCTTCTTTATGGTGCATCTTAGAAATGAAACAACTCTTGACTCATTAGCACACAGTAATATTAATGTATTATAGTTCCTGCCTAGGGTGGATGAAGGTAAGGAAAGAAAGATGACCATACATGCCATACTAGAAGGGCATACTCACAGGTGCCTGTGATCTTGCCCTGCTAATGCTTCAGGACTCAACAAGGAAGGCCTGGTGATCAGTGAACGGATGGTTCTGATAAAGAACAGGCAAATCATATCATTTCTCCTCGAGTTTCTCACTCAGGGACACTTCCTCTCTGATGTGTTGACTTGATGGTGGCTCCTGTCAGCCCAGCGTTTTCAGTTGTGTGCTCATCGATTTCTTCATTCCTCCACTTTTTCCAAGTATTTGAAGGGCTCTCATGGGCTCAGCCTCTGCAAGGTGCTGTGTGGTACAGGAGGAAAAGAGGATGAGCTTCTAGATTCTGTGGGCTTTACTGATAATACACCTGGAACTCAGATGTGACCGTGAGGCCCCCAGCAGCTGAGCTGCTGACTTATTATCACCTTCCTCTCTTGCCAGTTCCTAAGAGCTTGGGAAGGCTTTCTTGTTACTGTGGCTTGAAGAGTGTGATTCTCCTTATTTCCTTCTGCTCAGGCAGTCACCATGACATCAACACAATCCTGCCCCTGTTGCCTTGAGTGAAATAGCTCCTGTGTAACCATGCTTGCACAATCAGAGAGGTGTCAACCCCTAACAAGTCAGTCAGTTGGAGGAGATGCAGGATCAGTTCAGCTCTGCAGATAATTCTTCTTGCTTCCTACACTGAGTTTGGACACCTCTATTTCTGGTCTGTACAAATCTACTGTTTTCATCCAGAATTTTTTTTTTTGCTCAGGGCTGGAACTGGCTCTCCCAGAAGTCAAACATGCTTTTTATATTCTCCTTATTTCCTGCTTCCTGCTCTGAGTTTCCCTCGGTAACATCTGTCCTGGCCAAAAAAAAATTTTACTAACAGTTTTATTGAGATATAATTAATCAGTTTCAAGTATACAATCCAGTGGTTTTTAGTATATTTGCAGAGGTGTACATCACCACTAATTTCAGGACATTTTCCTCACCCCCAAAAGAAATCCCATGTTCATTGACAGCACTCCCCAGTCCTCCCTTTATCTAGCCTCTGGAAACCATTAATTTAGTCTTCATTTCTATGGGTTTGCCTATTCTGGACATTTCGTATAAATGGCATTGTACAATATATGGCCCTTGGCAACTGATTCCTCTCAGCATGCAGTGTTCAAGGTTTATTCATGTTGTAACATGTATCAGTATTTCATCCCTTTTTGACTGAGTAATATTCAATTGTGTGGATATATCACATTTTGTTTGTCCAATCATCAGCCAGCGGATGGTTCAGAATCGGCTATGATGAATATGCTGCTATGAACAGCCACCAACAGGCTTTTGTGTGGACATATGCTTTCAAATCTTTTGGTTATATATCTAGAAGTGGAGTTGCTAGGCTGGCTCAAAACATAGGGAAACATTTGTAATGATGCTCATTCCTAGCTCTGTTTCCCAGGGAATAGGTTTCTCTGTATTCAACAAACAAAACGAAATGACCAACAGCAGGAACTTTTTCACTAGGTGCTGGACAAAACAACTGCTTTTCAGTTGCAAAGCCCAAATATCTCCACTCTAAGCAATATGCAGCTTTGAGTGACTCTAAACTGGGGACTAGTCACTGCAGTGACTCATTACCTAGCAGCTTGCAGCGCCCAGGGAACGTACGCAGAACCAGCCTTTTCTGTCCAGGTTTCATCTGATAAACAAAGGAACATTTACAATCGTGTCATTCCTGCTTAGAACTCATTCCTTGAAATCTCCTCTCCTATCAAGAATCTTGGGCTATGACATCTGGGGGTTCGCACAGCACGGAATAAGTAGTTACCCTTGGAATCCTAGATTGCCCTTTCCTCACCATCCGCTCCAGGCTTCCGTCTATAACTGAAGTCTGCCCTCTGCTGGTCTCGGGCAGCCCAGACCCACAGCTGGAGCCGCCGGAGCGGGTCTCTTGAAATCATGTCTTCTCCAGGGAAAATTTGGAAATTGCTACAATTTATGTAGCTATAGAAATCCAGAGAAATGACATCTTCTGTAGAGTGTTCCTCTTTTATTTATTTTTTTATGTTTGTGGGTTTTTTCCTTTTATTTAACAGAAGCAGAACTGGGCCAGTTTCAGTTATTTATGAGCCACTTTGACTTGTGATGAATAACCATTATTTGTATGCATGTAGTGCCTGCCAAGGCCCTTCTGTGCCTATTGACTCTTGAGTCACTAAAATACTTTTCCATGGTAGAAGTGAGCAAGGGCTATTTGAGATAAGAGAGAACACAATTTATGGGCTGTCATCTGTCTAGCAGTTTTTTCAGAGGTGGTTTGAAGACCGAGTGTTGATTAATGAAAGAGACTTATTCTCCTCAAATTCTGTGGGATATCCATTTGCCATGTGAGAAGCTGCAGGGCATCAGACATTTGGGAGTCCTGAGCAGCCACTGGCAACCTTAGCTTTCCCTTTCTTCCCCCTGGGCATTCTGGTCAAGGAAGCGGATCCAGGAGGGACACGAAGGATGAGTGGGGCAAGGAAGCCAGAGCCTGCAAAGACATCAGACTGAGCCCGTGGCAAGAGGAAAGGAGAGAGCCAGAGGAGGGAAGAGAGATAAGAGAAAGGAACAGTGGGCACGGGCAGAACAGAGCACTGAAGTGACTCAGTCTCCTGGAGGGTCATTAGTACTCTCTGCAGTGCAGCTAACTGTACAAATCTGTTTTGGTTTTAGTTCACAAAGGAAAGGGAATCCATTTTGACGTTTTTACCCCGGTCTTGAAAGTAAGCCTATGCTCTGACCTAACATTTTAGGAACATTTGTACTTCCTGCTCTGAGAGAAGTGCAGCACTTTCAAGAAAGAAAACTTGCATTTTAGAGAGATGGTTTGGGTCTCTAACCTCTGAGTAGCAGGGGGTTGGGAGTGGGGAAGAGAGCTTCTGTGTGAGCATACATCCTAGCCAGAGGTCTGGTTATCTGCTCCCCACCCCACCCCCCATGTTCTGCATATACAGCCAGAGTTGGGGCTCCACTGCCTAGAGCCCCAGCTGGCTCCATTGCTGCCCCAGGGCCACCCAATGGTCTGACGACCCTGTCAGTGTGCGTAAGCTGAGGCAGCCAGGGCTCAGGGCATGACAGAGGTTCCTGTGTCCTGTTCCTTCTCTTCCCCTTCATTCCCTCTTGCCTCCTCTCCCACCTCGTTTGCCTGGTGCTGTGGACTCAAGTTCTCTCCTCCTACATTCCCCCACTCTCAGCCTTTGTGACTCAGAAGTCCTTCCCTTGAGGAAAGACAAGGCTCACAGCCTTCCTTGTAAAGGGCGCTGCCCCTTTAAAATCAGCTGGGAGAGAGGTCTTCTGCCTTTCCTCCCAGAGATGAAGGCTATTCTTAGCAGTAAAATGGCTTGGCATCTAGGGAGACAGTGTTTTTCTTGTTCCCGCCCAAGGGCTTTACATACTGCAATTCCTCTTCTTTCTGCAGAGAAGATGAACCAGGAGAAACAGCAAGCCGTGCCATCACTGTTGCCGTGACAGACTCTTCCCAGACTGGCTGGGTGGGTCACCCCAACCCCAGAAAACCAGTTTAATTCTAGCAGTCACTTTGGAGGCAAGAAGACTGAAGGCCAAATGAGCTCCCTCCAGGCCTCCCCACAGCACTTTGAGGCATGTGTTCAGTGTTTGCTCAGCCAGCCTCTGGCATGCAGCCTCATTAGGACGGTCTCTCAGGACTGCCCTCACTGGCGTTGGGACTGTGGCAATCAGGGTATTTAAGCCCCAGCATTATAGACAGCAGACTTCGGAGAAACCAGGGACGTGGGAAATACAAAAGAAGGGGTCGGGAATGGAGGAGAAGGAAAGAAAAGAAAAAGGGCGGGTAAAACTCGAGAAGACTTACGTAATCTGATGCCACTTTGAACCCAGATGGTGAAGTTCTGCAGAGTGGCCAGCAGGGGGAGCTCAGGCAGTGTGTCAGAACTAAAGCGCCAGGTTGCCAGGAGCCAAAACCTCCGGACAAACAAAACAATGAACATTTGTGGGTTCTCTTAGGTTCTGAATTCAGGGAGGCTCAATCCAAGGCGGTCTGATCTTCATCCTGGAGGACCCAGCTAGCATCTCGCAGAACGCTCTCTTATCGGGTCTCTCTGTCTCTCCCAAACTGCTTTCTCCGTGTTCTTCTACCACTAATCCCTTTTCTCAAGCTCTCTATTCTTTGTGTGTATATTTTATGTAATTCTGGTTTTCCCTGAATCTGTGTTTCTGCCTATGCTTCTTTCTTGTTATTTCTTTGTATTAACCTAGGCCCATGAGTAAACGTTAATGAAAAATGAATAGAGATGAACCCAACCACAGGCTAAGCTCTGAAAGATTTGGAAATCTGGCACTTAAAATAAAAAGAATATGCTGTAAAGAAAAAGTGGCTAATTCTACCACCATTTAGCTGTGCAGTCATGTCTTTGATATTCATTCTCCCTTCCCTGTCCCCTGGGCCTGCTGCCCCTGCCATCCCACAGTCTCTCTGCTCCTGGCTGGTTGCTGTGAGGTTGCTGCCCAGTCCCTCCCTGACCAGCAGGACAAAGCCTCCCAGGGCTTTTAGAGGCGATGCCCACACCAGAATAGTTGTACCTCTATTGTCATTGGGACACAATTTTTTGTTTCTAAAGTAAGACCCAACCACTTCATTTCCAGAGCACACTGGAGCTCTTGGAATGGAATGGGGAGAAATGGAGCGACCTGGCCTTGCCGTCCACCTGGATCTCTTGCAGTCCAGCATTCTGGTGCTGACTGGATCTGGTCCTCTCTGCCAGGGTATCTTTACTCATGGTGACTTTCCCTCGGATCTTCCTCATCAGGTTTCTCTCCACACTGACCCTTGGGGGCCTCTAGCTCATCACACAGTCTGTGTGGATCTGACCCCTTGTGAGAACAGAGTTGAAATTCTTTTTCTGGGCTTTTTGGCCCTTGGGAATCAAGATATGCAACTAAGCATGTATTTAAAGCTTCCAGAATATCCCATGACAGTCAAGAAGCACCCCTAGCATCAGCTGGAAGGCCTCTTTGCCTAGAGCACATGGAGCCCAGGTGAGGGCACTGAGTGTGGCAGCAGCCTGGTGGCCCCAGGGCAGTGCGGTCAGGGGGCTGTCTCAGTTCCAGCCCAGCACTGCAGCTACGGTGGTGGTGATGACGTGTCCTCCTCATTTCTACATGTTGTGGTCCCTGCCTCCAAATACATCCTGTTCTACTCAGGTTCTCATTTTTTAGATCCTAATCATGCATGTTCCGAGAAGCAGATTCCAGGCCCCATCATCAGGGAGCAAATGCTTTTCCTGGACTGAGGCACTGGGTCTCTGAAGGGGAATAAATAGGACACTGCCGCAGAATGCCAACACCAGCAGGCAGGTGGCCTCTGCAGTGCAATCCATAATCTCCGTGACTTCCAAAACCAGAAGAATTGTTACATGACTGTCTAAATTAAGCTTTGCATTACTTTAGAAACTAACAAAGCATTCCTTCCCACAGACACTGTTCCCAAATTAAACACTTGGTGCTCATACAGCTGTGCATATATTGGTGAACTGCAGAAAGAAAGATCCTCAGGAAGGGAAGAGGGGGCTGTCTAGCAAGGGAGGGGAGCACAGAGGGGAGTTCTTGGGGAGGGAGAGCTGGGGATCGGGCAGCAGACTGCTACAATGGTTAGCAGAGATTGTAATCAAGTTAGTGAGGGCATAAAATGTTTTTGAATTAGTAGGCCTAAATAAGTGTAGGTGAATGGGATCCATTATGATCAAGTATTTAAAAGCATACTGTTAAGTGGAAAACGTGGTGAGTGGCTATTCCCCACCTCTAATCAGTCAGAACTGGAGGAAATAAACTACCAAGGTGGTGTCTTAAGGTTCCCGTGAGGCCTGCTTTTCATGATCTGACAACAGTTAAACACTCGAATGGGTCACAGAGAATAGCTGGGCACTCTCTTCTAGAGGCAGTTACGGTGCGCTGCTGTTCTGCAGGGACCATCCCTAGTGGAGACAGAGGCCTGACCTGGATGACCTAGCTCCCCACATTCTCTTTGAGATTGGGGAAGAAAATAACTTACAAGATTAGAGGCCTTCAGCAGCAGCTGAAAAGAAACGGGCAAATAAAAGAACATGGTCCCCACTGACCCACCTCTCACCGACGTGCCAGGGCACCTTCTGTCCCGCTGCCTCTGTGTCATTTGTTTCATAAACTTGTGCCTAAATCTGCTCTTGCGAAGATGTGAGTCATTTTGGCAACTGTTTTTTAGAAAGCCCTTGTTCACAAAAATTCTGTCTGCAATATTTGGATTGGCTGGCAGGCCTCTCACTTTTCCATACAAGCTGCCCCAGCTTAACTCTGGGTCTCTTGCAGAGGGGCATAAATTATTTGGTGGTGATGTAACTTGAGATTCAGGTTCCTCCTGGAAACCATTTTCATAGGGATTTCCTCTGCGTGACAAGGAATGCAAATGGAGGTTGGAGAGAGTAGAGTAAGAAGGTAAATACATCCAGGTTTAGCCAGGTAGTGTGTTCTTTAAGGCTGAGGGACCAGGAGGCTCTGCCTGCTGCAAAGAGCTCAAGCCTCCCAGAGGTGGAGAATTGTGCTGGACACTGGCTGCCAGCTCTCCCTGTGGTTCCAGGGCAGAGCCCTGAAGAAGCTGTCCTCTGGTTTTGGCTGTGTCCCAGATTAGCTGTTTGTCCCTGGGCCACTGTCCTCTCTGGATCTCAATCCCATTGTCTGCAAAAGGAAAATATTCATGTAAACATCTCTAAGTTTCCAATAAACAGTATTTCTGACATTCTGTATGACCTTGTGTTTTGGTTTTAAGTATTAATGATACTTTCACACACTTGGGTCATTTGATCCTCACAACCACACTATGAGGTAGGACAGAAAATTTCCCCCATTTTAGAGATTAAGAAACTGAGAATCAGGAAGGTTAGGCTAGATGATGTGTTATCACACAGATAGCGGCCCAGATCTTCTAACCAGCTCAGTTCTTCATCCTTTTGTGGGTCCAGTGTGCCTTTGAAGTCACATAATTATGGATCAGGTCTCCAAAAAATAACTTGGAGTTTTCAGATGCTTAAGCTTAACATGGACCCCAGGTAAAATTCCCCACTCTCTGCCCTCCTTATGAACTCTTGCAAATGGGTGTGTACCTTGCTTCTCTGACCGGATTAGAGGTCCAGGCCCTGTGTTTTCTCCTCCCTTCCTCTGTCCCCCAGGAAGTGTCACAGAGCCAAGACCCTAGCAGAGGCTGTTGCATTGCTAAGAAGAGGGAAGCAATGTAAGAATATGAAATCAGTAAGTGGGACAGGTGTCCATTTCCACGTTTGACCACTTGTCCTTTGACAATTGGTATCCTTGTACATGTTTTTCCCTAGATAGTCATCTGCCTGCCAAACTATTCCCCAAATCCTAGAACAGAGCACGTTTTCCCATGGTGCTGGCAGCCATAGCCTCCTCAGCATGATTTCTCAGGCACATAAGATGGGCTGATGGGCACACAGAAATGTGGCCTCAGTGATTCATGCCCTAGGAGCCTGGTGTAAGTAAAGAAAGCAGACTAGCTGCCTCAGGTGGGGACAGTTAAGGTCGTGGGAGGGGCTACCTAGAGCTTAAGCTGAGAGAGAGAGGTGAAGCAGAAGGGGCAGGGGCCTTGGGGACAGCCACTGCCAGTGACATCTGGGCAACTGGAAGGAGAGAGGGCCTCCTGGCAGCAGGAGGGGCGGGCAAGCTGGGGAATGCAGGCCAGTGAGGCTGAGCCCAAGCCTGAGGCCTGTGTATGCTCTCTGGCTTCTTGTGTACAGTTGGCACCGAGCCTCAGTGCAATCTTGCTTCATCTCTCTAGACCTCTAGCCTCATCAGCAACTGTGACTTCAGTTCTTTCATCAGGGCTGCAAGGAGGGAATACTCAGTGATGATCCAGGGGCAAGGACAATTGACTAGATAAACAAAGATGGCTCCAGTTAAGACCTTTGCTCCATTATCCTCCTGCCATCTCTTTATTATCCTATGTCCCAAGTCCTTACTTTCCCAGGCTTGGTGGAGAAGGAGAAGGATTCCGAGACTGTTGTAAGCTGGACCACTCCCTGTACATGAGACCATCCCATACCCGAGGGACTAACTCAGTTGAGCTCCACTGGCCAGAAGAAGAATCTGAATTCCAATCAAAGGAGGTCTCTGCCTGTTCCCTTGCAGATGCCAGTGACTCCACTATGAGAGAAATCCTAGAGCTACAGAATATTAGAGACAGCAGGGACCCGAGAGATCATGTATTCATCCAACACCCTGAATGACAAATGGGGAAACTTAGAAGTATGGCAAATGCCATGTGTGTCCAAGGCCGCCCAAGAAGTTAGTGGAAGAATCTGTACCAAAGACTGGAGGTCTTGATGCAATCCCATACTAGCTCTCCTCCTGTCTGACCTGACTCTGGGGCCTTTAGATACCAAAGGTTTCCATTCAAGAGCAACTCTGAGCAACCGAGGAAGGACGGTCTGAATTTGTAAAACTTCTTTGTGGGAGCAACTGTTCTTTAGGAGACCTTTTTATGTTAGAGCCAGTACTAAGACTCTCTCCCTGCCTCCCTGTGGTCCTGCGGCCACCAAACTGCCTGTCTGAGAAGCCCTTCTGGCTGCCAGTCCTGTCCCTCCAGCCAAACACAGCATCTGATCTCATGCTAGTGACTCTCCACCCATCAGGCAGTCCTGGTGCCTCTTCCTGGAGCCAGGGTGGTAATGCCCTGTCAAGTGCAAGATGGAGGTGGAGCACCTGCAGAGACCCTTCATAATGTCTTACAAGTGAATAACCCAAGGTTCCAGCTCTTCTATACTCTCTTTAGCTCACCACTTCCTAAAGCATCCAGCACACTTGCATTCAACCTGTGGATCAAATCAAGTCAAATAAACAGATATTTGTTGAGCTACTATTGGCAAGCTAATGTACCAGGTGCTGAGCTCTATACAAAGGAAGCTTGATTCCCTGCCTTCAAAGGACTCACGGGCTAACTCAGGGAGACCAGGTGAAATTACACTTGAAGTTCATATCACAAGGCAGCAATACAGGAAGTGCCATGCAGCAACAATGGGTCTTTTGTAAAATCATTAGAATAGACAATTTGTGTATTGGTATACAGAAGAAAAGAATACTGTGAAATGAACAGTCCAGAGAAGTCTGTAGAAAAAGAAAAGTATGATCAGGTCTTTAAAGGATGGGAAGAATTTAAAGGGGTGGAGAGAGGGAAAGAGCATTCCAGAATTGGTAATTGTGAAAAAAGGTACAAAAATAGAAAAATCCAAGTGCGTTGAGGGTAATGAATAATAAAAATTATAGTGACAGATGATGGTTATCATGTATCAGAAACTACTCTCAGCAGCTAACACTTATTAATTATCTTGATTCTCATGCAATTCAAATTATTGCTGTTATTTTCATATTTTTACAGCTGAGGGAACTGAGGCATAGAGAAGTTTAAGTAACTTACCTGCAACACAGCTTGTGACTGAGCTGGGATTTGAGCCCAGAGGCTACACATTCAGCCACTGCTTCTCTCACTGTGGCTGCGGGGGCTGATTTCCTGGAAAGATATGTTGGAGGCAAATCATAGAGAACCTTGAGCACTATGTTACAAATTTGGACTTGATTTTGTGGGCAGCAGGTTTCTGAACAGGGAAGTGGGTTTAGGTGTTAAAACTGAGGTACACACAGGAAGAAAATCCTAAGGACACATTCACATAGGAAAAAGCAGAAGGAAATATATTTGCTACATATAGATGCCATTACTTTTCATGAGGACCTTGTCCAGAGTTATTTCTGGTGGCCTCTGAGATCTTAAACTACCAGGGGATCAAATCCTCAGTTGGTGGCACTGAGGGAACAATCAAAAGGTAAGCAGCCCTCAAATCTACCCAGGCCCGTGCTCCAAAGCTAAGTGCCAACATAGGCTTGCAGAATGGTGTAGATAGGGAGAGAAGAGACAGCAGGAGAAAGTGGGAAAGTGGAGGCACAGAGGATGTCAGAGAGCAAGGGAGAGGTCAGCAAAATAAGTTGGGACCTTGGGTGTGTAATTCAGCAATATCTTAAGCATGATTGAATAAAAGCTTCAGGAAGAAGAAAGCACGTCATCTATCTCCTTGATTATTTTGCAGTAGCAGATAATTTCTTTAGTCCCTTCCCTCTCTTTACAGGCTAAAATGGATATCTTTTTTCATGCATGGAATGCTTTTATTTCTCTCTCTTCTTTAAGACTCAATTTTGCTAATACATTCCATCAAGGACTATAAAGCTGAACTTGTTCTCTGACCATGCAATATAATGAATGTGGAGAGATGAAGTAATAGGGCCTCTGAAAGGGTGGTAATTGAAATAAGAGCATCTTTTTTCTTTTATTTTCCAAGAACTGTATGCACAAAGGAGACTGCTCAAGCCAATCGAGTAAAAACATAAGGTAATTTAAATCCTGAGCGGAGATTAGGTAATTGTTTTGAATGGGACTTTGGGAGCAGTCACAGGAGATGAGGCATCATCCTGTTGAAATGGTCTTCAGGGAATATCGTGTTTGTGTGAATGTTGTTCGGTTCCTGAGTCACAAGCATGGGATATAGGCTGGCCTTAGTCTGGGTTCCTGGCAAAAATTATGTACCTACTCTTGTAAATGGTGGTATTCAACATAGGCATTGCCTCGATTTCAGCCATGCCTTCATGAGCCCTCTTTTGGAAATGGACTCCAGAGCTGAGTCCCGGCAGCTGTTCTGTGTCCACTCTCTGGAAACCAACAGAGAAACAATGTAGAGGTGGGGTGAGGAATGGTTCTTGAATACCCAAATCTTATTCTTTTGAACATGTATTTTTGTTCGAAGAATGAGTTGACTAGTCATGTCTACGTGGGGGGCAAAAACACTCTAAGAAAATCAAATGGGGTCATACAGACATTCCCCTCTTCAGTCATACATATGGCTTTCATAAGCTGTTGGTGTCCCCTGTCTTTGCTTACTTCTCAGCTGCTGCTGCTGAGACCTTAGCCCATGCCCGGTCCCAGGTCATTTCTGGCTGGTCCTGTGCAGAAGGGGCTTGGAAATAAGTCACATTCCCAGACCCAAGTTCTAGGAACCAAGCCACTACTTTCAGACTCCTGTGCTGAGCCCACATTCTTCTCCTTCAGGCAGATCTGGGATATCCAGTACCAAGAACAAACCCAGATGCTTGTGTGGCCGGCCCCACAGACACAGTTCTTTCTGTGTTGGCCCAAGTTCCAGAAGTGAGCTGTCACCCTGCTTTCCCCTCCTAAATTCTGATTTACTGTCCTGTCTGGAACTCTACTACTTCTAAAACTAGATACTCTACCCAACTTTCATCCATCCTTGTCCCTTCTTCCTGCTAGTTGAGTTTTTCTCAGTCATAGAATGATTGTGCTGTCCCACCTGTCTCTGCTGCATTCACTCTGATCTCAAAGCAACTGGCTACTTTCATCTGGCTTCAAGTTACTCATCCCCAAACATTAATACACTCTAATACATACTATTCTATAACAAATTATTCCTCTTCTATCAGTATTTTTTATTTTTATAGTTAGGACACTATATTGACTTTTTAAAAATATGTATAATTATTATTTGTAAACTTCCTTTCAGAATAGTAAATGGGATCTCACAAAACCTTCATTTAAAAATAGGTCAGTGGGTCTGACCGGGTTAAGAATCCTTGGCTTAAGTGGATACTGTGGAACCATCTGCTGAAAGCAGAAAGGGACTGACGATGAGGTCGGTGCATTCCCAGGAGAGGCTGTAGCTCCTACCAAGGGGTCTCATGGGCAGTGTCCCCTGGAGAAAATGACCACTTCCCAAATTTCTACATTTATCCTCATCAGGATCCCAGAAGTTTTCAGAATCCAGGGTCACTTAAACCAATCAAATCCATGAGGTTACTCGTGGCCAACTTCCACATTTATACTGAGAGACACTTCTTCTCATAGACTAAAAAGCTTCTGTCCACTGCCCAGTGCAGCCAGTCTCAGAGCAGAATGAACACAAATGCTGAGCAAAGGGCACACAGGGTAGTGAAGAGAGATCAGAAGAGGCAGTCCTGTAGCACAGCAGAGCATGCTTCTCCTGCAACTGCAAAGGGCAGGCTCTGCTCTGCACAATGCTTGGGCCCTCCCTGCCAACTTAAGATTCCTTGGGTTTTTCTTTTCTGCAGCCCAAGCTGACCACTCCCCTGTGTCCACATCCCCACCACCTTTTCACAGTCTTCCTCCAGGCAATGTACAATTCAATTGACTAAATATCTTCTACTAAATGACGCTCACATTCTGGTCCTGTTTTCCTCTGATCACTCCCACATCGTCTACTTTGATCAGAGTTTTGTGATCCCACGTATTTCAGACAGACTTTTGCTTTACTCCCACAGATAATTATCACATCCATTGTCTGCTAATTTTACTAGTTCCACTCTGAAGGTGACCTTATGTCCCTGGTCTCCGAACTGATGAGAAGGAGACTTCCCACTCTTGCTTCATCCTGACAAAAGTGATACCAGAAATGAGGGCTGAGACTGATTCAGACTATTTTCCTGCTCTGCATCCATCCCGATAGCTGGGACAGTGTTCTTGATTCTTATCTCAGTCTAATAAAGAATATTCTTGCCTTACTCCAGCTCCTCACTGACCCCAACTCCCACCTTGGGTGGCAAAGTTCCAGCCGAGAACAAGCCGGAGACCACCCAAATGATGACAGTAATTGATTATGGTTCAGAAGAGATAACACAGGCATGAGAGCATGTGGGGTTTTTGTTTGTTTGTTTGTTTGTTTTTGTTTTTGAATACAAGTGACTTTCATATAGACTGGTCAGGGATAGAGTGATGAGCTGATTAACTGAATGGTCTAGTTAATTAAATGACCATATCTATAACATAGACAATGACTTTCAAAGAATTATTAATGAAAAACAATGAATTCAAAACCTATATTGGCTATAGTTAAGTTGTTTTTTTCATGAACAACCTTGGGGAGGTGTGGTTGCCCCTTTGCACCTTACATTATTACATTACAGGCTGAAATAATGTTTTCTGAAGCTTTTTGTCTCAGTCACTCAAATTCTCAGTCCTCATCAATGCTGTCTTTGCCCTTTGACTTCCTAGAGTTGAAACTCTCGCTATTATTTCTGCATCAGTACGAATCTATCACTTTAACCTCCTTGTAGCGTCAGCGCACTCTTGCGTTACTTTCAGTAAGTCTGTTGATTGGATGTGAAGAAGCTTCCCTTGCCAAATCAAGGATTTATGTTAGTTTATTTCTATAAGGCTTCAGTGCCTTCCTTTCTTCTTCACTAGAAGAAGATACAGTAAGTACAGCACAAGTTCATAATTTTCTACAAGAGTTTTCATTAAATAATGATGAATGAATGAAATTTGGCACAGGATGTAGTTTAAATTTATTTAGTTATTTTGTTTTCTGTAGCCCAAGCTGACCACTCATTTATTCATTTATTCATTCAGTTAATTTTTCATTATATTAACATTTATTAAGCATCCATAATGTGGCAGACACTGCATTAGGCATTAGAGATACTAAGATAGCAAGTCATGGTCACAGTTCTCAAGGAGTTCATGGTGTTCAAAAGGAGGGACAGGTATGAAAAAATACAGTTTCAACTCAATGTAACAGGTATGCTACTGTGGAGGTTTGACTAAAGCTCAGTGGTGGAAGAACAAAATGATCAACTCTACTTAAGGAGGAGGGCTGTAAAGGGGGTTCACAGAAGAAGATGTTTCTACTGAGTTTTGAAGGACACAAAATTTGTTAACTAGACATGACAAAGAAGGACATTTCAGGAAGATGGAAGGGCATATGCTAATGTACAGAGGCAAGTAACAATATTATAGCTTCTAGGAACTGGAGTCAATTTGATGGGACTGACACCTAAGACAAGACTTCATGGGAGATAGAGCTGGAAGGGTTAGATCCTAAATGGTCTTGAAAGCCTTGATGAAAGGTTTGGATTCACTCAGTTGGCAGTGGGCAGTCATTGGTGGGTGCTACATGGGGAAGCCACACAGTCAGATCTGTATTAGGAAAGACTCATGATGGAGTCCATGTGGATGGATATGTGCTAAGACCAGAGGTAAGAGATGTAGCTGAAATAGCTGGCTGACCACTGAAGATTCATGATCCCCTTCTATAATATAGACAATGCTGGAAAGCATTTGCTCCACAGAGGTTGACGTTTTCCATCTCTCTCCAAGCGGAGCCATGTGACCAGCTGTAGCTAAAGGAATGTGAGTAAAAGTGTGCACGTCATTCTGAACCAAGGTGGTTAGGTGAACCTACCCCACGCCATATCCCTTTCCACAGAAATCCTGGAAGCCTCATGCTGAAGATGGCTGTGTCACAGATGGAAAGAACCTGGATTCCTGAGCCAGAGAAAAGGTGCCCAGAAGAGTCACCTAACTAAGAACACCTACACTGGACTTTGCATGAGAAAAGAAATAAAAAATGTTTGTGTTAAATCCCAGAGATGTAAACATTGTTAAAGTGGTTAGATCACCCTGACTACCACAGGGGGAATATTAGGAGATGTTTGCAATATTTGAGATAAGATAGAGTCTTTCCATGTTACATGCTGAAGTGTAGGAGCCCTTAGAGAAGAAATGGAAGATGAAAGAAAGAGGGATAATAATTTATGGGTATTCTTGAGAAGAGAGGAGATGGGATCCAGAGTATAGGAAGCAATAGCTCCTTCGAGGAGGGAAGGAGGGATGTCTTTGTTTAAAACAGGGCAGAAGACATAACTGTGAGTGAGCAGTCAGAAGCCGCCTAGTAGCTACATTTTCTCTGAGAAGTTGGAGGTGAAGACATCTTAAGAAGTAAAATGCATAATATCAATAGCACAAACTATGGGAGGGTGATACAGTTAAACAGTTGCAAAAGTTCCTGCCTTTTTAGGAAGTGGTAAAATCAGAGGTACTCATTTGAGGTAGACTGTAACACATCAAGGATGCATACCATGATCTCTCGGGCAACCACGAAAAGAATTATGTAAAAATGTGTAACTAAAAAGCAAATAAAGAAGAAAAATGGAATAATGAAAATGTTTTCATATCCAAAAGAAGGCAAGAAATACTACACAAACAATAATCAAAGTAAATTTGATGTAGGTAAATTAATATCAGACAAAGTAGACATTAAGGTACATATTGCTAGAGACTAAAGGTGACACTTCATAATTCTAGAAAGATATTTTAAAATACTACCCATTTCTTTCTTTCTGTGTTAAGTGCTATAATTATCTAATAATAGAATAACTACCTTCAGGTAAGATGATAATTCCAAAATACCTTGTCATTTCAAGCACAAAAATATGATGAAACCAATTTTTATAAAATTACTGTTTATCCATGCATAACATTAGACTTTTTAAGAATGATACCTTTAAAAATGTTAGGACTATTATAACTGCAGATCACCAAAGATTTTATTTGTACCTTTAGCATTAACATATGTAAAAATACACATTGTATCTGACCTGTTTAATAGTCTGTTTCTATTTCCTGAAGTCATGGGTAATGAATTCACTCAGAAACCAGGGGTTACTTAGCACTGCCAAAATAGACCAGTTTCATTAGCTTAATGAAAATTGTTCAGAGGCAAAACCTTCAGCAGCTATTACGTGTCCTGATTAGAATTTAAATCATTACACGTCTTTTAAAAAACTAACTTTACTATAGCTTCATGTTCAGCTATTTTTTTCAAGACATGCATCTAGCTTCTAAATAATCTTAAATAAAAAGTAATAAATGTAAATCTATAGAGCTTTGTACCAGTGTAAGGTTCTGTTATTATTTTTCACCAAACTCTGAATGTTATCATTCAGAAACCATATATAGCTCAATGAGATGCTTTTGCTCATTAAAAAAAACTTTATTTTTTTCTCAGTGAGCTGGAGCCAGAGATAGAGATACTCTCTAAACGTTTAACCAGAAGCTGTTCAGATAGAACACTGTGTAGGATAAGCAGAATGTGTCCATTATTCAACAGCTTCATTTGCATAAGGACCAACAACAAAACAAAATGGCAAGCCAGTCATTTCAAGCCTTCATGTCTTATAAGCTTATGATCTGAAGTTTACTGCACGTATGTGACACACTGCAACTGGGAGATTTGAGAAAATGTGGCCAGAGCGTAGGGCTCTCAGGGGAGGGAGTGATCATCAAAACCCAGAGGAGGCATCCTGTGGGGAGAGGAGCTAAAACTTTGGGTAGGTGGAGCAGAAGAAAGCTGGGGAGGGGAGAATACCAGCCTTGGCCTCACTCTTCTGCTTTTTCTCACCTCCTGCCAGTAGTGGCCAACACAATGGGCAACTAGAAAGCAAACTGAGGTAAGGTGGGAGCAGAATAAGATGGAGAAGCATATGGAGAGGATCTGCGTGGGCACAGGGAAGCTATGTAGCACAGAGGCCCCTGCAACTGTCTGGATAGGAGACCACTTACTGAATTTGAATCTCAGCTATGCTGTAATCTGTATGCTGTGTGACTCTGTGGAAGCCACCTGACTATTCTGAGGCACAGTGTCCTATTCTGTTAAAATCAGAGGAATAAACTTACCTCACTAGTTAGTGTAACATTTAGTGCATTGCCTGGTACCCAGTAAGTGCTAATAAAAGATGTTACCATCCCTTCTCCATTAAACTTATTCTCTGCTTTCCTCTTTTAAGCCAGGCCTAGGGATCTACTTTCTTTTCAATGTTAGCATGCCTTAGAAAAATCTACTTATTCCTAAAGGCCATGGGAAAAGTGTCAGGATCATTCCTAGGTCAGGTACATTACAGTAATAATTGCCTTGGATCAGGATACTATTTAAGCAGAAAAGCATTGATGTTTTAGTCTTCAGTAATGCTGCACACACTACAAGGGACTGATTTGGTCTTTAAGCAAATGATTCAACATAAATTACCACCTATTTACCAGAAGCAACAGATTATGCCCTCGGACTACTAGACACTGACATCAGCTGTACCCTTATTTGTCAATGTCAGGCAATAAGGTGCTTGGCATGCAGAACACTTTTGTTGGATCACCTTTTGGGCAGGCTCAGAAGATTGACTTTAAGCCAATTGCTCATTCCAAAGATTAGAAGAGCATTTTGTATTGTAAACCGCACACATGTCATTTCCAAGTTCTGAAGGAAAGTCTATAATGTATTCCTATAATCATGTAATGTTTTTACATGACCCCTCAGGCTAGAATATTTTTCTGCTACTCCAGTCACCCAAAGTAATTCCAAAAATGATGATGGTTGCCCTGCTGGCTAGGCCTCCAGGGGAGCCTGGACATGCCCAGGTGCAGGCTTTTCCTACAGGGCTCTGATGACAAGGGACAAAGACTGAGGGTACTGGGAAAGGCTCACAAAATGATAATAATGCTTACATGTGTATCCATGTTCTCCTTTATTAAGCAGCTTCATGGCATTATGTTGATTGAGGTGGGTAGAAATAATTATCTCCTTGCTCTCTACATGATGAGAAAACTGACTCAGAGATGTTCAGTGGCTTGCCCAAGGCCTTCCACAATTTGGGTTAGCATGAGGATTAGAATATAGGTCTTTCGATTCTAATACACAGATGAAAAATTAAACTTACAGCCTAGATCACTTCCTGACTGCCTGTTCTCTGTAAAAGAATAAAACGAAGACCACCAGAGCTTTAACAGTAAAAAAAAAAAAAAAAAACCAGTTTAGAGTTTACTTATTTGCCTGACAAGAAAACACTCATCGGTTTAAAAAAAAAAAAAGTCACTAACTAGTTGGCTGAGGGAGAGAAGTCAAAATTTTGCAAATGCTTTAGAAAGGTGGACGAGATCTAAGGTGGTTATACTAATTGTTTGAAAACTAATGCTTCAGATACAATGGAACCAGACCAGAAGTCTTACATGATTGTTTAAAACAAGTCCCACATTCACCAGTCTGGAATCCTCATTTAGGCCCAGTAAAGGTCTGGAGAAGGGGTCCCAGAAGTTGATACTCCATTTTCTGCTTCAGCTGGTCACAATAGTTCAGCACAGCATTCAGTTTTGACATCTTCTCAAACTCAAACTTCTCAAATGTTCGTGAGAATCACATAGAAGCCTTGCTGAAACATACCCTGCTGTGTCCCCAGAGTTTCTGATTCAGTAGGTTTGGCTTAAAGCCTTAGAATCTATATTTCTAAAAAGTTCCCAGCTGAAGCTTTGTAGACAGTCTCGGGCCTGTGCTTTCACAACCACTATCCTAGACACATGATGCTATAAAGGGGGAATTTTAATTTTCTACCTTGTAGATGCCAACCTCCTCTTTAAGATCTATCTACCTGACGACTTCCTCACACCCAGGAGGAACAGCGGTCTTTCCTGATAATAAGCTTTATATTTGATTTATCAAAGACCTACCTTTTCTTCCAACAGCTGTTCTCAGAGGAAGGAACTGTTTTTATGGGGGAGGAACAAATAAAGGAATTCCTCACGGATTCAAGTCAACACAACTTTTTTTTTTTTTTAAAGTGTACAACACAGTGATAAAACATTTATATACATAATTCTAGGTTCCAGCTATCACCCTACCAAGCTGTTACAATATCTTGTCAAGTCAACACAACTTTATACCACCACTTCATACCCTGTATCTCACCATTTTCCTTCATTTGGGAGGAATTAGTACTCAATATTTGACTTACCTTTTTAAAAATAGTATTACATGCATTGATTCAATCTCATTACATTTGCAGCTTGCTTTTATTGCCTTCCCTTCCTGATCAATAATCACATTTTTCCACGCTCATAACTTACCCCTATCTAATTTTTAGTCAGTGTACAATCTGATTTATTTCTGCTGTGACTCAGCCTTACAGTTCCCCAAGCTTACAGTTCTTGTAAGAATCTAGTGTTCTCCACTTACACCTTCTTTGTGCCTTTGTTGGGCACATATCTCCCGCTGCCCCACGGCAGTTACTTATGCACCAGTTTGTGTCTTCCAGTGGATTGGTGCCTACAGAGAGAGGGAGCTTTTTGTGAGGCTTTGTTTTCCTTATAGCACCGGTCTGGGCCCTGCTCATATTAGGTGTTCAGTAAATATTGGCTTGGATTTGTTCACAATTTTTAATCAGATATGTCTTGGCTGATTCTTTTTCATTATTCACATAAATAAAATTCACAGATTTTTGGCATTTTTCTGAGTCATGGCAAACACACAGAGCCACATAACTACCACCACAATTAACATACAAAACAGTTTCATTGCCCTTAAAAAAAAAATCTTTCATACACACTACCCCTCTGTAGTAAAAACAACCTCCCTTTCCCTTAGTCGCTGGTAATCACTGGTCAGTTATTTATCCCTATAGTTTTTTTCTTTCTTGAATGTCATACAAAGGGAATCATTCAGTATGTAGCCTTTGGATCTACTTATTTCACTTAGAAAAATACATTTGAGAGTTATCCATTTTGGTGCAGGTATCAATAATTCATTCTTTATTGCTGCGTAGTAATTTCTATTATGTGGATATACAACTGTTTGTCTATCCATTCACCAGCTGAAGGACATTTGGGTTATTTCCAATCTTTGACAATTATAAATAAAGCTGTTGTGTATGTTTGCATACAATTTTTTCTGTGAACCTACATTATCATTTCTTTTGGATAAATACCTAAGAGTAGGGTTGCTGGGTGCTATGATAAATGCATATGATAAACTGCCAAAGTTTCTTATCAAGTAGCTGTACCATTCTGTACTCTTATCAGCAATGTGTAAGAGTTCCAGGCACTCCACATCTTTATCAGCTCTTGAAATCATCAGTTTGTTTTGTTCCAGATATTCCAATATGTATAGTATTATCTCATTGTAGTACTAATCTGCATTTCCCTAATAATATTTACTTGCCATCCATATATTATCTCCTTTGATGGAATATCTGTTCAAATCACTTGTCTATTTTTTTATTGAGTTGTTTGTTCACTTACTGTTGAGTTTTAGAATTCTTTATGTCATTTGGATAGAAGTCCTTTGTCAGATATGTGATGTGTGAATATTTTCCCCCAGTTTGTAACTTATCTTTCATTCTCTTAACAATGTCTGTGTAAAGCAAAATTTTAAAATTTTGATCAAGTCCCATTACCAAGTTTTTTTCTTTTACAGATCATGCTTTTGGTGTTCTAAGAACTCTTTGCCTAACTCAAGCTCACAATGATTTTCCCCTATGTTTTCTTCTAAAAGTTCTATAGATCTATATTCTATATATAGTTCCATGGCCCATTTAGAGTTAATTTTTGTATAATGTTTGAAGTAAAGTTTAAGGTTCATTTTTATGCATATGGGTATTCAATTTTCTAGCATCCCTTGTTGAAAAGACTGTCCTTTCTCCACTGAATTGCATTTTCATTTTTATCAAAACCCAACTGATCATATTGTTGTGGGTCTATTTCTGGATTCTCTGTTTTTTTCCACTGATCTATGTATATCTGTAGAGATATGTATACATACTATTATATCTATATTTTCACCAATACAACACAGTTTCAATTATCACAACTTTTTACTTAGTCTTAAAACCAGGTAAGATGATCTTGCAACTGTGTTCTTTTCCAAAGTTGCTTTGACTGTTTTAGTTCCTTTGGCTTTCCACATACATTTTAGAATCAGATTCTAAAAATTTCTACCCTCACTTGATTCTTTTTTTTTTAGATAATTATTTTTTATTGAAGGGTAGTTGACACACAGTATTACATTAGTTTCAGGTGTACAACACAGTGATTCAACATTTATATACATGATAATTCTAGGTACCAGCTATTACCATACCAAGTTGTTACAATATTTTGACTATATTCCTTATGCCATACATTATATCCCGGTTACTTATTTATTTTACAATTGGAAGTGTATATATATATATATATTTTTGTGTGAGTGTGTGAGGGCATCTCTCATATTTATTGATCAAATGGTTGTTAACAACAATAAAATTCTGTATAGGGAGGTCAATGCTCAATGCACAATAATTAATCCACCCCAAGCCTAATTTTCATCAGTCTCCAATCTTCTGAAGCATAATGAACAAGTTCTTACATGGAGAACAAATTCTTACATAGTGAATAAGTTACATGGTGAACAATACAAGGGCAGTCATCACAGAAGCTTTCGGTTTTGCTCATGCATTATGAACTATAAACAGTTCAAATATGAATATTCATTTGATTTTCATACTTGATTTATAGGTGGATACCACATTTCTCTCTTTATTATTATTATTTTTAATAAAATGCTGAAGTGGTAGGTAGATACAAGATAAAGGTAGAAAACATAGTTTAGTGTTGTAAGAGAGCAAATGTAGATGATCAGGTGTGTGCCTGTAGACTATGTGTTAATCCAAGCTAGACAAGGGCAATAAAACATCCACGGATGCAGAAGATTTCTCTCAGAACGGGGGGGTGAGGTTCTAAGCCTCACCTCTGTTGATCCCCATTTTCTCACCTGATGACCCCCCTGCGACTGTGCCTGTCTTAGGTTGTTCCTCCCTTGAGGAATCTTACCCATCTCTGGCTAACCAGTCATCTTCCGGGGCCATACAGGGAAATGTTAAGTTGGTAAGTGAGAGAGAGGCCTTATTGTTTGAAAAGGTTAGCTTTTTACTTCTTTGCGTATTTATGCCCTGTGGCTTCTATGCCCAGCATTTGTCTTGAGGTGTCTTTACCACTTGGAAGAATTATGATACTCGGTAAATTCGATATGAGGCACGAATTCTATTTAAGGGTTGTAATTAGGAAGGAAGAAGAAAAGCTATAGAAGTAGCAGGCGGCAGGAAACATGGGAAGATTGATTATTTCTTTGACATATCTTCTTGTAGAGTAACTTCAGCATGTATAGGTTTTAAACTACTACTTAAATTGCGCACACACATTAACATAATAGGAGTATAGTTACATAACCAAAGCATACCTGTAATTACCAGCCATCTCCAGTGAAACGAAGAAAACCAGTTAGGCACCTTAGGCATTTGTGAATCTTATCTATGATATGGTGGATATTGTCCAACCTCACTTGATTCTTAACTTACACTATTTACTTTTACTAGCCTGTGGTTCTCAAACTTTAATGTGCTTAAGAGTTATAAAAATGCACATTCCTGGTCCTGACTGAATATTCTCATTTAGTAGTTCTGCCAGGGGCCTAGGCATCTAGATTTTTAATACAATCCCTAAGGTGATCTGTTGTACATGGTCATAGACCATGATTTGCGAAACACGTCACTAACTTTCCTAGAACCTTGGAAATGTTCTGCAGGCTTTGAAGAATCTTATAAATACTACAGATTTGGTAGGACATGGCACTGGGTTCACAGACAAATCTATCATCTGATAATATACATCATATAATATATGGCCAATCAATGTTGTCCAGCTGGTGCTGGAGCACAAACCAGAACCTCAAAGATGTCCTACTGCCCTTTTTTAGACAGTAAGAACAATTATATGGATTTCCATGTCCCAGGAGTAGTGCCTCTGTGATATTTGTCTGATGGACCAATTCCATGAACATTTTCTTATATTCAGGGCAGAATTCTTAAACTACTCTCAAACAAGGAAAATCTTGATTGGAGAGATGCACAAGGTAAGTGAGAGAGTAACAAGGAAAAACATTAATCAAATGAGTAGGTTCTCTAGTGAAAGTTAATGACCATAAATATTAACTTTGTTTTACATTGAAATATGGGTTGACCGGCTTGTTCAGGGAATTGGGCATTCTTGTTAATTTAATTTTCTGGGTAATAGGAGATGGAAGATTAACTGGAAAAAACCTTCCAGTAGAAAAAAATCTTTCTAAAATGAATTAGTGTACTTTCCATGTTAATTTATTATTAAACATTCATTGCTTTGCTTGTTTCCTAAGGGTAGGAAATAACAATTTAGAAAAGACCAAAGTCAATTGAAGAGGCTTCTCACAGGCCCCTAGAACAAGAGGCTTGCTGAATGAATAGTCCTGGCAAGCAGGTGGGAAGAAATAAATGATTGTGGAATGCTACTGAGGAAATGAGCTCCTTTCCAGGTGTTCATTGCTTTGCCACTAGGCCAAGGAAGCATAGGAAAGGGGAGCACAGAGTAACAATTTACAGGAAGACCAACCTTCAGATTCAAAAGAGCCTTCTTGGAAACCCCAGAATTAGAAGCCCTTGTGAAAATGTCTGGCATCAGGCAGTACTGATTCCCACTGAGGGAAACAAGTGGGAATCTTTCCCAGCACAGGACCTTTCTTTGGCTTAGACTTAATCAAGTAGCCACCTCTTCTTAAATCTTCCTGTAAGATTTCTAGAGGCACCATAGGGAGGCTTGATGAATCTTCTAAAGGGCAACATAGTCTAGGGGTTCCTTGGTGGGCCTGGAGCCTGCGTGCTTTCATCTATACCCTGGCTTCACCACCTGCTAGTTAGATGCCCTTGGCAAAGTCACTGTATCAGATGCAAAGTCATCTGAAAAATGGGGGCAACAACAGCTTCTACTTCATAGAGTTTATTGTTGTGAAGAATAAATGGGTTAATGTGTAATTATATGAGGCTCAGAAAATCCCTGGATAGTCGCTGGATAGTAATCACTACTTAAGTGTTAACCACTGCTAATGAAATTATTTATTTATAAGGGAAGATTTAAGCCCAATAAAGTATATTCTCTGAGGAAGATGTTGTAGGACTTGGAGGGTGTTTCTCTTTTTACCTGAATTGCTAACCAAATATCTGTTGTTGTATTTACAAGGTGGTTGTTGTCTTAGAAGAGAGGATGCTGAGGTTTGATGTATAGCCTTGTGGAAGGTGAGCCATCCTCAGAGTTGACTGAAGGGTACATTCCGATGAGAGTCACCTTGTCTTTAGGGTCTGCCTATTCTATCCTGAACACCTTCTTTTTAAAGGCTCTGATCAAAGCATAGACAAATGATCCTTCCCTTGAAAACTGTAACACAGCCTCTATGAGGCAGGACTGTTCAGACTGAACTGCAGCTAGGGGTAAAACAACTGGGAAAAAAGTGGGCAAACAAGCATGGGGAAGACCACCGATCAAGGCAATCCAAGGTACATGCATGGCTTGCTCTCCAGGCCTCTGAATCTGTCCCATTCCCTTGGACCTTGGGGTAAAAGGGATCTTGCTTGGGTCCCTCTACTCAGACAATGACATCTTTAACTCCATCCAAGCTACAGTCAATTAATGAGCAGTGAGGCCTCTGGGGCCCTAACCAAGGACCGGCTGGGGCCACCTTTGGCCTGCCTAAAGCCCACCTTCTAAAGCCTTCCAGGCCTAATGCCCTGCTACTTGTTGGAATTAGGTAGCTGTCTTAGACGACCTCAGAATCCAACACAATACCATCTGACATTCATGTTAGCAACAGAGTTACCATTTCCTTTCAGTCCTTCTGGAGCTATGACATCCCTTAGAAAGGGAGAATGTCTCCACACAGTCTTAAAGAGATTATACTGGAAATAAAAGAGATTTTGAGGAGACGAAGGTGCTGCAAAATAACTCTCAAGAAGTTGAAAGTGGAAGGAGGCACCTAGTAGAATCAGGGTATGGTGTGGAGAGTATCCAGGGGGATCTGGGAGCACAAAGGCAGCAGGAGGTCTGCATAGTGGCTGTGTACCTTGGTCCCTTTTTCTTTCCTTTGATTTACAACTAATCACACATCCATAGCCCCCACGACCACCACACCACCAAAAAGTGCCTCTGCACAGCATACCAAGACACTTGAGAGATCCATCCACCTGTGCACCTGAAGGCAGGTGGACTGGACCACAGAGGAGGTGGCAGAGCAAGGGGAGTGGCAGTGGAGCCAGTGGCTGCAGACACAGTGACAGCAGAGAAGGCAGCAGCTGGTCAGGCAGTGAGCTGGTGCATCCTTTCTGGCAGAAAAGGGGGATGAGAATGAAGGTGGTGAGTGGGGTTGGGGTGGTCTCTGTCCACATGAACTGTAACTGGAGGGACCACAGGGACTGGGGGAAGGGAAAGGGCAGGGAAGGAGGAAGACAAAGAGAACTGAAGGAGAGTGCCTTCTGCTGTCAGCCCTAGGAGGCAAGGGGACCACCCAGAACCTCTGGTACCCCGACTTGAGGGTCCTGCTACTGGTGGGCATGTGCAATGCCCCAAGCACTAAGGACACACCTCCCTGAGCCTCTTCCATCATCCTTTGCTTTTTATAATGTACACACTTGCAAGTCTTAGCAGTGAGTCAGCTCTCTTAAGAGAAGTGTTAATAGCACCCCTACTGAAAACAAAAGGCTTCCAATTACTAACCTGTTGAACTGTTAGAATCAAAGTAAACAAAGCCTTGCCTAAATAAGAGAGGTGTTTGCTACTTCAGGTGCAGGGGCAATGGCACATCTCATCAAACACCATGAGAAATCATGGTAATACAGTATCACAAAAGGAAAACAATGATTTTCAAGCAACAGAAGCCAAACACATAAAATACTGCACTCTAACTGACAAATAATTTAAAATAGCTGTTTTGGGAAAAGATTTAATGAGCTACAAGAAAACTCAGAAAGGTAATATTCAAGAATAAAATTAATGAACAGAAGGAGTACTGTACCAAAGAGACTATAATTCTAAAAAAAGAATGAAACAAATTCTGAAGCTGAAGAACTCAATGAGATGAAGAATGCATTGAAAATAGAGCCAATTGGATGGAAGAGAGAATCAGTGAGCTGGAAAATAGAAATATAGAAATGATTCAGGCATTTGAAGAGAGAAAACCAAGATCTTTAAGTATCTGCTCCACTAGAAAAGCCACCGTAAGAATGATGGTTATCCCAAAGGAAGAAGAGAGGCACAAGGGCACAGACAACATATGTAAAGAAGTAATAACCTTGCAAAAGAACTGGATATATGAGCCCATGAAGCTAATACCTTATTGTCTCAATGCAAAAGACCTTCTCCAAGACACATTACATTAAAACTGTTTAAAAGTCAACATAGGAAATTCACATCAGATATTTCTAAAATTCAAACTTTCTGCAGTATACACAAACTAGAGCCCCTTGCTTTAGAAGTCCAGAGTGACATTGTGTCTGGAGCTAATTTTGTTGTACATAAACCTGTAGCAATTTTTGCTGAAGAGAAGCAAATTATAGAACTAAAAGAAAAACAAATGCAAAAACATGCTTTAACAATGGAAAACACTTCCAATGAAATTCTAGATTCACAAGCAAGAGCCCATATCCAAATGAAACTTTGTCACACACTTCTCAGGTATGCCTGACAAGAAGCTTTTCGTGACTTTGATGAGGATGACAGTCTTCTAAAGAAAATGGAAGAAGAGCTCTTTGAAAATCTGGAATCACAGAAGAAACACAGCCAGTCTCCAAAGCAGAGTACAAGTTTTGTCACCAGCAGTTTGAATACAGAGATGGGCAAATCATAAGCCATGCCACTCCTCAGCTAGTCTTGGGGGTGCAAGGTCCCAACCTTCATTCAGACATGGAGGTGGTTTTGGTAGAGAAAAAAGTGGATGATAGTCATCAACGCCAGATACACAGACCAGCAACACCTCTCACCTGGTGAGTGAACCAGACCTTGTGCTGTCAGTGTCTATGACCAAAGAAATGAAGTTTATATAAACAAACCATATAACAATAGGACTTCAAATCAAAAGTGGAATTACCTGGAAAATATGAAAGCTTTTATGACCTTTCACAGGGCTGCCCTTGATAAAGAAATCACAGCAGTAAATGATGCTGGTATTTGTACATCTTTTGTGATTAAAGAGGAAAACCTTGATCAATCAGGATACTATTATCTCTCACTCACTGGAAAGACAAAAACATTGCTCTGCTTGGCATGTGGACCATCCATGAGAGCAGAGACAAGACTGAAACAATTCTTTCCAGGGCTGCCATTCCTCTGTGCTTCAAGCTCCAAGATCCAGAAGCCCTTCTCAGGATGGCCTTACAGGGTCATAAATATGGCCAAGGCTGATTTATCTTCTTAAGAGGCTAAAAACACTCTAAGTTATTGTGAAGAACGTCTGTTATCTTTACAGATGAAGATCTGTACATAAGTTGTATCTCATAGTGGTGTAGCAGCTACATACCAGAAGGCAGTGAAAATAATTGCATACAAAAATGGATGGATGGATATCAAAATGGAAAGTTAATTATGGCTGGAAAATTCCCCGTACTTCTTACAGAATGCATGGAACAACTTGGTCTTGCCAGAGCAGCTTCCAACATATATGCCAAAAATGGAACCACAATTCTTTCCTTGCGTGATTTGGTTTTATGGGCTCTAGATGAATCTTTTTTCCAGAGAGACTCTGAGAAACAAAAGAAAGAGGCAGGCTCTCTTTTGTTGGAACAAAAGAGACAACTGCTAAAAGTATAGAAGAAAACACAAGAATGAATGCAAAAACCAAATTATTTCCAAAGTCCGTGACATCTGATTTGGATGGTACAGGTAAGTCTCAGATAAGACCTCCATCCTTAGAAATCCCATTGCCATCTGGGTATCTTGTAGTGAACCATCTCTCTTTGAATGCTTTGCAAAAGGCATAAAAACTAGGAAAACAGAACTGGTTAAACAAAGACAAAATATGGGCTAATCTAGACACCATGAAACACAAAACGAGAGAGTTAAAAGGGTGGTGAGCAGCAGCATGTCATCTGGCAGACCAGAGGATGCAACTTACGCCTGGGGCAAAACTACTTCAGACTTACTGGAGGAGTGCTCCTCACTTCTCAGAATGGCCCACCCAGCCGAAGCACTGCCCTCCCCAGATGGAGAGTCAATTCACTCATGGGATGACATAGAGGGAGACACGGTCATCTGTGTGTCCACAGAACATGGCTTTATAACCGAGAAAGAGTTAAAGCAACTGATGGAGGTCAGAGCAACTTATGCCAGAATCTGAAGGCAGCAGGGCCCTCAAGCCACGGACATGATGGCATCACCCTCTGCAAAGCTACCATCTCCGGAGAGAAAATTTCCATCACCTACCTGTAAACAGAAGACTGTGATAGCAGGCTAATTATTTAGATTGCTGAAGACTCTGAATTTGGGAAAATCTACTTCTATAAAAGAAATCTGGGTAGTTTATTTAAAAATTAAGTCCTAAAATTTAGACTTCAAAATAACTGAATTTTTCGTGAGATTTTGAAGAATTACCACCACTGATAAATCAGCACAAATTATCTATAAATTCTTAAGGCATATCATAATCAAGAGCAGTGTTAGCTATAGGCATTTTGTATTCTAATAAAATCCATATACAAACTAGTTTTTGCCATCTACAGAGTGGCCTAATAAAATTGTATATATTTTGGGTATATGTTCATCTCCCCAACTATATGTAAGTGTCTGGAGGGCAGAGACCCTTGTTTTTATTTGCATGGGACAAAGCTCTGCCCACAAGGACTGAGTGATAATGTCCGGCAATCCACTGCCAGAGCAACAAGATGGGGAGCTGAGGCTCAGCTGCCTTCCCCTTGGGTGCTAGACCACAAACCGAAATCACAACAGTACAATGGGAACAGAGGGTCTGCTTTGTAGAATTTCATTTCAGTCAGCCATTTGGGAACTACAATCCTCAGAGTCAAATTACATTCAGTTATAGTTGAGTAGTCTTTTCTGCTTTTCAGAGGCAAGAAACACTTCTCAGGATTTTACAAATGAAATAAATGTCATGGTGTAAACTAGACATCTTATATTCCTAACATATATCTTTGATGATAATAGATTTTGGTTTCAAGTGCCAAGTTTCAAGAAATATCCAAACTTATGGGAAATTATTTATAAATGAATTGACAACATTTAAAACCTCCATACTCTATTATTAAGGAGCTCACCAACTGTTTTGATTCATATACTATTTGAGAATCTTTTGAAAAGCTATAAACTTACAAAATGCAGATACAAAAAATGTTTCTTAGACCATTTCATGGGGTTCACAGACCTGCCTGAAAAATATCTGTGAAATGTCAAGTAAAGCACTCCTGACATAAAAGAAGATATTTCTAATCTCCAAAATCTTTATGGTTTTAGGGACATAGCATCCACACTTCTCAATGGAAGATTTCAAAATACATGTCAGATGAAGCAGATTCTAACTTTCACTGTAGCAATATGCTATATTGTTACAATTTAAAACAACAAACTGTGGAAATATCATATCATCAAAAAAAAAAAAAGTCAACAATAAAGATTTTAAAGACAACCGGGGGAGGAAAAAAACCAGTAACCTACTAATGTACTCCCCTTAGGTTCTCAGCAGAAACTCTATAGGCTAGGAGAGAATGGAATGACTTATTCAAAATACTGGAAGATAAAAACTGCCAGCCAAGAATACACTGTCCAGCAAAGTTATCCTTCAGATATGAAGGAGAAATAAAGACTTTTCCAGAGAAACAAAAGCTGACAGGGTTCACCAACACTAGATCTGCTTTACAAGAAATGTTGAGAGGAGCTCTTCAAGCTGAAACAAAAAGACAAAAGTACACAAAACTCCGATTAAGGTGATAAATAGTCAGAATTCGAATACTGCAACTTTTTTAGAATAAAATATTCAACTCCTAACTATATAGCATAAAGGTTAAAAGAAAAGCACATTAAAAATAACTATAGCTACTACAACTTGGAAATGAAATCACAGCATGAAAAGAGATAATTTGTGATATCAAAAATATAAAAAGGGAAGTATAAAAGGATGGGATCTTTATAGTGAATAAAGATAAATTGCTATCAGCAGAAAAAGGACTATTTCATCTATGAGATATTTTATATAAATCTCATAGTAACCATAAAGCAAAAATCTACAGCAGTAACATAAAACATAAAAAATGAGGACACTGAGAAAATCACCAGGAAAAACCATCAACTTACAAAGGTAGATAGAAACTGAAGGAAAAAAAAACAATGGAGAGACAAAATAACCAGATGACAAAATATACAATGGCAGTAGTAAATCCTCACATATCAATAATCACCCTTCATGTAAACAGATTGAACCAATCAAAAGGCACAGAGTGGTTGGATGTATTAAAAAACAAGGAATGAGACCCAACTATATGCTGCCTACAAGAGACTCATTTAAGTTCTAAAGACACACATAGGCTCAAAATGAAAGGATGGAAGGTAATATTCCAACCCAAAGGAAAGAAAAAGAAGGGAGGCACAGCCATATTCATGTCAGACAGAAAGGACTTCAAGCCAAAAAGATAGACAATAAAGGTAATTGTGTAATGTTAAAGAGGTCAGTACATCAAGAAGATATAACAATCATAAATATATACTCTCCCAAAGCCCAGACACTGAAATATATTAAGCAATAACAGCCCTGAAGAGAGAAAAGATAATAATACAACAATTGTAGGGGACTTTAATACCTCATAATTAGCAATAGCCAAATTGTCCAGACAGAAAACTAACAAGGAAATGTTGGCACTGAACCATATTTTATACCAATGGGCTTAACAGACCTTTGCAGAACATTCCATCCAACATCAGTACAATACACATTCTTCTCAAGTGCACACGCAATGCTCTCTAGTACAGAACACTTGATAGGCCACAAAACAAATCCCAGCAAATTTAAGAAGGTTAAAATTATACAGTCTTCTCTGACTACTGTGGTATGAAAGCAGAAATCAGTAATGGGAGGAAAGTGAGAAGATCTACAAATATGTGGAAACTAAATGACACACTTCTAAACAATCACTGGGTCAAAGAGGAAATCAAAAGGGAAATAAAAAATTATCTTGAAACAAATGCAAATTAAAATATAACATATCAAATATTATGGGATAGAGCAAAAGCACTTTTGAAGAAAAATTTACAGCAATAAATTCATATATTAAGAAATCAGATCCTTAATAAACAACCTAACTTTTCACCTCTAGGAACTTGAAAAATAATAAATTAAGCTCAAAGTTAGTAGAAGGAAGGAAACAATAAGGATCAGAGCAGAAAAAAAATGAAATTGAGACCAGAAAAACAATAAAAAGGATCAACAAAACCAAGAGTTGGTTCTTCAAAGAGATAAGAAAAATTGACAAACCTTTAGCTAGACTAAGAAAAATAGAAGACTGAAAAAAATAAAATTAGAAATGTAAGAAGAGACATTACAACTGAAACTATAGAAATACACGGAATCATAAGAGACTACTGTGAACAATTATATGATAACAAATTAGCCTAGAAGAAATGAATACATTTCTAGAAACATACAACCTACCAAGACCAAATCGGGAAGAAAAAGAAAATCTGAACAGATCAATAACAACAAAAGAGGTTGAATCACTAATCAGCAAATTCCAGGACCAAGTGGCTGGAGAATTCTACCACACATTTAAAGATGAATTAACACCAATTCTTCTCAAACTCTTCCAAAATATCAAGGAGGAGGCAACACTTCCAAAATCATTCTATGAGGCCCGCATTACTTTAATACCAAAATCAGATAAGGATACTACAAAAAAAGAAAGTTATAGATCAATATCCCTGATGAATACAGATGTAAAAATTATCAATAAATATTAGCAAACTGAATTCAAGAACACATTAAAGGGATTATACACCACAACCAAGTGGGATTTATCCCTGGAATGTGAGAATGGTTCAACATACACAAATCAATAAATGTAATTACTGGAAGTGAAAGGTGTCTCAGAAGACGGTGTCATTATTTTTCTTCTTAACTCTGATTTATAATGCCAAAACGACAGATTCCTGGCCAAGCAAGGAATGCATGCTAGGAAGAGTAGAAAAAAATGTTTGAATGACAAAGATTACCAGTCAGAGGGTTACACATGGAGTTTGAAGGACAGAGGAAAAAAAGGCTCAAAAGAAACTTCTCAGTCACATAAATGGAAGTTAACATGAATGCCATGGAAAGAAGATTCAGAGTGGGAGTAAGAGAAGCTCAGTAATTCTAAGAAAATAACAGAGAACCAGACTGGGACTAATACTTAAGGCTTAACTATTCATATTTCAATGCACAAGCAAGTACAATGTAATTGCTTACTTTAAAACAAGCAGGTTGTCCCAGGCTGGGTTGCTCAGGAAACAGTCCCTGAGGTGGGAAGATTATTTAGGAACTTTATTTAGAGAGTGCCCTCGGTAAATTAATACGTGTGGTTGGGAAGGGAAGAAACAGAACTGAGCAGAGGGAGGGGTGGGGTTCCAAGGCTGCCTCAATGCCGTGCCCCGGCATCCCTGCTGAGGAGTTCACGTGATGCCCTTGAGAGCTGTCCTGAGCTGGGGCAAGAGGGCCCGGCCTTTTATCCCCACATCAGTCAGTCACTGGGCACAGGCCACCCTGGAAGGGGCATGGCCTTGAGACGTGGGGCCTCTCCCTTCAGCTGAGACAGTCCCAGCAGAGGCCAACGGGTGAAGACCAGCTTCTGTGGGATTCTCAGTAGCTAGAATAATAATTCCTATATATTTTTAAATAAATATTTTTATTTTAGAATAGCTTGAGATTTACAGAAAAATTGCAGTTAGTACAGTTCCTGTATATCTCCCGTCCAGTTATCCCTGTTGTTAACATCTGTGTCACTGTCACATTTGTCACAACTAATGAAACAATATTGATACATTACTACTAAACTCTGTACCTCATTTAGATTCCATTCCTTTTTCCTTTTTGTTCCAGGATCCCACCCTGGATACCACATTAACGTACATCCCAATCATGTGTCCTTAAAGCTTTTCTGGCTGTGACAGTTTCTCAGACTTTCCTTGGTTTTAATGACCTTGACATTTTTTGAGAACTACGTCTCAGATATATTGTAGAATGTCTCTCAATTTGAGTTTGGTTGATTGGGGGTAATTTTTTTATTCCTGGAGTGGACTGGGTGACATGTCAGGGCATCTACCACACAGATAAATACAATTTCCTACATGTTCTTGGGAAAATAGAACTGCTTTAAGCAATGAAATGGCATATGTTTTTCAATATAAACAGCTCTGACAAAAATGGACACATAGTATCACTGTGTTCCAAAACTGCAAATGTATGGAATCCACAAGGACAGCACACAGCATATGGAGAGGATGAAAGGAGAGTGAGAGCACTGCTGTCTGTGGCAGCAGGATAGGAACGTCAGGCTAAAGGGAAGAGCTGGAGGATGTTTTCCTAAATCAGATGATAAAAATGTCACAGAGGCAAGATGTACTGTTGATGTATTACTTCAACTACTTAGACATGTGTTCTAAATCTCTACAACAATCTTAGAATTTAATAGATGCTTGACTTGCCTTCCTAACAATTTCATTTTTCAAAAAGTTCAAGATGGAATGAAGTGCTAACACCAGACTCAAGTCTCAGCAACAAGGAAGATTTTGTTGGTGATGTTTGTATGATAGAAATCTTTCAACAGACATATGAAATAAAATGTGGTCTTTGCCTTCCTGAAAATGAAAAAAAGGGATCATGTCATCCTAGAATCTGCATTGGTAGGGTGGTGGGGGGGAGGACCTTTGGTCATAATAGGCATGCAATTGAGGCTTTAGGAAAACAAACTTCAAAAAGTTCACAATAATATAAATCTAACCCCAAGGCCTGAGGCAATAAAGAGGACTATGTTGTTTTTTTAATTGTGGAACTCTGAAATATTAAACTGGGCACTATAGTAATTACCTGCAGAAGCCAGTATTATCCAACATGGAGTTTTCTATGAGTCTATATTTTGCAGAGATGCATACAAAGATGAAAGAAGGGCCCCAACCATATGAAGCTATGCAAACCCTGTAAGAAAGGGACAGAAGGCAGCAGTCCAGAAGGAGCTCAGGATTGCTAAATGATAAGAACCACTGGAAGGGCTTTGAAAATACACACACAGTTTGAAGCAAGAAGATGAAGGAAAGGATAAGCTGACTGCTTAGAGAAGATCCTGTTAAGTGATAACAGAGAAAAGGCAGAGCTACTCAATTGCTTCTTTTTTCTCCAGCAAGGAACATGATCTTCAAGCTGTGAAGGGTACAGCAGATATCACAGAGAATAAATTGAAGCCCAGCCTAAATAAGGAGTCAGAGAGAACCGTATACAGGCTTTGCAGACTGAATAAAAGATTGTAGGCTTCAGAAACACTGCCTCTCATCTCAGGGAAACAGTAAGTAGGGTGGGTGCCAGAAATCTAAACCAGGCAAAAATACAGATATTCTAAAAGGAGAAAAAAATGGATTATGGAATCTGTAGAGTGAGCGAGCTTAGCATTACTTTCTGCAATATTCTAGAATGCATAGCACATAAACATTGGTGAGTTAATCATTAAGACAGTCTAACTTCGTATTCTTTTCTGATAGAGCTAAAAGGTAGGCAGCATATAACAATACCAGGCACAATTTTTTTTTCAACATGGTATTTTGCAAAGATGCTCATAATATGCATTTTGAACAAGACAGAGAGATGTTGCCCAGTTTGTAAACTGGTTAGAGGGACAAACTGCTGGCCACACAACTGCTTTCAAATATCTGTCAGTGGATCCATGTCCACCATAGAGGAAGGCCTCTAAGTCTATTTATAGCTCTGTACATACTCTTGTCTTATTCAATACCTTTTTTGAGGTGCATATGAAGACAGTATAAGGTATGATAGAATATTATGCAAAGATTAGAAATCCATAGAAGAAAAAAATATAAGATTCTTAAAATCAGTAATGAGAATGATTCAGATAAGTAAATTGAAAGCAGTTAGTACTAATCAGTATTACTGAAAATGTGGGAAAATGCTATCCTAGTGCACATTGGCTGGAAATACATTGGTAGGACTATTTGGAGGACAATTTTGGTATTTGTCATCAAGATTTTAAATGCACATACTTTGAAGCAGCAATTCTGCTCCAGATATCCAGACTAGAAAAAGTTCCATACATGTACCCACAGAATCATGTACAAGATGTTTATTACAGCAGTGCTTTAGTAACAAAACTGAAAACAATCTTAATGTTTATCAACAAGGAGAACTTAAATAAATAGTACACATCTCTACAATGGAACACTAGATTAAAAGACAAGTGATATTTGTAAATGCTGACATGGAAAGAACTCTAAAGTATATTATGAAGTGAAAAGGTCAAATTTCAGAAAAACAAGTACAACCTGATACTCCACAAACTGAACCCTTTCCAAGAGTAAATAAGTGGATATGAAAAAGTCTTGAAGAATATATTCAAGCTGAGTTGGGGGAATATCTCCGGACAGGTATGGGGTTGGAGGAGGGGCCAAAGGGGATGTTCACTTAACCTACCGTGTTTGGTTTTATACAATGTTAATGTACTAACATATTACCTAGAAAATTAAAAATAAATGAAAAGACCTCTTTTTAAAAATATTTTTTAAATAAAGAAAGGGCTCCCGGGCACTAGTCTGAAGACATGTATCTTTGTCCTGGCTCTGAACTTGCTTCTAAGTAACATCCCTGCTCTGAGCTTCAGCAACCCCACCTGTAAGCGAGAATAAACACTGCTCTGAGCCTGATAATGAAATGGGAAAACACAAACAATAAGGTTTTACAAACTTCACAGTACTCTAAAATTCCTTATACCTAAGGTATATCCAAGTTGGAGTTTCAGGGGACCAAAGTTAGGAGGGAAAGCTAATAAATTGAATGATCGAAACAAGGTCCAAATTATTTTAATGAATTGGAACAATGGGCCTCAACCAACCAGAATATTGGAATAGACATGAGTGCAAAGTTTTATTTCTGGGTGCAAAAGGTGAACTGCATGAGTGCAGGATATAAGAAACCTAGTGTTAGAACCATTATTGTAAAACTTTTTAGAAGCCATTGTATGATGATGGAGATGCTAAAAATGGAACACAATTTCAAGCCATTTTAAGAGAAGGTTTGGGAAGTGAAAAGTGATCAAGTTGTCCACTGGGTCACACACCAAAATTGACAGGTCTAAGCTGGTTGACCATTTAGAAACAATGAAATGTATTATACAGGAACATACTAGATGTCTCTGAACTTCCCTCCATCAAATGCCATAAAATTAAGCATTAAAATGATTTCAATAATTTTCACTATTACTCCTACTATATTGTAAGCTCCTTGAGAGCAAACACCACATAACATATTTCTTCATTCCCCATAAAACATGGAGAAGAGCTAGGCATGTAAAAGGCATTTAGTAAATACTGAACATAGTGAAACAATTTTTTAAAACCAAGATAATGCAGTTCCTTTATCTGTCATTCTAAAGATCAGTGATATAATTCTGCAAAAGTAGATGTAGGGAAGTGGGTTGAACTATACTGCCAGTTGATTTTTTTATTTATTACCTTTATAAGACTTCATTTTCTAGGGATGTTCTTTTCTTCTTTTTCTTCCTAAACAGAGTGCAGTGAAAATTTCAGTTGATTCATTACTGTATCACACTAGCAAAGGTTTTATGTGCAGAGGATTTTATGTTACAAGTGGCAGAAATGACTAGAACATCTGTTAGAATAAGAGGGGAAATTATCCATCAATCAGAAGCAACTGGGAAAACAGCTATTTAAACAAGGAAACCCTTTGTAGAGTTTTATGAGAATTCAGATACATACAATTTTTCTCTGAAAAAAAAAAAGATCCACTGAGGGATTTTAGCCTTCTTACAGTTGTGGTGCTCTTGAGGGAGGCAATATATCCTTTGGAATATGTGGAAAGGCAGGAGCAGTATCTATTATTTTGTGTTGTTTCTATGAATCCTTCTTTAACATTTAACTGTGGTTTGCCTCAGGACCAGCCAATATACTTTTAAAAAAGGATGTATGTATATACGACCCAGTCCCCTCTTGGTCTGAAATGGAATCCCAAATACATGATTTTTTAGAGCTTTTCATGATGCATGGCCAGGACTGAAAAGAACTTAGCTATAGCTATCAAAAATAAATTTTGAAATCCTAATGATCAATTTCTCCTACTGTAATATTTTGAAACATTACCTTGCTTTAATTAATCAGTGATGTGGGTTTGAGATGAAAACAAAAGGAAATATATTCCATCCTTTGGGTTAGTGAGATGAGAAAATAAGATATGGGCCTGTGTGGCAGAGGAGATGGAGGTATTATTCAGGATCCTGGCAGGGAACTCATAAGAACATTCTACTGGAGTCATTGAGGAGCATTTAAAAGAAGCTATTTACAAGATGTGGAGAGAGAGAAGGAAAACCACCAGGGCTGGGAAAGTGCCCCCCAGGGCTAACCATAGAGAAGCCCATTAGGCCTGGAGGAACGGGAGAAAGGAGTGGTAGCCCACTGTAGGACAGGGCCACCCAACATGGGCCTTTCAGGAGAGAAACTACCTGCAACCCAGCCAGGAGGGAGCTGGGGGACTAAATGCCCAACCCCCCCTCTCTGCTACCTTCCCATGTCCTGCAGCCCTTCCTGCTGGCCAAACCCATCTGGAGACAGAGGGCAAAGAAGGTGGTTGGTGCAGTCCACATAGGTCAGCCTCCATGGGCACAGTGCAGGGTGGAGAATAGTGGAAGTTTGGTGTGGGGTAAAGTAGAGAATTTCCAGAATCACTCACCTGGCCTTAGACAATTTACATATCCTACTGCAGCTTCCCACAACCTCTAGGGCAAGGGGTGGAGGGAGGTCATTTTCTCCTCCCCTCCTTTGTGTAATTGGTGTGGTGCCTGTCAGTCACCAGGGACCCGCCTGCGGAATTCCTCCCAGAAGGGATGGTGGGGAAGCTAGCTAGCTCATGCCATGACTGCAGGGGACAGAGAGCAGCAAGCGGGCTTTTGCTAGCAGGTACCAGTAAGAAAGGAGAGAGCACGCTGCTGATGGAGCCTGGCCTCACTGTGAGCAATAAAAAGGGTTTCTCCCAATCTATTCTTTCCCTAGACTTATTTTGGTTTCACTGGTTTATTCGCCCTGGGTGAGGAACACGCACGCGTCCCCTGGAACTACAGTTGGATTTAGAGGAGTAAATGGAGAATATCTAGCATATGCAACCCCATGGGTACCTCAACTCCTTCATTTGTTTGAAATTTTTATTTTATTAATTGTAGTAAATCTTGGCAAACTTTCTAGTTGTTAAATTTGGAGAAGCTTCCACATTCAGAACCCTGGCTTTCCAAGATAGAAGACAGAATCTTGTTTGCCCAGCCTCTCATATAAACTAGCTTATCAGTGCATAACCCAGAGTATGTAAATTAGACATATCTAAACACAGCAGATTCTTGCTTGAATAAGGGAGCTTTGCACAGAGGATGTGAATTTTTTTGCTTCTGAGGATAATAGGAGGCTAGACTGGCTTTCAGGGTCAGCAGAGGTTACAATTGACCTCCCAAGCCTGGAACAATACCAACACAGCACAATTCCAGAGGGTATCATTCACAGTATGGTGTGTTCTGCACACAAACAGCATTAATGCTGGTGGCATGTAGTTTTGGTAAAGCCAAATTCCTATAATCATCTAGTTCACTATAGCATCTAGTGAATCATCTAGTTCACTACAGCTCAGTGCTTATAGCAGTTTTCTCAGCAGGCTAGTTCTAAAGTTTGAGACCTTGTTTCTGGAAGTTTATCTTCCAGCCTGATTCTTTAGCCTTCCCAACAATTTTATGAGCTACACAAAACCTTTGTAATAAATTACTATAGTCAGCTTCCAGTGCTTTTGACTGTGGACCCTGAAATATATAATACTACTATTTTCATATACATTCTTATTTTGTATTCTCATATTTACCTAAATTAGACACTTAGCAGGACATGGCCAACTGAAAGACAGAATAAGAAGCATTCTGCTTCTTTCTATCTTACTCTGCTTTCTATCTGGTGCAAGAAATGATGTTTGTGCACATATTTGCATTTTCAAAACACACAGTAGATTGAAATTGAGACCTTAAGAAACCTGGATGTAATTTGTTCTGTAAAATGCCTCCAGTTTGTAAATAATTAAGCATTGCAGTGGAAATCATTTTTCAAGCATCCTTGTTCTATCACGTCTGATATGTGCTAAAGTAACTTGATTAGAAAAATACAAACCTAAGAGAACCCAATTATTCAAGCTCTTGCTTTGCTAACAGTATACCACATGATCTTGAGCTAGACCTTTAATTTCTCCAAGACTCCTTTCTGGATCCAGAAATGAAAGGCCCCAAAATATATGATCCTTGATGTTCCTTTGAGCTCTAAAGTGCTATGATTACATATCTTTTTAAAAATCTTTCTGTATTTTAGGTCTGGAGGGACCACAGATTTTGCAAAGCAATTCAGATGTAGAACTCTTGATCCAATAAGAACAGTTTGACCCTTGACAGGGAAAATCATGCCCTATTGTTTTTATAACCAGCAAGTCATTCAAACACTAAATAAAAAATTCCCATTTAGTCCTTAAACATTACATGGCCTGTGTACTAATTAGTGGTCCGTTATCTCTCAGAGAAAAGTGAAAGCCTGACAAAATAGATTTTAAAATAGATGCTGGACTTCTAATAAGACAGGACAGGAAGTTCATATTTTGGCATTGCTGTTCTTCCCCCAGACACATGGCAAAGACAGAAAAAGTATACAAAAAGAAACAAAAATGATATTACAGATGTTAAGGGGGAAAATACTGCTGTCTCTATGGACTGGAAAAAATAATAGAATGCTGAAGAATGGGTTGGGCTGAAGCCATGAACCTGCTGGTCTCCAGGTCCAGAATTAGATGGTGGTGGCTGGATGACTATGAGTTAACTCTACTTGAGACAAAAGACCTGAATAAGGGTCACTGCCTTAGCCAGAAGCCACCTGAGCTATGAAGTTAGGAGAGTCTGTCTATCTAGAGAGGTAAGAGGAGATCCAGCCTTGAAACCAAGAGAACTGGAGTTGAGATACCTCTGACATCACCATGGCCAAGAGCCCTGAACTGCCTTAATAGCATCTGGTTTTGAAGTGGAATTCCAGGAGACCAAGTAAATAGATAATCACAAAACAAGTGATTTAGAGAGATAGAGAAGTAATAAAGAAAAAAAGCAGACTGAAAACAAAGAACAAAAAAGTTTCAATTCAAAATAAGCTTGCAGACCAAAATGTTAGGATCCATGAAATCTAATCCTTAAAAATATTTCAATAAAATATGAATCAGAACATGAATTCACTGCAGAAAGAAATTAGTTTTAATGAACAGTATAACAAATTAGTTAAAACAAGGAAGCTCAAAGAGATAAATAAAAGAGTAAGTTATAAAAAGTACTTGTCATTATGGAACAAAACCAGGCATAAATGAAGCAAGAACAGATGGGTATGCAAAATAACCAAATAGAACACTTGAAATTTAAAAGGTAGCCTTTGTATTTTTTAAAATGCTTAATAGATTAAATGGACTCTAGTAAAGGAAGCACTGGTGACTGGGAAGATTAAACTGAGGCATTCATCCCAAACTCAACACACAGAGACAGAGTTCAAATATACAAAAGTGGTTGCATGTATGTAACATGAATCCCAGAAAAAAAGAGAATGAAAGGAATGACAAAGAAGCAACAGAAGTTGCTTAACATAAAAGCAATGGCTGAAAAATCTCCAGAGAAAAAGACATAACTCCCTAGATTGAAATTCACTCTTGGTAACAAAAGAATAAATAAAAATAAACTCTTCCCTAGGAACATTGTAATGAGACTTAGAACATAAAGGATAAAAGGAAATCTTAAATGCGCCAGAAAGAAATCACAGATTATCCAAAAAAAAGGAACCATCAGACATCTCAAGAGCAACATTAAATAAAACAATGGAGAAAGCAGTCTTCAAAGGGCTGAATGAACAAAACTCTCAACTTAGACTGTTACACCCAGCTAAACCACAATTTGAGTGGTGGAGAAAAATAAAGATATTTTCAGACACACAAAACTAAAACTGTAATCCTGAGCCCCCAGTGACAGAATCTTTGCTTTACCAACCATGCTTCCCACCTGCCCTTTCTTCAGCAGTTCTTCACTCCTAGACCATCCCCAGCTCATTTTCTCCCCTGCATATGCCAAGCTTGGTGCCCTGATCTTGCCCACATTATTAACACCTTCTCCAGTCTCTCTCTTCCTCACTTTACTCTTTCCCTCATCCATCCCAGATCTCCTTATCCCCATGGTTTGTGTGCCAAGCAACTGCATTCTCCTGCACCCCATTCCCTAAACCAGGCAGCCACACATTTGAGGCCTAATTTCTGCTCTCTCCTTTCCTAGCACTGCAACCTGTTTGACCTAAGACTGGAAGCAGAAAAATGCTGCTCCATCATCCTTCATACATTGGGTTTGTGCAATGGGTGGAGTGGAGGTAAAACATAGGAGTGTCAGGGAGAAAAAGAGGAGCTCTGGGTCACTGTCAGAGATGAAACTAAGATTTTTGTGGGTTTTCAGCACATGGGTCTCAAATCAGGAGCAGCTAATACATTAACACTTTAGTTTCCTTACAATATTGGATAATAGGGCTTAGTGACTAAGAATCACTCTCATTTGTGCTGTGAAATGGCCATAGTAAAGGATCCTCCCACACAGGAGTGTTTGATCAAAGGCCTGATCTTTCCCCAGCTCACCATGACAGGCAAGTCTCCCTGTCAAAGACTCAATTCTCTGTCAGTCAAGTACCTTGATCTGTATTCTGCATGCAGGAGCGCCTTGGCTTAGCATGTGTGTCTTCTTTTCAGTTTCTGGAGTTTGCATGTTGTTTTGAGGGTGGTGTTTGTCCATGGAAGTTTTTGCAAGTAATAAAGAACTGTTTTATTTCATACCTGGTGGCCTTTTGACCAATTTAACATCTTATTAACACCACCTAACAACTTTTAAAGAGGCTTCACAGAAACAAAATTAAAGCCACTTCTGATGACTTCGGCACAATTAAATGTCATTTCCCCAAAGCATCCCAGAAGTACAGAGCAAAAAGTCTCCAAATATGATAGGAAGTGACAGATTTTTTTAATTGATGAGAAATATAGGGAGTAGATAACATCTTAAAAAACCAAGTAATATGAGAGTTCTAGTTTAAGAATAAGAGATTAAAATATGCACCATGTCTCAGCAGATTTTTCACATAAAGTATCCTTTTATGGCATTTATTATTTCTCTCTTTTTTTATTACAAAGAACTTACAGAAAAGGGCAGAGAAAAAATTGGTTTTTTTGGCATTGCTCTAGATACAGGCACAATTAACTTCTGGAATCTACTATTTTTAGCCTGATTTTTTTCTTTACTATATAATTACTAGTTTAATATATCACAAAATTTTCTTACGACTTTAGCATTACTACAATATAACATTATTTTATGATTACATAGTATTCTACTGTGTGAATGTATCATAATTTGCTTAACCAATTCTCTTTTTGGTTATTTGGCTGTTTCCAATTTCTCAGTATGATCAATAATGTTACAATAAACACCCTTCAAAATGCATTTTTGCACATCTTGGATTATCTGTTAAGGTAACTTCTGAAACTTTTTTTCCTCCTGAAAGCTAGAGTACCTGACTTGAGAGAGAACTTTTAAGTGCCAATTTTTCTTCTAGCTCAGGTTGTCCCAGGAGTGTTGTTGACTTTGTTTCACAGTGGTGTCAAGTGCTGGAAGTCTTGATATTAGTAGCTAGATAGACTACATCATTCTCAATAGACAGACTCATGATTAGTAAACTCTTCATTTCCATTTTGAAAGCTTACAATGGTTTTTGCCATTCTATTCAAACCAATTTAAAAAAATCCTGGACTGATTCATATTCATTTTTGGTGCAGCTGAAATTAATTTTGATGTGTTTAAAATGCGTTTGAAAACCATTCCCTGGGAACTGTTATTTTTGGAGTTTTAGTAGCTGTTTCTGTGCTGCCCAATGTCAATTTATTGTTAAGTTTATCAGATCTGTAGTGTACATCTTAATTAACTTCATGGTTGAGCCAAGCAGAATTCTGCAGTACTTAATTGAAATTTTGAAGAAATTTGATGGGCATCCTAACATACAGTTCAGTCCTATTTAACATGAGGCAGAAAAAAGACATATTTGGCTCACAAAATTGCTGCCCTTACATCAGCAGCCACTTGAATCCCAGCAGGCAGAAAATGAAGTCACTTTGGACCAAAGCCTAAGAATACAATGACTTCAGAACATAAAATCTTCATTTGGGGAGGAGTTCATAAAAGTCATCCTAATAAGAAGTAGAATTTCAACTTCCCTGGACATTAGTGAAACTGCTTATGTTCAAATAGCCAAAAAGCAGGAGTCGGGGAAGTGGGTAGAGAGGATAGAGTTTTCTTCTGTTTATCTATTTCACTTCGTTGTTTTTTCTTTATTGGTGTTTTTTGATAGTACAGTATCTAAATGCATAATCATGGGATACAATAGTTCTCATAATTTTATCACCATTAAAAGAGAGGGAAAGAAATGCTGGTTTATCCCAGTTGACCTAATTTCTGATAAATAATGGCTTATTTCCTTATTGATTAACCATGGCTTAAACCTGATTGATTAAACTAAAATTTTTTTTCTGAATATAAATAACAGTGTTCAGGTTGTCTTGGGTTTCCAAGGTGCAGCAGCTGAAAAGTAAGCTTATGGCCGATGACCAAAGCAACATATCTTAAGGAAAGTCAGATTTTCTGACTGCAAACAAATAGCTGAGGAAAATAGGCACAATGAAAGCAGAGAATTTTCAAGTCAATGCTGCATATTTTTAGCAGTCCTGTCCCCAGAAGAGTTATAATCAGTTTTTAACAAAGGCCAATTCGAAAGCAGCAGTGTAGAACCTGATGTTCACAGCACCTTTCATATCATGGCTTATTTCCTTATAAACCTCTATCGCACCATTTATAAAAATTAGATAATGCTGCCTCACTTATTAATAGTTTGCTTGAGTTTAAACTAAAAGGATGCCAGAGAAGGAAAGAGAAGCCTTTAGAAGGGCTGGGGGAGGAAACAGAGGCTGCACTGAGAGCTCAAGAGGCCTCAGGGCACCATTCCAACTACACCCTCTTGTGCATCACCTGAGCCAGAGCAGCCTGTGGGGAGCAGAGAGACACAAGAATAAACACTCCCTTGTGTTCTCTGTGCCAGAAAGAAGAAAATCATGTGATCTCTCACACTCCATTTGTAACTCTAAGTACATTAAAGTTGGGAAACTGGGGAAAATGCCTGGGGTCGATGGAACTGGTGATGCTCTGACTATGAGAAGGAAGAACAGAATCAGGACCTAGTAAGATGAGTCTGGGCTTATTGCCAAGGCTGCACAGGATACAAGGATGGACTGGGCTTCTCCTGGGTAATATGGGCAGTAAGTCACCAGTTGACAGGGCCCTGTTCCCTGACTCAGCACATAGAAAATAGGAAGCATGGGGAGGGGAGAAGGTCCACGGGGTTTTATACACCAAAAACAATAATAAAAACACTAGCACTTTAGAGTTTACAAAGCACTTTCTTGTCTTTTTCTCATCTTTATTTCATGGACTCCTCACAATTCCCCACAATGGGTGAACTCTTAAGAGAAATGCCGAAAATAGTGTGCAATTCCCAGGTTTCCAGGGAAAGGCTCAGTAAGCGGTTCTAAAACAGTCATTGCAAAAACAGGTTCCAAGGGAGTAGTTAGCACACATTTGTGTGTAGTTCTGGGGACTTGTTGCACTGCTGAGCTCACTCCATAGGCCAGTTTTATTTTGCTCCCTTAGGGGTGTTTAGATAGAATGTTCCACCAGTTACAGAGAAGAGCATGTGTAGGCTAGTCCTACCCAGAGTGTGGTAAAGAGCCATCAGAGGGGACAGGGAAGACCTTGCTTTGTACAAGCCTTCATTTCTCTCCCAGGTGGACATACAACATTTCCGGAAGGAGAGAACACTATTTATACATTTTCCAGGCAAGTAAGGCTGGCATCCCCAAATGGGTTGAGTCAGTGATCGAGACCAAACTCTCTCCCATACTTCAGATTTCCAAGCATGATTTGGCCCTGGGAAAGAGGGCTTCACATTGATACAATAACCCTCATGAAGTTTCACAAGCAGTCTACAACTTCCAATGTCTAGTCTTGCCTTCAGTATCACAGCTCCATGTGTAAGTAGCACAAATCTACTCCAATGGCTCTTCAGTGTTACCATCCACAGCCAAGTTGCAGTGTTTCCTAGAGCCAGTTTTGGCTTTGCTACCATTGTGAGAGCCCGTGACCCTAAATGATCCTGGACCATGGATACAGCACCATCAGCAATGGATCCAGCAGAGGCTATTTTAAGCATTCACTCATTCATGGAGGCATAGGGGAGTCAGTTTTAGGGGATGGGGGTGGCATTCAGTCTCTCTCAGCTCAGCTTGAGTAAGTCCACATTTGGCCTCACAGCCTTGGGGTTAAATGAGAAAGTTCTTGGGGCTGCTGGGAATGGGCCAAGAGGTCCCCAAGCCTTACAGTTACGTCAACTGAATGCTAACTTGAGGTTTGGTAAGGAAACAACAACTGCTGGTGACCCTAGAAGGCCAAGTGGGCAGCAAACAGAGCTTCAGAAGGTTCTGTCTCAGGTCCTCCTTAGCAGCTGTGTTACACGGTGGAATGTCTCTGGACTCTTCACTGTTCTAGATGTCACCTCTGTCATCCATAAGCACTGACAAGGAGAGTATCCAGGGAAGGTGATTCAACAGGGGAGAAGAAATAAAGGCAAAGAAAAAGTTGGAGAACAAGCAATTTAAGGGAATGCAGGGAAGAGTAGGAGCTGCACACCCTCTCTATTTGATGCAGAATCTGATTTACACTATTGGCATCCCACCCTTTAACCAAACTTCTTAACAAAGATTTATGCATTAATAGGTAGGTGTCCTTATTTGCAATTCATAGATGGAGACATGAAGAGTAGGGACAAAGTGCCCTTGCCCCAAAACACACAGTGAAATAGAGATTTCCCCAGCCCTTCATTCATCCTCTAGACTTTGGAGACGAAAATGCCTGTCAATTTGGCCTTAACCACCTTATGTTCTTGGAAACCTTTCCCTCAATGAGTGCTAAGATGCAATCTGCTGTTGCTGTTTTGCACATTTCTTAATTAGAGAGCGTTGTACCATTGTTTTTCCAGAGTTGTACAGAAGCATCAGCATAATGAAAATCAATTATAGAATCTAAGAGATGGAAGCAACTTTTGAGATGACTGAGCTCAATCTCCTCATTTTCTATATTAGGAGACTAAGTGCAGTCCAAGGTAAAGAGGTTTACCAAAATCATATGCTGGACATGGAAGGCTCGGACTTTCCTGCAGGAAGCTCTCTACTCCAGTCTTTAAAGGCATAGATTTGTTTCTTTTTTAATACACATTCAAAGTATTTAACATTCTCAGAGCATTCCAAATGAGTAAACAATAGCAAAGAGCTCGATGTGATCCAAAGCACCGATTTCTGGTGTTTCTTCTAGGGTGTTTTCAGCTTTCAATCTGTTAACCATAAGGAACATTGAATTTAGCAAAGTACATTGAATTTTTCTAGGCAACATGCTAAAAACAGCTGAAAGCAATTAAATACTAATCAATTTTACCCTGTCTGATGCAGAGTGGAAAAAATGTTCCAGAGGTCTCTCCACCCTGAGATGTTCTTGGCAATGGGTCTCTGTGCTGTGCACCCCCCTCCCATCTTTCTTAGTCATATACACTCAGGGAGAAGAGATCTGGCCCACTCCCTTCAGACCTGAGAAGAGCAGAACCCAGCCCAGAATTTTCCCTTGAAATAAACATTCATCCTGGGAAGAGAAGGCTGTAGTGTCTGGGACAATGCACAGCACAGTTGTGAGAACAGGAGGGACTCAGCAAGGCAGTGAAGTTAAGCCACATCTATCCATCCTTTGTTAACACTTCAGGGACTGACCAAGCGTCTCTGTTACCTTTACTCCGAATGCTTTCTCCCCAAGTCCCACCTTCTTCGAAGAGAAGTTAGTAACATTATAAATAGGGAAGGGTAAAGGGACATAAGGGGAGCTTAAGCTTCTGTAACACTACTCAAACTGGTAAAATGATGACACCAGAAGACTGACATGTTAGGTATATGTAATTTAATACTTAGAACAGCTATTTAAAAAGCTATGCAAAAAGATATACTCAAAATCACAGCAGATAAATCAAAGTGGAATTCTAAAAAAATGTTCACATAATCTACAGGAAGGCTAGAAATGAAAATCAGAGAGAAAAATCAGAAAATAAAAAATAAAATGGTGTAGCTCCAGGAGAAGGGGGTTGCCGGCCCAGCGCAAGTTCGCTATGAACTCGCTAAGACCAAAGGAAGACAAGGGTGAGAGGTTGCGGATGAAAGGGTTTATTCTCACAGCTCAGTCTCTCCTCGCTTGGAACCGGTGCTCGGCTCTCTTTCCCCATTCTCTCTGGGCCATACTACGGCCCTGGGCACAACTCTGTGTGGGCGGGTCCCCGGTGAGTGGCAGCCACCTGGCCAATCACCTACAGGAGGGAGGAGAGAATGGGTGCTTACTCTCCACCCCTACCCTGGGCTGGCAATTCCGTGACTGACCAGCGGCGCTCCAGCTGGTAAACAGCCCATAAATAAGCAAGCATGCTCTTATATACACAATGGGCACTATTAAGGCCAGGCAGGAATCCTGGTCAGAAAGTTCCATTTTCCCCACAAATGGAAATAATAAAAAGGGCTCAGGAGCCCAGACAAGTGAACATACCTGCACACAAATGCGAAGCGACCACTGCCATCTGTCCGCAGTCCCAGTCCCACCACTGCCATACTCACGGGTCTGGCCCTGCTGGACCCGGGCATTGTCCACCACTCATCGGATGGGGGGAGGCGAGGAATGGCTTACAAAGTAAACTTGACTGCACAAATGACCATGGCCTCCCTCAGCAAGGCTGAAATAGTCCACTTGCCTCACACGTTCACGGCAATGTCCTTACAGTACTGCCAGCTGCTGAGTGACTACAGGCCACCCTGGGCTATGCCCAGGAAGGTGGGAATAGTGGGGTGCCTCTAGCAAATCACTGAGCCACCATTGAGAGCTGGGGGAAGTGATGAGAGCCGCCTCCACTGAGACATCATCATGCTGGAGGACTGCTTAGGGGGACTTGGCTGATACAGAACAGATGCCAGATCCCAACCACCTTGTTGGCTTTGAAAGGTTTTCCATTTTTTGCAAGTGGAGAAGTTACAGTTCCTCTCTTCTGTACAAATGAAACATGTTTCAAAATGGTAACAGTTTTTTTTTTTAAAGCCCTCAAGGTTCACTAGGTTCTGAACTTGCAGAAAAGACTGCAGTTGGTTATTTACATTTTAAGCAGTTAGGAACTATTTTTTAAAAAATACTGATTAAACAGATGCACCTAAAAGTTATCTATCTTAAAATAAACTGTAGTTTGCCTCCAAAATACCAGTGTCTCACTTGAAAGTTCTCTGTTAAATATATTTATGTAACACAAATTTTTCCTTGTTCCTTTTCATAAGCCATTAAAACTCTAAGGATTTTGTTTTTAATGAATACTGATAGCATGCTTTATTTTATTTTATTTTATTTTATTGCTTTTTACTTACAGCCATATTTACTTTACTTACTTTATAGCCATACAGTATAGATTCTGCATACTGTAAGTTCTTTTTTGCTTAAGCATTTACATTACTATTAGTGCTTTGAAGTCAATTTAAAGATATACCTGTTATAAACACAGAAGAAAGAGCAACAAACAAAACGGCAATTTTTATTCTAAAGCTGTAAGTAGATTTCAGTTCTGTTTATTGTAAATTGATCAAAAAAATCTGGAAAAAGTGACTAAAACTGTTTTCATCTTAGTACATAATTATTACTTGATATAATAAAGCTTATTTTCATTAACAAAAATTTTTTTAAATAAAATTAAATGGAAGACTTAGGCTCTAATATATTAATAATTCTACTTAATGCAAATAATCTAAATGCACCAATAAAAAGACAGAGATTGGCAGACTGGATTTAAAAACATGACCCAACTGTGTGCTGCCTACAAGAAACTCACTTCAAATATAATTATATAGGCAGATTAAAAGTATGGAAAAGGATGTATGTTGCAAACATTAATCAAAGGAAAGCAAAATATCTATATTAATAACAAAGTAGACATCAGAACAAAGAAACTAGAGAGATGGACATTATATAATAATAAGAGTCAATCCACCAAGAAGATATAGCAATCCTAAATGTTCTGCACCACACAACAGAGCTGCAAAATACATGAATGAACACTGATAGAACTAAAAGAAGAAATAGAGGAATTTTGAAGGAAGGAACAGCAGAGTTGAATCACTAGAGGACTGGAGCCCAGAGAACATGACAGGAATGGAGAAGAGTACAAAGAGGCTCTACTCTGCACAGATGGGCTGGTCTGGGCCCAGTGAGAGACAGGGTCTGCTAGCTAAGATGGGGCCGGGATTCTGGCAAAGTGTTGTATCATTTCGGGAGGCATACCATCGAACTTTTTTTTACTTTATAAATAAGTAATGTTATTAGAAAAAAATACATTGTGCACAGTAGCTTGAAACATGGCTACACAGATCACTTCAAATAACAGACTCTGCCATAAATGTTTAGAACTTCATGCACTAAAAGTTTCACATGACATTTTGGAAGTAGGGATGAGAATAACTGCTCCCACCATCTCTCCCATGGTGGTCTTCTTCGGCTATGATTCCCAGGTTGAGATTTCATCCAAATGGGGGAAGGCTGTCAAGGTGCCCAAGCGCTATCAGACCACCAAGCTGGACCTCAGAGGAATCTAGGCTTGGTAGCAACATCAGTTACCCAACTGGCCAATCCTGAATCTGGTCCAAGGTTTTCCCATGTTTAAATTAAGCAGCTATTTTCTTGTAGGTATTTAAAAAATAATTTATTTTTACTGCTTGATTTTCATTTTTTTAAATAATTATTTTTAATATACCTTTTCTTGTTTTCACAGTGTATATATAAGCTGTATGTTGAGCAACTATGACTGTGACCATCAGAATCCAATGTTAAATGTTTTGTTTCCCAAGTCTCCTTTAAACTTTATCCAGTGGGAAAACTTTTTTACTCCCACTGGTTAATATCCCAGCAGTTCCCATGTCTTTTTTTTTTGCCAACTCTCAAGTAAAGTAAAAGACAGTCTTATAGTCTTTTATGTGCAAACTCAGTCTTAATTTGGTAATTTGAATGTCAAATCCTAGATATTATTCACCTCTTCAATCTTCTCCCCCACCCCTGGCCAAGGCCTCTATTTGACAGCTGCCTGCCTTCCAGAAACAGTATGGCTGGCTTCTGCTTTCTCCACTAACCTCCTCCTTCACTTGCTATCTGCTGCTCAAAGTCCTTGCAGAATTAAAAAAAAAAAAGGGTAGGTACTTCAGGGGAAGGAGATGTAATGCTGCCAGGACAGTATTTCCTGGCTGGTGGCTGAGAGCACCATGAGCCAAGTAGATCAAACCTGACTTCCTACAGGGCACGTCAGTCAAGCATTTCTAGTCTGTGGTCACTGATGACTCCTTTGACAGCCCCCAAGAAGCCAGCATTTCTCCTCTAGCTTCTTGCTGGAGTTTGTCTGGGCCACGCAATCAGAAGTACCCAAGATGATCTGACCAGACTCCAGTTCTCCTTCTCCCAAGTGGCCCACATCTGGTCCACGGAAACATCACACCTTCCTTATTCCCAAAACTCTGGGAGTGCAGCCCAATACTAACACAGCCACTTCCACCCTGTCTGAGGTGGAAATCAGTTGCCTTTGATGTACATCCCCTAACTGCAGAGAACACCTTCCATAGCTCTCCGTGTGGTCCCAAGGAAGCTTGTAAAACTAGGCTTGAGGAGAAGGCAGTGCCCCCTTCCCTCGGGTCTCTGGCACAGCACCAGAACTCTCCTAAGCGATCCTCCCCCAGTCATCCTCTCCTGCCACACTCTGACTCATTTAAATATCATTGATCTGGCTAAAGGGTTCACAAACCATGGAATCAGTTTTCCACAATATCCTTTGTAAATTCCCATGTGGAGTCTGTCTTACACTAACGTTGGTAACGTATCTATTGTATACTATATTGCAGCCTCAGTCAAAACTGTGGTTGGAAACCACTTTCTAACATCCTGCTGTATTTATTTGAGAGACTACCTTCTATTTAAGGAAAATGATATTGGCTTTACATTTATGGTAGACAGTTTATTATTTAATGTATCTAATTATAGAGTGAGTTGATTTTTCAAAATATTAAGTACTGAAATACAAGGAATACATAGATAAGGCTAAAAACACAGAAATCATATATAATAGTCATCACAGACTATAAATCAAAGGTATTTTGTAGAGATTAATTTGGTAGAAGTGAGGAGAATACACTGGAGGAAGGAGAAACTGTAGTTTTACATGAATCCTGAAAATACACACAAAACATAATCATAACGAAGACTTAGATTACAGGAGACACTTGCAAGCAGAAACCTACTGAGTTACAGTACAACACAGACTGCAGGGGACTATTATGTCCTTTGTTTGTCATGTTCTCCAACCTTTGAGGAGACTGACCAATCTCTCCCCAATGAATATACAATAAAAGCAGTACATTCAAAGGGGCCTTGTTCCTTAGCCACAGGGGATTGATCCAGGGTAGAAAATTATCTATATTTGGCTAATTATACTCCCTCCTGAGGAATTTGGAATTAGGACCAAGAGATGACACCTGTTTGACTGTCCCTTCAAGGAAGGATTCATTATTAGTGTGCTGGCAAATTATATCTCTGAGTTTGTAAAGCAGACAAGCCCTCATCTCAGAGCCTGAGAAGTTACCCAAGTCACAGAAACGCATTAGCAAAAAAGCAGAATTCTGATTTTTACATTTACAATGAGAAATTTAAGGGTACAACAAACTAGGTACTTTGGTGTACAGATCAATGTGTGTTCCATCACTATAGGCTAATCTACATAAGCAGCCAAATTATTAGAAAGATCCTTGAAATCAGGAAAAGGGATGCTAACTGGGCAATTACCCAAGGCCTGTTATCCAAACCACAGTGAGTTACAAGACACCTCCCTCGCCTCCAGGGGGAATGCCAACCTTGAGGGTCAGACGCTGTCTGTGTTCTTTGGATCTAGATGGGTTTTACTCCAGCCTGTGCTGAAAAAAACTCATTGGCTCTACCTTTCTTTACAGTGCCAGTGCCAGCTAACCCCTTTTTAAATTGGCATTTTGTTTTTTAAATATTTACCATGTGATAGGATGAATAAGGGGTCCCTGAAAGATATCCACATCCAAATCCCGATAATCTGGGAATGTTATCTTATAGGGCAAGAGGGGTTTATGCAGCACTGGTTACATTAGATGTCTTGTGATGGGAAATTATCCTGAATTATCTAGGAAGGACTTAAATGCCACCACAAGTGTCCTTATAAGAACAGGGAGGTTTGATGCACAGACAGAAGACAAGAAGGCAGCCTGACTCCAGGAGGCAGAGACTGAAGGGAGCACAAGTCATGGAGTGGCGGCAGCCGCTCGGTGCTGGAGGAGGCAAGAAACAAATTCTCTCCTAGAGCCTCCGGAGGCAGCATGGCTCTGTAGTGAGAATGGCCTTGCTAATACCTTGACTTTGGCCCAGTGATACTGATTTTGGACTTCTGGCTTTCAAAATTGTGAGAAAATAAATTTCTGTTGTTTTAAGCCACCAAGTCTGAGGTCATTTTACAGCAGCCACAAGAAGTGAACACACCAATGCCTAGTTTCAGCTGGAGAGTCACCCTTTCTCTTACAGGTGACTTTACATGCCTGAATTCTGATTCATTATGTGTGTGATGCCGTATGTGTAACAGAAACTGACTTTAGCTACCATAAGCAGAAAAGGGAATTTGTAATTAGTGTCGAGGGGAGAGTCATGGAGCCAAAAGGCAGAAATGCCCCTGGATCTCAGGAACACACAGAAGCAGGCAAACTGGCAATCCTCTTCCACAGTCTCACATCGCTGCTCCTTTCTGAGCATCTCTGCTTCATAGCGCCTCTCGCCGCAGTTAGGTTTTCTCTGGTCCTCAGCTTGCATAGCAGATAACTGTTTCCTCCGACGGCGCTCAGCTGTAAATTGTGTCTCTTTAGCGTTAAGTGAAGAAGTTAGATACCATGCTCTGAGAGCTCCTTCTGACTCTGAAATTTTTTTTTACTGAAATGAAATCAACATACAACATCCTATCAGTGTCAGGTATACATCACATTGATATTTTCATACATTATGAAGTGATCCCCACAATAAGTCTAGTTACCACCTGTCACCATACCAAGTTAATACAATATTATTGAATATATTTCCTGTGCTGTACATGCCCATGACTTATTTTATAACTGGAAGTTTGTACCTCTTAAGTTTGATGGCATTTTATTAGGAGTCCCATGTGCTAGGTGATGGGAGGGGCCCCGAAGAGTGGAAAGCAAAGAACAGTAGGTGCTGGGGTCCTACAGGGAAGGTGGCTGCAGAGTAAGGCTCAGTGTGCAGAGCTGGGGTCTCCTAAGGGACCTGGTGAGATCATGGGCTTGGCCAAACCGGACAAGACATTTGATAGATGGTATAAATGGGGCTTCACTTTGACATTCTACCTTTAAGCTGGCTCTATGCACTTAAACCCTGATGGCTGACAGAAACTCCAGCTAGGTTGATGCTTACCTCTAATTAGCATCAATTATTTAGCCCAAAACATTGCTAATGTCCTGCTCTAGACACATTGACTTAGTGATCTCATTCCTGTCCATGCCATCAAGCACCTTCCCTCACTCCAGCCCAGAACAGCCTCCTGAGCTTCTGCCTTACACAACCAACTGTTTAGCAGGAACCTGAAGGTCTCAACGTCTCCTCAAAATCAACATGCCAAAAACTCACCTTCATTCTCAATCATTCAACAACATAAGTAAGCACTTACTATGTGATGGACACCATACTTGTGATGTAAATAAGGAGTAAAGAAGATAGAGTCTCTCCCACCTTAAAAATGCTAAGCAGTCAAACAGGCAATTATAATATTGAATGGAAAGTGGTCATTATTCCAACAGAAGACTGGGTTTTAGAATTGGTGAGAATGAACCCTCAAATATATAGACTGTATGAAACTTTTGCTTTACTGTTGTTGGCTTAAAGGATACAGCTGTCAGCAAAAGAATATGAGATAACAACAAGACATGCTTGGTAAGCACAAATTTTTGGCTCTCCTCTAGTCCCTACTGACCCATACCCTCTGGTGGTACAAAGGCCAGACTGGGCTGGGAGTTGAGAGGTGGGGTCCTATTAAGGTATAGAATGTTATGAACTCAGGCCCTTGGGCACATTACCCTGCACCTTTAGCTTAATTACCTGCATTGGTTATGATTCCTGTTTGTTCTGTTTTTCTTGACACTAGAGTTCAAGGTATACCTTCTTACTCAGCTGCAAATACCATTTGCATTATCCAGAGGCTATATAATAATAAATAGACTCTACACAGTGTCCACAGCATTGTTGCTTTTAAGGAAGTCACACTTAGCCTGAGGGCATGGAGGATCATTTAACTACTACACCACAGGCCTAGAAGGATTAAATGTGACCTTATTAAAGGGTGATTCAAAAGGGAGGCCCTACCTCAGGCTTAAAGGTTAGGGAAGAATTCCTGGAAGAAATATCTCTATGCTCTGAAATACCAGGGAAAATTGTACAGATGCCTTAGAGTGGTACACAGTTTCCTGGAGACTTGCCCGTGTTTTTCCAATATTGACCTTAGTCCAGCACAGTGTGAAGCCCCCCAATTTCTCTGATGCCTTGATTTACATTGCTATCCTCACTCTCAGTGGCCCTCAAAATCCCCAGCTTTCTTCTGTTCTTGAATGCCCTGCCCTGCTGCTGAGTTCCTACTGTCTCGTGGTTGTCATGCCCACATACAACCTGGTTGAATCCTCGTCTTGACAATGGGTCTCAGCCCTGAGCAAGTTCTCTCTTGGTGAGACTGAAAAATGACAGTGGGATGTTCTTGGGGTGAAAGGGTTTATACTCAATTTTATTCCCATGGTGGCAGGTCAAGCACAAGAATCCCATTTGCCTCAGAGCAAGTCTGATGCAGCAAGCCAGTCTTTGCCTCTGGGCGTCTTGGGGCCGAAGCCGTCTCAGTCTCTGGTCTTTGGTGTCACCACCGCTCTAGTTTCTGCTCTCCTGCAGCCATGCAGCCCAGAGCTCTTTATATAGAGTCAGTAATAATGTACTGCCCACACGTGTGCAGTGACCAAGCCGACCAGGGTCAGGTGAGAATCCTGGCCATAGGAATTTCCATTTTCCCCCAGTTCTCATCTTTACTCCTCAACTTAGCAGTTGTGGGACATTATGCAGTGCCTGGTTTCTCATTTGTATCATTTCCCCCAAGAGTATAGGCAAATCAGACTACCAAAGGACTCTTGTTCCAGAAACAAATTAATTAGGGCTCAGTGCATTTATTGGTCTGTCCCTCACTTGTTCCCCTTCAAAAGTGGTTCTCAAGTGAAGCTTCCCATCAGAATCACATGAGGTTTTAAAAACTAGTGAAGTCCCTAGAGTTCTTATTTAATTGGTATGCAATGCAGCCTGAGCAACAGTTTTTAAATCTCCCAGGTGATTATAATATGCAGCAAAGTTTGAGAACCATGAAGCCCTATTCAAGGCTGCTGGGCTCAGGACACAGAAGCTGTGAGCTGATAATCTGTGGCCCCACACATGCACCCCATGCACCCCACCCTGAACTGCCAGGCATGTGCCTTGTCCATCCGTTCCCACTAGCCCTGCATTGGCCCACATGGAATTGTCTATGCTTTACTCTTGACTTGGAACAATGTTATTGATTCTTCCTCTCAATTCGGAGCCTATTCAGTTTTGTCAACCACCTTCCCACCCACTCTGTTCTACCCAAGTGCAACCTGACAACAAAGGTTTCCCCAGCAAAGGACTGTGAACCTGCTTATAGTGTTCTCCTATATATTAGTTTATTGAAGCTGTAGCAATTTACCACACACTTACTGACCTGACACAATACCTACTTATTCTCTTACAGCTCTGGACTGGGCTCCAGTGAGCTGTAAGCAAGGTGTAGGAAATGATGTAATCTTTTCTGGGGGCCCTAGGAAAGAATCCATTCCCTGGCCTTTCCAGCTACTAGAAGCTGTCTGCATTCCTTGGCTTGCAGTCCCTTCCCCCATTTTCAAAGCCCATACATAGCCCAGCATCTTATAATCAAACTCTCTCTCTGACCTTACCTACATCATCACATCTCCTACTCCCTAGTGATTTGCACTGGGCCAACTTGGATAATCCAGGACTATCTTCCTATTTCAAGGTCTTTAACAATCATATCTACAAAATTTCTTTTGCCATGTACAACAATATATTCTCATGTTTCAGCAATAAGGTTGGACATCTTTGAGGGGCTATTATTCTACATATGACACTCTCTTTGAGGTAACTATCATCTTTGTGATCTGTGAGCTTTAAAATATCTAGAGGTTTGAGATTCCCTAGAAGATGGCGATATTATAAAAGGACTTCTGTTCCAGTAAAATAACAAGGTTGGATTAGATCAGTATGGTGGGGGTGGTGGTAGTAATGGTGATTTTGCCTCTCAGGGTTGTAGAGAAAATGGAAGTTCCAATTGCCAGGGTGCTCACCTGACCCTAATCTACTTGCCCATAGTGCATGTGCAGTGATGTAGCTGGCCTACTGCATAGGCGCATGCTTACACACATGTTGGCAATGAGCCATTATTTTCTGTGTTGCTATATAAAGATCCCTGTCCAGTGCTCTGCACAGAGGCAGAGGCAAATTGCGAATTGCGGACTTTCTGTATTCGAACATGATTCCAGTGCTAGACCTGCCCTGGTAAGAATAAAGCTTGGTATAAGACCTTTTATCCTCAATATTCTGTTGTCTTTATACAGTCTCACTGAATCCAGAGCGAACTTGCTCAGAGCTAAAACCCTCCAGTGACAAGAGGTTATTTCACAATGTCTAGAGACATTTCTAGTTGTTACAACTGGTGGAGGATGAGGGAGTGCGCTACTGGTATTTGGAAGGTAGAGGCCAGGGATTCTGCTAAACATCTTAAAACAGTCCCTAAAGCAAAGCATTATCTGGCCCAAAATGTCAATATGACCCCCGAAGTGCCTTGTTTGAGAAACACTGCTTTTTGCCATTACTACTCAAATTGTGGTGTGAAAACCAGCTTTTTAGAAATGCAGAATCTCAGACTTCAGGCTCAGAATCTTCATTTTAACAAAATTCCCATGTGATTCCTATACATATTGAAGTTTTGAGAACCTTCGCAATCCTGGCTGCATATCAGGAAAACCTAGGATGCTTAAAAAAAAAAAAAAAAGAAAACACTGACACTTCAGTCAAACCACAGACCAATTAAATCAGAACCTCTGGGGGTTTAATCCAGGCATGAATATTTGTTAAAAGCACTGCAGGTAATCAGGAAAGAAGAACAATCCCATATGAACAGTTTAAACTCACAATTAATGAAACTAGAAAAAGAAGAACAAATGAGACCCAAAGTCAGTAGAAAGAGGGACATAATAAAGATTAAAGCATAAATTAATAAAATCGAGAAGAATGAAACAATAGAAAGAATCAATGAAAGCAGGAGTTGGTTCTTTGAGAAAACAAACAAAATAGATAAACCCATAGTCAGACTTATCAAGAAAGAAAAGAGAGTCTACACACATAAACAGGATCAGAAATGAGAAAGGAAAAATCACTATGGACACCACAGAAATACAAAGAATTAGAGAATACTATGAAAAATTATATGCTAAAAAACTGGATAACCTAGAAGAAATGGACAACTTTCTAGAAAAATACAATTTCCAAGGCTAACCCCTCAAGAAACTGAAAATCTGAACAGACCAATTACCAGAAATGAAATTGAATTGGTAATCAAAAACTACCTAAGAACAAAACGCCTGGACAAGATGGCTTCATCACCTAATTTTATCAAACATTTAGTGAAGACATAATACCCATCCTCCTTAAAATTTTCCAAAAAGTAGAAGAGGAGGGAATACTTCCAAACTCATTCTATGAAGCCAGCATCACTTTAATACCAAAACCAGGCAAAGACACCACGAAAAAAGAAAATTACAGACCAATATTCTTGATGAACATAGATGCAAAAATACTCAACAAAATATTAGCAAACTGAATTCAAAAATACATCAAAAAGATCATCCATCATGATCAAGTAGGATTTATTCCAGGGATGCAAGGATGGTACAACATTCGAAAATCCATCAACATCATCCACCACATCAACAAAAAGAAAGACAAAAACCACATGATCATCTCCATAGATGCTGAAAAAGCATTTGACAAAATTCAACATCCATTCATGATAAAAACTCTCAACAAAATGGGTATAGAGAGCAAATACCTCAACATAATAAAGGCCATATGTGACAAACCCACAGCCAACATCATATTTAATAGCAAGAAGCTGAAAGCTTTTCCTTTAAGATCCGGAACAAAACAAGGATGCTCACTCTCCCCACTTTAATTCAAAATAGTTCTGCAGGTCCTAGCCATGGCAATCAGACAACACAAAGAAATAAAAGGCATCCAGATTGTCAAGGAAGAAGTTAAACTCTCCCTGTTTGCAGATGACATGATATTGTACATAAAAAACACTAAAGAATCCACTCCAAAACTAAACATTCAGATCTAATACCAGAATTCAGCAAAGTTGCAGGATACAAAATTAATACACAGAAATCTGTTGCATTCCTATACACTAATGATGAACTAGCAGAAAGAGAAATCAGTAAAACAATTCCATTCACAATTGCACCAAAAAGAATAAAATACCTAGGAATAAACCTAACCAAGGAAATAAAAGACCTATCCTCTGAAAACTACAAGACACTCATGAGAGAAATTAAGATACCAATATATGGAAACACATCTTGTGCTCATGGAAAGTAATAATTAATATTGTCAAAATGGCCATTCTGCCTAAAGCAATCTACAGATTCAATGCAATCCCTATCAAAATACCAACCGCATTCTTCAACAAACTAGAGAAAATAGTTCTAAAATACATATGGAACCACAAAAGACCCTGAATAGCCAAAGCAATTCCGAGAAGGAAGAATAATGCTGGGAGGATTATGCTCCCCACCTTCAAGCTCTACTACAAAGCCACAGTAAACAAGATAATTTGGTACTGGCACAAGAACAGACCCATAAACCAATGGAACAGAATAGAGAGTCCAGATATAAACCCAAGCATATATGGTCAATTAATATATGATAAAGGAGCCATGGATATACAATGGGGAAGTGATAGTCTCCTCAACATCTGGTGTTGGCAAACCTGGACCGCTACATGCAAGAGAATGAAACTGGATTAATGTCTAACCCCATCAGTAAACTCAGAATGGATCAAAGATCTGAATGTTAAGTCATGAAACCATAAAAGTCTTAGAAGAAAACATAGGCAAAAATCTCAAATATAAACATGAACAACTTTTTCCTGAATGCATCTCCTTGGGCAAGAGAAACAAAAGCAAAAATGAACAAATGGGATTACATCAAGCTTAAAAGCATCTGTACAGCAAAGGACACCATCAGCAGAACAAAAAGGCATCCTACAATATGGGAAAATATATTTGTAAATGACATATCTGACAGGGGGTTAACATCCAAAATATATAAAGAACTCATATACCTCAACACCAAAAAGCAAATAACTTGATTAAAAAGTGGGCAGAGGATATAAACAAACACTTCTCCAAAGAAGAAATTCACATGGCCAACAGACACATGAAAATATGCTCCACATCACTAATTATCAAGCAAATGTAAATTAAAACCACAATGAGATATCATCTCACACCAGTTAGGATGGCCAACACAGAAAAGACTAGGAACAACAAATGCTGGTGAGGATGCAGAGAAAGGGGAACCCTCCTTCGCTGCTGATGGGAATGTAAGCTAGTTCAACCATTGTGGAAAGCAATATGGAGGTTCCTCAAAAACTAAAAATATAAATACCATTTGACCTGGAAATTCCACTCTTAGGAATGTACCCAAATAAAACAACTTCTCGGATTTAAAAAGACATATGCACCCCTATGTTCATTGCAGCATTATTTACAATAGCCAAGATATGGAAGCAACCTAAGTGTCCATCAGTAGATGAGTGGATAAAGAAGGGGTGGTACATATACACAATGGAATACTATTCAGCCATAAGAAAAAAACAAATCCTACCATTTGCAACAACATGGATAGAGCTAGAGGGTATTATGCTCCATGAAGTCAGTCAGGCAGAAAAAGACAAATACCAAATGATTTCCCTCATTTGTGGAGTATAATAACAAAGCAAAATGGAAGGAACAAAATAGCAGCAGACTAACAGACTCCAAGGGACTAGTGGTAACCAAAAGGGAGGGGAGGGAGTCCCTGGGTGGGAAGGGAGGGAGGATGGGATTGTGGGGTTTCATGATTGGTGCACATGGTGTGTGTGGGGTCACGGGGAAGACAGTGTAGCACAAAGAAGACAAGTAGGGACTCTGTGGCATCTTACTACACTGATGGACAGTGACTGCAATGGGGTATAGGGGGAATTCAATAATATGGGTGAATGTAGTAACCATATTATTTTTCTTGTGAAACCTTCATAAGAGTGTATATTAATGATAACTTAATTTTAAAAAAAGCACTGCAGGTATTTCTAATGTGCAACCAAGATTGAGAACCTCTGCTTTATGATGGCTAAAGTTTTACTGTTCAAAGCATGGTTGGTAGACAAACAGGATTAGCATTACCTAGAAACTTTCTAGAAGTGCAGTATCTTAGTCCCCACCCCAGACCTCCCCAATCAGCACCTGCATTTTAACAACTGCAGGTGACTTGTATTCACATAAAAACTTAAGAAGCACTGCGATATTCTTTCCAGCCTCAATTAGTGTTGTACAGAAAAACAAAACCAATAGGATGTGTGTGTGTGTGTGTGTGTGTGTGTGTGTGTGTGTGTGTGTGTGTGTTTAAAGACATTTATTATAACGAATTGGTTCACATGATTATGGAGACTGACAAGTCCCAAGATCTTCAGGGTGAGTCAGGAAGCTAGTGATGGTCCAATCAGTCTGAGGGACAAATAACCAGTGGTGCAGTTTCTGTCTGAAGGCCAGCAGGCTCCAGAGACAGGAAAAGCCTATGTTTCAGTTCAAGTCTGAAGGCAGGAAAAGCTGATGCCCCAGTTCAAAGGCAGTTAGGCAGGAAGGATTCTCTTATTCAGGGAAAGGTCAGCCTTTTTGTTCTATTCAGACCTTCAACTGATGGGATGAGGCCCACCCACATTAGGGAGGAGGGAGGGCAATCTAATTTAAACAGTCTACTGATTTAATGTTAATCTCCTCCAGAAAGATGCTTGACCAAGTATGTGGGCACCCTGTGGTCAACTCAAGTTGACACATAAAATTAATCATCGCGAAAAAAAAAAAAAAAAGAAACCTCATGAAAGTAGTACTATAGCACTGTCCTAAGAAGCATAGTGAACAGTGAGTGTGTGGGACTCATTAACTCTGAGCAAACTAGGAGTGATATCTCTCAGTACAAGACACCACTAGATGGACAGACAGAGGGTCATCTGTTCATTCGTTGCAACCATCACTGAGCCGTGTGCTATTTGACAGATAAAAGAAATCCTGCCAGGTTAAATATAAATAAATAAATAAACTTTATGTATATATAAAAAAAAAACTAACCATCATACCACTCTAGAAATTCTACTTCCTTTCAAAATATTATATATATAAGTTTCACTGAGGCTTCTCACTGTATCCCTACCTGGAAGAACACTATTCAAAATCTTGTTTGAACAATGGTCTTCTGTTTCAAAATACTGCATCTTGCATGACTATATTTAGCTGTGCTGTTCATAGGTAACCATTGTCTTTCAAGCAAGTCACAACTTGTTAGCATCCAAGAAAAAGGATTTTTAAACAAAATAATGTATGGAAAAGCACTCTCCCTTGAGAAGGGTGTGGTTAGCAGGGAGAAACTTGGCTACAACTTCTTTTGGAAAGTGGGGTCTCTAACAGAGACACATCCATATCATGCCAGAAGAAGCAGACAAATGAGTCACAGAGCAAAGAGAGGTGGGAGAGGGGCTGGTGATACTGGCTGAGTTGGAATGAAGGGCTGCAGGAGCTGTTACAGGTCTGAATTCCCAGCGGCAGTATAGCCTGTGTCATCCAAGCCTCAAAGCGTGAGCAACCCATCTCCACCTTTTCATCTAAACAGGATAAGAATAATAGAATGAGCTGGGGAGAAGGAGCAACATGTTCATCTCCTAGAAAAATACAAAAAAAAAAAGAAGAGAGAGGCAAATTGAGGTTTTTAAATATTACCTAATTTAATTTTTGAAGTAGAAATTATTATATCCATTTCACAGAGGTTACAAATTGAGGCTTTGAGATAATAAGCTATTTGCCCAAGGCCCTAGAGATAGAATCGGGTTAAAACTTAAACAGTTTTCTCTAATTGTTCATTATGCTGAAGGCGACTGTTACTCAGGTAATCGAGTTGAGGTGAGGTCATTAGGTCTAATCTAATATGACCAGTGTCGTATATAAAGGGAAAATGCAGAGACAGACACACATAAAAGGAAGATGGTGTGAGCCTAAGGAGAAGATGGCCATTAATAACCATCCCCCACGGCCGTCAGGGGAACAACCCTGCCAACACCTGGATTTCAGACTTCCATTCTCCAGAATAGTGAAAGAATAAGTTTCTGTTGTTGAAGCCACCAAGTTTGAGGTAATTTGTTACAGCAGTATCTTGCCAATGGGTTTCAGCCCTGGACAAGTTCACTGTGGATTCAATGAGATCAAAGAAATGATAGTAGAATATCCTTGGGGTGAAAGGGTTATACCCAACTTTATTCCCATAGTGGCATGTCAATCATTAGAATCCCATCCACTCAGAGCGAGTCTGCACGCAGCAAGCCTGTCTCCGCCTCTGAGCCTCTCTGCCCCCGCAGCCATCTCAGTCTCTGTCCCCTGCTCTGCTCTCCTGCAGCCTGCAGCCATGCCACCATGTCGCCCAGAGCACTGGGCAGGGCTCTTTATATAGAGTCAATAACAATGTATTGCCCACATGTGTGTAGTGAGCAAGTCAACCAAGGCCAGGTGAGAATCCTGGCCACAGGAACCTTCACTTTATCCACAAGCAGCCCTAGTAAAATGATACAGTGACTCTAAGTAAGGATTTAATCAAGAAAACAAAAACCACACCAGGTAGTTTTTACAGAAAGAATTTAACTGAAGAAACTGGCTAAGCAGGTATTGGGGTGAAAGGTAAAGGGGAGCAGTGACATGACACAGAACTGCAGGTAGAACTACCATGAGTAGGGCTCCAGGTAAGGGAAGAAGGTGGGCTGACCAGAATCCAGAAGATTGGAAAAGGGGCCCTGCTGAGTTGGGGCCCAGACTTGGGGGCTGCCTGTCAGCATTGATGTCTCTGGCACTCAGAGAAGAGACTCAGCAAGCTGCAACTAAGGAGAGGGAGCTAAGCTGGCTGGGGCTGCTACCTCCAAGGGGTTCTGTGAGGATGGCTTGGAAGTGAAAAAAATAGAAACTGAGCCAATTGTCAATGTCAAGATTGAGAACCTTTTCTGGAGTGACACCAACAGAAACAGGAAGCAAAAGAGTCCTGGGAATCTTCTTCAGCCTCGGTCTCCTTTCAGCATCCCCTATTGTCAGGGCACCCCAGGGAGCCAGCTGGCCAAGGAGAAGTGTGGTGTGATGGTACCTCCCTATTAGAAAGTTCTAGGTGACCTTCCTTCAAGAGGATCCTGCTCAGCAACCCTTCTTTGGCTCTATTACCAGTCACCCTGGGATTTGGCAATGCTTACTTGCACCATCTGATATACCAGAACTAAAAAATTTCCAACAATTTATTAGTTATCACATTACTCCTGTCCTCAAAAACCTTTGCTAACTCACTGTTGTCTCTATAACCCTATTTTCTGTCTTGCCAAGACCCTCAGCCCTGACCAGCGATGATCTCACACATTCTATGAAATGCCCTTTCTTGTTCTCTGTGTTGACAACTCCCCACACCCTCCATAAGCCCTTTCTTCAGCTCATCCCCTTCAATCCCAGAGGTTGAGATCATTTGTCACAAAGAAAATGAGCTATCAGACAGGAAGCCCTCAAGTTGTCTTCCGTCTTCCTCTAACCTACCTACAATGGCCCTAACTTTCCTCCTTCCTGCTTGTCCCAGAGAAAGAGCTCTCAGTCCTCCTGCCCCAGGCTAACCTCCTCACCTGTGTGGGCCTCCCCCTGAGCCCCTCTTGCATCCCCACAGGCCTTGCTATCTTGTCTATATTTCTGTAATCTCACCCTCTCCCAGAGCTACTTCCTCTCCACCTAGAAATACATCCATGTCTGCTCCCATCTGAAAAAAGGCTTCCCCAAGCTCAGCTTCCTTTCCACACTCTATCCACACCCCCTTCACCCCTCACTTTTCAGTCGCTCCTCCACCGTGAACTCTGGCACCTGTCACTGTTGCTCACATAAACACCTTCCACTGAGTTCAGCTATGGCCAAATAACCAGTCTTCGTGTGTTCTCTTACCTCACCTCTTTGCAGATTTTATGATTTTTTTTCTTGGTTTAAAATGTATACACAGTCACACGGCTGGATATAGAGGGCATTATGCTAAGTGAAATAAGTCAAACAGAGAAAGACAAATAGTGTATGATTTCATATATACATGGAATCTAAAAATGCAAAAAACAAATGATCAAACAAAACAGAAACAGACTTATAAGCACAAAACTGATGATTGCCATATGGGAAAGTGGGGTGGGAGAATGGACAAAATAGGTGAAGGGGATAAAGAGGTACAAGCTTCCAATTATAAAATAAGTCACAGGGATGAAAGTACAGCATATGAAAAATAGTCAATAATATTGTAGTTTCTTTTTGTATGGTGACAGATGGTAACTATACTTATGGTGAGTGTTTCATAACATATATATACATATAATTGCATAATCACTATGTTGTACAGCTGAAACCAATATAAAATTGAGTATCAGCTGTATTTCATTTTTTTAAAAAGGGCAAAAGGAAAATTCAACCTGAATAAAAATACCACAATCCTACTACATCTCTAGGCTGGTACTGCCCTCAAAGGGCATGGAAGTCAAAAGCATGTTCAATACAAGGGGCTCTTTTCCCAGTTGTAATAAATCTGGCCCTCACTCAGAAAAAAATAAATACCCCATCATTATAAACATTTTGGAAAATACAGAAAAGAATAAAATACAGTACAAGAAAAAGTTCTGAGGGGTTCTGAGAAGCCATGGGGCATTATATGAGGGAATAGGGATCCTTGGAGTAGAGAACTAAAATGGAAGAATGTGAATTGAAAACAGTTCAGAGGAATAAAAGGTTTACACTGAAATCTCAACTACTGACGGTCTTTGGAGAATAATTCTGGATAATCCAGCATTCTGAATACCCACTGCTCATCCCCTTAGCCACCAAGACATTGAATCTTAACACATAAGGTTAAAATCTATTTTTAAAATAACATACTTCCCTCCCTTCTTCAACAGAGAATACCAAATATGGTTTCATCTTTTATTGGTGACTTAGGGACATGATAAAATGAGTAGAAATAATAGAACCACAGTTGTTGTCTGCCTATTATATGCCATGCCTATACTAAGTTATACATACACAACCTCACTGCAGTCCTTTGTATTCTCACAGCCCATCTGTGTTTTATAAGTAAGCAAACTGAGGCTCAGAGAGGGGAAGGAGATTATAAACTGCCACCTATCTTCTAAGTGGAAGGGCCTAGAATTTGAACCTGGAGTTGGACGTTCTTTCTGCCACCCCAAGGTGCATTTTCACAGAGAAGTACACTGGGCTCAATTCTGGGTCTTCCTGGAGACCTTGGAAAAAAACCACTGGACTGCTCTGTGGCCAGATCATAAAGCCTCAGGTGGGCTTTTTTCAGCAGAGTGCAGGTAACAAAGAAGTTGGTTCTTGGCATTTGGGTATCAAAATAGTCTTCATTTTAGTTTTCTAGGGCAGCCATAAGAGAATACCACAGACTTGACAGCTTAAAGAACAAAAGTTATTTTCTCACATTCTGGAGGATGAAAGTCCAAGATCAAGGTGTCAACAGGTTCTGTTTCTTCTGCGGTCTCTCTCCTTGGCTTCCAGATGGCTCTCTTCTCATGTGTTCCCATGTGGTCTTTTTGTACACACATCCCTTGGTCTCTGTGTGTCCCAATCTCTTTCTACAAGAACACTAGTGTAACTCCAGGGAAAGGAAATACTGGGGCAAAATACTTCTAAAACTGAAATCAGTCAAAAGGAGAAATAATTTAAGACCCATTTATTGCTTACAAACTGCAGTCCAGGGGCCGTTTCTCTTTCCTGCTCCAGCAGAAGCAAACCAGCCCTCCCCCCCACACAACCTCTTAGGTTCAGATAAGCCCTCAGTAGCACAGGTAATTACCCACTGATATGGAGATGAACAACTATCCACCCCTGAGGAGTGCTTGTTGATATGCAGATGTACTAAAGCCAGGGGCAATACTCTGGAAATATTACAATTTTACCCATAACTAGTCAGATTGGATTAGGGCCCTTGTTAATAACCTCATTTTAACAGGCCTTATCTCCAAATACAATTACATTCTGAGGCACTGGGGGGTTAGGGCTTCAACATATGAGTTTGGTGGGCACACAATTCAGCCCATAACAGTCTTTGAAAGGAAAAAAGTTTTGAGATCTAAAAGCTTGGCTCAGGGCATAAAATTATGTCACACTATCATAATTATGTCATATTGTTAAATTATGAATCCCATATTTCATACTTGAATTAGATTCCTCTGAATTCCCACTGAGCTCTAAAACACTGATAAATTATAGTACTGGTTACAGGAACAAATGAGAAATTTAACACGTTATTTTTACGTTAAAGTCTGTAGACAGCACAGTTTCAAATGTTTGTACCTGATTTTTGTTACACTTCTGACTCTTGCATTGTTATCAGGCTATCAGCAGTTTTTCTTATTGTTTACAATATACAACCAGATCCTTCAGTGGCTTACCAACTCCAATCTAGCCTAGGAACTTGATTACTGAGTGTGTTTGGATGTGTAAATAAAAACAACTAGATTTGATTTGAGGGTTTAAGGGGCTTCCTATGAATTAACTCTTTGGTGTATGGCTTCTATGAACCTTGTTTCAGTAACTTAGAGACTTTGCCTGCTGTCTCCCATCCCCAGCTGTGTTTAGACTGTTGAAGTTGCCCCACCCAATCCACCTTTCAGGTAGATGAGATATTACCATTTAGTAGAAGCTTGGCAAGGGAAAATCTTTTACCTTTCCATAAAGGAAAACCTTGACCTTGGCAAGGGAAACTCAGGCATCTATTTAAATTCTCAAATTCATGAATACTACATTGGCATATAGAGTAGATTTAAAAAACCTGACAGGTTTTCCTCTTACCCACCCCATACATTTTCCTGTATCTTTGAACAGCCTCCATTTGTTCTAGACCTGAAATTGTCATTGCCTCAGGATAGGCTTATTAAAACAAAATGCAAACAGCACAGAAGTCGGTGCTTAGCTTTTTGGTTTCAAAGAGGCTTTGCAAGAAAAAAAGATTTTACAGTCTAAAACTTTGCTTTTAGATATCAAAAGCTATACCCAAAAAGACTTAGGGCATAAGTCATGCCATATTGTATATTGTTAAGTTGTAAGTCCCATGTTTCTAAAAGAGCAATATAGAACATCTCTGGTTATTTTGTAATTAAAGAAAACAACAAAATATGCTATTTCTATGCAGAACACAACACTAAGTTTTAAAAGAAAATGTGCCATAACAGTAGACTGAAAAGAATTCCAGAGGACTTATGATTCAGTACCCTATCCCAGGGTTGCACAAGAGGGAAGAAAGAGACTTTCACCTAGGTGACCTGACAAAGGCCCTTGTGCCATTCCACAAGCTATGCTAGGGGGAAAGGTGAACAGAATTCTCAGCATCTGTTGGGGAACTCTGAACTCAGGGAGTGGGAAGACTCTACACCTGTGGGGCAGGGGCAGTTGAATGGTCTGGTCCTAGTTTAATGGTAAGGCCGGAAGGTGCCTCAGAGAGTCACTGCACACCCAGGCAGCAGGTCTGGTCCCCAAAAGAAGATGGGCCAGGGGAAGCCTCACAGTGAGAACCAGAGGGTAACATCTTTGTAAATGCCAGGCGTGCATCAGTGGTGATGTCCCAGGGTTATATACCCTATTGCCCCCAACATAATCCCCCAGTGGAAAAGAGGGAAAACACTGAAGCTAAGGGGAAAACACAGATTCTGGGACCAGATAGATGGAAGGCTGCAGGTAGGACTTAAGTACAGCATAGAAAAGGAAAGAATGTTACTCCTTCCCTCCAACCCCAACCTACATCTGAGTTTGTGGCCTGAGGAATATGTTTCCACTACACGTGTGATTTACCTCCTTGAAAGCTGTAAAGTACAACCAAATGCTATGCTTCCAGTTAATTTTTGTATTCCATATCATACATACTCCATTGAGATGCAGGTGCCAGCAGTCTGCAAGGCACACTGTCTAGCTGGGCCCATTCATTCCACACTCACCAACTCAGAGGAAGAGTTCCATCCATGCCTCAGTGCACCCATTACTCCAGCCACCCGGGGGCTTAATCAGAGCCCACTTTGTCTAAACCACTCAAGGTATCTTAAGCAACTTCTTTTTTTCTAAAAAAATTTTTTGAAAGATTCCAGAGTATCTCATGGAACTCAGAGGCAGAAAGGAGAGCCAGGCCTCTGGAGCCAGAAGCAGGAGCTCAGGAATCCAGCCCACACTACCTGGTTCCCAGGAATCTCAGGCCCTGTCCCCACCCTCTGCATGCTTCTGTATCTCTGCTTCTCTTGTTCCTCCCTGAAATACAGCTTTCTCTTTTGTGTGTGCTTGGCCCCTCCATCCAAGATTAACAGGCAGTTTCTCAGTGCAAATCCTAGGAAAGATGGCTAGAGGCTCTGGAGCTAATTTCTAACTCAGAGAGTTGTGTTTTGTTTTGTTTTGCTTAATCTTTTTAAAGGCCTTTTGCTTTCTATTAAAAACTCTTTCCAACTTTTAAGATTTTAAACCAAAGAAAAATTGAAAGAATAGTACAATAAACATTTATATACCTGTTAGTTAGATTTACCAATTGTTATAACTCTGTGACATTTGCTTTCTATCTCTTTCTATAATATATACACATATTATAGCTTTGGGAAGAGGGATTCCCCGCCTGGAGCAAGTTAGCTATGAAGCCACTGAGACCAAGTTAAGGCAAGTGCAATTTAACTCCTGGGGTCAGGGGGCAGGGGATAAGTTCCCAGCCCAGGGAAAACTACCCTTGAAGCCAAAATCTTTCAAAGGGAGAAATAAAGTGAAAGAAACCCATTTTTTACTTACAAGCAATTGTCCACTTCTGCTCACCCATGTCTCCTGTGACCCGGCTGCAAAAAGGGACCCCACCAAATCTCTCTGGTCAGGAACAAAAGGGAGGAGAGAATGGGTGTTTCCTCTGCACACTACCCTGGACTGGCAATCCCATGACTGATCAGCCACTTTGACCCCAGTAAAACATCCATAGATGTGCAAACAGGATACCTGTTAAGGCTAGGTAGGAATCCTCATCAGAAAGTTCCATTTCCCCACACATATATACACTTTTTCTCCTGAATCATTTGAAAATAAATAAATACCATGAGATGTGATCTCCACATTTTCTTTTTCATGTTATCTCCTGAAAACAAATAATCCAGGAGAGAAAATTGGGTTGACTCAAACACCAAATTGGCTCTTCTTGAGGGAGATGTCCACTCACCTGTGGTAAGGGGTATTGAGGCACAAGACAAACTGCAGAGGCAGGGGTGTGTGGGCAGCTCTCAGAGAAGGACATGACTCGATAGGTACTCAAAACCATTCTACTGCATCCTGACTACTTCTTAGTTCCTGTGAGATTGAGGTAAAATATATATAAATAAAATCAACCACAGACCCTTAAGGTTATCTAAGAATAGCTGAAATTGGATGTGGATAAAGTGAAAGTTCCTGTAGCCATTCTCACCTGGCCCTGGTTGGCTAGCTCACTACACACATGTGGGCAATCGTCGTTATTGACTCTATATAAAGAGTCATGCCCAGTGCTCTGGGCAACACAGTGGCAAGGCTGCAAGGCTGCAGGAGAGCAGAGGCTGGAGTGGTGTCAGTGCCGAGGACAGACACTGAGATGGCTGTGGGGACAGAGGGGCCCAGAGGCAGAGACAGGCTTGCTGCCTGCAGACTTGCTCTGAGTGGATGGGATTCTAGTGACTAACCTGCCATCCTGGGAATAAAGTTGGGTATAACCCTTTCACACCAAGTATGTTCTACTGTCATTTCTTTGGTCAAATTCAATCTATAGTGAACTTGTCCGGGGCTGAAACCCATTGGCAAGGCACTGCACAACTGAAATCCACAAATGCCAAAGTTCTACTACATTTTGTAAATAGCTCTGTAGGGACCAATGGCAGGCTGCCCCAAGATGTGCCATTGTGACATGCAGATTATTTTAAAGTTGAGGACAATCAGGCCCAAAAGACTCAGAAAGAAACTCTCACCCCACAACTGCATAAAAAGAATGTAGATGATGGAACTGGAAGGATGTGGCTAAGTCTGTTAAATTCCCTCTTTGTGCTCTCTCGTTGTTTTTGTGTGGCCCAGTGAATATCTGATTATCAAACATGTACCCTTTTTATGTTCTGTGACTTGCTTCCCTTTTCCTTCGAAGTCTCAGACCCCTTCCCTCTTCTCCTTGGTTCAGGATTACACATAGACCTCTTTCCCCCTAACTGTTTTTGGAACCCATTTCTATGGCTTCCCTGTTCGTACATAATTAAACTCTGTTTTTTTTTCTCCTGTTAATCTGTCATGCTAATTCAATTCTTACCAGCTAGAAGAACCTTGAGGGATAGAGGAAATTTCTTCCTCCCTACCAGCTCCAATCTACCCTTACTAAATGTGTATAAAATATTTTGCTCTTGACTACTTCCAGTGATGGCATTCTAATATTGGAAGTTCCAGGAATAGAATAATCATATGCAGGATTCATTACCTATGAAAAAATAAAATAGTTAAATAAACAGCTAGTAGTAACTGAGTGCTCACTCTGTACCAGATGCTGTGTTAAATGTCTTAAAATATTCTCCAATCTCATCCTCATAAAAACTCTGTGTGACATTACTATTATTCACATTCTACTGAAGAAATTAAGGAGCAAAGAGCTTAGTAACTAGCCAAACAGCTATTAACTTGCAGGACTCTAATACTCCAGAACCTGTCATTTTAACCACTACCCTGTATTCAAAAGCACAACCATGTCCTGAATGCTTAAGAAAAATGCTGTTAATTTTCCCCTCCCCTAAAGAGAAAGGAACTTGAGCCCACTTTTAATAACAAAGGATGGAAATGGCCCCAACAGTCTAAGACAATCCTTCTCTCTTTTACTGTAGGAGGTCTCTAGGGAACAATTATCACAGAGTAAGTACTCTCCTGCCATTTAACACGATAAGCCCCAAATATTCCAAGTTCAGCTAAAAGGTCACATGCAGATAAAGAGAGGTATCCTTTCCTTAAAAAGGGGATGGTGTTAGGATGAAACCATCCTTTCTAATCACAGTCCTGCCTCAGCCAAGAACATGTTGATGGGAGTCTCTGAAGTGCTTAGCCGTGAGGTAGGCGGGTACTCCCCCACATTACCTGTGTGTTCTGAGGGGCCTTTCATAAGAAAATCCTGGGCTAAGTGTGGCCATGGAGTACACTTCTAATTACCCTCATCCTTGCAGAGTCCCAAAATGTTGTCTCTCAAGATATATTTAAATCCACAGGCAAGTTGATAGATACATTATATCCTCCTGCCTCTGAGCCTGATTGGGATGGAGGGGTTGAGTATTGTCTCCCACTGAGCCCATCAGAATGCTTCAGCTCACCATTCAAGTCTGGTTTGGGACTCCAATCCTCAGGGGCTGTTCTCAACTTCACAGCCTCGCCGGCAGCCTCACCAAGGGCATCCCTTGCTCCAGACCATCCCGGGTTCATCGTGCCTAGGATTGTGTGCCAAGGACACCAGAGTTATATCAGGAGAACATCACTCTTTCCTGACATCCATCATGGAGGAGAGGAAATAGTGCCAACATATGAGCTTTTCTGAGTAACTCCTTGTAACTCAACCCCACAGAAAATTTTTAAGCTTTTCTTAAGCTTACTTATGTTTTCTACTTTTGAGGGAGTGGAATGTGTTCTGAAACTTCCTTTTTGCAACATAAGGTACTACCTCCTGTTATTGAACTAAACTATACCCTATCAAGTTTCTTTGGACGCCCTCTAAGACAACTATTCTCATTTTAGCTGCCAAATCCCTTTAGAAAGGAAACATTTACCCTTGTGTTAGGTAGACTCTTTCAGGCTGCTTAGAAAAGACATGCTGCCCTTAGTGAAGGAAATGTGTTCATTACAAGGACACATGGGAATGTGAGCCAGGAGGCATCATTCATCTTAACCACAGACTTTCAAGGTTGAGGAGGTACCAGGCTTCCTGGAGACCTAGAACAATAACTCAACATTGTCTTCACTCAGTCTGACCTCTAGTCATCCACTTTCCTTTTCTCCATTTAGCATTTATTCTTCCAAAGATGGTGGATTGGATCACTTTGTAAACACTCCACTTTGCAGCTCCCCTTATATGTTAGACTCTATGACTCTTGGTCTCTATCATGTCCAACTATACCTCTTAGCTTTTGACTTAAGGAGAAACCCCCTATTCCATTGTTAGGCAGAAAGACAGAAATGAACAGGATGGAAAGGAGACAGGGCCCCCCAAAGATGACTCAGGGAGTTGATCAAATAGAGTCAGAAAGCCAGAAATGACTCAGAGAGTTAATCAGATGAAGCCACAGGGTCCAAGAGTGACTCAGGAAATGTCCAGGGTCCCCCCAGATAAGAAACATCAGAGGCACAGGCACAGTACAGCCCCTGTCCCTATTTCACCAATCGGAACCAGCCTAGAGAGCTGACAACTGTCAATCAAGGACCTCTCTGCCCTGCCAAAACCATATAAAAGAAGCCTCAGAATGAGCATTCACGCCTGCCTGTCTTACCTTAGGCAGGCCCCCTCTGCTACTCTACACAGAGTGTGCTAAACTTACTTTGTTCTTGACTTTGGTCTCCTTTCTCACTATATCTGACTTCCCTGTGACACTGAGCCAAGTCCTTCCCTTTCTAGCACCATCACTTATGGCCAGGATAGCAGGATAAACACGCAGCATGCAAGAAACTTTTAAGAAAAGCTAGGGACATGACAGATATCTGAGGCTTGGTGGTTTATCTCCTAATCTATATTTAGTACATTCTATTGTATAATTTCAAGTTTTCCTTAATGCAGGAAATGCTATGGCCACTAGTAAATTGTGGAGATTAAAGAGTGACATAGCAGGCCTGCGACTGCTATCCTTAGAAAGCCCTGATTACAAGGTTGGTCCATTGCTGGCATCAGGATACTTGGATTCAGGAGGGTTGCCAGAATCCCCAGAAATGATGAGAGTGGCTCATTGTACCTAAATCTGGAACCAGTATGGCTTATGCAGAACACCTGCTTTCCCTCCAGGAGCCTGGGATTCTGGTATGCACTGGGCAGAGTGCCTATATAACCAGCCCACAATAAAGACCCTAGACACTGAGCTTCTCTTAGACGGTGTTTCACATATGTTGTCCCAATCTGTGGCTGGAGGAACTAAATGCATCCTGTGTGACTCCCTTGCGAGAGGACTCTTGGAAACTTGCTTCCGGTTTCCTGTGGCCTTTGCCCCACATGCCTTTTCCCTTCACTCTTTGCTTTGTATCCTCCCCCTGCAATAAATCATAGCCATGAACACAGCTATGTGCCCAGTCCTGTGAGTCCTCCTGGTGAATCACAGAGCTTGGCAATGGTGTTGGGGATCCCCAACACACAGTCAGTCAGGCCCATAGATTTTCAGAGGAGTAGCACCATTCTTCATATTAAAAAAGAAACTGTCAGTTCTCTTCCTTACAGAGATATTGCATCTCCCTCCCCCCAAAAATCCATTACAGCTATTTAAGTCAGTAAGTTGAAAGAGTCAGCTTTCTTTGGAAGTAGCCATGAGTGAGACTAAAAATTTAATAAGGGCAAAGAGAAGACGTCAAGGGGGTAGACCAGCTGGAGGTGGCTTCCAAGCAGCATCTCTGGCAGGCTCACTCTAAGTTGTTCTGCAGTTTAATGGCAGCATTTCTAATCACCATGAAAAGCCAGTAAAAATGAGCATTTTCTGCCACGTTCACACATTCTTAACGAGCCAAATTCTGCTGCACAACCTTCGCTTCAGGACAGTTCCTTTAGCCAGCTGCATTTATTCACTTCCATTTTTAGGTTTTGCTGGTACATTAAAAATAACACCTAAGGGTCTGAAAGAAGCCCTGTCATTGCTCAAAAGTGGCTTATTTACTCCTGGGGAGTAGCCCAGACCCTGGGAGAATCTCAGTCAGTGAGGTTTTATGGTAAATGTCAAAGATTATGCTGATAATAGAGTGTTCCAGCAAAACTAGGCAGGGGAAGGCATTTTCTTTTCAGTGGGGAGAAAAGCATAAACTGCTTTTGACAAGGTCTGTGGCTGGTGAGTTACCACCCTGCTTCTCCTCCCCAGGGTGGGAGTTGGTAGAGAAGAAGAGGAAGGGAGGGCATTGGAGCGGGGGAGACTGACGGGGGGAAGGAAGGAGAAATGAAGTGGCCAGGGAATGAGGAAAGTTCTCTTCAGCCTCAGGCTCTGGCCATGAAAAGCCCCAACCCAGGGGTCTTCTCAGGAGAGCCTCAACCTACCCATAAGGTGTAGCCTTAAGGAGGACTGAGGCCACCCTCTCAGCCAGCCTAGACCAGTCCCACTATGGCAGGGTAGGACGGTGGGTCCATCATTCTGATTAAACAGGTTGCTCTTACAGCTCACATAGATTCTAAAGGCAGTTGCTTACTCCCACATCTGGACTAGGGGAAGGAATGCCCAGCGACCCATGTCCCAGGAACAAATGTGTTCTTCTGCCCCAAATCTGCATGCTTCATGATGCCCCAAGCTGGGCAAGAGCCCGGAAATCTGGCCCGCTGCCCTGTGGTGGGTATTTGTTTCTTCAGTCTGCCTCATGCCCTTCTTTGGACAACCTCCTACCCCAAAGCATTTGGTTTGTGAAGCTGTCAGAGTGTGCTGCCTGCTCTGGGGATGGTATCATGACCCACACACAGCCAACTACAGGGCCTGTGCCTTGGCAATACGCTTTGTCCAAGAAAAGTGGGCGCATGACACAAACGGGGTCAGAATCCTTCCCTGGGTTGGATATATGGAGCTGCAGAAAATAAATGCTCTCTGCTTGCTGGGGTCCAAAGCTGGGGGGATGCAATTTTTGGAATTGTAATGGCCATCTTCTCAGCCATATGGAAAAATAAGGCTGCACAGGAAGCTGAGAGTCCGATGAGAGAGCAAGAGAGAGGAGAGAGGAATTGTGAGAGACTGAGAAGGCGAGAGAATTTATAGCACTGAGTCCTGTATTCATTTCCTGGGGCAGCCATAAAAAAATTACCCCAACCTTGGTGGCTTACAACAATAGAAGTTTATTCTGTCCTAGCTCTGGAGGCCCAAAGACTGAAATCCAGGGGTTGGCAGGGCAGCGGTCCCTCTGCAGCCTCTGGGGGAGAATCTGTTCATTGCCTCTCCCAGCTTCTGGTGGCTGCCGACATTCCCTGTTACTCCTGGGCTTGTGGCTGCACCACTCCAGTCTCTGCTTCCATCTTCATGTCACCTGCTCTTTGGGTGTCTTTTCTCCTTCTGTCTGTGCCTAATCTTATAAGGATGCATGGGACTGCATTTAGGATCCCCTGGATAATCCATGATAAACTCCTCCTCTCAAGATACCTTATTTGAAGGGGTGGAGGGAGCATACTTTTAGCCTACCAGAAGTCCCTTTCAAGCCCCTGAGACCTCAGTCCCTGCAGCTCTTCTTTCAACCCCACACATCCTCACCAGCCAGTAAGTCCTCTCTTGGCTTAGGGTAGTATGAGTTGAGTTTAGTCGCTTGTGTTAAGGCATCTTAAATAGCACACCTCCACCCCCACCCCAGGCCTGCAGCAGGCTGGGAAATAGAGGAGGCAGCCCTGCTGTGGATACAACATCTGCTCTTCTGTAAGTGTTTGAGAAAAGCCTTTCCTTTCCCCAGCTTTGATGTTTCCTAACTCGTACAAATATTAGACTTGAAGGACTGCTGCATTTGTTATACTATTTTGTTGTTTTAAATACTCTGTAATTATATTACAGCTTGATGATCAGTTGGGATTTTTTCCATTATGACAAAAATAACCCAAATTGAAAAGGCTTGAGCAAAACAAGCAGACAACAAAAGCTCAAAGTCTGGGGCTAATCAGGCAAGCTTAGTGTGATGCTCAGATGATATTATTGGGCTGCATCTCTTGGCTCTGCCTCTTTAGAGTTGGCAGTATCTCAGGCCCCAGGCAGTGGCCCCCTGCAGCTTCAGACTCATTTATTTTGTACCTGGGCCAGTAGAAGAGAGGGTCGGTTTCCCTGATGGGTAAAACAAACATCTCAGAATTGGATCTATTGGCCTGACTTCTGTCCGATGCCTGTTCCTGAACTGCAGCCAGGAAATGAAATGCACTGACTGGCTTACCCTAGATCATTGCTTTACCTCAAAAAAGGAGTAGAACTCATGGATGAAGAGTGGAAGAGGAATGGTATTCAAGAGGGATGAGTAGATAGGTTATCATAAATCAGAGTTTTGTGAATATAACATGAAAACTTACACTAGCAATTTATAGAACTTCAGAAATTGACTTGGAGGAGACTGTGGATCTAGCACCATTAGACAGGGCAGAATACTCATACATTTAAGTTATATGTTGTTTTGTGTGTGTCAATAAACACATAAATATTTAATAAATACTTTATTCCCTCAAGTTGCTGATTAAAGCATCTTGTCACAGGTGCTCTCAAGGTAAAACAAAATGTCACAATGAATGTGATTAATGTCACAATGAATATGACTGACAATAATAAATATTGTACTTAATTCTAGAAGGGTTCTTTTGGCCTATGTGTGAGATTTGATTTCCTGTAGTGGTGGGCTTCAAACCTTATGGTCACATGCCTCCATGAACAATGGGCTAATACATTATATACATTTTAAAACATATACAAAATATAAAATAACAGTATGAGGCAAAGATAAAATAATCAACTTTTTAAAAACAACCATTGTACTTAGTAATGATCAAAAAACCTTTTCACTCTCATGGGGAAAATTAATTTAATGAGAATGATGTCTTTATTTCATTTAGAAAATGTTTAATATTCTGTGACAGAGAGAGTTGAAGGTCTGATTCTCAGTCCAGTTTATTGTGATATTTGGTATTATGACGGTCAGAGAGGGAAAAGAGAGCTCATTGTTACAGGCTGAATTGTTTCCCCAAAATTCATATATTGAAGCTCTAACTCCCAGTGTGGCTGCATGTAGAAACAGGGCCTTTTAGGAGGTAATTAAATATAAATGCGGTCAAAAGGATAGGATTGGTTCCCATAAGAAAGGAAGATACTAGGGATGTGTGCACATAGAGAAATGGCCATGTAAGGACACAGCAAGGAGCTGGCCACCTGCAAGCCAAAGACAGGGATTCACCAGAAACCAGCCCTGCTAGGGCCTTGATCTTGGACTTCCAGCCTCCAGAACTGTGAGAGACTAAACTGCTGTAATGTTAAGCTACCCAGTCTGTGGTATTCTGTTATGGCAGCCCTAGCAGACTGACACACTCCAAATATATGTGGGCCTAGATGGATGATGCACATTATTTGCTCACTCACAAAATTAGAACACTAATTTTTCAGTCCTATAAACTAATCATGCAAAAGTTTTTGTTGAAATTGGTTAGGAAATTTCCATCTGCCCTAGACATCATTCATCCTTCAAGTTAAAGGGAAGTTGTCGCATTTTTATGCTTTTCACAAATGAATAAGTAAACTACAGAAATTCTTGGTTGGAATATTTTTCAACAGGTTAGGAAATTTTTTTGAAATTTAAAAAATGTGCATATATGAGAGTTCTTTGTGCATGCTGCAACTTTATCTTTTGGACAAGATCACCTCATGATGAAACATTTCCAAATAATTTTATAAATAAGTACAATTTCACAGAACTTTTTCCATAGCACAAGTTTGCTTTTTAAAGCAATTCTCACTCATTATTAGCATCACAATTTTTCTTGAGGTGGTATGTTGTATGTGGATTTTTTTTTTTTTATTCTGACAGGTAGGTATTGGAGAGGAAAAATTTCCTCTGCTCTTCAAGGTTCTTCTGGTTGGTCTAAGAATTAAATTGACATGAGACAGATTAACAGGAGTAAAACAGACAGAAATTTAATGATATGTCTATGTCCTATATACATGGGAGAGACCCAGGGAAACCAAGATGGCCAATGCCATCACCTTAGACGCCAAGTGCAGCTAAAGACTAAAGACGTTGGGGGTCGGGAATCGGTTATGGAAGGTTACCAGGAAAAGCACAGTAAACGAGGGTAAGACTGTTATGAAGATTTAAGGCACTGCCTTCTCCATTGATAACAGTTTCTAGAAACAGAATCATTCCCTCCTTCCTGGTGAGGAGGGAGACACGCTTAACAGAGATTCTCCTTATGATTGTAAATATTTATTGCAAAAGGGTGACTTACACTGCATTTCAGAGTGTCTCCTGGATTTTCAGTTTCTTAAAAACATTGTCCCAAAGACACATATTTTGGACCTTCAAATTCTGCTCCCCTCCAGTAGCATTCTATTTGTTACCACATAAAAAGACAACAAAATTTGGAACAGCTGTCTTTATGTCAAACAAAGATTTATGTTTTTGAGTCTGACAACATTTATGACCTCTGTTCAAGAGAATCAGTGAGCCTCAGTGTGGTATGAAATATTTTCGGTCACTTCCCATTTCATCACTGAGTATTAGAAATATTCCACTATACGTTAATTCATAAAATTAGCCACATCAGTGATTTTCCACAGCATGCTGTGCCACTCCGGCCTCCTATCTTTGCCACCGTAGCTCATCTGTGAGGTTCCCTGGGAAGGGAACTGTGGGGCCTGCCTCTGGATCCTTCTTCCACTCCATTCAAAGCAGCCATTCCTCTGTGGCTTCACTTACACAGTTCTTCAGGAAAACATTGCTCTCATTAAAGAAGTCATTTATTATTAAGAATGTATCTCTTCCCAGGTCAAATGGTAATTCTATTTTTAGTTTTTTGAGGAACCTCCATACTGCTTTCCATAATGGTTGAACTAGTTTACATTCCCACCTGCAGTGCAGGAGGGTTCCCCTTTCTCCACATCCTCACCAGCATTTGTTGTGCTTAGTCTTTTCAATGCTGGTCATCCTTACTGGTGTGAGGTGGTATCTCATTGTGGTTTTAATTTGCATTTCCCTGATGATTAGTGATGTGGAGCATCTTTTCTTGTGCCTGTTGGCCATCTGAATTTCTTCTTTGGAGAATTTTCTGTTCATATCCTCAGCTCATTTTTTAATAGGGTTATTTACCTTTTGGGTGTTGAGGCTTGTGAGCACTTTGTATATTTTGGATGTTAACCCCTTGTCGGCCTTGTCATTTACAAATACATTCTCCCATACTGTAGGATGCCTTTTTGTTCAGCTGATGGTGTCCTTTGCTGTACAGAAGCTTTTTAGCTTGATGTAGTCCCATTTGTTCATTTTTTAATTTTGTTTCCCTTGCCCAAGGAGATGAGTTCAGGAAAAAGTTGCTCATGTTTATATTCAAGAGATTTTTGCCTATGTTTTCTTCTAAGAGTTTTATGGTTTCATGACTTAACATTCAGATTTTTTATCCATTTTGAGCTTACTTTTGTGTATGGGGTTAGATAATAATCCAATTTCATTCTCTTGCATGTAGTTGTCCAGTTTTGCCAACACCAGTTGTTGAAGAGGCTGTCATTTCCCCATTGTATGTCCATGGCTCCTTTATCATATATTAATTGACCATATATGGTTGGGTTTATATCATGGCTCTCTAGTCTGTTCCATTGGTCTACGATTCTGTTCCTGTGCCAGTACCAAATTAATTTGATTACCGTGGTTTTGTAGTAGAGCTTGAAGTTGGAGAGCATAATACCCCCCACTTTATTCTTCCTTCTCAGGATTTACCCAAAGAAAATAACTTCTCAGATTCAAAAAGACATAAACACCTCTATGTTTATCGCAGCACTATTTACAAGAGCCAAGATATGGAAGCAACCTAAGTGACCATCAGTAGATGAATGGATAAAGAAGGGGTAGTATATATACAAAATGGGATTCTATTCAGCTATAAGAAACAAATCCTACCATTTGCAACAACATGGATGGAGCTAGAGGGTATTATGCTCAGTGAAATAAGTCAGGCAGAGAAAGACAAATATCAAATGATTTCCCTCATTTGTGGAGTATAACAATGAAGCAAAACCGAAGGAACAAAATAGCAGCAGACTCACAGACTCCAAGAAGGGACTAGTGGTTACCAAAGGGGAGGGGTGTGAGAGGGCAGGTGGGGAGGGAGGGAGAAGGGGATTGTGGGGTATCATGATTAGTCCACATGGTGTGTGTGGGTCACGGGGAAGACAGTGTAGCACAGAGAAGACAAGTAGGGACTCTGTGGCATCTTACTACACTGATGGACAGTGACTGCAGTGGGGTATGTGGTGGGGACTCAATAATAAGGGTGAATGTAGTAACCACATTGATTTTCTTGTGAAACCTTCATAAGAGTGTATATCAAGGATACCTTAATAAAAAAATTTTTTTTACTTTCAAATTTAAAAGAATATAATCCTATTTAGCTTTAAAACTGCATTTATTTATTAATATAAATAAAATAAAAACTAATTCTTTTCTGTGACTTGCCTATTCAAATCTTTTGCATGTCTTCTTTAGTAACAGAAGAGGAAAATGTATGTTTCTAACACAGGAGAGTAGATACCACAATAAAAAATTTTTTAAAAAAGAATGTATCTTTTCCAACATAGCTTTCCTTGGTTGCCCACACACAGGCAAAAAAAGCAGTTCTTGGTTTATTTCATTATTAAAACAATCTAGTCAATATAATAAGCTGAGAAACATTTGAAGCATCTAATTTTCTGTTTATTATATAGCAAATCTGTATGGAGTAATTTCCTCTAATACTTGTTTTTCCTGCTAATCTTCAGCTATAGATATATAGATAAAGCTGGATGGTTTTTTGTTTGTTTTTTGCTATTTCCAATGCTGTGTGCTGACCAAAGAATGTGTCTGAGTTTGTCATATTGTTTTCCATGCACCATTTCTACTTTTCCTGATTAGAACAGGAAGACAATTGTTTCCCCTAAAGGTTTCTCTTTTGCTATTATGTTAGAAACCTAAAAGAAAGTCTCTAAGCATTTAACATTAAATTGAGTCAAATTTTCTAAAGCTCTAAATGGATACTGCATATTTTCAAACATCACCAAAAAAAAAAAAGGTAGGTATTTGTCTTTATTTTCCAGACACCTGGTTTCTAAAGTCCTTGCTAAGTGTTTTAACTAAAATCACAAAGCATCATTAGGTTGAGGATATCACTAATAATAATGAATGGGAACTCATATTTCAAATAGCCTTATTGTTACTTCTGAATCTTTGACTGACTTACTGTCAGATCTGATTAACTCATTGCTGTTATCTCTAATGTGCCGACAGTGAGCTCTTCCCACAAGCAGGAAATGTGTACACGCTTCCCTTTTCGTATTAATAGGAAAAAGCTTTACCCTCAATTTACTGTTTCCTAGCTGAAATGTTTTTAATCTAGGTTAGTTAAAACTAGATAGTATAATATGTAAATCCACCTAAGTGGGCACTTTGCAGTATATCACAATATGTGAAAGGGAGCTTGCTGTCAGTCCCCTTATGTGGGGGAACACCCACTCTCTCCTCATGGCACTTGGCAGTGGGGTGTAATTCATGACTGTCTGCACATGGACCAAATATGGGTGCCAGAGTCTACATATTTGCAAAGTCACTATCTATCTTAAATGGGAAATAAGTAAAAATAGAATTCTAATAATTTTTTCCCGTGCCTTCTGGGCACCCTGCTTTGGAGAGCACTGATTTCACAGTGCAGGTTGGTGATTCCTTGCTGCAGCAGACACGATTTGGTTTGTCCCAGCATTCATTCTCTGCTTTTCCTGCCAAATTGGTCTGATTTTCTTTGGGTGGGTCCATATTGGCTAAAGTTGATCAGCGCAGCCCAGTACCCAAGTGACCCAGTGATTGGCGAATCAAGAGACTCAATTTAGGCTTTAAAAAAAGTGAATCCTAGGACTTTTATAGCAGCTCCCAAAAGAGGTTTTCTCCCTCAGCCAGATGGTTTAGTTCAAAGACACAATGAGGCCAGCACTGCAGCCAGTTTACTATCCTGACAACATAGACAGGAGCGTCACCATGTGGAGCCCAGGGCTGAAATATGATTGCTGAAGGTAAAGGTGAAAGATGGCAAGAAATTGGGTCCTTGGTGACATAATCTGAACTCCCAGAGGAACTCTTTTCTGAAGCCAGACCTATGCCTCATCTCAGCTATATGGGCTAATAAATTCCATTTAATTGCATAAGCCATTTATTTAAGTTGGCTTTTTTTATCACCTGTAACTAAAAAAAAAAATTCCTCACTTATATAACTGTCAACTCCCTCATGCAGTTTGTTTTCTTGCTATTATTGTTTTATTTTGTGTTTATTGTAGAAAGCTAGCCATACTCTGTAGCACAGAATTATCATGCAAGGTCCTTCTGTTGAATTATTAGCACACACTAGCAGCACACACTAATTATAAGCTTGTGTACCTGGCCCTGTTCTAAGTAACTCACATATATGAACACATTTAACCTACACAATAATGCTGTAGAATTAGTACTATTGAACTAATGGTTCCCCATTTTATAAATGAGGAAACAGACACAGAGTAACTTGCCCAAGGTTACACATAAGTGTATAAAGCCAAGATGTACTACCAAGGCAAATTGGCTCCTAAACCCATGCTCTTAATCACCACAGTACATCAAAAAGACCACACTACTCCATACTAACATTTGGTATTGTCCAACTGTTAGGTAGAAAGATAGACATGAGAAGCCAGGGAAAGGGAAGATAAGGTTCAAGAAAAAACTACCCAGGCTCTGCCCACATAGGGGGTCCCATGCAAAGACAACAAAGGCTTTGCAAGGAGTTAACTTCTTTCCCTACTGGGACCAGGCTAGAGTGGTCCCAACCTGATTCCAGAGTGGGTGCAATCAAACAAAACTAAGAACTGCCCAAACCACATGTCATCATAAAATTGTGGTTTTGTGCACCTCCTGCCAATGGGCTTTTCTGCATGCATTTTGGGAAGAGACATGCACACCAAGAGGAATGGGTGTGTAACTAGAACTGTCGATCAAGGAAGTGACTCCCAGAGAGGTGATAATATATAGACCCTCCCCTAAAAGTTGGGCTTTTTTGTCTACCTTGACTCTGGCCTGCTCCTCCCTTGGAATGTATTCAAATAAACATCGTTAACTACTTGCTTCACTACTGTGTCTGCATTTCAGTTCTTTTTTTCTGCAGGGACAAGAACCACAGAGAACAAACTCAGCTCATAACACAACTGTCTAATTTTTGCCACTTTGATGAGTGGAAAGTACTATTTACCACTCATTACATAACTTTGGACAAATTAGTTAACACTGATTTCATAGTGTTGTTGTGGTGATTTTGAGCATCTTCTCCCTACTTGTGAGCTATTTGGGGTTCCTTTTTTGGGAATTGCCTGTTCATACCCTTCGCCCATTTTTCTATTATGTTTCCTGTCTATTTCTTATCAATTTGCAGGGATTGAATATATATTGCAGTTATGCATCCATGTCAGTTTTAGATATTGAATATCTCCTTCTAATCTATCATTTTTCCTATGGTGCTCTTGATTGAATAGGAAGTTTTTTCTTTTATTAAGATATCCTTGATTACAACATTGTGAAGGTTTCACATGAGCAACATTGTGCTTACTACATTCACCCCTATTAGCAAGCTCCCTCACATACCCACATACCCAGTACAGTTACTATCCATAAGCATTGTAAGATGCTACAGTCACTACTTGTCTCCTCTGTGCTATACTCCCTTCCCCGTGTCTGCCCTACATTATGTGTGCTAATCATAATACCCCTTAATCCCCTTCTTCCTCCCTCCCCACCCCCCTTCCCTTTGGTAACCCCTAGTCCCTTCTTGGGGTCTATGGGTTCTACTGCTGTTTTATTCCTTCAATTTTTGCACTGTTATACTCCACAAATCAGTTCAATCATTTGGTACTTGTCTTTCTCCGCCTGGCTCATTTCACTGAGCATAATACCCTCTAGCTCCATCCATGTTGTTGCAAATGGTAGGATTTGTTTTCTTCTTATGGCTGAATAATATTCCATTGTGTATATGTACCACATCTTCTTTATCCATTCATCTACTGGTGGACACTTAGGTTGCTTCCATGTCTTGGCTATTGTAAATAGTGCTGCAATAAACATAGGGGTGCATCTGTCTTTTTGAATCTGCGATCTTGTTTTCTTCAGGTAAATTCCTAGAAGTGGAATTCCTGGGTCAAGTGGTATTTCTATTTTTAGTTTTTTGAGGAACCTCCATATTGCTTTCCACAATGGTTGAACTAATTTACATTCCCACCAACAGTGTAGGAAAGGAAACTTTAATTTTTATATAATCAAATCCATCAATTATGTCCCAAATATAGAGATAATAAGGATATGAAAAACATTGTTTGTGCCCTAAGCAACTTAAAATCTAGCTGGAGAATCAAGCACAATTATGTGAACATTGTATAATAGTATGCAATAAAATCTCAAGTTGTCAGTCTGTATAACCAACTGTTAACACTAGAAAGTATTCACTTTTTTCTGAGCACCAGTTTCCTTATTTGGAAAACAGAAGCAATAAAAAGAGTTTTCTATTTGTTGTGATAATTAAATAAAATAAGACTTGCTGAATGGCTCTGTAGTACTGGTAACTAGTACCAACCACAATTCAGATGCAAAGCAGATCAATTAGATAATAATGGCTACTATTCATAGAGGTCTTCTACCTGCCAGGATCTTTCTATAAAGTACCACATTTAAATTTCACAAACCCCAGCAAGACAATATTTCTATTATTTGCCAGATGCAGAAACCTGGGTTTAAAGAGCTTAAGTAATTTGACAAATGTCCCAAATGATAGTAACAATATTGAAAGCCAAGTTTGTTTGATCTGAAACCTCATGTGCTTTCCCCATGCGAAGTTATTGTCAGAAAAGTTGCTAGAGAAGCAATTAAACTTTACCTGGGTCCTAAAAGAAAAGACAGAATTTGAACAGACTGAAGAAGGAAGAGAGCGAATATCACAGCAGATTCTGAGGGGGTGCAGTGTTATGTGCAAGGGATGGAAAGTGTAGTGTTGTCATTACTAAAGGCTAGAAGCAAAACCTCGTCTGTGACAGTTCTCATCGGCCCTAGCACAAAGAATGGGACAGAGTAGCTGGTGCAGGGACATCCATTCTCTACTTCTCTTATTTCTGTATCAAGGATGCAGGAGAATTGTCTGACTGGTGAGCTTGCAAAAGGAACAAAGTGTGCATTGTTCTAACCCCTCAAGTCTGGGGGAGCAGGCCTACCCTAGAAAGCCTGTGTTGTCTGCTTTTCCAGAAAATAACTGTAGTCAATTATATCCAAACAGATTTTCACAAGAGGGGTCCCTCTGCACCTCTGGCCCTCTATTAGCTGTGGTGGGTGGTTCCAGCTCCCCAATGTTACAAAGCAGATTTTTCAATTTAGCTTGTGACTGACAGGTACTAAGAGAGCCATTTAACATGTCTTAGTTTATTTAATTCTGGGGTGAAGTATGAGCAGGTCCATTTTCCCCACAGATCTAAAGCCCTGGCCAATAGTCCAACTTTTACCAGGGACAAAGCTGAGATTTTGCTCTGCAACAGTCTGACTCCAGCTGCTACCTCAGTGGATTGTGAGCTTGCAGGGGGAATACAGCTGTTATCTGAGACCCGTATTTAGGCTCCCTAAAACCACAATAGGCACTCAACAAACCATGGTAGAAGGGTGCCCATGACAGGTTCAGAGGACAATGAGAGTACTGGCCTGATCTGAGCACAGGGAGTATATTAATAAGGTTAGGTGGATAGGCTGGCCCTAGTAATGGAAGACTTACAAAACAGGCCGCATGTTTGTGTTTGATGTGGGAAGAAGAGCGCCAAAATTTTCTGAGCAGGGGTCAGAGTAGAGGAAGACTGTTTAAAGCAGGTAGTGAGAATATGGCAACGGGTTGCTGTGGAGACTAGGGAAGGAGAGCCTGGACCTGGCAAACAGAGGTGGTTTCCAGAATTCCCAAGTGAGAGAGGATGAAGGTCAGGCCTAGGGAAGTGTAAAGGTGAATGGTGATGACAGGATGCACATGAGCTCTCAAAGGGAAAACTGCCAGCCTACGGTGACAACTGTGGTCTGGGAAACGGAGAAACATTTTTGTGGCACTATTCCAAAAGTGGTAGATGAGCCGGACCTGGTGAGAAGTGGGGCTCAGCCTTGCCTATGTTAAGTCTGAGGTGTCAAGTGGTATTTGTTCTCTGCACCAGGGGCACAGGATGCCAGGTAGGCAAGAGGCCCAAGCTGGGAGTTTGGGGAGTCAGCAGAGGGAGCACTGGTTTGAAGGCCTCTGGGAAGAAGTTGGTGGCCATGGGAAGCATGAACAATGGAAGCACTTGGGATGATGGGATGGGAGCAGGGACAAGGTGAAGAGTGGGCAGTGGCAGGTGGGGGACATAGCTGGGGACACAGCTCATGGAAGGGAGGGAAGGGCAGGGTGAGACAGCTGGCAAACGCTGGGGTCAGGATCTCCTCAGCAGAGGAGGGCACCGGTACCTTTCCCCCTAGAAAATCCACAGTGGAACCTAAAACAGTCTTTTCTGGGTTGGCCTATCTTCCGAGCCCTGCGCCCACTTCCTCGAGCTCTGGCTGCAGTGACGCCCTGGACCCCGGGTTTTGGGGAGGGGTCCCTCAGCACCTTCGGCCCTTTCTCTCTCAGCCGTGGGGGACGGTTCTGGCTCCCCAGGCCCCAAGGTGCCTTTTCCTCCAGGTTCCCGCCCCGCTCCTGGCCGTCCCCCCACCAGCACCGCCCACCTGGCCACCACCGCAACCGCACCCCCCGTCCGCCGGCGCTGCCGCGTGCCCGCAGCCCCTCCTGCGGGTAGGGTTTCGCCTCCCCCGCGTCCGCCGTTGTTGCATCGTCCCCCGGGGCACCGTGTCTCTGCCTCCGCCTCGCGGTCCTGGGGTCTGGAGGGGCGATCAGCGGGGAGAGGCTTCCGTGCGGCGACAGGACGCGTGCGGGCTCCCCGGAGCAGGAGGCCGGGAGGAGGGACCCAGGCCCGGAGCCGCGGGGGCCGCTGCGGCAGAAGGGGGAGGAGAATGGGAGGAGCTGGGGGGGCAGGCTGTCCGGGAAGGAGGGGTCTTAAGAGGCGGCGAGCCCAGGTCGGACTTCCTCCCAGGCCGGCGGTCAGCGGAGCTCCCACCTTCCTGCCGAGCTCGCCCCAGCCTCCTTGCCCCGCGCCCTCCTTTGACCGGGACGGGACCATGGTGAGAGCGGGGAGCGCGGCACGGAGCGGAGGGCAATGGCCCGGCCCCTCCGGCGGCCGCGGGTGGCCGGGCGGAGAGGGCGAGCCTCCGGGACCCGACGAAGTTCCCGGGGTCCGCGCGGGGCCCAGAGCCTTCAGTCTCGCCCCTCTCTCTTCCGCAGATGTGGACACGCTGGCTCGCGCTCGCGCTGGTGGCCGTCGCCGGGGTTCACGCCGAGGTAGGTGAGGGGCTCAGGAGGTCCCGGCTCGGGCCCGGGGCCACTCGGGTCTGCGCGTCGGGCGGACGCTACATGCGTCCTGGAGATGCTCTCCCGGGTGTGGCTGGTGTTTCCGTGCGTGGGGTGAGGGGGGCGCCCCGAGTAGAATTGCTGCTTGCGAAACTTAAACCTCAAAGTCGAAAAAGTAGTTCTGGCCGTGGGCGGGAGCTCCACGGCGGCGAGTCTGGAGGGAGAGTGGGGAGGGGGAGAGGGGACGAGCCGGGCGGGAGCCGGGCGGATGGGGACGGAGGCTGCGACCAGAGCCGCAGCCGAGCTCAAAAGGGCGCCTCGAATTCCTGCCCTCAGTTGAAGATGAAATTGAACATAGGTGGGGACTTTCACCTTCCGAGTCTGTGTTTTAGGGGACAGGGGAAAAAAGATCTCAAGAGATTCTTCTTTAGGGTGGAATAAACTTTTTTTCTCTTCTATAAACTAAGATGATTATTCTCTGAAAAATTTTTTTCTTTCTTTGTGAAGTCGGACTTTGTTATTATCAGGGCCACATCACGGCCTTTTAAAATCTCAGTTTTCCCACGAACTAGTGTTGCGCAAGTGTGAGAGATCCACTGCCCTACTCTTTGGGGGGCTCCGCGTTTCCAAAGTATTTGGGCGCTTTTTTGTTCATGTTTTCTTTCCAACTCCAGTGACCTTCTTGAGATACTACAAACCAACAAACCCTTCCCTCAAACCCTTCTGTTAGCTTAACGTTTTTTGGACAGAAAACAAACAATCCTAAGGTCCCTGGGCTCTAGTCTCCAGAAAAGTGAGGTCAGAAACCAAACATTTGATAATTATGGCAGGAAATGTGGAAAGAATTAAAAAGCATGAGGGAGAAGAAAAGGAATGTACAATACAAAAGAAATAGCTCCCTGGTGGGTGGTGGTTCTCCCTCTTTGAATTTTTTCTCAGTATTACAGTTTAGCCCTACCCTTAACATCACAGCTTGACAGCCCAGAAAAATCAGTAAAAGCATGCAAGGTCTTCACAATTTAAAAAAAAAAACCACATTATACTGAACTCTAATCTAATTCACTACTATAGTATTGGTTCTGCTGGAAACATGAGCTGTGTTTACAATAAAGTAAAAAAATAGCAAATATTTTCTGATAGTCTACTTTGTGTTGTAATAAAACCGCATTTTAATCGTGGGGAAACTGAGTCAAACAGGTTACCGGAACTGTTAAATGATCGCAATGGGATTTAAACCCAGATGTATAACATCACACCCCGGGCTCTTAATCAGTACCCCACACAAGGACTTCACATTCTCCATGTGCTTCTATAGCAGATGCTGGTCTGTCCACATCATTTCTTTTAAGGCTTCCCCAACTCTGTAAGGTCGGCTTTGTTATCCCCATTTTACAGAGGAAGAAATAGGTTTACAGAGATGAGGTAACCTGCTCAAGGCCACAGCTAGCCCTGAAGAAGGATCTGAACCCAGCTCCCCCTGTGGAGCCCATCTTAAACTCTGGAGCTGCTTCTCATGTATTTTCTTTTCCAAAAGTTGGATTTGAGGGAGGATCCCTCTTCACTGGCTGGTATAGCCCTGGCCAAGGAACTCTCTTCCATCCCTGCAGTGGCCCTCAAACGGCAGCTGCAGTCCAATGATGGATGAAGTGAATCCCTGGTTGGTTTTACTGCAGGCTGGGGAATTGCCAGCTAGTATGTGAAATCACTCTGTGAACTGGAGGCTGTTGGTTCACTCACCACAGGCTGTGTGGCCCAGGGTCCAGATCTGTTCCAGGCAGCCTGCACCACACCCACTCCCCTGGTGCATTGCAGGGACTGGTGGCATAGCTTTCCTAGGAAGTTCCCCCAACAGCAGTTTCCTGCTTGATGGAAGAGCAGAGAGTACTCTCACAGAATTCCCAGGCAGGATCCATGGGGAAAGAGGCAAAATCAGGAAGTACTGAGGCACGCAGTCTTGGGGAGCTGGTGCAGAACGGAGGCTGTGACCTGCAGTGTGAGGAGTAGGTGTGAACCGAGTTCTGGCTCCTGGCTCCATGGCTCCAGATGATTAAGAAGTATCTTTTAACCAATCCAATCTCTTAATGTCTGGCCCTAGTAACATGGCACGTTTTTAATCCTTGTTTTAATAATATTCCTTTTATTATTAATGAAAAAGTAAATTAACCCTAGCAACTTCGATACTATTTTAAGCATTTTATTGTGTAGCTAATGATGCTTGCAGTAGAAATTTTTTCCCTTGTTGGCTGTAACAGCATTACAGCAAACAAAGCTAGATAATATTTACAGTCTTTATTGACATGAATCTGCTTTAGTAGACTTTCAGGCTAAAATTATACAAATATTGTTGAACTTTAGAAATGAAATTTAGAAAATAAACTGACTTTTCTTAGTGCTTTTTGCTTTAATACAAGTACAAGGATTCAGTTCAGCATATTTTTTTAAATTGTGATGGCCCAGCAAATCATGCTGCTATTTGGAGAAGCCAAACCTTTGGAATAGGAGGCCTTCAGAATTGGAGGAGCCCCAAACTTGGGAAAAGATGTTTGTCATCATTATTAATGCCAGTCTGTAAATCCTGTTTGGTTAGAGTCAGGAACCTATTAACAAATCTCCTTAAGGACGTGTTATATTGTGAATGTTTTCCATAGTCTCTCACTTATTTGGCACCTCAGGGTTGCTTTTTTTTATTGCTTCCTCCCTTATTTTCCCTTTGTCTTAACACTCTGTCACCTATGTATTCCTTCGGGCAGCCCCCATCAAAATTCTGCATCATCCACCTGAGCTCATACCCCTGCACTCTTTAGAGTCTCTGCCTAAAAAAGGGATGTTGGGGTGCAGGGGGGGGACACCTGTCTCTTGACATTAGCATCTGGTATGGATGGGGAATGGGTGCAGCAGAAAGGGAGTGCTTCAACAATTACACAGCTACCCCTATTCTAGATTCTGTTGGAGGGGTTCGTATGTGCCTTCTCACTGTGCCTCCCTCTCCCCCTTCTTCCACCCATGGACAATTACCACAATTTGCTGAGAGGTGTGGATGGTGGGGGCTGGGAAAGGTGGAGAACCAAGTGCATGTGCCCTTGAGTCTCAGTAGGTGGATCTGAGTTCACTCTAAACAGGGAAGGCTGGAAGGGACCCAGTGGCCCACATGCCTTCTTTGGAAGGACAGCCTTGGCAAGAGCCCAGGCTGGCACCCCCACTCTCTTGGCACCTCCACTCTCCCTTGGTGGTTGTCTCTGCTGACACTCTGATTCCCACATTCTGGGTCTATAAAATCGTCATGGCAAGTCACATGCGTAGGGGACTGATTCACAAATTAAAGTACTCATTCCAGTGAGGGAATAATTGACCCACGTCCTGTGAGCGCCATCGCTTGGGATAATGGCCACAGGAATAATAAATTACGCAGATAGACAACATTATTAGGGCATTGGCCCTCTGCAAGCTAGATTTCTTTTTTTTTTCTTTTTCTTTCTTAAGTGTATTTTTTAATTGAAGTGTACTTGATATACAATATTATATTGAGTTCAAGTATACAACACAGTGGCTAAACAGTTACACATTATTAAATCCTCACCCCCACTAATGCAATTATGATCTGTCAACACAAAAGATGTTACAATCATTGGCTGTATCCTCCATGCTGCCCTACCATCCCTGTGACCAACTTACTTTTATGACTGAGAATTTTTATGCGTCTTTATCCTGTTCACCCACCCCACTCCCTCTCCCATGGTAAACACCAGTCACTTCTCAGTGCCTGTGAGTCTACTGCTGTTTTGTTCATTTTGTTTGTTTTGCTTTTAGGCTCCACATTTAAGTGAAATCGTATGTATTTGAAAGCCAGATTGCTTAATCTCATTTTCACCCTTTTATCAGCATACAGTTAGTTAATCAGTCACTAGAGGTTTTATTGGCTAATGTGGGATCTCCTCTATGTGGTGGATTCAGACAGATCTAGGGTCTGACCCACATCCTGTGACTGCTTCTTAGAGCTGCAGCAAAACTAGGATTTTAATATCCATCTTGTACATTAACCACTAAAATAATCTCTTGTTTGTTTATCGGTTGGCAAATGAACTACTTGACATGAGTCTTAAAAACCATTGTAGGAAATTGGGATGTGAAAATATAGCAGGAACTCTGCTGAACAGCCAAAACAGATGGGCACATTGAGGCCCTGGTCACTAAAAATGTCTTTAGAAGGGAGACGTGTTACAACAATGCCCATAGACAGCTCTGGATTGGTGATAAGCAGGAGTCAGTTCCCAGACTCAGGGGAATAGTTGGGGAGGAGCTGTGGGCTGATGATTGGGTGCACGAGCTATGGTGCTTATAATGTCCCAGAGAAGCAAGTAAAGTCTTCAAAGTCAGTGAGGCAGAAAGACATGTGTTTACAGAACAGAGAAAATGAAGGATGAGCCATAAATACCAGTGGTCACACATGGAGAATTGAGATGTCAGTGTCTTGTTCCTACTGCTCCAAATAACTGGACATCCAGACAGAAAAGTTCTGGCAGCTACAAACAGTATTAGCTTAGACACCAGATAGTGCAGGATTGAAAAATAACTTATACTTAGATGGGTACATTTTTTAAGTCTGATTCCTGTCCTACAGGTCAAATGCATCCTCTTCTGTAAGGTGCTGTCTTCTGGTACCTGTGATCTTGATGCGGGTTCTTTCTCCAGGAGTGAGTCATTCCCTGCATGGGTCTTCCCTTCGTGGGGCCCATCAGGCAGTTTTCTCTGCTGCAGGCTGAGAATTTCCTACACACAGGGCATGTTCATGCATGAAGAGCAAGACATGGTCTCTGCCTGCAGGTTGCTTACAATTTAATGGTGGGCTAGGTGCTTTGAACTGTGGCTGCTATAATGTATATTATAAGTACATGATGAACAAGTATCCTTACAATTACTATTGCTGCTTTTTTTATGTTAAAGCTTTCCTTTATTTTTTTTTTTAAAGCTCTTTTTGTAAGTACAATGCACAAATCTTAAATGTGTAGCTAGATGAACTTTTACATATAGACACACCCGTGTAGCCACAGCCCAGTCAAGACTGAAGGAGTTGGTGCAAAAAGGAGGCTGTGAACTCAGGGTGTATGGAATCAGTTACAATGAAAAAGGTGAGGAGTGCATACTCGAGATCATGTTTTATGACTCAAGGAGCATTATCATTTAATTAGTCCAGTCTGTTGATTTTGGTCCTCGTAACATTTGGCAAACTTTTAAATTCATGTTTTAATAACAATAAACATCTAATAATTAATGAAAAGGTAAATAAACTCTTCATAGGAGACTTGCCGTTTGGATATTATTTTAAACTATTTTAAAATAGAAACAGTTAACTCCAACAGTTTGGAGTTAAGAACAATAGAAAACTGTTTTCCTTGTCAGCTGCAAGGACATATAGTAAACCCAGTTAAATACAGTCTTATTTATATGAATCCATTTTAGCAAACTTTGGATCAATTTGGAGAAGCTGATTTGTGTTATGCAGATGGATATTCCAAGGCTCCATACAATCTACACTGAGAAAATAAATCAAAGAAAGAAACTCAAGTAATTCTATTTGACCACTTTGCCCTGGTCATTACTTTTAAAGGGAATCTACATAAGATGTCTATTACATAATTCATGACAGCTAAAAACTTAAAAGCTACTACTTATCTAACAATAGAAGAGTTAAGTATTAGCAATATGTGCCACTAAAAGTTACTTTTACAAAAAGTTTTAAAACTCTGGCAAATGATTATCATGTAATTTAAAGAGCAGAACATCACCTACTCTACTGCCTTATCCTCACAATTGGGTAAAAATTTATAGAGAAGCATAAAAAAAAAAGACTTAAAGTTCGTCATGAGGATTCTTGTAACCCTTTACCTTTATCGGAAGGAATTTTCCTAATGTGCTTTATTTTATTTAAATAAAACATAATGTGTTTATTTTCTGATAAAATATAGAAATAAAATATGCTCACAGAAAGCTTAGAGAATATAGAAAAAATTCCAGCAAAGAGTAAAATTACATTTAATTCCACCACCTAAAAATAAACCAGCTTTTTATCCTGTCTTTCAGAGAAATTATCAAAATCAATCAAGAAACATGTGATGCACCTATTACACAAATAAATACCTCCCAGCACTGTGAGGTAAAGGGCCTGCTGAGATGGCACAAACATGGCATGCATGTCAGCACTACCTTCTCCCTTACCCATGACAGACTTTGCTAATCAGTCATATAATTCATTCCTTCTGAGCCCAGAGAATGTTTGAAAATCTTTCTCAGCCAGCTAAGTAGCTGCTAGCAATCAGTCTGTGTATGAGAGAAAAGAGATTTTAGCCATTCCTGCTGGGAAAGGCAATCCAATCTGACAAACATCGGTATATGTTTAGTCAAAATCAAGGTGATTAGAAGCAGAGTTCAGGACTATGTGAAATATGGACAACATGGGGTAATAGGTGATAGGATTAGGGCAGCAAATGGCTGAAAGTGCCAAGGCGGGGGCACCACATTCCTGTCCCCGGCTCCTAAGTTCTTTGGATGAATTTGAATACTTTAAGCCAAACCCTTTAATGTTGGCCATCAATAAAAATGTGATAATGAGAATTTTCCTGGCTGTTCTGATGGAGTAAACAGTTGTTTTTGCTGAGGCTCTAAAAGCTGCTGCTGTCATAGATAACAACTTCTGCATTAGCAGCCATCTGGCAATAACCTGCTAGCTCTTTGGGTAGTTGGAATACAAAATATATCCTATAAATCTACATTTTCTGCTGTGGTTGGAGGATTTCCATGTAATCTCTTCATAGACTTTTTATATTGCCATTTGGAAGCCATCACCTATAAGCTATTCTCAGGATTAAGTCTGAATTTATGACCCTTAAAATGTTCCCTGCATAATCCTGGACACTATTTATGACCAAGTAAGCTATTGCCCAAGTCATGTGACACATGGCAAACGCCATCACAGGTTGCAGGCCCAAATTTGTACATGTGTGTGTCGTGGGATATTGGTTTGAAGTGACATGGGCAAAATGTCTCTGACTTTTTATTATGTTCAAGACTTAAAATCCTTGTGTCTGAGGCAAAATTTGTCTTTGTCCCCACAGTCTTTCATTCTGTCCATCAGTGACAGTAAAGAGTGAAACTACAGAAGTGCCAGGCATTATGCTAGTCCCTACACATGTATACCGCTGTGAGGAACAGCCTAGAACTAAAAGGCAAGGCCATGTAGATCCCTGTTTTGAAGGAGCTGCGCCCACCATAGCTCCTGGACAGCTCAAATGGATCTGGCTGTGAGGAGATCAAGTCTGTGGCTTTCGCAGAAATTACTGCCCCCTCCCTCGCCTCTTGCCGCTGGTTCAGAAAACCCTGAAACTTGCCAGAGGGATGGGTGCTTCTCAGAATTTGAGTCTCCCCTTGAGCTGCAGGTGAGTTGTCCCCTTGAGCTGCCATGACCGCTTGACCAGGCTGTTCAGTAGAAGGCAGCTTTCTGTGTGGAATTTACCTGAAATTGTGTCTGTTCCTGGAGTGTTGGTGTTTTCTCATATTTCCCATTTTCATGTCCCTCAAACCTTCCGCTGAGTTCTTCTCTTCATCGTCTTCTCTTGTTCTCATACCTGGGTGTTCCCAAGTCTTATCTTTTACACAGACCCTGTTACAGAATCTCCTCATTATTAAGAAGGCCATTATAAACTCATGAAAGGATCCTTCACTTAGACATCCTGCTCTGCCCCTTTTTTTGGCTGATGTTAACTTCTTAACTTCTTAAAGCCACCTGATAGCTCTGACGTGGCACTTCCATTCTGAGCAAAGGCTTTGGTGTAATGGGACAGGTTGGAATTCTAGCCTTGTTTGACTGTGAGACCTTGTCCAAGTACTTAACCTCCCTGAGCTCACTTTCCTCATCTGTAAAATGGAATAATAGCTTTCTGTCTGCCCATCATCTATGGATAATGGAACATCTTTCCTTTACTCATGGCAGAGTCAACACTAAACTCCTGCTTTCTCTCATACCAGTCCCTACTAAGGCACTGACAAAGAGTGTTTTTGACTCTAATGATTTCAACAAGAGAAGTCTCAATTTATACATAAATGCCCAGTAGCATTGTCTGTATTTGTACAACCTATGTGCTGGCTCAGGCAGTTATTCTGTTTGCTGATTTATCCTTGAGAGGAAGTTTAGCATATTGGTTTAGCACTCGGGCCTTGAAAATAGATAATAACTAAGTTTAAGTCCTAGCACTGCCCTTACTTCCTCTGTCATTTGGGGAAGTTACTTACCCTCTCTGGTCACATTTCCTCATCTGTAAAATGGGCTTACTGCAGAGTATTTATCCCATAAGTTAGCTGTGAGAATCAAATAAGCCGTTACATGGAAAGAAGTTAGAGAGTGGTTTGGTGTATAGAATGCAGTTTTAGCTATTATCATTCTTACGTCATCTTTACTGGAAATGCTCCAAAGCCATGGGGTGTGTGTGCATGTGCATGCACGTACACATGTGTATATGTGCATGCATGTGCGTGCCTGCATGACTTGCAGAATTCCCCTTGCCTCTTTCACACTTTATGGTTTTTTAAGACAATCAGGATACTAATTTCAGTGGGTGCTTTGATGTCCAGAATTGATATCAGAACCCTTGCTTCTATTGAGCTAATCTTGCCTTCAAATTTCTAGATAGTGTTTCTTCTGTGAAGCCACAACTCGGTTTCCTACAGAAAAAGAATTAAGTGTTCATTGAGCAAATGAGGGAGAGAACTGGAAAGGGAGAAAGAGGGAGAAAAGGCAAGGAGGAGAGGTAATAAACTCCTGGAACTTTTCCACAGTCAGTTTTTCTCTTTTCTATACCTCTCCTTACATATGGAGCTGGCCACTAGATACCTTGAATTTTTTGGGGGGATGGTCATTTCCACATATTCTTGCTATAGTCTCCATAACACACCTATTACTGGGCTCTGAATTCTAAATTTGAGGTTTGGAAAATGTGATCAGGTAGAGGAATACAATCCCTTACTTTCATTGTTTGGAAAAAAAAAAACTCACTGTCAAAGACAGGGTAGGAAGTGTTCCTGGAGCGACTGGGATTGGTCCCTTTGGAAACCAAGGCAACACTCTGGGTGTTTTGCACACAAACCTTGAGTCCTGTGCTGGGCACTGCTGTGTCTGGCAGCCAGCCCCAGCTGCAGCCTCACGTGGGCGCTGATCCCCATATTGCTGTCTGCTCTCCTCTTCATCCTTCCCCTTGACCTGTCTGTCCTTTCCTTTCTTCTCCATTACAGAGCCGTCATCCTGACGTGTTTGCCAACACACCCCAACACAACAGGCCCCCAGGTTCACCTTTTATGCAGAGAGAAAGCGGCATGAAGTCTTGATGCTTTATTTTGCTTCACCCATCTGGGACAAAGTAAATGCAAGAAAGGAGAGTAAAAAGTATCACAGCTGTTCTGTTAGGTACTGAGTTAGTGCTGGTGACTAAGACACAGGCCCTGTTCCCTAGGAGCACGCGGTCCCGTGGGAGAGGCAGACAGGGACTCAGAGTGCTCCAGGGTGGTAAGTGATAGGACAGGGCTGAGAGCCTCAGCCAGCACTGGGGGTCTGGGAAGTCCTCCAAGAGGGAGTGCCCCACAAGCTGAGCCCTGGAAAATAAGTAGTAGTTAGCCAAACAAGCAGGAGGAGAGGAAAGAGCCATATCTTATTTCTTACAATGTGATAATGAAGTTATAATCTTCATTTTATCAATGAAAAAACTGTGGCTCAGAGAATTCAGTTAGTTCCTGAAGGGCAGCCACCTAGTATATAATAAAGCCAGGATACAAATTCAGGACGTCAAGCTCTCAAGGCAAATGCTTGGTGTTCTAGGCCCACTCTGCCTTGTTCCTGAAAGTGACTGAAAACAAACCAGAAATGCTTTTGCTGGGTAACGTGGACTCAGAAAAACTCATACAGGCCCCCTCACCTTATGTCAGCCAGAGGCGCCCAGATGGGCACTTGAGGCCTGGTTATTCTGACCACCCAGGTGTGGGCCGGTCTCCACTTGCTTCAGACCCAGCTACTTCTCTGGCCCACGGTGAAGTGGTCAGTGACTCAGAGGTTTTAGGGCAGCTTCTTTGTCCTTCATATGCATTCACAACTGTTCACACTGAGTGAGACCAAATCGCAAGGCAGCTCTGAGATTCCAGCTGAGGTACTGTGTGTGGTTGCTCACACCGTCTGCATGAGAGTGGCCGGCTAAGGGGGCAAGTGGGGCTGACTCCGTCCTGCACTCTGCTTACCAGGCTATGTACCCTGGCGGGGGGGCTTGTGTCTGTCCACTCAGAGCAAGGGCACCTTTTCAACAGATGTGTGAAGTACCCCAAACCCAACATTTTCTCCCAGATACATGATGCTTATTGGACTATGGTGCCCATTTCTCCATCTATACATTTTATAAATTGTTAACATTCAGAGTCATACAGTTCTTGTAGCAAGCATCCATAAAAAAGCAGTTCTATGCTTTTGTGGTTTTATCTCGTGGATTAGCTAAGATGATACAAATGGAAATTTTAAAAACCTGTGCTTTTGCATCACAAATATGTTGCTTTTGGACGTTGCCCAGCTCAATCTAGTTTGGAAACTCTGATCCCCCAAGAATTAAGAAAAGCATTCCAAGCTTCCCTCTGGCTGCTGTATCAGCACAACTTCCCTCAGCCCACAGTGAAATTCCAGCCCCGAGGAAGAAATGTCTTAGACCAAGTGAATTCCCAGCCTGGAGCCTGTCAGAGGCTGTGTCATGTGTTTGCATTAGCTGCACAAAAAGCAGGCAGGCCTTCCGGCCTTGTTCCCTATCCTCCCTGCACCCCCCTCTGGAGAGACCAGTCTAGACAGTGTCTGCTTGGCACTGTGCCTTTTTAGCACAAACCACATCGTTCTGCAGTTCTGACTCAGGTTGCTCCTCCTCACTCATTTCCCCAGTTTTCTTAGACTAAAATCGTCTTGGGGGGACTGGCATGAGCAGCCCACATAAGAAGCAAGTGAATGCATTTTTTCAGACTGTCAGGGTTCTGCTGTCTTGAGAAGTTCCAAGATGAGAGTACACCAGCAGTGCTGGCCGAAGCTGTGGCTGAGTTTACAGAGATCCCTGATGTGAGCTGGCTTCCTATAAGCCTCCATTTATTGGCCCGAGATAGGCTGGAACAAATAACCCAGGACAGCCAGTGACACCAGGTAATGAGCCTCGTGTCTTCCAAAGGTAATGTGAGCTTGGGCAAGTTGCTGGACCCCTCATCTGTAAAACATGAGGATTAGAGTAGGTAAGCCCTAAAACTCAGCTCTGAGATCCTGTCCTTATTAAAAGGAGGTAGACATTTTAAGTTGGATTGTCAAAATATTCTACTTTATGGAGTTAGGATGTTTGATTAGCTCTTACTTAATTGACAGCCCAGGGAGGAGCAGGGGGGAAAGAGAAGCTGGCCCAGGAATGGGAAAAGAGAGTAAGAGCAGTCAGCATTTTGTGTTCCTTGCTTTCTCCTGAGTATAGTGAGTGCGATATAAATAGTACAGCATGGAGCACCTGAGCAGTGTTCATGCCTAGGAATCTCAAGCACTGTTTACTCTCTAGAAAGCAATTGCTTGATTTTGCACTGCAGAAACCAGCTGCCCAACAACACTGGGCAAGAAATCAAGGATGCTGGGTTTCCTTGGGGTTGAACAAGGAATTTTAAAAAACAAAGAAGACAACCCAAAATGCCCAAATGTGCAACTTAAGCTTTTACTGAATTTATTTTTTTTTAAATCCGAAGCTTCTTGTGACCTTTAGAAATGTTCACATTTTCTTTAAAAAATAATGCTGCATGGACCCAAATATTGTTCTGGGGAACCCTTCTTGAACAGGCATTGATGAAGCTGCTACCCTGAACCGCACACCCTTCTCTCGAAATCAATTCAGGGCTCTATTACAGCTGAGGGCACTGCTCTTTGGCCTTGACCCCAGCAGTTCGATCAAGTAGTTAGATCACTTGCAAGTTTGAACTCCGCGAGGAAGCAGAGGCCAGTGCGGATGCTTTAGTCTTGCTGAAATTCTTGGTACCTGAACTGCACTTCAGTCCCTAAATCCCACCAAATGATCCCAGAATGCTAAGTACTGACTGTGGGTCCTGAAACCAGCCCAGTTTTGCATGTGGCTTTCTGAATAAGGCTACTTGCACAGTGTCAGAATTGAACTAAATTGGCTATGTTCCAAAGTAGTCTATATACACAGACACTTAACACATAAATTTCACTGCTTAATTGACTTAATTTAATTGACTATTTAATTGACTTAAATTTCCTACTTGGAAAACTTGACCACCTATCTATCCATTTCCTTCACAAAAACAAATTCCTATGGAAACTTAATGAAGACAGGCATAAGACGTTATTAAATTTCCCTAATTTGACTGTTTTGTTTCATTTCATTTTGCAGTTGACTTCGGTTATACTGTCCTGATTCTTTTCTGAGCCTTAGGCACACAGAAGATAGTGGAGAAGAGTGCTTATTTTTGTGGTTGTGAAGTTACTTATTAATAAACATTAATCAGTGTATGTTATTCATTCATTGATTCATTCTCTACCTCCTTCCAAACACAAGAGGTATGTTTTTCCTCTCAAATCCCCTGGCTAGCCTGTCCTACTAGCTTCTGTTATTATTAGGCTGACTAAGCCCATTTTTAATTATGGAGAAGGACCCAAGTTTGTGGTAACAGGAAAATAAAATGAAGGATTCAAAGACAGTCCAGAGAAATTCCCGGTGACACTCACCAGGATATCCGGCTCATTCAATCTTTAATGCAGAACTGATATGTGTGGAATTTCTGTTGGAAGAGTTTAAAGCCATTGAACTGAGCACAGACTCCGACATACCTGAGTCGCTTTCACGGCAGGGCCCTTATCAGGAGGGCCCTGGTGTGGCTTTTGGGTAGCCCAGCCCCGCTCACAATCGCCTGCTTGGGAGGGAGGCAGAATTCACACATGCTTGGAATGCTCAGCTTCACTGCTCCAAGGGCCTCCCCATCTGTGGGTCTTCACGATGTGCTACAATTACCGTGCTGCAAACTGGGGGCAGGCTAAGGTCTCCACCAGAAACAGGAAGTTCACATGGCTTCTTCCACTTTGAGTCCTAAGAATCTTTCAGGAATGTGTCCATTTGTGCTTTGTTCCCCCATTTCTCCTCTTGTCTTCTATCCATGGCATTTTCTCTTCTTTTTTTTCCTTTCCATCCTTGGTGGCCTTGGCCTTGCCAACAGCCACAAGCAGAGAAGCAGACTCTCTGGTTCAGCTGTTTATTGTAAGGGTAAAGACTTTCACTCTAAGTATTAATTGGCGTCTGCATCGTGTTCACCAGAAGAGTAATTTTCTGCATGGCACGAAAAGCCGGTTAATGATCAAAGAAAACTCCAGCAACAAGGACACCCACTTCAGGTGTGAGCTTACTTGGGGTTTCTCAGTTTCCTTTCTTAGGGGTGGGACTAGAAGGGAGCAGGGGACTGGAAAGTGTTTTGAGAAGAGGCCAGACATGTAAGTCTGCTAAATGTTGGGTACAATAAGTTCAGTACTCACTGCAGACTTATTTCATAATAAAATTTCCTAAGCCACTTTTGGGCCATATTGTTAGAAGGACAGTTACCAAGTTAACAGCTTTATCTTTGAGAGATACAGCTGGAAACGAGTCTTTAGTGGTTTTCCTTTATTTTGTACAGAGAACATGTATAATATAACTGTACGATAATAAGCTATACAAGCTGGGTTTTTTGTGTTTGTCATGGGCTCAGTCTGTTTTTTTAAGACAAAAATAAACCATGAAGGTGATAGGAAATCCTATAAAAATAACCAATGCTTGAGGATTATTAACCCCACCATGTTGGTCATTTTACAGCTTAATTGTATTTTCCCTTTAAATTCCCTATACACATTTGATCAAATAGAAAGCTCTTCATTCTTTGAATTGCCATGTGGATTAGAGAGCAAGCTGGGTTCCTTCCCAGGGGCTGTATTTCAGTTGACTGGCTGTTTTTCTAGGGAATGCTATCATTATTCTGCCCAGTGTAAATGGCATTGTCATGTAATGACAGTAATTGCTCATGTTACAGTGACCTGGACTGTGAGCACCACCTAATTCTCCAGTGATCTCTTGTTTAACTGCAGGAGAAAAGTCTTCTCTCTGCCTGGGCTGGTGAAATGAGTGTGTGTATGTCTTTGTCCCACATAGTTGAGGGTTGTTATGGGCTCTCGGGGTTAACCATCTGTGGGTTTACATGTGACAACAGCCATACTCAGAAAATCGTGACATTTTCTTTGAGGGCGAGATGAATATTAGGAATTACAAGTCCAAGGGTATTCAAAGCATGTGAATTGCTCCAAAATGGTGTTCTTGTTTAGAAATGAGTGGAGTATGGTAGGAAGAAGGAAAATAGTGACATGGAAGAGTGGGGGAAGAGGAGGGAGGTGGTGATGGAGGTGGGAAACTCTCACTGTTAATTGGAGTGGGTAATTGTAAAAGTACAAGAAGATGGGGCAAGGGGAGACTTTTTGGTCTTTATCTTAAATGCTTCATGAAGAAATACTGTGAGTGAACACAGCTGATACACATGATCAGAAAAGAATATGACTGCTTTTGCTAAATGAATACAGCATCTATAAGCAAAACTCACACTTGAAAATGATAATGTGAAAACTGTAGATTAAAAAGGCACCCATATATAGTGTGTACAGCAAGAATGATAGTGATACAAAGTAGCTTATACAAGGTAAAATGCTCAAAAAATAGGAGCTGCTGTTCTTGTTCTTGCTTGAATTCTAAGGGAGAGTAGAACTACAGAGAGAGACATGCAGAGCCTAGATCCATGTTTCTCAAACTGCATTGAGTAATATTAATATATGCACTAGGTTAAATGGTTTTTTTAGTTATAGAACTTTTCAAAACCTTGCAATGTTCATGTGCATTATTTATTTTCCTCTCTAGGAGGGAAGTATAAGCAGTGTTTCTCAGGCATTTCACCACAGAACATAGTTTCCAAAAATAGCATAAATATTTCAAGGCTTGTGTTCCATGGAACGGTTTGGAAACACGGGTCAGTTCTAGATGGATTTCCATAACCAGAGACTGTTTACATCTGACCTCAGGTCTTAGTGGCCTTGCTGAAATCACTTCCTAAACTAACTCAGTTTCATCAAGAAGGCATGGGACTTGTCTGTACCCCAGAGCCAATCCAAGCGAAGATCCTTCTGTGAGTGACTCCACACTGGACCACTGGCCTGGCCATAGCCATTCCTACCTAGAACTGGCTGGGGTATTTTTTTGGTTATCAAGTTGAAGTACCCAGGAATCTTCTTTTTGGTTTTTCATCCTAACCCAGTTAATGAGCAAGTCCTGTTGGCTCTACTGTCAGTATATCACCTTTCCATTGACTATGCGTGGTCTCCATTATTACCACCCCAGTCCAAGCCATCATAATTTTGTGCATGGACTACTGCAGTAGCATCTGAGCTGCTCTCCATGTTTTCCTTCTCTTCTCTCCACATCTACTTTTCTACATAACAGTCTAAGTAATCTTTGTAAAACATGTATCTGATCATGTCACTCTCCTATATAAAATTCTCCAGTGTTACCTGTTAATTAAAAATAATACACAAACATATCAGCACCTACAAGGGTGATCCTACATGTTCCAGCCCTTGCTTGCTTTTCCCAGATTACCTTTTACTGCTCTCCCCACTGGACCCAGTGTAAAAAGCCATGCTGGCCTATTTTCTGTTCTAGGAACATAACAAATTCCCCCTTGTTTCAGTACCTTTGCATTTTTCTTCTCTCTGTCTGAACTGCTCCTTCCATCCTTCATGTCTCATCTCAATAGAGTGTTCCCTAACCACTTGATCTGAGTGATACCTTCTCTCTCAGATTTCTCTATCAGACATATTTGACATATTCTTCTAAAGAACATATTCTTCTATAAGTTCACCACAGTGTGAAATGATCTTGTTATCTGTGTTTATTCACTGCCATCCCTCTAGAATATGTACTGTTCCATGATAGAGCCCCTCTCTGCCACATTCACCAAAGAATCCCAGCACCTAGTACTGAGCTTAGCATATTGTAGTTGCTCACTATATATTTGCTGAGTTAATCCACTGGCCAAATGGATTAATTAATGAATCCATATTTCTTACGTAATATGAGAAGATGCGTGATATCCTGCCTACAGTCTTTGGACATGTCTGTGTCAGATTCTGCAGATATTTGTATACCTGGGGAGATGGTTTGACAGAATTCTCCCATTGACACTTTGCTTAACCCTGGACTTCGCTTTTACCCCCTGGACATGGTAGTAATGCTGGGCTTGTTTAGTGTGACACCTGGATTCTGATTTCTCCCAGCTCCTGGTGAAGTTGGAACTTGACATAGCCCACTTACCTGCAGCCTTACTCCCTAAACTCGCTTACAGTGGTCCCATAGAGCAAATGTCCTGACTTCCATAGCTTGTTGTTCCACTTTCCAGTGGAGTCAGGGTAACTAAAAGCAGTTCAATATTTGGCATTTCTCTAATGTTGAGTCAGTTAAAAAACAGAGCTTGTAATACTTGGGAGTGTTTTCACCACAAATGAGAATCTGTCTGTAGCAACTAAGCTAGTAGGTTTTGTGTAGGATTTATAATGCAGTCCTTGGGGGGAAATGAACAGAAAAAGAGGTTTTGGTGGATTGTTGGTACAGTTTGAGGGTCTCCCAGGATTTTAATCTGTGCAAAACAGGAAGTTTTTGCTTCACAGTGAAGTATAATACCTGGCAGTCTCTCACTGGTGGGCCTCCTGTCAGCTAAGCCCTGATTGGCCAGCTGGCACAAGTAGGTTTTACAGCCCCTTCCCCCAAGCTGTGACTCCACACTCCCAAGCTGCAAGGAAAGAATGCAAGGCAGGAATGTCTCAAGAATAGAATGTGCATGTTTTCATGGCCTTTGATCTCAGGGCCCTAAAATTGTGTGCGTGTGTGTGTGTGTGTGTGTGTGTGTGTGTAATAGCACTGAAGTTGGTGGCAAGAGAGTGTAGCAGTTGAGCCAAGAAGATGAAAAAAAGTTTTGAGAAATAGCCACTACATTGCCAAATTTGTCCGTGAACTTTTATGCAAAGAAGAAAAAAGTTTAAATAGTTAAGAGAAGGCTCAAAATATGTAGTTAAATTAGCCCCTTATCACTGTTTCATGAGATAAGCCATACATAGTCCCAAAGACAGGAGGTGGGTTTACATTTTCTCTTCCTTATAGAGGAGACCAGAAGGGTGCAGTGACTTGTTCAAAGCAGAGCCAAAATTAGGCTTAAGTTCCCACAATGCCTGACTGTTTCCAAAGGACTGGGGGTTCATTACATCAGTATCCTGGTGCCAGATGCAGCCCAGCAGGCTGCCTAACCCATGTATTCAGATAATCTGTTGACTTCACTTATATATACCACTTCTAAAACATTTCAAGGTAAAGAAAGTCTCCTCCTTAATTCAGCCCTCAGCAGTATGTCAGACCTTAGAGCTCATTACCATATGCTGCTCGGGAGAAAAAGCCACTAACCACAAGTGGCTGTTGAGCTCTTCAAATGTGGCTCGTCCCATTAAGATGTGCTATTAGAGTAAAATTCATGCCAGATTTCAAAGACTTAGTATAGGAAAAAAACTATGTGAACTGTCTTATTAATAATATTAATTACATGCTGAAATGTATAATATTTTGGTCATATTGGCTTAAAACAAATTATGAAAATTTTAAATTATCTGTGAGACATATTTCTATTGGACCATGATGCTTCAGACATTTATTACTTAACTATACATTGCATTTAGCCACATACACTCTTGAGTTATTGCTTATTGGATTGTGTTGTTCTGTTAAGTACAATTCCATGTATTTATGCCCCATCTCCTCATCTAAACTGTCAGCAGCTCAGGGACATGGACTGTGCCTTATTCCTCCTTGTGTCCCCAGCACTCAGCATGATATTTGGTATTTTGTTACTTTGTTGGCCTGTATGCTGCTTACTTGCTTGGAAATAGGTTTTGTCCAATTGCACTTTGGAGAATGATAAGGAAATACAGATTAACTTGTGTTTGCATTATTGCTTTTTTCAAAGAGACTGATTTTATGTAGTTCTTAATTTGTTCCAGAAAGGTTCCCAGCCTTGAGCCAGGGTTGAGAGAAGAGGGCCAAGTAATTGCCAGGAACTCCTCCCAAATGGCTGTGTTTCCCAAAGTCCCTGAAAAATTCTAGGGAATGCACCTTGGGTGGGCTTGCCCTTTAAACATCCTATAATTTTGTAGCTGAGCTTGTGGCTGAGCCACATGCGTATAATTTCTAAGCTGGCTATATGATGCCTAAAATATAGTAATTTCTGCTGGTTCCCTGGGAAAATCTGACCTTTCCCTGGGTTTTGTGACCATGGGATCCCTGAGCCACTATTTCTGGTTCAGTTATTAAGGGGTGTGTAAGAATGTACCCCAGGAAACCTCTCCTCTTCACGAGGAGATTTATTAGGTCTCTCTGCTGTGGAATGATTCCAGTCTATTGACCACACATTATTGCTGTAAATTCATGGGCAACCATCTCTCTTTGGCAACAATACTTGAAATGAATGATTCTCTTTTAGCAGCTGGAAGGATTTATACTGAACAAAGTTTTGAAGCAAAAGTGGTCCCATGTGCCCAGGCTCCCCATCTTTGCAGCAGTGGAAACCCAAGAATATTGTCATGGGGCAGTTGAATCAAGGGAGGTAAAGGCTACAAGAGTCAGTCCATGCCCGGACTAGTACCTGCTTTGGGACTCTCATCTTTCTTGGGTTATGCCCTAGGAAAATTGAGTCCCAAACTCGATAGCTGGATTTCTGGGGGCTCATAGACACCAGGTTAGAATTCCCACTCTATAAAATAAAAATAACCATTTTTCCCTGAGGCAGCCTAATAATTAAGATGACCAGGTGTCACAGTTTATGCCTTTTTCCAAGGGTATCTGTGTTAAAGGTCCCCTTTTACTCTGAAAGTATGTCCCAGTTTGGCTGATAAAATACATGGTTGTCCCACTAAGAACATATATTCTGCCCTTCAAGCTCACAAAGCCCTACTTGTCCTGCAGGAAACCCGTCCAACATCCCCTGTAGAGAAGGTGGACTCCATAGTGACACTTCGTAAATTAAGCTTGCTGCTTCTTTCACTGATCCTCCCGCTGGGATCCTGAAAGCCCTTTCCTAGGGACCACTCCGGTCCTGTACAAACTCCGCAAGAATCCCTCTTCCTGAATTCCTTCCTCTGGATGCCATCTGAAAGAAGCCCTTCATTTGCGTTTGGAATTGCTCTGGGCATGTATCTGGGGGGTGGGAAGTGGAGATAAGGAGGAATTGAGTGGGGAGGATCCTCCAGGAGTGGGCAAGCTGGAGAACAAGCCCTGTCTGTGAAGCCTGAGAGTGACAAGCACCACCTGCCTCTGGCATTTCTTTCGAAGACTATATTCCTCGGACTCCGGGTTCCCCCCGATTTTTCTCCTGGCTAGCAGTTGCCATGGCAACGCAGTGTCTAAGAACTAATTACATCTGTCTGCTTCTAGAACCACACTGAGCCACACATATGGAGACTTCATTTAGCGCGAGTTTCTTGCTGGGTTTTAACCCCTTCTGCATTCCTTGGGCTGGAGAATAATTGCCAGGATGCTGGGAACTTGAGAGCGGCTTTGCAGCCCCACTGCCGCCAAAGGTTCCTGGGGCTTTGTCCGTGTTTTTAAAGCGGAGTCCATGTTGTTCTGCTCTGCTGGGTCTCTGGGTCTTTGGGTCTCTGCTTTGTTTTGTTCTTCCCAACCCTGACCTCCCTGCTATCGCCCCTCTGGGCCCCTCCATCTGTCAAATGGTGTCAGCCTCACCCTTCCCTTGGCAACTCACAGTTCAGTGTATGTCAGCCCACTGCAAGGTCAGCCTAGTGGATGAGCCAGAAGGGAGTGGTTGGAGACCCCCCCAGAACATTTTGGGGATGGGGAGGGGCAGCATAATGCAAGAGTTTCTTTTCCTGGTCTAGGGAGACTGACCACCTTGCCTTCCTTCCACCTCATAGGATGATGTAGGGACAGGCTTCCAGGGAAGAGTTAACACAGAACAGCTGCCTTGGGTAATAAACCCATTTTCACAATTTCTCCTGGCCTCTTCTCACTTCCTTCTCTGTCTGCTTTTCCTTTACCCAGACCACCTAGATGTTGGGCTGCTCTTTGGTGGGCCTCCATCCTACACTCCGAAGTCCCACCGTTTTGCCTTCCTCTCTGATACCTCACATTCCCACATTTCATCATCACCCACCTACTTCCTCCACAAAATTCTCATTCTTTCAGCATGTCAGCCAGGTTATACATTAACTGTGGACAAAGGAAATGATGGAAATCCATTTCAGTCCCCCATTGCTCTCCTGTCCACCTCACCAACACACACACCAGCATCTTTCTGTGTGTCTATGACAATCCCTAATTAGTGAGAGTCAAGGCTAAATATTTATGGTCTGGAGAAGAAGGGATGGAGCCTTTAGGCTGTTTTCCCCAGAAAGACTGGTCCTGGCAGGGGGCAGCACTGGGACAGTTGGCACAGGGGCTGTCCTTCTCCCTTACTCCAAGCGCTCAGGGTGGTGGGGTTCAGTCGCCCTTTTGTACTCCCAACAGGGTACTTGCTAGGACCCATGAAAGAACTCTAAAACATAAGTCTTGTTTTCCAGGAACTTATTGTTCAGCTGGAAAGACAAAAAACTGTGCAATTAAATTTTTAAAAAAGTGATCAAAATGAGTTCATACAAAGAAGAATGTAAGTTCAGAGATGGAAGGAGGAATTCATACCAGTCAAAGGAAAAGGTCACCAAGGATGAAGTGATATAACTTGAGCTGAGCCTGGAAGGACAGGAAGAATTGGTGCAGTCCAGACAATAAATCAGACTTTCCGGATAGTGACATTATTTTTTACCTGGTCTTGTGGGACATTCTCTGTCCATCTGAAGGTTAAAGAAGCATCTAACTACCTCATGTGCTGACATTTGCAAAGGGTAACAAGTTCTCTTTTCAATATGTAGGCCTTCAGAAGCCCTATACCCTTTACTTTTATTTTAGTATGCTGTGGCTAAACACCTCCTGAAGCTCCCTGTAGCCAGAGGCCCTGAGAAGTGAAGGTTACTAGAGGTGAGGAGGCCAAGGATCTTGAGGCCACATATGTATAATGAAGTCATGCAGGACTGAGGAAAAAGACTAACCCAGATGCCAAAGACCTTGTTAAATATGGCCAAGTAGTTGCCGGTACGTGACAGTGTCATCTATTAAAATTAATGGCAGATGATGTGAACTGCTGGGGAGAAGAGCAGCCAAGCTTTGTTTTCAGGGGAGTTGTGCAAATTGGAATAATGGAAAGGGGCCGAAGATGTGGGGGGCAGAGGGCTATTCACCAGCTCAGGGAGGGTACCCAAGTGGTCTGCACAGTGGATTTCTTGCCTAGTCAGTATGTGATACCAGAAACTACCCAGGGGCCACCTAAATTCAGTAGAGCCCCAGGCAGGAAGGGGTGGAGAGGAGAATTCGTAGCTGTTAAACTACATCCACATTTCTTCTGCCTTCTACCAAAATAGGGGAATAAATCCTGCATTCCACTCAGAAGTCCAAAGAATCTGACTCCTATTTGGTTGAGGGCCTGGGAAGTTAGTTTGAGAAGGTGGAGGATTGGTTTGCTGGGGATAGAGCCCTGGGAATGTTCAGGGAAGCTGGTCCAGACATGGCGGGTACTGCAGAGGATGCTTCTAAAACTCTCTCCCCTCTTTAGTTGAAGGTATTAGGATTTAGGCATGTTGGTTTTTGTTTTTCTTTTTGTAACATTTAATCAACCATTTTCCTTGAACTACATGTGGAAATAATTAGAGCATGAATGCAGAGTAAATGTGAGCCCTGGCAGTCCCAGACATATTTCAGTGACAGGTTCTTGGCAGGAATCAAGAATTGTGAATCTCATGTGAATTTCCTTTAACCATAATCTCCCTTCTTTATGTCCCTTTTTTCTAGCAAAGCAAACACAAATACAATAAAAATGTCATTAATAGCATTCTAGGGGGCAGAGGGTCCCAATAAGTTCATAAGAGTGGCATTGGGTCACTTAGTTAGGGACCCATTTACTGCTCCCCTGATTTCCTGCACCATGATCCAGGAGAGAATGAAAAGGCATTGCTTATGAAAATTCTTTTGACTATGAAAGCCAACTTCAATTCCCCCAGTAAATCCCAGCAAAAACCTGAGGAAAATCTATACGTAACCAGTTTCTTTAGTTTGGCTGTTCAGGCCAGCTTCCCTGGGAGATTAAAGCTTGATACTCAGGAACATCTCAAATGACAAATTCCTGTGCTTTCCAATTAAGAGAATGCTAACAGTGTAAGGGGCTTTGGCATTGTCTAACAATCCTTTTGTTTTATAGATGGGGAAACTGAGGCCCAGAGAGGTCAAGCTCCTTGCCTTATGTCACACAGTACGAGAGGCAGAGGTCTGTCTAGGGCCTGTCTCCAGGCTCCTGCATCAGTTCTCCTTACAAAGGACCTCACTGCCTGTGTCTGCTCTCTCGTTGGGGTTTACTAGTTCATGTTTCAGCAGACGCTTAAAAGCTTTTCTATTTTTTTGGCTGCTTCATTCCCACATTTGCCAAATCATTCCTCATACAGTGGCATTCATCATCCACTCCTTGGAGCTCTCTAGACTTCCTGGTTTTGCTCCCAGTTTTCTGAATGTGATTACTCTGCTTTCTTGGTTGCTTTGCCGTTGGAGATCATACGGCCGTGCTGGTCACTGCATGAGGAGGGGAGGGGGACTGAAATCCAACCCGCACTCTTTGCCATGCCTGTAATCTGGGCTGGTGCTGCCTCTGCCCAGTGAGAAAGGCTCCTTCTCCAGTTTGCACAAACCCCCCATGGGGGCTGGTGGCAACCCGTTCTCCCTCCACTCCTCTCAGTGCTCATCCTGTCCCTTCCGCCTCTCAGCCCTCTCTGCCCCTGATTCCCACCCTTCCCTCCTGAGCTCTTTTGTTCCCTTAGCCTGATTTCTCACTCCTACATGGATAATGTCCAGATGTGCATCTCTAAGTCCTTCATTTCCAGCTGTCAGCGGGATGCCTCATGTTCCTTTTGGACTCGCATCTCTGACTGACTCACCAGCTGCCCCGCGCCCACTTGGCTCCTTCCCCGGGCCGTGTCTCCGACAGACGCACCAGCAGCCTTCCAGGCTCTCAAAGCCAAAGGTCTTGGCAGCTTCCCCTGATTCTCTCCTTCCTCTCCTCCATCCAGTATGTTGCCAGATCTCCTTGTTCTTCAGAAATTTCTCTCAAATTCCTTCCTTTTTCTGTGTCCATTCCACCACTTTACATGAGGCTCTCCTCGGCCCAGGCACTTTCTAGCTGGTTTCCTTGTGCGCCCAATTTCTCCTCACCACTTCTTCCCAGGTACCACTGCCAAATTGTTCTTAAAACCCTCCTGATCAAAAACATGCAGGCTTTCCATTCAGTCCTACCATTCTTCAGGGCTCAGCCCGAGTCCTGCTGTCCATGAAGATCTGTCTCTTGGAGTCAGTTCCATTTACTCAGGCCATGTGGCTCTGTGCATTAGTTTCATTGCTCCGACTACGTAGAAACTCTTGTGAAGGCAGAGGCCACATCCTGTACTCCTTTAGGGTTTATGCCATCGAGCTTGCACCATCCTGGTCACAGGCTGTTACCATTCTGTTTGTTGTTATAGGCATTCATCAGATATGCTTTCTGGTGGGTTTCAATGACTTGCCTTGTCGTTTACTGAAGGGGGGCGGGCCGGGAGGGGGCAGGGGCCCAGGGGGACAGCCCTCCATACCCCCTACATTGTCCTTTAAAGTGGACAGATTTGGGCAGATGGTTGGAGAGTGGAGAATGAATACCATGCTTAAACTAACAGACTGATTCAGGGCAGAAAGTGGTCTGGTTTCACAGGTTCCACCCAGCCCTTCTAAGGAAACTGTACTGGGTAATGGTGATACCAGGGGCCCTAGAAAAGTACTCTTTAGGACAGATTGGATATCGTGGGAACTCCCAGGGACCATGCTGAGGACTATAGGCAGATACAGGGAACCTGAGAGTCCCTGGCTGTGCCTGAGCCAGGGAGACACCCCAGCACTCCGCTGTGGACTGCCAGCCACCTCAGGCTTGAGAACAGCGACACCCTTCTCAGGGGAAAGGCCAAGCCTCTGGGGTTGACTCTTACTGTGGTCCCAGCCCGGGTCCCAGCACAGCTCCAAGTCATGTCTCCTCACTGCCAGCAGGGCTGAACCCTTCGGCTTCTTAGACCCCTGTGAGATTATTTTTAGTCCTGTATGAAATGGCCTAACCTGTTTCTAACTGTGTAAGTGCTTACTGAACGCTGACAGACTTCTGCTATGACTAGACCAGACCATTAGGGAAACCTGAACTAAATACCATTGTATAGAAACCAAGCATCTAGTTGGCCAAGCTGTGTCTGGGTCATGTCAGCAAAGACCGAGTAAATGAAAACAGCCGTGTGTCTCATTTAAATTTGAAAGTAGTGAAACACCATGTATTATCACAGAAGGAGTAGAAACTGTTAGGAACGTGCTATCCCATCAGCTGTGATTGAAGCTGAAGCTGGAAATACAAAGGAGAATCAGGTTAATTCTTGAAGGACAGGTCCATCATATATATTTTTTCATCTTAAAGCTAATCCTCTTGAAGTGCTGCATCTCTTATTTTGATATTTGAACCCAGCCACACCTTCCTCCAAGCATCCTGAGTGCCGCTGTCGACACTGACAGTGACACTAATTTGAACAAACCCTAAATGAAATTTAATGTAGAAAACATTTAATGAGCATTTTCTCAGGCAGGGTATTGTGGTAGGTGTGTGGGAAGCCAAAGTGTGCAGGCCCTTAGAGTCTACTTGAGATAAGGTATATGTGCATAAAATATTAAGTAGGCCTCTGACTAATAGAAGGAAGCCCAAAGCCTTCTTGTTTATGAAGAAAATAATAGGGTAGGTGGAGGTTCAGATTTACTGTGAAGCTAATTTAGCTTCAATTTCAGACCTTTTACATCCAAGACCCTTCCCAGGCCCTGTGTCCAATTACGCAGTCAGAGTTGTGTATTCTTTTTCTTAAGGAGGGCCCCTCAAATTGCTTAAGTGTCAGTCCCTGCAAAACCTGGATCTGGCCTTGGTGCATTAACCTTGAGATGAGGGATTGGCTATGAGCACCAAGGAGGGAGGTTCACTGTCCCTGCAAATGCAGTGCCTGTGGCCAATTGCATTGCAACAACCGCTAGAAATGACCACTCTTTCCTCCTCGTTCCTTGAACATGCAGACTGCACCAGCGTATTCCCTTTCTGAGAAAAAGAATCAGAGAGACTTGAACAGGGTCATATGGTGCTCCATCTAGATTTCAAGGTCCTGAAGTGGCTTTGCTTTCTCTTTGGCTTTTCAGGCTGTACAACTGGGTTCCAGTCCAGAACGGCTGCCTGGGAGCAGCCAGCATCCCACCCGATGCCCCACCCAGGTCTCCTGCTCTCCCCAGTTCTGTGAATTCCTTTGTCCTAAGCTCCGTGGTGCTTTGCGGATCTGAGGGGCCCGGGTGTTCCTGGGAAGTTTCCATGACTAATTCTGGCAAAGTCAGGAGAGTCTTGCTCACATCAACAAAGCTGCTCTGTCACAGAATAGTGGCAAGTGGAGCCAAAATTCCACCTTGGCATAAGTAACTATTTTTTTCAAAAAGAAAGTTAGGAGAGAGGAAAGGGATGTGGGGGACAGAGCTGACATTTTTATGGCTTTGCTTATAAGCTTTCTCCCCTGCCAAAGCACACTGTTCTTCCAGAAATTGTTTCACTTCAGAAGACTTTTTTTTTAAACATTCAAAGCTGTATTTTATATTCAGACTTAGTGCTGGTCAGCCCAGAGACTCCGATATACTGCCACCTCTGCTGGTGGTTTTACAAATAAAAATAACTTGCTTTCTTTTTGCTGACAAAGGTTCTTTTTCAATTGCAAGAATAATTTCTAGTATTTCAGACCTTGGATCTAAGACAATGCTTTATCTAGCTTTGATTTATAAACAGACTAAGCAGTTTTGTGAAAAAGAGTCTGGAATTAATGTCTGGATACCTCAGGCCAGGAACCTGCTGTGCAACTGTGAGGTCTTGAACTAGTCACAAAGAGCCATGAGCCTCAGTTTTCTCTTCATCATAAGATGTTAAGTCTGGAAGGTAACCCGCACCTGCTTATCCTAAAAGGTTTTGATAATCAAAAATGATAGTAAAAATTATAGATTAATCAAAATTGCTGTACAATGATAAAGGGTCCTTATTACTATGCAATGACTAGTAATATTGCATATTTTACTCAGAGAAGAATTTTCCCTGTCATTGTTAGCAATGTTCCCATCAGTCTTTTACCAAAGGGAGTTTACATTGTGAAAATAAATCAGGAAACCAAAACCCCAGAGCATGGCTTGCAACATACAATGAAAACAACATTGAACCATGTCAGATGATGGCAGAAGATTAAAGCTAGAAACCTGCTGTCTCTCCTTTGGAAGCAAGGTTTTTGTTGACTTTTATTGATATATCAGGTTGTCCACACTTCCAGAACACACCCTCTCTCCCCACTCAAAACCAATCACACTTACAGGTACATCCAGATTTGTGGATTCTCATATATGTGACCTCACACTCCTAGAAGATATTCATATTCCAATGCAGTAATCTACATGGAGATGAAATTCTCATACAGTGGGGACCTGATTCCTAAAATTGTTATTTTAGGAAACAGTTTCATTTCTTTTGTGTGAACTGCATTATGCCCTGTATCCCCCTCCCCCTTAGGGGGGTACCCTGTGCCCACAGCTCACTCCCTTGACTGCCCTCAGAAGGGAATACTGAGGTTCTGAAGTCAGGCTGATCTGTGTTCCAATCCTAACTCGGCTCCGGAACACTGAAGATGTGGCCTCTGTATGTCACAGAGCTCTTCTGAATCTTAAATTCTTCCCCCTCTGTTACATAGGACCAAAAAAATGGAAACCTGCACCAATGTTGTGAGGACACAGATGCCTGTGAAGAGCCCCACTCAGCTGTGGTGCTCTGATTGATATTAGCTTTGGTACCAAGGCCTTGTCACCCCCACTAGATCCCTGCCTTGTCCCTGGCAGGTTTCCCTGCCTGAAGCCTCCCTCCATCCCAGCTGCTCTGCACTTTGAGTCAGAATTTCCAGTGGAAGGGACTAGACACAAAGCACCACGATCTTCCCGTCACTTGCCCCCTCCTCAAGGTCCTCCCTGTCCACATGGAGAGTCCCTCACTCAGATAGCTGGTGAGACCGGCTGCCTTCCCTCGTGTTTCTCTCCCTGGCCATTCCTCTTCCCACCAGGCAGCCATTACCCTGTCCTACGAGCATGTCCATGCCACATGCGTCCCCTTCCAAGATGTTGATCTGCTTCAGCAACAGTCACTCAGCAGATGGTTCAAATCACTTACCACCCTAAGGAAATTTCTAGGAGCCTCGGGGGTGCTTCTGACATTCCTGCTCAGGCTTAGAGAAAGGCTTTCAGTGGCACAAAGAGGCCACCTCTCGGGAGAAAATGTTCTGCATTGTTGATTTCTGCATTAAAGCATGCCTGTGAATGGGAGAAATTGGGGGGACGGAGGGCTTCGGGTTAAGACATTCCGAGTGGGCAAATTCCCTGTTCTTGGTACCAACCCACTGCCTGTGCCTGTGGGGCGCCGGCCCCACCTCATCACCACGTCGCCCTGGGAGGAGCGGAGGCTACAGAAGGCTGCACTTCTGCATTGCAGCTCTGGGCTCTGCGAGACAAAGACAGAGATTGCCACCTATTGACAGATGTGCCACCTGCAAAGAGGAGTGCTCGCGTAACCTGCAGCTTCTCCCTGTCTCTGTGGTCTACACGAGCCAGGGTTGTTAGCTCTTGGCTTTTTCTATGCAATCAGTCCTCCTGCTCCTCTGTATTAGCATTTCAGTGTAAGGGAAGATGGGCGGGGCCGTGGCACGGTGATAACAGCATCCCCGTAGGAAAATTGTCCTGAAATCATTGCCTACTGTAGTAATGGCCTCTTTCAGGCAGCGCTTTCAGTTCAGGCACGCTGCTGCATGCAGTACATCTCCTTTTAACCCTCACATACCCTCACAGGGCTCGGTGTTCCCATTTTACATGGGAGGAAATGAGGTTCAAAGAGAGTATCTTGTCCATCCATGACCACATAAGGAGCAGAGGCGGGATGTGGGAATTCACACCTAACTGAAGCACTCTGAAGCACTTTCTCCCGACATTTGGTAATTAACAAATCACTTCCTTAACTTTAAATCCTCCTAGGTATGAAAATAAAGCAAGTATAAAAGAACTGCTTTCCCTGTGGTTAGAAAACTAGTTCTGCCACTTTCTACTTATTTAACCTCTAAGGCTCAGTTCCCTCACCCAAAAATGGGGATAGTTACCATGTCTAACTTATGGTATTGTCTGTCCTGGAGCTTAAACAAGATAATGTCTAATAAAAATCACTTAGCAGGGGTTAGGTATTTGTTAATGGGAGCTTATTCATCTGTTGTCTGAATCTAGGTTGGAATCCAAGCTCCTGTCAGTTTTGGCTTTGGGACCTTGGGCAAGTTACTTGACCTCTCTGATCTTCAGTTTCCTTATCTATAAAACAGGGCTGATAAAATCCATGTTCTTGCAGGGGTGTCAACACAGTAAGAGGAAATCTTTAGTATGAAAACACTTTGTAGTTTTAATTGTACTATTCAGATTTTAGCCTTTACATTTTAAGTGAAGTGTACCTGTTTCCTCAAATGGATTTTTAAGATCTATTTCTGAGAAATGACTTGGGTTGAATGCAACCTGTAATAAAAGCTTTTCAATGCTTACTGAAAACAAGGTAAGATAAAAGGAGCTTCATAAATGCCCTAGGCTATTCTGCAGGAAGCTTCATAAGCATTAACATTAATAACACTCTCCACAGGCACCTTTCTCTCAAGTCCATGATACACTTCCAAATATATTACTTCATAGTCACAGGGCAGAACTGATATTTATAACTCCTATTTTACAGATGGGGAAACTGAGGCTCAAAGCAGTAAAGTGACTAGCTAGGGACACACAGTAAGTGGTAAAGATTGTGGGTTGTCTGCCCGTGGAGCCGTGTGCAGATGTGTCTTTATAGGCATATGTCTGAGCATGTTTTTTTACACATTTATTTGTCTGTGTCCCTCGGTTAGAGTGTTGTTTTGTGAAGGGGGAGGAAGGTTTTCTTATTTGAGGTTTTTCACATTGGTCAGCAATAACCTTTTCCTCTTCCTTTTTAGAGCTGCTTTCCATTCCCAGGCACAGTTTCCAAGAGGTCCCTGCCTGGAGAATATGCTCGATTTTATCTCCACTCTTGGTTTAGGAAACAGCAGCTCTCCTGTCCTCCCAGCCTTTTGGGAATTACTTCCTTCCTCTTTTTTTCCCTGCCTGCTGGTTTTATCGATTCTCCTTAGCAACATCCATAAAGAATGGGGTGAGCAGCAGCATGAGAACCAATGAAATGTGAGCGGCAAGAGTGTCTAGGCCAATGGCCTCCCTGCATGACGGGTAAGACGGCTCCCAGGAGAAAATAATACCATGGAGTTCTGCAAAGCAGCCTCCAGGTGGCAGCAGACCAGCTGTATTGGGCACAGCCCCTGGGCTCTCAACGCCCGCGTTATTTTTTGCTTTCTTTGACCTACTCTTGGATATAAAACATTTGCCGACTATGACAGTTTTACTGTTAACAAGCTTTGTGGGTGTGAGGAGTCTGCAGGACATGGTAGACCCAGTCACGGCCGGACAGGCAGAGAGGCCGGAGGAGTCACATTCTCCTGCGTGCAGCCATCACTGCCGCTGGCCTGAGGGTCCCGTGAGGTGGGGCCGGCTTTTAGCCGCCAACTATGTGCGGGAAGGAACATGCCCCCAGGAGGTTAGTGCCTATGAACACCCACGTTTTCAGTGGCGTGGCCTGGGGCCTGCCCGTAGGTTCTGCTGCCTATGTCTCGATGGGACTGTCTGACCACAGGTGGTTGGAGGCTGGTTCTGCTGTCTGTCGGTGGTTCGGCCCTTTTGGTCTTGAAGCTGGGCAGATGTGTGCAGGGGCTGAATAAGACCGTATATTGAATAACAGCAGGTCCACGTTTCTGATGGTTTAGCATCTTCCTTTTGCCTTCTGGGATGACACTGCCTTGAGTCAGTGAGATTTTGGTCCTCCATATATCCATATTTGTCTCAAATACCCAGCTTACTCTAATCATCCTTTAGGAAAGAAGGTAAGGTATACTATCTTCAGAAAGGCTCATTTGATCCTCCCCCTTGTTCTCCCCTCCCCTCCTGCTCCCCAGTGCTCCTTTTCTGCATTTCCATATTGCTTTCTACATGTCTCTTAATAGGTGAGTTTCCTCAGAGTCATGGAGCTTCTTGAGGACAGGGACTGTGCCTTTTTACCTCCACTTCTTAGCTTAGTGTCAGTATGTAGTGGGTGCTCCATAAATACTTTTAGAAGAAAGGAATCTAAGAAACACTTGGTCTTCAAGAAACAATATGAGAGACTCAGAGTGAGCTGGCCCTGGACTGGAGCAGAGCCTGTGAGGCTGGTGCTGGCTGTAGGGGACAGTTTCTAGCTGTTCAGGACACTTCAGCACCGTGAGCTGAGACCCCAGACCAAGGCCCAGGCCTGGAAGATAATCGCCACCATTGGCTCATCCCATGATGGGCTCATCTCAGTGACATGCTTTCCTTTGTGATTTTGTGTTTTAGGAAGAACTAAGGAGCAAATCCAAGATCTGTGCCAATGTGTTCTGTGGAGCTGGCCGGGAATGTGCAGTCACAGAGAAGGGAGAGCCCACCTGCCTCTGCATCGAGGTAAGTCCTGAGGTGGAGAGCAGAGGACAGGGGCCAAAGCCGCGTGGCTACGGCTGGAGCTGCCAGTCAGCAGAGTGGTGCCAGCGATTTCATCATCTTTCCATTGGAAAGACATGGAATTTTCATCCTAGAAGTTAAAAATTAAATGTGAATGCAGAGATACTTTTTCTTTCCAATTGATGCTAAGCTTTATTCGATTTTTACATTAAAAAATTAACAGGTGCTTTATATAAGCCAAATAGGAAAGACATTTGTACAAAATTAATATTCTTCTCCATAACCCTCAAATTCCATTAGTCTCAGATAACCAGTGTTAACAGTGAGGTATATATCATTAGTATGCTACTATAAACGTATAAGTTTTCCCCCTATTTTATGTAAGAATGGTATAAAAAATATTTAGTAATTAATAAAAGAACCAAATCTATATAATCATTTTCCTGTAGATGGACATTTAGATTGTTTCATGGGTTGTTTACCACTGCAAATGATAACATCCTGTGCAAGTGTCCTTACATGCTGCTGCTTTTATTTCTGTAGGTTTGATTCTCACTGGGGCTTGCTGGGTCAAAGGATATGCACATTTTTTAAAGATAGGAAGGTAGAATGTGCATTTTGCATGTTTGGTTTTGTTTTTAATAAAGTTTAAAAAGCAAAGGGAGTTTATGAGAAATACGTTGTAAGCAGGATTCTAGTAAGTTCTCAGTCTTCAGACAAACATAAATACCTGTGGATGTGTGTCCTTTTTTCCCCTTTCTGTCCACCAACCCAAGCCTGGATATACATCTGCCTTCCTACAAAATGTATACACACAACTTAGTCCCCAGGTGAAGGATCCCCATCCGTTGCCCTAGAAAGGAAGTCCCCCAGCGCAGAAATCTGAGAACTCGACTGGGGGGACCCTGAGAGGGTCTCACTAGGGATGTGCCGGTCTCCGTGTGGTGGCATGAGCCTGGACTCAGTCCAGAAACCTGGTGTCTAGTCAACATCTACTACATACAGTTGTGTGATTTTGAGGAAGTTGGTTGCCACTGGGTGGTTGAAGATAAGAGATCATGTTTGGCTTTGCCTGGATCCTAGCACGTAGGAATAACTCAATAATTAGTATTGCTTAAATGAAGTTCCTCTTTCTGGACTTCGGTGTTCTCATCTATAAATTGGAGGGGTTGAGCTGCCTTCTGCTTCCTGTGTTCTGTTTCCACTGCATCTGCTCAGTCTTGCTTTTGATGCCTTTATTAGGTCTGAGCTGAACTCGCTTTTCCCCTTTTTCCCCTTTCAAAAACCACAAAAATCTCGAGAAATTGAACTTGCTTGTGACCACAGCACTTTAAATAGCCAAAATAGAACAGGGTTGCCAAATGAACTTTAATCCATCTCCCTGTCCATAATGATTCTCTATAATACTTCATAAAGACCCAGGCATCCCCACCTCTAGCCTCCCAATAGGCGTTGTGAGATTAGGAGGAAAACAGAATGGCCCCAAATACTAAACAAAGCAAGAGAGCAAAGATCCTTGTAGTTAGACCCCAGAAGAGCTGAAGAATTGGCAGGGGGCAGTGGGGATTTGCCTGCCTTTCAGCCTCTCCACGTTCCCTGCCCTCACTTCTGGCTACTTTGTGTCACTGAATGTTGGAATTTTAAGGCATCTTTAGGTCATCCAAAGACATTGAGTGACTTTCTCCAAAGTGAGAAGTCTAAATAAATTCTCTCAAAGAAGAGAACCTAAATAAATTCCTGACTTCTAATAATAACAGTTAAGTAAATAAATGATTTTTTAAATTACTGTTATTTTATTATTTTACTATTTATTATTAGAATTTCTGCTAATTCGATGGGGTCAGAGTAGTCTCACTGAGTAGAAGAGATAACCCTAAACCAGGATTGGCACATAGAGCCACATAGCACTGCAGGGTGTTGGGGGCCTGCACCACTGAACGGGTGGAGGCGCTGATATCAGAGCTGAGGCTCCCTGTGCCCTGGGGGGAGCTGCCTCCAGAGATGGCCCTGCACGTGTGCACGCGCTGGCAACCTTGACTACACGAACCTCATCCTTGGTACTGTTGCAGCAATGCAAACCTCACAAGAGGCCTGTGTGTGGCAGCAATGGGAAGACCTACCTCAACCACTGTGAGCTGCATAGAGACGCCTGCCTCACTGGATCCAAAATCCAGGTCGATCATGATGGCCACTGCAAAGGTAAGGCGTGCGACTCCAACAGCCGGAGCCAGGGAAGAAAGCAGTGTGACCTGGTGGCCTGGGGTCCTTTCCACCCAGCACAGTGCCCAAAGCCATGTGCTCGGAGATGCACCCTCTTGGTGCTGGTGAGCCTGCTGGGTTTTCCCTGAACAGCCCAGGCCTCTGCCCAGCGTTTCTTGCATCAGACCCCCAGGGGGCTTCCAGCACTGTCTGCAGCTGGATAGTGGATATGGGACCACATGAAACTCATAGGAGGTGTTTAATTGAATTCTAAACCTTTTTAGAAAGCAGGTAAATTTCACTTTTCCCATGCTTTTAAAATTTATTTGGGTACCCCTTATCCCTGGTAGTACTCTATTTCCTCCATTTTGGCCTCAAACCATTCCCATTAGGAAAAGATGGAAGGGGTCTCAAGCTTGTTGCTAATTAGACAGTAGCCCTCTGCCAAGCCATAGCCCACCCACCCCCTCTTGGCATTGAGCTGCCCAGAAGAAGCAAATAGCTATTTCCCACATACTGGTCTCCACTTCCCTGTCCACAATAATTCCATATGAATTCCCATGTAATTCCTTAAGACTCAGGAACTCCTGTCACACCCACTAACCTAACAGGCAGAGATGTGAGACTAGGAAGACAACTCGGTGGCCCCAAATGTCAAAGCAGGAAAGAGAACATCCCCATATATGGGCGTAGCAGAAGCAAAGGAGACGAGGACTCAGGACAAGATTATGGAAAGGTGGCCCCCTTGATGCGGGGCTGTGCTAATCTAACAATCCACAGGAACAGTTTTTTTGCTCTGCTTTGCACTATGCATTTTCCCCTTTTGTCTTGCAGAGAAGAAATCTGTAAGTCCATCTGCCAGCCCAGGTGAGTGCCTGTTTTCTACAGTGTGTGTCTTAGGGAAGAAACTCGTTTTGTGACGTTAAGTTTTATGTCCTGCCAATCCTACCGAAGCTCATGCAATCCTGTGTGTCAGAACTTGTGGCCCAGAACTAGTCACTCCTCAGTACAGCTCCAAAACTGCAAAACTGCATTTTTTGGTGCCTGCCTTTTGAAGCAGCTGGTTGTTTTAGAATGCTGGCTGTGTTTACCATTTTTGCTGAGTATGTTGGAACTGCAAGGACAGAAAGCCACTGATTCTTCCTTCAATGCTCTGTAAGACATGATGATGTCACAGGACTATCAGAATCAGAAGGTGCAGATCTTTTTGGAAAGAGATAATTGAAAATGCCAGTAAGACTTTTTCATGGTTTTCTATGAATAAAAATTTAAATTCTGTCAATTTATAGTTAAAGACCCCTGTAGCATATGTTTATTACCCCTTAGGTCCTCACAATAACCTTATGAGATAGATCTTAATGTAATTGCCTTATGATGAGGAAGTTGAGGCTCAGAGAGGCTTTCCCCAAGTCACACAGCTGGGAAGTGGCAGAGTTGGGTGTCCACATCTTCACCTCCCCACCCCCACCTCCCTGGCTCATTGCCCTTCTCACATCCCAACATGTGTTGTCTTCTAGGAATTCCCTTTTGCCAAGGCTTTCCCTTCTGTGCTTCCCCATCCATTCAACTCTCCACCCCACCTGTTGTTTCCATGTGTCTTACAACAGCTGTCCAGAGCTGGGCTTCAACACCACCCTTCCTAGGCCTCGTTTTCTATTGTTTATAACAAAGGATAATGCAGACAGTATAAAATTTTAAGTGGGAGGAAGTTTTGAAAAACCCATTTGGTGAGCGAGGGAAAAGCTATAGAGAATAAAAAATCCAGTGGCATAAAGCACTGCATTGTTCTCTTTATTCATCTATTATTTCAGCTCATCTTTGAGCCAGGAGAGCTGTTCTATTGATTGGTGCTCCCCCCACCCCCAGAGCTTCCTAAAGTTAACTAAAATGTCCTTTATTTTTTCTGCTCTGATTTTTTCTCACCTAAGCAACCTAATCTCTCTGTTTCTGTATTGTAGTTCTTGTAAGTTCTTTAGAGCATGAGTGTGAATCCTGGTTCAGACTCTATCCAGGTGTGCACCCTGGGGTTAACTCCTCTGCCGACTATGATGACGCCATTGAAAATTCAATGAGACGTCCCATGCACAGCCCCAGACGCTGAACGTCCCATGTAGCGGGTGCTGGGTGACACTGGGGGCCCTCACAGCCCAGCTGACCTCCCTCCCCTCTCCTGCAGTTGTTTGCTATCAGTCCCACCGCGATGAACTTCGGCGTCGCATCGTGCAGTGGCTGGAAGCAGAGATCATTCCAGATGGCTGGTTCTCTAAAGGCAGCAACTACAGTGAGATCCTAGACAAGTACTTTAAGGTAATCCAGAGTTGGGGTCAAAGACTGCTCAGCCCCAAAGAAAGGGAAACTTCCGCTCCCATTGCCTGATCACATCTTCCTAGACCATGAGGAAATACCAGCCCATGGAGTCCTGAGCATTCCTCATCAGAGGCCATTCTGTGAAGCTGTCACAGTTGCCTTCTGACCATCTTGATCAGTGGGGGGCAAGCAGTAGAGCCTTTTGGGATCTAATCAATGCACATATACAAAGCCACAGAGGTCTTGGAGAGACTGTCCATGAAAATTATTCCCCTACCCTGTATGACACCTTATAGCTTTGGCAGCTGGTACAAAATAACTTCTGAAATCTAACCCAGACCCAGGCTGCATGTGTCTGCCTCTCTGCTACCCAGGTTGACATTTCTCAGGAAGTCATTAACTTGACTGCTCCTGGCCTGCAGAGCCCTGCTTCATCTGAGAAGCCAGACGACTGGAATTTCATGGCTGCAGGATTCCTCATGAACCTAGAGGCTGCCGCTCCCATCCTCATGGGTTTGAAGAGATGGTTGTTCCAACTGAGACTGGAAAGAGCTGCTTTCAAAAAGGAAAATGAGGGAGAAAATAGTATTCAGCACTGAGTAGAGTGACTGTGGATGGAGAGCTTTCACAAAGCGTCAGACAGTTGTTAGAAGAGGCAGTCCAGGGCGCTCTTCCAGATGATTGGCAAGAACACAGACAATATGTATGTCATGCTCATCAATATGTACATAAAAATCCATATACAGAGGCAGGCACACAGGTGTGCACACCATGCACAGACACTACCTACTCCGGACGCACTTTCAGATGCCCACATAAGAACCAAGGGCCTCCTCCCTTACAGAAAGACATCTCTGGGCAGACCCCTTGAGATGCTCATCTCAGACATACATGCCCCCTGACCCTGGCCTCCAATGCCTCCATTGCCTCCATTGCCTGTTGTACAGGGTCTAACATGCCCAGGCTCAGGAACAGCCCCACACATGAGGGTCTTGGCAGGTCTGCAGCCACCAAATGCGGTTAACACCATCCTAGCCTGTGGGCTTCTCTTTCTGGCATTATGCACCCAGCAGCTGGAGAAATCCTGGGTTGAGTTGAAACAGACTTTGTTATTGTCTTTGAATATAGAGTTCTCTCTCTTAGGCAGGAAGTATCTGTCTCTGGGTTCCCAGGGTTTGAGCTCTCACCTAGACAAGAAAGCACACCCTTCTCACTTTGTCTTCTATCTCAGCTACCACCGCATTATGAAGCCCTTTGTGGGGGGTGGGTCCTCTTTCCAAAGGGCCTCTTGGGACCTTGTCGCCATTCATAATGGCTCCTTGGCCACATCCTGCCTTGGGCACCACTGACACCTGTATTGATGCCCATGTATCAAGGCCACACACCCGCCTGGGCACATCTCGCCTCCTCTGACAGTAACTTACTTTTTAACAGGCTCCTGTCTGAAACCGCAAGGTCCCTTGAGGAAGCAGCTTTTCTCTAGGGCATTCTCACTCCCAACTAAGAACTCTTCGTCATGACTGACACACAACAGTCCCTCTTCCCAGATGCTCTGGCAGTGTCTTCTGAGAAAATTGGGGTTTCTCAATCTACTTTGGATGATTATCAGAGTCCCATGTGGTGCAATCTTCAAAGGGAAACTCCCTCCCACTGGATAAACAGCTTCCTGTTGGTGAGAAATCTGATATCGTACAAGAACTGTTGCTGAATCAGTGAATTGCCCTCTAGCCCAGGCTGGCATGTCTTACATTAAAATTAAATGAAAAGCAGAGTGAGTCAGAATTGGTGTAAGACCAGAATCAGACTCTCACCTCATCTGGTGATTCAGTGGCAATTTTTTAGGTGAAAGCATAACAGAATGAGGAGGTTAGCTTTTCATGGCCATGTCATGCACACTCTGTGCCCTCGGGGTGGCAGACTCCTGGTGGCCCGGGCTGACTCCTGGTGCCACTGCCTCAGCTGCTGTGCCTGTGAGCACCTGGCCTAGCCCCTCTCCTTTGAACAGTCCTTGGACCTCCAGTGAGCCCCAGGCATGGGTTGCATGACCTCATCTAACTGCCTTTCCATGGCTCTGTTGTTGACATAGAAGGAAAGGGCTGTTATCTCAAGTGTAGAGCTGGGAACACAGGCACACAGGTACTATGCCTGGTAATTCGTTGATTGAACAGAGACCAAGTGAAGAACTAGTTCATGGTCCCAAGTTCACGGTGCCCCAAGCAGGCCCCCCAGACGTTTGGTCAATGCTGTTTCTGGGGTAGGTACTAGACCTTTGTTGTCCTATGGATTCCACATAGAGATCACGCCTAAGGAGGGGAGTGCAGGCAGGCTGGCCCCCACCCTCAGCTACAGGCCTGGGTCCTGTTTCTCCCGACTGGGAAGTGGCACTCAGCATGCCCTGTGGGAGCTGCCTGGGCTGTAGTTGGCAAGGCTCCAGGATCCCCGGCCCTGGGTCTGTGGCCACGGCTGCCTGCTCCCCTCCCTGCCCTCACTCTGTCATCAAGATCTGGTGGTTGTGGGTCTGGGGGGGTTGTTACTTCATCCTGTCCAGCACTATAGCATTTGAACTCAAAGTCCTACACTTCTAAGAATGACACCTGGCCAACCTTATTTCATTCTTTTCTGTTAATTAATCAAAACCTCACCAGGTGAACACTTATGGCAGTTCACTTTGGCAAAGTTATAGTGATCAGAGAACACTTGAGACCTGTTCCTAGGAATTAGGATAAGAGTGGTAAATAGCTACTAAGCAAAGGCCTGCATAGCTGTTTCATACATACTTGTCATTATACATGCATGGGAAGATTCCAACCTTAGAGTGGAATACATGTGACCCATGGCAATCATGGAAGGAGAGTCCCTTCCACGTGGAAACCTGGACAGACTTTTACCATCTAGGAAGGCCCCTGAAAGTAATATGTGAATGCTGATTATTTCCCAGGACAGCAGCAGTATGGGACAACCTGGGGAAAGAATTTTGAAAAAGGTTTTTCTTCCCCCATTGAAACTATTTAGGAGAATAGCAGTATGCAACTCAAAATTTGATCATATCCTTGAAATTGACACCCTTCTCCCGTAGTAGACATCTTGAGAGGTCCCAGGTGGCTAGGTCTCAGTTTAGCATCTTGCTAAAGTGGGGACGATGCCTGAGCTCACTATACCCTCCCCTCATATGTCTGTGGGACATTACTGGGTCATAAGGACAAGCTGTGCCAAGGAAACCAAGGACCTGTACACATGCCTGCAGGAGGCCCATTGCCCAGGGCAGAGGCGTTGGCTTGCACCACTTGTGCCTGTAGGTTGTGCCTCAGTGCCTTGGCCTTTGACATCTCACAGAGGCGGTCGCTTAGGGATGCCAGTGTGAGCACTGAGCATGAGAGCAGTCTAGGGAGGCTGGAAATCAAGCAGCAAACAATGGTCCTGTAATTCCCAAAGTGAGCTCTAAGGGCCACCCGCATGGCTGTTCCCAAGCAGCTTGTTAGAAATACACCTCCCTGGCTCTGCCGCAGAGGTTCTGATTCACAGCTTTGTTGTTACGTGTTCATTAGGGTTTGAGAATGTGGTGTGGTGGCTGGTGTGAACCCAGAGGGAAAGCCGAGAATGTCCACGGGACAGTGTGGGGTGTGGCTGCAGAGCACCTCAGGCACCGCTGGCTTGGGTACACAGGCTGCCCTCCTGAGCAGGTCTGGGTTCCAAAGGCCCTCGGCGGCCTCTGCCCAGGCACTTTCACTTGCATCTTGGAGCACAGACACCTTCTCTGGGTACCCCAGGGCTTCGAGCCTTTGTTGCTCTAGCTCTCTGAAGCCAGGCCAGGGCAGGTTTGGACATGTTGAGAGCAAGATGAACCAGAGATGGGTCAAGCGAGAGAATGATGGAACTGGGCTTCTGCACAACGTTCCTGAAAGATTTCATCTTTCTAGAGCTTTGACAATGGTGACTCTCGTTTGGACTCCAGTGAGTTCCTGAAGTTCGTGGAGCAGAACGAAACTGCCATCAACATCACCACCTATGCAGACCAGGAGAACAACAGGCTGCTTAGGTGAGTGGCGTGAGGGATCAGAGAGGCCCCACAGGGGCAGGCTGGGCAGGAGAGGGGATCTGACCCCTTCCTACCTGCAAAGGAGCCACCAGTGCCAACACAAAGCAGGAGTTCTGTCCTGGTCTGTTTTGCAAACATAGTAACTAAATCTCTTTGGCATCATGTATCTGATGAAATAATTTCTGTGTTTAGCCAGAATTTGCAAGGAATAGAAGAATCTGATTTTAAAATTGTCAAGGTCAAGGTCATATCACAGCCAAAAATGTTTCTGAGTGTTGTGGTTAATGTCTTAATGGTTAATGTTATGAAGGAATTTAATGTAATATCTAACTGTAGTTCTGAAATAGTTTTTGTCCTGATTTTTAAGATAGTTTGTGTGATTTCATGTAAAGAACCCTAATTGTTACAAATAGAGCATGTCCCTCTCCTTTTCTGATTTTATTCCAGAGTAAATATTAATAAATTTAACCCTTGAAAAACTCATGGTGTCATTCCAGTATCTTTGGCGAGAGTTAGAAATTGGAAAAAGCACCTGTTTTGTCCAAAAGAATAAAGTGTGAAGCCCAGAATCTAGAAAGATTCTTCTTTACTAATAAATAGTCCATGGCCTTAAAGGGCAATATCTGCAAATCGTCCATATTTTGATTACCTGAAATTAGATACTATTTTACAAGTTCAACACATGATCCTCATAACATCCCAGTGAAGGAGGGTCTCTTTTTCCTCATTTTACAGATGAGAGAACAGGCTGAGGAAGGTTGAATTACTAAGCTCAAGACCATTTGGACATAAGCGATCAAAACAGGGCTCAAATCCTGGCCAAAGAGGCAGTGAGGGAGCTGGGGTTAAACAAAGCTTTCCTGAAAGATCTCTTTAGCACAGTGATAGTGGTGATGCTTGCTTGAGCTCCATATTCATTCAAGTCACACATTTCTTTCATATCATCTGTTTTGATTTTCCTGGTTTGGTTGACTTGACACTTACATCATGGGGAAAGGCAATTGCTAGTGGAGGCTATATGGTAGCAAAAACATTTGTCAGAGTGCACAAAGCTGTTCAGGAAATTTCAGTCAACTTGAGAGGAACACTTGAACAGCTTGAATGATCTGTTGTCTGGTATAACAGAGTAAAAATTGGATCCTTACCAGAGTCAGTATGGGTGATGGTTGCAGGAGGTCAGTGTAGAAGGTCTCTCACTTGACAGTCACCTTCTTGGTTTCTGCAGAGGCCCGGGTGTGTGTGATCCTGGTGCCTAGTACCTTTCTCTGGGCGTGAAGCTGAGTTCTTGGCTGACACTTCTCTGCCCTGTTTCCTTCCAGAGGCCTCTGTGTCGATGCTCTCATTGAACTGTCTGATGAAAATGCGGACTGGAAACTCAGCTTCCAAGAGTTCCTCAAGTGCCTCAACCCATCCTTCAACCCTCCAGAGAAGAGTATGCTTAACTTAAGAAATTGGGAGTTGCAGGGATGGGGGTAGTATTGTGGAGGGCCAAGCTAGAGAGAGGATTGATGGAACTTCCCAGAGCTTGCCAAGAAAATTCCCTTCCCTGGTTCGAGACCGGGCTCCAGCCCATCGTCGCCATGTCAAGGTTAGGGTCCAAAAAACCTTTGGATTGATGGTGGCATTTGTTCAGATACAATGCCTCTGAGGCACAGACAGCTCTTGTCTTGGAAATGGGGAACGTGCACAGCCTGTAGCCAAGACTTCCTGTTCTACCCTCCCGCTAAACTGTTGTCCCTGACTTCGGGTCCCAACAGAGTGTGCCCTGGAGGATGAAACGTACGCAGATGGAGCCGAGACCGAGGTGGAGTGTAACCGCTGTGTCTGTGCCTGCGGGAACTGGGTCTGCACAGCCATGACCTGTGATGGTGAGCTGGGCCTTGGGCACAAAGGAGCAGCAGCAGGGAGGGAGCTTCCTTTGTGAAAGCACCGTGGGAGAAGTCAGGCTGGGATTGATGGAGGAGAGTGCAAGGGAACTGGGGGAGCAAGTGACTGACTGAGACTTGTAATGTCGGAGCTCCCAGAGGGCGGCATTGAGGGCAAAGCACTGTGGCCAGATTTCAAACTAAAGTTTGAAAATCACGCAGGCTTGGAATAAAAGAGATTCAAGACCCAGGGTAAGATCAGATGTCAATAGGAGAGTGGAGTAGTAATAATGAAAGCAAACATTTAGGGAGAACTATGTTCCAGGGACTCTTCTAAGTATTTTACATATTAACCTGTGTAGTCCTTATAAGAGCTTAGGAAGTCCTATATGTGAAAGATTCAGGTGGTTGGAAGACAGAGCAACTCCTCCTTGCCATCCATACCCTGCAGAGAAAGGGAGAAGTGTTTCTAGACCTTTGAATGAATGGTTGGATAAAAAAAGAGATAGTTGAGACATGGGCAGGGTGGGTTGGGGAGATGGAGATGTCAGAAAGACTTTGGGAGGCCGTTGCAGAAGCCAAATGGTATGTTGGAGCCGCTAGGGTCCTGGGCCACAGTGATGCCAAAGATTAAGAGAAACTCTTGAATCAAAACAAAGCTGGGGCCTGGGGAAAAACCAGGTACCATTCAGATTAGAGGCAAAATAGAGAAGGGTGAATGTAGGTCTAGAATGGAAAATCACACTGGATTTGGGAAGAAAGGTCAGTTGGAACGAACCAAACCCTAACTTTCTACCAGGTGAGGTAAACCTAAAACTATACCTTAAAAAGTCAGCTGACACAAGAAATAGCAGGCTGGTCCTAAGGTCACGTTCAGGAAGGTTGGGTAAGATGGGAACTGGGAGACAGAGGTCAAGGACCCTGGAAGAGGTCCTTCTAGACCAGCAGCCCAGGACACAGCAGCATTGAAAATGGAACCCTGGCCTCTCAGGAGACCAACCAACTCCAGAGACAAGTGGAAGAGTAGGGAGAGACTATTTAGAGACTAGAGATGCCAAGAAGTTGCTGGAAGTCAAGACTAAGCCAGGGTAGTCAGGCCAGCCCCACACAGTAGCTACTGAAGCTGAGATAGAACATCTCAAAGCAGTGCCCAGCCTGCCTTAATCAGGAAGCATCCTATGCTTGTTTTCCCCAAACTTTGTGCAGCAGCTCTCCGTACCTAACTGCTCCATCGCTAAGATGCTGGCAGTTCACAAAAGCTGGTTTACAGAGTAAGCGTGATCATCTGGATAATAAGTCCCATCGCGTATTAGACGTGACCCAAGTGACCCCCAGTGGGACAGTGCCCTTCCCCAGCCTTTCTGTACTCCTCCTTCCTCCTGACAGCCCAGGTCAGAGCCCTCTGGGTATAAATGGCACTCTAGATGGTGGTGCCTCTGAGGCCTGAGCACATCTTGGTGTGTGGGCCATGGATCTGAGAGAACGTGGTAGAAGCAGCCTTCCAAGGTCAGTCAGTACCTGAAAGTCTGGTGTTAGCTCACACATCCCGGTGGAACAAAGAAAAAGGGGCCTCGCAGTGTGAAGCCAGGTGGAGCCGGAACCCAGGGAAACTGCCGTGAGGGGCCGATTGCTGCTGAGGAGAAAAGGCGGGGCTGAGCCGTGTTTCCTAACAGCAGACACTGCTTCATAAATGTACAGATGCCTGGGCTCCATCCCAAACCTACTGAACCAAAATGCACAAAAGAACAGTTTGGAAATCTGTGTTTTTAAGGTGTATTCTTCGACTTTTTTAAATTGCTGTGCAAGTTTGGGAAACATTGCAAGTTGTGATGGTTATCAATCAGGCTGCACTTTGGAATCACCGAGGGTGCATTTACAAAATCCTGGTGCCCAGGCCACACCTCACAACAATGAAATCAGACTCTGAAGGTAGAATCTAAGCAACTGTATTTCGAAACATTCTCAAGGACATTTTGAAGGCATGTGACTGGCTGAAAAGAACTTGCTGAGTCAGGATCCAGATTTTTTCCATTGCTTTTTCTATGGGGCTGGTTCCTGGCATGGATATGCTGGAATGGTTGAAGGAGACACTAGGAGACACAATAACCTCTCCTTCTATAGGTTAAGTGGGAGATATGAAAGCCTAAAAGGTGAATATTGGTGAGATCCCTAACTGGCTTTCCTCAGCAACCACTACTCTGAGCCTTGATTCTTCTTGCAGGAAAGAATCAGAAGGAGGCCCAGAGCCAGACAGAGGAAGAGGTGACCAGATACGTCCAGGAGCTCCAGAAGCACCAGGTGAGTTGCACGTCCATGCTCGTCCAGGTATCGCTACTGCCAGCAGGCCCTCCCACCACTCAGACACCACCTCATCCCCAGGAGACCCAGGAGCCATGCTTTTCAGTACTTTAAGTCCTGAATGATGTACCTGTGGTATGAAACCATGATACGGACAGTTCCCTGATGGAGCCCTTGCAGGGCCCAGCAGATGCAAGTATAATTTTGTAAATTGCATCTGCTGGGTCCTGCAAGGCGGTGGTTTGCAAAGGGGTTTGCAAATGAGTATGGTATGGTCTAAAGAAGTGTTTCTGTGTCCTGTCACAATGGTGCCCAGATCTGAAGATGGAGCTCCTTGAAGGCAGGCTCTCGGGCTTGCTCACCATCGTATCCCTGCCTTTAGCACAGGACCTGGCATATATTGGGTCTCATTAAGAATGAAATTAGTGAAATCTGGACCACAGCAGGAAAAGATTTAAGTTAAATGCCAAGCTGGCTAGAAAATAGCCTGGGATTAACAAACAGGGAACTTAGAGGTTCTACTTCCTAGAGAGTTGAAAAGATAATAAATAAGAATTCTGTTCAGTCATTAGTTCTGTTCAACTTATGTCATTAAATCAAAGGTCTTCTTGGGGAAAAGGCTCTTAGCATAATAGTGATCCACTGACCTGTTTTCCTAAGGCCTGGATATGCAGGGCTGCTGGTTCTGTCTTTGCATTTTTTTACCATGCGAAGGATATTGCACCTCAGATCACATGACCATAGACTGGGTCTGGTAATTGATACAAGCCTTCTCTCTGACACACATTTTTAAGGAATATAATAGTCACAGGAACTGCTAGATTATTGAGATGAAATATTTGACTTGAAAATAAAAAGTTAATAATAATTGCTCAAAGATAATAATTGCTCATACTTTTAGATTTTTTTATATGTATTTTGTCATTATTGTCACAGAAAATATAGAAGCTTCATTTCAGTTTTTTGAACAAAACCGGAAACTCCTGCTCTTTTGTTTATCTGTATTTCAGCAGTCTCCAGATGAGTAAAACCACAGAAAAGAAAATAGGTATTCCTTTCGTCTAGGGTAGAGAGGTGATTAGAGTGGACAGTGGGGACTGAGTTATTATAGCCACGATTTTTAAGTGTCTCTGTTTTATGTGAATTGCCTGAGAAGCAGACATTAAGGCAAAGACACACGTATAGTTTATTTGGGAGTTAATGCCAGAAAACACCAGAAGGGGAGTTGGGAAGCGAGCCCAGGAAGGGAAGGAAGCTGTAATGAGTGTGTGTCCAGGCAAGTCAGCTCTGTGGACAGGTGGGGCTTAGTCCCACTGTGGAACTCTGTTTAAAGTTACTGTGCCTGAGGGGACAAGGAGCTGAGGTATTCCTAACCAACTCTTACCAGCCATTGGCTGAGGGCTGCCACTAGCAGACATGAATTCCCTGGCATTTGTGGCCTGCCAGCATGTGTGAACTGAGCAGGCTCCAGTAGCCAGAGAGAGCCTCAGGCGAGGAGATGCAGGTGCTGGTGGTGAGAAGCCATATGCTGGTGCACTGAGATGTGAAAGGCGGGGCTGTGGGTGGGGCACCAATGGTGTCTACTATCATTTTAAATTTCCTATTTAATATTTTTATTGAGATAAAATTTGCCCTTTTAGAGTATACAGCCCAGTTTTTTTTGTATATTCACAAGATTGTCAGTCATCAAAACTAATCCAGAATATTTTCATCATCCCCAAAAGAAACCCCAGAGCATTAAAAGTCTTATCTTTTCTCCTCCACCAGCCCCTGACCTACTTTCTAATTTACTTTCTAACTATAGAGTCTCCTATTCTGAACACATATAAATGAAATCTTATTAATACATGGCATTTTCTGATTTCTTTCATTTAGCATGATGTTTTCACAGCTTACTTACCCTTGTAGCACAAAGCAGTACTTGATTCCTTTTTATGGCTAAATAACATTCCATGGTATGGATAACATCACATTTTGTGTATCCGTTTATCAGTTGATGGGTATTTAGGTCATTTTCAACTTTTGGCTATGATGAATAATGGTGCTATGAACATTTTTATACATGTTTTTGTGTGAACATGTTTTCAGTTCCTTTGGGTGTAATACCTAGGAGTGGAATTGCTGGGTCGAATGGCAATTCTGTGTTTAATCGTGGGAGGACCCAAAGGAGCTGCCCCGTTTTACATGCTCACCAGGAGTGTTCCAGTTTTCCCACAAACTCGCCACCATTTGTCGTGGTCCATTATTTTTCATTTTAGCCATCTTGGTGGGTGTGAAGCAGCATCTCATTGTAGTTTTGACTGGCATTTCCCTAATGCCTAACACTGTTAAGCATCTTCTCATGTGCTTGTTGGCTGTAAGAATGGCTTCTTTGGAGAAATGAGCCACTGTTGTTAAGAGGGCTACTTTATTACCCTCATTTTGTAGTTAAAGACATTGAGGCACAGAGGTTTCACAATATGTCGAGGACCCCTGGAAAGTACCGTGGCCAGGGTTCACGCTTGTGCAGTCTGCCTTTAGGGTGTTGCCCATTTCCTGGACTTGCATTCAGAACATCCTGTGGTGCTTGCATGTAGAATCCTCCTCCTCATCTTTAATATGGGCCTAATAATGTCTGGCCTAGTTGTTTCTTAGGAGTTCAAGTGGGGTCAGGTCTTAATTCAGTGACAACCTGTACATGACCGTGTCACAAATAAGACATGGTCCTTGCCCTCAAGTTGTTCTCAACTATGTAAGAGACAGACAGGTAAATAACTAAAATTTAGCATAGCATGTGTCTGTCAATGCTGTACAAAGTCTTGAGGGCTAGATAAATGCCTATGGTTTTTTAATATTTCATAATGCTTATTTTCTCTTGCTTCTCAAAGCAAACAGTTGAAAAGACCAAGAGAGTGAGCACCAAAGAGATCTAAGGAGGAGGCGTCCAGGAACCGGGTCCTGAGCCCGGCCCTTCTCTTCCACTTCTGCGCTGAGTCCAGTATATGCAAGTGTCTGCTGCAATCGCCAAATCACCAGTATTTGCTTGTATACCAATGAGTTTTATTTTGTCTATTTGTTTTGCAGTAAAGGAAATGGGGGTGGCTGGTTTGGAGGTGAAGGGCCATCGCCTTCATTTCTAAGACAGCTTTGAAACGGTATAAATGGTACTCCGGGGCTGGAAGCAAGTAAGGAAACTGCATCAGGGTTGGGAGGGGAGCAGACCAAGATATGAACCACTTCTGAGCCTACCGCAGAGATGACCAAGCTGCAGGGAGTACACTCAAGGCCAGAGAGAACTTAGCAGGCTGTCCCTTGACAAGGGGCTTGGAAGCTCAGTGAAGAACGCGTTCTGCATCTGGCCCTTCTGTTGCCATCAGCATGGCAGACCTCCGGCATCTGTGCTTCTCCTCATGACCCCAGCCAATGGCTGCCTCTAGACACACAGCCATCCTGCTAGCCACCCAGTGTCCCCCAGTCTTGGAGTTTCTGGGAGGGGGCACCCAAATGATGCAGGTACTTGTATCCTTTGAGGCCCTTGGAGACCTAACCAAATTTTTTAAATACTTTTTACCAAAGGTGCTATTTTTCTCTAAAACTTTTTTTGGCAAGTTGACTTCATTCTTTGATTATTATCATTATGTTATTGTTGTTGTGTAATATCTTCTTGACTAGAAATTAAGCTTTGATAATTATTTTTCAGTAGTGCTCCCATTTCAGAGGTGGGAGGATTTGGGGTTCTTCCTGGTGCAGGGATTGCTGTAACCCAGACTCCCCCTAACCCTGCCACACACAAGATGCAGCCTGGAATTTGCCCCCTGGCTCCCAGTGAACCAACAGTTGGCCAGGGGAGCAGTGGGTGTCTCAGAAGCCAGGGGAAGAAGAAGCATCTCCATACAAAGCTTTCAAGATCCGAAAAGCTAATTTGTTTTCATTTATTCTGATTAGTTCAGGCCAAGCAGTATCCCAAGATGGAGACTAGCATAGAAGCAAGGGTTAGATATCCCAGCCTGTCAGTGTGCTCACTGACCCACCACTGACTAGGAGAGTGACTTTGGCCCTGTCTCTTCTATTTCTGGGCCTCAGTTTCCTCAGTGAGTTGGTAGGAATACATTACCCTTTTGATTTGACAAATTACAGGTTTTGTGTTTCTGGTAATTGGTCCAGAAGGTGACAGGTTCCCATGATTTTCCTTCTTCTTAGGATAAGTGAAACCTTGTTGTTATACCAAGAAAGAGTCAGACAGCCACAATAAAAGACCAAATTTGACCTTAGGCTGAATGGCCCCACAGGTTGTACTGTGATGTAGAGCCCTCTCGGGTAAAGCCTGCCTCAGAAGCGTGGAAAAGAAACACACTCCACTTTGTCTTCACTTCTGCATTTCATCTCTAGCCTTCTTGGAAATAGAAATAGCTTTCCCTTTAGAGGTAGGCCAAAAGAAGGTTGTACATTTCAAGAGGGGGGGGGATATGGAAATTGAATCTTATAACTGTGACTGTGGAGAAGTCAGTCGTTCCTGTCTTTTGACCTCTGTGTTTGTTAACCCCTCTCAGTACCATGTTTTAGGTGCATATGGAGTAACAAAGATTAAAAACTTGACAGAAGATCTTTTCAGAAGGCAACTCTACAGACCAGAGGGAAATAATGTGTACTGTTCTGCACAGGCAACTCTGAGAAAGTTGTCCTGAAAATGGAATTCCTTCTAAACAAGTTTCCTTGTCTCCTTTCAAAGGAGAGCCTTCCACTTTGTTGAGAGTTCTGTTTTTTATGTATCCCACTTAAAAGCTCTCTTGAAAGCCCACTTATGCAGTCTGAAATGCTCCTCTCCATTCCAGCGCCTTGGAGAACTTGCAGCAGCATGCCTTGGTCAAGTTTTCCAGCCCTTGAATGCTATGGAAGAGAGGGCAGGAGTACCAGTTTGTTTAAAGCAAGAAGCTAGGGGCCCTCTTGGTGCAGTGGGCAGTGCATCAGTCTCATAAAGCAAGAAGCCAGAGGGTCTCCTCACAACTTAGACTTAGGACAGTGATTGCCTTCCAGGACTACCTTCCCCTCCAACACTGAACTCCCCAGAGTAAATCTGCATTCTCTCCACCATCCCCCCACCCCTGCCCCCAACCCCAGAAATAGGGTCACTGTTGTTCACCCAAGAATCACACGATCTGATGACCATTCATGGAAAGCTGCTAAATAGCCTAGTTTGAGTCTTGCATAGAGCTTTGCATGGAGCAAAAAAAATCAGGTTCAGTTCTTCCGTCTTTCTAAAAGCACAGGGCATAGACTGTAAACTTCCTCGGGCTTTCTCTGTGTGTATATGGTTTTGTAAACATGTTACAACATCTGTTAAGATTCAGTGTCCATGGAAACATAATCACATGCCATGACTCTGGACTCCATCACTATATTTGGAAAGCAGGGCTCCTCCACCTGCTAATAAGCCCATGTGGACCAGTCTGAATGTCTTTCTTTACACTTATGTTTTTAAATAGTCAAATTTTTAGAAGCAGTTTGAAAGTGTTTCTGTTGCCCATGTGTTTGTGAAATGTGTTTGTATTTAGTAGGCTTCTATATGGCATTTAACTTGTTTTTGTAACTCCTGATTTTTGTGGGAGGGGATACTATTGATAAATAAAGAAATTAAAATAATAGTTGTATTGGTTTCCTTCCCCCAAGTTAGGGCCAAATAAAGTTAGGAGAACAGTAATAACCATTTACCCCATGAAAGTGGTTGGCTTTCAGGAGCCTTAAAAGAGTCTTGAAAGGTTTCTCCTAATAAAATTGGGGAACTGCGGTTGGGAGGGAATGGTTACACAGGGGTTGATAGGGCTGGCTTATTTCAAAAAGTCATGGATGGTGAATCTGGAGTAGGAAGTGATGAGGAGCCAGGGAGCATTCCTGAGTTGGGAAGAGGTTAAAATACATGACAACTAAAGGTCCTCTGAGTCTTACGAGACTGGAATGGCAACAGGCAGCTGGCTGCATGTAAACCTGTATGAGAAGCCAAGTAAGCTTGGGAAGGTGATACAGGGAACATGCCAGCATCTGGTTGGATAACCTTAATGTCTTACCTGATACACATGTAAACTGGATAACATTTCCAAGTGGACCGAACGTTGGCTGGGTAAGACCCTCTCTGTTCTGCTCCACCTGGGGAGACATGACCAATGCCTGCTTTCCGTCTCCCCTAGTGATTCTTGGAGATATGCACTCCTCACCTCCACTAATTCCATCTGACAGAAGAGCTCTTAAGGGTTATGAGGTTTAAACTTTTAGTCACATCGTAGAAGTCTTGCTTCTCTAAAATAATAGCCAAGTCACCTGAATTGAATTTGACATTTTACCCAAACCTAATCAAATATTAAAAGGCAACCTCCAGTCGTGTTATTGCTACAGATTCCTAATCTTGTTAATCAGTTTGATTCTCCAAGTTTTCATTTTCAGAAGGGAATCTTCAACCCAATTTGAAGGGTACCTTGCCTACAACCACTTTTAAATACTGGCTGACCTCTCTTTTACCATGCTTTTCTTTCTTTCTACCAGCACTTTTCTTTCTCTTGCAGTATGTATATGTTCAGGAAGTAAAAACAAATGAAAATAGCCTGAGAGGAGCATAATTCAGAAGATAAGTTTCCTGTAATCAAAATGTAATGTCATGAGTTGTGCAAATTACTACAAATTGGTTTGATTTGCTTTAGTTTGGGAGCACCTCTGTCGATTTTCATTGGTCCTCCTGAATTAATGTCTGAAATAAGGGGAAGGAGGAAAGGTAAAGAATTAGTTCTACTTATTCGTAAGTAGAACTAAGATTCCCTCAGAGTCCTGGAGGAACTCTAGCACTGGAAGAGGGACAAAAAAAAGTAAGGCCTGGACTACTGCCAAGGGCTGTTCCGTGATAGAAGCATCATGCTGTTGCCTGAATGAGAGGGTCTTCCTGTCAATAGGATTTGTTTTTAAAAATTATATAACACTTCATATCAAAAAGTAATATATGCACATCATAAACAAAAAGCAAATTAATTCAAAGAAAATACAATGAAAAATATATCCTCTTAGAGGATGTATTTACAAGTTTGCCTGTAACTGCCAATTGTTTTTCAAAGTATTGCACTCATTTACATTTGCTCCAGAATTACTTAAACTGAGCATGTCTGTTTCCCTATATTTTTGCAGTCAGTGTGTCTTCAAACTTTTGGGCCTCTAGTAGAGGAAATTTTGTTGTTTTATTTTTTATTTATTTTATTCCTTTTGTGAAATCGAGCATCTTTCCATGAATTACTGGTTCTTGTCCCTTTTTTTCCTTCCCATTGCTCATTTTTCTATTGGTTGTTGGCTTTTCTCATGTTGGTTTGTAATAGCTCTTCGTATATTGTTATTAGCCCTTTATCATGAGGGTGATAAGACCTAGCAGTAGTAGATTGGTTAGAAGGCCATTTCAGGAATGAGGTGAGAAATAAAGGTGATTTGAATGAAGATGATGGCAGCGGGGGTTAACAGAAGGTTAAGGTAGCATTGACGGAGGTGGGCTATAGAACTGCCTATGAGAATGTCTCCAAGGTTCCAGCTTGGACAACCTGGTAGATAGTCATGCCATTTCCTGAGATTGGTAAGACAGCAGGAGAGGGCACTTGGCTGGGGAAGGGAGGAAGGAGGGAATGGGAGATGATGAATTTGGTTTTACACAGATTGAATCTGAGTTGCCTTAAGACATCCAAATGGAGACATCTTGTGATTGGTTGTATAGGAACATACTGGTAAAGATCTGGACTGGAAATAAAGATCTGGGATTAGACAGTATAGAGACAGTACAACTTTGTGTAGACAAGATGGCCTAGGGAGAATGTATCAAGTAAAAAAAAGAAAAGTTGAGTCTGGAGGGTCCATGATAAAGAGAACCCTTTTGAGAAACTATGTATTTCTCCTTCCTCATGGCATCATTAACAAAGAGTATACATGGTTAGAAAAATGGCTCAGCAGGTTAGATTCATGTATGAGAGCACATGATGTAAAGAACTGAGATGGGAAATGAAATTGTGGGTTCTATTGAGAGGTTAAAACTGAGAAGGAACCACCATGCGTGTATGGGTTGGAGCAACACAACTGGCTGGAAAATGGGTTAAAATGAATTGAGGAGAGAGGAACAGGAAATGCCCCCTACGATTATCCCTGGAATGCACAGGTCATACCTGACATGCTGTGGTTCAATAAGAAAGAGGCCTCTAAAAAGAAGCCATCAGGAAAAGAAGAGACAAGATAGTTAATGAATAAGAATAAAATATTTAACCAGGAAACCTGTATAAAACTGTCAAGAGGATGAAACATGTTTGAAAGGAAATCTTTACCTACAAAAGGAAAGGGATTTTATTCTCACAGATTCCAGCTTAGTTTTAAATTACACAAGTTAGTAGAAGTTGTCATTTTCCAAGAAACAGTAACAACTGAAAACAAAATGTTTGCTCCATAATTCTTCCACGAGGCTCCATAGATAAAGCTGGGACCCAGTAATATTCATATTCTCACATATTCTTTGTCTTTCATACATGTCAGTCATTACTAGTCTTAGGTTTCAACTTCGTTCTAACGGACCTGTATCATTACATCATTCTTACTGTAGTTAATACCTTACTGAGCAACTATATGTTGTAATGTTAACAGCCAGGCTTCCTGGGTTTAAATCCTGTCTCTGCCTGTGCCCTCTATACTTCTGCAAGTTATTTAACCTCTCAGTGTCTCAGTTTCCTCTTTAAAAGGACATAATAATAGTATTTACCTCATCCTTTTTTTCTTTTCTTTTTTTGAAGATTCAATGAGCAAATGTATATAATTTTTTTCAAAAGGTCTCTGGCACATAGGAAGTGTTATGTAAGTGTCAAGTGTCATTATTACCAATTATTTTCACCTATTGTACATTCCTCTAATTCTCACAGTGACCCTGTGAAAAAGATACTTCACAGATAAAGAACATACAGTTCATAAAGTTTAAGGAACTAGTCTAAGACCACACATCTAGCAAGGAACAGAGTAAGGATTCAAACCTGGGTCCCTCTTATGTTCATTTTACCATGCCATAATGCTTCCCTTTATTTTAAAAATCATCACATCAACCATTAATTCCTAATCGCTGTTCTCTATTATGTAATTATTGAGCTCACATAAATAATTCATAAGTCTCTTGGTTTAGTTCTAATACCTATCTGCATGTCCTCTTACTTTGGTTTCTTTCAAGTAGATAAGTTTATACAGTTCAGGCCAGGTCTCTTAAGTTTCCTGAAATATGATCCCCCAAGATGATACATCCAGATGTCATTCTTCCAGTGCAGGTCTCCCAGCACACACCTCAAAGGTTTGGCCTAGTGAAAACTGACCTTAGGAATGCAGATGTCAACTCTGTACGACTGCACCAAGCTCCCCAGTGTGCCTTCTTCCTGGGACAGTCTATGCTGAGGTTTTAAAAGCAGACAAATGTCCTCTCTCCATTGAAAGGATTTTATCAACTGAATCCAGTGATTCAAAAACTTGGGTTTTGAGCCAATTAAAATCTCTGGTTTCTGGACAATTTTCTATCTTTTCTCTTATATGCCTTTTCCTCCTCTCTATCATAACCTAAGCTTGTTTCCTACAAGGCCCGGGAAAGATACTGCACCATGTCTCTCCTAAAGGAAGACAGGAGAACCTGTATAAAAAGCACAGAGACAAGAGAGATTTGGAAGGTGGGGTTTAAGAATAGAAGACTCTGAAGTTAATTGGGCAAACAGAAAAAGTTCAAGAATTAGTTATATATTTCTGACTTTACAAGATTTCCATAGCCTTTGCTCAGTATTGCCCAGAGAAGGCTTTTACAAATAGAATAATTCCCATCTATAATCAGTATCAGGAAGATAGCTCTTTTTCAGGTTCTCCTTTGTTTCAGCAAAGTGCCCATGTAACATCACTACCAAAAGCCACAAAATCCAGCTTAGAGAAAATCTGTCCTGCCCTGAACTCAGCAAATTGTCACTGAAGCACCACAGCAATGAAATAATACAAAGTAGATCATTCATCAGGCTTTTGATAATCTTTCACTTTGCAGTTGAGATTTTTAAATTTTATTCAGGGAATTTAACATGGGAAAGGTTTATGGTCAAATAAAAGTAAATCTTATAAATAAAACAAAATTTAGAGATAAAGAAACAAGACTTCAACATACAGACCTAAAAGAGAGAAAATAGGAGAGATCCTATAATTTCTGTCAACATCTGACATGTTGGACCTCTTACCTCTTTACTTTTCTTCTGTTGAGGACAAATAGGTGCCTAGGACAGAAAGAACATCATCCACAAGAGAAAATCAGGAGTTCTGATGGCTGAAGGCAAGACAGCTCCGTCCTCGGGCAGGTGTCACTCACATCTCTTAATAGTAGTCATGTGTATGAGGATACTTTCTCCCTGTAAAAAAGAAAGAAACACAGTAAGCTGGGGTGTTGTATTAGCGGCAAACCCTGCATTCAGCTACCATGTGTTTCTGAAAGTCATAGAGGAAAGGACAGTTGTGAAAAATGAATTCTCTCTGTTCCTGCTAAGAGCAGTAGCCTTCAGATAACTCTCATTCCCCATTAGTGGCTCTCCTTCATGTAAAGTAGAATATGGATTTACTCGTTCATTGATTTGACAGTGTTGTTTCGGGAATGATTAGAGAAATAAAAAGAGAAAAGGGAAATGAACGGGATGTTTTCTACCAACTTTCAGAGAGAGAAGGGAAGCAGAAGCACAATAGGCCCTGGGCCTTGGACAAGCTCTACCATGTTTCTTAGGTCTGTGGTGCTGAGACACATGTAAGAGGAATGGATGTGGTCGGTCAGAAAATCCCACTGGTACGCTCTGGAAGGAACTTGTCCCAGGCCGAGGAACAAGTGCCGAATTGGCTCGCCAGCTTGCAAGCCTGTAATGGGAGAATGATGGGGGGGTGCTCCTGGTGCATCCTAGGATGGGGAACAGAGGCTGTGTGTTTCCCTTTCAAGGCTCCAAGTCATTCTGCACCTCTGGGGCCATGATGGTAAGACTTGCGAGCTGAGAGCCAGCAGCACCTATTCTAAAGGCCCAGTACGTGTCAGGAGCCAGAAAAGAGAGAAAGGTGAACAGGGTTCCTGCCTGTTAGGGATTCATAGTCTTATGACAAGATAAATTATGACTTTCAGCAGCGACATCAGTTTGCAAATACAATGTGTTTGAGGTGCAAAGGAGACTGTGCTTTTCCAGCACAATCACGTTGCAGTCCTCCAGGGCTGCTGGTCACATTAAAATCCGTGTAAATGGAGCACCCATGAGTTGTAATATGCACAACCTGAGTGATTGTTCGTGGCTATTGCTTCTCTTTCTCCAGCTTCCACACCATCACCCACAAGAATCAAAAGGGAGTCCCAGAGCTCATGTGTTCTAGGTAAGTCAGCTCCACCCTGGCCTCCATGCCTCCATCCCAGAGAGTGAAGGGGGACCTCAGAACTCTGTGCTCCTGACAACACCCTCACCCTCTTTCCCCCACAGTTCACAGCTTTGCCATCAGGGTCTGCCTTCAGAGCACCATATCTGATCTCATCATGGCTTCTTCCTGTTGCTCCTTACCACCCCTGAGAGGCCAATGCCCTCAGTGTATCCTTCCCATCGAATCGAAACCCCATGTGGTTCTGCGCCTTCCCTTTTCTGACCCTATTTCCTACCCATTCCCAACTTATGAAATGCTCTACTGCGCCCTCTAGAACTTGCTATCAACCATCAGCAAACCCTTTCTGTTCTCAGCTTCTGTGAACATTTCTCTCACCTTCTCACTCTAACTGAAATCCCGCTCCCCTCTGAGGACTCTCCTTCCCCAATAGCCCTTTCAAGCGACTGGTTCTCTTTCCCATATCCTTCATGTACTTGGGGTAAGTGAATTGCTTGCTTTTCATTATGGCTTCCAGATCATTCTCCTCTCCTCTCCTCTCTACATACCTCTAGCTTAAAATATCCCATTAAACTTTTCCATTTGTAACCCATTCATGTTACAGTTTTCTACTGTAAAAACTACCATTCCTTGATTTTAGGTGCTGGCTTTGTCAAGCTATCCAACATTGCTGCTGCATAATTCTTGGTGTCACTATCTCATATATGATCCATCCACTGAACTCCTTTGGACCTCAGCCTTTTTCCCTCCAACGATATTGTTTTCCATTTTATCTTAGACACCCTCCCCATGTTTAGAACTTAGATATTTTCATTAGCAATAACCACAACTACTCCATTATCTCAATTTCAAGCATTGGAACTCTCCATCCATCATCTTCTATCCTTCCAGCTCATACCTCTAGTACCCAACTAAAAATTCTTTGGTTGCCATTGGACCTAAAACCCAGTGATCCTATGACATTTTCATTTTCCTTTCCCCTGCTTCACATCCTGCCCCTTCTAACCCACTCAGATCCCATGATTGATTATTATCATCATTTTCTAGCACACATCTACTTGACTTTGTCATACTTGTATGGCAAAAACCCAACATCTGGTTAACCCAACCCTCCTCCCATTCTGTGTCTACACACAAGCAACTGTATGTGGCTAGAGGAAAACACACAGCCCATGCTGGGTGCCCTCACTTTGAATTTACAATCATGAACCTCAAAAGTGCCATTATTAATGCCTGGAAGCCTGTTAATGTTTCTTGTTATTCTCTCCTACTCTCCTAGATGACTACTTCATTATTTCTCCTCAAACAATGCACACTACCATACCCGCCTCACACTCAGCTGATAATGTGCCTCCTATTTCACTAAGAAAATTAGAAGCAAGCTGAAGAGAATTCCCACAAGCTCCCACTACCACTCTACTCATCTGTCTGCATCTGTGCCCACATACTCTGCCTTACCCTCTTTCACATAATCCTACTTAAGGCAAGCCCTTCTACCCGTGCTTAAGACCCCATCCCCTCTGCCTACTGAGAGACATTACTAAGTAATTCTTTCCCCTCACCAGCATCAACTCTTCTCACTCCATTTGTTCATTATCAACATATTAATACAGTTGTTTCTGCCATCTAAAAAAAGAAAAAGAAAAATGAGAAAGAATAACTTTCTCATTAACACACATTTCTCTGTAGTTCGCCTTTGAATCAAACTGTTCTCTTTGTTACCTATGTTATTCTCAGTCCCCCAAAGTTGCCCATGTTCCTTCTCTCAAATTATTTATTCTCAGTCCTGATTTTACTTTATCTGTCAGCAGCTTTTGACACAGGTCATCACTCCTTCCTCCCCAAAACATTCTCTTCATTTGGCTTCCAGCTCATAACACTTTCCTAGTTTCTCCATCTATAATCCTTCCTTGGTGAGCCCCTCTAGTGTTATAATTTAAAATAACACCTATAGGTTGATAACTCTTAGTTTTATGTTTCAAACCTGGACCTCTTTCTTAAACTCCAATTTCATATGCCACCACCTACTCAACATTGCTTCTCAAATGTCTGAAATGGACTTCTCTAACTTCATACATTCCACAGCAAATTCCAGACTCCCTGATCAGAATAAATGGTGATGCCTCTCTTCCAGTTGCTCAGGGCAGAAACCTTAGTCATCATCTCCTCTTTCCCTCACACCTGCCACCTAATCTGTCAGCAAATCTTATCTGCTCCACTTTCAAAAATACATACATAATCCACTCCTTTCTCACTACGTCCACCACTACCACTTTGGATAAAGTCATCATCTTCTCTTACCTGGATTATTATAACAATCTCCCAACTGGTCACTCTGCTCCAGTGTTTGCCCTATCTGGGTCTTTTCTCAAAAGTAGCCAAAAACACTTTCAAAACATATGTCAGACCATTCTACTCCTTTGTTCAAAACTCTCCAAAAGCTTTCCATCTCTTGCCATAGAATGAGCAAAAGTGGAAACCCTTACAATGGCCGCAAAGCATCGCCTAATCCTGCTATCTTTCTGATATTGCTGCTTACACTCCCATGCATTCTCCACATTCCAGCCACTGGCCTCCTTTGCTCTTCCTCAAATCCACCCACCTCAAGGCCTGGCTGCCTCACTTCCCATAAATCTTTGTTAAAACAACCTTTCATTAAGGCTTTCTCTGGACAGCCTATTTAAAATTGCAGCTCTCCTCCCTCTATCCCACACTCCCTTCCTTCCAATCTGCCTTCCCTGCTTTATTTTTCTCTATGTGACTCTTCACCATTTGATATTCCACACATATATTTACTTTATGTTGAAATATAAAGTGTATATAGAAAAGGACATGCAAGTGTCAGCTCAATTAATTTTCACTAACTGAATATAACCATGTAACCAGCACCCAGATCGAGAGAGTATTACCAGTACCCCAGATTCTCCTCACACTTTTCCAGCCACTAACCCCATTTCATACTCCAAGATTAACCATTATCCTGACTTCAAACAGCATAATTATTTTTGCCTGTTTGGGTATTTCACATAAATGGACTCATACAGTGACATATTTTATATTTTAATGATCTGCTTGCTTACTGCCTATTTTGCCCCACTCTAGCATGTAAGCTCCAGGAGGGAAGGGATTTGTTTTGTTCACTGCTGCATCTTCCACGCTTCAAAGAGTATCTCACAGAGTCGTAGTGAAACAAATATTTGAATGAATGAATGAAATATTGAACAAATGGAAATGAAAGTAGCAAGGCTAAGAAGGGTCAAAGTCGGAGCCAAATCTTAAAGGATGAGCAGGAATCCATGTGGCAATCCACAGACAGAGTCTCTACACAGACCTGGCGGAATGAAAAAAGAAACACAATTGAGAAACCACAAGTAGTCGGTAAGCTTAGAGCAATGAGCAATAGCTGTGTGTTGAAAAGCAGTGAGATATGAGGCTGGAAAAATAGGCAGATGCTGGATCCCAAAGGGTCTCATACAAATACATCCGTGAAAGGAGATGAAGAAAAGTAAAATACAGGGATCTTGGCATTCCCAGGACTTTTTTTAGGTGTTGAAACTTTGGTGGGCATAAAACAGGGATTTCCTTGAAGTCAGCTCATTAATAACATATCTTACCATCCCAAAAGAGAGTCTGTAGCCTGCCATAATGGTCAAAGATGGCTAAATACTCATGAATGTATGGGTAAGGCTTAATAGTCTGGGGAATGAGTAACACCTCTTCTAATTCCTTTCAAGGAAAGGACAACTCAAAACAGGATGCTTACATCTCTGAGTAGCTAGCCTTGTTTTACAGGAATGGGGCAATAGGCTGGGAGCTCTGCTTTGCTCACTGGCTGCTCAGGGCTTTGAGCAGATGGCACCCCATCCCACAGGCAGGGATAGGCCAGAGATGTCTGGGTGTCTTCACCCTGAGGGCCAATGCCCTACACCAGTGATTCTTGAACTTGAGAGTGGGTCAAAATCACGTGGAGGCCTTGTTAAAACACAAAGTTTTTATTTTAATCTGGCCTATCCCCAGAGTTTTTGATTCAATAAGTCTTAGGTGGGCCTGAAAACTTGCAGTCCCAAAAAGCTCCCAGGTGGTGCCAATGTTGCTGGTCTGGGGGCACGGCTTGGAGACCGTAATGCTACCCGATGCTAGCCTCTTCAGCCAGGAGAGGAGGCACGCTCCTGCTGCCCCAGCTCTCTCCATCATGGCTGTCCTCTCCCTGCAGTGTTCTCTGGTTCGATCTGTGTCTTCTGCACCCTCTTGCAGTGGGCAGGATCTATGTCTATCTTGTTTGTCTTCATGGTACAGTGCCAATGTCTGGCACCACTGAGCATTCTATGTTATTTGCTGAATCATTAGGTGAATGACTCCACTGGCTTCCTAAAGACAGCACAATAGGAGAGGAAAGGGCCTGCAAACCTGTCCCTGATTCTGGCCCCTACTCTTCTACAGACAAGCGCAGAGCATGAGAGTGACTGTTCTTTAGTTTCTTCTTTCTGTTCTCCCAGTGAGTTTTGAATTCTCTTGCCATCTCTGCACTTTAGCTTCCCCATCTATTAAATGCCAGATTGAATACAGAACACCTTGTTAAATTTATTCAGATAAATAACAAGTAATTTGGGGGAATACATATGAGGCAATACTTGTTGTTTATCTGAAATTCAAATTTAACTTTGCATCCTCTATTTTTATTTTCTAATTTATATACAGGTAATAATATTACTTACTTCACATGGTTACCATGAGGTTTAAATAAATAAATATATGAAAGCTTTAGAACAGCACCTGAAGCCATGTAAGAGCTCTCTGTTCAAGTATTTACTACTGCTTTTATTGAACCCATATAACACACACACATCTACACGCCTGGCTAGAGATTCAAAACCCTTCTTCAGCAACCTACTCCACTTCTGAAAATGTCTAAACTTTATTTTGAAATCTTCATGTTTGAATTTATGATTATTCCATTTTATTATCTTCTCCAGAAATCTCATGGATAGCAAATCAGCATCTATTTTATAAATGCCCTTTAAATATTTAAGGCCAAAGTAAAATAATCTTTTACTTTTCTTTTTAGGAAAAGGTTCAAATTAGTTGGTCTTTCACTATATGAACCTGTTCCTCTTAAAACAGTCTGGAAACACCTCAAAAGATAAAAGTCTAACCTTAGAACGTTAAAAAGTAGTCTCCATATGATCTAGCAATTCCAATCCTATGTATATACCAAGATACATAAGTATCTACCTCACAAGTCACTGTGGGGTTAAAAGTGGTTGTAAAATTACCTAGGTGCACTCTGACACACAGTATCTGTTCAATAAACATATGTTCCTTTTCTCATATGCTTATATGCTTTTTTCTTACATGCTTTCAAATCCTTGGATCCTTCCTTAAGGAATATGGGGACACCTTAGAAATAATTAAACAGACACAAAAAATATCTGTCAAATATCCTCTCAAGGCACTGAAGGATTCCACAGAATCTGCATCCTAACATCACAGTTAATGGCAACATAAAGGCTGTCCAAGATTCATGGATCGAGCATGACTTCTTTTCTAGCCTCATTACTCATCGCAGAGGGGCTCCCCTTCCCCAGACTTACATGATTTAGATCTATTCCAGAGTCTATAGCTTTAGATATAGAAATGCTGCGTGGTATAAGAAAATGAAGTATGAGAGATTTGGATTCAGAAAGAATGTGTTAGTATCCTAACTCTTGTGCTTATTAGCCAAGTCCCTAGTCAAATTATTTAACTTCTCAGTTTTCTCATATAGGAGAGGGACAGCAATAACAATTACCTTGCAGATTTGAAGCAAGGACTTAAAATGACATATGTAAAGTTCCAGGCATGTGGTAAGAGGCTGATTGACAAAGAGCAGCTATGACCATTCAGCCTGTCGCATCATGAAGTTGCAGAGGAACAGAAGCCTCTTGGACAGTAAGAGCCTCATGGGTCTGGGGTGAGAGCGGTCAACTCCTGGGGTATGGTCTTTTTAAACCTGAAGAGAGTCTACCTCACAACCTTCTTTTGCCATAGGCTGTAAGCTTATGTTCTTGATGTTTCTTTAAATCTCCAACATGCCCAGGATGCCTGATACATTTGGTATGCAGTAAATATTGATGAGTGATGACTCCTTTGTGGCTCATACACCCTGCTTTCACTGACTTACTCAGGTACTTGCAGATGATTCTGAAGGGCTGGTTGTTCACATCTGTCTCTGTTATTTGGCAGACGTATTTCTCATTTAACTTGACAGGGTTTCTCAGGACGGAAAACATACTGTAGAAGCCACTTATTTGCTCCTCCAAGACCTCCACAGTACTGTGGTTGCTCAGGTCCCCCTCTGCCTGGCCCAGCCAGGTCACACTGGGTGTAAGGTATGTGGCCATATCCTCATCATCAGTCCTATCAAACTGCACCTGGGGCATTTCAGAGTCTGGTTGGAAAAAATAGCAAAACAATCAGTTCTTTTTTCATTGCAGCCCCAATAGAATCAAGCTAGCAGAAATCTTGCCCTGAGTTTTTATATTAACACTTCTTAAGATTCACTATAGTTAAAATTTTGATGCAGTGGGGTGGAAAGAGAATAAGGCCAGTAAAGCCCACTAGAAAGGACTCAAAGAGTTAACCAGTTAAAAATAAAAAGTTCAGAAGGCCAGGAGCAACTTGACCCAGAATATTTGAATACTCCCCAGATAAAGAAAAGTATCTCAGCATAGTCAATGTTTTTGCTGTATCAATCAGAACGTACCATTGTAAGATTTACTTTAGCACCTGCTGAAAGGCCCAGCTTATTCAGAAAGAATTCAATCTTAAAGGTAAGATTGCATTTTAATCAAACAGACAGTGGCTCAGCCCACTTTGGAGGCAGGGCAGACAGTCTTGATTGATATGCTTCCAGACAGAAGTTGATATCCTGAAAAGGAATCAAAGCAGTACATTTCTTGTGTTAAGTAAAAAAAAAAAAAGAAGAAACTTAATGTCTTAACAAAGATGAACATTCTGGGACAATTTGGCCAGTCTGCACTTGGCCCTTTGTAGCATTCCTGAAAAATCTTCAATCACCTGTAAAGCCCTAGACCCTAAACCTCAGGGGCACACCTCTCTCTGAGGTTACCCATGCTTTCTAAGTGCATAGCCTTTTCCCAATCTTTCAGCACATCTTTGAGGTAGCCCACACTCCCCTTTCTCTGAGTGTGCACCTTTTTGCTTCAAATAAACTTTTCACTGCTCAACTTATAAAGTTTTGCCTCTGTGTTTTTCCGGTGATGTGTCTTTCTTACTTTTCTTTGTCATTCTAATTCTTTAAATTTAAGCTCAAACCATCACTCCCTCTGTCCTATTTCAGATAAGTAAGGAGGGGCTGCTTAGAGCTCAGATCTGGGCTTGCAAATTACCATCGCCTGGGTGCCCCAGTCAGAACTGCAGTTTATTGTCGTGCTCTTTAGTAGCCTGCCTGAAAGTCTCCTTTCTTTGTTTCTAGGAAGTTCGCAGGACATAATCTTGCTCCATCCAGTGCTCTGCAGCTGCCCCAAATCCTGAGTGGTAGGGACTTAGTAGATCCAAGTAGACACTGATGTCAGGTGACACTGGCTTAAGGAGTTAGCAGGGAATGTGCACCATGCTAAGTAGCAAGCAATTCAATGAGCTTCCTTTACTATTCTAATCTGTCATTCCCTGACACTCTCCCTTCAATAAATTCCTTCCTCACCTTGTACTCTGACTTCCCTGTATCTCCGAACTGACCTCTCTCCCCAGTACAGGCACAGTGAGAGAAAATCAGAATATACATATGCTCCTGCTCTCCAGGTCTCACCTACTACTGCTACATTTATTTTTGGAATCTTCATCTCTTTGGGGGTTTCATTTCAGACTCTTCATTGACCTCAAACACCCTGTTGAAAATCATAGAAGATGACAAATAATTCTCATCACCACCTTCCCATCTCTATCAACTTCTACCTTGGAGGAATTCTGTCATGCTTCCCTCCTCCCCATGAGACCTCTGGTAGGGAGAAGATGACTCTCCAGGTAATTCTGAGAAGGGTGAGGAGCCCTGGGGCATGTGGAGACCCACTGGTCCAGTCCAACTTGACATCATAATAGTGAGAAATGAAGCCTAGATAAGCTGAATGAGTTGTCCAGAGCCACCCAGAATTGGACCTTGGGCCTCCTAACTTCCCATACACAGCTCTTCTCACTAAACCATACACGCTGTCTCATAGTTTTCATGTAGGAATATTATGTAACACTTTGGTTTTTGAGTGTTATCATTTGTTTGGTGAGTTTGGGATAAGGTGAATGTTTTTGTTTTTTCTTTTATTTTTTTGTTTGCTTGTTTGAATGAATGAATGATGCAGGCAGGTGCAAATACAGCAACTTGGTTCAGAGCAATATTTGTAGCTAAGATGAAATGGTATTTCAATTACCATAATGGGAATGAAAAGAACCTACAATAATTTGAGTAGAAGAGAAAAAGAACACTAAAAGAGAAAAGTTACACTTTATCCCTTGAACAGAGACAGAGCTTGAAACCAAGTTCATCCAATAAATTCGCTTACCGTCTACTATTAGCTTAATTGTACTCTCACCTCTTCCATTTGCTGTGATGGCTACACACATGTAGATAGCTTTATCCTTGAAATCCACATTTCTTAATAAAAGTGATAGAGTCCCCTCAGAAATTTCAGCCCAGTCCAACAAGAAGACTCTTCCCTCACACAAGGAATTTTGATCCTCTAATTGCTCTGTTATTGCGAAACTGGTAAACCAGCTTTGAGAAAACTTGAAAAAAATCATAGTGCCTGAAAAATTGGTAAAATTCTCTGTCAACATCTACCTCAATATTCCTCTTTGATGTCTTCTCTTTCCCAAGAAAACTCAAGATTTTCTGTGCCTTCTACAAAGGAGAAATGGCAGGGCAGGGTAACATCAGTGAAAGGAGGGACCCATAGTTCTTCTGACACTGAAAATGTTAAAGAAGAAATGAAGTTAGTGAAGTACTCATAAAGACCGGTGAACACTGTATCAGGTAGGGTTTAATAACAGATAAAAGAAATCACTCCAGCTACTTCAAGTAGGAAGAAACTTAGTATAGGGAATTAGAAATTTACAAAATCATTGGAAGGCCGGAGGAATGAGCTCAAAGATCACAGAATGTGAGTTGGAATGTCTGCATTCTGTCCTTCCCCAAATTATGTGAAGCTCGAAGCTGCAGAGTTGGTCTACCAGCAGAGCTGCTGTTAACATTATCTATCTGAAGCCGAAGCCTCCGCCATATTAGGAAACTGGTAAATCAGGAAGTCATCATTGCAGGTACTGGCTCCAGAGCCAAAACAGATCTGCTAGAAAAACACTGGCAATACAAAAAATGTCTCAACTTTCTCCCCACTTAATCAATTGCCAGTTTAATCCTTGAGCAAATGTGTCTGATTGGCAGAGCTTATGTCATTCCCAGAACCCAAACTGCAAAGGAATCTCTGAAATGTAGTTTTTTACTCTTTAGTCTCAGCAATCCAGGAAGACACATCAGAAAGGAAGAAACAAATTTTCAGTAAATCAGTACATATGAAGATGTTTTGGGATGAGACTAACATTTGAATCAGTAATTAAAGCTGATTACCCTCTATTATGTGTATGGCCCTCATCCAATCAGTTGAGGGCCAGAAGGGAACAAAAAGGCTACCCCTCTCTTGAGTAATACGGAACTCCTCCTGCCTGGCCAGAAATACCTACCAGTTTGGGAAGTTAGCCATAGATGGAGCTGTCAGCCTGTGGGGAATATAGCCATGCACAGTGTACTATTCATAGAAACATGAGATGGACTAAAATCCTGATATGTTAGAGCTGGAGGACAGCTTAGAGATCATCTGATTCAACCGTTTCAAATTATGATCACCAAAGCCCACCCAGGAGTTTGCCATTGATAGTCAGGGCAAGACCAAATCAGTGAGACCTCCACTCCCTTGCCACTTCAATCAGAACAATCCCTCTCTAATTTATTTTATAAATTAGGCTTCCAAGTCAGAGTTCATCTGTCAAATGTCTCTGCTTCTAAAAGACAAAACTGAAATCCAGGAAGCAAAGTTGGTCAGGGTCACAAAGTAAGATACTTGTAGCACTACAGAAGGAAACGAGGCCTCTCAGAGTTTAAAAAGAACCTGTCAGGACACAGTTACCAAATTTTCAAGCCTATAAGACTAATTAAATTCCCAAATTGAGGAAGACAGAATAATGAAACTGAAGCATTCTGAAAGTAGGGATTCCAGTAGGAAGGCAATCTTTTCTTCTGCTAGAGACACTGTGTGGGTAACAAGCACCAGAAAGGAGGAGGAGCTGGTCGGTTCATGGACATAATGAGCTGAAACGAAATCAAAGAAAAAATAAGTGAAGCACTAAGGGAAAAGCCAAATGGTGAAGTTAGTAGGCAAGGAAGCTTCCAAGCCTACTGTGGGTAAAATTACAACATTTCCAGAATCTCTCGCCTGGCCTTAGTGCATCTCCGTATCAGTAGGTGTTTCCAAGAGGTGGAGAGAAGTAGTCCATCTCCATATCAATAGGTGATTGCAAGGGTGGGGGGAGTGAGGGTATATCTGGACTGGAGAGGTTTGGTGGGGTCCCTTTTCTGCATCGGGTCTCTAGGGACATGGGTGAGCAGAAGTGGTTGGCTGCTTGTAATCAATAAACGAGTTTCTGCCACTTTATTTCTCCCTTTGACTGATTTTTTCTTCAAAGATAATTTGCCCTCGGCTGGGAATTTATTTTCCCCCCAGGTTTACATCTTCAGCCCAGCGAAGAGTAGCCAGAGAACCATCCAGTAGGGGACATTTCAGGTTAATGGCAGATGCAATCTGCTCACTCCAGCAGTGGCAGATTGGAGGGGTTGGGACCTGGGCTATGCACAGTGGACAGACACCATATCTTAACTGTCCTGTTTCACCAGTGCTGAGCACAGGACTTGACACAGTAAGACAATCAGGTATGATGGTTAATTTTATGTGTTAACTGTACTGAGTCACAGGTGCCCAGACATTTGATCAAACATTATTCTGGACTTGTCTGTGAAGGTGTTTCTGGATGAGATTAACATTTGAATCAGTAGACTGAGTAAAGCTGATAGCCTTCTGTAATGTGTGTGAGCCTCATCCCACCAGTTGAAGGCCTGAGTAGAACAAAAGGCTGACCCTCCCTTGATTAACAGGGAACTCCTCTGGCCTCGCTGTTTAAGCTGAGACTTCTGTCTTTTCTGGCCTTCAGACTCAAACTGAACCAGAGGTTTTTCTTCTGTCTTGAAGCTTCAGACTCGGACTGGACATATACTATCACTTTCCTGGGTCTCCAGCTTGTCTACTGCAGATTTTGGAACTTCTCACCTCCAAAATCACACGACCTCTTTATATAGATTTTGTTTGTTCTGTTTCTCTGAAGAACATTTATTAAGTGTTTGCAATGTGCTTGACATATTCTAAGAGCTTTTCCTGAATTAATTCATTTAATCTGCAAACTAACATGGAGGTAGGTACTATTATTATAATCCCCAATTTACTATTGAGAAAACCAAGGCAAAGTGAGGTGTAGTAAGTTGCTCAGGGACTCACAGCTAGTGAGCAATAGAGCTGTGATTCACATTCAGGCAGTGTGGCTCCAGAGCCCTCCGTCCACCTGAACCATGTTCCTTCTTCGAACAGTAGGCATTCATTCTAAGTTTGATGAATGAATCAATAACTAATTAAATAAATGACTGAATGAATTCACAGGGAAACAAATGAGAATGGAAAGGAGGGAAAAACAACTTTAATAGCCTTCAGAAGAATGAATTTGCATATAAGAATAGTAAGTGCTCTCTTGCTTAAATTGTTATTTGTCTGATGTGGTTATAATCAAGAAGCAGTGGATTATAGTTATAAAAATATCCTAGTCTGATGGTTTCTAAGTCCAAGTTCTAATTCTAAATCCCCCTTACTAGTCATTTGGCAACAGGGAAGTCACTTAATCCCTCTAAGTTACAGTTTCCTTATGTAGAATTAGAATAAGAACACCTGCCCCAGGCTTGTGGTGAAATACCTTGGGACTGTTTTTATATGGCATGGCTCAGTCATTTTTCAGAGGGACAGAAGGAGTGGACCAGATGGGCAGATACTTTAGTAAGCTGCCTCTCTTCCAGATTGCTCTCATGTAAGAATGTGTAGCTTACCCATGAGGGGTCTTTAATTTTTACTTCTCAGGTTATACCCAGGAGGCCATGCTACAGCTATACCCTTTCTGGCCCCAAAAGAAAGGGCATCAGACTCAGGGATGCAAAGGCTCTAGCCAATGAATCATGAAACGTGATCTACTGATGATATGAAAGCCAGCTTCTGACTGATGTGTCTGCATACAGTCTTGCTCGAAGCTGACTAACTCTTTTGTCTATTTCAATCTATATTATTTCTAGGCCATTGTGTCTTTACTTTCCAAGGCCCAAGAAGCCAAGGAAAAGCTCAGCAAAATGTTAATAATGTAGCAAAACACTTTGAAAACTGTAGAAAGATACCACTAAGATAGACTTCCCTGGGCAGGGAAATGGGATAAAAGTTATGCCATTGTAAAATCTGCTTAGCCTGTGAAAAAGACCCATTTTGTTCTTTAACTTAATCTATATGTTGTTCTCCCTCTTCTTCCAGTGCTTTAGTAAAAAAGTAACTTGGTAACCAGGATAAGAGACAGAACCCATGTGGATAAAGAATGCTGAGATCTGGGTCAACACAGCCACCTAAATAACCCTGTTCTTGAGACAAAACTTCAGAGGAATTATGAATCACATGTATACACCATGCCTTATGCTGACCCCTACACAAAAGGCCCTATAAAACTCCAAACGCTACATAAATCCTTAAACATACTTCATCTCTGAGGCTGACTGTACTCCCCTTTCTTTGAGTGTGTACTTCACCTTAAATAAATTCTTCTCACTGTTCAACTTATTACATTTTGTCTCTTAACTCTTCCAAGCCTTTTGGGAGGTTAATAAAGAAACTGTTTTTCCCAGTGTAAGTGTCATTGTTATTTTGCTATTTAATTCAATATTCTAGACTTAAGAACAAGTCTTCTCGAGAACTCTGTTTTATAGGGCCTTTTGGGTAGGGGTCAGCATAAGACATGGTGTATACATGTGATTCATAATTCCTCTGAAGTTTTGTCTCAAGAACAGGGTTATTTAGGTGGCTGTGTTGACCCAGATCTCAGCATTCTTTATCCACATGGGTTCTGTCTCTTATCCTGGTTACCAAGTTACTTTTTACTAAAGCACTGGAAGAAGAGGGAGAACAACATATAGATTAAGTTAAAGAACAAAATGGGTCTTCTCGAGAACTCTGTTCTACTTCAGACAAGTAGGGAAGGGCTACTGAGATCTCTGATTTGGGCTTGCAAATTTCCACTGCCTGGGTGGCCCAGACAGGACTGCAGCTGTACAATCATGTCCTTTAGTAGCCTGCTCCAAAATCTCCTTTCTTTGCCTTTGGCAAGTTCTCAGAACTTAATCTCACTCCACCCAATGCTCTGTGGCTCCCCCAAATCCTGGTGGTAGGGACTTTGTTTCCAGGTGACCCTGGCTCCAGAAGTTGGCAAAGGATTGGCCCTGTGCTGAGTAGGAGTTCAATGAACTTTTCTTTCCTCCCTCTGGTCTCTCTTGCTCTCTGCTGCCTGCATGGCTGCTGCCATCCACTGCTACTCTCACTTCAATGAATTCCTTCCTTATCTACACTCCTCCAACCAGCTGGTGAATTCTTTCTCCATCAGAGTCAAGAACCCTCCCTCATGCAGGTTGAGGTTTCACCTAGAGCACAGAGAGAGACCTCCCCAGACATAGCTGCCCAACAACACTACTATAGCACCTCACATGTAGCAGTAGGCTGTCATAGTGCTATAAAATGTTAGATATAATAATAGTAACATACCTTTCTCCTGACCTACACACACATGCATTTCTTTAATTTATTTGGTTGGGGTGTTCTTGAGTATGAGTGGATTACCATCTCACTTGGCCTTACTTCTCTCGCTAAACATGCTCACACATGCACAGACACACACACACACACACAGTATCCAACCAACAAAAGGAAAGAGCCAGTAACTGTAACCTGGGTGGTCCAGGCCTTGCACTAACTCCTGAGTAGATCTCTGAGCTTGAGGGTGACTTCAAGTTGTTGTCACTTTTAAGGGACTGGCAGAACTGCTGAGAGATGGCATATGCCTGGGAGCTATAAATGTATTTAGTCACTTTGTAAGCAGTTATATTGCAGGTTGGGGATACATGTGTTTGGTTTTTTTAAAGAAACTTTTGCATATATCCTTTTGGCTAGATGAACTGTCTTAACATTTCCCACATGTATATACTATTCGTCTCAATACATTGAAGAACTGAGTACAAAAAGTTACATAAACCCTGTGTTGAGTGCCTTCCAGGTTTTCGAGGATAGACCTGATTTCAAATATTCTGTGATACTATACTCTAAACTGGCATTTATCAGAGTTACTGGAAGTGGAGAAGTCACTGTTTAGACTTTTTGGGTTTGAGGCAGTTCAAATTAAAGTGTGAATAAGTTAGTTATCTAGATGTGGCCTAAATGGACAAACCAAATTGGGAGTGGCAGTGGGGAGGCTTTTCACATTAAAAAAACAAAAATAGAACAAACAATAATGCTTTACAGTTTGTGTCTATTATATTTTTCTATCTGTTCGTCACCATTTCTTGTGAAACAAATGCAGCTTTGTTATTCCCATCTAACAAATGAACAGACTGAGGTTCAGAGAGATTAAATCATTTGCTTGGCTTTTCAAAAATCTCCAAATCACTATTCTCCTCACTATCCCCAAAGCTGTTTCAGAAATACCCACAAAAGTTTTTTGAAAAGTGACTCACCTTCATTGTGAACAAATAGGAGTATGTTGACAGTCACCAAAGGGAAAGACATTCTGTAAGAAACAAACAAACAGAAAAGGCAGAAAATTTGCTTCAGCCAAGAAAGAGTGTGGGCCGGCATAACCCAGCCAGCTCTTCCTGGGTCTGAGGAAGGTCCCCACAGGCACTTCCAGACTTCAGGCCCACCAGATGCACCCTTAGCAGACAGAGGTTCCCAACACCCTGCCATTCTATGTGGAATGCCCACTGGGTCAAGTTCAGTCAGGCTGATCCTATGCAGATTTGTTTGATTTGCAACATGAACCTAGAACTCTGTTTCTAGTCCATTTACTGGCTCTAGGTGAGTCACATCTGAATTCATCTGGATCAGAGTCAGCCCTGAGATGATATCTGAAGGGTCAGTGACACCTTCCCAAGCTGTTGTCCCTTCTGGATATTGCCAGGGAAGAGTCAGCAGTAGAGCCAGTTTAACCAGTAGATATACAGGTATACCTGGGAAGTTACAGAGCAATGCTTCCCACATGGAGAAAAATAACCAAGAGACAATACTAAATGAGTCTGCACTTGAATGGGAATGGAATTAATAAGTCTTAAATAGCTCTGGAAGGGGTGAGAGAAAGGGCTTGGGGAACCCTCAGCCCTTTTGAGAAGCTTTGACACAAAGGTACAACTACATACAGGTAAAGGCAATCTTACGGGCTGGTCCAATCTCCCCTTCTGGTTTCATCTCTCATGACTCCCTCACACTTCAAGTTCCATCAGCACCATCCTTAAGTCATGTCACTGTCCAAACTCCCCTCACCTGGCACGTTGCCATGACTACCACTGTTATCTGCTCCCTGCTACTCATCACCCAAAACTCTGCCTAAGCCGCAGTCATCTCAGAGCCCTCCGTGATCCCATGTCCAGTTCACCACTCCCACGTCTATATCTTGAACACACTCTTTTCATTGCATGAATCATATTGTATATTATTTCTTTACATGTTCTTTCTCCTTTACTATTTCAAAGAAGAAAAGTAAGATCATCATATTCTCTCAGCATATTTTCCTGCCTCCTCTTCTTCCTGTAATCTATTAAGGAGGAAAAAACCCCAGCATGTCTACGATACATCATAATAATAGCAACTATGTATTGGATGCTTACAAATGCCAAATGTAGTCTTCAAACTAAGCCTATGAAGTAGGTACTCTTATTATCTCCATCTTATAAGTAGGGAAACTAAGGCACAGAGAGGGTAAATAATTCATCAAGGGTCACACAGAACCAATACTCTCATGTTGCACGTTGTGCAGTTTTGTCATATGCTGTGGATCCACCGTGAGGGTAGGAAGCTCATGGGCTGTGAAGCAGATGCTTGTGGACCATTAGTCAGTCTCTTTCCTAGAGACCTATTAGAGACCCTAGAGAATATGTGCTCTGTGGTTTTTTTAAATACAGAAGTCTTGAGAAGAACAAAAGGATAAGGGAGAAGCCCTTGCCAGCCAACGACCAGCATTTCTAGGATCAGTGGGAAAAGAAGAAAGATTCTTTGCCAAGTCTATATACTCCAACTAGGAATATGACTAGTGATTGACAACAACTATGGATTTAGAAGGTATCTCTCTGTGGTGTATACAGTAAAAAAATGTTGACATATCAAAATAATATAAAATGTAAAAGGTAATATGCCAGCTAGCAGCTACTAGAGCTATGGATGGTTGAGAGAGAGAGAGAGAGAGAGACTGTGTCCAATGTTATAGAGAACAAAAGTTATAGGGCTACATATCTTTTCAACTCAATAAGATCTCGTTATCTATTTCCAAGATTGAAATATTTTTCGTCATTCCGAGAGACATAAATCCTAAAGCCTTCCTGATTCCCCTACCCCAGTCAGATATCCTTGCTCCTCTGTACTTCCACTGTATCTGGTACTTTTATATAGTGCTCTCACTCATTTAATGAAGCTTATTTTTAATGATGTAATGGTAAAACAGATTCCTTATAAAAAGGTTTTTGAAAAAATAGAAAAGAATAAAGAAGAATATTAATCATTTTTAAGTCCATCCCCTAGACAACCACTATTACCATTTTGGAGTATGCTCTTTCAGTCTTTTATATGTGTATTTTTTAAAAGTACTCAATTTGCATATATGGTTTCCTGTCCAGATTAATTTTTGTCATGACACTGTTTTATAAGCATTTCTTCATCATGAAAAATATTCTTATAACCTGCTCTGCTTTGTTTTATAGTTATTGTATGCATATCACATCACCCATACTAGCCAGTAAGGTCCATACAGGCAGGGTGATGTCCTCTTTGTCTCTCATATGTCCATCATCGTGTTCGTATGTTGTAGTTACCCAATAAGTGCTTATTGCACTAACTGAATTAAATTGAATTTGGTGTAACAGTCTTACAAATTTTCACTCACTATATAACAGGAAAAAGAAAAAAATTTATGCACCACTAAAAATGACTATCAACTAGGTCAAAAGAGAAAATTCCAGCAGTGCACTCAGGTATTCCCTCCAGGGCTTTTGCCCTTTTTACCTCTTGTTTGTAGAAAGACTATGAGAAGTTTATGAAGGAGTTCTACTTAAGAGACATTAAGTGAAGGATCAGATACAGTTGGAGCAGATACCTAAACCCTTCAGTCACATTATCCATCATTTGCTCTCCAGTTCACAATCATGACCAACAATTTCTCCTAAATAAATAGTGTCTTTATTGAAAGAGCTTACCTGTGTCACAGCTGGTCTATCTGATCAGTCAGGTGAGAAGCAAGTGGGTGGAGTCAACACATCTTAGAAGGGACAGTGTGTGGCTGTCCCGAGGGAAAAGCTCAACGATGCAGTTATTACCAAGTTGTAGCAAAAGCTCAGCCAAGAGCTTCATGAGACTTAATATTTCTAACAGCTGTTGTTGGCTTAAAAAGTGTTTGCAAGGTATAATGGCGGAAGAATGGAACTAAAAGAACACCATAATGTCTAATATGGGGGAAGCACTCTGTGCCTTTTTAAAATCACATTTTTGAAGAATAATTAAATGCTCACCATACAATATTTAATGAAAAAATCAAAATACAAAACTTAAAGTTTATAATTTTCACTTCGTGGGAAAAAATATGTGCATGCAGAAAGGAAGGAAATACACCAGTATGTTAGCAGTTGTTACTTCTGGATGATACTATGCGTGATTTTAGTTGTTTTCATTACATATCTCTGAATTGTCTATGGTGACCTTTTATATATACATTACAGTAAATACTTTTAAACTGGAAAAATAAAGAAATGGACAGACAGGCCTTACAGACATAATGTACAGAGAGTAAGGTTACAGGAAGGAGAGCAAATGAGATTTATTCTCTATTCTCTTCCTCTCAGGGTAAGTATGGTTTGTGTTTCCTGTTCAAAACCCTTCTCAGTTGACCTTTAAGTTCAAATTCAGTGGTGGCAGCTCTTTCTTAAGATGCCTTTCCCTCCCCAAACCCCACAGCATATGGAATACTAGGTCTGGGTCTGAACCGGGTTGCTTTGCACTCATCACACTGCCCAGGTAAGCTATAGACAAGCATGTGAAGAAACACATCTCCTGGGAAATAGACTTCTTAAAACAGGGCAAATAAGATAAAGACAAGAACAGGAGACCTCCCGTGGGGGACGGGTGCCCGAGGCAGCTTCACCCTAATCCCTCACCCCATCTGACTGTGCAAGAATTGGGATCTTCAGAATCTCTCAGTTCCTCTAATCACCTCTAGTGACTGAGGAAACAGCTATGAAGTTCCAAAATAAACTTAAAGCTACATCTATGAACATGAACTGTTGAGGGATGTCCTTTTTTTAAGCTCCTACAACATCTAGCCTAGACTTACACAGTATGCTCAATAAAATAACTGCAGAATAGAATATAATGGAATGAAATCATTGTGATCAGTTCATATCACTCCTCTAAATCATATTATGGGGCTTGGGCATGACATACATTTGATTCCTACTATGAGGCAGAGGAGAACCATTCCGATGCTGCCACAGTATTGAGAATGTGAAGAATACTTGGTACTCGGATATAGGGCTCCTTTTTACAGGTGCCACTTGCAACACACTACCTCAAGCCTGGCATTCATTTCGTGAATGTCTGTATGAGCTTATAAGGAAATGGGATTTAGAGCTTCCAGTAAGGAAAGAATCAGAGATAACTCCTCATCTGGTATTCATACCCCCCCAACCATGATCTAGACCAACTTACCATTTTGAGCTTTACTCCTTCTTTACACCATATTGTAACAGCACACTTTAGATTTGGGAGGCAAAATGACAATTTTAAATATTTTCTCCTATTATTCCTCAAAGTGTGGCAATACTTGGCTATTGTTACCACCAGCACCAAGCACACCAGCCAAACCAGGTCCTTTTCCATTTCCCAGACATATGCTATTGTAAGTCCAGGGAGAGGAAATCCTGGGGCAAAATACCTCTAAAACCAAAATCAGTCAAAGGGAGAAATAAAGTTTAAAGCCCGTTTATTGCTTACAAATTGCAGTCCAGGCCATCTCTCTTTCTTGATCCAGCAGAAGCAAAACCAGCACTCCCCCTCACCTCTCAGGTTCAGATAAACCTTCTGTTGCCCAGGCAATTACCCACTGATATGGAGGTGAACTTCTCTCCACCCCTGAAGAATGCCTGTTGATATGCAGATGCACTAAAGCCATACTTCTCTCCACCCCTGAGGATGCAAATGCACTAAATCCAGGTGAGATATTCTCAAAATATTACAATTTTACCCACAGGCACCCACAGGCCACCCCTCCAGAAATCTCACCTTACAATTTACTCATTCCCCCTCTTCTGCAATGGTCCCTGTGCAAGAAAACTGAAGCATTGTGACCAGATTAATGACATACAATAGCAACAGCAATAAAATCATGATAATCCTCAAGCCAGAGGATTCAGCTAGGTTCAAAGTCCTACTCAGATTAAGTCCAAAGCTCACCATTTCAGCCATCATGCAGCAGTTGCAGCCAGGGGATGCATCCAGGACACAATGATTGTAGAAGAAAATAACCATGATCTTTGGGGCCCACTCTGCTGTTACTCCAGGAATACACAGGCGGCCAGCTTCCCGGTATTTTCCCTAAGGTGCCAGAAGAGCCAGCCATTACTGGCCCATGTGTCAAAATGTCCAGGGCCACATCCATTTAACAGTATCTAATTTCCACTTTATTTCTAATTGCTGTACCCATCTTTGCAATGCATGTCCAATAAAGTGGGTGCCTTGATCACTCTCAATCACTGGTGGCAAGCCATAGGCTGCAAAGAGATGCTCTAGACCCCTCTTGGTGGTTTGCTGATCAGGCACTCCTTCCAGGCTTGGCTGACTTCTTCAAAGGTCAGTGGCAAGCCCCACCGATGGACTTCAGCCCACATTGTCTTTTGCCCCATGTGCAACAAACACTGATGTAGCCATTGGGCCACATTAGAGGCAGGCTTTCCTTCTAGCCAACACACCTGAGCCAGTGTGTCTGTTTCATCATTCCCTGGGGATGCCAAAGGCAAATGGCCAGTCACATGATATATGGCCGGTGTCTGTGCCCCGCCACTCCATGGCCTTTGGGTCCAGTCTTGCACTTACCCCACAATGGGATAGTTGGTTATTACCTTGGTTGGAGCTGTTCTATGATGGGCTCTGTAGCCAGCAAGGTGTGGTATACAGCAGCCAGTTGTTTCTCTATCAAGGTATACCAGACCTCTGCTCCTTTCCATAGTTGTGATGAGACTCCAGCCAGCAGCAGGAACAGCAGCGGCGGCAGCAGCAGCAGCCTTTGGCTCAGGCTAAGGGCCTGGGTCAGCACAGCCAGCAGCAGTGGTGGCATCTCCATAACCACATGAGTGCAGACACACATCCCTTGGTGCGAGCGCTACTTCTCCTCATCATCTCTAGGGACAGGCCTGCCAAGGGTTGCACCCATTTTGACAGATTTTGGGATCAGAGATCCTGTCGACTACTGGGGCAAAATACCTCTAAAACTGAAATCAGTCAAAGGGAGAAATAAAGTTTAAAACCCGTTTATTGCTTACAAACTGCAGTCCGGGCCATCTCTCTTTCCTGATCCAGCAGAAGCAAAACAAGCACCTCCCCTCACATCTCAAGTTCAGATAAGCCTTCTGTTGCCCAGGCAATTACCCACTGATATGGAGGTGAACTTCTCTCCACCCCTGAAGAATGCCTACAGATGCACTAAAGCCATACTTCTCTCCACCCCTGAGGATGCAGATGCACTAAAGCCAGGCAAGACATTCTGGAAATATTACAATTTTACCCACAGCTATACTATTCTTCTTGTTTTTGCCATTCCTTCTCAAGAAATACCTTCTTCTTTTTCCTTTCCTCCAATTTCACATGCCTCATCCCATCTCTACCTAAAGCCTACTATCCAATGAACATTTTCCTAGCTGCAACAGCCTGAAGTGGTCTCTTCCCTCTGAATGTTCATAGTATTTGGTTATGCTTCTATATGGTAGTTACCAACCGCTACTTTATATTTTGGTGACTTTGGGTTTATAACAGTTTTATCGAGATAAAATCCACATATCATACAACTCATCTATGAAAAGTATATAATTCAAATGTCTTTAGTAAATTCATAGAGTTGTATAACTGTGGGTAAAATTGCAGTATTTCCAGAATCTCTCGCCTGACCTTAGTGCAGTTCCATATCAGTAGGTGTTTCCAAGGGGTGGAGAGTAGGCCATCTTCATGTCAGTAGGTGATTGCAAGGGGGAGTGAGGGCATATCTGGACTGCAGAGGTTGGGTGGGGTCCCTTTTTGCAGCTGGGCTGCAAGAGACGTGGGTGAGCAGAAATGGACAACTGCTTGTAAGCAACAAATGGGTTTCTCCCACTTTATTTCTCCCTTTGACTGACTTTGGTTGGTTTCAAAGGTATTTTTGCCCCAGGTTGGAAAAATATTTTCCCCCCAGTGTTACAATAACCATCAACCCAATCAATTTTAGGACATCTTTATCACCCCAAAAAGGAAGTCTGTGCCCCCTCCTCACTCCCACTTCCTCTAGCCCCTGGCAACCACAAATCTGTTTTGTTTCTATAGATTTGCCTGTTTTGGACATTCATATAAATGGAATCATACACTATGTGGTCTTTCAATTTGGGGTTATGATGAATAATGCTGCTGTGAACATTTGCATTCAAGCTGTGTGGACATGTTTTCAGTTCTCTTGGATTTATATCTAGATGTGGAATTGCTGGGTCATATGGTAATTCTATTTTTTAACCTTTTGAGGAACTACCAGACTGTTTTCCAAAGTGACTGTAGCATGTCACATCCCCACCAGCAGTGTAGGAGGGGTCCAGCTGCTCTACATCCCCACCACACTCACTATCTACCTTTTAGGTTTAGCCATCCTAGTAGATGTGAGGGGTATCTCTGTGGTTTTAATTGTATTTGCTAGTAATATTGAGCATCTTTTCATGTACTTGCTGGCTATTTGTGTATCTTCTTTGGAGAAATGTCTCTCAGGTCCTCCACCTACTTTAAATTGGATTTTTTTTATGGGTTCATGTTTAATCTCTGTTACTATAAGTCTCTTGAAGGCAGTGATAGTATTTGGACAAAATCATGAACTTTGGAGTTGTATTACACTAATTTGGTATCCAGCCCCATCTGTGGCCCTGACTGTGTAACTTGACAAGTTACTTAATTTTCCCACACATCAGTTTTCTTGTCAGTAAGATGGGAATAATAATACCTACCTTTTGGGGAATGTAAATTAGTTCAACCATTGTGGAAAGCAATATGGAGGTTCCTCAAAAAACTAAAAATAGAAATACCATTTGACCCGGGAATTCCACTCCTAGGAATTTACCCAAAGAAAACAAGTTCTCAGATTTAAAAAGACATATGCACCCCTATGTTTACTACAGCACTATTTACAATAGCCAAGATATGGAAGCAACCTAAGTGTCCTTCAACAGATGAATGCATAAAGAAGTGGTACATATACACAATGGAATACTATCCAGCCATAAGAAACAAACAAATCCTACCATTTGCAACAACATGGATGGAGTTAGAGGGTATTATGCTCAGTGAAATAAGCCAGGCAGATAAAGACAGGTACCAAATGATTTCCCTCATTTGTGGAGTATAACGATGACAAAGCAAAACTGAAGGAACAAAACAGCAGCAGACTCACAGACTCCAAGAAGGGACTAGTGGTTACCAAGGGGCAGGGGTGGGGAGGGTGGGTGGGGAGGGAGGGGGAAGAGGATTGAGGGGTATTATAATTAGTACACATGGTGTGTGGGTGGGGGGTCATGGGGAAGACAGTGTAGCACAGAGAAGGCAAGTAGTGACGCTGTAGCATCTTACACTGATGGACAGTGACTTTAATGGAGTATGGAGGGACTCGACTATATGGGTGAATGTAGTAACTACATTGTTTTTCATGTGAAACCTTCATAAGAGTTTATATCAATGATACCTTAATAAAAAAAATACCTACCTTATAAAATGAAGATAAGGATTAAATGAAATAATGACTATAAAGCCCAGACAGTGTCATCCCTTATAATAACAATTAGTGAACATTAGTCATTATTTTTGTTATCTCCACATCTCCAATGTTATCTCCACATTTTCAATTTCTTAAACACAAGAGGTGCTCAATGAGTATTTGCAAATGAATAAATTGGGGACTAAAGGTATTTTAGCTTTTTTATAGTTGTTGTTATGACTATCTATCTATGAAAAGGTAAAACAACCCAATTATGGAACGTAGGCTGAACAAGTGGATAAAATTAAAAAGATACATAGGCACTCAAATTCTCAAAACAATCACCAAAGAAAACATTTCACCAGGTGGGAGAAAAAAACCCTAAATGGAGTAAATTCAATGGGAACAATGAGAAATGCTTAGCCAAAGACATCCAGATCCAAAAATGTCATGTCATTATTTGAATCTTCAAAATAAAGAGATCCCAAACTTCAGTAAAGAAGACTGGTTTGGAGAAAGATATTCAGGAAAGCATCTTAATCTACAGCAAGAATATACTGAGGCTGAGGCCTTAGTGCAGTTCCATATCAGTAGGTGTTTCCAAAGGCAAATGGCCAGTCACATGATATATGGTAGGTGTCTGTGCCCCGCCACTCCATGGCCTTTGGGTCCAGCCTTGCACCTACCCCACAATGGGATAGTTGGTTATCATTGCTAATGATAACCAAATGGCAGACCTTAACTGACAATACTGGTTGCAGTATTGTCTACTCTAGTCCCCTAGAAATAGAGGTTGACTGATCTTCATGATGGATTGAAAGACTACAGTTCCCTCTGCCTTCTATGCTGCCTTAAACAGAGTAACTGGTTGTTTGAGACTTGGACTACAGTTTTTAGGAAGATGGCAGAACTTTAAAACATCCCAGGGCAAACTGGACAAGCCAAACTATGAGGCACTAAGCATGGAAACTAACCCAAAACCTTTAATGCCAGGCAAAGTATCTGACTTCCATCTGCTAACTAATGACAAGACAAGAGGTCAGACGAAGTGGGAGAGAGACTGAAACAATGAAAGCAGTGCTTCAGAAAGGCTACCTGAATCAGAGATGGTGGGAATGGAGATAGAAAGTTGGGAATCAAGACTCAGAGGCAAAGAGATTAAGACCAACCTCTCCAATTTTAATCCCCAAAACATAGCATGGCCCTGAGCAGACAACCAGTTTATGCAGGAAGTGTGTCATCACGAGTAAAGATGGTTCTCAACTTTGTTTCTCATTACCTCATTACTCTGATCATGATCTAATAAGTGGAAGAGAGTAATAGTTATAACAGTAACTACTATTACTATTACCACTAATAATTGCCACTACTTACATTACTTTGTGCTATTACACTAAGCACTTTATTTTCATTAAAGTATCATTGATATACAATCTTATATTGGTTTCAAATGTACAACACAGTAATTCAACCATTACCTATATTGTTAAATCTTCATCCCCTCTAGTGCGGCTACTATCTATCAACATAGAAAGATGTTACAGAATCATTGACAATATTCTCCATGCTGTACTACCATTCCGTGACCAACTCATATTGTGATCGCAAATTATTGTGCCCCTTTAACTTCCTCCCCCTCCACCCAACCCATCCCTACCCCTTCCTCTTGGTAACCACTAATCACTTCTCAGTGTCTCTGAGTCTAGTGCTGTTTTGTTCCTTCTGTTTTGCTTTGTTTTTATATTCCACAAAGGAGTGAAGCTTTCCCAGTCACAATATAGTTAGGTCACAGGGAAGGCAGTACAGCACAGAGAACACAAGTTAAATATTTGCGGTTTACATATATTTGGGTTCCGGCCAGAATGTGATCTTGATCCAAAACAAGGTCTATTTTTTAAAAGGCCCTTTTCAAAACAGGTTTCAAAATCAGGACACTCTCCTGGTTTTAAAAGCATTCTATCCCATTTAAACTGACAAAAGTATATCCTCCTATCACTATTAACCAGAAATTAGTTTGGCAGTAAGAGGCATAAAGTTTCTCACACAAATGACTGGCAAGAAAAACCTGTTATTCTGTTTTAGAAGGAAAGCAATTTAATGCCATTGCTTATGCACAATCTTACATTTTTATGCATATGGTTGTTTAAAATGCTAAATATTTTTGTCCTTTCTATTCATGACTTTTCAGAATTATAAAAAGTAATTTCAGAAAAGACTGAGTTAGGCAGGGGAAAATCTATTACTTAGAATTACTAAATTAAAGCCAGAGCCAGGGTTTTCCAAGTTAAATTGGAGTTTTAAACGGATCACTTAATTTGAGCCATCTCCCATTAACGAACCTCCTCCATGGCTCCCAAATTCATTGCAAGCCATTACAACTTAAACCAAAAACCACGTAAGTGCTTGTATAGCTCAAATCGCGAAACGCCCTTAACTGATAACGTCGCTTTTATCATGTTTAAAAAAAAATCCCGTAGGGCAAGTACTATTCATATTTTATATGGATGGAGCAACTGAAGCCAATCCCTTGCCCAAGAATACAAGCTATTAAACCGCAGAGCCTGAGGTAGGGTCCAGGGCTTCTCGTTTTTATTTCAGTTGTCTTGGCACTTCGAAGTCGGCTTGCTTAATCCCGGGACTTTAAATCCCATGGGCTTGCTGTAATGGAGAAAAATCTCCACGAAATTCAGCGAGGCCCCACGCCTAAACTGGGAACCAAACGGGTAGCGAACCCTGACGCGCGTCCCTCAAGGGCAGATAGCCAAACCGTCCTCTGGCTGTTTACCAAGGCGGAGCTGGTCTCTCGGGACAGGTGACCGCAGCCAAGGACTCTAAAGCCTACCTGCCAAAACCCGACTGGCTTCAGAAGGCGAGCGGGTAGCCGCCCACTCTCAGGCCCCGCCCCGCGCAACCCCGCCCCGCCCCCGAGCGGCGCGCGCACCAGCCGCTTCGCGCCGCGTGACTCGGCGGGGACGCGCGGGGTGAGCTCCGGGCCTCGCCACTTCCGACGCGGACGTTGGTTCAGGTTCCGGGGCGCCGCGTTGCTCTTCGCCTGCGGCTCGCGCGCGGCGCTCTCCGGAGCGGCCCTGCGGCGGCCAGGATGGAGGAGGCCGGAGCGGCGGTAGCCACGGGCGGGGAGGCCGAGCTGAATTTGTCCCGCCTCAGCGTGTCCCACGAGACGCTGGAGTTGGAGCTGGAGGCTTGGGGCGAGGAGCGGCGCGGCGCGCGGGAGGCGCTGCAACGGCTACTGCTCTCGCACAACCGTCTGGTGTCGCTGCCGCGGGCGCTGGGCAACGGCTTCCAGCACCTGCAGCTGTTGGACGTGAGCGGCAACGCGTTGACTGAGCTCGGGCCGGAGCTGCTCGCGCTGCGGGGCCTGCGCACGCTTCTGGCCAAGAACAACCGGCTTGGCGGGCCCGGTGCGCTGCCTAAAGGCCTGGCCCAGTCGTCGCTCTGCCGCAGCCTCCAAATGCTCAACCTCAGCGGGAACTGCTTCCAGGAGGTGCCCGCCTCGCTGCTGGAGCTGCGCGCCCTGCAGACCCTCTGTCTGGGCGGCAACCAGCTACAGAGCATCCCGGCCGAGATCGAGAACTTGCAGAGGTGAGCGAGTCCCCGCCAGACAAGGAGGGAGGTCAGGGGCGTTGTCCGGGAGACCCGGCGTGCCGGGCCTGGTCCTGGCGCCGTTCAGTTACCACAGGACTTATTGCGGGTTGTCTAACTCTTTGGCAGTGAGTACTGCCCGGCCATCTTAGAGTTGGTAGCGACGATCCAGTTTGGGACAGCGTTTGGGATGTTACGTTTGCCAAATGCAGATTTTAGATGCAATTCTTTCTTGGGTCTGGGGGAATGATCCGAACTGAGTAGGTATTACAACAAATGTAAATCTCGGTTATCACCTCCTCCCTGCGAAGTTTTTGGGTGGTTTCCACGCCTACAGATCAAAGTTTATGCCTTTTAGCGTGACATACAACGTATTCTGATTTGTCTCCTCTAGGAACATTTTCTGCTTTCTCTTCTCTGTAGCTATACCAACAGTATTATTTGTGGAATTCAGCGAGCCATGAACTTCATTAGCACCTTATGAGCACTCACAAAATGTGTGTTGGATGGATGAAATGCCTGTGTACATCTGTGCTGTTCCTTTTGCCTGGAATGTTGTTTGCACCTGGCTGAATTTACGTTCATCCTTCAGGACCTATCCCGAGAGTCATCTCTTTGGTTTTTTTCCTTTACTATTTCCCGGACAATTAATTATTGCTTAAATAATCTTCTGTACCTCATTCATCCCGCCACTGCATTTATTTTGTTGATTATACTTTCTGTTTACAGGTCTGTTCCACCCACTAGATTATTCAGTAAAATGTATGTTGAATTAAATGGAGGGAGGAAGCGGAGAGAAGCAAGATAGCAAAAGTCTTCTAAGGTGCTCTGCAGGGGAGTGAGAAATTGAGCAGGAGCCAGTGTATTGTTAAAAATGGGGGGAAAAATGTATCTTCCATCTGTAAAATAGTCTCATATCCTTTATTGAATTTTCTAAGATAGCAGTGTTAGAGTTGGAAAGGACATCAGATTAAGTGTAGTGAAAAGAACATTGATCTGAGAATAAGAACGGTGTCTCACCTTAGGCAAGCCATTTAACATATCCTCGCTACAGCTTCCTAATAAGCAGAATGAGGCTTTTGGACAAGAGTTCCTTTTATTTACTCGTCAACAGATATTTCTTGAATACCTACCATGTGTCAAGCACTGTCCTAAGTGCTGGGGATACAATCATGAACATGCCATGACCCCATGGAACTAATATACTAACAAGAAACATTAAACTATTAACTGTAAACCTCATTATTTGATTACAACTGTAATAAGTTCTATGAAGACATAGGAGTGCCTTGAAACAAAAGAGCGGAGGGAGACTTAGTTTGGTCCTTGAACAAATAATATTTGATGAGCTTTTGAAGGCAGAGTAAGAACTAGCTAGGAGAAGGTTGGGTGGAATGAGTCTAGGTAGAAGGAGCAGCACATATGAAAGCCCAGAGGCAAGAGGTAATGAAGGGACTTTGCAGTGGAGCGTAGTGAGGAAGTGACCAAGAAGAACAGTGGCATATTTGGACCAGATCCCAGACATGTCAGATCATGAAGGTGGTGGTTTTCGATTGTATTCTAAGTACACAGGAATTTTAAGCTGTCTTGTTGCTGCGCAAGAAGGTAGTGGGAAGAGGGTGGAGAGATGAGAAGAGATTTTGAGGCCTGGTTAGAAGGAGGCCTTTCTAGTAGAGTCAGTGATGATTGTAGCTTATACCAGAATGATGCCAGGTGAGATAGAAAGAAATAGAAGGGTTGGAGAGAGATTTAGGTGTAAAATTGGCATCTTTGATTCCTTCTTATTTTGAAACTATAAGATTCCAACCTTCTTATTTGAATTTTCTCAGTATACTAAGAAAAACCCAGAGGAAGTATTTCATCCATTACATGGGGAGAAAGGTAGGCAAAAATCCTATTTATTGAATACTTAAAATGCAGTGGGCTGTTGTAAGGGCTCTGAATATGTTTGTTAATTCTCACAATGACTCTGAGGTGAGAGGAAAAAACAGGCTCTGAGTGGTTAAGTCGTAAGGTCACAAAGTCAGTGGGTGATAGAACTGGATTTGACTCTGGGTTCCATGACTCCAAACCCATGAATATCCCACAGTGACACAGTAGGACTAGAACCTCATTCTTCTGATTTCTGTTACTTTGCGTATTTGATCAGAAGGATTGGTCAAGGCTGTTTGCCTGGTTGATCTGCTTTTCTGGGCCAAAAAATGACTATGTTTTTTGGTCATTGTGCCTTTGGCTCCAATCATGTATTAGGATTTTTTTAGGTCAGAGTTTTCATTTTTAAGTGGTGTGCTTCAGAAAGATAAGACTCAATAAAGGTTTAGGTCATGCTTCAAATAAGAACTCAGGTTGAGTGTAGGCTCAAAAGGTCATGTAGAAATCTGCTCTTAGAAGTAGAAACAGCCTAGTCAATGGCCTAATTCACCCCTTTTTTTTAATAGATGAAGAAACCGAGATTTAGTATCAGTGACTTATTTGAGGCAGATAGTGACATTGAGATTCATGTGGTTAAACCTTCAAAGGCTGATTACTACTCAGTACTAAAATAATGCGTTAAAGCTTTGAAAATGTAGAGGTAGAGGTTCAGTCACTTAAATCCTGAAGTACCTGCCCAAGAAACTTTGGCCTTCAGTACCTCTTGCCTCTGGGCTTTCATATGTGCTGCTCCTTCTACCTAGACTCATCCCACCCAACCTTCTCCTAGCTAGTTCTTACTCTGACTTCAAAAGCTCATCAAATATTACTTGTTCAAGGACCAAACTATCTTCTCTTAGAATATCAGGGACTCCCTAGATCTCATTGATGACCCTGACATCTATTGTATATGATGCCGTGTTGCTTCTAAAACCAGGTGTTTTCGTGATTAGGAAAATACCTATCCTCTTTAACAGCAATTTTAAAAATAATACAGAGTATATAATGAAGGTCCCCTCTCTCCCTATGCTTCATCATTCCAGGAAGGAATAACAAATAAATAACTCTTTGCTTAATTAGTGTAATTGACCTCTTCAGATTTAGAAGACACCTCTTAAGGATGTCTTTATGTATGTTTTCTATACCCTAGTGGCAAAATTTTTAAAAATGGTTTCAGAAATATAATTTTGAAGTATAACAAATAAATGGATGCTGAGAATCTTGCTTTTATGATTAACTTCATTCCCCCGGAGTAAATAAGGCTCAGTATGAACCATGAGGTTATAGATGTAGATTCTTTCTATTAAAATATAAGGTATTCTTCAACAAATAGGTATAGCAATTGTTTAGTATACGGACAAACTTGTTTTTCTTTTTGTAATGTTGAAAGAGTAGATGTAATTCTTATTTTTACCTGTTTTTCTGAACTCTTACCTTTTATTCCTCTCAGCTTAGACATTAATTGGGGAAGGGCTTAATAACTTACCACCTAGTGGGCAACAGACAAGAAAGAAAACCAATGAAACGCACCTGTTGCAGGGTTGCTTGGCATCCAGAGTGCTAGGCATTTGGAAGATAGGCTTGAGTATAGGTGGGTTTTGTTGGTACCATTCCCCACAATCTTTTCTTCTTGGGTAATGCCTGCCTTTTTCTGTTCATAACCCCTCTTCCACTAGCTGCTTGATGTGGTTTTAGAAATTGAAGATAGTATTGTGATAGAAACAAAGCTAAATATTAATGCCCTGTAATGTTTTGAAGGTACTGTGCAACAGATTGATACCTTACAAATGGGGACTGGACCAGATAATAGGATAAATAGACTATAATGTGATAGTGTTTAATAAAACCCTTTTTCCCATTTAGAGTGACATACTGAGTTCTTCTCTGGGTTCTTCCTTCTGATTTCTTTCTTTTATTGCCTTAGTTTGGGGTGAGTACCAAGAGATGATTCTTCCATTTGAATTTCTACTTTTGAACATATAATATACTTAGCCTATGGTGAGTGATAGTATTTGAAAACGATTCAGCATGGGATGCCACTTGAAGAAAATGACTTTGTTTTTCACAAATGTATAGTTCTTATTTTTTGTGTCTCTGTGTTTTCTGCCCCTTGGTATACAAATCTGTCTCACTTTAATTCCATCTCCCTTTAGCCATCCATAACATAGGACAAATGTATATTTGTGTTATATTTAATATCATTTTTATTTAGGTAGAGAAGCAAAATATTTTCTACTTACACTTGTGGGTAAAGTTGATTGACATTAAGGCACCCAGTGTTTTTTCAGTGACTCATTGACCCTCACTAGAGAAAAGGCACCCACTTAAGTATCCCTAAGGAGTGGAGAAATGAAGTACATTTAAGAAACAAGCTTAAGGATTCTGTTAATGATAAACAGAAAGAAAAGGAAGAATTCTTGTATAATAAATTCTGTGAATGGTTTTTCTGTTCCCTATTTTTGTCAACACTGAAAGAGTAGACTTGTTTAAAGCCTGATTAACAGAGGTGCAATATTGATAAGCATAAGAAACTTTTAAATACTACAGGTTTGCTTTAAATTCAACAATAGTTTCCTTTCTCCTGCAAAAGAATGTTTGGAAAGGGTAGATAGGTTTTAGAAATTTAATTCCCACAAATCATTAAAGGCTTCAAGTCTCTAGAACTTGGGAAATTATTTCAAAGTGAGAAATAAACCTGAAGGTGTAAATTCAGTGCTGGTTGTGTATTCTGATTGATGATACCCATCTGTTACAAAAGAGAATTACGTAATTTCAAAAATCGTGGGCTTGGTTATATTTTGGACCACAGGATCCTCCTCTGCCAAAAACACAGTAACTACTAAGGTTTGGCATCTTTCCTGTCTGTGTACCTCCCCACCCCACTCCAAAGCATTGCGAGAAGACATTGAGTAGTAACTTTATCACCAGACATTAGTTTCTCTTGGTTCCTAACTTAAATAAATTGAAAGAATAATGTTTGTTTTCACACTCACTGCTCCTTTCTTCATTTTCTTTTCTTCCTTGTTAGAGTATACAGCAAGCTGTTGTTCAATTATTGAATCCTTTATAAAATGACTTACAAGTTTGCTATAATTTTTCCCCAAATAGTCTTCTTATTAAAATAGTTCCTTTACCAGGGTAGTTTCTGTTATTTGACTCCAAATATTCTCTTCTATTTCATTCTATTCTGTCCTATCCTATCCTGGTAGCTCTTGAAATATAGAGATTTCTAAATAACTGAGCATTAACTTAAACCATATTTAGTAGGATCAAAAAATCCCTTTTTCACCAGTGCTTTAAATAAACAGTTAATTGTATGTGGGTGAATTCAGTCTTATAACCAGACAGTTGACTTTTGCTACAAAGTAATCTTTCAAAGAAAAAAGAAAATGTGACAGAATTAAAGTTGTCTGCTTACTTTTACTAAGCATTACAAACTCTAAAGAGAGAGATGCAATCTTGAAAGGATTTACACAAGAGTATTAATATATTTTTAAAATGACAACTTCACATTCAAGTTGGCTTTTTGAATCACCACACAAGAAATTCAACAAATGGAAGAAATAGCTGAGAAAATATGTATGGTAAGGCAGTCTGCAAAGGGTTTTACATAGGTTTCCTAACTTTAGAGAGGTATAAGAGGAACTTCATCAGTGAAACAAGAGTAAGAAGTTTAAAAATGGATAATTATGAAAACCCCAATTAGACTCACTAGAAATGAAAAATATTATTATGAACTCAATGGGCTGAATGGTAGATTGATGTTAGATGAGTTAAGCTAAAAGATACTACCGAGGCATCTCTTGAAAAGCAGCACAAAAAGATAAAGAAATGAAAATATGAAAGAAATGTTAAAAGATATGGAGAATTGATCCTGAAGTTCAAATTTTTGTTTACTAGGAATTCCAGAAGAATAGACAGAATGTAGGAAAGGCATGTTTGAAGTAGTAGTAGCTAAGAATTTCCTGCAATTAAAGGGAGCACCCCAAACAGATATTTTGATACATCATAGTAAAACGTCAGAAAAATAGGGATAGAGAAAAAAGATCCTAAAAACTGATAAGAAAAAACAAAACAGATTACCTACAAAAGAACAATAGTAATACTCATTGTGGTAATATAATGGAATGGTATTTTGCTAGTGCTAAGGAAAAGTAACTGGCAACCTAGAATTTTATGCCCAGCCAAGCTATTATTCAAGAGTAAGGGAAAGAAATAAAAACATCAGAGACAAAAGACTCAAAGGTTAACAACCAGGGATCCTGGCTGAAAGAACTTTGAAAGGATGTACTACAAGAAAAATGAAGCTTTGAAAGAAATAGCAAGCTGCCAGAAACAATGGTGAACAAAGGAATTGGTAAAACATACTGATGAATCTGCATCATTATTGGTTGGAAATAAATTTATTTTCAATTCAAGGTAGAACTAATTCTAGGTAATGATATGGAGAAAAAGAGAAGGAAGCATAGATGTGTGTTTGGAAGTGAGGGGAGAGCAAAGGAAGTTGAAGAGGTAACTACAAGCAAATTAGAAATAACGTATACAGTTCAAAACAGTAGAGGGGAAATGGGATGAAAGGAAACTTGATGAGCAGCACAACAAAAAGCACTGAAGGGAAAAAGGATACTGAGCTGTCTCATGGCAATAGGAAACACAAAGCTAGTTGTATCAAACTCAAGTCCTGTTTACGTGAGTTAACACTCAAAATAGAAATATCCCAATAAGTGAAAAGTAAAGGGGTAGAAGATGTAGCAGGCAGATCTCTGTCATTTCACCCCTGGACTACTGCATTAGGCTCCAGTCTGACCTTCCTACTTCTGCGGCTGCTATCGCACTCTCTCCCCACCACTTCCCCAGGTATTTTCCACACAATAGCCAACTGTAAGTCAAGTTATAAAACCAGCCTTTGTTCAAAACCCTTCCTACCCAGGATAAAATTTGAAATCCTTACTGAGGCCCTTTGGGCCCTCCGTGATCTGCTCTTCACGCTACCTCTTTGACCGTGGCTCTCCCGCCTCTGTAACCCTCAGGGGGATAGAGCAAAAATTGATAGAACTATAAATGGAAGAGGGAAAAAACCATGGTTCTGGTAGGAGACTAACCACTGGAGCAAGAAGGCGAAGTAAGAGATGCTAGGAAAAATTAAAGCTCACAGTTTGTAAGCTCAATCCTAATAGCTACACATTCTTTTTACACACATGAAGTGTGAACAAAAATAGACCATTATCCAGGCCACAGAAGAACAAGGTTAGGCAAAATACATATTTAACAACACCAAAGCTTCCAACGAATTAATGAAAGTCATATAACCCATCAGAAAAATGGGTAAAGGATAGAAAATAGGCCATTATCTTAAAGATGTACAATTGGCCATTCCCTGGGACTCTGATTTAGTGGATCTGGATAGAGCCTGAATTTTCTATTTTTAAAAGTATCCCAGGTAATTCTTTCCCTGGAAGTTTGGGTAATTAATAGTTTATTAGGCTATCTTCTCTCCCATTTAAAGGTGTCTTAGAAGAATGATAGGGTCCATTGTGTTACTAGACTTAACAGGAAGACAAAAGTAGTGTAGTAATGGGAAAGGTCTGTGTACATACATTTTATTTATATTGATGTGTATTCTATGAACAGATTCTGCCACTCCCTGCAAAAATCTCTTAGAGCTTTTCTACAGTCATCACCACAAGGAGTCCCACTACATTTTAGTGCAATGTATGCTGTGTCTAAAATGTTAAGTTGTTGTTAGAAAACAAGATAATTATCTGTAACTTTAATTTCATGATTGAAGTCAGTTTTATGTAATTTATTAGCTGCTGAAGAATGCATTTGCTATAAGAAAAAGCAAAGAAGAAATAAATAAGAAATAAAAGCCTAGAGTTTGGCAATATTTTTCTACTCTTTTCAAAGAAAAGCTAGTCGTTTTCCCATTGCCAGTAGTGCATCTGATCCAAGCCTACCAGCAGCAGACCTCGGGGTTCCTGTAAACCGGCCTTCCTTATATCTGAGTTCTTCAATGTGAATGCTCTTCATATTAAAAGATACGCCCATTGTCCCATCAAAGCCCCCTCTTCCCACCTGAGGTGTCCTCTTTCCTCCTATCTAAAGGGGCTAAATTCAGAGTCCAGCTGAAGCCACAGGTACTGGGCCTTTTGTTACTTCTCTGCTTTTTAAACTCTGGAATCATTTATGGATTGTCCACTTATTTTCAGTATTTTAATCACATTATGCTTATTTTTGCCCTTGTTTTGTGTTTAATTATAATACTGTCTAACATTGACATATCTTGTCTGCTTACCTATAATACATGCTCCCTGTTGCATTACTTTTCGAGAGACTGTTTACCGCATGGCAAATCCCTAAGTAGAACATTTGCTGAATGAATAAGTGCAGTGTGTTCACTGTAATAAGGACAGTGGTGTATCTTGCCTAATTTTTGTTTATTTACTTTTTTTTTGTTTTGTTCATTTATTTTTGCAGTTTAGAGTGTTTATATCTTGGAGGAAACTTCATCAAAGAAATCCCACCAGAATTAGCAAATCTGCCTTGTCTGAATTACTTGGTATTATGTGACAACAAAATCCAGAGTGTGCCTCCTCAGCTTTCACAGTGAGTAGTTTCAGGCATTTTATGTACACACAGAGATCCCTACTTAGAAATTACTGTCCTGCATTCACCCCACTTGTTTTATATGTAGAAATGAATTAGGTGTTCTCAAAGTAAGTGGTTCATGAGAATTACAGTTCTCATGTTGGCTGTGAATTGAATTGCTTATTTTTAATGTTACTCTTAAGTGCTCTGTTTATTCCTCAAAATACTAGTTTAGCCTGATTAATCAAAAGTAGAGCATTAATTTGGCTAGATTTCTTCAGGTTTTGTGGGATTATACTGATTTTTACATTTGACATGAGTAGCCTTATTCTAATGAGATGTGAAGGATCTTGATTCCTGTTACATTTGAAATCTTCCCTCTTATCTTTTTTAAAATAGAAAGTACATAAAATAAAATGCACAAATCTTAGTGTACAGCCCAGTGAATTTTGACATGTATATATACACCCATGTAACCATCACCTAGATCAGAAATCTTTCCTTTTTTACGGAATCTGAATGATAAGGCATGCTAAAAAAAAATCTTTAAATGTAGCATTTACATCAGCAAACATATGAGAATACTCTCTTATTCTAAGTTCTCTAGATTCCATGGGGAAAAGTCCCTCATGACATTTACAAATCTACACACTCAGTCTAGTTTCATTTGCTTTTCATTTTACTTCCATTGACTTTAATCTTAATCACTCATTCTTATAGGAAAATTACATTCTTCACTTAACTTTCTTGGTAGTCACCTTGCTTATGCTGTTGATTTTTGTACTGCATCCATTCCAGGTTGAATTCACTTCGTTCCCTCAGTCTTCACAATAACTTGCTGACATATCTGCCTCGAGAGATCCTCAACCTTATTCATTTGGAAGAGTTGAGTTTGAGAGGAAATCCATTAGTTGTTCGTTTTGTTAGAGATTTAACCTATGACCCTCCAACTCTTCTGGAATTAGCTGCACGGACCATTAAAATTCGAAATATCTCCTACACTCCTTATGACCTTCCTGGGAACCTTCTTAGATACTTGAGTTTAGCCAGCAATTGCCCAAACCCAAAGTGTGGAGGTAAGTGTACATGTTTCCCTTTTGGTTAGCTATTTTGTAATTGATGTTCTAAGCATTGTTTTAATTAGCTCACTTCTTTCAAAGTAAAGCAGTCAGTCTATTCCTGTTTTCCTCATCCTTTCACTCTTTTAATGGAAAGTAAGACATTTCTCCCTCCCTTCCTCCCTCCCTCCCTTTCTTGCTTTTCTAAAAAATTATTTTCATAGTACTTTAGGATTCAAACAGAAGGAAAATACCCAGAAAGTCTCATCCTGCCTTGGAACCATCATAAGATAGTAAAGATGGTAAAATAAGAGGAAGCACAAAGGAAGCATAAACAGTTCTAATTGTTTAAAAAGAGTTTCTAAAATGTTTGGCCACCTAAACATTAGGACACTTTCTTAGACTCACCATTCTGAGTATCAGGTACCTTCATAGAGTATGACTCAGAATGTGGGACAGTGAGCTGAATGCACCAGTTTCAGAATGTACTCTGGAGTTTTCTATTCTTTGAAATCCTAGGTTCAAAACATCTTGAGCTTAGAGCATTTGGAGGGAATTAAACAAATGATAGAATATATGGCAGAGTACTATTGGAAATCAAAGGAGGGAGAGAGTACATTTAATTAGATCTGGGAAAGATGAGATGATCAAGTCTTAAAGTATGAGTTGGATTTTGATAGGTAAGATTGAGGATAGGAAATTACAGATGGAGAGAGCAAAATTGGAGACAAAACAATATGCAGCAGAATGTTGGGTAAGTAATAATTTGGCTCAAATAAACACTTAGGGGAGTGATGAGAGAGGAGTAAAAGATACACTGAGGTCAAGTTATGAAGGGCCTGAAGTGCCAGGGTGTGTGAGTGGGAGATCATGCCTTGTAACAGGTCGTTTTATTTTGGCTCCCACATAAGAAACTACTTTTAAAAAATCTAACTTAATGGGAATACAGGAAAGTTTTTGCTGTTTGTAGGATAAATGTAGGTTCTAAGGAAATACTGCATAATGATGATCAGAGTCCAGTGAGATTTTCCCTGGAAGCCCCATCAATTGTATCTTGAAACTGTTAAGTTAAAAAAGGGAGAAAATTATTTAAGTTTCTCAGATAAAAGACAAAAAAACCCACTATTGGATTAAAAATTAAAAAAAGAGACAATACTCTAGGCCATTTGTGGCTACTCAGCCTTTTTTTTTTTTTTTTTATTGACATGTCATTGATATACAATCTTATATTGGTTTCAAGTATACAACACAGTAGTTCAACAGTTACGCACATTATTAAATCCTCACTCGCACTATTGCAGTTACTGTCTGTCCACATAGGAAGATGTTACAGAATCGTTGGGTATATATTTTCCATGCTGTGCTACCATCCGCAAGACCAACTTATATTATGATTGAGAATTTTTGTGCCCCTTTTTTCCCCTCACCTTCCCTACCTACCATCAAGCCCCTCTCCCATGATAACTCTCAGTCACTTCTCAGTGTCTGTGAGTCTACTGCTATTCTGTTCATTCTGTTCTGTTTTGTTTTTATATTCCACAAATAAGAGAAATCATATGGTATTTGTCTTTCTCCACCTCGCTTAGTTCACTGAGCATAATACCCTCTAGGTCCATCCATGTTGTTGTAAATGACAGGATTTCTTTTTTATGGCTGAGTAATATTCCACTGTGTTATATGTACCACTTCTTTATGCATTCATCTATTGATGGACACTTAGATTACTTCTATATCTTGGTTATTATAAATAGTTCAATGATAATCATAGGTGTGCATATATCTTTTCAAGTCAGAGATTTTGTCTTCTTCAGGTAAATTCTAGGAGTGGAATTACTGGGCTATATGGTATTTCTATTTTTAGTTTTTTAAGGAATCTCCATACCGCTTTCCACAGTGGCTTCACTAATACATTCCCACCAACAGTGTAGGAGGGTTCCCCTTTCTCCACATCCTCATGTGGCTTCTCACTCTTAGAAGAAGAGGTTGCTGTGCTGTGCCAAATTAGTACTTAAGTTTTTCTCAGTGTTTTTCTTTTCCTAAATTGTCTTTAAGTGGTAAGGGACAACATTCATACCAGGCCTTCAGTCTGTATCTGATCTTTTTTTTTAATCTATCCCTTTCTAGAAGTGGACCTCTAGAAGAATTCTCTGTTTTATCTTCAGTGGTTCTTAGTGGCTTCTTTAGTATATTGATATGTTATTTATCTTAGGAACAATAAAAATAATAGTTTAAAATATTAGAATATATTAAATGAATTGACATTTTCCCCCCTCAGACTTAGTAATTATTGAACTCAAAATGACAAAGTAGTGATATACTATTTTTAGCTCATGGTAACTGTAATACTTTATTTTATTACTTCCATCTGTTTTCCGGAAGCTAAGACATTTTCGGAGATTTATTATCAATACTAATTGACCAGTTTATTGAATTATATTTACTTTACTAAATTGTTCAAAGTAACATACCATGGATTTCCCTTTTTAAACTATGAATTATACTTACTACAGGATCAGAAAATTAGAAAGCTAATGGGGAAGTATATCAGAACAAATAAATAGAAATCACTGTTTTTCCTTTACTTGAACTGCTTTATCTCATTATTTTGGTCCCCTGTGCATTACATACAGAGTAGTTGGTCAGCGCGAACTTAGATGATAGGTGTTGAGCTTGACCTCCAGGGAAGTGATAAGACTAGAGGAGTTTTTGTGGGTTCTTCATTTCTTGACTTCAGAGTGGTACTAGGGAGTGGCTTGTGGGGTGGAAGAAGGGCACCTGAGGTGTTCTCTAATCTCTCCGTCAGCCACTGATCCCCAGGTCACCCAGATGAACAAGCTGAGTAACAGTCCTGTTAGTGCCATCTCCCTTTAAATCTCCTGGCCTTCTCTTTGCATCCAGATTGCCATCCCTAGACCTTCCGATATTTCTGTAAGCAGCCATAGAAGCAATTACTGTTTCTGCTTAAAATTAACAAAAGAGTAGACTGTATATGCATTTCTTCAGAATGCTGGAGAAAGGGTTGAAAAAGAAACTGTTGCTCTGTGCTTTGTAATGATTACTTTGTACTTATTTCTTCTCTCTAGGAGTCTACTTTGACTGCTGTGTCAGACAGATTAAATTTGTGGACTTCTGTGGGAAGTACCGCCTCCCACTGATGCACTACCTGTGTTCGCCTGAGTGCTCTTCCCCTTGTAGTTCTGCCTCTCACAGCTCCACATCCCAGAGTGAGTCTGACTCGGAGGACGAAGCTAGTGTTGACGCACACAGAATGCAGAAGGTTCTTCTTGGTTGAAAGAGTGCAGGGTGCTGTGAAACACGGCAGGACTGAGCAAGGGTGTTTAGAAAGAAAATAGACAATGAAGGTTATTGGAAAACTTACCTTCATCTTGAATGTTCACGAAAGAACCGAGGTGATGTGAAAGATTTTGTGTTTCATGTACCGACTTAGTAGGACTGAGTCCAGTCCCATATTTGGATTCTTTGGTTATAATTTACTCTGAGTGGCAGTTTCAAATTTGACTGACTGTGTAGTTTTCACCCAAGTTTTGCGTGAATCACAGCAGAGAGGAATGTTCAGAAGAGTAGTGCTATGATAAACCATGGGTGGTGTTGCTTGTCACAGTGAGATGAAGAAATCATCAAAGCTCTAATTATTGCCACAGTTGTCCTTGTGTTTAGGTAGAACACTGCATCATAGCAGAATTAACCCTCCCTTGTATTGCCTAGATGTCTAGGTTACAGAGTTATTCAGATAAGTTCAAAGATGGTTACAGAGGACCTAAACCTTTCTGACCTACCAACTGGTAAAGCAAGGGATATAACTTGTGTGTGGGCTTTTAAAAGCCTTTGATTCTGCTCCTTTGTTCTATGTAATTGTTGTTACCTTTATATAATCCAGCAGTGACTATTATGGTGCCTTAACACTAACAGAGATTTAGAAGTTTATTTAAGAAATGATGCCAGAGCAGCCTATAACCTGACATGCTATGCAGAACACTTTGACATATCCATTACCAGAACTAGGTAAACAACTGTATATTAAACTGACAGCTACCTTAATTTCATTTTTTGTTTATTTAAACATGAAGTGATCCCCTGTAAGCAAATCACTTTTGCACTAATGGGAGGCCACAGTCTTGATGAACCTGTTAGCATTAGACAGAATAATAAATAATAATTAATAAATCGGTCAGATTTCTTTTAACAGAAAAGAGATGTAAGCTTGGAAATTTTCTTTTATCTTACACTAAAGAAGTGGAAAAATTATTTTAAAATGTTTGAGTCAAGTATGGCACTTTTACCTATGTGCACTGAACTGTAACTTTCTCTACATTTTAAATAAAAAACTAGGAAAGCATTACAAGCAAAATAAAATTGGGGGCAGCTGTCATTTGTGTAAAGACTAAAGCTGTCTTTAAATTGTGTGAAATAAAGCAATTTCCAAAATTAATTTAACCATGGAATACTTTATGAAAATAATGTATTGATAACATATAAACATTTGTTAAATATATCTTTTAAGTATAGCAGAAAAATGGTTTCTCAAATTAGTTGCTATTAAAAATGACCAAATTTTTACTGACTAGTTTAATTTGCAATAAAAATTGAATAATAGTACAATTACAAGTTTACATTATACAGTGTACAACACATACTAGCAATCATTGGGTAAGCTATGATAACAGGATGGTTCGTTGCTAAATGTTACCTATACAGTAATAAGGTCAGAAATGCATTGGCACATCAGATGATTTCCCTCTGACTTCGTGGCATTCATGACTGGCACATCACTTCTTAAAAGCAGATTGTTGTGTAATAATCTTATGTGTACATGTGTTGGGTTTTTATCACATTTTTTTATTTTAGAGCAAAATATACTGTAGAATAGTTCAGGGTTTGTTTATTATATGTTAATTCATGAAACATCATGAGAGTTTCATGACTGCAGTTGTGAAACGCTGCTATAAGAGTGAATCCCTTCACCTTGTTAAAATGTATAAGAATCCTTTTTCCTTCTGATGCAGAAATTTTCTAACTGTATCTATAGAAGTAACCTAGTATGTTTCTTTGGCCTAGGAAAGTAGTATATGGGTGGTTATATCATAAAACAGAAGTAATAGAGTCTTTGTTTACCTTCCCATTTGAGCCATGGCAAGGCTGCATCCTGCAAGATTACAAAACGTAACGATGACTTTAGGCAGTGCCTAAGTGACAAACCCAAAATGTTTTGTAAGTTAAGTGGCTTAGTTAAGATACATAGAATATTTTCATAGAAAATAAATAACATTTTTATATTAAAGAAATTGATAGGACCAAATTTTTGCGTCCTAAATGGTTCCGTTTACTTCCTAATTCATTACCAGCTTGACCTAAGTAACAGTTTGGGTATAATCATCTAAGAGTTAGTCTTTGTAAAATAAATGGGTAGGTATGTAAATGCAGTACTTACTTTTACATAACGTATTTCTGGCTTCCTAGAAAGAAGGTATACGGGGATTGATCTTTTACAGATATGAACAGGTCCAACCAGAGAGTTTCTGTCCTTTGCTGTATAATGTAGAATGTATATCATAGTATACAACAAAATATCGTTTCAAACAAAATATTTGTTGAGGTTCTCTATATGTACATTTGAAAATCTGAGGTTAGTGTGCGATTGTTTTTGGTGACGTTTACTGAAATCTGTTTTACTGAGAAATTTTGCTGAAATTTTAACTGTTTTATCTTTTTTTTTTTTTTACTCTGACCTAACCTTTTACAGTATAATAGCTCCTAATAATTTTTATGATTTTTCCCTGTTTCTTTTTTCCCTACTTTCCCTTTTTTCATAACGGTGATTGTAGAAATTAACCAGAAGATGGGATACAAGGAACTTGGTATTTAAAAAACATGATCAGCTCCCTAGTCGTATAGCTGACCATGTATTTAAAATGATAGTCTCTTTAGTTGCTAAGTTACATGTTTCTGTTTAAGTTACAGTTGCTAAACCTTACCAGTATGTTTTGAGATTTACAGAATCTGCACTAATTTTCATAGTGAAATGGGTTTTTGATATTGCTCCTGCTTGGGCAATTTTAATGACCAGTACTTTTGTAGATAAAACTACTTAACCAAAACATTAATGTGTTTAGAGTGGAATTCTTCAGTCCTAATATTTGAAATTGAAATGGTTACATTGAGTATTCTTAGGCATCTTATTCCTAGAATCCAGTTCTCTCAGTGTCACCCAACTGAGTTGGTGAAATAGTTCTAGGATTTTAGGAAATAGGAAGATTAGCTAATACAGTATTTTGTTTCCACAGTGCCAGAGATTGGCTGACCTAAATATAGGCTAGTCAGGGTTCTCAGAATTCCCTGAGTTTGAGTTGTGGAGGGAAAGGTCTGCTGTTACAGAGGCAATGTGTACTGGAGGAGTCTCTCATTCTACATTTCTTGATATTTGGAAATTTAAGTTAGTAAATGTAAAAGTGAAGACTAGCATTGTAAACTGTACCTCAAATTTGAGAAATTTTTGTGTTGATATAAATAAAAGTTAAAGGCAGTCCACACTAGCTCAGTGTATTACTGCAGACCAATTCTACCAAATATTGTAAATATCAACTTTAAACAAAAAAAGAGAAGGAAAAGGCTAATTGCTGGAGTGTTAAGTGAAAGAAATCTTTAAAAGTAACAAAGGGCAGAGAAAGAGAAGTCACCGGGCAAGCAGGGATATCCCTGAGCCAAGAAAGTTCATTAGTAATAGTGAATTGTTTTAAAATTAAGTGACCCTCTGACTACCATCTGAAAACTTGTATCACTAAATTTCTTCAGTTTCTGCTATTGGCAGATTGTCCACATCCCTCCATAATGAAGCGCCAGCAAGTAATGGAAGCCAACCTTGCTCTTTCCAAAGGGAAAAAGTAAGACCTCATTAACCTGAAATTTGTGGTACAGCCTTGGTTAACGTTTACCCTTTTACTATGTAAAGAGGAAAAAATAACTAAGCAAATAATCAGTGCAAATAAAGTTTGATCTTTTAAAGCATTTCAACAGTAGCTGTTTATAGAAAGCTGTACTAAAAGCACTATGGAGGCAAAACTTTTGTCAGTTATACTATATACATATAAAATTATTTAAGCTGCATTTATTTAGAAATACCTAGTTTTTACCTAAGTGACCCCCTTTGTTCTCAGCTAGAGTAGAGACTTTATGTTGTCAATATAAATACTGTTCCTCATTTAGTCTAACATAGGTTTTAAGTTGTGCTGGGCATTTAACAACAGTAAAGGCTACTGTGTAGGTTTTAGGCAATATGATCTGTAATACATAGTTCTGTTTCCCTCCATAGATAAGAAGTACTTGACCTTCACTGTTTCTGTATTAAACACTATATATAACACTAATCTAATGAATTTAATAACATTCAATTTTGTATTTTTATCATATGTGCCTTACTTAAATCCTTCATCCTAGACTCAAAGTTTGGGGAACTGTTTGTGACAGCCTCAAGTTCAGTTAGTTGTTTGTGACAGCCTCAAGCCCCTTGCATTTGACTTGAGGGAGGAAGACTGACCCTGAGGGACTCTTTCCCCTAAAACAGGTCCTAGTATCAGTGAGTTTAGGGCTTCTGGAGAATGAATCCCAATCATGCATACTGTCATAGTAAGTCAAAGCCATAAGGACCAGGGTTCCCTGAAACAAAATGAGTAAAATGGCATATCCTCTTTTATATTATTTTATAAGGAAAAATTATCTGCTACCACTAAGAGATAGCAACAGTTCCTAACCAATTTCATGTTAATAGCATCATATAAAGGTATTGCTGTGAGGCATAACATATTTTGTGAGTAGTTTCTTTGTAATACTAGGTTGAAAGGGGGATTATGTTTTAGTATTTTTGCATATAGAAACCTCTGTTTGCTCTCCTTGCTCCATATTTGCTAAGAATTGATGTAGAAGATAACAGTTTACTAACAGCAAACATACATTACTGAACAGTCACAGGGTAATACTGATTTGGGTGTTAATAGATTTTTACTGAGCATTTGTTGGTCTCAATTATAATATGGGGCAGTATTCAATCTAGTAAGTATTAAAATGTATTAGTTTAATGAAGGTTATTTATATACCCATCCTACCAAAAAGTCATACTTGCGTATCTCCATTCACAGAACTTTCTTCCTTCAGCTGTGAATAAATTGGATAAAGCTGTTTTATTCTAAATTCCAGTTAGGAGAAGAAACTGTGATAAGATTGGCACTGCTGTTGTTAGTATTACAAAAACATTACTAAGCTAGTTAGTCCTTCTGTCTACAAGTGATGTTTTAAGAGAATCCTCTCACTAACTTAATGGTTGACAGTGATGGAATCATTAATATGATGTGCTATGTTATTGAGAAGGAATATTAACCTCAGCAGTCACTTTACAACAATCCTAGAGAGACCTGTGTGCCTGCAGTTGGTATTTGTTACATTTCTGAACCCACTTTGTATTCATGAGAATACATGAATTCTAAAAAGTAATGGGAGAAATATTTTAAATAACCAGTAGTTTAACTTCTTACAAAGTTTGGGAATGTAAAGTATCAACAAAATATATGTACTTATGCTTTAGTCCAATTTTTATGATCTGATTTGTTCATTTTCTATATCTGAAATCTTGTGAATTAGGAACATCTGTAGGTATATAGATATTTAAAACTTAATAATAACACTAAATGTAATACAGCAACATGATTCAACAAATTTTATTTTCAAGAGAAGATATAGTTTATTGCATCAGATCTGTATATTACCTTGTAATGGTAAATGTTCTAAAAAGAATATTGAAGTTACTTCAATTTTATATCTCCTTTCTTCCCCCAGGACACACAAAAGAATGTGATCTTATATTAACCCTCTGTCTGAATTCTGCCTTAATCAAACAATGTGCCTTATTTTATTAAAAGTGTTTTGTTAGAATCTGATTCTGTATTAGTATTTTAGTTCTAATTGACAAGCATTTACTTTAAAAAAAAATCTAAAGTCTTTATAATGTTGGTGTTTGCTTGATTGCTTGTTCGTTACTCATCTATTCACTGAATTTTTTCAATACATGAATACATATTAAGCATGTGTTAGCATTTATTCTCTTTGCTAGATACAAAGGATAAAAGGTAAATTAGACCAAGTCCCTTTCTACTTGAGTTCCTAATGCTTTCACAGTCTTAACAGACTTACAGATGCATGTTCTCATGAGAAATTGGTGAGGTCATTTTGCTAACAAAGGTCAGTTCTTGCATTTAGTCCAGAATCAATGTTAACACGGTAGTATAATACTAACTGGGCACATTAATATTATATACTTAGTACTATTCTTTGGCACATTATATTGGCCACCCAAAGACATGCAATTTTTCTAGATTTTGAAATTTGGAAGAATATTGTGGTTGGTTATGAGCTGAGCTGAACAGAGGGGGTATGAAAGACACTGCAAAACAAGCTGTTTCAGATTTGCTGAGATGAAAAATATCAGCACATAACTGGTTAAGAAGGCTTCTTAGTTGATGATAGGCTCAGATATTTGATGGCAGAAGAGAAAAAACATAGGGTGTAACTCTGATCTCTTTCCTGAAGATGAAACTGTTCCCTAACCTGCCTACTTGGGGATGTTCTCATTAGAACAAGTGTCAGAAGAAAATTGTCTTCTTTAATGGTTTTTCTAACCATAGATGCCAAATAGGAAGCCAGAATGTCTTAGGGGATGTGTGAGACTTGGCCGTGTCCCATCCATCACCCCAGTCACTGCCAGCTTCTTGAGCCATTCCATTCACATTTCCTAGAATGTTGAGCTAGAAGAAACCTTAAAGGTCTGCAATCAGCTCACTTGGTTTAGAGACCAAAAAATGTTAAGTTGAGGAAGACTTACGACTTCAGGTGGCTGAACCTTAATTCCAAACCTCTGGATTCTCACTTCAATGCTCTTTCCACTGTAGGACACTGCTTGCTTGCTTTGATTATTTATTTAATTTTCTATATAATTTCTTTAATTATCTGCTTAATTTATTTAATTAAAAATCAATACAATATTGGTACTACATTCAAACTGGCCAACTGGCATCCAGGCGATACATCTCAGTGTATTCAGAATTCAGGGGGAAACTTCAGATGAGAGGAAATATCTGGGCAGCTTGTTACTGTTTACAAAGCACATTCAAGAACCTGTGTTATTTAATCAAGATGCTGTGATGTACCACTAGAATTGGTGCAGTTTGTGGGTATAGTTTATATCACATCTTTTCCTTCTGAGTTTGAAATAATTAGGAAATTGACATAACTGGAAAAAGGGGTCAGGATTCTTCATCAGCTTGGCATTGAGCTTCTTATATTTTTAAATTTAATGTAACCAACCCAAATCACAGTTGCCCTGCATGGCCTGTCTACCCCTGGATAGCATTCCACAGGCTAACCAGAACACAGATCCAAAGAAGTCACATCAAATCTTCAGCCCTGTAGTGCTGTCCAACAGAGAAAGCTGGGACAAGTGTTAGATCTATATATTACCTTGTAATGGTAAATGCTCTAAAAAAGAATATTGAAGTTACTTCAATTTTGTATCTCCAGCTGTTTTCAACTCCAGTTCCGGGGTAGGATCACCATGGGAGCTTTCAAAATACATAAATGCATGCGTGCCATCCTCAGACCAATTAAAACCTGATCTCTCAAGGTGGAGTCTAGACATCAATAGTTGTAGAAGCTCCATAGGTGTGACTCAGCTGCCAGCAAGGATAATTTGTAGTGAAGGTTCCCTCATGGTAACTTGAGGTCAATGGACAAGGGTTTTTAACAGATGAAGAAACGGGCCCGAAGTGATGAAGGGATGTGTCCAAGTTCTCTTAGATGGTGATAGAGCTGGGGCTAGAATTCATTCATCTATTTTTTTAAATAATTCTTTTGTAATTGCCTACATTAGACCAGGCACTAATTGCTAATCTAATCTTTGCTTCTCCCTGTCAACTTTTTTTCCAAATTGGAAGTGTTTTCAGGATGTAAGATGGTATATTCAAGTGGGTTTGCCATATTGAAGCCAACTTCAACTTAAGAGTAGCTGCCAAATCATGGAAAACAAAAGCAGCAAACAGATCAACTAGAGCAGAAACAATCATGAAAGGATGGCTTGGTCAAATAAGTCAAATCATAACTACAAGGCAGGAGATAGCCTGTCCGTGAGTGAGGAAAACCTTGTCAAGTCATTCACTGGTTTTTATGACCATATAAACACATGTCTGACATCCTAAGCAGCAGGGATGAACCAGTTGACATTACCAGGAAAGATAAGGACATGTAGACATCTGCTCAGAAAAAAACACTGTAGTTAATTCATAAACATGGATTCTCATGATATAAAACAAAAGATAACTACACATTTTTATAAGCACTCTGCATAATTTCTACCCTAGTTTCTTTTAAGATCTAGCTATGAAGATTATGTAATTATTTTACTGTTTAAATCTGAATAATAATACAATTTTAAGATTTCTGTAAATATATGGAAATGTAAGTGGGAAACTTGTTCATGATGCCATGGAAATTCATGGAAAAGAAAACATTTTTAATGTATTACGGTCATTTCTTCTTGCAAGTAAAGACTGGATTTAAAATGTTGCTTTGGGAGTCTTAAAAGCTAAATAAACTAAAGATACATGAATTAAGTTTAACTTTGTGGTAATTAAGCTTATGTTACAATTAGAAAGTTTCTATGATCTTAGAATTTTTGTTAATTTTAACCTCTTTGTAAACTTGATAATGATCTCCAAGGTTTTTCCTAACTTCAAGTGTCTGTTATTATCTATGCTCAAAGCTCCTATTGCTTTCAAATATTCATAAGTTCTTGCATCACTCACTATGTCCTTTTTAGTCATCTCTATTTAGGTTTTAATCTTTCCTCCTAAGCCAAAGTGCATGCAACCAGGGGCAGAGCTCGTGGAGTGATGAGAACTTTGCCCTGGCATCTACAGCTAAAATTCCACCCTTTATATCACTTGCAAGGGTTTGCCGTAGTGGATGACATGTCAGTGGGCAGCTTTGAGACATTATTTTCTCTTTCTGCTGAGGGCAGCCTCTCATACAAAAAAGGCATGTGTGTAATTAACCAATGGGTAAGACTGAATCAGACAATTACTACAAGATGCTTGTGACTGAAGTTGTGGTGTAACTGATTACATTTTTAACTGTATGGAATTTCTCTCTAGTTCTGTAATTGAATCAAAGGTTTAGCAGCAATAGTTTGAGAAGTCATCATCACACCACTTCACACAAGACAACTATCAGGGTGAGAACCTATTCTATTTTTAAGTACCTCAGAGAAGATTTTACTTCTTTAGCAAGTCTGAGGTTTAATGGTTGTCACTAGAGAAAGTATTTCCAAAAGTTCTTGTAATCTGTGCTAACTAAATTACATATGGAAGCAACTTTGAGAGAGGCACAAAGACAAAAGTAATTGTATGTATGTGTATGTGCACATGCACACACACAAACACACACACACGCACACACACACACACATGTGCTGCCCATTACATTGTTTTTCTACCTTTGGCTCCAAAATGTTGCTCCCTTCCTCTCAGTATTTTACCTTTTCCTTTCTCCCAATCCAAAATTCCTCCTGCTGCTATGAAAGTCAGTGCACACTGGAGACACAGTTCCTACCTTGTGTTTGTGCAACACCTCTTAGTGAGAGAAAAATAAGGGAACAACAGGATCACAGCACCATGCAGTTGAAACAAATCTAGTTATATAAGAACTGGACATCTAGCTGTGATAAGGAAAGCGAATTCCTGACAGTGAAACTTCAGTCTTGACACTAAGAAGCAGCCAGAGTAGTGTAGACACAGGAGCTGATGTATCTAGGAGGAAGAAAGGACAAGATGCTTCCCCAGCAACTCTTGGCTGAGTGTTTCATGGATGCCCCAGTGAAGAAGGCTGATAAATGCCTGAACCACAGTGAAGTCATATATGCATATTGTTTGTAAACTGCCACATACATGCGTGTACCTGTTAATTGTTATAAACTTGCCCCCAAGAAAAGATTCCCTCTCTTACTTATTTTTGGTTGTCCTTACGAACTCTCAGGTAATATTCAAGGTACTACTAAAGAAAGGAACTTAAATTAAGTCAAATCAGTATTTATGTTCAAAAAAGCCCAAATGTTTTTGTAATCACACACACAACACACAACACTCAAATATATACACATGCACACTCAAAAGATTAAAGTTTGATCATTGGGCACAGAAAGCAGAATGTTCATGTCAATGTTTACCTGACCACATGGCCCAGAGAGAAATAAATGAGCTGCTAGGCAACACTGCAGGCCATACTGGGCTCACTGTGTAATAGGATTGATTTTTTTCTCCTTTGAGAGATGCAGCACTGAAGCCATCTTAGAGCAAAGGACAAGTCCTTGATCTAACGTAAAGCAGATGTCTTTTTCCTCAACTCAAAATTTGGTGGAATCTGCTCATTATTAGTGAGCCTATTGCCCTGATGAGGGTGATTTTCCTACATATATCCTTCAGCCCCAAGTAGCCAGCATCTAATCTGTTTTCTTTAGGCAACCATGAGCACCAAGACAAGATTAGGCAATCATTCGTATACTTAAAGATCCAGAAATAAAGGCCCATAGGTGCACATCCTCACAAAATTAGGCAGTTAGGAAGGTGAGAAGGTCATTTTAGATGCAGATGCTGAAACCCCTTGGTACTAAGAACCAGCCTTCAAAAGATTCCTGCACCAACTGAAGAATATTGGCACTGGTGTCTCGCTTTCCTTCCTTTTCTTCCTCCTCATTCTCTTATTCTCCCCACCCCCGCATCTTCATTATAATAATATGTAGGTCACAGAACTAGACATGGAGAATACAGGGAGTAGTCATAGCTTCTAAGGGCGTAGTAAGTAGTTGAGAAGTAGAACCCTGAGGTGGCAGTGTTAATATACCTGCCTTCTCTCCAACTATCAACTCCAATCTTGTGTCAAATGACAGGTCTATGGTTGTGTGAATTAAAGTGAGATTGTGGGCTCTGTATGGTACTGGAGGGAAAAAAAGGTGCGAGGATCCCCCTACCAAGACCATCATTGGGAATGCCCAGGGCAAAAACAAACTAATAAATCCAGGGAAAACTTGGCTCTCAGAGATCTTGTGGATCCTAAACGGAAAGGTTGATTTCAGCCCTACATGAACATGTGTTTTTTTCCTGGTCCCAAGGAGACAAGAAGGAACTGAATGATGGGCCGTGTAATAACCATATGTCCAAAGGGACAGTAGCAGAGAAGAAGATCAGCCGGGACAGACAAAGCATATACCAAGAAGTAACAGGTGCAGGAAAAAAAAAAGACCTCTGGACCTAAGAAGAAAGAAAAAAAAATCTAGAGAGGAAGGAAGGGAGAGAGAGAGAGAGAGAGAGAGAGAGAGAGAGAGATATGGTGGGAGGGCCAGGAGGAAGGAAGAAAGGGGAAGGGAAGAAACAAAAAGAAATAAAAGATTTTTCAATTTAATTCTGTGCATAAATGAAAGGGAAGAATGGTCACTATTGAGACCTAAATTAGTGGGCTAGAAGATCAAATGGAGAAAATATCTCAAAGCACAGGGCAAAGGTAAAAGGGAATAGAAATAATGAGAGAAGAAGCTTCTAAAAGACTTGAGGATAGATTCAAGAGGCTTCATATACAATATGAACAAATCTGAATCGAGAAAAAGTCACATAAGAAGGAAAGGCAATAATTAAACACATAAATTGAGAAATTTTTCTTGGGCCAGGGAGTCTATAGATTGAAAGGGTTCTCCAAATTCCAGGCTGAATTGATAAATGCATGCACACACATACACTTAGGAGTATCCTGGTAAGATGCCTGAGCTCTAAGGAAAAAAAGAAAATTTAACAAGCTCCCACATGTTGCCCTATTATAAAGAAAATAAGTCAGACCTTTTATGTGTATCACCAACATCTAGAAGTTAGCAGAATAACATTTACAGACTTCAGGTTGAAAATAACTTCACCTCAAGAATTCCATGACCAGCTCAGACATCATTCAGTCATCATAGTGAAAGAAAGATACATGCAGATATGTAAGAAGAGGTTAGCACCTATGTTTCCCCACTAAAGAAAATACTTCAGAAAGGGCTCAGCCAAACAGCAGATTCGCCCTAACACAGTCCACGATGATGAAGAAGGAAGGAAACGGTAGTGAGTAACAAAATTCAGAATAAGTCAGTAGGAAGACAGATACTGATAACCACAGACTGAGAATATGTAAGGTGTTAAAATAAAAAAAACAAGTGGGGACCAGCCTCAAAAATTCCCTGAGCAAACAAAACCAGTTTAGTCATACAACAAGGCTTAATTTAGCTTATTTTGCAATACTACCTTGACCTGGGTCGTTTTTTGCTTATGTCTCTGGAAATCATGAGCAAAACCTAAACTGTTACCCAAGGTTAATATGAGGTGACCTATCATTTAAGGAAATACTAGTATTAGAGCCAATCGATATGAAGAAGAAACAGTCACTGATCTCCCACTATATACCTGAGCCTCATTCTATATTTTGTCTTGAGTGCTCCCAGTTTGCAAATTGTTTTTTTGGTGTTTGCATGATAAATGTTCATTAATTACTACTTCAGTGATTCATTAGTTTTACTTTTGTTATTTCGGAACTCTTTACATTTATGGTGTCAGAAGCAGGACCCAAAGAAGACCCCCAACAAGGCTGACGCTGATACATTGAGCTCACTGCTTTCTTGCTGATCCTAGGGTTTCAGGGTAAACCTCTCTTGGATCTGAGCACCACGCTTTTTGCATTGAGCTCTCTGACTGCGTTGTGCATACCCATATTTTGTTTAGTAAGTCACCCTATTCTGTTAAAAGGGGGAAAACATGATTTTCTATGTTTTGGAACAGCTGTTAGAAAACAGGGCTCCTCATAATTAATCTAAACTAATCTAAATCTAAACAGAGAATCTGAAAGCAAAGATGGGTTCTGTCTGATCTGGACCAGGGTCTTGTGCCTTTTTGGAAAATGGGCAAAGTTTCAGAATTACAGTAGCCACTTTGGAGCCACTTTAACTCAGATAAGTCTACCTTAGGGAGTAGCCTTAAAAAATAGAATTCAGAACCTCTCAGAAACAGAACAAATTATTTGGCATGAAGAAGCTTCTAAAAGACAAAAAGACTCCAATAACAACTCCAAAAAAGATCTTTACAGCATGCAAATGAAAACATCAGTAAAAAACTTTGGCCATCTGAGCAGGTAAACTTAACTTAGTCTATCTACCAGAAACACAATTTGGATCCAACTATTATTTTGAGTTTTGTACCGGTGACATGGGTCAAAATTTTAAAACAAGAGCAACCGGATCTCTGTGTCTGTATGATTATTATGTGTATGTATGTATGTTATAGATATGTGATATTTTTCTACTTCTGGGTGGTATTGTCAAAATTAATTTAAACATTTACATTTAATTGGCTCAAAGGAAATGAAGCATTCAAATAAGTCAAGTGTGCTCTCAAATATGAAAACTAACCCAAATATTTTTCAAGGTCATATGATCTACAGTAATCTTTGATATGTAAAAGCGAATTTAAGTTTATTGGCTTAATAGAAACAGACATGTCTTCAGAGTAATCAATATTAAGTGTAGTACAAACATATAACTTTTACTACCTGTGTTACTAGTCAAATAACCTTATGCTATCTCTATGTCTTCAAAATTTCTCAACAAGAAAAATAACTTAAGATGATGGGTGGTTAACTGTTTAATATCTAATCCAAGCATAATTGTTAAAAGCAAGTAATTTAAATAAATGTAAATAATATGAGTTTATATTGTTAAACTCAATCATGGATATTCATTAATTATCTAAATCATTTCCACGTAAGGTAAACATTAAATGCTAAAAATAAGTTTATCTACTTTTGGCAAGACAAAAGGTATTTGGGTCTCAGTAAACATGTTTTGTGCTACACTGAAAATTTTACTATAAGGAAGAATATAACGCTAGAAATTATGAAAGGTATACATTTGCTAACCTACTACAGGATGCTAATATATGATAGCTCACAATTGCCTCCTTCATAGTTTTCACTGGAAATCACAGATTACTAATAGGTAACATTTATAATCAATATGTAATAATAAAACTACTAGAAATAATAAGGGTGAAAGAAAATGACTATATATGAAAAACAGATGAGGAAAATAGAATGTGTTTTTTGGATAAGGAAAGGTATGAAGGATGTGAGCTTTTTGTTTTGTTTTGCTTTTGTTTTTGGTAAGGGAAAAAAGAAAGTAATTTTCTCTTAAAGTAAAAATTATTTTTACTGAATAAGAAAGAAAAAGATAGGAAAGAAACCTAAGTGGATTTAGAAGTTGTAGAAGGTTTGTGAAAAAGGAATCTTCAGAAATAAATTTTAGTGTGGTCAAGTTAAGACAATGAATTTATTTAAGATAAAGAGAAAAGAAAGGAGATTTTAATATCCAAAGTGCACAGGTACAAAGTTAGAATTTGGATTTCTGTTAAAATCACAAAATTTTTTAGATTATTGGTCTCCTCTTAATAAGAAATAAAGGTTCCTTGTCTTTAATGTAGTCTGCTAGAAAACTAAGATTCTGTGTTTTGTCTTTATCAAGTCTGATTACTTAGGAAAACTGAGTTTTCTCTATTAAAAGAGCTGTATTTTCAACAACTTTGTAATATTTTTATATGTGTTAAATTTCATGGGAAGCTTTATCAAAAAAGCGGTACTAAATTTTCTGAAGGGTATATTTATATGAAATGTCTATAATCTGACATGCCCTAGCATAATGTAAATAGTCACAATTTTTGAATGTATGTCATGGAAATAAACAAGTTTGCTTGTAAATTGCATCATTTTGTGTGTGTGTACTCTCACTAGATTTTTACCCATGGCTATCTTTAAGTTTTTTGGAAGTAATTTACAAACAAGTTATTTTTTTACTGTGATGCTTTTGCAAAAGTGTTCCTGCAAAAATGCTTCATCTTTAAAGAGATCCATAGAGAGGACCCTAACAAGTATTCTAAAATGCATGTTTCATAACACTGAACTGGGTAAGAATTTCTAACATCTTAATGGAAAATGGATTGATCCAAAAAGCTGCAAACCCAAGATCAAGCAAAACAAGAATTAATTACATAAGACTAAATGAACTGATGAAGATTATTATAATTTTTATGACTTTCTTTAGAATATTGCTGGTTCCTTAATGTTTTCTTTTCCAGGTGTAAAGGGTCCCTTTTTCTCTTCTCTTTATAAAGTTTTCAGTAACTTATAGAAATTAGTAAAGTGTACCTTTGAAACAAAGGTTGAAACATTTATCATTTTCTCCTTACCTGATCCCACCAAAATTCATAAACCCTTATTAAATATTCTTATTTTTCATGATAATATGTGTATTTACAAAAGCTCAATAAGAATCTGTTCTCCTTGTAATAGGACACAATTAGACAAGTCCTTAGGAGACTTTAACAGCCCAATCTGAGATTCCTTATGAAAGGTTCCAGCAAAGCAGATTTTAAAAGGCCTGTATGGTCAATCACTATTCTTGCTGCATTATATAAATAATTAGGCCAAATTTATTGAAACTAGACTTAATTTGCAAACAAATTAGTCTTGTGTGGTTATCCTTTGATAGAAATGGGGATGTTAATAGAAAAATTATGTTTCAGGAAAACACCTTTGTGAGTAACAAATTCTACTACTATTAATTGTCTTTTAGGTTTTGCTTTCCACCTGTAAGTGGGATGAGATCCTAAATTCTTCTAGTTTCCTCCAATATTTGGTTAGAACTCTCCAAATTCACATTTTCAATTTTCTCCTTCTCTTTTGACTTGACATCACTTTGAAACTAAAATTGCCCAATTCCTAAAGCCTTGAAAGTTAAAGCTGGGCAACCCGATAAAAACTTCAGAGAATTACAACAGCTCCTGCATGGACAATTCTCATGGACAATCTTTCTGGCCACTCAGAAAGATCACCAGAGACATCCCATGGCCACTCCTTGCCCTCAGTCCATCTGAAGATCCTAAGAACCCGACATCCAGAAATCTTTTTTTAGGCTTTTTTAAAAATTAAGATATGATTGATATACACTCTTATCAAGGTTTCACATGAAAAATACAATGTGGTTACTACATTTACTCATATTATCAAGTCCCCACCCATACCCCAATGCTGTCACTGTCCATCAGTGTAGTAAGATACCACAGATCCACTATTTGCCTTCTCTGTGCTACACTGTTCTCCCCGTGATCCCCCACACCACGTGTACTAAACATAATACCTCTCAATTCCCTTATCCCTCCCTCCCCACCCACCCTCCCACAACCCTCCCTCCCCTTTGGTAACCACTAGTTCATTCTTGGAGTCTCTGAGTCTGCTGCTATTTTGTTCGTTCAGTTTTGCCTCATTGTTATACTCCACAAATGAGGGAAATCATTTGGCATTTGTCTTTCTCTGCCTGGCTTATTTCACTGAGCATAATACCCTCTAGCTCCATCCATGTTGTCACAAATGGTAGGATTTGTTTTCTTCTTATGGCTGAATAGTATTCCATTGTGTATATGTACCACATCTTCTTTAGCCATTCATCTACTGATGGACACTTAGGCTGCTTTCATGTCTTGGCTATTGTAAAAAGTGCTGCGATAAACATAGGAGTGCATATGTCTTTTTGAATCTGAGAAGTTATATTCTTTGGGTAAATTCCAAAGAGTGGGATTGCCGGCTCAAACGGTATTTCTATTTTTAGTTTTTTGAGGAACCTCCATATCGCTTTCAACAATGGTTGAACTAGCTTACATTCCCACCAGCAGTGTAGGAGGGTTCCCCTTTCTCTACATCCTCGCCAGCATTTGTTCTTAGTCTTTTCGATGCTGACCATCCTTACTGGTGTGAGGTGGTATCACATTGTAGTTTTTGTTTGCATTTCTCTGATGATTTGTGATGTGGAGCATCTTTTCATGTGTCTGTTGGCCATCTGAATTTCTTCTTTAGAGAACTGTCTCTTCATATCCTCTGCCCATTTGTTAATTGGGTTATTTGCTTTTTGGGCATTGAGGTGTGTAAGTTCTTTATATATTTTGGATGTTAACCCCTTGTTGGATATGTCATTTACAATTATATTCTCCCACACTGTAGGATGCCTTTTAATTCTGTTGATGGTGGCCTTTGCCGTACAGGAACTTTTTAGTTTGATGTAGTCCCATGAGTTCATTTTTGTTTTTGTTTCCCTTGCTTGAGGAGATGCATTCAGAAAGAAGTTGCTCATGCTTATATTCAGAAGATGTTTGCCTACGTTATCTTCTAAGAGTTTTATGGTTTTATGGCTTACATTCAAGTGTTCAATCCATTTTGAGCTTACTTTTGTGTATGGGGTTAAACAATAATCCAGTTTCATTCTCTTGCATATACCTGTCCAGTTTTGCCAACACCAGCTGTTAAAGAGGCTATCATTTCCCCACTGTATATCCATGGCTCCTTTATCGTATATTAATTGACCATATATGGTTCGGTTTATATCACAGCTCTCTAGTCTGTTCCATTGGTCTATGGGTCTGTTCTTATGCCAGTACCAAATTGTCCTGATTACTGTGGCTTTGTAGTAGAGCTTGAAGTTGGGGAGCGTAATGCCCCCAGCATTATTCTTCCTTCTCAGGATTGCTTTGGCTATTCAAGGCCTTTTGTGGTTCCATATGAATTTTAGAATGATTTTCTCTAGTTCATTGAAGAATGCTGTTGGTATTTTGATAGGAATTGCATTGAATCACAAGATCTCTTTAGGCAGGATGGCTATTTTGACAATATTAATTCTTCCTAGCCAAGAGCATGGGATGAGTTTCCATTTATTGGTATCTTCTTTAATTTCTCTTAAGAGTGTCTTGTAGTTTTCAGGGTATAGGTCTTTCACTTCCTTGGTTAGGTTTATTCCTAGGTATTTTATTCTTTTTGATGCAGTTGTGAATGGAATTATTTTCCTGATTTCTCTTTCTGCTAGTTCATCATTAGTGTATGCCACAGATTTCTGTGTGTTAACTTTGTATCCTGCAACTTTGCTGAATTCAGATATTAGATCTAGTAGTTTTGGATTGGAGTCTTTAGGGTTTTTTATGTACAATATCATGTCATCTGCAAACAGGGACAGTTTAACTTCTTCCTTGCCAATCTGGATGTCTTTTATTTCTTTGTGTTGTCCAATTGCCGTGGCTAGGACCTCCAGTACTATGTTGAATAGAAGTGAGGAAAGTGGGCATCCTTCTCTTATTTCTGATCTTAAAGGAAAAGCTTTCAGCTTCTCGCTGTTAAGTATTATGTTGGCTGTGGGTTTGTCATATATGGCCTTTATTATGTTGAGGTACTTGCCCTCTATACCCATTTTGTTGAGAGTTTTTATCATGGATATTGAATTTTGCCAAATACTTTTTCAGCATCTATGGAGATGTTCATGTGGTTTTTGTCCTTCTTTTTGCTGATGTGGTGGATGACATTGATGGATTTTCGAATGTTGTACCATCCTTGCATCCCTGGGATGAATCCTACTTGATCATGATGGATGATCTTTTTGATGTATTTTTGAATTCGGTGTGCTAATATTTTGTTGAGTATTTTTGCATCTATATTCATTGGGGATATTGGTCTGTTATTTTCTTTGTTTGTTGGGTCTTTGCCTGGTTTTGGTATTAGAGTGATGCTGGCCTCATAGAATGAGTTTGGAAGTATTACCTCTTCTTCTACTCTTTAGAAACTTTAAAGAGAATGGGTATTAAGTCCTCACTAAACGTTTGATAAAATTCAGCAGTGAAGCCATCTTGTCCAGGAGTTTTGTTCTTAGGTAGTTTTTTGATTACCAGTTCAATTTCATTGCTGGTAATTGGTCTGTTCAGATTTTCTGTTTCTTCCTTGGTCAACCTTGGAAGGTTGTCTTTTTCTAGAAAGTTGTCCATTTCTTCTAGGTTATCCGGTTTGTTAGCATATAATTTTTCATAGTATTCTATAATAATACTTTGTATTTCTGTTGTGTCTGCAGTGATTTTTCCTTTCTCATTTCTGATTCTGTTTATGTGTATAGACTCTCTTTTTTTCTTGGTAAGTCTGGCTAGGGGTTTATCTATTTTGTTTATTTTCTCTTGCTTTCATTGATTCTATTGTTTTATTCTCCTCAATTTTATTTATTTCTGCTCTAATCTTTAGTATGTCTCTCCTTCTACTGACTTTGGGTCTCATTTGTTCTTCTTTTCCTAGTTTCATTAATTGTGAGTTTAGAGTGCTTATATGGGATTATTGCAGTATACTTTCCTTTTAGCATGGCCTTGGCTGCGTCCAACAGATTTTGCGGTGTTGAATTATTGTTGTCATTTGTCTCCATAAATTGCTTGATCTCTGTTTTTATTTGGTCATTGATCCATTGGTTATTTAGAAGCATGTTGTGAAGCTTCCATGTGTTTGTGGGATTTTTCATTTTCTTTGCGTAATTTATTTCTAGTTTCATACCTTTGTGGTCTGAGAAACTGGTTGGTAAAATTTCAATCTTTTTTTAATTTACTGAGGCTCTTTTTGTGACAGAGTATATGATCTATTCTTGAAAATGTTCCATGTGCACTTGAAAAGAATGTGTATTCTCCTGCTTTTGGGTGTAGAGTTCTGTAGATGTCTATTAGGTCCATCTGTTCTAATGTGTTTTTCAGTGCCTCTGTCTCCTTACTTATTTTCTGTCTTGTTGATCTGTTCTTCAGAGTGAGTGGTATGTTGAAGTCTCCTAGAATGAGTGCATTGCATTCTATTTCCCCTTTTAATTCAGTTAGTATTTGTTTCACATATGTAGGTGCCCCTGTGTTGAGAGTATAGATATTTATAACGGTTATATCTTCTTGTTGAATTGACCCTTTTATCATTACGTAATGTACTTCTTTGTCGCTTGTGACTTTCTTTGTTTTGAAGTCTATTTTGTCTGATACAGGTACTGCAACTCCTAGTTTTTTCTATTAGCTGCATGAAATATCTTTCTCCATCCCTTCACTTTGTGTATGTCTTTGGGTTTAAAGTGAGTCTCTTGTAGGCATCATATAGATGGGTCTTGTTTTCTTATCCATTCAGTGACTCTATGTCTTTTCATTGGTGCATTCAGTTCATTTACATTTAAGGTGATTATCGATAGGTATGTACTTATTGCCATTGCAGACTTCAGACTCGTGGTTATCAAAGGTTCAAGGTTATCTTCCTTACTATCTAAGAGTCTAACTTAACTCACTTAATATGCTATTATAAGCACAATCTAAGGGTTCTTTTCTTTTTCTCCTCCTTTTTCTTCCTCCTTCATCCTTTATATATTAGGTATCATATTCTGTACTCTTTGTCTATCCCTTGATTGACCTTGGGGATGGTTAATTTAATTTTGCATATGCTTAGTAATTAGCTCTTGTACTTTCTTTACTGTGGTTTTATTATCTCTGGTGACAGCTATTAAACCTTAGAAACACTTCCATCTATACCAGTCCCTCCAAAATAGACTGTAGAGATGGTTTGTGGGAGTTAAATTCTCTCAGCTTTTGCTTATCAGGAAATTGTTTAATCCCTCCTTCAAATTTAAATGATAATCTTGCCAGATAAAGTAATCTTGGTTCCAAGCCCTTCTGCTTCATTGCATTAAATACATCATGCCACTCCCTTCTGGCCTGTAAGGTTTCTCCTGAGAAGTCTGATGTCAGCCTGATGGGCTTTCCTTTGTATGTGATCTTATTTCTCTCTCTGGCTGCTTTTAATAGTCTGTCCTTATCCTTGATCTTTGACATTTTAATTACTATGTCTTGGTTTTGTCTTCCTTGGGTCCCTTGTGTTGGGAGACCTGTGGATCTCCATGGCCTGAGAGACTATGTCCTTCCCCAGATTGGGGAAGTTTTCAGCAATTACCTCTTCAAAGACATTTTCTATCCCTTTCTCTCTCTCTTCTTCTTCTGTTACCACTATAATGCGAATATTGTTCCATTTGGATTGGTGATATAGTTCTCTCAATATTCTTTCATTCTTAGAGATCCTTTTTTCTCTCTGTGCCTCAGCTTCTTTGTATTCCTCTTCTCTAGTTTCTATTTCATTTATCGTCTCCTCCACTATATCCAATCTGCTTGTAATACCCTCCATTGTGCGCTTCAATGATTGGATCTCTGACCAGAATTCATTCCTGAGTTCTTGAATATCTTTCCGTACCTCCATTAGCATGTTAATGATTTTTATTTTGAACTCCCTTTCAGGAAGAGTCATGAGGTCTATGTCATCTTTCTTAGGGGTTATATTAATTTTACTCTGTGCCAGGTTCCTTTGGCGTTTCGTATTTGTATATGGCGCCCTCTAGTGTCCAGAAGCTCTACTCTCTGGAGTTGCTCAGCCCCTGAAGCAATGTTGGGGGTCACAGGGGTTTGGGATTGGTGCCTGGGGGGAGTAAAGAGCTGTTTCCTGCTTCCCAGCTGCTATGCCTGTCTCCACTGCCTGAACCAGTGGGACGATCACACAGGTATAAGCTTTTGTCCCAGAGCAGCTGGATATGGATCCCTGCTTTCCCCAAGTGGCTGGAATCTCAGTCTCTCCAGGAATTCTACCTGTCTTAGCTTTCCAACCCTGTAATCACGAGAGTATCATGAAAGCACCATGAAATGTAGGTTTGTGCTCCCAGAGCAGATATCTGGAGCTAGGTGTTCAGCAGTCCCAGGCCTCCTCTCCCTCCCTGCTCAGTTTCTCTTCCTCCCACCAGTGAGCTGGCGTGGGGGAAGGGCTTGGGTCCCACTGGGCCACAGTTTTGGTACGTTACCCTGTTCCATAAGGTCTCCTCTTTTCTCCAGGTGTGTGCAGTCTGATGCAGCCCTCTTTCCTGTTGCTCTCTCAGGATTAGTTGTATTAATTATATTTTTGTATTATATGCGGTTTTAGGAGGAAGCTTCTGTCTCACCACCTCTCATGCCGCCATCTTTAATCTTTCCACCTTACATCTAGAAATCTTAACTGGCTGGTCTCCAAATTCAGAAACTGAATTTACAATTTGCTTCAACTATTAACCTTTGTTTATTTGTTTCCATAGAAATGCCTCTCATTAAATTATCTGACTGCTCACATTGTATAGAGGCCTGGTTAGGAGAAAATTCATCTGCAAATGTACTTCCTGGAATAAAATATCCCCTATACATCCTCTCCTAAATAATCATGAGGATATGTTTGCTAATACAGCATGTTGTGCCTATGTAAATGACTTTTTAAATGAATGACAGCCCATTTGAGTTATTTACTTCGTTAAATCTTGCCTCCTGGGAATGTCTGCTCCAGGGACTCTTTCAATCCTTGGCTGTTGTTCTCCCTGTAGTCATCACATTAACCTCTCTAAAGCACTGCATACTCTGGAGGGTTTTAAATGCCTGTTGCCAACCACTCATATGCTGAATGGTATCCACTAAGATCAGACAACTGAATGGAATCAATAATAAACACACAAATAATAAGGCCTTCCAGCCTGACAACTCAATTAATAGAAATTGCAAATATGTGAATCTTTGGCCTGACTATATTGACAGTGGAAAACAAGAGTAATGCTATACAATTGGTCATATCCTCAGCCTGCTAAGAGAGTGACCAAAAGAGAAAAATTGTTAAAATCAACAGCAATAGAGACCAGCCTTGAAAATTCCCTGAGCAAACAAAACCAGTTTACTCATACAAACAAGACTTAATTTAGCTTATTTTGCAATACTAACTTGACCTGGGTCATTTCTTGCTTATGCCACTGGATATCATAAGCAAAACTAAAATTGTGTCCCAAGGTTGATATGAGGTTACTACTTCCCAAATTGCTATCATTTAAGAAAATTCTAATATTATAACCAAACACACTGTGCAGAATGAACAGTCAATGCTCTCTCACTATGTAAGTTGCTTTATAAGCACATACCCTGGAGCTCTCACTGCATGTTTTTGTTTGAGTGTTCCCAGTTTGCAAACTATCTTTTCAGTGTGTGCATAACAAACTTTTACTAATTTCCATTCAGTGATGCATTGGTTTTACTTCTATAACTGATCAAGTTTTGACAAAGTGTGTTTATCAAAGAACATAATAGCTAAATATATGACAAAAAATGATAAACACAAGAGGAACTTGATAAAACAATTATAGTAGAAGACTTTAATACTTTATTTCAGAGTTGGACAAATGTGGTATATAGGAAATCTGGAATGATATAGGAATTGAATAATACAATCAATAAACTTAATTTAATAGCCGTGTATAGAATCTTAATATACTTCAAAGAACAAAACTTTTTCTGGTATTCATAGGATATTTATAAAAGCCACTTATATTTGACCACAAAGAAAACCTTAAAAGATTCTAAAATCTACATTCTCTGATCTTTTTCCATTAAAGTTGAAAATAAATACTGTAAGGTTAACAACTATCCATACACAGAGTAAATCAAACCAAAGTGTCTATGAAGCAATGAAAAAGAGAACTTCTTAAAACTAAATGTCACAGTGAAAACTGTACTTAGAAGAAATATATACCTTAAATGTTTTCATTATTAAAGAAACTACTATAAAAAATAAAGTTAGTTTTTAATCTTAAAAATTTAGAAAAAAGAGCAACAAAGTAAATCAAAAGAAATAAGGAAGAGAGAGTTAATCAAGATTAAAGCTAAATTGAATGCAATAGAAAAGAAGTAGAAAGTATAAACAAATATAAAAGCCCTCCTTTGCAAAAGATAAATAAGATCTGGCCTGATTCAGAAAAAAAAAACTGAAAAAAAGTAGATAAAATTAAAAATTCTCAGAAATGACAAGTAGAGGAGAAATTAAAAATACTACAAAAGAAATATATGGCAACAAACTGGAACCTAAGGAAAATGGGTGATTTCCTAGTAAAAACACAAATTTCCAAAATGGATCCTGAAATAAGGAAAATATAAATAGACCACTTAGCATAGAAAAGCTTGAAATGGTACTTAAAAGCCTTTCATTAGAGAAGACCCCAGGATTACATGGGTTCATAGCTGAGTGTTAGTTAACCCTTAGACAATTCTGATGTCATTTTAAATGGTCAAGGCCTAGAGGAAAAAAATGGGACTCTCCTCAATTCGTTTTAAGATTTAATATCAAAGCATGTTATAGTTGACATATTTCCTCTAATCTAATGATTATAAAATTCACATTTTTTTACATAACAAAATACTTTCTTAGCACTTAGAATTTTTATTTTGAATTTACCGAAAGCACTGATTTAAGCTTATTTTAAAAGATTGCTTATCTTCTATCACTCTTGTGAACTCATGGAAAACATCTTCATACTCGTACTCAAGCTCTTCTGAGTCACTCTTCAATTCAAAGCTGCTGATGTCTGTGTTTTTCCATACACTATTGTCCTCTACGCCATCCAAAGCATTGGTAATACCGCCTTTCCTGAAAGGAGGGTCCATTATTGTCTTGTTTTTATCCCAAACTGCTGACATTCACTTGGCAGGTCTTGCTCTTGCTGCAGGTGCCAATGGAAGGCTTCAGACAAGCCCACACAGGTGCAGGCAACGACAGCTATGTCATGACTTCGGCCTGACTGACAGCAATTGTCAGCTGCTTCCTGACTTCAGAGATACGAAAACATGAAAAATACATAGCACCAAATTGGTGAAAAATAGTACAAAAACAGAAAACTATAGACTCACATATGGAATGTGAGTGCAAGCATTCCAGATAAGTCACAGGTGCAAGCATTCTAGATAAATTATTAGCAACCAGAATCCTGCAATATATCAAAAGAATAATGACTGAACACAGACTCTCAAGTCTTAGGAGTAGTAGGGTAATTAACAGGAAGAGAAATTGAGTGAAGGTGGTCAAGCCCTGACTGGAACAGTACTGGTGTCACTTTATTAGAAAAAAAGTACTTGACCAGGAGCCCTGAGACCTGAGTTACAATCCTAGTTCACTTTATATCTATGGGGATTGGACCAGTATGTGCCAGTCCCTGGGTCTCAGTGTCCTCAAGAAAAGGAGGACATACCCAAGGTCCTTTTTGCTCTGATATCCTGGAAGTCCATGAGGCTAGGACAGTGTCTCATCCACCAAGAATCCAGTCCAGGGTTTGTACAGGACTTTGTGCAAGTCAAACCCTCAGTCACTCAGAAAACTGGTCACACTGCCCAATAAATCCTTCTTCTCTTTAATTTCACACAACTGTGCAGTCTAATCACAACTCATATGGAAAGAAAAAATTACCAGGTTCCCTTCCCCAACTTATTCCAGACAAATATGCATGTCCTGGCTCCGTTCTGAACCCCTATAAAATCCTCAGAAGGACCTCTGTACAATAGCCTTCAGTAAGAGTCACAAGACCAGGCCTTGAACTTGTTTTTACTACCCCCTCAGAGCTTTCTCACACACTCACTCTATCTTCCTGAAGCTTCTTATTCTCCTCTTGATACTTCTTTTATGAATTTATATATACTTATATACTTATTTATTGTGCAAAAATATACAAAACATAAAACTTATCATTTTAACCATTTTAGGTGTACAGTTCAGTACCATTAAATACATTCACATCATTGCATAACCTATTAACTTTTTACATTAAAAAAAATTACCACATGCCATTAGTACAAATTCAAATAGCACCTAAAGGTATCAAATATAAAATGATAGTCTCCCAGTCATTGATTCCAAAGGAAGTCACTCAAGTTTTTTGTGGATCCTCCCAACAATATTGTCAGTCTGTATCAGTGTATACATTTTATACAGTAAAAACTTTCAAAATACTTACATAAGCAGTTTTTTATTTTTAAGGGTTGATGTACATTGTGCTACCCCTTGCTTTTTTCATGTAACAAAATATCATGTCAACGCATAAGAGTTCTACCTCAATCTTGTTGTTTTTAAATGTGTGATTATGAGATAATTGATTTACCCAGTACCCTATTGAGAGCATCATGTTCCTAGTTTTTTGTTACTAGTTTTTTCTTGTTGTTTCTGTTGCTTTGTTAGTACAAATAAAGCTGCAATTACCATTTTTGTATATATGATTATCATACATTAGCTACTATACTATATCTATAGTTTCACTTCCTAACTGGAATTGCAAGATCAAAGGGGATGTGCATGTAACTGGTTTATTTTAAGACTCTCTTCTTGGTAAAGTATAAATGTGAAGTGGTTTTGTTTTTCCACTCATGGCTTTCAACATAACATAGTTGGGCTCTTAAGGGAATCTTGAGCAGATTCTATAACTTTCCAATCCATTTAAAACTTCAGAGCTGATTCAAAGTTCTCCCTTGAGAGACTCAGAGGGACTCCTTCAATGATAGAAACAGAGATGGGGGAAAAGGCAAGCACCTGACTTTAAACATCTCTTGCTGGCTGTGCTGCTTCTCTGGCTAACCCAGGCCGATGAGTGATGTTATTTGTGTGGCAGGCATTCAGATTGTGAGTTCTCTGAAGGTGTCTTGGGAGGCCTCCCGCTCTGTTGCACAGTTCCCTGACATGCACCATGCGGCTCTAGTTCAGCCTCTTGTACTCCCCACCTTAGCTTCTATCACTGGTGTTCTTCATTTCACAGCTGTTGTTCTCTGATTGGGTGATCTTCTTGGATGGAGTACCAGCAAGATAATTCAAGCCCAGATACCTTTTGTAGGGTCCCCTCAATCCATAGGACGGTCAGGTGTCCTTGCCACACTAGATCACGGGAAGCTGGCTGCTGTGTGCTTTCTCCAGCTCTTCTCCCCATATCAGATAAGCACAGGGGAAAACAAACCTGTCTCCGTTAGGGCAAGATATGTCTACCTGCCTTTCCTGCTGGCATCCCTAATCTTTATTAGTGATTACCTTGGCATTCCCACTCACCTGGACTCAGGGAAGGGAAAGCATCCCTCCCTCCTTCCCCCAGAGAAGAAGAGGAAAGCCTCTCACCGTGACCACTGTGGTCTTTTCTCACAAGACCAACACTGACCATTCCTCCCCATTCTTCTAACATTGATTTAGCATGTTGTTAGAGTGCTGTTGATAGTAGTCATGCCAGTTCTGCTTCCTTCCAGAAGCCTTAGGGAAGTGTTTGACCCCATCTCAAGGCACTCAGTTGATGGCTGTCTTGAAAATGTATACATATCTAGGTTTTCTTATTTAGTGGCTTTTGGTGTCACCTTTGGATTTTAAATATAATTCAGGACCAGAAAAGTCTCTTTCAATTTCTTGTTACATGCGTTTAGCTACTCCCAAATTACTCTCCAAAAGTAACAGCATCAACAGCATATGGGACTGCCTTCCATGGGTTTGCCCCAGCCCTCCCTAACACCCCTTCCAATCTCTCTGCAGACCACTTTCTGCAGAACCAAACCTCTCAGTTTACTTTGTGTTCTGCAGGAGCAGGAAGAACATGAAACGAAACGCAGAGCTCCAATCCCCCTGCTATCATATGGTTACTTCTTAGGTAGACGTTGGATTATTACATGTGGAAATGCTTGACCTTTAATAATTAGCCACAGAATGATGTCTTGCTTCTGCCAGTCCAAGAGCAGGTACTACCAGAAGGCAGTGGTTTATTGTGAATAGGGGGCCGGGAGGGTGGAGGAGAAACGAGCATTCCTCGAGGCCAGTGTTGAGGTGCTTAGAGAGAGACCCTAGCACAGTGTACAATAACATATTTGGCTGGCCTTTGTTGCTGGGTCCTGGGAGGTAACCTCTAAAGTCTTCGGGATTTTCTGAGTGACCAGAGTGTCTGTTATTCATGGTCAGCCCTCAGAAAATACCTAGAGTTTATGCTAATGAAGTAACTCAGGATGGGGACTAGCCATGCCAGAAAGACGAACCATATGATTAGAGAGTTGGGGTTTTACAGGATGGGTTATGTGGCTCAACCTCAGGAAGGAGAAGGGTCTGGAGACTGAGTGGGCAGTGATTCAATCAATCATGCCTACATAATGAAACCCCAATAAAATTCTGCATACCAAAGCCAGTAAGCTTTCCTATGCATTGCATATTATCACACATTGACACACCAGCCAGGAAGTCAATGTGTCCTTGAGGATGATGGAAACTTTACTTTTGAGGTCCTCCCAACATTGTCCTGCATGTCTCTTCCTCTAACTGGTTTTGATTTGTATCTTTTTGCTCTAATAAAACAGTAATTTTAAGTATAGTATTTCTTGAATTCTGTGAGTCATTGTAGAGCATTATCAAACCTGAGAGGACAGTAGGAACCCCTAAATTTGCAGCCAGCAGGTTAGAATGTAGCTGGGAGCCCCTGAACTCTTAACTCATGTCTGAAGTGAGGGCAGTCCATTGAAGGACTGTGTCCTTAACCAGTGAAGTTTGACCTAACTCTTTGTAGTCAGTGTCAGAACTCATACAGGGAGAGAGAATATTTAGGTAAAAGTTGAAACTATGAAGTCCAGTTACTCTTTCTGTTGTGAAAAATCTACTTCCATGCCATAAAGAGTCTAGAAAATTAATTTCCATCAGTTCTTCAGTTCATTATTGAAGAGTCAAACAGCCCTGTAGCTTAGCAAATAGATTATCCACCTGCAATGTCTTATCCTAGCTCTGCTCTGAAGACTGGGCCCCATGGGCTACTTCTACAGTCCAGGGGAAGAGAACAGTAGGTTCATAAAGTACTATAAATTATTCAACTTTGTGTCCTTTTCTGAGAAACTACAACAGTACTTCCCTATGATAGATACTCAAAATACTAATAGTAGTAGTTATAATAATAATAATTTAATGAAGCTCAGGAAGGTCCTATATGATGGCTAAAGATGGTGGCTTGAGAATCATCCATCTTATGGGTTAAAAATGAATAGACTGGGCCAAAACGATGAAGACGGAAAGGAGATGCGATAAAAGTTTGTGAAATCATGAAAGATGTGTCCAAGGTAAGCAGAGAATGCTTACTCTCCATTAAATGTCAAAGTATTTAAATCTTAAAGCAGGAAAATTTAATACAGGCAGTATATGCAGTGGGTATATGGACTGAGAGAATCTATTACTCAATGAAATGGTGCAAGTTAAAAATATCAAAAGGATTTAAAGGAAACTCAAGAGGGACAAACCAATATCAATTATGCTTAAGAAAAATTAAACACTTAGGGGATTTATCATAATTCCGAGGTCATGGAACAGGGCCAAGCATTCATACAATATGTGCTGAGGATTCACTCCAAAAGTAGAACCCTCAGTCTAATGGTTAATGGGGATGACTCAGTCTCATTTCCCAAAAGGAGGGGACCCATTACATCAGATGCTCAGTTCAGCCTGTTTAGGATTCTCTGGGGCTCATCCAATTGTCAGGTCATGCTGGAACTCTTGGTCCTGCCCTCGAATATCAGTTTATACACCCCAGAAGAAATCATATCAGTTTTCCCTATTGGGTCCCCAGCAAACTTCCATTTCCACTGGCACTCTCACTTACTCTGGTGGGAAGGGAAACTGGACACGTTTTGGCAATTTGTCATTACTTATTGAGGAGTCCAGCTTCAGGTCAAAATCCTATGTATGAAATTTCAGACCCAGTCATAGGAAATTACAAGGATTTGCCCTGTAGGCCTCCTGGGGAGCAGCCGCCCTCTCCACACCAGACCTGATGCACTGCCACTGCACTGCAATTTTCTGGAGGGAGTTGCAGTCAAGTATTCAGCCCTTCTTTTCCCCACCCTCACCAGCTATGTTTGTATATATATCTACATTCCTCATCTAGCTGCCATCACTAAGAGCCCTCCTTACTGGGGACCTTGGCTGAGTCACTTTTTTCCACTCTGACCCAGTACCTTTCCACTACTCTACCTTCCCTCTCTCTCCCTCCCCTGGTCCATGGGTCCAAAAGAGGCAGGGCTTCTTGACAGTGAGTTGACCCCCCCAATGTACTGCATTCACATGAAAAGTTTCCAAAATATGTACATTAACAACCTCAATGCCCAGAGATAAGGATTGTACAAATAAATTTTGGTGCATCCATAAGCTATAATACTATGTAGATATTTAAAAAAATGATAATGGTGATAAATGAAAAATGCTTATTATAGGTGGTTCAAAGAAGCATGTACTCTATATTTGCATTCATGTTAAAAAATATGCAGAAATTATAGTTACCAATGGTTACCTTCACAACATTATCAATGGTTATTTCTGGGTGGTGAGAGAATGCATGTTTTATTTTCTTGCTTTTTTCTATTTTCTAGTCTAGGATGACCATGTATTATTTTTGAAACAAGGAAAAACATGCACACCTCTTGAATGAGCAATTTTATAACTAGGGATTATCTTAAGAGAATAACTTTAATGTGCAAAGGTTTAGCTAAGTAATGTTTATTGAAAAGTTATAATAGTGAAAATCTAGAAATAACTCATTTCTAGTGTTACAAAGTTTCTTTAATGTTAATATATTCATAATTTATAATATTAGGCAAGTAAATTAAATATTTAATGACCTGAGAAGAGGTTCATAATATATTAATAGGTTAAAATAAAAAAGCAGTTTATAGAACAGTGCATTTCCACACCTTTTGACCCGAAAATTCCACTTCTAGGGAAAAAAAGAAACAAATGTAAATATCAGGACTGTGTCATTTTAGTGAAAAATTAGAAGCTACACAAATTTTATCAATGGAGAATGCTAAAACAAACAATGGCACATTCATATAAGGTACTACTAAGTAACTGTAAAAATAATGAAATAAATTCCTATGAGCTAACATGAAAAACATCATGATATATTCTTAAGTGAAAATATACCTGTATGGAGGGATTATGAAGTACATTCTAAATTCTATATCTCTATTTTGTTTTAATAGCCTTATGATAAGCATCTATAAGTTTTATAATCAGAATAAAAAGACTTTCAAAAACATTTAATATGATATACATATGTGCAGAGTATGAAATCTAAAAGAATATTTTTCAAAATGTTGACAGTGGTTATTTCTAGGTTGCTGAGATTAGAGCTGATTTTTATTTTGTTATTTTTGATATTTAATAGTAAAGATTTTTACAATAAATATGTTATTTTATAATATAAAAATTGAAACTACTTTAAATTTTAGGACTTTCATTTAGTTCTCACTCCTAATGATCCTAAATGCCCTGCCCAGGGCTTGCCCTTAGCTCCTAGGTTCCCACTGTGGGAACTTCTCAGAGACAGAGGCAGCTTAGTTAAAAGCAAAAAAGACAAAGAAGCCCATTCACAAAGCCACATATTTTATGATTCCATTTGATTGGAAGCCCAGAATAGGGAAATTTATTTATATAGGAAATAGATTAGTGGTTGTTTAGGGCTTAGGGGTGGCAGAGAGGGGAAAGAGGGCTAGTGGGTGATAGACAGTTAAAGGGAATAGGGTTTCTTCCTTTTTTTAAAAAAAGTCTTGTATTTTATTTTTTAAAGATAATATATGCTACGCATTCTCTATAAATATAACGGTCTCACAGAATTTTATATTTCAAGAAAGCTCAACAATGATCAGAGCCATACTTTTTTATCATTCCCATTTTTCAGAAGAGGAAACAGAAATCAGAGAACATGTAGAGTGTGTTGGTCACATGGCTCACAAGTGGAGGCAAGATGTTTGTCTGCTGCCGCAGTCCATGCCCTTTCTGCACTAGCTGCTGGGGATGGGCTAGAAACCATCTTTCCTCCCTCCATAAAAAAAATTGTCATAAAACATATATATAACAAGATTTACCACTTTAACTATTTTTAAGCGTAGCTTTCTGTGCATTTGGCACATTCACATTGCCGTGCAACCATCATCACCATCCCTCTCCAGAATGTTTTCATCTTCCCCAACTGAAAATCTACACCCATTAAACACTAACTCCCCATTCTTCCCTCCTCTCCCTCCAACCCCTGGTGAACAGCATTCTACTTCTGTCCTTATGGATTTGACTACTCTAGGTTCCTTCTATAAGTGGAATCAGCAGTATTTGTCATTTTGTGACTGGCTTATTTCATTAGCATAATGTCCTCAGGTTAGTCCAGGTTATAGCATGAGTCAGACTTTCATTCCTTTTTAAGGCTGAGTAATATTCCATTGTATGTAAATACCATATTTTGTTTATCAGTTCATCTGGTGATGGATGTTTGGGTTGCCTCTACCTTTTGCCTGTTGAGTATAATGCTGCTATGAACATAGGTATACAAATACCTGTTCAAGTCCCTGCTTTCAATTCTTTTGGGCATACCCAGAACTGGAATTGCTGGATCATGTGGTAATTACAAATTTTATTCTCACCAGTTGGTGTTTCTTTTTGAGATATTGAAATTACCCTAAAATTGACTGTGGCGATGACTTCACATATCTGTGAATACACTAAAAACTACTGAATTATAAAATAAATGGATGAATTGTATGTTATTTGAATAAATAAACTTTTTTTTTTAAGCAAAAATGACATTTGCTTAAGAGCACTAAGGCTGAGCCCCTCTTGACATCCATCCTCAAGAAGGCTGGACAACGAGCAAGCTTCCCAACCTCAAGAGACTGGCAGTTTGTGTCAAATGTGCTGGATTCTAGTTTCAGGGTGTCTGGTGATCACTAAAACTCTCCCTCTGGCTGCGTGGAGCCACAGTGCATTAAACATCTGGTGACAAAAGTGGGTTGGAGAATGTCCATTTTATTAATTTAATTATTCTTAATAGTTTACTTCTGTTTCCCACAGGTGTTCCCCTCTGTATCTTGTTCCTGCCTATCTCGTGGAACTCACTGTCTAACAAGTGAGGCCGAGGAGACAGTTCCCTGCTAAGTCTCATAATGGCAACCCTTTCCAATGGCTTCCCATCATCCCAGGAAGCAGCAACAAAAGATGTCTCTTACCTTTTAAAGGCTTGCTGGGGAATTGAAAAGTTGAGCTAAGAGTCATTTAGGTGCATTACTGTAACAAGAAATAAAAAAATGACCTAACAATAATCTACTAATTACTGTGACTCAGTGCCTCTGGTTCACACAAGACCAGTACCCACACATGTAAGGACCAGAAGTCTTCCCACTCACTTTATAGGAAATTATTTACTTGTGTTTCTGAGGCAGTTTTTGCCCGCTGTGCTATTGGAATTCTGGAGGCAGCTGCCTGTCTCATTCAAAGATGCTGATGCTGCTTTTACTTCTCGGGAAGGGTTTCTTCTCATTGGCATCATCTTTACGTTTTTAAGGCATGTGCCTAGTGTTCATGTGAATAGTCATTTCATCTCTCTGGACTTCTTTCTTCATTCCTAAAATGAGAAATTGAACTGGTATACCTCCAAGGTCTTTATAGTTCTGTGACGGTATACTGAGTAAATTATAGACAAAAGTATTTTTTTGGGGGGACATTTTATTTTTCTTAGGGAGGTTTGCCTCTACAAGGACCATTTTTGTTCTCTACTGACATGTAACCATTAGACTCTACTGCCTCTCATTATGTCAGCAAATGAGAAACCACGCAATCTAGTTTCAATATACCTATCCAGTTATCTGTCATTGTTCTCCTAAAAGACCCCTCGTGTTCTATCAAAACAGACTGCTTGCCTTGATTCCTGCCTCCAAGCACATGCTCATGCTCCTTCCTCTACCTGGAGCATCTTTCCCTATCACTGTCCCTTGAGATCGTACCCTTCTTAGATGAGGTCAAGTTCCCTTTTCTCTGTGAAGATTTCTCTGCATGGTCCTTGAATGCAGAAACCATAGCATATTTCTATATCCTCAGCATCTGTCACAAAACCTTAAGTCAGAAAATGATTTCAAAATATTTGATGATAATATTCTCATTTGAATTGTTATTTGTGTAAATGTCTTATCTGCACTACAAAACCACAAATTTCTTGAGGGCAGGAACCACATATATAATTCTTTGACTCCCTCATAGCTGCCAGCAATGTACTGTCCAAAGTGAATCCCAATAACTAGAGTTTGAGAATTGGAATCATATCCCTATTGCCCCTGAGTTCTAAAGTATAGAAATGGCAATGCAACAATCAGGCAATAGTCCCAGTATCAGCTTTTTTTTTTTGTATCATTAATATAAAATCACATGGGCAACATTGTGGTTACTAGATTCCCCCCACTATCAAGTCCCCACCACATACCCCATTACACTCACTGTCCATCAGCATAGTAAAATGCTATAAAGTCACTACTTGTCATCTCTGTGCTATACTGCCTTCCCCGTGCCCATGCTATATTATGTGTGCTAATCATAATTCTCCTTATTCCCCTTTGCCCTCCCTTCCTACCCATCCTCCCCAGTCCCTTTCCCTTTGGTAACTGTTAGTCCATTCTTGGGTTCTGTGAGTCTGCTGCTGTTTTGTCCCTTCAGTTTTTGCTTTGTTCTTATGCTCCACAGATAAGTGAAATCATTTGGTACTTGTCTTTCTCCACCTGGCTTATTTCACTAAGCATAACCAGTATCAGCTTTTTACGGTAATGCTGGATTGGAGAATACAACCAGATTAGAGGCAAAATGGTATCTTATGCCTCCCCGTATTGAACTTGGCCACCAAATACAGACAGAACTTGTACAACCCCAGCCCACCTATAGGAGCAGGTGCTGTTCCAGCTAATCTACTGTACAAAGAGAAAAATGCATATCTTCTGTGGGTAGCATCATTCCAAAAGAAAGTCAAGGAAGGGCTTGGCCATGTGAATGCAATGATATTTTTCCTAAAACAATCATACAAACCATCCTACTTGCTTAAGAAACAAGTGGGAGCTGAAATCAAGAATGCTTATAGCTTTTTCCCTAACACTTCTGAGAAAGCAAAGAACTATGTTTTGGACCAAGATAAGAAAATGAGGAAAACAAGAAGTTGGTATCCCTTCACATCTGTTTACTATTTGTTGAAAAAATAATAACAAAAGAATAAACGCCATTCTGACAATAGTGCATTCTTAGAATGTGTCATTCACAAACTACTTCTGGTACCTTCTAGATACCTGTATAAACTTGGAGCCAGCTTTTGGAGTCTGAGGCCACAGGGAGCATCAGGAATGTGAGTTGGATACTGAATCTCAATGCCCAGTGTTACTAGTTGGTTAAAGAGGGTGAGGTCTGGGGAGTCCAGTTGCTTTCAAGTCAATTTCAAGGTAAAACTTCTGGAGCTTTATTTTGAATGAACATCTCTTCAAAAATGAAGGAGAAATTCAGTCATTTCAAGAAGAGGAAAACTGAGGGAGGAGGTGGCTAGAAGACCTGACCCACAGCAAATGCTAAAGGGAGTCTTTCATGCTGAAATAAAAGGACACTAGACAGTAACTAGAATCCAGGCTAAAGAGCACTGGTAAACATAACTGCATAAGTTACTATATAAGAGATATAAATGTGTACTTCATTTGCAACTCTTCTTCTATCTGATTAAAAAGACAACTCTATAAAGCGAGAAGTTAATTATAAACCTGAGCTGATGGATTTATAATGTAAAAGATAATGCAGGTAATATTTGTGTGCAAATAATAGCACAGAGGAGGGAGAGGGACATGGAGCTATTCTGGAGCAAAATTTATATAAGCTATTGAAATTGATATTACTCCAAATTAGATTATTTTAGATTCAGATGTTTAATTACAATTCAGATGTTGCCCAGAGCAACAATTTAGAAAATAGCTAAATTTTTATGACTAAAAGGGATTAAGGACAATCATTTTAAGACACTCCCAACTTAAAAGTCAAGATTCAAGTTTCTGGGATGGGGAGTCCATTTGTTCGAGTGTGGGTAATGCCCACTATCATAGTCAGAAGAGTGGGGTGCCAAGATTAGCAGACTTCTAGAATTGCATGGGAGGGACAGCAAGAGGCATTTTCCCAAAGGAGTAGATTTGTGGCAGAAAAAAATAAATGATGACCACTAAATGTGTTAACAATTTGTTAACCAGAAATCTGATTAATCAAAATGGTCTATTTAATGTGACTCTGCCCAATAATAATATATAGTACATAAAATATATATGCACATAAAAATATACTACAAACACAAGTATATTTGTGAATGGGGCAATGTAGATTTACAGTGACTAAGTATGGAATGAAGGAGTAGGATGGCATATCAGAATCTGGAATAAGTTGTGAAATACTGAAATAGAAGATTGGTTGCCCAAGGAAGTTTGAAACTGCAAACGCTATTTTCGTTTCTTAAGTGCTGTATTGACTCTCATTAAAAGGCATGTGAAATTAACTTGATGTCAGCTTGAATAAATTGTAATTGGTTTAAAAAATGCCAAACAAAGCTAAGAGATAAATGAGATTGGGGAAAGTACTTGCCATCCATTCAACACAGTATAGAGTTACTATCTATAATATACAAAAAATTCTTACATATTGAAAAGAAAAAGACCAGTAACTCAAAGTGTATATGAATAAGCAATTTACAGAACAGAAAATCCAAAGAGGAAAAAGAGAAAACATGAGCAGCTTCATTAGTTGTCAGTGAAATACAAATTAAAAGAACACCCCACCACTATTCACATATTGGAATGGCTAATATTACACAGAGCAAATTGTTACAGCCTTTTAGAAGGCAATCTATTATCATTTTAAATAGACCCATCTCCTATCTAGGACTCAATCCCTCAGAAATTAAAGTTCCAGGGCATTTGGATACACATATAAGGATGTTTATTGAAACAGGGATGGCACTGGCAATTTTTTTAAAAAAGAGCTTGAACGTCATAAATAGGGGAACTTGAATCAATTCAATACATCCAAAACATCGTGCAACCTCTAAAATAAAAGAATTAGAGCAATACTAGTTGAATTGGATTTTTATGACTTATTGTTTAATGAGAAAAGCAAGAAGCAGAGAAGTATATGTGCTGTAACTTATTTTGTAAAATAAGAATAAGATAACATGTATACATATATATGGGTGTATATATATATATATAAAGTTATGCTAACATGCTTAACTTTTTAAATAGTTGAGAGTGAGGGAGAATAGTGAGGGGGAGAGGTCAGGTAAGAAAAGACAAGACTAGAAAAGAGGGTGTCTCAAAGAAAACAGCCTACATGAAATGATTCCATGTGGGTATATATGGATGGGCATATACATAAAGAGATTCATGGAAATATGATCACTGAAACATCAACAGTGGTTATTTCAGGGTGTGGGGGTTTATTTCCTCCTTTATAGTTTTATGTATATGAATTTTTACAATAATACAGTTTATACACAACCAAAGAATGGTTATTCATTTTAAAATGTGTGTGTGGCCAATTGCCACGGGGGATGAAGATGAGTCAGAAACATACCTTGCCTTGCAGGCCCTGACAGTCAGTGGGGAGACAGGAGGACACAGCCAGCTGCAACAGAAGCACAGCATGCTGGGAAAGAGAGATTAACTGACCTCACAGATCTGACTGGGAAAATCTGGAAGAACTTCATTAAAGGAGAAGGCATTCGAGTTGGATCTCGAAAGCTTGGGAGCACTTCAACAGGTAAAAGATGGGGAGAAATCCAGGGTAAAGGAATAGAATGAACAAAATAAACAGGGCCATTAAAAAAAACCCAGGGTGTAATAATGGCAATTGGCCCAGCTTTAGTAACTGGAACACAGGTGTTGATTGAACAGAAGGTTGGAAAGGTAAGCTCCACCAATTGTGAAAGTGGTTGAAACTGTATTCCAGTTGCTGAGGGGAGTTACCGCAGGTTTGTGTGGAGGGGGGCGGGGAGTGGGGAGAATGTTTTGTTTTGGCAGAAGAGTGACATTCTTGGGTCTGTGCTGGAGGTGGGGAGATACAGGAGGCATGAAACCGAGTTAGGAAACGATTAAAATGATTCAGCCCAAGGTAATCAAAGTCTAACAAGAGCAGCAATGTGGGAATGCAGAGGAGGGGAGAGATTCCAGAAACATATCTGAGGTAAACAGCGGAGGCCTTGATGGAAGATCCTGGCAACTGAGGGGGTGGGAATTGGAGGTGGGAACCACATTCAAAGAATGATTCCAATATCTTGCAGAATACAGACGGGATGGTTAAGATAATTTGTTAAGGGCATAGAGAAATGCTCAGCTATAATAAAAGCCCCACAGAGACCACAAGGTCCAATCTTCATTCTAGAACCACAGAACCCAAGATCTGATTCTGACTCTGAAGTCAGGTGTCCTCAGGAAAAGATGACCCCACCAGCCTTCTTAACTAGAGCAGTAGGGAAGGGGCAGGATCAAATCCCTCCCCTCTGTTTCTGCATGTTCCCAGGGAATGAGGGGTCTGGACGGAGTCCGGGGTAAAATCTCACATACAATTTTTGCCCTTGGGAATCCCAGCTTTTTGCTCACTGGCTTGAGAGAACCCTTGGCTATCCTTCTTTCTTCCTTTTATTTTTCCTTCAGTAGAATCTTTTCCGTGAGAAGACTTCTTTAGGGTAACAATCGTGTGTAAGACATCCCAGAATGCCACTACCGTCCAGTTGGAGAGGGAGAAGCCCCACGTGGCTTTCCTCTCCTATCCCTTCGTCAGCAGAAGGTTTTCTCAAAGCAGTCGTAAAAAGGTGGGATTTTCCAACCAGCATAAAAAAGTGTGAGATTTTGAACTCAAGTAAATGAAAATGTGAAAAGTCTAAATAGATTCCCATGACCCTTTCCAGGTCTCCCCTCACCCTATGACTTCAGGGTGTCTTAAATACAAAGGTTCAAGCATATTCTAATGGGTGGGCATCTTGTGGCTTTTTAGTGTTCCTGCAAAAAGTAACATTCTTATCTTTTTGATTATGAAATAAGGACAAATTTAATGAATGTGTAGACCCCAGAGAGGATACTAGGAACGCCACTCCAGAAATTAAAAAAGAACACTCGCGGGGAGCCCTTCCAGTCTCGTTACCGGCTTCTGCGGCCGGGAAGCGGCGGCGAAGGAAAGGCGCGGGGGAGGGAGGGTCTCGGAGGCCGGCGGCCGGGGGCGGGGCTGCCCGGGAACTCGGCGGCGGGGCGAGGGGGACGCGCGGGGGCTCGGCGGGGGTGCGGGTGGCGGAGCCGCGCGGGAACCGCGGGGCGGCACCAGGGGAGGGGCGCGAGGCGCGGCCCCGCCGGGACCCGGACCCGAGGCGGCCTCCCGGGCACGTGCACCCGGTTCAGACCGCGGAGGCGGGGGCCGCCGTCCTGCCGCCTCCGCGCCAGGCTCCGGGCTCCCGGCGAGGCGATAGGCGCGGCTACCGGCCTGGCCCTGGCCCCGCCCCTCCCCGTGCTTTCCAGTCCCGCGAACCCGCGAGAGACCCGGGGACCCTGGGCGTCCCGCCGCCCGCCGCGAGCTTGGCGCTTCTCGGCGGTCGGGGACCTGGTGAGGTGAGCAGCGCGCCCTCGAGGAGACCCCGTTCGGGATGGTGTAGGACCCCTCTGTGGACACTATCTAGCCACAAAACACCAAACATTTAAATTCTACAGAAAGGGGAAAGGGGGGAAGGGCTGTCTCTCCTTTCCAGTATCTGGGCGGTTACTTTGGAAACGATGAAGAAACTATCTTAGAAACTGGAGGCGAGCCCAGGGTCACGCATCAGGAATGCCAGTGGCAATTTCATGAGAGCGGGGCGGGGGGGAGACAGTACCTGTATTAGGTGGGGAGAGAGGCTATGGCCGTTCCGTTTTGTTGAATGAGCAACAGACTACTGAAATGGAGAGATCCTGGACAGATTTCCACGGCATGTGGACTTCCCAGAGCCTCGTCGCCGAGCTTGTCCCCAAATCTGCCTTGCAGTGGCACATTCGCCCCAGCGATCAGGAGGGTAGGACGGGCTCCCTCACTGGGATTGTGAAGTTCTGAATAGAGAAAGTTTATTGCTCTGCTGTCTGTCTGCCCGGGAACTGCAGCATCCTCGTACCCTGGCCAGCACCCATTTCCAACTTAGCTCTATCAGAACTTACAGAGGCCACTTATTAGAACTCGGTGTTTAAATGGTGTGTGTCTAGGTGTCCATGCGCTGCTGCGGAATACAAACTTTGTTTTCCTCTAACATCGAGTGTTGTTATTACCAGTTCAAAGTAGAAATCTGTGGGGAGAGAAGTCATGGCATGCTCTTATTCCCTTTGTTGGTTTTCTAGGTATACATGCATGAACAATAGGCAAATTATGTCCTAGCCTATAATGACATGCCTTTCCTGGTGCAGCCCTTTAAACCAGAATATAGAGGATAACATTAAGTTATTGCACCCCTAGATAAAAGTGAAAGCTTTTCAAGCCGGGCCGAAAGCTGGAAAAATTGTTACGTGGCATTAGGCAGCAAGGCCTGCAAAGGAAAACTAATTTTTCTTCAACAATGGCGAAATTCACCACAGACAGCCTCCCTGCAGGCTGGGAAGCAGCCAGGCTTGTAGAACAGTAGCTTCTTCCTTTGCTGTGGTTGGAGCAAATGGGTGTGGAGATAAATGGCTTAGGAGGTGATTGCATATGGTGTGAGACAGTTGGAGTCTGGAGAATAAAAAGCTTCGGCAGTCTTGGCTTGAGTTAGGGATCTCTCGGGAGCGGGATGATGGCTCTGTGGTCCCTGTTTAGCCAACTGAATGCCACTTCAGGGCCACCGCCGTCTCTGGAGTGCCTCCTGTATTTCCCCTTCTCTTTTACCACTAGCTTTTAGCTTCTCCCTCTTCCCCAATCAAGTCTAGAGTTTAGTCTGGTCAGGGGCAGAATTGTGGTAGCCTGGGGATAGAGAACTTCAAGTCTAGTGAAAGCAGAATTGTGGCCTAGTAGAGAACCAGAGGGTGGGTGGGATGAGGCTCCCCAACTTCCAGTCTAGAGGGCTTTTAAAAGAACGGGATAGTAATGATGGGGAGGACAATAGGGGCTTAACAATTTGTTTCCTGTTGATGGCATTAATATTTCCTTTTCTGTGGTTTGAAAATAAGGGCATTTCCAGAGTGGATTGGGGGAGTATAAGGACTTCTCCAAAAAGCGACCCCCACCCTGAATTTGCATTTTATTCCACTCCCTTGTAGGTTTTCAGAGAGTAACTTGGGGTGGTGAGTGGGTGGAGGGGAGAAAGGCACACTGAGGCTGGGACCTGTTTCAGAGACAATGGAGCGAGGACTGGCAGGCAGAAAAGGATTTGAAAGTCGAAAAGAATGTTCCACATTTAGTTAGTTAAAAATCATCCTTTATTTCATAGAAAATTGTTGAAAGCTATAACATTCATATTTAGTTGCGGATTAATTTTGCCTGATGAAGGATGCAAATCCCTACCTCTTTTCTTTCCCTCCAGTGTTAGGAAAACTTTGACATACAGAAAAGTTACCTACCTCTCTTTTTATAAACTTATAACTATCTTGAGATATAACCTTGTTAATAAAAATCTGAGTTTGAAATCCAGATATGTGTGATATGACCCTGGACGGAGTTTTGATCAGAAGGTTGTTAAAAGAAAGATGTGTGAAGGATATTAAGATAGAGAAGTATATATGGTTCTTATTCTTCTGGATCTTCTCTAAGACCCAGGCAAGTATCTTAATTGCCTCCTTTTGCCCCATTCTGGAAGCATCAGTCGTATTATATCACATTGCTGGTTAGCACTGTCGAGTGGCTTCCCTTCACACTTTGAATAAAATTCACCTCCAGGGCTTACCAAAGCCCCATGCGATCTGGCCTGGTTGACCTCATATTCTTTCACTCTCCCTTCCTTTGTTCTTCCCTCTGCCTAAACACTCTTCTCTTAGATACTTGCACTGCTTCTTTCCTTTATTCATTTAGGTCTGTTTTCAAATGTGACCTCCTCCACCAGGCTTTCCCTGACCACCTGTCCCAAAACAACCTTTTGTCACTCCCTGTCCTCTGACCCTGCTTTATTTCTTCATTGCACTTATTACCTGGCATTATATAGTATATCTGTTTCTTTGTTAATTGTCCTTATATCTCCCCATTCCAGTAGCTACATAAGGACCAGACATTTTTTGTTGTAGTCATGGCTATGTTCCTGTTTGGCACGTTGTAAGGAATTTAATAAATAATTGTTGAGTAAATTAGATTATTAAATGACACAAAAAAGACATTGACTCCTATAAAGGTTGCAGAACCCTTGATAAAATACTAGAAGTCCTTTGAGGCAATTCAGGTCAATCAATATTTCATAGGTAAATGGTGATCCTGGAGATCAGTGACCTCTAAGCTGAATCCTGTGTTAGAAGCTGGGCCGATTTTGATAAGTTCACATTGCAAACAAGATATTAAAAATTTCAGTCCCATAAATTTCCCTCATGTCCCTTTCTGGTCACCCCCACCCCCGAAGCAACATTTCTGCTTTCAGAGATTAGTCGTGCATTCCTGAACATCATATAAATGCATTCACACTTACGTACTTTTGTGTCTGGCTTGTTTTTAACCAATATCATGCCTGTGAGATTCATCCATGTCGTTGAGTATATCTGTTGTTCATTTATTTTTATTCCAAGATAGTATACCATTGTATGAATATCTACCATGTGTTTATCCATTCTGTTATTGATGGACACTTAAGTTGTTTCTAGTTTGGGACTATTTGGAATAAAGTGGCCATGAGCATTATTATAGGGTCTGTCTTATTTTGAGTCCTATGTGCCACCAGTGGTGAGACAGGTGTGACACAGTTGTGGGGGTTGTGACTGATGTGGCAGCCTCCTGCAGCCCAGAGATAATCTTCCCTAGACAGTTCCACCGGGTGCTGACCTACCTCCCATTCCAGATGGAGAGTGCTTGAAAAAATGAATGTCCATGTGAATTGGGAAGCCCTCATTTTCAGTGTCTTTAGGTCTTTAACAGAGACTCTGGAATGTCTGCTGCCCTCGCTATTGTATGCCCTTCCTCTCAACTCCCTACCGGATACAAGCTGACTCTAATCAGCCACTGAACATTATGCTATCAGGGAGTTTAAATATTCATGAACGAGAGTATTGTTCAGAGCCTGATAAAATATTTATGTGTTTCCATGGGGCATTGGTTTCCATCTAGACTTCTCAAGGCTTTTTTCTGAGACGCTTGTCATAATCATGAGATACTCAGAGATAGATGGTAAGGCAAGAGAACAGCCTCTGTTACTGAACCCCACTTGCAGAGCACCCTGCTTTCTAGGGATGGGGAAGAATGAGCACACAGAAAAATGGTCATTAGGAGTGTCTGAATCAGGAGAAAGACTGCAAGTGCTGATGGAAATGGATTGAAAAAAGGAGTGCCCATTTATATAGCACCCAAAGGTGTAAATCCAGAGGGGATTGTGGGAAAGAACTTGTTAAAGTGAGGAGGGGTTAATTAAGGTGGGATGCATTCATTCCAAATAGAAGAATGAAGGAATCAGCCTTGTGAAAGATACAGTTCCTTCAGCACTGATGTAGACAAGGCCTATACAACACAACTATGCTGAGTGCTAGAATTCAGTTATCACACCTGCTGTGAAGCTGTGGGGGAAGGGAACTGGCCAGGGTTTCCAAGTGGAGGGTCGAGAACTAGCTATTCCCGAGGAAACTTTATTTTCTTTCGAGGAAGAAGTGTCTTTTGAGTCAAGTTCTGAAGAGGTGTAGCTCATTGAGGGGCAACTGTGGTGTGGAAAAACATTTCCTGAAAGACGGAATAACTTGAGCAGATATTTGAGTCAGGGCCAAAGTGCCAGTGTGGTTTGAATACAGTGGAGAGATGAGAGGGGAGGGTTAGGTCAGGGCAGGTTTGCAGTAAGAGATAAAGTAGGAGAGATAAAGGCCAGATTGTCAAGGACACAAGAGTGTGGACTTTAGTCTATTTGTTGTAGGGAACCATGTAACTTTTGACCAGAGATTGGGTCAGATTTTGAGCAATTCTTGGGAGGTACCTCCAGCTGAAGCAAATCGTTGAGGTCTATATATGCCCAAAGCACTTCCAGAATATTCTTCCATATCCAGTCAAGAGACATTGTACAGTCTACTCTAAGAGCGGTAAACAAGAAGGGGTCAGATTCATTCAGCATACTCCTGGCACTGACCAGAAACAGATGTCACCAACTACCTTCTTGCCCCCCATTCTCCTGTATACACGGAATGCTCCAAGTCAAAGTGGATTCCTAGGTTGTGTGCTTCCATCAGATCCCCATCATGGCCACTTTGCCTCAGTGAGGGGAGTGGAGAGGGTCTAGGTACTTCTTTATGACCTGAACCCAAATCTGGGTTAGTATATCTCAGACAAGGATTGCCAGGCAACTGAGGACTAAGCAGTAAGGTTGGCAGATCCTCCTTGCAGAACTCAGGCCTGTTTTGACCAGGCCACTGGGCAGTGACTAGAGAGGCAGATGGTAGAGAGTTGAGGTCATGCAGACTGATAAGCTTAGACAGGACCGCCTGGCCACCTTCTGCATGTGTTCTCCCTTCAAATTGCAGGTTTCTATTCAAAAGTACCCCAGGATGTTTGTTTTTTAACTCACAGAGAAAATAGGGAGGGGTGTTAAGCCTGTCAGTCATCTACACTTCATGATATTTATGATAAGGGAGAGAAAGTTGTGGAAGTGATGGCTCTGGGGAAGTCAGTCTTTAGTGCTAGAGTGAGGTGCTTTGCGTATTTATAGATTAGCCAGAAAGCTCTGGAGTTCTGGTGGGGAAAGCGATTTTTTGGTATAGTGGCAGGAAAGGGCGTGGGAGGACCTCTTGGGGAAACTTCATGGTTCTGCCCAGGGCTTTCCTGTTGGAATTGCTCCCTAGCTGCTCTGGGTCGTGTTCCAGAGTAACAGTGAGAACACCAAGGAAAGAATGTGTTGTGCCATTCCATTGCTGTTTGCCTGTGCTGGAGTGTCAGACTGTCAGGTGGTACTGCCAGCTCTCCATTCTGATTTTCCAAAGGTAACTGGGGAGACCTAGAGAGAGAAGGCAGAAGAAAACCTCTTAACTAGGAAAAACATAGGGGCCTGAAGGTGTGGCAGGGTCCTGAATGTGTGGCAAAGGCCTGAAGTGTTTGTCTGACAAGACTGCAGACCAACAAGGTCCATCTTGGCTCTAATCCAAAAATTCCTGATTTTCTGCCTAAAGTGGAGTTTCCTCAAGGGCCACATTAGCTGTAGTATTTCCTCTGAGCAGGTGAACAGAACGCATCTTACTTGAGTGTCTTTTCCAAATGGACATTTGGATGATTCTGTGATTATTCCCAGGCTGGTGAGGGCTGCCTGCTTTTGGATGCTGTTAGGATAAACCCAGAGGATCCAGTAAAGAAGGAGCAGGAAAGATGACAGCAGGAGGAGGGAAAGGGAAAAGTGATCTGGTGGGATCCCAGGTATCCACTTATCTGCCAGTGAAAAACTAGGATGAAGGAAGATCAAATAACCACCCAAGGGAATCTTCGCATGTAAATATTGCCAATTTCCAAGGCAGCTATGAGGAGAAAAGGACCGAGATGTGAAGGCTGCTGACACAGTCATTCTGAGGACTCTTAAATACAGGCTGGGCACACCAGAACACATAGGCACACCACAGCCATGCAGATAACAGCTGTCCAAATCCCCTTTCACACTTGCACATGCTCTCTCATACTCATTTGTAATATTAGGTGTACATATGACACACTGATCTATCCTTGCAAAGCTATACACAAATGCAGACCTACTTTAAAAAGTCAACATGAAGACAAGACGAAACTATTCCAGAATATCACCAGCAGTGGGATAAGTGATTACTTTCCTTTTCTTAAACTTATCTATATTTTACATGATTGGTATAGTAAGCATTTAAATAAAAAATAAATAAATAATCTATTAAAGAAGTTAAGTAGGGTGATTGAAGAAGAAGCATGAGTGAAGGAATTGTACAATAAGAAATAAAGATGTTAGAAGGTGAATGAATGATCCAAGAAGTCAATTCTTCATAAGCTGCTAGCTTCTGAATGTTGTTTTATTATTGAATATCACACGTCTATTGCTCTGCCTCACCCCAGGAGATCTGGGACTTTCTGTCAGCATGAAACCAAATTGCAAATGCTGAGCCAAGTGTCATATCTCCAAGGCCTTAATGCCATCCTGGGGGTGACAATTGGAAGGCCCACAACTGGCTTCCAGAGGTTCTCAAAGAACCTTCCACAAAAGTGCTAACACAGAAAACACTTCAAACCTGGGCAGCAGCATCTTGCCCGCAGAGTTTAATACTTTTTTCCTGCAGAGGCTGGGCCAGCTTGTGTATCTAGCCTTGTGTATGGAGCCAACAAAGGCTGTCAATAGCTGTAGTAGGATTTTTCCAGACAAAAGCCTGTTGTTCTATTCTCATCCATGCCTTTGTTGCCTGCTTACTGGCTCAGGCAGCCCCTTGGGAAACTCTGTGTCTGAGGCTTTGGAGGTAAATGTAGTTTTCATTTTACAACCAGCAGCTTTTTCCAGAAGCACTGTCAAGTCTGTGCTTTAATTGGCTTCTGTTGAGGGACACAAGGTGAGGCCTCTCTCCCAGAGCAGAAGTTGTTGTTTACTCACCAGGATCAACTTAGAATAAATGCTAGAGAACTGCACACCCTGCTGAACTGGGGCGTCTGGCTTTACTTGTAATTATAAAGTCTACACCATTCCTTTTTATATTTTAAATTGTGAAAGTAAAACGTATTCATTGTGAAAAGTCCCATAAGACAGCAACATATAAAGAAAATGCTATTAATCTCTACTTCCTGTCCTTTCCATCTTCCTGACAAAACTACTATTAAAAGTTGAGTGTGAATTCCTTAGCTCCTTCTTTATGGTCAAGCAAACATATGTAGTTATTTTCTATTTCATATGTTAGTGGGATCAAGTAATAGCAATTAATCTGTTTGTTTCATTAATAATATGTACGTTTTTCTATATATCTATGCTTAATTGGTCCAATTCTTTTTAAAAGCTACTTAATACTCCTTTGTAGAAGTTCCAAAATCTTCCCCATTTTTCTGTATTGATAAATATCCCAGTGTTTCTTCCAGTTTTTTTTTTTTTACACAACAAATTATGCCACCATAAACATTCTACACTTACCCTTACTTTGGGTTTATTTCCATAGGGAGATTCCCCAAATTGGCATTTCTGGGTCAAAGGGAATACACAGAATTTAAGTTCTCACTGCGGGTCTCCCCTAGAGCAGTTGCTTCCCTCCCTCCTTTTGTCTTTCTGGCCCCTCTCCCACCACCTTTCCCCAGGGAAGCCTGTGTGTTTAGACAGGAGAACCCTGCAGTGAGGACTTGTCCTTGCCAAGTGTGGATTATAGTAGCACAGTGGAGAACGGGGTCTGCTGTATCTTGGTTGCATTGTGTGTCTATTGCTTCTGGTTGGCCAGACTGTTTACAATTCCCCTTGCTCAATTATTCCATGCTGTGGAATTATACATGGTCTTCATCTATGGCAGGAGCAGTGTAATCAGTTGCAGGACCGGGGCGTGCTTTCAGAGAGAATAGGTTGTTACGGTGCTTTCTCACAATGCTGTATCTGCTGTTTTTTGTTATGCCCTTTCTGTAATAGTTGGATTGAGAAAAGTTCTTCAATTCCATTCCAGTCTTCTCCCTCTATTTTGAGGGATTTGGGTTTGGGGAGTTTTATGAGTACCTAGTCAAATCAACCATAACTGATTATTTAACATGAGGATAATTAGTTAAGAAGGTAGGGGTCTTGGAGCTTAAGGATCAGTGCCAAGCAACAGATGCGAACATTTTTAAACAAATGATTTTAGCAAACCTTGTATTAGGAATGAGCTTTCCAGGACTACTTGGCTTTCATTTTCAGTGTGCTCTTGTTTGGATGTAAAAGTTCAGCCTAGTCCAGCAGATGAGAGAGGAGAGGGATTCCCCACCACACCAGGGCTGGAGAAAATATCAGAGAAGCATCAAGGGAAGCTGGTGAGTACAGACAAGTGAAATGTAAAAAATGAACTGACAAAATAGCAAAAAGTAAATGAGATTTTACAATCATCAGCTGAAGGCTGCTGTGTGATCAGCAAGCCTGGGAGCTCATGGACACTTTATAGATATCTGTGATCTCTAATCCATATTAGAAACCCAACTGTGAATCTGTGTTCAGAATGCAAACATTAGCAATGCAGAGGGAAAGGAATTATGGAGTCCTGTGACAGACATTTTGCTATTGATTTCTATAACATTTGCTGCAATTTTTACTCAGTAGCTATGAAAAAGATTTCTATGTCCTAGATTGAAAACTAAAGGAAGAAAAAGAAACCAGGATAGAAGTTATTGCAATTAATTTTTAAGGAAAAATTTTAACTTTGGTTTGAACATGTATAAACCTGCAGAATAAGCATTAGTCTTTGTGCTAATACATACTTTTATATAAACTTTTAATTTTCAAATATGCACTGGTCAGTAATGATTGTAAAACCAGTCCCTGTAGTACGTTTTTCTTTTGTAACTTAGGGATTCTAAAGGTATCTTAACTGGTCTCATAGTACTAAAGATAGTTATGTCTTATACTGTTTGCATTGTCATTTGTGTCTGTAGATTAAAGATTAATTTTAAACAGTTTGGTCTTGTCAGTAAAAAAAAAAATTAAAGTTAAATATACTACCAGACATTGAGCATCTGCTTCTGGCTATAACGAACTACCTGATATAGACCATTGCTCCCATAGGGGACATGTAGTAAAGCCAGATTTTAAAAATCTATGTAAAGTCAAAAGGACCTACTAAGGAAGCCAGGTCTTGGGAGCTACAACCTCAGAAAGAAGTAAAGTTCATTGAGTGACCCCACATTTTGGGGTGCTTTTTCCCTTTAGATACTTGCCATTGTTTAAGTAGAGCTTCTAAGAACCAAAGCAAAAAGCAGATGCTAAGAGTTAGAGAAGCTGAGCAGAACATTCAGCAGTCTGATAGGGCTAGGGAGAAAAAAAAGAAAAAGAAGGAATTCACGGATACTAAATGAGCCAAGACATGAGAGGCCATGATTGTGAAAAGATAAGAGGCACAGTAAAATTAGCCAAATAATCTAAGAAGTTTTCCTTCCAAGCCATTCACCGGTTTATAAGCAGCACAGACCAAGAGGTGAAGAAGCCAAACAGAAAGCAGGTGCTGAAAAAAAAACAACTAATCAGAGCTACTTACAGTCTTATGAGCTGGGGAGATAAAAATTGGAGTATAGAGTCCACCAAGGTTTAAGGGGCCTGAAAACAACTGTGATGTTTAATTTATATGTCAATTTGAGTGAACTACAAGATGCCCAGGTATCTCATTAAACATTACTTTTGGGTGTCTGTCAGGGTTTCTGGAGGAAATTAGCATTTGAATTAGTGAACTGAGTGAAGCAGTTGGCCCTCCCCAATGTGGGTGGACATCATCCAATCCTTTGAGGACCTGAATAGTATAAAAATGCAGAGGAAGGTTGGAATTTATCTGCCTGACTGTTTGAACTGGGACACTGATTCTCTCCCGTCCTTGGGGCCCTTGGTTCTCAGGCCTTCAGACTCGGGCTGTCATCTACACCATTAGCTCTCTGGCTCTCAGCCTTTGAACTACACCATCAGCTTTCCTGAGTCTCTAGCTTACAGGTGGCAGATCATGGGGCTTCTCAGCCTCCATAGTTGAATGAGCCAAAATTTTACAATAAATCACTTTTATTTATTTGTAAGATATTGGTTCTGTTTCTCTGTGGGACCCTGACTAATACAAATACCCAAAGCTTTCAGTTGGGACTCCTAAAAGACTGTGCCTCAGGAGTTCACTCAGAAATTGACTCTGTCTTATAACAATTGAAATTCAGTTCCCAATCAGATCAGTCGCTGATTGGATTAAAGTAATCTCTTTTTATTCTAATACCCTAGCGAAGCTAAAGAACATATTTACTGGAGAAGAGAAAATGATCCAGAGCCTCTATATTCTTAATACATGGTTTCTGATATTCAGTTAAACAAAACAAAGGCAAGCATATCAAGCTATAGTTTCTAGAAGATGGTGCAGAAAAAGAGAATGCAGTCTCCCTGAGTTGAGAAGACAGTTTTGAGTCTAGGGAGACCAAGGCAGCTGAAATTTGCAGGACAGTGTATTAGAAAGGAAAGAGCTGCATAGAGAGAACTCCAGAGAGCCACATAAAGTGCACCTTTATTATAACGCTGAGTACTGATCAGCACATGCCTATAAGGAAACTACCTAGGAATTAAAAAAGAACCACTCAAAAGGATAGAGGGAACAGTATTTTGCTTGTCACAGAAGGCTGGGAATAGTGCTCATTTCCACTAGTTGCACTGGAAAAACTAATAGCTCATGGAGTATTGGGTAGTATGCTTTGAAAGATCATGCCTTAATAGTGGGGAATAATTAGCTCTAGATTGAGACAAAAAGACCAAACTGTTCTGAATTAATTTAACTGCATCTCAGAACAAAGCTTAATAATATTTAGAGGAATAAGAAACTAATATATATGTAATTCGAATGCCCCAAGGGAGGGCACAGGAAAATATTTGAAGAGATAATGAGTGAAACATGTTTCAGTTTAATGAAAACTGTAAACTCACAGATCCAAGATGCTCAACAAACTCCAAGCCAAAAACAAACAATCAAAAACCATAACCAAGACTCAAGGTGGCGGTGTGAGAGGTGAGACAGAGAATTCCTCCCAAAACCACATATAGTGTGAAAATATAGTTAATACAGATAGCCCTAAAACAGCATCAGGAAAGAAGGCTCCACCAGACTGGATACAGACTTCACGAACAGAGCAGACTTCATGAAACAGGGTAACATATGATAGCCTTGATCCAGTGGGACCCAAGCCCTTCCCCTACCTCAGCTCACTGGTGGGAGGAAGAGAAATGGAGCAGGGAAGGGGTGGAAGCCTAAGACTGCTGAACAGCCAGCCCTGGAGGTCTGCTTTGGAGCCCAAAACTACATTGTGTGGTGCTCTGGAGGTTGGTGGGGTTGGGGAGCTGGGAAAGGCAGAGTGCTTGAGACACTGAGATTCTGGCTGTTTGTGGAGGACAGGGATCCACATCAGGCCACTCTGTGACAGAGGAAAGGTGGGCAGTCTGAGAGGCTTCCTAGCAGTGAGAGGGCTGCTGAAGGGGTAGGGTTTGCACAGAGTTAGCTGAGTGGGAGAAAGGATAGGTGGACAAGGTTGTCTGGGTGCACTCTGATCACCAGGTTGGGAACTTTGAGGAGCTTCAGGTGCTCCACCTGCTGGCTGCCTACTTAGCTCTGAGGCCCCCCACTGTGACACACAGCCTGCTCATAAACCGGCAGTCACTACACTGGTGTCAGGACAGCCAGAGGGAGGCCCTGCCTACAACAGCTAGAGACATCAAGCACAGACGCTTATGCCTGTGCACTCGGCCCACTGGCTCTGATACTGGAGACAGGCACTGCAGCCGGGAATTAGGAAACAGCACTTTCCTCCTCCCAGGCACCAGCTCCACTCCCCTACAACCCCCAACCTCACTCTAGGGGCTGAGCAGCTCCAGAGACTAGAGCTTCTGGGCACTAGAGGGCACCACATAGACTTATGAAATGTCAAAGGAAACTGGTTCAGACCAAAATCTCACAAACGCCAGGAAAAGGACCAAATGAAACTGAACTTACCAATCTTCCTGGAAGAGAGTTTAAAATAAAAATCATAAACATGCTCATGGAGGTACAGAAAAATATTCAAGAACTCAGGAACGAATTTAAGATGGAGATTCAATCATTAAGAAATTCCATATCTGAAATGAAACGTACAATGGAGGTATTTAAAAGCAGATTCAATGTAGTAGAAGAGACAGTAAATGCAATAGAAATTAGAGAAGAGGAATACAAAGAAGCTGAGGCACAGAGAGAAAAAAGGACCTCTAAGAATGAAAGAATATTGAGAGAACTGTGTGACCAATCCAAACAGAATAATATGCGCATTATAGAGATACCAGAAGAAGGAGAGAGAGAAAAAGGGATAGAAAGTGTTATTGAGTAGGTAATTGCTAAAAACTTCCCCAATTTGGGGAAGGAAATAGTCTCTTAAGCCGTGGAGGTGCACAGATCTCCCAAAACAAGGAACCCAAAGAAGACAATATCAAGAAATATAATAATTAAAATGGCAAAGATCAAGGATAAAGACAGACTGTTAAAAGCAGCCACAGAGAGAAAAAAGATCAAATACAAAGGAAATCCATCAGGCTATCATCAGACTTCTCAACAGAAACCTTACAGACCAGAAGGGAGTGGCATGGGTATATTTAATGCAACGAAGCAGAAGGGACTCAAACCAAGAATACTCTACCCAGCAATGTTATCATTTAAATTTGAAGGAGGGATTAAAATTTTTTCAGATAAGCAAAAGCTGAGAGAATTTACCTCCCATAAACCACCTCTACAGTGCATTTGGAGGGACTTCTGTAGATGGAAGTATTCCTAATGCTAAATAGATGTCACCAGGGGAAATAAGACCACAGCAAAGTAGAACAATTAATTACTAAGCAGATGCAAAATCAAATCAATTACCCTCAAAGACAATCAAGGGATAGACAAAGTGTACAGAATATGATACTTAACATATAAAGAATGGAGGAGGAAGAAAAAGGAGGAAAAAAAAGAACCTTTAGGTTGTGTTTGTAATAGCATACAAAGTGAGTTAAATTAGACTGATAGTAAGGGAATTACCCTTGAACCTTTGGTAACCACGAATATAAAGCCTGCAATGGCAGTAAGTACATACCTATCGATAATCACCCTAAATGTAAATGGACTGAACGCACCAATCAAAAGACATAGAGTCACTGAATGGAAAAAAAACAAGACCTGTCTGTATGCTGCCTACAAGAGACTCACTTCAAACGTAAAGACATACACAGACTGAAAGTAAAGGGATGGAAAAAGATATTTCATGCAACTAATAGAAAAAAGCAGGATTTGCAGTACTTGTATCAGACAAATTACACTTCAAAAGAAAGTCACAAGAGACAAAGAAGGACATTACATAATGATAAAGGGGTCAGTCCAACAAGAGGATATAACTATTATAAATACCTATGCACTCAATACAGGATCACCTACATACATGAAACAAATACTAACAGAATTAAAGGAGGAAATAGAATGCAATGCTTTCATTTCAGAAGACTTCAACACACCACTCACTCCAAAGGACAGATCAACCAGACAAAAAATAAGTAAAGAGACAGAGGCCCTGAACAATGTATTAGAACAGATGGACCTAAGGGACATCTACAGAACACTTCCTCCAAAAGCAACAGGATACACATTCTTCTCAAGTGCACATGGAACATTTTCAAGAATAGATCATATACTAGGCCACAAAAAGAGCCTCAGTAAATTCAAACGATTGAAATTGTATCAACCAGCTTCTCAGATCACAAAGGTATGAAACTAGAAATAAATTACACAAAGAAAATGAAAAATCCCGCAAACACATGGAGGCTTAATAACATGCTCCTAAATAATCAATGGATCAATCACCAAATAAAAACAGAGATCAAGCAATATACAGAGACAAATGACAACAATAATTCAACAATGCAAAATATGTGGGATGCAGCAAAGGCTGTGCTAAGAGGGAAATATATTGCAATACAGGTTTACCTCAGGGAAGAAGAATAATCCCATATGAACAGTCTAAACTCACAATTAATGAAACTAGAAAAGGAAGAACAAATGAGGCCCAAAGTCAGTAGAAGGAGGGGCAAATGAAGATTAGAGCAGAAATAAATAAAATCAAGAAGAATAAAACAACAGAAAGAATCAATGAAAGCAGGATCTGGTTCTTCAAGAAAATGAACAAAATAGATAAACCCCTAGCCAGACTTATCAAGAAAAAAAGAGAATCTATACACATAAACAGAATCAGAAATGAGTAAGAAAAATCACTATGAACTCCACAGAAATACAAAGAATTATGAGAGAATACTATGAAAAATTATATGGTAATGAAGTGGATAACCTAGAAGAAATAGACAACTTTCTAGAAAAATACAACATTCCATGGCTGACCCAGGAAGAAACAGAAAATCTGAATATACCAATTACCAGCCACGAAATTGAACTGGTAATCAAAAAACTACCCAAGAGAAAAACCCCTGGGCCAGATGGTTTCACTGCTGAAATTATCATTTAGTGAAGACCTAATACGCATCCTCCTTAAAGTTTTCCAAGAAGTAGAAGAGGAGGGAATACTCCCAAACTCATTCGATGAGGCCAACATCACTCTAATACCAAAACCAGGCAAAGACATCACAAAAAAAGAAAATGACAGACCAATATCCCTGATGAACATAGATGCAAAAATACTCAATAAAATATTAGCAAACCAAATTCAATAGTACATCAAAAAGATCATCCATCATGATCAGGTGGGATTCATCCCAGGGATGCAGGGATGGTACAACACTCTAAATCCATCAACATCATCCACCACATCAACAAAAAGAAGGACAAAAACCACATGATCATCTCCACAAATGCTGAAAAAGCATTCGACAAAATTCAATATCCATTCATGATAAAAACTCTCAACAAAATGGATGAGGGCAAGTACCTCAACATAATAAAGGCCATATATGACAAACCCACAGCCAACATTATACTTAACAGCAAGAAGCTGAAAGCTTTTCCTTTAAGATCAGGAACAAGACAAGGATGTCGACTCTTCCCACTTTTGTTCAACATAGTTCTGGAGGTCTTAGCTACAGCAATCAGACAACACAAAGAAATAAAAGGCATCCAGATTGACAGGGAAGAAGTCAAACTGTCCCTGTTTGCAGATGACATGATATTGTACATAAAAAAAACTAAGAATCCACTCCAAAACTACTAGATCTAATATCTAAATTCAGCAAAGTTGCAGGATACAAAATTAACACACAGAAATCTGACATTCCTATACGCTAATGATGAACTAGCAGAAAGAGAAATCAGGGAAACAATTCCATTCACAGTTGATCAAAAAGAATAAAATACCTAGGAATAAACCTAACCAAGGAAGTGAAAGACCTATACTCTGAAAACTACATGACACTCATGAGAGAAATTAAAGAAGATACCAATAAATGGAAACACATCCCATGCTCATGGATAGGAAGAATTAATATTGTCAAAACAGCCATCCTGCCTAAAGCAATCTACAGATTCAATGCAATTCCTATCAAAATACCAACAGCATTCTTCAGTGAACAGAGCAAATAGATAAAAAATTCATATGGAACCAAAAAAGACCCCAAATAGCCAAAGCAATCCTCAGAAGGAAGAATAAAGTGGGGGTGGGGGTGGGGAGGGGGAATTAGGCTGCCTGACTCCAAGCTCTACTACAAAGCCAGAGTAACCAAGACAATTTGGTACTGGCACAAGAACAGACCCACAGACCAATAGAACAGACTAGAAAACCCAGATATAAACCCAAGCACATATGGTCAATTAATATATGATAAAGGAGCCATGGATATACAATGGGGAAATGACAGCCTCTTCAACAGATGGTGTTGGCAAAACTGGACAGCTACATGTAAGAGAATGAAACTGGATTATTGTCCAACCCCAAACACAAAAGTAAACTCAAAATGGATCAAAGACCTGAATGTAAGTCATGGAACCATAAAAGTCTTAGGGAAATACATAGGCAAAAATCTCTTGGACATAAACATGAGCAACTTCTTCATGAACATATCTCCCCAGGGAAGGAAACAAAAGAAAAAATGAACAAGTGGGACTACATCAAACTAAAAAGCTTCAGTACAGCAAAGGACACCATCAGTAGAACAAAAAAAATCCTACAGTATGGGAGAATATATTCATAAATGATATATCCGATAAGGGGTTGACATGCAAAATATATAAAGAGCTCATGCACCTCCACAAACAAAAAGCAAATAAGCCAATTAGAAAATGGGAAGAGAAGCTGACCAGACACTTCTCCAAAGAAGAAATTCAGATGGCCAACAGGCACATGTAAAGATGCTCCACATCTCTAATCATTAGAGAAATGCAAATTAAAACCACAATGAGATATCACCTCACACCAGTTAGGTTGGCCACCATCCAAAAGACAAACAACAACAAATGTTGGCATGGATGTGGAGAAAAGGGAACCCTCCTACACTGCTGGTGGGAATGTAAAATAGTTCAACCATTGTGAAAAGCAGTATGGAGGTTCCTCAAAAAACAAAAAATAGAAATACCATTTGACCCAGGAATTCCATTCCTAGGAATTTACCCTAAGAATCAAGAACCCAGTTTAAAAAAGACATATGCACCCCTATGTTTGTCACAGCACTATTTACAATAGCCAAGAAATGGAAACAACCTAAGTGTCCATCAGTAGATGAATGATTAAAGAAGATTTGGTACATATACACAATGGGATATTATTCAGCCATAAGAAGAAAACAAATTCTACCATTTGAAACAACACGGATGGAGCTAGAGGGTATTATGCTCAGTGAAATAAGCCAGGCAGAGAAAGGCAAGTATCAAATGATTTCACTCATCTGTGGAGTATAAGAACAAAGACAGAACTGAAGGAACAAAACAGCAGCAGAATCACAGAACCCAAGAATGGACTAACAGTTACCAAAGGGAAAGGGATTGGGGAAGACGGGTGGGAAGGGAGGGATAAAGGGCACAAAGGGACATTATGATTAGTACACATAATGTAGGTGTGGGGGACACAGGGAAGGCAGTATAGCACCGAGAAGACAAGTAGTGATTCTATAGCAGCTTACTACGCTGACGGACAGTGACTGTAATGCGGTATGTGGTGGGGACATGATAATAGGGGAGTCTAGTAACCATGTTGTTTATGTAATTGTACATATAATTATAGTAAAAAAAAAAACAAAACATAACCAAAACAAACCCTTAGTATATTGATGTGATTGCTCAAAGTCAGTGATAAACAGAAAATCTTCAAAGCAGTCAGAGGGAAAACCACATTATGTCCAGAGGAAAAAAGAAAAGGATGGCAAAGATAAGGTCATTTCTCATCAGAATAATGCAAGCAAAAAGAAGTGAAACAGCATCTTTAAAGTACTAGGGAGAAAAATCCCCAAAACTTTCAAACTCAAATTCTATGTCCAGGGAAAATATCTTTCAAAACAAAGGTAAAATACTTTCTTAGGTATAAAAAGCTGAAAAATTCATCACTGGCAGATGTTCACTACAAGAAATGATAAAAGGGAGTCCTTTTAGCAGAAGGAAAATGATACCAGTATGATAAAAATGATGCGTATCAGACATGGCAACTACATTGGAAAATAAATAAGATTTTTCTTATTTAAACCTCACATAAGTATAATGGACACTTTAAAGAAAAATAAACACAATGTACAGTGGGGTGTTTAATATATATAAAAGAAATGTATAACAGTGACAGCACAAAGGCTGGGAGTGCAGACATGGAAGTATATTGTAAAGTTCTTATACTGCATGTGAAATCGGATGATATTACATGAGGACAGATGGTGATAGGTTAAAGATGTATTTATAAATATGAAAATAATCACAAGGAAAATAAAGAAGTATAGCTAATAAGCCAACAATAAGATAATATATAAAACACTGAATTCTCACCTAAGAAAAGGCAGAAAAGGAGGAAAAGGAACAATGAAGAGATGAGATAAATAAAAAATAAAAGCAATATGGTACACTCAAGCCTAAATATACCAGTAACTACCTTAGATGTAAATTATCTCTACCCTTCAACTAGAAGACAAAAATTGCCAGATAGAATAAAAAAGTAAAGCCAACTTTATACTACGTACAAAAAACTCACTTTAAATATTATGACACAAATAGTTTAGAGAAAAGGGTGGAAATGATTTACCATGCTAACACTAATCAAAATATAGCTGAGTAGCAATGTTAAGTAAAGTAGATTGCAGAGAAAAGATTAACATGGATAAAGAAAATTCATAATGATAAAGGAGTCAATTCACCAGAAAGATACACAATACCATGCACCTAATAACAGTGTTTCTAAATACTTGAAGTAGAAATGATATGACCTCAAGGAGAAATAGACAAATCCATAACTGTAGTCCAAAATTTCATTAGCTTTCTCTCAGTAATGGATGTAACAAGAAGACATAAAATAACTAAAGATACTGAAGAAGGGACCAACAAAATTAGTTGACCTCATTGATCTTTTTAGAGCTCTATATTCATCAACTGCAAAATATGCACTCCTTTCAGGTGCACATGGAACATTTATTAAGATATACCATATTTTGGGCCATAGAACAATTCTCAATACATGTAAAATGATTCGAGTCATACAAAGTATGTTCTTGATCACAATGGGATTAATTAAGAAGTCAATAACAGAAATCTTCAAAGATTAGAAACTAAACAATGTACTTCAAAATACCTCGAGTCAAAGAAATCAAAAGGGAAATGGCAAATATTTTGAACTGAATGAAAATGAAGTCATGTATCAAAAGCAGTACTTAGGCAGAAATTTATAGTGCTAAAGGTTTATAAGAAGAAAAGTCTCTAAAAAAACAGTTTTAAAAAAAGACCAATGGTTCTCTGAAAGGAGAAACAAAATTGATAAACCTTTATCCAGTCTCATCAGGAAACAAAGGAGAGAGAACTCAAAATCAGAAATGAGGGAGAATTTAAAACTGACACCACTGCAGAAATACAAAAGATAAGAGACTAGTACAAAAAATTATACCAACAAATTGGACAACCTAGAAGAAATGGATAAATTCCTATAAGTATACAATCTTCCAGACTGAATCAGGAAGAAACAAAAGATCTGAAGAGACCAGACTATGAAATGTAGTCAAATTAAATCAATAACCAAAAAAAAAAAAAAAATCCCAACAAGCAAAGTCCAGGACAAGACAGGTTTCCAAGTGAATACTATCAAACATTTAAAGAAGTGTTAATACCTATCCTCAAACTATTCCAAAAAAACAAAGTTATATTTCCAATTTCATTCTACAAGGCCAGCATTACTTTGAGGTCAAAATGAGACAAGAGAAGAAAATTATCGGCAAATATCCCTGATTAACATATATGCAAACTTTCTCAACAAAATATTAACAAATGAACAACTGAACTCAGCAATATATTAAAAGAATCATTCACAATAATCAATTGGGATTTATTCCACGGATGCAAGGATGGTTCTATGTCCACACATTAATGTGATACACCACAACAAAAAGGATAAAAGTCATATTTCAACAGATACAGAAAAAGCATTTGACATTTATTCATGACAAAAACTCTCAAAGTGGTTATAGAGGGAATATATCTCAGCATAGTAAAGACCACATATGGCAAACCCACAGCTAACATCATACTCAAAAGTGAAAAGCTGAATGCTTTTCCTCTAATATCAGGAACAAGACAAGGATGCCCACTCCTACCACTTCCATTCAACATTGTACCAGAAGCCCTAGCCCTGGTAAGACAAGAAAAAGAAATAAAAAGCATCCAAATTGATGGAGAAGTAAAACTGTCCTATTTTCAGATGACATGACAGTATATATAGAAAACTGTAAAGAGTCCACCAAAAAAACTACTACATATAATAAATGAATTCAGTAAAGTTGCAGCATACAAAATGAAAATAGAGAACTCTATTGTGTTTCTAGACACTGGTAATGAACCAGAAGAAATAATTAAGAAAACAATCACATTTACATTTGCATCAAAAACAATAAAATACCTGGGAATAAATTTAACAAATGAGGTGAAAGACCTGTACTCAGAAAACTACGAAACATTGATGAAAGAAATTGAAGGTGATACAAATGAAGAGAAAGACATACCATGCTCATGGATTGGAAGAATTGATGTTAAAATGTCCATAGTATACAAAGCAATCTACAGATTCAATCCCTATCAAAACAACAATAGCATTTTTCACAAAACTAAAACAAATAACCCTAAAGTTTATATGGAATCCAAAAGGCCCTAAAGAGCCAGAGTAATCTGAAGAAAGAAAAAAGCTGTAGGTAGTGCAGAATTCAGACTGTTCTAAGCAAAACAGTATGGTGCTGACACAAAAACAGACATACAGATCAATGGAACATATTTCTAAGCTCTCTAGCTCAGAAATAAACCCACACTTATATGGCTAGCTAATCCGTAATAAAGGGGGCAAGAATATACAAAGAGAAAAAGTCAACTCTCTTCAATAAATGTGTTAGGAAAACTGGACAGTTACATGCAAAAAAGTTAAACCAGATCATTTTCTTAAACCATACACAAAAATAAACTCAAAACGGATCAAGGGCCTAAATATAAGACCTGAGACCATAAAACTCCTAAATGAAAACATAGCCACTAAACTCTTGATTGTCAGCATTAGCAATACTTTTTTGCAATTGTCTCCTCAGGCAATGAAAACAAAATAAAAAATAATTTGGTCTACATCAAACTGAAAACTTTTTGCACAGTTAAGGAAACCATCAACAAAATGAAAAGGAAGCCTATTGAATGGGAGAAGATATTTGCAAATGATAATATCCAAAATATATAAGGAACTCATTCAAATCAACACCAAAAAAACCAGTAATCACTTAAAAATGGGACCTATATAGACATTTTTCCAAAGGAGACATACAGATCACTAACAGACACATGAAAAGATGCCCAACATCACTAATCATCAGGGAATTGCAAATCAAAACCACAATGAACTATCACCCTACACTTGTCAGAATGGCTAAAATAAAAAAGGCAAGAAGTAACAAATGGTGGCAAGGATATGGAGAATAGGGAACTCTCATGCACTATTAGTAGGAATGTCAATTGATGCAGCTACTATGGAAAACATTATGGGATTTCCTCAAAAAATTAAAAATAGAAATACCATATGACCCAGCAATTCCATTTCTGAGTATTTACCTGAAGAAAATGAAAACACTAATTCAGAAAGATACATTCATCCCTATGTTCACTGCAGCAGTTACAGTACCCAGGAAGCCACCTAAGGTCCATACACAGACGAATGGATAAAGGAGATAGGCATATATATTTATGTATATATACATATACATACATACATGTGTATATACACTTTACATACACATATGTATAAACACACATAATGGAATATTACTCAGTCATAAAAAGGAATGAAATATTGCTATTTGTGACAGCATGGACAGACCTAAGTGAGGTATTATGCTAAGTGAGATAAGACAAAGACAAATATTGTATGACTTCACTTATATGTGGAATCTAAAAAACAAAACAAATGAAACAAAACAGAAAAAGACTCATAAATACAGAGAACAAATTGGTGGTTGCTAGAGCAAGTGGGTGTGGGCAATTGGACAATATAGGTGAAGAGAATTAAGAGTCACAAACTTAGTTATAAATAAATAAGTCATGGGAATATAAAGTACAGCATAGGGAATATAATCAGTAATGTAATAATTTTGTATGGTAACTGCATTATTGTGGTAAGCATTTCATAATGTATATAAATGTTAAATCACTGTTTACATAAGAAACTAATAATATTGTATGTCAACTTTCAATTAAAGAAAAATTTAAAAAAGGAGTCTCAAATGAATATTCTCAGCTTCCATTCTAAGAAACTAGAATAAAGAAAGAACAAATGAGACCCAAAGTAAGCAGAAGAAAGGAAGTAATAAGTATCAGAACAGAAATCAATAAAATAGGTTGCAAATTAAAAAAAACAGTGGAGAAAATTAGTAAAGCATTGAGAATATCAATAAAATCAATAAACCTCTAGCTGGACTGATCAGGATAAAAAGAAAGGAGACATCCTATACTAATACCATGAATTAAAGAGGTGACATCACTAGAAATTGTATAGATATTATAAATGTTATTGAAATAATTTCTTCAATTTAGGTGAAATGAATAAATTCCTTGACAGACACAAACTACCAAAGTTCATTCAATAAACACTGAAGATGACAAAATTCAACATCCATTCATGATAAAAACTCTCAACAAAATGGGTATAGAGAGCAAGGACCTCAACATAATAAAGGCCATATATGACAAACCCACAGCCAACATCATACATAACAATGAGAAGCTGAAAGCCTTTCCTTTAAGATTGGGAGCAAGACAGGGATGCCCACAATCTCCACTTTTATTCAACATAGTTCTGGAGGTCCTAACCACAGCAATCAGACAACACAGAGAAATAAAAGGCATCCAGATTAGTAAAGAAGTTAAACTGTCACTGTTTGCAGATGACATGCTATTGTACATAAAAAACCCTAAAGAATCCACTCCAGAACTACTAGATCTAATATCTGAATTCAGCAAAGTTTCAGGATATAAAGTTAATACACAGAAATCTGTAGCATTCCTATACACTAACGATGAACTAGCAGAAAGAGAAATCAGGAAAACAATTCCATTGACAGTTGCATCAAAAAGAATAAAATACCTAGGAATAAACCTAACCAAGGAAGTGAAAGACCTATACTCTGTAAACTACATGACACTCATGAGAGAAATTAAAGAAGATACCAATAAATGGAAACACATCCCATGCTCATGGATAGGAAGAATTAATATTGTCAAAATGGCCATCCAGCCTAAAGCAATCTACACGATAAAGGAGCCATGAATATACAATGGAGAAATGACAGCCTCAACAACTGGTGCTGGCAAAACTGACAGCTACATGAAAGAGAATGAAACTGGATTATTGTCTTAACCTCATACACAAAAGTAAACTCAAAATGTATCAAAGACATGAATGTAACTTATGAAACCATAAAACTTTTAGAAGACAACATAGGCAAAAATCTCCTGAATATAAACATGAGCAACTTTTTCCTGAATGCATCTCCTTGAGCAAGGGAAACAAAAGCAAAAATGAACACATGGAACTACATCAAACTAAAATGCTTCTGTACAGCAAAGGATACCATCAACAGAACAAAAGGGAGAATATATTTGTAAACGACATATCCGACAAGGGGTTAACATCCAATATATATAAAGAACTCACGCGCCTCAACACCCAAAAAGCAAACAACCCTATTAAAAAATGGGTGGGTGATATGAAGAGACAGTTCTCCAAAGAAGAAATTCAGATGGCCAATGGGCACATGAAAAGATGCTCCACATCACTGATTATCAGGGAAATGCAAATAAGAACCTCAATGAGATATCAACTCACACCAGTTAGGATGGCCAGTATCAAAAAGACTAAGAACAACAAATGCTGGCGAGGATGCAGAGAAAGGGGAACCCTCCTACACTGCTGCTGGGAATGTAAGCTAGTTCAACTATTCTGGAAAGCAATATGGAGATTCCTCAAAAAACTAAAAATAGAGATACTATTTGACCCAGGAATTCCACTCCTAGGAATTTACCCAAAGAATACAACTTCTCAGATTCAAAAAGGCATTTGCACCCCTATGTTTATTGCAGCACTATTTTCAATAGCCAAGATATGGAAGCAACCTAAGTATCCATCAGTAGATGAATGTATAAAGAAGAGGTGGTACATAAACACAATGAAATACTACTCAGCCATAAGAAAGAAACAATTCCTATCATTTGCAACAACGTGGATGGCGCTGGAGGATATTATGCTCAGTGAAATAAGCCAGCCAAAGAAAGACAAGTGCCAAATGATTTCCCTCATTTGTGGAGTATAGCAATGAAGCAAAACTGAAGGAACAAAACAGCAGCAGAGTCACAGACTCCAAGAAGGGACTAGCTGTTACAAAAGGGAGGGGTGGGGGTGGGCAGGTGTAGAGGGAAGTAGAAGGGAATTGAGGGATGTTGTGATTGGCACACATGGTGTGGGGGGCATCATGGGGAAGACAGTGTAGCACAGAGAAGGCAAATAGTGACTCTGTGGCATCTTAATACACTGATGGGCATTGACTGCAATAGGGTGTGTTGGGGGTACTCTATAATGTGGGTGAATGTAGTAACCACATTGTTTTTCATGTGAAACCTTCATAAGAGTGTATATCAATAATACCTTAATAAAAAAAGAGAAGAAATACTGAAGAATGTGAAAGCCCAGACCTATTAATAAAAAGTCTCAGCAAACTAGCAATAGAAGAGAACTTCTTTAAACTGAAAAGGGAATCTGTGAAAAATCTGCATCTAACATTGCATTTAATGATAAGAGACTAAATATTTTCTTCCTAAAATCAAGAACAAGACAAGGCTGTCCACTCTCACTAATTCTATTCAACATTGTACTGGAGGTTCTAGCCAGTGCAATAAGATTAAAAAAAGGAAGACATCCAGTTTGGAAAGAAAGAAATAAAAGTGTCTTTATTAGCAAGTGACTTGATCATCTATATAAAAGATTGACTGAAATCTACAAAAGAGCCACTAGAACTAATGAATGAGTTTAATATGGTTATAAAATACAAAACCAATATGTAAACATCAATTGTGCATACATATAGTAGTATTAAGTAATCAAGTTGAAAGTAAAATAATTCATAAAGCATAAAAAATATGTTTCCAAGTCAAATTTTCCAAATTTGTTGGTGACTGAAATGGCATCACTATGAGGTGCTGTGGAAATAGTAAAGGATGTAATGGTGGCCCAAGAGGAGGCAGCATGAGAAGAAGCAGTGGCCCAAGAAGGAGCACCACGAAAGTGCAGGCTGCCAGGTTCCATGGGGCAGGTGAAGAATGTAGTGGAGCAATCAGCCCCAGAAATGGAGGAGTGGAGGTTTGACAAACAGGTGGGAGTAGAGGCCCTGCCAGTGCCGGAGGCATCAGCCCCTCCTTGGTTGAAACCCCAACCAGTTGAAAGTTGCTGGAAAGCCCAAAAGAAAATAAAGACTTGGCAACTGTGGGTTCCTCCAGGAGAGGTGCAGCCCCATCCTCAGGTCATGGAGCACTCCATGCTCTGCTTCTATCCTCAGGTTCAATCAGTGAAAGCACAAAAGGAAATACAGTCTGCTACTCAAAGAATTTAAAGGGCCCCGTGAAGGTCACGAGGATCCAAATGTGGGTTGATTTGATAAAGGCAGGAGCAGACAGAGAGAAATTGGATGGAGAGTCAAATGAACTCTAACTGGAGCTGTGGCAACAATTGAGACCGGAGCAGTGGTTCTGGCCTGTGAGGATGAAGCAGAAGCCAGAGACAAAGCAACAATATCGGCCTGTGTGTCTGCAAGACTTTCTGCTGGAGAGGCTGGAGAGGGTGGGTATTGTAAGGCCCACCCATGGTTCTTCTGGTTAACTCATTTGAGTAGAACTGGTTTGAATACAGTCAGGGTGACCACTTGGTGGCAATGGATCTCCTTAGGCTTGAGGGTTATTATAATTTGTCATAATTTTTGTTATTTGCATACTGTCATAGCCTCTGTTGTTATTATGTTGTTATGGAATTTGTTTACAATGTTCCAGCTTCCTTGCACAGGGACCATTGCAGAGGACTGAGGGCACATAGCTTGAGAGGTGAGAATTCTGGAGGGGTGGAGTGTGGATAAAGTGAAGGTTCCTATGGCCAGGATTCTCACCTGGCCTTGGTTGGCTTGCCTGCTACACACATGCAGGCAATTCGTTGTTATTAACTCTATATAAAGAGCTCTGCCCAGTGCTCTGGGCAACACGGTGGCATGGCTGCAAGGCTTCAGGAGAGCAGACTGGAGTGTTGGCAGCACCAAGGACAGAGACTGAGATGGCTGCCAGGGTAGAGAGGCCCAGAGGCAGAGACTGGCTTGCTGCATGCAGACTTGCTCTGAGTGGATGGAGTTCTAGCGATTGACCTGCCACTGTGGGAATAAAGTTGGGTATAAACCCTTTCAGCCCAAGAATATTCCATTGTCATTCCTTGGTCTTGTTGAATCCACAGTGAACTTGCTTGGGACTGAAACCCATTAGAAAGATGGCATTTTAAATATGTGCCACATATTGTATGTAATATATACCTCAAGAGAGCTGCTTTTAAAAAAAAGAAAACAGAGGAAAATGAGAGAGTAAATAATATAAGAAAAGGAACTAGAACAGGTTAGATAAATAAATAGTGACATAATCGATTTTTAACTCATTTCTGTCAGCGATGATCCTAAGAACAAATATACTCTTCCAATTAAAAGACAGATTATTGTATTTGTAGGTAAAATGAAAGTTCCTATGACCAGAATCCTCACCTGACCCTGAACTATTTAATCATGTAATTGGCCTACTACTAAGCAACTGCTTCCACACCCTTGGCAATCAGCCATTATTGATGGTGTTACTATATAAAGAGCTCTGCCCAGTGTTCTGCCCAGAGGCAAAGGCAGAACTGGTTGCGAACACCTCAGTGGCAGACGGGATTCCAGCACTTGACCTGCCGACCTGCCACTGTTGGAATAAAGCTTGGTGTAAACCCTTTTACCCCTAACATTCCGTTGTTATTCCATCTCACTGAATCCAGAGTGAACTTGCCTGGGGGCAGTCCCTTTCAGGTGAGACACACTAAAGAATAAACATATTAAAAAGTGATTAGTTTTAAAAAGTGATTGTTAAAATGTTTTAATTGATACAGAGTTTGGCATAACCATTAGTATCTTAATACCCCATGCTTTATCTGTGGGTAGCCACAAAGAAATGTTTAACTTATCATAACAATATAAAAAGTAACAATTAAAATTTCTTTTTATCCCTGGCTTCAGGTGAGTTGTGGTTTGAAATGATCCTTTTCACTTGGGATGACCGGTGTTTGTAGGGTGGTTGAGGGGGGCACGGTTGATGGATAGCTTGTGATCCCGCTCTGGATAAAATATTATATACTCGTGTGTTTTTTCAGAAGAGGGTCCATAGCTTTCATCAGTACCTCATGTCCAAAAAGTATTTAAGAATCATGGTTTGAAGAATGAAAAAGTTGAGTGCTGTTCTAATTTCTGAGTAATGCTTCTCAGAAATTAATTTCTAATGAAAGAGTCAAATGCCTTGATCTATATATGTGTACTTGAGGTTCATCACAGCAGCTTGGAGTGACAAAAGTTATTCCAAGAGTTTGTGTGGTTTAAACTCTGATGAAAGCTCTATGTTTCCTTTAGCTGGACTGGGGTTTTCATGGTATGATTCCCAGATCATTAAGTACAGCATCACCTGGGAACTTAATACAAATGCAAATTCTCAGGCCCTGCTGAATCAGAAACCCTGGAGGTGAGGGCCAGCAATCAGCTTTTTTTTAAGGAGCATTCCAGGTGATTATGATGTGCCCTGAAGTGTGATAATCACTGGGTTAAACTCTACTTAGGAAAGCCTATTCTGTACCCTCTGCTTCCAGGCCAAGTTTAGGACCATTAGTTAAGGACGTGGGTATAGAATAAACAGTCTAGTGTTGATAACTTACATTTTTCATCTCTTTATCCTCACAGAGCCCAAATTGCTTTCACAAAGGTGTCTTGGGTTGCACAGCAATGCTGAACAACAGTTTGAAGAAAGCCAGTGTCCAACCGAAACTGGAATTCAGGGACACAGCATGTTAAGTTTGCTCAAAAATCCTGAGCGAACCAGGAGGCTTTTCAGGGATGAGCCCCAGTAATTCCAAGGGCTTTGGATTTCTGCTTCTTTTGAGGAGTAGAACATTCAGTCTCCTGAACAGACTGAACCTGAGGAATTAAATTTTATTTACCTTTTTCGAGCTGTGGAAACCTCACAAGCATCCTCTAGAGGAGTGTTGAATATCACCGTAGCTCTGTTTGCAAGATGAATGAATTCACTTAGCCTGTGCTCTGAGTATCCAATAGGGCAGAGGTCTCAGTTGTAGAACATAAAATAAGCTGTTTAAAACCAGCCACTGAAACCTTCAAATGATCATTCTCTCTGGTCCTTCTGTTGCCTGAAGCTTGATTTGTCCTGACACCTTACTGTTTCACTGATGAGTAATGGCATAGAGCGCTCCACAGCAGTTCTCATTAAAGGAGGGCAGTCAAGTGGAATTCATTTTTGGCTCTCAATAATTTTCAAATGAGAATTTTATTGCATATTAATGAGCGCTAATTGACATTTGTGACTGGTTTTTATGGAAATCATGCATGTATAATTTGCATAATAGTACCTAAGTGCTTTTATGTAACAGTGCAACTCTGGGAAGTTGGTGAGGGTTTTGTATATTGGTACTATTGTTTTTTAAATTCCTTACTACAGTTCCTGGCAATAGTATGGAATATTAATAGGTCTCTGGGATCTGTCTATAAGGCAGTAGTGACTCACAGCCCAGTTCTTGTGGTTGTGCCAGCTTACACCTTAGAGTACAGAGTCAGCAAAACCCTGCAGGGCAGAGCTCTTAGAGCAGGAGATGCTCCCACTGTAGTCAAGGGGATGTCCAGCCCTCCTTCATGAATCAAACCTGCTTCTCCTGAGTTATAGGAATATCTGTATGGTCCTGAGGATTGTTCATAGAAGTCTTGGACTCCCATACTGTATAATGCTTTCTAATCTCTCTGGGTTCAACAAATATGTATTGATTACCTACTATGTACCATGCACTATGCTGGGTGCTAGAGCAAGACCATGTTGGCTTGTTCCCTGCTGCATCTCTAGCTTTTAGCACAGTGACTAGTACATAATAGTTGATCAATCAATGCTTATTGGATTAATGAACATGGTCTCTAACCATTGTGGATCTATAATTCATTATTCTTACAAAATCTGATTTTAAATACAGTACACAGATAATTGCTCTTTGTGTTAGAAGATACATTAATGGTTCAGAACTTGGGATTCTGCTAGGAAATTTAGAGAAATAAGATGCATAACCTCAGTTATGTGCCCCATGTCTTCTGTACAGATGACCCTTCAATATCATGGAAATTAAAGAAGCTGGTATTTATTGACAATCTAGTACGCATTAGTTACATTTGCACTTGCACACATCCTGTTCATCATATGATTTAATCACCAGCAAAACCTATGAGGTGTAGATAGTATTATCCTCATTTCATTGAGGAGGCAGCTGAGAATTGGAGAAAGTAAGTGACTAACCTAAGGTGCCACAGAAAGAAAATGTTGGAGCTAAAATGTACATTCAGCTTTGGCTGTGTCCATTTCAGTGCCGCTTGTTGTACCCAGGGGTCCTCAAATTGGTGAAGTGAAGCTGAACTCCAAGCACTGGAATGGGGTGCTGATTGGCCCCAGGGCCCTGGGATGTGCCCTGTACTCAGCTGAGCTACTGTTGACAGTAAACTTACTTACAGCACTGTTTCCCAGGTCCTGTGGGGAACCCAATTCAATAGTCAGTCTGATTCACCATGATTCTACCAAGCAGCGAGAAAAGTTTAAACACTGTATAGCAAAGGGAGAAATCAGGTTTTAGTGGAAGAAAGTTATAAGGATTATGAAAGTAAAACGGGTATAGCCTTCTATAATGTTGAGCAAACATGTTCTCCAGATTGTGGAAAGATCACTAACTGTGGGCTGGCAAGCTCAGGAGGGGAGAGGCTTTGGAACACAGAGATTAGGAAAGAATGGTGGTATAGTTCAAGGATTCATACAAAGCGCAAGGATCCTGAAGCCTTCTTTTCTCTGAGATCTACTAAACTAAGTGGGTGAATCAAGTCCCCTCTCCTTCCTCCAACCCCACCTACCTCCCACCCCTGCCAAGGGACACTCAGTGTTTCTGTTCTGCTTTTAAAATAGAGGGATGTTTTTGGAGCAGCCTCTCCCTCCCCCTGCTTTTCCCTCTGATGAGTCAAGATGCCCTGTGTGAGGAAAGACCCTGCCGCAGGGTCCGTGGGATGATTATTCAGAAACTATACAAGTATGTTGAAAATTTAATTGGAGGTATGTCAAAGGCTTTGAAGGGAACTTTCATCATCTCTCCCTCTTCTGTAAGGCAAATGTGAGGTTATGAGAAGCAGATTAATTCAGTCCACTTTATATTGTTGGGGAGAAAATGTGTAAGTTCCAAAATTTGTAGTCTCCCAAAAGAATATTTGTTCCTGTTCCACTGTGTTCCTTTTCTCTCTTGGACCTCCTCCACAGACCGCTTACCTACAACCCTGGAGCTGTTACCCCATGACGCTGCCTGCTTCCACAGGTCCAGGCCTCTGTCCCAAATGTGTGAAAGGCCAACCATACTTCCTTTAAAGGTCCTTTAAAGTAATATTTAAAAAGCAGTGAACTCTGCTCCTGTTACTTACTGTGTGATCCTGAGCCTCTCAGCCTCTGTGGGGCTGTTTCCTCACCCATAAAATGAACAGATTGGATTTTATGATATCTGAGGTTGCTTTCAGCCCCACCATTCTGCAACTTCACCTATTTTCCCTGACCGAACTATCTGCTCCTATATACGCAATACTTTCCCACCCTTATTTCATGCTCATGCCCCCTTAGGGAGTATTTACAACTGTGAGCCATCATCTTGTGTTGAGGATCTATATGACAGGTGGTCTTTTAGGGGGGCCTGAATCCCCTCTGCCTGCTATTCCCACAAAGAATAGTGTATGCTCAGGGAACAGAAGTGAGATTTACAGTAAGTGACCCATATTCAGGATGCTTGCAAATCTACCAGAACACAACACAATGCATTGAAAGGCAATGAAAAATGCATTTTACATTCCCTGCTGTTTATAATTATCTGTGTATCTGCTGCCTACACTAACATAGTTAATGGAGAGCTGATACCTCAGACAACATTGGTGCCAGAAGAACCTTAGTAAACATCTAGTACAATGCTGTTTGTGGTGGTGGTTTGACTAGACATATTTTTGATTCATTTGTATGTGGTTCTTTCTTAATCTCGCTTAGTGAGCAACCTGAGGCTGAGGTACTTCAAATAATACCTGTTTGCTCACAATGGGTAGAAACATCCCCATTACTCCAATTGTCCCATCTTCTGCATTTAATATAAAACATATAATGGGATGAAAAATAAAGAGGTGAGGAAATCAGGACAAAAGGAAAATAGTCATAGGATAATGAAGGGATCCAGAGATACTTAACACTGCACAGTTGCTGTAAGTGAGCCACACATTGGATTCTGAACTTCCCAGTGGCCACAAAAGAGAGAAACATACTATTCGTGACATAAAAATGTTCTAGAAAAAGGTTAACATTTTGTGGTATTTGAGAGGAAGACAAATTTATACCAGGAGTACTCAAGGAGGAGCCACTAAGTCAGTACTGTAGACCACATCCTCAACAATATGCTGTTAATGCTTACAAGGCTAAATCTATTCATTCATTCAAAAAGCATTTATTGCATGCTTACTATGTGCTGTATGTGTTTCAGTGCATTGTATTTGTTATTATTTTTGATGCTCAGATTATCCTGTCGTTGGCCAGTGGGAGCCAGCTGACTCCTGTATCCTTTGGACATGATTCTGTATTTCTCTGAAAACTTTTTTATTTTCTAGTATGGCAAGAAATCCCATCCCATGTTCATCTTGTATATTTCCAGCTCCCTAACTTAAATTGGCCATTTTGCTAAAGAAGCCTGATTCTTTTTAGTGTGAAATGGTTTGGGAGACCTTGGCTCTTGGAGTGTTTATTGTAACTGAGTCATAATTACTTCCAAGCTCAGTTAACAGAGTAGGAAATAATGAATGTTTTGAGAAAAAAAATTAATTGAGTCCATACTGGTATTTCCCTTTTAAATTAAAGTTTGAAAGATTTTTACTTATTTTATTTTATATGTGTATTTCTTTTGTCTTACTTTAGTATCTCAGCTCCCAGTGATATGAATATAATTACTCATTTGCTTTATCTAGCAGTTATATGCATATATAAATATGTGTGTGTTTCCATATATATAAAATAGGAACAATATCCAGGTATTGCCGTTTAAGATTTCTTTGTGGCTATTTTTTCTCCTTAAGATGTATAATCAAATTACTGCCACTTAAAATAATTTCTTTCTATGTGGTTATACCATCAACTTGACATAGTTAAATTTAATTTGTTTTTAATTTTTAGAGATTGATTTTCCTCTTTGTGATTGGATTTTGTTTTTAAAATAAGTAAAATATTTACACGGTTTCAGAGTCAAAACTATAAACACTGAGAGGTCTATTTTGCCTCCCTGTCCTCTCCCCCTTGTTCTTTTCCTCCTCTGATAAGTAATGCTTTTATTCTTCCACTGTTTCTTTTTGAAAATAAACCAATGACCTATATGAATTTCCTCTCCTTTCCTACACAAAAGTCAGCATACTATATACATAAGTTACATTTTGCTTTTTTTTTAAACAATATGCCCTGTAAATCATACCAGTATATAGATATTTTTTCATTCTTTTTTAAACATTGAGATATTCCTAACTTTTAAAAACCAAACATTGTTTATGCTAAAACAGTAGGGTGATTTTTCTTGAAGGGATGGTACTGGTGAGTGGGAAGGGTGATCTGAAGTGAATATGCCAAGGGGTTAATGCTTAATTCTGGGTTATTTTCTTCTTTGTACTTTTTTGAGTTTCAAAACTACCTTTGAATTAGAAAACAATTTTAAGTAACAGCTGTACACCAAGGTAACAAAGCTAAACTCTCAGGAATCACTGAAATGTGAACATCTAATAGAATTAGGTCAAAGAGGGAAAGTTGAGATGAACGCATGCATGGACAGGTTCTCTAGATAGTAGAGCTGCGCCCAAACAGAGAGCTCTAAATATTCCATGAAGGTCACCTGAAATATAAGAAATTGCTGAAGAAAAGGGAAGAAGTAAATTCTCCCTAAATTTAGTTTGACTTAACTGGCCATTTTCAGGTGACTGTGACTGGAGGCATTTTTTTATCATCAATACCACTCATCCCCTGCAATATCAACAGATACATTAATGTTGAAAACTGTCACAATTTTCACTACAGAATTAGCCCTTCATTTTTTAGTTTTATGTGACCAAACTTGGCAATCTTATTTATTTACATTCTGTTATTTCACAGTGTGCCTTTATTTAATTATCCAACAAATATTTTTTCACTTTGTTCCTTTTTTTCTTTTTACTGAAGTGGATATACAATATTATATTGGTTTCAGGTGTACCACATGGTGATTCGACAGTTATCTATGAAATTCTCACCCCAATAAGTGTTGTTACTATTTTCAATATGAAATGATGTTGCAGTATTAGTCACTATATTCCCTTTGTTGTGCTTTCATCCTGGTGGCTAATTTATACCGTAATTGGGATTTTGTCCCTCTTTAACACCTTCACCCTCCCTTACCCCTTCTCTATGGCAACAATCAATCTCTTCTTTGTGTCTAAGAGTCTCTTTCTGTTTTGTTCATTTGTCTTGTTTTTCTTAAGATTCCACATATAAGTGAAATCACATGGTATTTGTCTTCCTCTGCCTGGTTTATTTCACTTAGCCTAATATCTTTTAGGTTCATCCATGTTGTTGCAAATGGCAAGATTTCATTCTGTTTTATGGCTGAGCAGTACTCCACTCTACATATATACCACGTCTTCTTTATCCATTCATCTTTGGATAGATGCTTAAGTTGCTTCCATATTTTGGCTATTGTAAATAATCTGGCAATAAACATAGGAGTTCATATATCTTTTCAAGTCAGAGATTTTGTTTTTTCTTTGGGTTAACTCCCAAAAGTGGAATTGCTGGATCATATGACAACCTCTTTTAAAACTGCTTCACTCCCCCTGTGGCATTCCCAAATGTTCTTGCCCTGATCTACTTTTTCTTCCATGGTCCTTAACACCTTCAAAATACTGTTTAATTTAGTTATGTATTATACCCACTGATTATTGTGTGACTCCCCCCATCATAATACAAATTCTGTAAAGGCAAGGATCTTTTGTTTTGTTCATCTGTGTGTTCCAGATGCCTAGAACAGCGCCTGTCACATTATTGTTGCTTAAAAATTTTTAGTTAAGTGAATGAATATTAGCAGCAACAGAGATTTTGGGGAAAAGGAAATGTGTAACTATGAAGTTCTGCATTAATGTATATACATCATCCCCTAACATGTTCATCTCATCACTTCATGGCTCTGGAAGCTTTTATGATTCAGCTTTATTGTTGGTAATTCAGGCAACAACTGGACTGGCAATGAGAATATGAACCAAGGCAGTTGTGTTTGAAAATGAAAGGACATAGGTGATATAGGTATAAAGGGGAATTCCGTATGTCTATTTTTCCAATAGGTATGTGCTTATAAGCATAACTTTAAAAAAATAACAAAAACAATTATCTTACCTTTACCCACATATTTGCCATTTCCAGCACCCTTTATTCCTTTGTATAGATACAGATTTGTGTGCGGTATCATTTTCTTCTGCCCAAAGAACTTTTTCTAACATTTCTTGTAGTACATGTCTCTCAGAATTTGCCATTTTCACTGGATATTGTATTCTGGGTTGACTTTTTTTTTTCCAGCACTTTAAGTGTTCCTCCATTCTCTTCTCGCATGATTTCAAATGAGAAATCTGCTGTAAATCTTACTGTTGTTTCTCTACATAATCTGGCTGGATCTAAGGCTTTAGCTTTATTACTAGTTTTCTGTAATTTCATTATGATGTACCATGGTGTGTATGTGTGTGTTATAATGTTTATGCTGCCTGGGGTTGCTTTAGTTTCTTGGAACTGTAGGTTTATGTTTCTCATCAAATTGAAAAAATTTTGGTAATTTATTTCAAATTTTTTTCTGTTTTCCCAATTTTTTCCATTACTCCAATTATACATATGTTAGAGCATTTGCTGTTGTGCCACAGTCTCTGAGGCTATTATGTCCATTTTTACCAATCATTTTGTCTCATTTTGGATAATTTCTGTTCTTTGTTTTTAAGTTAACTGATACTTTGTTTTTGCAGTATCCAGTCTAGTGTGTTTTAAATTTCAGAATATACTTTTATGCCTGGAATTATATTTGGGTCTTTTTTCTATCATCCGTCTCCTTATTTTGTTCATGTTCTGTTTGGCTCTTTGAGTATATTTATAATAGTTGTTTTAAGGTCCTTCTGTGCTACATATATCATTTTTGTGTTTTTTTATTGAATTTTTAAAACTATATGGTCATAGGTAATATTTTTTGCCTCTTTGCTCACCTGGTAATTTTTTATTGGATGATGCACATTTTGAATTTCATGTTATTGAGTGTTGGATCTTGTATTCTTTGAAAAGGTGTTGCATTGTGTTCTGGAATGCAGCTGAGTTTCTTGTAAGATAATTTGATCCTTTTGAGGCTTTCTTTTAAGCATTATTAGGGCAGGTCCAGACTAGTTTCTAGTATAGGGTTCATTTAGTTTCACTATAATATATTGATATTTTGGAGAATTCTATCAAGTTATGAGATCTCTCCACTCTGGCTGGTGAGAACACAAACTATTCCCAGCCTTGTGTAAGCTCCAGGAATTGTTCAGCTACTGGCTACTAGTGGTTATTTTTTCTACTTCAGATAGTTTCCTTTCACTCATACCTAGATCAGTACTCAGGAAAAGATTGAGGGCATCCCCTGCAGATTTCCAAATCATTCTCTCTCTTTGTATCTCCCTTTTCTTTCTTACTCTGCCTCACAAATTCTGTCTCCTTCAATATCCCTAACTCCAATCTCTTCTGTATACCCCAGCAAGACTTCTAGACACTGTTTGGGTTTCCTTCCTTATTCTGTTTTCTGGCAACTGCCTCCAGACAGTAACTAGGGGTCAGTTATAATCATTGAAATACTATTTATTTATATGTATCCCATTTTATATATATCAGTTGATTATAGGGTTCACCTCATTTCTTTTCCACAGTCCTATGATAACTGTTATCCAATGTCTGTAAAAAGTTTTTTCATAGGTTTTATCTGGTTTTCAAGTAGTTTACAATGGGAAGGTAATTCCTATAGCAGTTAATTTTTCATGAACAGAAGCAGAAGCTCTACCAAGGGCAAAACAACTATTAAAAAGATGCTAGTTATAGGACTAGTTTTTCAATGGCAGAAATAATGTGTAGAAGAATAGGGAGATGTTGCAGAAAGATATGGACTGTTGAGAGTCATAACCAGTGAAAGACCATCTTGTACTTGGAAACAGTGTAGCTGATACAATAGCTTTTTTCCTGATCCTAATAACTGGGCTGGATTCTGTTGTCTCTGTCAAATGAACTTTAAGTCCCATTATGCATGGTCTTGGGTCTGCTACTGTCAGTGGTCTAGACAGTTTACCTCCAGGGACACTGTGTGTACAGGGGGTGGGGGGACAGGATCTGCTCTTTGAGGGGCCTGGCAGACCTCCTCTTTGCAGCTTGGATTCTGTATCTATTTTGTGGTTAGATGCCTCACCATTACCTTCTCTGACACACTTCTCCCCACCCACTTTCCCAATCACTTGACACTTTTGAAATCATTCTCCTCTCAATGACTAAACCATTCACTGTTTCATCAGCTTCTTAGGTGTGAACTGAACCTCTGTGAGTGTGTGCTAACATTGTAGTCACATGCCTGTCCCATGGGGGAGCCAAGTATCGTGGTATATAAAATGCCTATGCTGGATATCTGTGGAAGAAGCAGGGCTAGCATTTAGAGCTCCATGCCAGTGAGTTCAGTCCGGACAAGGGGACCTTTGGCACATACTCGGAAATTTATCCCCCAGGGAATTTATGTTCAGATGGACAACCCCACCATGTTCACAGAATCTCCCAAAGATGATTTGGACTTAGCCCTTCTAGGATCCACAATGCTGACCAGAGTTTCTCAAGCGGCACTATTGACATTTCAGGCTGGATAATTCTTTGTTATTTAGAACGTCCTGTGATTTGCAAGCTGTTCAGCAGCCTCCCTGGCCTCTACCTACTAGATGTCCAGAACAACCTCCTCAATGTCTCCAGATATTGCCAGATGCTCTCTGGAGGTGCAAAATTGCCCCACTGAGAACTACTGGTACAGATACACTATTGTGTCCCACACTCCAGGGAACCCAAAGAAATGAATTTCTGGGCACTAAACATGAAGAAACCCACCAGTCCATTTGGTGTCTTCTTGGGAGAGATCAGTCCAGATTGTCTGCTCCATTTTTTTGAGATATACTGGAAGGACATTGACCTTGGAATTAAAATTCCTGGATTCAAGTCCTACCTTTACATATTTAGAGCAAGGTTCTCCACTTCTCTGCTCTTCAGTTTCCTTATTTGAAAATGATGATGTTTACCTCACATGACACTGTTGTGATAATGAAATGAGGTTTTATACACACACATACATTGATTTGTTCTTCTACATGAATTAAAGATACACAAACATGGACTTTATAACAGTTCAAATATAAATATGCTTATTTGGCAGTGTGATTAAAGGGCAATATAGGAAAAATATATCTTCTAATCCATCATGTTGGATTTCCTCCCTGTGGCTTATAATTCACTGTGTGAGAGAAGACACATAGGGGCCTACTTTTAAAAAAAGAAAAAGATTTTCTTTTCTACAAGTGAAATTTCAACTTAATTAGGATGCAAACAGTCATGTTTTTATATTTCTTAATTTTGCATTCAGCAATCTGACTAGACTGCACATGAATTTAAATGTCTTGATAGGTGACAGTGCCTTTTAGTTTTCTTGGGGTTTCATTGTAATGAGCCTGGTAAATAATTCAGGATCATATGAGAGGCCAATGAATGGGCAGCACCTGGTGTTATATTGTTATGTCTAAGCATGCAGAATCCAAAGATGGCATTCTACACCTGTCGCTATTATTCTGGCTTAAACACTAGTCCGGTGTTCAGTGGCTGTTGAAATAATAATAACTGATATTTTTCTCTTCCATTTTACTCCATGCTAGAAGAAAACTGCTAAGCTGTTTCAAAATCACAAAGTAGAAGTGGCATCTTTTAAATTCTTACTAGTAAAATTTCCAATCTGTTTTCTCTACTAAGGGATGGCTTACTTAAAAAAAAAATTACAGACATGTCTACCTTTTATGCTGGGGCTAATTTGAGCCTTTCTGCATTTCTACTTTTGTTCTGCAAGGTAGAACTTCTTTTAAGATTGCAGTATTCATATTGCAAGCATCTTCTGAGAGAAATAACACCATCCTCTGGCCACTCACTCTGGGAATTCCCAGATCTCCTCAGTTTCTCTCCCTATTACCTGAGTAATAGGGAGAGAATGTCTACTTCAATGTCTCACCTGTAGTAGTCTAACAGCTTCAAAACAAACAAAAAACTCTTGACAAAAGGGTTGTGTGTACTTCTGTGACCCCAGCTGACTGGACATAGAATGTTCATCTGCTCACTGAGTGAACAAGCATTCATGTGACTGACAGACTTTGCATGCAGATAGCATGGGGCTCCTGAGTCCACTGCCGTGAAGGAACTGATAGAGCTTAAGCCATGAGTAGCGTGGAAAAATCTTGGAAGGGCAGGGGATTTCCTAGTAGGGATAAAAGGAACATGCTCCTTACACATGTAAACTGAAGTTTTTGTAGTAGTGCTGGACTGTGAAAGGGTTATGAAGAGAGACTGTAGAGCTTTATATCTGTAAATTATTCGATGAGTTTTGGCTTTGTTTTTAAGTATTGTTTATTATAAAGGTTTAAAAATGTATTCATTTAGTATATATTCTATTTTAAAACTTTGTTATAGGTAATAAAGCATATAGCTATATATAACAAAAATACAACTATATGTAATTATAATGTACAAGATATTTTTAAACCACTGTAATAAACCATTAGAATATATGTATATATATGTTTGTATTTATGTGTGTTACCAGGTTTCATTGTTTTCCTTTCCTTAGGGACCTGTGTGAGTGCTTGGAGCAGTGACTGCCATCTGGTGGCAAGCCCGAACCATCACTTCATGTACCCTAATGATTCCTAAGATGCCCCCTCGACTCACATGCTGTGACTTGGTGGCAGAGCACAAGGAAAGCCAGAGGGTATCTGATGAAGAAGCCTAGTGAAATAACCCTTTGCTTCCATACAAACGGGTTGTTCATCCCAGATTCTGAGGCAGGAGCCAGCTCCAAAATGGTGCCTCTGAAGAAAAGATTTGAATTGCTCTTGTGTTTTAGTCAAGGAGCTGCTGGTTACCGAACAGAGGGTAACCAAGACTGTGAATAAGCACACACTAAGAAGAGTATGTGATGACATGGAGCCTGAAATAAACTGCTCTGAATTGTGTGATGGTTTTTCTGGCCAGGAGCTAGATCGGAGACCCCTTCATGATCTCTGCAGGACCACAATTGTAAGTGAGCAGCCATGGTGGGTCAGGGCTGCTCAGAGGTACATGGTGGTGGTGGGGGGGGGAGGTGAAGGAGGTGGAAGAAGAGGGGGAGGAAATGCTCACACAGGACATGTATTTCCCGGCTTTGATGATGATGGACCGTTCTTGTCTGATCTGTAGAAGAGCCTTCATTCCTAACAGATTCTCTTTATTCTGTTCTCAGACCTCTTCCCATCACAGCAGTAAGACCATTTCTTCATTATCTCCTGTCCTTTTGGGTATTGTGTGGACTTTTCACAGCTGTGGACTTCTTCTGATAGCCTTCTTTCTTGGCTTCACAATTCGCTTCAGGAAGAACAGGTAAGCAGCCCATGCCTAGTTTGTCTCTTATAGCCTGAATCATGAAACTCAGAATGTTAGTATCAGTTTGGCGCCAAGAGCTGCTAGGTGGTATCAGCAAAGCTAGTGTCCTATGTGGCATTAAGCTATGTGAGAATTTACCCCCTGAAATAGTCCTGGCCTTGCAGTATAATTTCTTCTTGAGAAGGAGAAAGATCTAGCCTGCTATTGTGCTAAGTACTTCAAGGACACCCAAAGAGGAGAGTGGACGAGACATTCTTCATAAAGGAGAGTTTGATTCTTCTGAGAAGATGAGGTATTTGTATTAAAAACAGAATGTAAAACAATATATTCCAAAGTAGCATTACAGTTTATGGATGGTACAATTTAAGCCAGTCTGGAGGCAGGGTTAAAATAAAATTCAAATAATTTCTGTAAAAATAGTGAGGCCCTACTACCTGGCTAGTTCTGCTAGACAATACTGGCTGGATGGAAAATCTCTAGCTCATCAGGGTAAGTATTGAGGGCTCCCGGGGCTGGCAAAAAGAACAAAATGAATACCTTTTATTGGAAAGGACTTGCAGAATCCTGCCTTTACTGTTATTCATCCTTTCGCTCAAGGCCCACCACATGTCTCCCACTCCAACATTCTGTGCCCTCAGGCTGCCTCCAGACAGCCCCACTCCAGCCCTCTCTCCCTGGCCCACAGCTGACTTCTGGATGGAGTCCCATCAGATTTCAGCAACTCCCCCAAAGAGGCCGAACTTGTCTGGCCCCACTCCAGCCTTATATTTTCTGGCAATCAAGTGTGTGGTGCTCCATTGTCTAGGTTTGGCTGTCAGATAAGGGTCAGTCAGTTGGATTTGTCTAGCAGGCATTTTGGGGTGCCATTGGCGATTTGAGGTGGAGGACGTGGAATTGTTAGGCAGCAGTGACTTGACCTCCTGGGTCAACCTCAGTGTGGCAGTGATGTGTGGCACTCCGTCCTGTATATATCCCAGAAGCTGCCCCTGCCACTTTCCATTCTGTTCCTCAAATACACTAAGCCCACACCCATTTCAAGGCCTTTGATTAATTGTTCACTTACTGTTTCTACTGAATGACAGTCTTCTCCAGATCTTCCTGTGACTAGTTCCCTCTTGTGTTATATCTTGGCTCAAATGTCACCTATACAGAGAAACTTTCCCTGATCATCCTATCCTACAGAATGGTCAGCTAACCCCTACATGTCATACCATATACCATAACCATTTTATTTTCTTTATAGTAAGTATAACTCTCTGATATTACCATATTTATCAGTTTACCTGATTATTGTCTGTATCCCCTACCATAATGTAAAGTCTTTGAACACAGGGACCTTGTCTGTCATGCTCACCATTGTCTCTAGCATTTAGAACAGACTCTGGAACATAAAAGGTGCTCAGTAAATATGTTTTAGTTATCCTGTGAGGAAGAATATTTAAATCCCACTGTCAAGAAAATGACAAAGAAAATGATGCATTTCAAGATTATAAAACTATGGAGTACATATAGTATTTTCAGCTGCAATATATTTCTATAATACAAATTCATATCTGATTGGAAAATAAGACAATAATATTATTGGTACATATGTCATATTTTCCCCAGCAAATCAATGGTTTAAAGTATTCAGGCACAAGCTTTCTTACAGTTAAAGAAGGAAACCTTAAACTAAAGATATTATGTCAGTACAATTTGTAGTTGGTTTAATGGCTTGAAGAACTGGTGTCCTTCCTGCGACATGAAGCTCTCTGATGAAGCTGTATGACTAGATGATAAAGCAAAGACATTTCTCTTGTATTTAAAAAAAACTGATTGTTGAAGGAAGCACAGATCCAGAGAAGATTTTTAATTTTGATGACAATTTTATTATTGAAGGTGAATGCCCTTGAGAACTATATCTTGTAGAATTAACACTGCAAAATTCATCTGTGATCCTGAGTACAAATAGTAATGGACATTTGCTGAGTGCTAGTATTTTAATTGGGATAATTATTTGTATTAGTACCCTGGTTCAAAGTTAAATATGTCTCTACTGTTATGGCCCCATACTATTTTTTCCATAACCCATTATTTTTTACACAATTTTATAGAATGCAAGGTTTTTAAAGCATTTTTAATACCTGTTAAAACAGGAACACCTGTATACAATATTATAGTAGAAACACCTATATTTACATTCTATTAAAGATTTTGCTGCCTGTCTTGTTTACAGTGGGAACATGACATGGCATAAAGAAGGAAATATTAAGCAGCACTGTGGATAAAAACTCATTTTGCAATTAAGTAGTATACAAGTTTAGAAAAGGAAAGATAAAATAATGTAGCTTCAAAAATGCTTTTTAATAAAATGTGTTCAGAGTTTCAACATCACAATTAGATGATTCATTTCATTCCAGTTCTGCAATCTCTAAATTTTTTATTGTGTGTGTGTATGTACATATGTGTGTGCCAGAGGAAGAAAAATATTTTAATAAAAAAAATAATGCAGTAATGTTCAATTACAGATATTGCATTTTTGATAAAGTTTTAAAATGTAATCTACAAAAGAAAATCAGTAAAGATAGAGAAGACTTGAACAATATTATCAACCAATTTGACCCAGTTGGCATTTATATAATCCTACACCCAACACCAGTAGAATACACATTCTTTTCAAATACACATGGAACATTTATCAATGTAGAACATATTCTGGACCATAGTAAAAGTCTCATTAAGGGTTCAAGTCATATTCTCTGACCATAATGGAATTAAATTAGAAATCTGTAACAGAAAGATCTCTGGAAAAGCCTAAAATATTTATAAACTAAATAGAATACTTTAAAATGACTTATGGTCAAGAAAAAAATCAAAAGAGAAACTAGAAAGTATTTTTAACTGTATGAAATGAAAATACAATATACCAAATTTGTTGGATGTCATTAAAGCAGTACTTAGGGAGAAATTATTGCACTAACATCCATATTAGAAAAAAAAGGAGATCTACTTTACAAAACAGAAAAAAGAGCAAATGAGTCCCAAAGCAAGCAGAAGAAAGGATATAATAAAAATCAGAGCGGCAATTGATAAAATAGAAAACAGAAAAAACAATAGAAAAAAAACAAAACAGTGAAACCAAAGTTCTTTACGAAGATCAATAAAATTGACCAACCTCTAGCTCAAGTGATCAGGAGAAAAAAGAGAGAAGATGTAATTACCCAAATAAGGAAGAGAGAGGTGACATCCGCTAAGATTATGACAATAGAAGGATAATAAAGTAATGTTAAGAACAATTGTGGTAGGGAGTCTCTAACATGTTCTTCAGTAATTCCTACCTCTTAATATTCACACTAATGAGATGCCACTTTTGGGCTAAGGTTACAAAAAGATCATGTCTTCCATCTTGGATCTCTCTCATGCTTTCCCTTGCTCACTCTGAGGGAAGCCATCTGCCATGTTATAAGCTACCTTTTGAAGCGGCCCACATGGCAAGGAACCAATTCCACTATGCATCCAGGAGGGACCTAAGACTTTCTAACAGCCATGTCAGTGAACTTGAAAATAGATCTTCTGAGGCTTGCTTAACAGCAATGCGAATGAGCTTGGAAGCAGATTTTCCCCCAGCTGAGTCTTGGAGGCTCAGCCACAGCTGATCCTTTGATTGCATTCTTGTGAGAGACCCTGAACCAGAGACACTCAGCTAATCTGTGCCTGTATTATTGTAGAAATAGTATCAGTTTTACGAAAAATCTTCTAAAACACTGAAAATGATGGAGTATTTCCTAACTCATTCTATGAGAGCAGTATTATCCCAATATCAAAACAAAGATATTAGAAGAAAAAAAACTATAAGCTAATATCCCTTATGAATCCAGAATTCTAAACAAAATTTTAACAAATTGAGTCCAACCAAATATCAAGAGAATAATGCATCATGACAAAGTAAAGTTTACCCTAGAATGCAAGGTTGGTTTAACATCAAAAGATTAAGCAATATAATTCACAGTATTTACCAACTAGAAAAAAATTATCATCTTAATAGACAGAAAAAAGCATTTAAAAAGATTCAATATCCATTCCTATTAAAGTCTCAACAAACTTGGAATAGAAGAAAAATTCTTCAACCTAACAAAGTGTATCTATGAAAAACCTATAACTAACCATTTTTAATGGTAAAAGACTGATTGCTTTCCCATTAAGATTGAAAGAAGGCAAGACGTCTGCTCTTACCACTTTTATTCAACACTAGATATTTCAACCAGTGCACCTAAGTTTAGAAAAGAAGAACTAAAATGATTTTGCCCTCAGGTGACTTGATTGCCCAGGTAGAAAATTCAGTGGATTCTATTCTTTAAAAAAAAACTACTGGAACTCATAAATGAGTTTACCAAGGTTTCAGGTTACAAGATCAATATACAAAACTCAGCCGTATTTCTGTATACTAAAAACAGACAATTGAAAAGTGAAATTAAAATCGATAGTATTTACAGAGGCACCAAATGTATGAAATATTTAGGATTAAATCTAACAATCTGAAATACTTGTACACTGAAAACTATAAAACATTGCTAATCAAACAATGTGAAACAACTGTATGATGAAAACTAAAACATTGCTGAAAGAAGTTAAACAAATCCTAAGTAACTGGGAAGACATTGCATTTGTGGGTTGGAAGACTCAATATTGTTCATTATTGTTAATTGATCTATAGACTGAGCCCAATTACAGTCACAATTCCAGCTGTCATTTTTTGTTTATACATTGACAAGTTGGTTTTAAAGTTTATATGAAAATATGAAGGACCTTAGCCATGGCAATTCAAGAAGACAGAGATAAAAGACATCCAAATTGAAGACGTTAAATCATCACTATTTGCATATGACATGATATTATACATAGAAAAACCTAAAGAGTCCACCAAAAACTATTAGAGTTAGTAACTGGATTCAGCAAAGTTGCAGGATACAAAATTAATACACAGAAATCTCTTCCATTCCTATATACTAACAATAAACTAGCAGAAAAAGAAATGAGGAAAAATTCCATTTACAATTGCATCAGAAAGAATAAAATTTCTAAGAATAAATCTAACCCAGGAGGTGAAAGATCTGTACTCTGAAAACTACAAGATACTCATGAGAGAAAGAAACACAAATAAATGGAAATCTATCCCATGCTCATGGATAGAAAGAATTGTCAAAATGGCCATCCTGCCCAAAGCAATTTACAGATTCAGTACAATCCCTATCAAAATACCAACAGCATTTTTCAGTGAACTAAAACAAATACTTCTAAAATTCACATGGAACCAAAAAGACCCCAAATAGCCAAAGCCATCCTGAGAAAGATGAACAAAACTGGGGGTATTCGCTCCCTGACTTCAAGCTATATTATAAAGCTATAGTAATCAAAACAGTATGGTACTGACACAAGAACAGACCCATAGATCAATGGAACAGAATAGATAGCCAAGCTATAAACCCACACATACATGTCAACTAATGTATGATAAAGGAGTCATGAATATACAATGGGGAAAAGACAGCCTCTTCAATAACTGGTATTAGAAAGATTGTATCCTGCAACTTTGCTGAATCCAGTTACTAGCTCTAATAGTTTTTGACGGACTCTAGGTTTTTCGACATGTAAGAGAATGAAACTGAATTACTGTCTACCTCCATACACAAAAGTAGACTGAAATGGATCAAAGAGCTGAATGTAAGACATGAAACCATAAAACTCTTAAAAGAAAACATAGGGAAAAATCTCTTGAACATAAGTATGAGTAATTTTTTCCTGGACGCATCTCTTCAGGCAAGGGAAACAAAATAAAAAATGAACAAGTGGGACTACATCAAATTTATAAACTTTTGAAGAGCAAAGGACACCACCAGTAGAAGAAAAGGGCAACCCACAGTATGGGAGAATATACTTGTAAACAATTTATCCGATAAGGAGTTAACAACCAAAATATATAAAGAACTCATTCACTTCAACACCAGAAAAACAAATAACCCAATTAAAAAACAGGTGGAAGACCTGAACAGACATTTCTCCAAAGAAGAAAAACAGATGGCCAACAGGCACATGAAAAGATACTCCACAACACTAATCACCAGGGAAATGCAAATCAGAACCACAAAGAGATATCACCACACACCAGTTAGAATGGCTACTGTGCAAAAGACAAGAAATAACAAGTGTTGACAAGGATGTGGAGAAATGGGAACCCTCCTCTACTGTTGGTGGGAATGTCAATTGGTGTAGCCACTGTGAAAAGCAGTATGGACATTCCTCAAAAAACTAAAAAATAGCAATACCATTTGACCCAGTAATTCCACTCCTAGGAATTTACCCAAAGAAAACAAAATCCCCGATTAAAAAAGATATATGCACCCCTATGTTTACTACCACATTCTTTACAGTGGCCAAGATGTGAAAGTAACCTAAGTGTCCATTAATAGATGAATGGATAAAGAAGATATGATACATATACACAATGGAATATTATTCAGCCATAAAAAAAGAAATCCTGCCATTTGCAACAATGTATGTACAGTGAAATAAACCAGACAGAAACACAAATACCATATGATTTCACTTATTTGTGGAATGTAAAAACAAAGCAAAACAGAATGAACAAAACAGCAGTAGACTCATAGACACCGATGAGGGACTAGTGGTAACCATGGGGGAGGGGTTTGGGTAAGTGGGTGGAAGGGTGAGGAGGATAAAGGAGCACAAAAATTCTCAATCATAAGTTGGCCATGGGAATAGTAGTACAGCATGGAGAATATAGTCAGTGATTCTTTAACATCTTCCTATGTTGACAGATAGTAACTGCACTAGTGGGGGTGATGATTTAATTATATGAGTAACTCTGGAACCACTCTGTTGTTTATTTGAAGCCAATATAAGATTGTATATCAACAATACTTCATTAAAAAAAGAAAAGAAAATATGAAGGACTTAGAATAGCCAAAACAACTTTAAAAAGAATCAAGTTGAAGGACTAGGAGCACCTGATTTCAAGACTCACTATAAATCTGTAGTAATGAAGACAGTTTTGATGTTGGGTAGAGAGAGAGATATACATCAAGAGAATAGAATAGAATCCAGAAACAAACTCACATTTATATGGGAAAGTGCTTCTCAACAAAGGTGCAAAGGTAATTCAATGGATAAGGAACAGTCAGTCTTCAACAAATGGTGCTGATCCAATTGGATATTCACATACAAAAATGAACTTTGAGCTACATCTTGAACCATATCCAGAAATTAACTCAAAATAGATCATAAACCTAACTTTAAAATCTAAAACTGCAAAATTCTTAAAACATGAGAAACATTTTTTGACCTTGGAATAAGCAAAGGTGAACACACAAGTGCACAAACCATAAAAAAAATTGATAAATTGGACTTAGTCAAAATTAAAAACATCTTTTCTTCTAAGGAGAATATTAAGAAAATGAAATCTGAAGACTGGAAGAAATTATTTGTAAATCATGTATCTGATGAACTTATATCCAGAATATATGCAGAACACCCAGAAGATCTCAATAATTAAGAAAACAATCTAATAAAAAAATTAATGAAAGATTTGAACAGACTCTTCACCAAAGAAGATATATGGATATGGCAAATAAACATATGGCAAGAGTTTCAACACCATTTGTCTTTAAGAAAATGCCAATTAAAACCACAATTAAATGCCACTACACACCTATTAGAATGGCTAAAAAAAATGACCAAATCAAGTTTTACATACACTACTGGTAGAAATGTAATATGGTACAACCACTTTGGAAAACATATATGATCCAACCATTCTGCTCTTTAGTTTTACTCAAGAGAAACGAAACTATATGTCTGTACAAAAATTTGTACACCAATGTTCATAACAGTTTTATTTTAATAACCCCAAACTGGAAATAACACAAATATCCATCAATAGGTGAATGGATAAACTAATCCATACAATAAAATACTACTCATCATTAAAAGGAATGAATGATAGTTGACCCTTGAACAACCTGGTTCATTTATATGGGAAAGTGCTTCTCAACAAAGGTGCAAAGGTAATTCAATGGATAAGGGACAGTCAGTCTTCAACAAATGGTGCTGGTCCAATTGGATATGAACTTGAACAAACAGTGAAAAATCTGCATATGACATTTGACTCCCCCAAAACTGAACTACTAATAGCTTACTGTTGACCAGAAGCCTTACCAATAACATAAAGTCAATTAACGCATATTTTGTATGTTATATATATTACAAACTGTGTTCTTACATTAAGTAAGCTGGAGAAAGGAACATGTTTCTTCAAATTGTCACAAATTTCTGACAATTTTTTCAATATATTTATTGAAAAACAAATCATATGTAAGTGAACTCATGTGGAACCCATGTTCAAGGGTCGACTGTATTGATACTTGGAACATGGATGAATCTCAGAATAACCCTGCTGAGTGAAGGAAGCCAGCCAAAAAAGATTATATACATATAATTCCAATTATCCAAAATTCTAGAAGATTAAAAAAATCTGTTGTTTACCGATCTGTAGTGACAGAAATTGGATGAGTGGTTGCCTACAGGTGGATGGGGGATGGTACAGAGGGGCAGAAAAGAGGAATTACCAAGGCACACGTGGAAACTTTTGGAGGTAATGGATATATTCATTACCTTGATTGTGGTATTTCACAGGTGTAAACATATGTCAAAACTTGCCAAATCATGCACCTTAAATATGTGCAGATTATTGCATGTCAGTTATACTCAGTAAAGCTATTTAAAAATGTAGTCTACAAACATTCTTATCTTTCTGAGAGGGTTCTTATGAGGGAAAAAAATATACCATATCTGGTGACCTCCAAAGGGCCCTGCTAGGTGACCAAACACCCATCTGATAACTGTGTTAGATATTAATGATGGACATGGGAGAATGCATTCTTTTTTTTTTCTAGATTCCTCAAGCAGCTTAATAAGGGCCATAGTAACTTAACTCTTGGAGCAAAGCAGGTATTTCAAGGCCAAATGGAAGTTCTCCTGGTGCCTTCTCTGTAATGCATAAAATAAGGACAATGTCATGAAGCTAAACTTGATTAGCTTTACTAATCAACAGAGATTATCTTTTCTTCTGAGAGCTTATCTCTGTCACTTGAATTAATGATTATAGAAGCTACTTGTTATTTACATATTTTTAGTTCACAAAATCCCAAATGGCACAATAATAATAATAATCCCCTATATCTGGGATTTTACTGTCTGGGAAATTAAGAGATCTTAATAGTAAGAATTGGGTAGGGTACGAGATTTTGCCATACTTGCAAGGGAAGTTGATCTGTTACTGTTTTACTGATGCTAGCAAAAGATATGAGATTCTTGGTTTAGAGACAAAGTACTTCATTACTCATGGCAAAAGCCCATAGTCAGAGCTTCCTGTTGGGTTTGTGCTGATTCCCATGCCTTCAGGTCCCATGACGATGATGCCTGGCCCATGATGGAGGCTTGCACACACAGGGGTCTCCCATTAAAGGAAAGGAACCTGAGCCTGAGGAATTCACTACTTTATAGTCAGTCATGTAGTGAGATGCTAATTATGCGACTGGAGCAAGGATAGACAAATAGACCACTGGAGCAGAATAAAGACAGTCTAGAAACAGAGCCAACCATGTTTGGACATGTTACAATAAATTGTGCTGAGTCAGCTGGCTATCCACATGGAGAAAAAAAATGCAACTTGAATCCTACCTCAACAAAATCATCTGTAGGTTAACTGCAGATCTAAGTGCAAATGCCAAACAATAATGCTTCGGGAAGATAATATAGAAGAATATCTTCATGAACTTGCAGCAGGAAAACGTGTCTTAAAAAGAACACGAAAGCACTATTCATAAAAGATGAGATTGTTAAATGCTTTTTGTAAATATTGAGAACATCTCTTCACCAAAAGATACCACAAAGAAAGCCATAGTATGGGTTAATATATTCACATGCATGTGTCATCACAGGATTTTTATCCAGAGTAAAGGGATATAAATTGATAAGAAAAACACAGAGAATACATTTTTTTAATATTGGGCAAAAATTATAAGAATAGCTGCATTACAAAAGAATATAGCCAGATAGCCAATAAATAAATGAGAAAGTGTTCAACATCATTAGTCATCAGAGAAATGCAAAGTAAAAACAATGAAATAACACTCATACTCACTTGAATGTTTACAATAAAAAGAAGACTGACAAAACCAAATATTGGGAAGGATTGGGAGCACCTGGAATTCTTATGGATTGTGTGGGAGTGTACACTGTTGCAGTCATTTTTTTAAAAGCTGTTCAGCAGAATCTGCTACACCTGAACATATTCATGCCCTATGTCTCAGCAATTCTAACAAAAATTGCATACATATATTTACCAAAATACATTTACTAGAATGTTCTGAGCAGCACTATTTATAAACTAGAAACTACTCAACTCTCCATCAAAAGTTTAATATCTAAATACATCATGGTTTATTTAATGATTGGCTACTACACACCATGAGAATAAACAGGCTACAAGTGCATACAACAATATGGATAATTCTCACAAAATAATGTTGAATAAAAGAAGCCAGGTGTAAAGATTATACTTTATATGGTACTACTTATATGAAGTACAGAAACAGGCAGATCTAATGATGATGTTAGAAGTCAGGATAGTAGTTATCCTAGAGGTTGATATGGAATATGGGGGGATATAGTGACAGAAGGGAGCAACAGAAAGGCTCTGGAATGCTGGTAATGTTCATTTCTTGACTTACATTGCTGGTTGCACAGGTGTGTCATTTTTTTTTTAATTTAATGAATTGTACACTTACATTCACTTTTTTCATGAATATTTTTCTTCAATAAAAGTTTTAAAATGTATCTCTGAGTTTCCTAAAAAGATGAAAAGGAAACATCCAGAGAGGATACATGCCAGTTTATCAGTAGAAACAAAGCTATTTTAATATTATTTTCTGAAGTTTTTTATATCATGGACACTAGATGATCGAATTGATAGACTTAGTATAAATGCAAAGGTGAATCACATAAGACTTTTATAGCACCACTGATAATAGTAAAAAAATAATTTCTCTTTATCAAGAGGACTTGAGTGACACCAAAAACACAAGCAGCAAAAAAGAAAAGTACATGGGATGTCTTCAAAATTAAAAACTTTTGTGCATTGAAGAACAACACCATCAAGAAAGTTAAGAGAACCCACAAAATGGGAGACAGTATTTTCAAATAATATATCTGATAAAGGACTTGTATCTAGGATATATAAAGAATGCTTACAGCTTGATATTAAAAAGACAAATAACCCACTTCTAAAATGAAGAAAGAATCTACATAGTCCTGTCTCCAAACAAGATACACAATGGTCAATAAGCACATGAAAAATGACACCTTTAGCCACAAAGGAAGTGCAAATCAAAACCACAATGAGTTGCCACTTTATACACCCTGGGATGGCTAGAATAAAAAAGAATAATAAGCATTTTTGAAGATGTGGAGAAATTGGAACCTCATACACTGCTGGTAGGAATGTTAAATGGTATGGAAAACAATTTGGCAGTTCTTCCAAATGTTATACCTAGAGTTACCATATTACCCAGTAATTAAATGTGAAGGTATATACTGAAGAAAATGAAAACATATGCCCACGTACACACAAAAAACGTGTACATGAATGTTTATAGCATTATTCATAATAGCCCAAAAGCAGAAACAATCCAAATGTCCATAAGCTGATGAATGGATAAATGAAATGATATATCTATACATTAAAACATTATTTGGCAATAAAAGAAGAATGAAATCCTGATTCATGCTACAACATGGATGAACCTTCAAAACATTAAGTTAAGTGAAAGGAGCCAGTCACAAAAGACCATATATTATATTATTCCATTTATATGAAATGTCTGGAATAGATAAATCTATAGAGATAGAAAGTAGATTAGTGGTTGTCTATGCTGGGGAAGAGTATAAGATACACAGCAAATGGCCTAAATTTTCAAAGATAATGTTAAAATAAAGATGTGAAGCTATGAAACTCTCTTCTACTCACTGTGAGAGTGCAGATTGGTACAACCACTTTGAAAAATAATTTGGCATATCATCTAAAATTAACAACATACATCCTGTGAGCCAGTAAATCCACTTCTAAATTACACCCAAGAGAAGTGTTTGCACATTTATACCAAGAATTGTATAAAGAATATTCATAGCATTATTTGTAATCACCCTAAATGTCCTTCAGTAGTAGAAGGAATAAATAAATTAAACTATGATATAGTCTTGGGGTGGATTACTATACAACAATAAAAAAGAACAAGTTAAGGTCCCACACAAGGTAGACTCTCACAAACATAAAATTAAAAAACCAGCCACAGAAGAGCATGTACTGTATGATTCTTCCTATATAAAGTTCAAAACCAGCCATAACGATAGTGTTAAAAGTCAAGATAAGGGTGTACCTTTAGGGAGGAAGGAAAGGGTAGTAATAATGATAATTATGAGTGGAGATTTTTGAGGTGGTGTAATGTTCTCTTTCTTGACTTGGGTGATAGTTACATAGATATCTTTGTGATAATTCACTGAGCCAAATATTTATAATTTGTGCATTAAAAAAAATAGCTTTCTTAGCTCAAGTTTATTAAAAAAGAAAAAAGCCAACCTGTCAGGGATCTGCAATTGTAGGAGGCATGAATAGGAAGTGACAATGTCTTCAGAGGGCTGTTGAAGGACAGCTTCAGCTTCCAAATGCCTTCTTTATGTAATACTAAATGTCCACATGTATTCAACTGCTTCACTGTAATAGTCTTTCTTTCTTTGATCAAATCACTCAATCAAGATTTATTCTTAAATTTTCTGTTCCCTTGGCTTTCATAAATGTAGCTGAGATCAAAATTTCACTTAATTTGTATGCTAAGAAGATTAGACAGTAACCTGGCATTAATTAGTTTTTTACTGTATCTCTGTCCCACTAAAGAGCTTGTTTAATAACTGTTTAAAAATGTTTAGTAAACATTTTTCAGGCATTTTGAAGTTTGCCATTATCAATGGTGAAAGAAGATTCTTGCGTACATGTGTGCATGTGCATGTGCGTGTCAGGAGGAGGTGGTGATCAGGATGTTAATCTATGCACAGTGACCTTTGTTTCTGTCTGCCTGAACAGATGTAGGAATTAATCACTGTCACTCCTGGATGCTGTGGCTGCAGCTGTCCCCCACTGCCTTTCTGCCTCTGATAGATTTATTAGTGTGTTTTGTTTGCTAGAAAACATACCACAGCAAAGAAGAACTGGAAAATTAGGGCAGCTTATCTGTGAATATAATTTTGTAGAAACATGTTTTTTCCCTACCCATCTGTACCTGCAATACTCTGAGCTCTTTAAAAGAAGAAAAAGAAAAGAAAAACAAACCGGTAATACTATTTATGCAACATCTGAACAGTTATTTCTCACCCTGAGAAATTTCACACTGGAACAGTGTCCTAGTATTGTAAAGAACTGTATTCTAACCTCTGTACCCTTCTTCTTTTTGCAGCTGGCCCCCCTTAACTCCCAACCTATCAGTTTAGTCCCACCCGCAGAAACTGGACATACTTTGGCTTTGGCCACAAGAAAATAAGTGTTCTAAATTAGTACTGAATTTGTATTATAGCAGGCCCCATTGCAGCCTTCAGACCATAACCAATGCTTTCTGGGCCCCAAGCATCTGTACTCTGTAGATATAAGTGCAGTCTCACCAGGTCCAGCCCCTGGCCTTATTGATACCAGCCTGGATGGAAATCAAGTAGCCACACCCTCTTGGATGCTAGGACTCAGCTCCAAAATCCAGTATAAATTTGCTGGGTCTGGTCTATTTTCATTTTCCCTCTTCTTTATCAGGTCAGCATGACCTGAGGCAGAGACTGAAGGGGAGCAGCCAGCCCTGTTCAGAGTCTGTTCATTCCTTTCTGGTAGCTCACTGCCTACCAGAATCCTAGACATTGGCCTAGCTATCTACACCAGCCTGGGCCTTCCTGGTACCACCCCTTACTCATTGGGACCTCTGCTAATTTTCTGCACCCCCTGATCCTGCTTGGTCCTCACTCAAAGATGTCTTTGTGGATGCTTGCTGAGTTTTTCTACTTCAGAGTGAGCTCCGGTTTTAGACATCCATGCATGTCAATCTCTAAGTCACCAGTGCTTGTTCTTACTTCCCTGCTCCCAGCACCTGGCTTGCGTGTCTTAATCTGATGAGTCTGCCAAGACTCCGGAATTTAAACTCTTTTGTTCTAACTTCTTCAGCTACTTTTTGAGCCCCGATTCTGGCAGTCTCTGTTTCTGATAGTGATACCAAGCACTTGATTAGGAGAAGACAGGTAAATTCTCTGAATGTCAACTTTCATGGTTGTACCAACTCAAGAAAAAAAAGAAAAACAAGCAAAGCAAGTATCCATTGACGGATAAATGGATAAACAAAATGTGGTATTATACATACAATGAGATATTATTCAACCTTAAAAAGGAAGGAAATTCTGACACATGCTATAGCATGAATGAACCTTGAAGACATTATGTTAAGTGAAATAAGCCAGTTACAGAAGATGACTATGAATCCACTCACATGAGGTATCTAGCATAGTCAAACTCATAGAAATAGAAAATAGGATGGTGATTGCCAGGGACTGGGGGAGGGGAAATGGGAATTGTTTAATGGGTACAGAGTTTCAGTTAATGTTCAGTTAATTGTTTAATAAGTATTTAGTCTCAGATTTCCTGGATGAAAAGGTTTTAGAGATTGGTTGTACAACAATGTGAAAATAGTTAACACTAGTGAATTGTACAGTTAAAAATGGTTAAGATGGTCATTTTTATATTATTATATATAATTTCATTGTATTTTACCACAATTAATAACTTCCTAAATTTTATAGAGAAACAAAACCTCCTATTGGTAGTAGCTCTTTTTATTCAATTAATCTATCATGGGACCATTTCTTTAAAACTGTTTTATTGTCTACATCATTTCTTGGTGGATAATGATCATTCTTAAATCACTACTTGCTTTGTAATGTTGTTACTGTGTTTCTCACATCCTAAATTTGCATATCTGAAACTTTAAGTGCTATTCCTCTCTTTCAAACATTCCAGGATTTCATTCTGCTGTACTCAGGGTCTCTTGGTGACTCATTGAGTGTTGATTACATCCCCACTGCCACCCCCATCCAGGCTGCAGAATGCTCTATCCTCATTCCAGTTTTCCTTCTCTAAAATGTTTATATTTTCCTCATATGACCAAAGCCAGATGTTTCATTCTGGTATACTGTGAGACTTTATCTGGACTTTAGATTTTCAGAAGAAAAGGGAGAAGGTGGCCTCATTTTATGTGAGACATATAACAAACAATAATAAAATAGAGATGTTACTGGCAAAGGGAGTCTTGCTCAAATCTCCATGGGTAAGAATTTCTCAGATATAAAAGACAACAGTACAATTCACGTGTCATGAAGTTCAGCTTTTTAAAGTGTACAATCCAGTGGATTTTAGTAGATTCAGAGTTGGGCAATCATCACCACTGTCTAAGTCCAGAAAATTTTCATTACTCTGGAGAAACCTCATTCGCGTTAGTCTCTGCTCTTTCCCCCTTGCCCTTGCCTCTGGCAAGTGCTAGTCTACTTTCTGTCTCTATAGATTTGCCTAATTTGGACAATACATATAAATGGAATCATATAACATGTGACCCTTTGTGTCTGGCTTCTTTCATTTAGCATAATCATAGCATAATGATTACAGGGTTCATCCACATTGTAGTAGGAAGCAGTACTCCATTCCTTTTTATGGCTGAATAATGTTCTGTTGTATGGTTGTTTCACTTTTGTTTTTCCATTCATCAGTTGATAGATACTTGGTTTCTACTATCTTGGCTATTATGAATGATATGCTGCTATTAACATTCATCTACAAGCTTTCATGTGGACATGTGTTTTTCTTTATCTTGGATATATACCTAGGAATGGAATTTTTGAGTAATATGGTGACTCTGTATTTAAATAAGTGCTGAGCTGTTTCCTAAAGCAGCTGTACCTTTTTTACAATCTCCCCAGCAATGTATGAGGGTTTCAATTTCTCCACATCATTGCCAACACTTATTATCTGTCTTTTTTATTCCCGTCATCGTCAATTATTCATGTTCAAAAGGAAACATAACAAAATATAAAGTGGTTTTGTGGTTTTTGACTTTACTCAAATCATCATGGTTTGGATTTGCAGTTCCCTGATGCCTAATAATGTTGAGCATCTTTTCATGTCCTTGTTGGATATTTGTATATCTTCTCTACAGAAATGTCTATTCAAATCCTTTGACAATTTTTAAAAATTAGGTTGTCTTAGGAATATACTTAAAGCAGTGATTTCTCAAACTTGTTTCAGATTAGAGTCTCCTAGGGAGCTTTTAAAAATCCTGATACTCAGGCTTCACCATAGAACAGTTAAATCAGAATATCTGGGGGCAGAACACCAGCAGCAATTTTTTTGTAACTAATGTTTATAACCAGCACTATAGACTAGATGACCAAGCTGATGATGCCAATATGGAAGTGTTATAGATTTGGAAACTTTGAAATTATGCCAGATGTTAAAAACTGAACTGAATGTGAATTGTAAAAAGCCTAATCAGATTAAGGGTTTAGAGGTGGCTTTTTCATATGGATTTTTGATAGGATAAACTTTCCTGTAGCAGGAAGTTTCAAAGCACTGACAATTAGAGAAAATGTCTGGACTGGTTCTTGCTAAGTGACTAGAAGCTGGTCTTGGGAGGTAACCGTGGGGAGCCAGTAAATGTGAGTAATCGTGATAAATTAAATTCAGAAGCCCAGAAAATTTGTCTGTTATTCATTGTTCAACAGGAAAGTATGGAGAAAATTGAAAGGTATTCTTTTGAAAGTCATGAGAAGATGAGACTATTTTAAAAGACTTTATTAGAAGCATAGGGAAAGGAGAGAATAAAAGTTTTTAAACTCAAACCCTTAAAAATGTGACAGCCTCAGTGCAGGGAAAATGACATTTCTCAAAGAATTTAAAAAGCTTCCCAGAGGAGAGCAGGGAGCCCACAGAGTTTGTCAGATTACATACAAAATAGAAAAAAAGACTTTGAGAAGCACCTTTGAAGAGAGTCCAAAACACATGAAAGGATTATTTAAATCTATTAAAAGGAAAAACCTAGAATAACAGTGGGATGTTTTGTTGCTAATAATGGGGCACAGGGAGTGCTCAGCAACCAAGAGACAATAAGATTAAACTAATTATATGCCCCTAAATTTATTGAGAAAGGTACCAGAGTCATTACCACACTCAGATTGCCCCCTAAGAATAGATCAGTGTTGTGATCAAATAATTTTCTGTGTTTTGTCAGGTAGACAAAAAAATACTAATCAATCACTACAAACTGTTGGCATTCCTCTTGAAACTTTTGAAGGCCTCTGGAGGAATTTTTTCCCCTTGGTCATACCTCTCCCCGCAGCTGCTGCCCAGCCCTCTAACCTCCTGTTACCGCCAAGACTTTTAAAAGGGTGGCCTTCACTAGCCAGCTCTACTTCCTCGGCTCCAAATCCTTCTTCACCCCATGGCCTGATTCAGCTGGAATGACCCTTGCCAACGTCATTAAATGAACTGATCTCTTTTTAGACTCTATCCTGTTTAGCCCCAAGCCATAAAATACTTAACCATCTCCTCTGTTCCTCCTTTTTGAAAACCTCTCTTTTCTTAACTTTACCCTACTTGGGTGTCTGGTCCTGCCTTTCTGCTTCCTACCAGCCACTTTGACTGGCCTCTGCACTCCTCCTAACCATTTAATGTTGGTATCATCCTGGTTCCATCCTTGACTCACCTCTTACACATATACCCACCCATTTTTTGGGAGTGGGGGTGGGGAGTACAGAATTTATTGTTCTGAATCTGATACCGCTGTGGTCTTAATCCCTTACAACAGATCCTCAAACCCTGCCCCTTTCAAATCTCATTTTCTAACTTCATAATTGGTATCATCAGAGGGGTATTGCTCAGTCAATTCAGATTTGTTGACCAATACCAGACTCATAGCTTACCACTAATCTTTCTCTTCCTCTGGGTATTTCCTGTCTTAGTTCATAGCACTACCATCCATCCATTCCTCATTCTGCATTCCCTCATCCCCCTATACATGCAGTTAGTCACCAACTCTTAGATATTAACCTCTGAAATGTATCTCAGACCTGTTTCTATTGTCCATCTCCATTCCCCAAGTGCAACCAGATCTACTATTCCTCTGAATCACAGCAGTAGCCCCTAACTGGTCTTGCACATTTCCAGTTTGACTGTTGCCAGCATTTTTTTTTTTGACAATCATAGACTTCTGCTGCCTACACAGCTCCTTAGGTGAGCATTTAAGATCTTCTGTAATCTGGCCCTAATCTACAAATTCTTCTTACTTCCTTTAAACTAAGTTGTGCTCTTGTCATACACGTAGTGCCCACTCCTCGAGCATACCATGCACTTTTATCACCATACCTTCATTTTCCACTTCTTTGTTTCATGACTTTTCTTATTTTTCATCTGATAAACTCCTATTCATCCTCTAAGACTAACTCTTATCTGTCAAAATGTGGGCCCTGGACTGACAGCATCAGTATTATGAGGGAACTAGTTAGAAGTACAGATTCTTGGGGCCCTACCCTAACAGAATCTGAAACTCGAGAAGATGATGACCAGATCTGTGACTTAACAAGCTCTTCAGGTGATTCTTATCAATTATACAATTTAAGAACCACTGTTCTAAGGCACAGTTTCTTTTATCAATATCCCTAGCAGTTTGCATATACCTATATTACTTTCTCCATTGTTTCATAATCACATTTACCTATTCACTTATTCATCTCCTCTGCTACATATTGAGTCCTCAAAGTCAAATATAATATTTTTGTTTATTTCCTAGCATTAGGAAATACTGCAGTGTCTGGCACATGGGAGATCTTGATAAGATTTCAGAACCTAAAACATCCTCCCCTCCCCCCAGGATTTGGTCCAGGTAGAGTGTATGCAACCACACAGGACTGATAATCAAATGACGTCCAAGGTTTCTACTCTTACAGGCTGACATGTCCCACACGAGCCAAAATCACACGTACTGACAAGTGTCAGAAAGGATACAGAGAAACTGGGTGTCTCATACATTGCTGGTGGGTGTGTAAAATGATACCACTACACAGGGAACTGGTTTAGAAGATTTGTACAGAATCAAACATATGCTCACTGTGTAATTCAGTATTTACCCTAGAGAAATGAAAATTTAGGGTCACACGAAAACCTGTACGCAAAGGTTTACAGCAGCTTTATTTGTAATAATCAAAAAATAGAATCAACCCAAACATCCTTCAACAGGTAAATGGATAAACAAACTGTGGTATATCTATATAATGGTATACTCCCCAACAATAAAAAGCAGCAAGCTGTAAATACATGCAACTACTTGGACAAATCTCAAGAGCATTATGCTGAGTGAAAAAAAGCCAATCTCAAGAAGTTACATATTGCATGATTCTTTTATATTACGTTCTCAAGAAATGAATTTATAGTGATGAAGAACAGATCAGAAGTTGCCAGGGGTTACAGTTGGGGGGAAGGGTGTGACTATAAAGAGGTAGTTTGAGGGAGGTTTTCTTCTGTTTGCATGGATGGAGCAGTTCAGTATCTGATTATGGTGATAAGTTACATTAATCTTTACATGTGATAAATTTCATAGAACTAAACACACACTCACAAAACAAGTACATGTAAAAACTGGTGAGATTTGAGTATGGTCTATAGCTGAATTAATAGTACTGCATCAGTGTTACTTTCCTGGTTTTGATAATGTACTCTAGTTATGTAAGCTGTTACCTTTGGAGAAAGCTGGGTGAGGGGCAAACAAAACTCTCTGTTCTGTTTTGCAACTTGTTATGAGTCTTAAGTAATTTCAAAATAAAGTTTTTTGAGAAAAAGAAAGCACAGGGATTTCTGGTGAAACCTAAATTAGGAAATGCTACTTGACATAATGCTAAAGCGGGGCCCAGGAAATGGAGGATAGCTCAGTGCCTGCTGGAATTGGGAAAGGAGGACAGAAGAGCAGCAGTCTCCTGCCTTGGAGACCAACCGGTAGAACTTAGACCAGGCCTGTTCTCTCTCAGTCCGACCTTCTGCTTGTGTGGGGCAGAGAGAGTACTGGGGCAGAGAGCGAGGGGAGAGCTTCCTCTGAGCAGTTTTCCCACATGTGGAGAGTGGGAGGAAAACCTTGCCTCAGTAGGCCCAGGTGGGAAAACAGAGGGAGATAAGGCTTCCTCCTTGACGATATTCACAGAGGTTAACTGTGTGAACAGTGAGAGAGTAAATGTCATGAGAACCCAGGCTCTGGAATCAAACTCCCTCTTAAATCCCAGCTCCACCATTTACTAGTCATGTGATTTGATCCCCTTCTTGAGCTCTGCTGAATCCTATTTCCCTATTTTAAAAAAATGACACTATCTTAGAATGCCGTGAAGATTGAATTAGCTAATATATGTAGAGCACTTAGCAACTGCCTGGCACATATTAAATATATAATGAGTGTTGGTTTCTCATTTTAATATTAATCCAAATCATTACTGATATTCTAAGCAGTAGAAAAAATATACACTCAGATGATTCTGACTATAATGTAATTTTTGCTGATTCCAACGTACTTCAGGATCCTTCAGTACTTCAAACTCATCATCAAATAAACATTTAGTCCCTATATATGTAACTACAGACAATTTAGCTTGATAGTTGTTACTTTCTATTACAGGCCTCTTCAGTGCTTTTTACTCTAGATACATTATCTCTAACTTTTATAGCACTCAGGATGATAAACACTGTTTTCTGCATTTTCCGATGAAGAAAGCACCTCCACAGGGTCAGCAAATCACACGTCATACACAGCTAGTCAGCCTGGTCAGCCTGATTTCAAAACCCAGGCTTTTTCCACTTTATCTTGATAACTCAGTACTAATCCGTGAAAGCTGCTTAAACACACACACTGATTATCTAACAGTTGTTCCTTTCCCATCAGATTACAGGACAGAATGTACAACTCCTGCCACAGACTAGGGCAGCCACCTCCAGGCCATTGCTGGGGCCAAGACTTGGAGACACTGGACAATGATGGAAACTAAAAGACCAAAACCGGTTGTAGCAAGAATTCAGTCTGGGGTTCCAGCTAGTAGGTAAAGCCAAGAGTCATAAAGGGAACCCTGCTAAGATCCAAGTTCCTGGCCAGCAATTGGAATTGGAAGGAGTAGGCAAAGCCCAGCAGAAGGCACTTCAGGGGACTCAGGACTTCCTGTCTGTCTCCTCTTGATGATAAAGGGCAGCCGCGTGAGGCCTCAGTGGAGGAGGAAGGCGAAAACCCTTGGCCCCTCACTGCTACAGCTGTATGCTGGAAACCAGGATGGGAAGCCCCTAGCAGAAGTCTGCTGATCAGTAGGATGGACACAGGGTCCCAAGAGGGGTCGTGGGTAGGTTAGACTAGGGAGGAAGTGAAAGCACACCAGAGGGAACCAGGGGTCAGGACACTGGGTAAGCCATCCTGGCATGGTCCCTAACTGGCTATAAAACTGCATGCAGGGCTCCTCATCTGAAAATGAGGAAGCCGGGTTCCATCACTGGTTTAAGCTGTGCTCTTGAGAACCCTGACATGCAAATCCTGTGCTAGGCAATTTGCAGGGACAGAGTTGGGGGGAGCACGCCTTGCTTGCAGTCTGTCTCCTATTTATTGCTTCCAACTACAGGACCTCTAAGAGTTTTCTAAACCTAATGATTTATCCAGGATAACAACATTTAGAGAGTCTCCACTAGGTTCAGAGCCCTGTAGAAGGTGATGGGGATGCAGCCAAGTAAAACCCAGTCCCAGCCTCATGGTTCCCAGACCCTGGCCCAGGGGGAATGACTGCAGCAGCTGCAGTTGTTCAGGATTCCTCTCAGACCCACCAAGGCCCAGAGTTCCCCTGCCATAAACCTGAGGGCAAGAAAGAAGGGGCAGAGATCATGGCGGCGTGAGAAGAAAGAAGGGGCAGAGGGAAAGGAAACCACCCCAGGAAGGCAGGTGACTCTGTGGTGCTCCTGAGAGATCAATTTACATGTCACCCAGTGGATGATAATCTGGTTTACAGGGGACCCCTTGTGATTGGATGTTGCATGTGGCCAATTGTGCTCGTGCTTTATGCTCTACTCAGGATCAGGGCATCTGCCCTGCCCTTTGGGACGTGCTGCAAGCCACCTGCTAGGAGTGCTCATGGCCATCTCCCACAGCTAAGGGGAGAAAGGAAGCTGAAATTGTTGCTTCATAAATTACAGCACATGCTTACACTCCAGGGTCTGAAGTTATATGAGAGAAGAGGATTTTTTGTGTTTCTACTGTTTTTCTCCCTGGCATTTAAAATATATTACAATTGTATGAGACATGGCAGAAATTTATTTGGAAACTAGTTTTTTAAAAATCAATGTAAAGTATGGCCATAATACTCCCAATTAAAGCCCACAAGTTCGTTTCCAGCAAGGGTACCCTTGGGGCTTTTCTTCCTCCTTATCACCAGCTTATCTTGAATCTATCAGTGTGTCCTTAACATGAGCTGGTATAATGAAGCATTTAGTCTTATATCTAAATTTACACATTTCAGCTTTAAAAGTATTTATGAGGGTGCAGTTTTAAATCGATCCTTAATGCCTGTTTTATAGTCTAGGAGAGCTATACATTCTGAAATTTGTACACAGGAAATTTATGTGCCTGTACAAATATCTATAATCATACATTCATATACATAGATCTTGTTAAATGGCCCAGGGATACTGAGAAAACAGCTGCTAATATTAAATTAAAATTTTATTCTATTTTAAATGAAGGGATGATAGAAAAGAGCTGCTAATATTAAATTAAAATTTTATTCTATTTTAAATGAAAGAATGATAGAAAAGGAAAATTTTCTTTGCAAGGGAGATGGTGTTCTGATGAGCTGAGGACAGAAATTGCAACTCATATGCCTCCAGTTCTTCTTAACACCTTGACAAGTAGATATTTAGAAATGTTGAGTTAATGTTTGACAGGATGATCATTAAAAAGATAATGAACTAATAAAACATGGAAATACTGAGGTCATCTGCTAAAGGGAATTTTGGGGCAGGATATTTAGCAAGTTTTCTTTTGCACTTAATAGCTAAATATTTTTATGATTGATTGACTGATTAGGATGTAGATTCTAATGCATCTCTGGTAACCAGGTCAGCCTGTTGTTCCTGCCTAAGGTAGAAAGGCAGAAATACAAAGCGTGACTGGCTTATTAATAAGCCAGTTGCAAGGAAAAGACACTTGCCTCTGGAATAATTTGAGAAGGGAGAGCTGGAAGGGACCTTCTATTTTATCAGATCCAACTGCTGCTAGTCATTTAGCTATTCTGCAGCCACAATATCTTTGTTCTTCCAGTTCCTCTCCAGCTTCAGTGGCTGTAGGCCTGACCTGAGAGAATAGTAGGTAGGGAGCTTGCTCTCTCCATAGAAAACAAAGATATACCAGCTCTTAATGACTGCAGGAAATCAGGTGAATTTAGAGAGAAAAGGCTCACTCAGGACAAGAAGCAGGGCTGAGTGTTTTAGCTCATGGCAAAACAATTTACTGGCTGCAAAGATGCAATGAGAAGGCATGTGTTCTAGCCTAGTTGTAAGCAGCAAATCAGTCCAAGATGAGCAGATTTCTGAAGCCAGGGAATGGGAAGTATGTTGCTAACTTCTCAGCAGATGTCAGCTGAGATTCTGTAATCCATGTGGTCATGAAGATGAGGTCTCATCCATCAACTGCTTGACAAGGGCTGTCATCATATCACTGGGCCTACATAGCCCTCGACACATGATGTCAGAGACATATTGCACAAAAGCACTTCTTGGGGAAATTCCCAGGAAGAATTCAGCAATGGGAAAGAATCTTTCAAGTGGCCTGATTTCACTGGAGACAAGTAAACATGTGTGTGCATATGTCAATATACATATTCCCAAGATGCTGTACTTTCCTAGAAACAAAAACAGTGGGAAAGCAAAAAGCTTCACAAGCCCCCTGTTAGGATCCTTTGTCTCATTTATTTTTAGACTCAGCACATGTGGAGAGGGGACGCCAAGGAGGGGCTCACCCAGATAGCAAGGCTTTTCAGTGTGGGTTTGGGATCTGGAGATGTGCCAAGTGATCAGAGCCCAGTGTCCATGGAAGCCCACAGCGCCCAAAATATCTTGGCTGCTTTGTGTTCAGTGATGCCAGGGACTTCTCAGCCATTCCAGGGGGGACAAAGGGGATCCCCCTTAAATTACTGCCATTACCCAGAATGAGCCCCTTGTCTTAACACATAGACATTGAGCCAGCACTTGGCTCTCTGTCTGTCAAGGTCCTCTGCCACTTCAGAGCCATTTGGCACACTTCTGGAAGGATGAGAGCCTCCTTCTTCCACCTAACAGAGGAGAGCATTGCTAAGGAAAAGTGAGATTAGGGAAGCGAACAAAGAAAGGAAGAAACAAAAAGGCCTTCCATGTCCATTAACAAATGTATCATTCATTCATTCAACAAGCGATATGGAACACTTGCCATCTTCCAAAGACTGTGCTAGGAACTGAGATACAGATGAATAAGAAATAGCCTGGTTTTTGAGGAGTAGAAACTCTCTAGTAGGAAAAACAAAAAAAACTGGTAATATAACATGACAATTGTATTGACAAACATATACTGTGGGTGTTATGAAGACGTAGAGCAGGGCAGCAAACCTAGACTGAGGGCATTGGCCAAGCAGGTAAGTGCTCTTATTTTTTTTAATCTTATGAGGTGAGTCACTTACAAAGAAAATGTTAAGAAACACCTCATAGATTAAATAAAAATATTGACTAGTGGCTCATTAAGCTTGGCTGATGGCTGTTGGAGTCCATTGATTTTGGTAGCAACAATCTGAAAGGTTGTATAATTTTCTCCCCCAGTTCTCAGCTGCCTAAATGTAAAAGCAGACAATGGATTGTAATTTTGATGTGAGTTTTTCAGATAGATGCAGCTTGTTTGGAAAGAGAACTAGGTGTTGAGAGAATTGTTCAGATGACCAACCAGAGGTTTAAAATTGAGTAGAGGAAAGAAGAGATACTGATAGATTGTGAGAAAGCTAAAGAACCAAGGAACTGGAAATATGTAGGCAGTGAGCAAATGTGTTAGAAATAAGCATATGAGAGGCCTGGAGGGTAGGAGACTCATTCGTTCATCAGGTATTTACTGAATGCTTTCAATATTTGAGGGTGTGTTCTAGTGCTGGAAATACATAATTAACTGTTATAATTGGAAGGGGAAGACAGTAAACAATAAATATGTAAATTCTGTAATATGTTAGAAGGTAATAAGTACTATGGTGGTGGGATGGAGATGGAGAGGAAAGACCAGCATAAGAAGGATTTGGAATTCCGGGGGAGGAGTGTGAATTTAAATGGTGTTATCACAGCTCTGGGGGTGAGAGGGTGATATTTCAACAAAGACATGAAGGGAGAGAGGGAATGAACCACGCAAATATGTGAATCAACATATTCTAGGCAAGGAGAACCGCCCATTCAAAGCCTTGAAATGCATGAGTACCTGGTGTTTTCAAGGAACAGCAAGGAGGACTGTGTGGAGTGCACAAGGGGCAAAAACAGGAAATGAGGTATAGAGATAATGGGGGCCAAATACATAGACCTCGTAGACCCTGGTAAAGATTTTGGCTTTTCCTCTGAGTGAGATGGGAAGCCATTGCAAGGTTTAGAGCAGAGAATTGTCATGACCTGATTACCTTTAATGGGCTGCTATTGCTGCTTTATTGAGAATAGACTTAGGGAGAGTCTAAAGTAGGGGCAGGGAGACCAGTTAGGAGGCTTTTGCAATAATCCCAATGAGAAATGCAAAGGCAGACTGTGATCAGGGTGGTGGCAGCTGAGGTGGTGAAATTCTGGATGTCTTTCAAGGATAAAACCAATAGAATCTTATGGCAGAGGTAGGTGGTGAGCAAGAGTTATGGATGACTCCAAGATTTTTGGTTCAAGCAATAGAAATGCCATTACCTGAACTGAAGAAGAATGTGGGAAGAACAGGTTGAGGGGGAAGACTAGAAGTTAAGTTTTGGTTGCATTGAGATCAAAGAGTTAGATACTGGTGTTTAAAATTCTGAAGTAAAACAATTTGATCATGAGACGCAGGTGTGGCCCTGGGAATGGGTGTCTGGAAGTAGAATAAAGTGAAGTCGTTATGATGAAAGAATTTAGAATTCTGGAGGTTGAAAGGTTAATGGAATCTCTTAGGATGATGGCCCAAGCCGGAGGCGACAGAGCATGGCCAGGCTGCTCTCACCCTTACAACTCAAAGTTTGGATGTATATGGTTAGAGGTCATGCAAATATTACTTTGAGGTATGCAGAATTTGAATTGGGTTCAGATTTTGAACTTAAAGTGCTGGAAAGAAGCATGATAGCAAAATGATCACATTTGCTGAAACATACCAGACATTAGGATAAAGCCCAATAAAATTAATTTATAATCCCATTGTAGCATGGGTCAGAAACAGTGGATTGAAGAAGAAATTCAACAAATTTTCACAATTTAATCTTAATTGTTTTGTTAAAAAGCCTTTTGGAAAGACATTCATATTTGGTTTTAGATATGTTTAAAGCTCAATGATAACATTCATATCAACTCATGTAGCATTTTAGAAAGCATGGCCCTGTGACATTTTAGGAAAATTTTCTGATAGCCGTAGCAAGCCAAGAAGTACCCTCAGCTCCTTTTACAACCTATATTTTCAAACTCACTCCTGAACCATAATGAAGAAGAAATAGGATGGCCATTCAGTCCTCCTCAATTCCAAGTTTAAAAAACCCCAAAGTTCAGAAACTGCTATTTGGTAAAATTTTTTAAAGCATCATGCCTATGAGCTGGTGGATGTCACTGAAGCATCTGAACTCATGGAAGACTGTTGAAATGATAATCTGGGTTTGTACAGATACAGTTAGATATTTATCTACATGTATTGAGACCTTACTTGAGAATAGAAAAATTAAGAAAGCTCGTATCTTATATTGCCAATCAATAAGTGAAGAGAAAAAGGTAGTGAGGTAGCCATATAATCCCTAAAAGAAAATAAATCCCACCTTGTTTCTGTCAGTAACCCTGTTAAAGCCTTTATGTCTTCATAAATGCAAAATAAGTAATCTAGAGGGGATTGGCTATGTATAATTAAGTATAAAATATTTAAATCTTCTTGCTTTGTGGAAATTATGTGTTTGTGGTTGATTAAAATATTCAGCATACATGATTTCATTTTTTAGCTCATTGGAAAAATGTAAATGACTTTGGTGGTTGAATTCCTATCAAAGTAGCAAAGACATCCCCCAGACATACATAATTAACCTGCTGAATAGGAGATGATTCACCTTTCAGTGACTTCACACGTGTTAACTTGGCCAAACAAAACAGGTAAATCATCTTCCATTCACTTTTTTTCTGAAGCAAGTTTTCAATAGGATTTTTTATGAAAAATGTTGAAATATACCTATATAAATCCATAATACAACATGTCCATTTGAAGAACGAATTTGCATCAACTTCTGAGATGCGAGTACTGTGTAATATATTTTGTCAAAAACAACTAATTGAGTTCCTCCTAAGTCAGGAGGGGGTAGAATTCTAAATCAGGATTTCATGCAGTACTGAATTACATAAAGGGCTCTGATCGTACAGTGGTGTTCAAATAAAATGGGTCCAGAGAAGAATTAAGAAACCCACCCATCAGTGCTCTAGACAACACAGATGTGTAGCTGTGCAAGCGGTCAGTGGCTTGCTGAGGAATCTTCATCACATCCTCATGACTCGTGCCCAAGAGCTTGTGAGAGGCCATGGGAAGAACAGCCTGCGTTACTGGTCTTGCAGGAGTCTACCCAATTGTACCACTCCCCAAGCTTCTGACTGCCCCAAGTGGCCAGTCCCAGGTCAGTGGTGTCCTCTTTTCTAAGTGAGCATCAGCACTGGTCTCTCTAATGTAGTGCTTTTCTTAAATCACTGTGAAGCTGCTAGTTGGCGTTGTTCTTATTTCAGTTCTCAATATGCAATACATATTTCCTCTTCTTATGGGGAGAGATAAAGAAACTAGGAAATCTCTCTCTCCCTAAATCCACAATTTGAAGACATGGTGACTGAGGAGGCAAACCTGAATGAATACATGGATGGGTAGGATAGGGCTAGCTCTTAAATTTGGATGCAGGAGACTTAAGATAAACAAAATTGTTCTTTATGCATGTAGCTTTCTTGTTAAGTTATGAAGGTGGAATTTTAAGAAAAAGCCTGAAAGTGATATACAGGATGCATTAGGACAAAAAATGGTGTTAGGACTGAAGTTTACATTAAAAATCTAAAAATTAATCTTTTTACATCACCTTAGAGTTTTCAAAGAGTTTTGGCACACACCCCATTTGGTCTTTGCAATAACCTATGGGGTGGTTACAGAAAGATAATATCATCTTCATTTCACAGATAATGAAACAGGAACCTAGAGTATTTAAATGACTGGCCCAGAGTTACACAGTGGTGATTGGCAGAGCCCAGATTTCTGTCTGACTCTGGTTCCATTACTTCTAACATAACTGTATCTTGGATGAATGTAGTAGGAGCAGGAATGGAGAGTGAGGGACAACTCAGAGAGATTTTGAAATAAGTAAAAAAAATTGGCAGTTGACTTGGTAGAGCTGATGAAGGAACAGGAGAAGGAAAAGGTGATTCTTAGGTTTCTAAAGCAGGAAGATGGTAAGTTTAATAGTATCATCAGCTAATGTTGGCAACATGCTTGCTATGTGACAGACTCTGTGCCATATCCTTTGCTATATTCTCTCATTGAATCCTCACAACTCTGATTGGAGGGATGTACTATTATTATCCCCATTTTACAAGGGGAATACATTAAAGTTGTTCTCACTTTAAGAGGAAGGAAAAAAATCAAGGTTTTTGCTCCAAAACAAGCTAAAAACCCAACTGGATGCATTGGCCTATATATAGTGATGTACTTGGGGCCTGAGTCCTGGGCCAGTGGTTTGGTATCCTTGTGTGGGGGGTGCATAATTATGCTGCCAGCCACGAGGTAATCAAGCTGGGCTGATGGTGGTTAGGATGTTTGCAGTCTAGTACTGCCAAACTGTTCAATGCCTCCAGGGTGCTTTGCCTGTCATTAAAATAAGCTGCACTGAGTAGCCAGTTTGCCCTGGCTCTGGCCTTTAAGGTGGTCAGCCAGGGAATCCAGGTACATAGATAAGAATGCTTTCCCCCCTCGGTTATTATTTAAAAATAAAAGTATAACTAAGTATAGTTATCAAATGACTGTTAGTATAAATAGTGCATTTAGGTAGAATACACTCTAGACTAAAACTCTTAAATACAATTACATTTCTTCTTAATTGTTTTTGGTTACTGTCCAGAGTAAGCCCAGTTTTCCCCTCATATTAACCAATTCACACATTTCTACCTTGTCCTGAGCCTCTGTTGGTGCCCAGGGTTTGTCTGAGACCCTGATTGTCCACACCTCCTGCTAATCTTTGAATTGCGCTATAAGGTCATTTAAAACTGCTTGACAAAAGTCCTTTCCTGAGTTTCCCCTTTCCGTCCCTACTTCCTCTTTCTCTCTTGGTCAAGCAGAGAGAGGAAAATAAATTTACATATCAAATAAAGTAAATAGTGAACAGAAAAATCCCATACCTTTTGCCAAATAGTAGTTTACCTTACACCTCATTTCTAAAGGCTCCAAACTATATTTCTTGAGGTATCTACCTGCTAGTTATTTATTCACTAGGCTGCATAGAGCAGTCTCTAAGCAACCATAAATTTCATGGAAAAATCCTAATTCTTCTCTGATACCACCTGTTTTTAGAAGATGGCCTTCTTTTAAAAGACTTGGAGTTATACAAACAAGAAGTGCCAGAATTTGATTCTTTTTAAAAATAGGCTTAAATAAGTCATAACATTTTTTACAGAGCCTTAAAATAGTTTCTTGCCAGTGACCCTTCACTCTTGAGTTTACACTGGAGATTCTGCTGGTAGGGAAACTCTGTCCATGGCCAGGGCAAAGCACCATGACTGCAAGTGTCTTTCTTCCTGATTCCCTCTAGGATTGTGAAGATGTCCAGTCCCAATCTGAATATTGTGACCTTACTGGGCAGCTGTCTGACTTACAGTAGTGTTTACCTCTTTGGGACTCAAGATCGAGATACTGTAGTGAGAAGCTCACTGGAAACTGTCATTCAGGTAGGTGAAGTCTTAAAATTTTGTTTTGAATATACGCCCAACTTTTGATAACTTTTTAAGTCAGCTGTTTCTGGGGTGTCGATTACCTTTATCTTACTTAGTATGGATGCTTTCAGAGGCAATCCCTGGTCCACCTTCTGCCTCCCACCTCTGTAGACTGTGGCTTTGCAGATCAGAATGTATGTGGAGAATGACAAAGGTTTCTCTCATGCCTCTTGCTTCTGCCCCTTTCCACCCACAGATCAGATTGTCCATGCTATGCATTGGGACCTCCCTTGTGTTTGGCCCTATTCTGGGAAAGAGCTGGCGACTCTACAAGGTGTTTACCCAGAGGGTCCCGGACAAGAGAGTGGTGAGTATGCAGCAAGTACACACCGCTTGACGGTGGAGAGCACCTTCACTGTGACTTAAAAGCTAGACGAGCTTGTGCTGGATTACTGGGTCTGGCCTTTTTATGACATCCTGGAGTTCATGCTCCTCATTTCAAACCTTGGAGGCATGTGGCCTTGTCGGCCCCCAAGCCTGGAAGGCTTACATTAGTGCTGTTCGGAAAGGGGTCTTTGAACAAAGGGTCCACTTCATATACACGTCTACTGCTCTAGAGATGTGTGAGCTGGCCAATATCTGGCACCAGTACAAGGAAGAACAAGATGTCCAGAAAGACTGTTGCTTGGCACTGGTGTAGGCTGCAAGTGGAGGGAGGGAGGGTGTTGGAGAAGCTGTAGCAAGTAAGCAGAGCTTTCCTTCACTAGCCCAGTTCTTTTTCATGTGGAAGACCTTGCTCTGCACTAAGAAGGATGGGTCTGGCACAGTGAGCAGGGAAGAGGATGCCTATTCAGCACATAAAATCAGCCTAGAAGCTCTGTGGCAGCCAGGTCACCTACATGTCCCTGACACCAGACGTCATCTTAACCACATTCCCCATTTTATCATTTGCCTGGTGGAGCTGCCCAAGCCTCAAAGCCCAATCATCAGACTCTGTGGCTATGATCCTGTCCAGACTGTTGGAGTTTACTTCTCTGGAATGATTGCTGTTGTTTTTCTTAGCAAATGTTATTTAATCATGGTGAATATTTATCAAAAGCTTAGCTGTAAGTAACCATACATATGAAAAAGATTGCCTAAAGGGCAAGAAGTTCATCCCTCCCTCTGGAACACTGATTTCTTCTTTAAAAGTAGCTTTACTGAGGCATAATTGACATGCAATGAACTGCACATATTTAAAGTGTATGATTTGATAAGTTTTGGCATATGAATTCACCCACGAAAAGTGGTATATCATACACAAATTTTCCTCATGCACCATTGTTATCTCTCTCTCCTGTCCAACCCTTACATCCCTCCGTCCCTGTCCCCAGGCAACCATTGACTATTTTCTGTCACTATAAATTGGTTTACTTTTCCAGAGTTTTATATACATGGAATAATGTAGTATGTACTATTTTTTTTTAAAGCTGTCTTCTTTTACTTGGCCTAATTATTTTTTGAGATTTTTCCGTACTGTTGCATACATCAATGGTTCTTTTCTCGTTTTTGCTGAGTAATATTCCAATATGTAGACATACTATAGTTCATTTATCTGTTCAATGGTTGATGGATATTTGGGTTTGTTTCCAGTTTGGGGCTATTAATAATAAAACTGCGTGAATATTCATGTAGAAGTCTTGTGCAGGCATATGCCTTCATTTCTCCTGATACAAACCTAAGAGTAGAATGGTTGGATCCTATGGTAGGTGTATGTTTAACTTTTTAAGATAATTGCCTGTTTTCCAAAGTGGCTGTACCATATTATATTCCCACCAGCATTGTATGATATTCCTTTTCCTCCACATCCTTTGCAACATTTGACTAGGTTGGTCTTTTTCTTCACCATTCTAATAAGAATATGTCATAGTATCTCATTGTGATTTAATTTGCATTTCTCTGATGCAATGCTGAGCATCTTTTCTCATGCATATTTTGACATCCATGTATCTTTGGTGAAGTATCTGCTCAAATCTTTTGCCCATTTTTTTTTTAATTTAGTTGTTTGGCTTTTTATTATTGAGTTTTGAGAGTTCTTGTATTCTGGACACAAGTCCTTCATCAGATATATGATTTGCAAAGATTTTCTTCTGGTTTGTGCCTTTTCTTTTCATTTGCTTAAGAGTGTCTTTCAAAGAGAATTTTGATAAAGTCCAATTTACCAATTTATTCTTTTATAGATCATGTTTTTTGTATCAGATCTAAGAAACTTTTGCCTAACCTAATGCCCCAAAAGGGTTTTTTATTTTTTACTTTTTATTAAGGCATTATTGATATACACTCTTATGAAGGTTTCACATGAAAAAACAATGTGGTTACTACATTTACCCATATTATCAAGTCCCCACCCATACCCCAATGCAGTCACTGTCCATTAGTGCAGCAAGATGCCACAGATCCACTATGTGTCTTCTCTGTGCTACACTGTTTTCCCCATGACCCCCACACACATGTGTACTAAACATGATACCCCTCAATCCCCTTCTCCCTCCCCCCCCACCCGCCCTCCCACACCCCTCCCCTTTGGTAACCACTTGTTCCTTCTTGGAGTCTCTGAGTCTGCTGCTATTTTGTTCCTTCAGTTTTGCTTCGTTGTTATACTCCACAAATGAGGAAAATCATTTGGCACTTGTCTTTCTCTGCCTGGCTTATTTCACTGAGCATAATGTCCTCCAGCTCCATCCATGTTGCAAATGGTAGGATTTGTTTCTTTCTTATGGCTGAATAATATTCCATTGTATATATGTACCACCTCTTCTTTATCCATTCATCTACTGATGGACACTTAGGTTGCTTTCATATCTTGGCTATTGTAAAAAGTGCTGCAATAAACATAAGGTGCATATGTCTTTTTGCCCCAAAAGGTTTTTCTCCTGGGTTTGCTTCTAGAAATTTTAGAGTTTTAGTTTTTATATTTAAGCCTATGATCCATTTTGAGTTAATTTTGGAATATGATGTGCTGCTATATGGTTCAAAGTTCATATTTTTACACATGGATATCCAGTTGTTCCAGCACCATTTGTTGAAAAGTCTGTCCTTTCTTCACTGCATTACCTTTGCACCTTTGCTGAAAATCACTTGTCCATATATGTATGGATCTGTTTCTGGACTCTATTCTGTCTCATGATGTATTTGCTTATTTTGATATCAATACCATATTATATTGATTATTGTAGGTTTATATTGTCTTGAATTAGGAGTGCTAGTTCTCTAATTTTTTTCTTCTCTTTCAATGTTGTTTGGCTAATCTAGGTCCTTTGAATTTTTTTAATCAAGTTGCCAACTTCTGCAGATTTCTCCTGGGATTTTTATTGAGATTGAGTCCATAGATCAAATTTAGACCATTGACTTCTTAACAATGTTTTGTCTTTTAATCCATGACCACAGTATATTTCTTCATTTATTTAGGCCTTTTCTAATGTCTCCCAGCAATTTTTTATAGTTTTCATTGGAGGAGGTCCTTCACACCTTTTATCAGATTTATTCCTAAGTATTTTATTTTTATGCTATTATACGTGTTATTACTTTTTATTTTACTTTTCAATTTTTTGTTGCTAGTATGTGGAAATATAATCAATTTTTTTGTGCTGATCTTGTATGCTGCAACCCTGCTAAACTACTTTTTGGTTATAGGAGCTTTTTTGTAGATTCCATCAGATTTTGTGCATAAATGATCATATCATCTGTGAATAAAGACAGTCTCTAGCACTGGCTAGAAGCACGAGTACAGTGTTGAACAGAAGCACTGAGAGAAGACATTCTTGAGTTTTTCTTGATCTTATGGGGAACAGATTAAGTCCTTCAAAACTAAGTATGATGTTAACTATAGTTTTACTGTAGATGCACATTATCTAGTGAGAAGTTCCTTTGTATAATTATTTTGCTGAGGGTTTTTTTATGAAGAATTGATGTTGGGTTTTTTCAAGTGCTTTTTCTGTGTCTGTTGATCGTGTTTTTTCTCTTTTAGTTTGTTCACAAACCAACCTTGCATTCCTAGGATAAACTCCAGTTGGTCATGTTGTATTATCCTCTCCTTATATTGTTGGATTCATTTTCATAAAATTTTGCTTATAACGTGGTATTTATGTTTTTAAGGGATGTTGCTCTGTAGTTTTTTTTTTTTCTTGAATATCTTTTTCTAGTTTTAGTAATGCTGGCCTTGTAGAATGAATTGGGAAGTATTTCCTCCTCTTCAATTCCTGGTAAAGTTTGTGTATAATTGTATGATTGGCATTCACATGTAGTATAGTTACCTTACAATAGTATGCTTCCATCTTTCCCTTCCCAATCTTTGTGTTACTGTTTTTACTTTTAGGTACATTATAATCTCCATATAATTGTTACTATTTTTATTTAAACAATTAGTTAAATTTTAAAGATATTTAAATAATAAAAATCAATCATACAGTTTTCTGTGAAACTAACATTTCCAGAGCTCTTAATTTCCTTGTATAAGTCCATGTTTCTATCATTTTCCTTTTGTTTCAAGGATATCTAACATTGTCATGCAGATGTGCTAATTCTTGTACAGTAGAATTCCTTATGCTTTTGTTTATCTGAAAAAGCCTTTATTTCACCTTTGTGTTTGAAAGATATTTTTGCTGGATATGGAATTCTAAGTTGAGGTTTTCTTTTCTTCCTTCAGTATTTTGAAGATTTCCCTCTACTGTTTTCTTACTTGGCCTTCTATCTGATGAGAAATCAGTTTTCCTCCTTATCTTAGTTTCTGCTCACTTTGTGTCTTTCTTTTTGTTGGTTGATTTGAAGATTTTTCTCATTATTACTGTTTTTGAGCACTTTGATTAAGCAACTAACTTGTTTTTATCTTATACACATCATGAATCATATAACCAGTTGTGCTTCCTTCTTTTCATTGGTTTTTCAAAAACTCAGATCTACATTTATGCCTCAATTCATGAATGCTATGTACTCTCCTCACCTGAGTTTTCATCATAATTCTCCTTATTTTCTCTTTTCCCTAATATTTTTCAAGTTTTTATCCTGTCACAGAACATGCTTTTTTATTTATTTTTGGACTCATGGAAGTAACACATCCTGTTTGTATTGTCAAATGCTTCACATATGTATAGATAAATTGCTAGTCATCTCTCCTCCTCCACCACCCTTATCTCTCAATCCCACCATTCAGGTTAATGGTTGTTAACAGTTTTTTGTGAGAACTTCCATATCTCTATGTGCTTGTATAAACATATCTGGAAATAATAGTGTGTTTATTTTATAAGACCCCTTGACTCCTTTGTGGAAAAAGGTAAGACAAGGAAAAGATAAACAAATGGAAATGTTTCATTGTGATGATGATATGAACATAGAAATCATTGCACATGTTTAGTGTTGTTTCATTTTTGATGGCCAGATTTGAAGTGCCCTGGGAGGGCTTACTCTGGAGCCTTTAGTTCAGAGCACATAGGATACTCTAACCTCTGTGTAACAGAGCCAGCAAGCAAAGGAAAATTGTAACCTTGATTCTTTTGCAGATAATCAAAGACCTGCAGCTACTGGGGTTGGTGGCAGCCCTTGTGATAGCTGATGTGATCCTGCTCATGACATGGGTGCTGACTGATCCCATCCAGTGCTTCCAGATTCTCAGTGTCAGTATGACGGTGAGGGGCCCAACCCTTGGAGAATATGGTTCCTCAACTGGGAGGTCTGGTTTCTGTGTGTAATGGGGCTTACTCTCCCAGCAGTATTCACTGTGTGGTCATTTCCCCAACAAGAGATCAATGACCCAAAGAGGAGGGAGTGCCAGGAGCTGTGGCTGTTGTGAATACCTCCCCTTTGTCTGTAGGATGTGCAGCCCCTTGTACTGTCCCTTTCCAAGAGCATCCCCTGAGATGTCAGCACACTAGAATCCACCTGACAATTATCTTTGCTTCCAGATTGTCAATAATGAGTATTTTCAGCTACAGGAAGTTGCTTTTCCCTAAGTGTTGAGAGGTAAAGGTAGTATTTTGAGGTGGTCTTTAGAGTCAGTCAACCTCTCAGCCCTACCACGTATCAGCCATGTGGCCTTGGAAAAGTCGTTTAGCGTAAGTCCCTATTTCTTCTACTGGTAAAATGGAGATAATATTATTACCAATTTCATAGGGCTGTGGTAAAGATTAAGTGAAACAAGGCAGTTAAAGGACTCACCTGTGCCCTGTACATAGTGTTCAATGAATATGAAGTATTATATGTCTCCAGCCTCACAAAGGGCCAAGGAATGCAGTGGAATCTTGACATTGCAGATTGAATATTTACAGCTTCACCTGCTAACAAATAGCAGAAACATGCTGTGAAATAATTTGTAATTTTTCTGACACACTAATTTAAATCACTATGACCACAAAGCGCATAACTGAGGAATAAGCCCTGCCACTACCCAACGTCCACATACCAGCCCAGCTTTATCATCTTTTTCTTCAACTCAGAGCCACTCTCATTTAGATTCTAATGAAGTCAATTAAATGTTACAATTTTTACCTGTGAAGGGGGAAGTTACATGTGCTGTAGAGGTGTTCATGCTCCTCTGGATGGATGTGCACAAGATCTGCTGTGAGTTCCTGGTAATCACAGGAGCCCTCAGTCCTAACTCTGTGTCCCTTCTAGGTGGCAGGGAGAGATGTGTCCTGCTCCCTGACCAGCACACACTTCTGTGCCTCCCGGTATGCTGATGTCTGGATTGCTCTCATTTTGGTGTGCAAGGTTGGTAGCTACATCTCCTTGAGATACAGTTTATCTGTCGCCAACAAGATGGATATGAAGAGGGAGTTACTGGAATTAATGAGGTGGTATCTGCAAAGAATCTTGAAATCAGAGGAGACCTGTGTTGATGCATAAATCTCAAAGGCATGACCCTTATTATTTCTCTACTTTTTTTTGTTTTGAGAGTCACATTCCCAACTCTTTGGACTCTCTCATTCAGTCCTCCCTCAAATCATGTGTAATTCACCCACTGTTTCTCCCATTTCTTGGTCTGGTTTTTTAATTGATTTGGCAATACCAGTTTCCTCCCCAACTCCCTGCAAGGGGAATTATGAGGAGACAGTCTCTCCAGCTTAATTTGTTCCCATAAGTGCCTTTATTATATCTTGTGTCTTTAGATTTGGGTCAGGGCATCCTGCTGCCTTCCATTCACTAATCTTTCTGGCTCTGGCTGGAAGCAAGGCTGGCCCTAAGACAGATGGCCACATCAGGGTGTGCTTTGAGTGGTTCTGGCTGTCTCAGAGTATCCCCATACTACCCAGAATCTCTCTTTATTAGCTTCATCTGTCTCTGTTAGGTGGCAAAAGTAGGATTATTTCCAGAGGGCATAGGATACCTATCCAGGACACCAAGACAAGTCCTTAGAACCCAGTATCCTATTAGCTGGTTTTCATCTTCGTGGAACAGAGAATCTGGCTATGAGGGGTGTAGGGCAGGCTTGTTTCAATGAACAGGTCAGGCTCTGTGTGGCAAGAGGTTCCTTGTTGACTGTAAGGACAAAAAGGCCTGGTTAACTGATTGCTAGCAGAAGAGAAGTTTTTGTAGAAATACGTGGTTTCTATTGCAATAGAGGGGGTGAGGACTTGATGATAAGGGTGAATATTGAAACCACAATGTTGTTTATGTGAAACCATCTTAAGATTGTATATCAGTGATACTTTAATTAAAAAAAGAAAGAAAAGAAATACATGGTCTTTAAAGGTAAACTTTACTCACTTCACTACTAGGAAAGTGTTCAAGTGATTGCTCTGAGAATTGGCTCTGAGGCACAGGGCTGGGACAGGGAACTGTTGCTGTTTAACTATGTGCAGCTTAGTAGAAATATGCTTAAATAGAAACACTAGAAAATGAGCAGCTCTTGATCTCTAGTTTCTTGCTAATAGTTAAGAAAATGAGCTTCCAAATATAGCAGGGTTTGAACTCTGATTAAGTGAGTTCCTAGCTGACCCTGAGCCTCATTTAACTTCTCTGAGCTTAAGTTCCCACATATGTAAAATGGAGGTGATGATAACATCCTCTCAGAACTGTTCTGAGTTTCAATGCATGTTAGTGCATGTTGAGAATTTCAACCACTCCTGGCCCATAGGAAGAGCTCGATAAATGTTAGCTATTGTTGGTATTAATCTTCCCCTGGTGCCCTGGACAGCTCTGGAAAGTGCCTCTGTGGGCTCATCTGGTCCCTGCAGGAGAGCATGTCCTCCCAGCACAGAGACTCAGCACCTCCCCTGGGGCAGCTCACTCTGCAGCTCAACTTGATTTATTTTCTCCACTGCCTCTTATATAAAACCATTCCCATTTTATTTCACTATAATATCTTTCTGAAGGACAAAGAAAGAAAAGGGGAAAAGAGTACCGAGTTTCAGGAAACTGCCTGAGCCAGACCCCTGTCGGCTCCCTGGGCAACGCGCAGTCTTGAAGAGAACCCAAATCTCCACATTCAGTTCAAGGAGCCCCTGCCTGAGCCTCTCAAGTACCCCCACCCCACACTGCTGAGCAGTGAAGGTGAATGACATACATATATTGTATATGCATCACTCAAACACAAGTCATGGCTACATAAATTCCCTTTTGAAAAGGACTTTAAATACAAAAATACATGCTCAATTCCCTTTTGAAAAGGACTTTAATGGAGTGAAAACATTTTAATACGATCATATTTGAACATTTAGAAATCATAGAATTAATTTCATTCACCTCTATTAAATTACTAATCATTCAATATTCTGCCAACTGCCACCTGATAGCATCAGTTACCCAAAAGTCAGGTCCCACTGGCCTGACTTGTGTGTCTTCTAGTTATTGAAGGTCTCAGGGTGGCCATGTTTGGTCCTCAGGCCCCTTTTGGGACACTGGGCATTAGCAGCACCCAGAAGACATCTCTGTTGTGCTGATTCCTTCACTGTAGGCACAGCCAGTCCTCCAAAAAATAATCTTTAGGACCATCCCTGCAGGTGGAGTTAGGTTATGTGGTTTTACTGGCAGGTACCCTGCTTATACTTACTTTGACTATCAGTTCTCCCTCTGAGTCCCCATGCCCCCCACCTCCACCTCATCCCCTGTGGCATCTTCACATTCTGTCATACAACATGGACGCTTGTGTGCCTTGCATTTCCCTAGCAAACTGAGCTCCGTGAAAGCCAGGACCGTGGCTTACTCCTTTTTGCACCATTGCCTGCCCTACACCTAACATGACACTTTGCACAGAATCAGGCAAACTTATGTTCAATCTATATATTATGTATTACTGGTTAAAGCTTTGATTACTGTTTAAATGCAGCTCCTTCTAGGAGAGCAGCCCTCTAAGGTGCTGGGAGTCATGTTCTCTGTCATACAAATAGGTATCTGAGAGCAGGTTTATATTCACGGGACAAAAGGAAAGAACAGAGCTGTGGGTTTCTGACGATGGGGCAGGGAGAGTCACAAAGAGGGTGGAGGGTGTGGATGGAGCCTTTGCTGCCCGTGCCCGGCCCCAGTCTTGCCCAGGACCCAGCCTGCCTTTGTTCTCCTCTTTTTCCGTCTTCCATAAACACCCTCTGGCACAGAGCCACGGCCAGCCTGTAGAGGTCCTCTGTGTAAATCAGAAAAAGACATCCCTTCTAGACAGAGGCAGTCTTGCAGGTGCAGGGCTTGGCAAGCAGGTGGTGCCTTTGGGAAACTTAGAAGAAAGAGCGCATCCTCAGACTGTTTCAGCTTCCACGAGCCCCTCAGGTCTGTGCAGCGCAAAGCCACACAATGGCGGCAGTAGCCCTCACCGCCCCAAGCCCGTGTGCCCACTGCCTGGCAGCCCTTTCTGCAGGGCTCCCACCCACCCACACCATCCTGTCCCTCATCCCAGCAGAGTTCTGTCTGATGGCTGATTTGTTGAGCTGCCATAAACTAATTCTCAGGAAAGGAGAGGAAAATAACATTCCTTAAGCACGTCCCAGGTATAAGGGGCCACCCGAAGGGCCTCCCATGCACCGTCTTAGCAAATCCTTTAAGGTCAGTGTTTTTGTCCCTATTTTACAGGTGAGGAGATTGGCCCCATCCCTACTGCTCTTTGACCCCAACCTGTTACTTCACTTCTCATTCTCTTCTTGCCTCCAGGGCCTGCTGCTGCTGTATGGTGCCTACCTGGCTGGCCTGACGGACCACGTCAGCTCTCCTCCTGTGAATCAGTCTTTAACCATCATGGTTGGGGTCAACCTCGTGGTGCTGGCTGCTGGGCTTCTTTTTGTGGTTACTAGATACTTGCACACCTGGCCCAACCTGGTCTTTGGACTCACGTCTGGAGGCATCTTTGTTTGCACAACCACAATCAACTGCTTCATCTTCATTCCCCAGGTATGCCCCAGGGAGAATTTGATGGAGCCCATCCTCTTCCTCACTCCAGGGGCTTCACTGGGCATGATAAATATTTGCTCATGTTTTTATGAAGACTTTTGGGTAGTATTTATTGGAGAGTCCGAAGGAAGGTAGGTTCCTAGTGAACTGGCTCCCTCTTTTCTTCCCTTGTCGCTCTCCTAAGGAAGGACAGCTGTGCTCCTGGTCAGTAAGGGGGGCAGGCTGAGTGGCCAGGCAGCAGCCCATTTCCCTCCCTGGTGGGCTGCCCCTCAGAAATGTCCTTCACTAGCCTGGGAATGAGGAAACTTTATTTCTTTCCTATTTGGGATTGCAAATCCACAGGGAAGAACTCATAGGGAACTTCATGTAGTTTAAAATGCTTTTCCTATACTCTGGTGTTTCTTCAGGTTGTATAAATCTTCCACCTTTTAAAATGCTATATTTTCTTTTATCAGAGGAGAGGAAAGTATAGAACATTTCTCTCCTTTTCTAATAAAGAGACATAAAACCTCAATAAAAATATGTTTCATAGTATGGACAATAAGAAAAAAACAAATGAGAGAGGAAAGTAGTAGAAATACCCAGAAAGCAAAGTGAAAGAAAAGGAGTCAGAGGGAAGGCAGAGGAATCCATAGGCTCTGAAAGGAAAGTGATATTAAATTATTCATGGTGTGCCAGAGGCTACCAGTGAACCACAGATGTCCACGGTAGGCACTTGTCCTATTTCCCTTCTAGTTCACCTTTTTCTCCCCTGTAAGTCCTCCCTCTTCCTACTGCTCCCCCAAGATCCCATCCTGATCCCATTGCAGCTTCTGGTTGACTACGAATAGAGGGGGCTAATCAGTAATTAAAAGTGTTGGCTGAGGAATAGGAAGAGTTCACTTTGGGGCACAGTGTGACACAGGCATAGGCCCTTTACCTGTTTTTCCTTTTCATAAATGCTCATTAAAATACCCAACAGAATAAACAAATATGGACAAATCTGTAGCAGTAGCACAAAGACCCAATGCTGGGTATTGCATCTGGGCTAGAAACTAGAGGAATCTTTGCTGAATCGTACAATTAGAAGAACTGGATTTAAAGAAGCCATGAAAGCTGAGGCTTATTTGTCTGGGATGTAGCAGCAAAGGGCTAAGCAAGGACTGCCCCTCCCTGGGAGACGGGGAAGTGGATTTGGTGGAGAGCCTCCAAGTAGTCCACCTATTTAGACCCTGGGGCCAACATTGTTGATTGCTGACCCATCAAGCCATTGCCAACCTTGCTCTTCCTGGCTTGCCTCCACTAGATAGGCTGAAAGAGCCAAATACTTGCCTTGCCAGCCTCTGTTATAGTTAGGGGTGCCCATGTGACACAGTTTTGAACACTAAAGGTTTTCTGGGAAGTTCTGAGAAAGCTTTTGCTTTCCTGAAAAAGCTAATGATGTGGCTGGCATCACCTCTTCTACCTTTTTCCTAACTGTGAATGTTTGTGATGTCTGGAGAGATGGCAACCATTTTGTGACCATGAGGGAAAAGCCAAGAGAGTATATTTACTATACTAAGAAACTATAGCTCTTCCCATGTAAAGCTATAAATTCAGGGAGAAAGGGCCTATGAAGAGTTTCTTCAGTCCACAAGAAGAGGCCCACAAAGTTCTGAAGATTTGGAGAAGCTGCCTTCCTCTGAAGTAAAACAGAAGTTTTTAAAAGATACCTGATTTATCTTGTCAATAGGATTCAAGGGATATTGCCTCTCTTCTGCTAAAGTGAATCATCATGGAAAGGACATAATCACAGATCATGAAATATTGAATAAGGGTGAAAAATATTATGTTAAATTCAATGTCCCAGTAGAAGCACTGAATAGGCTATTAAACATGGCAAATTCCTGAATTAGTGAATTAATTCAAGGAGACATAAAAAAATGAGAGACTAGATAAGAAAGTATGGAGAACAGATCTAGGGATATAATTTAGAGCTAATTAAGGAGTCTCTGAAATGGAACAAGATAATATCGGACAAAAGAAATCACCAAGGAGCAATCAGAGGAAAGCCTTCCTGATCAGAAACAAGATGTCTGTCTGAAAACTGAGTGAATCACCAGCCTCCATGATGTGGTCCTAATTATATCTCCTCTCTTCACACTTGGCTCTGTCCCCCTTGCATCCTAAGCCTCAGAGGCATGACTCCCCATCCTTGGTGTTTGAACCATCAGTGGTGATATCTAGGCACGCTCCCATCTACATACAGGCATCAAAATGCAGGATGAAATGAAGTTCAGCTTGAAACCTGACTTCCAGGCTTGCTAAGCAATGAGCACTTGGTTTGTGGAAGCAGGGCAGAAATGGAATGATTAGGGGATCCAAAACTGGGCAGACGGGCAGACGGGCAGTGTTGGCCTTTCTCTTTCCCGCTGTCTGTCTCAATCCCCCTTTTCCTCCTTGCTGCCTTGAGCTTCCTGTCTCTTAGTCTACCTTTCTTCTTCTGTTTTCTGTCTCCTGCTTTTTTGCCTCTTTACACTGACCATGATCTAATACTAAAAAATATATTGTATAGTTGATTGTATTTTAGGTTTAGGAGGCAAATTATTTTTCAAAATATAAAAGTGACAGAGATTTGTCAGTTTTTTAGGCACCCCTGAATTGATTTTCCCCTCTGGCTCCGTGCCCTTTGGTAAGGGAAAGATTCTCCCTGGAGACCTGTACTGTGTATCCCCAGAAGAGTAGGACCACTGAGAAAACTTGGATTTGGAGAGCTCCCTGGGAGGGGAAGGGAGAGGAAGGAACAGGGAGGTGGGCTGCCATCTGCTACTGAACCTTCAGGCTGCACAGTGATGGGAGGGACTTCTGAAAGCAAAGGCACAGGATCCCCAGGGCAGCTGGGCGGCACTAGAGAGCTGGGTGACGTGCAGGATTGCTGAAGAGGCACGTGGATCCAGCAGCTTGCTACACAGGCCTTCAGGAAATGCCTACATGTTTATGCCAGAATGTAACATTTGTTCATGTATCCATTCATCCACTTATTAACTGCTGGGAGCATGCAGTTAAAACCCATGGCCCCACCTCAAAGTCTGTTTGGGAGTAGATGAAAGGAATAGTAATACATGTGGTAAGTGTTTGAGGAAGGTGCATTACACGTTGCTGAGTAAGGGGTGCTCAGTCTGTCTGGGAACTCGGTGACACTTACTCAGGAAAAGGAGTCCTTGGGCCCAGTCTTGAAGGAGGAGTGAGTTCATTGAGCAGGTTGATGAAAGGCAATGGGTGGATTTCAGATGGGGAATCACCACGACCAGCGGCAGAGCGGTGTAAAAGAGAATGGTGTATGTTCGGAGCACTACACGTCTTTGCAACTTCTGGAAGCACAAACTGAAACAAAGGGAGAGTGGCAGGAGGTAAGAGAGGCACAGAGGGTGAACTTCCAAAGGCCTCAGGGATATCCTGGTAAAGACTTGAGATTTAAACCCACTATTTCCTATTGCTACTATAAAGTTTACCACAAATTGAATGGCTTAAACAATATAGATTTATTATTATCTTACAGTTCCAGAGGTTAGAAGTCTGATATGGGTCTTATTTGATAAGGTCAGGCTGTTAGTTGGTCTCTGTTCCTTCTGAAGGCTCTAGGGGAGCAAGAATCCTTTTCCATGCTTTTTCCAGATTCTATGAGTATCCTCCATTTTTGACTCACAACCACTTACTCTGTCTTCAGAGCAGCAGTGTGGCACCTTCAAATCTCTCTTTCTGATCTCTAATTCCACGGTCACATCTCTTTCTGACTCCAACCTTCCAGTCTCCCTCTTATGAAGACTTGTGATTACACTGGGCCCACATAGACAATCCAGAATATTCTCCCCATCTCAAAATCCTTAACTCAGTAACACTTACAAAATCCCTTTTGCCACATAAGGTAACATATTCACAAGTTTAGGGATGGAAGGGAGCATCTTTGGGGGCCATTATTCAGCCCACCACACCACATAGCCCAGAGGCTGAGAAAGCAAGAATATGCTTGTCCTTCTGGATGAAGTGCCCTGCAGAGGTCCGAAATTGTGCCCTGAGGGTCATTTACAGCTGTATTCCAGAAAGGTTAAGGACCAGGGGTCAAGGCTCAAGGACCAGGATCTTAACAAATGGGGAGTTAGGGCAGGGGAGGGAGATTTAGTCAAGGGGTACCCTAGCTCCACTTGGCAAGATTAGGGTGAGACAGACCAAAACCTGGAGGTGCCCTTACACCAGTGCTGACCAATCCCTCCAGTAACCGTGCAGAGGGAATAAAGGAAAAACTGCATTGCTAAGGAAATGAGGGGCCCTATGTGGGCACTCCAACAACATGAGGGTCGGGTCTGTGCTAAGAGAACAACACTGGAGGTCTGCTCCATAGAGGACCCTGTGGTGCTAAGTGTGTGGGGTGCTGTTGGCACCCTGGCGAGGGGCCTTCAAGAATGGCGTCTGAGAGGGGAAGTCCCTGTGCCTGACCCAGCACAGGTCTCACAGACTCCTGATAATACCAAGGACTCATGCTTCTACAGAGCTCAGAGAGGTCAGGTCAATGAAGGACTCAAGAGGACTTGGGTGAGAATATGGGGTTGAAATGGGTGGCAGCATTTAGAATACTATCTGAGATTCACCCTATGTGGGTTACATTCCATATCACAGCTTAGTAGCTGTTTGATGAGATGGCAAGGAAATCCCAGGACACTGTGAGGGTCCTCATAGATACCTCAGCATCAGTTCTGGAGCCAGAGTGCCAGAGTAGCCAGTGGACACCACTAGGACTTCTAATTATTAGAATTCCTAAGGGACAAGAGAAGCCTTCTGCACCGTGGCCTCCCTGGACATTCATGTCACTGGCATTCGCCCTGTAGAGACAGTATCCTAAAGGCTCGGGAGCATGCCCGTCTGTGAATGTTCTGTGCTCACTTCCATCCCTGTTAAAGTAAACCAGCCCGTGCTTCCACGGAATTTTTTTTTCTCAAAACCAGCTTCTCCTGAAAAGCCTTCCCTAGGACAGCCCTGCCCCCTGCCCGTCTCTCTCCCCATCAGCTGTACTGAGGACATGTGGTGTGGCACGGTGCCCTGGGTGCAGCTGTGGCTCTGCTGCGCACTAGCTGTGTGGGCCTCAACAAGTCGTACTCCTGACTCTTTCCTCATTTGTCAAGGAAAAAGATGGTCAGGTCTCAGATCTCACATGCAATCATTTTGACTGATTTTTTACTGACATTGTGGTTCTCTATCTGTTCGAGCCTTGATTCTTGACGTAGATTAGAAGACCACCATCAAGGAACTGGGTTTTCCATAGCAGTATGTATACCATTACTCAACAAATGAGAAAAATTAAGAGCAGCTACATACAACTAAAAACAGTTTCATTTGAAATATACAGTGTGTGGATTGCTTATCCCTGTCATATCTCCTACACTCTGGCTTCAGAATATGGCTTTCAATGTGTACTTCAACTCTAGTTTTCTTTGACCAGTCCAAAATAGGTAGGTAGAGGGATTAAGCTAAGAGTCTTTTATTTTATCTACCTGTCATCTTCTTCCTTTGGCATTTTTAGAATGATGTAACCTTAACATTCTCTATGCCTTCTGCCGTTACCGTCTATGAACTATAAACTTTCCAGAGCAAATGACATTTGAGGAGAGAATAGTTTGTACATATGTGGATCAGTGACACTGTCATTCCTTGGTGTTTTTGAGGAGTGAGAGAATGTTTCTGGGTGTGTAATTAAATAAATAACATGTGTTCTTTTATCTAACAGCTGAAGCAATGGAAGGCATTTGAAGAGGAAAACCAAACAATCAGACGCATGGCCAAATATTTCAGCACTCCCAGCAAAAGCTTCCATACCCAGTATGGTGAGGAACAGAATTGTCATGCTAGAGGAGAGAAAAACTCCATGGAAAGACTCCTCACAGAAGTAAGCTCGACCCCTGCCTGGGGATTTCTTTGTAAAGAGCTCCAGTCACACGTCATACGTTAGTGGCCCCAGATGTCTCATTGTTAACATTCTTTCTTCTCCTCTCATCCCCCACCTCCTAGCCACTCCACCTTCCCTTAGCAGCAGATAAAACCTCAGCCTCTCCCCAGTGGCCCTCCCATTGCTGGCCCTCACCCACTTCATTCATTCATTGCACAGATGTGTGCCAGGCATTGTGCTAAGTGCTGATGAACAAAAAAGTATAGTCCATACCCTCATGAAACTCACAGTCCAGTGGAAGAAATAGACATTGGTCAAGTAAACAAATAATTATAAATTGTGTTAAGAATTATGAAGAAAAAATCAGAGTGGTAAGAGAGGATAATGAGTGGTAAAGGCAAGGAAACCTAATTTAGAGTGTCAGAAAAGACTCTCTGAACTGAGAGCTTAAGGTCAAGTACAAATTGGCCAGGCAAAGAGTGCAGGGAAGGGCATTGCAAGCAGGGGAAACAGCCTTGTAAAAGCCCTGAGTGGTAGTGGATGCTGGCTTCTTTTGTATGTTACATTCTTTCTTTACATAATATATTGCCCTCATTTCCAATATCTTATGGGGCCCCTGACTGTCTTTTCCAGGTTCTAACTAGAAATCTTTATCATCCTATTAACCCAGAAAGTCAAGAAGTGAAGTATCTACGGTTGGGGAAGAAGGCTGAATAGGGCCTCTGGATATCATAGTAGCACCAAAGTGGGGCCAAGCACCCCCCAGCCTTTCTTTCTTCTATTCTGGAGCCAGAGTTGGCACCTCTCCCAAAATTGGGCAGTGTGGTGTGGGCTTGAAGAAAGTACATGGACAAGCTGGGGGCTTCCCTGCCTCAGGAAGGAGGCACGGGGACCAGAGGAATTAGATGTTTCACACTAAATTATATTCCTTATTTTTTCAGTAAAGAACATACCTGGGTAGGTGCTACTTAGAAAACTATGCTCTTTTGTAACTGGACTGACATGTGGGTACACGTGGTCCCTATTTGAGAGGATGGTGTGATGGGGACCTAAGGAACACAGCCAGTGAAGGGGCTAACCTCCTCAGGTGCCCTGTCCAGGCCCCTCTTGTCTCATGCCACACCCTCAGTTCTGGACCTCTTTCATCCATCAGAGTAATACCTTCTCCATTGCCTTACTGTTTACGAAACTTTCAGGATCTTATTTCAAAGTCCACTTTCTTCCTGTCTGGCAACGGAGTAGCATTGCCTTTGATATTCTGTGAAGTCTTCAAAGAAGCACTTTTTCCCCAGCTAAAGAGAAGCCCAGAAACTTGGTGAGAACAGCCAGCATGATTCTTATTCATAGTCGACTAATGTTGAAACAGCCAAGTGGCCTGACTCTTTTCCCGTATGGTAACCTGGGATGTGCGTTTTGTACTTCCACCATGCTACTCTGTTTCCCATGCAGTGACTGAATCTGCTTTATCTGAAAAGATGCCTTGAGTCTGCACAGGAAGGGCCCAAGAGGAAGCAGGTGCATAGGTTGTAAAATGCTGGCCTCCACCCAACACCCTCCATCTGGAACATCTTTCTGAGAACAGGCCTGAGAACCAGCAGCTTGTCCGAGGGCCCTGTTCCAGGCCTAGAGGGGTTCCCATGTCTGAACCCCCAACTCCAACACTACCCTGTAGATAAACACGAGTACCTCTCCTGCCTCCATGTGTACGCAAACCCCAGCTCCAGCTTCTCAGATGCAGTTCCCACCTACACAGGCCCTCTGCTGCCCTGGGGCCCTCCTCTGACTTTCCCATGGGCAGTCTACCTTCTCATGGCCCCTATGGCTGGGGTCCCCCAGAGGCCCTTTGGGGCAGCATCTATCACTGGCTTCCCAGCTGCATGGAGGCCGGCAGGTGGCACTTTCCCAGAGACAGGACACCCTGCCTCCTCCTCTCTGCAGCAGAGGACATGCTCCTCTTCCCAGAACCACAGGAACAAGAGGGTGATTCCACTTCTCCTTACAGCCTGCACCTTATGAATCACACCTGTGGATATTTTGCACCCCAGATGTATCAAATGCAATGATTAATAAACTCATTTGAATGCAGCTGCCCTAGTAGGCCAGATTTTGGTCTCACAATGGCAGTGCCCCACGCTACGCCTCTAATTAGTATGCAGCCATGTGAAAACAGAGCCCTGCTTCCTTTTCTGAAGGAAGGGCAATTTAGTGTTTAGGCTGACATTTCTAAATCTGTAGCCAGCGAGCTTCAGCTATTGGGTGTGCTGGGGGCAGAAAATTCATCCCAATTTGATGTTTATCCTGTTTTCGTGTACCCAGAGGAATTCGTGGATAAGGCACAGAGAGGCAGCCCCCAGAGTTTGCTTGCTGGGTTAGTTGTCCTTCTTCCTCAGTCTGAGGCAGTAGAGCCCCCTGAAGCCAGCCTCCGAATGTGCATGGTGGGCTTCAGGAGCAAGACGGCTGGGGCCTGCCTGTGCGGCCTGCAGTCACCCCGTGAGCGCCTCAGAGGAATAGTTGGCACCACCCAGATACCACAAAGAGCCTGAGTGAATGTGTCCCTGTCACTCATCCACCCTGCTCCGGGGAGTCCTTGAGTCATGCACAGTTCCCGGCAGCACCCAGCCTGACTGCTCTGCCGGCAGGGAAGAGGGAGGGCAGGCAGGTAGGTGCTCAGCTGCCTGGCCTTTCCGCTTATTCAGCACTTACTCACTAGTCCTGGACTCTCCCCTGATGATAAAAGGAGACTAAACCAGGATGAAGCTGGGAGTACTAATGACCAGAAAATGCACCTTCCTGCTTGTAAGTAGGGAGCAGTAGATCTGCCTTGGAGTTGCTGCCAGAAGACTGTTGAGGGACTAGTTTACTTAAGTTACGGCTCCCTTGAGGGGTTACTCCTGGGCAATTCTCCCATATCAACCTGAGCAGAAGCCAGAGGTTCAGTCCACAGGCAATTTGTATCAGATACCCTAAAGAAGGGGAACATCCTTTTATTTCTAGGGCATAATAAATGGATGTCCAAATACTCATCTCAGCCTCTAAGGAGGATGGCAACAAAGAGGCAGCATTTGGGTATTTGGACAAGCACTTTCTAGAACACAATGCTCGTGTTATGACCTTCCCCAAACCCTCAGCTGTGTGTCATCCGCCCCAAGACCAGCAGCTCTCTTCCTCACTGTACTGCCTTTTGAGCGTCAGAAATTCCAGAAGGTGGACACGAGGTCTGAGTGAGAGAACCAGCTGTTGTACCACCGACGGGTAATTCAGGTGCCTGCTCTTTTGAGGAGATGTGGACAGCGGGTAGTGCCCAATGGTAGCTCTGGCCTCCTATCCCCGAGGCCCAGCCAAGGCGGGTGATAACACCAACCTGAGATTCTCATTGCCACCCCCTCCCACCCTTGCTGCTGCCTCCAGTCTTGTAGGAATCTCCATCCTTCTCTCTGCTCTTCCCATTTTCTAGTCTGTTTAGCAAGAGGCAAAATACTTGTTTCCTCATTCATTTGTCCCCACAAATTTATCTGTATTTTGCAAAAGTGTGGTGAGTCCAGAGTTGGGCCATCCTAAATATTATTCGGACTGGCGTTCTGCAGAATGAGCTGAGCTTCCCAGCCTGGAGGAAAGGTGAGAGGGAGCTGCAGCAGCCAGAAAACAGCTGTACTTTGCCTCCTCTGACCTCCCTGTCACAGACAATGCCACACAGTCTGGGGACGTAAAGGGGCACTTAGGTCATCCAACAATAAATTATGGCTAACCTATACTGAGCACCAGTTGTCAATTACTGTGCGAAACCCTTTACTCGCACCAGCTCAAGAGGTTTGCCCTCACAGAGATACCTCTGCAGAGCCTAAGAGCACCAGCTACTAGACAGAGGGACTGGCATTCAAAAAATAAACCAAGGTCTTCTGAAGCTTCGCTTTTTCCACCATGGGAGACAGTGTGAAAACCCTCGGTGGCATCTTTTGTTGATGGCTTTGCTTTTATTTTACAGAAAAATGCTATGATTGAAAGCCTGCAGGAACAAGTAAACAATGCCAAAGAGAAGCTAGTGAGGCTGATGTCAACTGAGTGCACCTATGACTTCCCAGGGGCGGCTGTCCTGCCCGCCTCTGCCTGGAGCAAGCACGACCTGGCTGCAGCCTCTGCCCATGGACCAGCAGCTCCAGGGCCTTTGGAATGCCCCTCTGACTCTCAGAATGACACCAGTGTGGCCGCCCAGGACTCCCACAGTACCTCAGTGCCCTCCTCAAGTGTACAAACCCAGGAGGGGCCTGTGAGGGATGCCAGCTCCTCCCCAGGGCACAAGGAGAAAATTTCTTGCTCAAAAGACTTTTCTGATCATTTAAATTTGGGCTGCAGCCAGAAGCCACAAGCTAAGCAAAGCCACGGTACAGAAAGAAGAGACCAGGTACCCATGGCACCCTGCCAGAGTCTCACAGCAGGTGGAATGGGCCCTGTTCCCCAGAGACAGGGTCAGGGGGAGAACTCAGAGGAGCCCCCGAAGCGGCTGTCAAGGGTCAACTCAGTGATCAGGGAGAAGCTTCAGGAAGTCTTACAAGATCTGGGTGTGGGCCCGGAGGCTGCCCTCTCCTCCTCCCCATCTTGCCCCCACCAGCTCTGGAAGCACAGTGCTGCCTCCAGTCCCCAGAAGATGCCGCTGTCCAAGGAGCTGGGCTTCAGCCCATACATGGTGAGGAGGAGGCGGGCAGCACAGCAAGCTCGCTCACACTTCCAGGGCTCTGTGCCCTCGTATGTGGGGCACCGGGCCAATAGGACTGTTTCTGGGGCACACAGTAGACTAAATGCACAGAATCGGGACAGCCCTTGCCTGGATCCCCAAGCTGCTGATTCCAGGGTACCAAGACCCTTTTCCAGGAAGCCTTTACTACTCCCAGACTCTCAAGGCAAGCCAGGCACCCTGGAGGGCAGCAAACAAAGCCAGACAGAGCCCCAAGGGGCTGGAGGGAGCTGTGCAGCCTTTCCTTACCAGCCTTCTGGTCCTAGCCAGGCACAGTGTCCCTCTGTCTCACACCCGTCCAGAGCCTCACCAGACCTGCCTGAGCAGCAGGCCCCAGGGCCCCCAGGCTGCCCCTCCCTGTACTGTCCATGCAGCTACCTTGAAACTGAGTCCAGCAGCTCAGATGAGTTCTTCTGCCATTGCCACCGGCCCTATTGTGAAATCTGCTTCCAGAGCTCCTCTGATTCCAGCAACAGTGGCTCCTCAGACTCAGACCCCGAGCCAGCTGGGGGGCTGGCTTCCTGGGAGAAGCTGTGGGCCCACTCAAAGCCTATTGTGAACTTCAAAGATGACTTGAAACCCACATTGGTATGAAAAGCAGCAGAACAGGTCTGGATGTAGAGGTCAGTCCAGGACAAGCCACACGGAGCCTGCAGGAGGAAGGCCTGTCCTGGCCTTTGGGGAGCAGACCAGTGCCCTGTGTTTGACCTGCCCATACCATGTTTTAGCTATGCTCGCTTGAGCACTTCTTGGTCTTTCAAAAGAGGGGTATTGCCTGTCTTGTTACTACCTCACAGCATTCTTGGAAAAGACTCCAGCTGACCACAAAAGATAATGCTTTGGATAAAAGGTGCTAAATGAGCACAGAGAGTTTTCTGTCCTGGTCATCCATTCTACAAAACTCTCATGTATACCAGATGGATGGCTGCGTGGTCGGTCTGATAGAAAGATGGAAGGGAAATTGCTATAGAACCAGACCTGTGGGCCCTGACCCATCGAGCCAGCCTTTTGGTAGGCAAGACCTGCTAGGAAGATAACTCTCCTACATCCCTGGGTGTCCCACTCTTGGCAGGGGACAGTTTTGTTTCTGCAGAAGATTGTGAAGAGCACCACCCCAAGTCCCAGCTTCTGCCCAGACTCAGCCCAGAGCCGCCTCTGTGCCACTGTTGGGTGTTTGTGTCTTCCCATCAGTATGGCACCTCGCCGTCATCCCTGAGACTATCAGGTCTCCACGACTTCTCTCTCCTGGGCTCAGAGGGCACCTGAGGTGCAGACTGTCCTGTGGCCCACCCCTTTGGCTCCACTGCTGCTGCAGTTTCGTCCCAGGAAATCAGGCACCAGCATCTCTGTAGAGGTTGGGGATGCCTAGAGGGTCTTTGGGCATCATTGCGGTTACATGACCACCAATGGCTGCGTAACCCAGAAATAGAAGATAGAGAAACAGGAAGGAAGAAATGGGAGAGAAAAAGGCAGGAAAAGAAACAAGTTTTGAACGTTTCCCTGGAGTCTGGCATGGTACTTGGTAATATCAAATTTGAGTAATCCTTTATGACAGCCCTGTGAAGGAGATACTCTTGTTCCCATTTTTACAGATGGGGAACAAGAGGACTCTGGGGAATATGAGGCTTAGAGAAGAGGTGCCTTCCCCAACATCACACTGCTGGAGAGTGGCCAAGGAGGGCTTGCCCACAGCCAGTAAAGCAAAGGGTAGTGTAGGAGAGCTGCGATGTGCTCACCCTGCAGTCCAGGCTAACAAAACTGGTTTTCCCTGCCTCACTGCCTCAGGGGCCTACCTGCATCTCCCAGGGGAGCCAGGGAGTTGTCTGCCTCCAGAGCCACAGAGAAAGCACAGCTGGACCGCTTGGCTTGCTGCTGGGCAGGTTGTTTACAGGCCACCCCCCGCCCCTGCTCCCCACGTGTGCATCAGTGTGTGTCCGCGTTTGTGTGCAGGAGTTTGGGCCTCGACTGATAAGCTTGTCAGGGGGCATCTGGCTCCAAATGTCCACAGAAGATTCCTTATGGACTCTCAAGGGCTGCCAACACCTCCTGAATCTCCAGACACTGGACTGGGAGGCCCTACTGGTAGCATAGCTTCTTCTATCGTTCACTTTTAAATACAATGTCATAATTTATTCTGTGTGTGGGTTTGCAGTTTCTGCTTGCACTGTTTGTATGCTGTCCAAGTGACACCTTAATAAAAGAGAAATGGCTCCCAAGGCAAGCTCTTCAGAAATTAGTCTCGTGCTGGGAAGGAGGGGCATGGAGGCTGAGCCACCCAAAGGAGGTGACACACAGCAGCCATCAAGTCAGGTTCCAAGTGTGTTTTCTACCAGACTTGCATTTGTGAGAGATTCTTCTGTGGTCTCCCTGTGCAGCTTCTTATCCCAGAAACACCTGCCCCAGTGGGTGGAGACCCTGGAGACCCTGGACTCTGTTCACCTGCTGGGGCTCCTGTGGTTGGCCTTTGCCTCCTTCAGCTCCTTTCCTGCTGGTATGTTACAGCTGTCCTGAATGTGGACCATGCAGGCTCTGAACCTCTCACCCTCTCCATTCCTATGCCCTCAATCCCACCATCTCAGCCCTTCCACATTTCCATCCCTCTTCTGTCTAGAATTTGTTTCTCTACTTCATGCACCTTATGAATTAGTGGTCCCTCAAGATTGAGGTGGAGCATGCATTCTTGCTTCCATCTTTCCTAAACACCCCCAAGTAAAATTGACTGATCCTCTGGTCAAATAAAGGATATTTTGGGGTCCATGTTTTGAACTCAGTTATATAGAGGATTCTATTATCCATTTTACCTAGAATGAATTTGTAACCCTAGATAGACTCAATTGAAAAGCTGGAGAATCTATCCTGAATTTTCATTTTTTATCATTTCATTCAAAATGATGTGCCAAATACCACAACAGCCTGCTCCAAAATACTCTCTCTAAATCTACCGTTTACTTTATGCTCCACCCCACCCCCATTCCCACTCCTTGCCAGCTCATTCCCTAGATCTTTTACCCAAGATCAGCTAATCCAGGGATGAAAATCCTGAAGGGATGAGTGTGCCATCACTTTGGCATGCTTTTGATTATTATGCTCTTGACGAAAGGACAGTAACTTGTGCAAACTGGAGAAGTAAGCATTGCATCTGCTGCTGTCTCTGGGCTGTGCATGTCACTGCTGGGCCTGAGGTCTGGCATGGAGCCAGGCCTGAGTCTGACCCAAGCATGTGCTGCCCTGTTGATTGAAATCTTGGAGTTGGAGGTGTCCATCCTGTCCCTGTCTTCTGGCCTATGCCAAACTTTCTTTCTTCAAAGGATCAACTTAGCCTTTCTGGAGCCCACAGAAAAGAAAAAAGTGTCAGATGCAGGAAGCTTGTTTTTAAAGAACCGTATCACTTCTAAAATGGTAAAAAATCAACAAGTTCCACTCTATGTATTTATTCTATTATATTTAGATGTGTCTCCTGTGCATATTGTGGGCCCCTGAAAGTACTGGGTGTGTCTTTTGCATGTCTGTGTCCTCTCGAGTATCCACCAGAGAGCTTTGCACAAAGTATAAACCCCACAAATGTGTGGTGGACAGATTTCTGGCCAGCTAAGTGGAAGAAACAAAGGAAGACAAGGAAACAAAGGCAAAGAACTAGCAAAGCAGCACAAAGGGATGCAGAGCCGTCTTGTTTCCAGTGATTGAAGAGCAAAAAACATCACTGCATGACCCAGAAGTAATTGAATTCTGAAGAGATGGGGTGGAGTGATGGAGTTAATGGAAGAGAAGCAAGTTATTGTGGTAAAGGTCTTCTCTTAAAGATGCTGACCCCCCAGGCTTGTAGCTGAGCTTTAGCAGTATTAACTGGGCAGTCACCTTTCTCAGCATCACCTTCCTGAGTCCCCCTTCTTGGAGCCCCGGCAAGGCAGTTTCTCTGTTCCCTCTGGCTTCTGTACTTTTCCCAGTAACGCCGTCTGGGCTGTGTAACAGGAGGTCTGATGCAGAGATGGCATTCAGGAGCTGGCAGCAAGAGATGTTGCTCTTTGTCCTCTGACCTTGCTCGTCCTCACCTCTGATACCTTTCTCCCTGAACTGTTAGCATCCCCTCCCAAACTGCCTTTGAGTAAGGAGATGTCTTGCAATGTTCAGGTCACTGTTGAGGTCACAAGGAGACAGGAAATGCCAGAGTCATGACACAAAATAACCCATTATGAGCCTGACATGATCTGGGTGGGTGTTTCCCAACCGTTCTCATTCTTTGACTTACCTTGGGTTGTTTAAACATACTAGCAAGACACCGAGACTCAGCGAGTAAGTGCTGGGGAGAGCCCTGGACAGGTCTGCAAGTGGTGACGAGAGAAGCAGAAGGGCAGGGTTAAGAAAGGGGAAGGAGTGCAAGACATCCAAGAAACAGAGATTAGGGCGATGAGGTGAGGGAGGGAGGAAGACAAGGAACACAGGCGTACCACTCAGCTTTGTCAGGGCACAGACTGCGGCCGCTGCCTGTCTTGTAAGTGACTGTGCGGCTCTGGTTCCAGGCTGAGAGAAAGTGAGGCTCAGCTCTGTGAAGAAAGGGAGGAATGCCTTGCAGAGCCCTTCCTTCCATGGATGTGACTGCTGGTTCATTTCTCGGCTTTCCCCTCTGGACTGGGAGCTTCTTGAGCCTACAGCTTGTTATAATTACCTTGGTGTCCCCAGCTCCTCACACTAGGCCAGGTGCATGGTTGATGCTCAGCAGATGTTTGTTAAAAGAAAGAAATCAAGAAAAGAGTGGCCTAGCCATAACTGTCTCAAGGGGACCCCAGTGAGGCCACTCACTAGAACTGAGGTCCCCTGGGAAGCAGGGCTCAGGCACCTCACCAGGGATGAGAGTGTTGTTGATTCGCCTAGGTTGAAATCCCTTGTGATGATACCCAAACCCTTCATCAAAAGAAGGCATTTCAGGTGGGTTCCCTTCTCCACTGATTTTTGTACAGTGATTTTCCCTCTGCAATGCCAGGGCAACATGGTCACCCATGTTTGTGTATGACTTTCAGCAAAACAGCCTCTATGTGGCTCAGTTTCCCAAGCTGTAAACTGGGGTAATAACACCTATTACATATAGTTGTTTTGAGGGATAAATGAGTTAATATTTGTAAAGTGGTTGATTTATGGTTGGTACATAGTCAACATCGTATGAGTATCTGTCTTAGAAAGTTGTTTGGGCAACACAGATTTAAATTTAGAAATCTTTATGCTTTTTTGCTTGATACCAGCATCCCCCTTCTTTGTGTCCAACTTGTTCCTGAGGGAAGGGTCTTCTGAATAGATCTGGCAAAGTGACAATGGTCTTTAGGTTCAGCTCACTTCTTGGGCCACAGAATTCTCTCCCTGAACCCCTTCTAGTTCAGGCTCACTGCAGGGAGCATGCCACCTATAAGGGCCCAATATTAGGGCAGGTCTAGAAGCAAAGGTACAGCTGGAAAGTCAGGAAATCTGATATTTCTAGGGTAGAGCCAAAAGACACAGCTAATTTCCTTTACAGAAATATTATGCACTTTGTAATAGAAAAATATATAGGAGACCTACTATGTGCTACATAATACTTGTGTCTCCAGTAAGACTTATAACCCACCAGCAAAGTACTTACTGTTTCTGTTTTACAAATGAGGAAACAAACTGGAAAAGGTTAGATAATTTGCCCACAGCCACACAACTGGTTAGAGGCAGGCAGACCGAGTTTGAACTGAAATCTGACTTGATTCCAGAGCTCTTTTTGGACTCCCAGAAACTGGTTCCACAGCATGTGTTACATGCGTGACACCAGAAGACAGAAGGAATTTCAACCCCGCAGAGCGGGGACCCAGGCTGAGGTTTTTTTAGGACACCAAGGTTTCCTTAGGAAAAGCAAGCTGGTCTGGTTCTGTATGCCTTTTGCAAAACTCTCCATTTGCAGAGTCAGTGAACAGTGTCCTGGAAGCTGGACAGGAACTTCCTAAAGCTACCTAGTCACTCTCGCCCCCTTCAGTAAGTTCAATGCCAAGTACACGTGATACTGAAAACAAGCAAGTCCCTTGTTTATGCCCATAGCCAGGCCTCCAAGCTGCAAGGTTTTCCTCAAGTGTCACGCCCTTTAAGTGGCACAGGAGGAAGATGCTGGGCTTTGGAAGACCCTGCGGTGGCTAGTGCAGACGACGGTTGGTTGCTGAGATTGAATCAGGGCCATGGGAGCTCTTCAAGTCATCTCTACTTTGCTGAAAAGCTTATATTGCTTCCACTTCCTGCAGGGTGAAATCTCACCCTGGTTTAGGGTTTGAGGCCCTTCTTTATGGAGCTCCACCCTCCTGCATTCTCAACTTGCCTAAAACTCTTCGCTTTGCTCCTGCTGAACAGGTACCCTGTCTGTTACTTACTTATGGCCAGGGCCCGCCACCGGTTCTTAACCTCCGGCTCTCATGTTCATTTCACACCAGCCCCTCTCCCCCTCATTCTGACTGCCCCAGCCAGAAGCAAACTTGCTTTCTTCTGACCACTTCCAAATGGTCTCAAAACTAATTTGGCAATAAATCATGTACTCCTGAAATGCAGCCTGACAAGATGCTATTATCTTGGGCTTTTATAAAAAATCCCTTACTGTTAACTTTTCACATGCTCATTTCTTGCCTCTCCAGCTAGATTATCAGGGACTAAAGGGCAAAACCCATGTCTAATTTGTCATTGCACATCCACAGTATCTTGCACAGTGCCTGATGCCTTCTAGATCTCAATCAATATTGCCAGGTTTATTTTGAAGACTGGTCAACTCCCTCTTTGCTCCTACCTTTCTGTTTGTACCAAGAGTACCTGGAGCAAATAGAAAGGAAGTTGGCAGTATTCTTTTCAGACTGTACTTGAAGTATAGCATTTTGGCGGTCTCATTGGTTGAGAGTCCACTATATGCCAAGCATTATGACAGGGCCTTACAAATAATGCTGGAAGGCATTAAACTGAAACTGATAGGGCCCAAGTAGCAAGACCCTTAAAACTCTGGACCCAATTTCCTCAACATCTTCTAAACAAACATAAAAACCAGCAAAAACAAAAATGCTTTCTCTGGATGGTTCTTATCTATGAAGACCTACAGGAAGCCGGAGGGTCCTAAAAAGCGGGAGACTGAGTTAATTCTGCGGCTGTTGCTCCTGGTCCCACCATAAACTACAGCGGAGTCAGAAACAGGATACAGATGTGTCAACACATTCTTCTGATATCACAAGCAGGCACTTTTACATTCAGGGAAAGGAGGCCGTACCAGTGGAATGCAGCCAGGTGTTTTCTTTCCAGCAGTTACCCCTGTCACACCGGAACCTCAGGAGTTTCATGACTGGGTCTTGCGGTCAGAACCCACTGCTGGCAATTCACATCCTAAAAGAATTTTTTCCCTCTGAAGACCTGCCTGCAGTTTCCAGGACATCCTGAATCAAGGTAGGGTCTTGACATCACATTTTTTAAAGTTCCTATGGTGGTTTTCATGTGCAGCCTGAGCTGAGGGCCCCTGGGCTTTAGCTGTGACCTCTGGGATGCCAGAATGAAGCTCCTGAGTTCGGTCCATAGTCTCCCTCCCCATGTGTTGCCCGCCCCTGGCCTGGAGCACTCATTCCTCCCTAAACATAGCCGCCAGGTGTTAGAAAAGGCAGGTGGACTGTGAACATTCTGTACTTCCCTGTATGCTCTCCTTTCCCTTTTATCATCTCAAGTGTCAGTCCCTCCTCCTCCACAGGCCTTTTCCTGCACACCTCATCCTACTGTGCCTTCCCTCTGCAAGCTACACTCCAACACCCGTCTGCCACGCACCCACCCACTATGTGGCAGTGGAATGCAGCCCGCACATGGGTCTGCTTTGTCTCTCTCCCAAAATGAACATGGAATGCGGTGGACACAGTACACTTAAGGCTGCTTAAGTATTGAATGGAGAGAGGGAAGGGAACAAGGAAAGATGAATTCTTATTCAACAAATATGCATTACACATCTATCATGAAGCAGGTGCAGAAACAGTGAACAAGTAAACAAAGGATAAAACATAAAAAATAAAGATATATATAAAAAATAAATATCTACAAATATAAATTAAAAGATGGCAAATAAGCCAGGGTAAACAGATGGGGAATGAATGAATAAATGGATGAATGAATTTATCAGATGTCCAGTATGCAAACTCTATAAATATCTAATTTACATCTACCCAGGGTTTTCACCACCAGACTGTACAACAGCAAAACAGAGCCACTGAGCATCTATACTATTTTGCTACATCATAACAAAGTACCACAGGCTGAGTATCTTAAACAAGAGAAATGAGTTGTCTCACAGTTCTGGAGACTACTACTCTGAAGTCAAGATGTCAGCAGGATCGACTCTTTCTGAGGGCTGGGAGGGGGCTGCCCCAGGCCTGTCTCCCTCGTGCATACCCTGATAACCTCACCTTACCTTACTTCCCTCTGTAAAGACTCTTATCTCCCAATAAGCCCACATTTGAGATTCAGGGTTAGACTTCATCATAATGAATTTCGTTGGACCATGATTCGACCCATAACAATGTTCAAAGGGCTTTTACCTTTCTTTCTGGATCAACATACCATTTAAGGGTTTGCTGCTTAAAGATTATTTTACTGAATTGTAAGCTCCTTGAGGGCAGGAACTCTTGTTCAAATCTATTTCTCAAGGCACTAGGACCACACTGGCACATGGAAAATATTCCACAGACATTAGATTGAATTCACTTTTGTTCAAGGAAACTCAGGGCAAAGGATGAAGCTGTTTAACCCAGGAAATCAAGTGAGGTTGATAGCCTGCAGCAATTCCTGGAACTCTGAGTCAAAGGAAATTATGTTTCCATGACATAGAATCTGTCTCTGGATTTCTTAATTAGGAGTATTTGCATGATGAGAGGAGACTTGTTTCTAAGTAGTCATTGCTTTCCTTCTCTCGAATCAATGGCCTCTGCTTCTGACATCAGAATTATCTCTACAGCAATTGCATGAGTCAGGGAAAACGTTCGGCTCTCAGGAGGGGAATGAACAGCAGGAAAGAGGAAAAACATCTTAAGATAGAGACCCTTACCAGGATATACTGGAGAAAACGATGGCCCACAGTTATCAAATGCAATAGAAACAGCACAATAGCTTTTAACCAAGTGCCTCCCCACCTTTGGGGTATGCCACTACTTCCCCTACAGCTGTGCAATAAATGTCTTCAAAGCCCAACACCAACTGAGCCCTCTCCCCCATGTCCCTGGACCAACTGTGAAAAGCTCAAAAGCTCAACATCCAACAGCTCAGAAAGAAGCACTGTGGGTATGAGGGGTGTGGGCTATTACTGCCATCCTGTCCGACATTCACTGACTCATGTACTTGTATTAATCCCTAGAGACCTCAGATATGGAATCTCAGTCTAGCCACCATCGACTCTCTGACTGGGGGTGTTCCGTACCTGAAGAGATGCTTTCCATGTCCTCTTCGATTTTATTTTTTTGGTACCATTAATATGCAATTACATGAGCAACATTGTGGTTACTAGATTCCCCCCATTATCAAGTCTCCACTACATACCCCATTACACTCACTGTCCATCAGCATAGTAAGATGCCACAGAGTCACTACTTGTCTTCTTTGTGCTATACTGCCCTCCCCATGCCCCCCCTACATTATGTGTGCTAATTGTAATGCCCTTTATTCCCCTTCTCCCTCCCTGCCACCCCCCACATGCTCCTCAGTCCCTTTCCCTTTGGTAACTGTTAGTCCATTCCTGGGTTCTGTGAGTCTGCTGCTATTTTGTTCCTTCAGTTTTTGCTTTGTTCTTATGCTCCACAGATGAGTGAAATCATCTGGTACTTGTCTTTCTCTGCCTGGCTTATTTCACTGAGCATAATACCCTCTAGCTTCATCCATGTTGTTGCAAATGGTAGGATTTGTTTTCTTCTTATGACTGAGTAATATTCCCCTGTGTATATGTACCACATCTTCTTTATCCATTCATTCATCTACTTCCTCTTCCATTTTTAAAATGGAAGCATTGATGAAGATCTCAGTGAGGCTTTGTCAGAGTGGGCAGCATGCTTAAGATCTATTTGTTTCGATCATCAGGAAAGGGAAGTCAGAGGGTAAGCAGGACGGTTTCCCAGCTTTCTCTCCTACCAGCTGGCAGCCTGCAGCATGTGTCCAGTCCTCCAGGCCGGACACCAAGCAAAATCCTAGGAGAGACTTTGGAAGATGGCCCACAAAATTAAGACAGGTCAATGAGAATTCCAGACACTGCTGTGAAGAGGCTGCCAGAGAGCCACAGAGCAGCTAGGAATAGTTAAAAACAAGTGAGAGCTGTTAGCAGTGTCTCTGAGGGAGAGATGCAGAGATGCCAAGACTTACTCCTTGAACTACAGTTTCCAAAGGGAGCTCTGGACGGAGGACTTGTGCAGCAACTGTACACATTGATTTGTCTATTACTTCTTCTAGGCCGAAACGGCAGAGTTTTGTAGTTACCACAGAAAGCATACAGTCTGCAAAGACAAAAATAATTTTCTATCTGGTCTTTTACAGAAAAAGTTGACCGACCTCTAGTTTAGATGACTCCAGTCCCCACTCTTTAAGCCACCCCAATTAAGTCCTAGTGGAGCATAGACAAGCTGTCCCCAGCAAGGCCTGCCCAAATCATAAATCTGTGAGAGAAATAAATGTTGTTTTATGCCATTAATTTTGGGATGACTTGTTTCATAGCAGTAGATAATTGAAACAATTTTAATAAGCATCCTGGTTAAGAGGACCTGGCCATAGCAGGTGACTTCATATTTAGATTCTACTGCTCAGAGCTTGTCTTTGTGTGTACCAACTTGCAACAGTTTATTAGTAACAAGTTTAATAATAGGTAATTATAATAAAAGATTTTTCTGTTCCCAACTCTAATTAAAGAATTAGATTAGAAACTCCCTTTAATTTAGATTTCAATAACATCACAATGTTTATCTTATCGCTAAGAAAAGTTAACTTTACATTATTATCTAGTAACACCCTCATTAAAATTGGTCTTCAAGAATTGCTTGCTGGCATTGTTATGGCTAAGTGTATTGTCTGATTATCCTGCATTATCAAAATAATGCTTTTTTTCATTAGTAGTGACATTTTCTGTAATATACTTATGCAAATGGTTATTCTCTGCTTTAAAATATTTGAAGTGAAAATGCAAACAAAAATGAAATATAGAACCAGAACCAAAATTCTTCCTATTATTTAACAACTTTGGGGTTTTATTTTAGCAAAATATGATCTCTCACATTAAATTTAATCATGTAGGATTTGGGGGAATTTTTAGGTTTAGTTTGATAGTTTGATTTTCTGGTTGTCTAAGCTGTAAATACAGCTATAAGCCTAGGATTCTATACCAACTTTTACACGTGTGTGTGTGTGTGTTTGTGCACAAGTGCAGTATCAGAATAATTTTGTGAGGAAGTATGTAGAATAGTCAAATTCAGAGACAGAGGGTAGAGTATTGTCACCAGAGGTTGGGGGGAAAGGTAATGGGGAGTTATTATTTAATAGGTTTGGAATTTCAGTTCGGGATGATGAAAAAGTTCTGGAGATGGATAGTGGTGCTGGTTGCACAGCAATATAAGTACTACTGCTGCTGAATTTTTACACTTAAAAATGGTTAAAATGGTAGATTTCATGTTATGTATAGTTTACCAAAAACAAAAACAAAAACAGACAGAGGCCTTTACCTTAACCAAATATGACTAATCCCAACCCAAGCTAAAAGCAGCTAAGAATCTCTCTAGGACATTTCCCCTCAGGCCTAGACATTCAACTTAGAACTGAGGTCTTAACACCCAGAAGGTGAGAAGAGCCCCTTTGGAGAGAAGCACCAAAGAATTAGTGCCCAGGGAAAGGGCACCTCTCTCACAGACTTGGAGCAGCACCAGCCCGAGCCCCCAACCCCTGGATTTTGGGTTGGGGCCCTGAGCCTGGGAAGGAGCCCAGGGCATTCTGAAATGAGAAGGCCTCCCATGTGAGGCACTCAGCCACTTCATTCTCAACACATTCACACTGTGGTTTTGTTTTGCACCAAATGAGAGCCCATTCTTCTAGAAGAGAGAGGTCTTTGAGCAACACTGGAGGCCAAGAGGAAGGGCCCTTCCAGCAGGAAGTGGGGCAACATGACGAAAACAGTGGGGTAATTAGAAGGAGGATTTGAGGGTAGGCATTGAAAGGAAATGTCTAAGCACCTACCAGATGCCAGACTCTGTGCCTTACATTCTTTATCTCCTTTATATCTCATAACAACATTTTATACAAGAGGAAACTGAGGCCAGAGAGATGAGCTAACTTAGCTAATTGTCACACAGCTCATAAGAAGTCAGGATGAGAACTGGGTCTGTCTGACTGTGAAATCCCTGGTCCCTGCCCCTTCTGCCTCCCTGGCATATCTGCCCTGGCCTCATTTCTAATTCTCTCTCTTACCTGCTTTGTAATGGCTCTGCCTTGCTACATGTCAGCCCCCTTATCTGAAAATACTTCTTCACAGCCTAAAAGGAACCTTCAGCTCTCCCTAAGTAATGAAAGAATTTGGCAAATAGCAAGGAACCCTGGAGAAGTGGAGTCCTGTGGGAAAACAGGGAAACAGACCACCCTCAACTGGCAGCAGAAGAAGACCATGCCACGGGCCCCTCAGGATGCCAGAAGTGCCATCCGACATCATTCAGGGGTCACTAACATGAGATTTCTTTCTTTGGAGTGTTTAATAAAACATGCTGGTATGCTTAAGAGCAAAGTCCTTCTGTAAGGAAACTAGGCATGCTAAACATTCTTCATAGCCAAACAGCACTACCGCCCTTTCTAGGCTCTCTGTTTGAAAATAGCTCTAAAAATAATATCATGAGCAGCTTCTATTTGCCTCTTCCCAGGAGAAGGTAAACAAGTAAAATCAAAAGCAGCTACTGCTCCAACCACCTCTTCCTGTATTTGTTTCTTCTCTCAGGGACAACCCGTCCCCCCACCCCCACCCCTGCTCTTCCTGCTCTCCAGAGTTCCTCCATCAATTCCTGTCCTCTGTGAAATTAGACCCAGGGGCAGCATCAGTCACTGACATTTTATGTGCAATTCCTTATACTTTAATATAAATTAATTTCTTGTGTAATAATGCCAGTTTGATATTTTCATAGTTGGATCCATGTTCTCCAATAGGGGGCTAGGACCTGGAATAGGACAGAGGAGGTTATACTAAATGACTTGTATAGACCAAGATGACTCCATTCCTGAACAGACTATACTAAAGACTGTAGTAAACCATAAAACTCCTAGAAGAAGACATAGGTGGTTGGCTTCATGACATTCAGTCTTAGTGATGTTTTTTCGGATGTAACTCCAAAGGCAAGGGAAACAAAAGCAAAACAACCCAATGGGATGACATCAAGTTAAAACCTTCTGCACAGAGAAGGAAAACATCAGCAAAATGGAAAGGCAACCTACTGAGTGGGAAAATACATTTGCAAATCTTATATTCAATTTGGGTTAACATCCAAAACCATACAACTCAGTAACAAAAAAACAAAAAAGTCTGATTTTAAAATGGGCAGAGGATCCGAATAGATGTTTTCCTAAAGAAGCCATACAGATGGCCAAAACACATGAAAAGCTGCTCCACATCACTAAAGATCAGGGAAATGCAAATCAAAACCACAATGAGGTATCACCTCCCACCAGTTAGAATGGCCACTATCCAAAAGACAAGAAATAACAAGTGTTGGCAAGGATGTGGAGAAAAGGAACCCTCCTACACTGTGGGTGGGAATGTCAGTTGGTGCAGCCGCTGTGGTATGGTGGTCCCTCAAAAAAATTATAAATAGAACTACCATATGATCCAGCAATTCCACTACTGGTTATCTATCTGAAGAAAATGAAAAAGCCAACTAAAAGAGATATATGCACCCCTATATTCATTGCAGCATTATTTACCAACATATGAAGACAACCTAAGTATTCATCAGTAGATGAATGGAAAAAGAAGATGTGGAACATATATAAATGGAATATTACCCAGTTATAAAAAGGGATGAAATCTTGCCATTCGTGACAACATGAATGGACCTTGAGATTATTATGCTAAGTGAAATAAGTCAGAGAAAGATAAATGTTGCATAATTTCACTTACATGTGGAATCTAAAAAGCAAAACAAAACAAAGTGAAACCTGAACTTATAGATACAGAGAACAGATTGGTGGTTGCCAGAGGGGAGAGAATTTGGTGAGTAAAGAGCAAAATGAATTAAGGGGATTAAGAAGCACAAAATTCCAGTTATAAAGTTAAGTCAAGGGGGATGTAATATACAGCATCATATATAGTCAGTAACACTGTATTAACTTCATCAGATGACAGATGACTTATTGACTTATTGTGACCATTTCTAAATGTATACAAATGTCAAATCACTGTTGTAGACCTGAAACTAATATAATATTGCATGCTAATTATACCTTAATAGTTTTTTTTAAGTGCAAAAAAAAAAGAGAGAGAGAGAAACTAGATACCTAGAATATAGCTCATACTTGTGGGTTTAGGCCACTAGATGGCAATTATGACCCTTTCCACTGTTGCATCTGGCCCCAGACAACAGGCCTGTCCCTGGAGCACTGTGATCTGATTTTGATGTCTTTCTGGTGCAATGAAGCTCATATACACCCTGTTCCATTACAGCAATCAACTCTTTCTTGTCTACCTTTAACTTTACTAGAAGTATTGCAAAAGCACTATTACATTAAAAGTAAAAAGAGAGAGAAAACTGTCACACCTCAGTAGGAGCTCCATCGACCAAATAATTATCTAATATGAAGCAAGAGCCTTTGCTTACAGTCACCTTCCTTATGTCACGTGCTCTGGAAAACCTTGGTCCTGGGGACTCCTCTTGGAACTGCTCTCTCTGCAGCCTTTCTCTCAAGGAAGTCCGTCAGGATACTGTGGTTAGACTACCCACCTGTGTTTTCTCCACCTGGAAAAGCCCTAGCTCCTGTGCCACCCTTCAGTGCTGCCTTTTCTAAACCCTTTTCCAAGCCTTAACCCCATCCTCTCACCATGTATGTTCAAAACAGATATTTGTCATAAGAGTACTAAAGAATACATGGCTCCATTGTTACTTGCCCACATGTCTCTTCCTTACTAGTTGGCAAGTGTCCACAGAGTAGGGATAAGGGTTTCTTTCTTTCTTTCTGATCCCTACAGTGCCCAACCAGCAATCTGCCAACTACCACCTGGATGGCAGGTAGAGAGTGAAGAGCAGAGAACACTGTTACCTTCTCTGAAAATCTCAGCTGTGCAGGGCTTACTGTTATCCAGTCACTGAGCAATTTCCCATCATCCCTCTGCCCTGTCCTAGCACCTGAAGAGCTGTATCAGGGTCCCTGTCCCTAGATGGGGGGAGGAGGGAATAGGACAGGGGAGTATTTGAGGGGTATATGTGCAGTGGGGCAGAAATACTGATACATCTCAGCTCCTCTTGGACACTAATCATTTCCCTTATCTCTGTTTGCTCTCAAAGAAATGTCATCTGTCCAGGAGGAGATTACAAAGGTCAAGTGAATGAAGGCCATTTCCATTTGTCTTAAAGGTGACTTCCTTTCCAGCTGTGAGAAAATTGTGTCCATAGGAGGACATAATCAGAATTATGTCTTAGAATGTTTTCCATATGTGCTTCTTCCTTCAGAGTCTTGCTACTCAAAGTGTGGTCCTCAGACCATCAGTATTAGTGCTACCTGGAAACTTGCTGGAATGCAGAATCTCAGGCCCACTGAATCAGAATCTACATTTTTACAAAATCATCAGATGCTTCACATTCATGTTACAGTATGAGAAGACTGATCTCCAGTGAAGCTTAAGGCCACAGTATTTCATAGTGGTATAGTGTCTCTGTAAACTCCAGGATGCTCTGTCTAGTCCCAAAAGTCAGGGTCACAGTGGGATTGGTTAAATTCCACATGCTTTAGGTGTTTGACAGAAAGCCCATTAACTGGCAATGTTAGGGCATTAAACAGCCCTGATACTTCTTCAGGATACTGGGAGTTTACTATAAAGTCCCAGCTTTCCACTGGTTGAAACCTGGACTCCATTGGTTAGGTTCTCAGAAGATTCTTTGACATTAACCAGGCCATGACACCTGTGGTCACCTGGGGTAGGGTATAGAGCAGGTAAAGACGAAATGAAGGGTTTTTCATAGGCTCTGAAGAACCACTGCAGTCCAGGCGAGGTTTTCTTAGTAACAGCATCAGGGAAGTCTGAGAATTAGCAAGCTACTTGGGCTGGGAGTGAGGGGGTCGTGTAACCTGTGGAGGGCTATATGAGTGATATTCATGAAGTCTGAAGAGGCCCCTGCCTAAACCCCAGAGGCCCTCCATGGACAGTAGGCCCAGCAAGGCCTGGCCTGGGGCCAACTTCAACTATACTCTGCTTTTCGTAATTGGGGCAGGACACTGTTCCCAGGCCTTCCTGGGGCCTGTGACTTACAGCTCAGAGCAGAACATGTTCTCCGGGATGATAGGAATTGAATCCACCTGGAAAAGGAGGCCATGTCATTCATTGAACTGCACAGATTGCCAGGGTTTGTGTCAAAGCTTCTCTCTCATAGACGTACCTGCGGAATGGGCAGCCATTGGGTTCATGGCCAGCTTAATGGGGAGGCACCTCCTGATGGCCTTCAGAGCATCATGTCAGGGACAGGGTCCCCCACTTAGGGCTTGAAAATAAAGCCAGACTGGCACTCAGGAAACAGGCAGAGAATGAGTTCCTGAGATAAAAAAAGTTCCAAGAAATAGAACTGAGGCAAAGAAATGAAACATACTTTCATAAACTTTAATAAGGGTAAAAAATAGAAATGGAAGGAAATGAAGTCCAAGAAGATAAAAATGGGCTGGGATTGGAACTGAATACCTGTTCCGTCTACAACCCAATCTTACTGGGAGCTGACCTTGATGTCTAGAGAGCTTGTATCATTTAGTTCCTTCTTTTATCTTTTCCCTGGTGTGCAGGAAGTGGCTCCTTGCCTCTCTTTTCCCTACTCAGGTCTTAATAGAACCCTTTCTTCCTCTGTCTCCAACCTTATTGGCTTTTCCTAACAGAATCTGAAGGGGACCAATCGTTTCTGGCATAGAAGTTGTCGCTGACAGTTGAAGTGTCCAGTCAGAAATTGTTCCCAGACCAATGTGAGCAATGTGCGCCTTTGGCTGTATGTGTATACATAGATATATAGATATACATGTAGACATATGTATGTTATATATAATTTTATGATAATAGTTTAATAACATTTTCATATTTTTAATATTAATTTTGTTTTAGTATAAAACTATGTATGTATTTAATGAACTGTACCCACAAAAATTACCAATAACTCTTTCACCTAAATACAACTATTTTTATCTTTCCATCATTCCTGTTTGCCTTAAAATGACAAGTAAACACATCTGAATATAACCCATGTTGTCCCAAGCCACACCTGTCTGAAGTAAGAGTCACAGTAATGATAAAAATGGCATTTCTCTGGTTCTGCTGTCCTCTTCAATTTTGGGAAATCTGACCACTCTCAGATTCCACCCAACTATTTCTGGGAGCCCCTAAGCAGGGGAGGGGATGGGAGTAGTCTCTTGTGTTTTCTCAAACAGGGTTTTTTTTGGTTACAAAGTGATGTCAACCAACTCTCCACTCATCCTGTTCTGGAAGCTCTGGTGTTACCTCCTGCGTGTCACCCAAATTGTAACGCCTTCTCCAACATCTCCACCCCATCTCCCTAGGTAACTGGCAGGCCCATTACAGATGTAGAGTCATCTCAAGGGTCCTCCCCACCCCTTTATCCTGCACGGGCCTCTCAATGTCTTACAAGCCTCTGGTTCTCCAACATGCCCCCTGAGTGTTGGCTAACCAACAGGCTGAGTGAATGATGAGGCCACATGTTGAATCACACAGTGGGACACACTCTAGGCGGAGCCCCAGTTCCATGCAATCACCAGTGCTGTGGGGGTAGCTCCCCACCCAGAAGGCCCATCAGGAAGCAAGTGATGGGGGGTGGTAGTAATGTGGAAGAGAATCTTTAAATTGCTTCAGTTAACTATTTTAAAATGTACAGTCTCCTGCTTTAATGATTAGTGGTAACAAGTGGTGACACACCTCAAAACCTGATACTGCCATTAAGCCCTGGAAAGCTGGATGTTTCTTTGCTATAGGAATTCAAAGGATTGACTCACCTGGCTGAGAGAGAAGTCTTTGTGTGGAACATGAGATATGAGCCTGGTTTCTAAAGATAAGTAAAAGTGAAATGGGCAGGGATTGCTGGTGAAAGCTTTTTGTGTAGAGGTGGTATGAACACGGGTACAGTGGCAGGAAAGCATAAGGCTTGTTTTGTGACCCATTTGGCTTTAACTAGAGGTTCATGTGGGGAAACAGTGGGAGATGCAGCTGGAAAGACAGATTTAACGCTGCCACATTGAAGAAAAATATTAATGGCAGCTCAGGAGTCTTGATTTTTCCTAAAAGCACAGACAGATATTGAAGATTTTGTGTGTGTGAATAACATGGTGAGATTGGCATTTTAAAGAAATTGTTCTGGTGCTTGTATTCAGAAAATATAAGAGAGAAAATCTGAAGAAGATAAAGGTAAATATGCTTAATTATACCTAGGTCTTTGGACTTATTTGAAAATTGCTCTAAATTGCTTGTTTAAATACAGTTATTACTAATTCTAGTAAATGTATCATTGAGTACATATTATTCTTGACAATTTAAAAATTCTATTTTTGATGGCAAAAAATATATAACTGAGTGGAAAAACACTCTTTGTTATTCCATTAACCATGCTTACAGGAAGCTCAGCTGCTTAAAACATCAGGCTATACCTAATTTACTAGATTATTAGACTCTATCTAATTTACTTCTTGGTACATTAGAAGAAGTAGCTTCTAGTAACAATACATTCATCAGAAAGATTGAAAAAAATGACAGGTATTCTGAATCAAACTCTTCATTGAAAAACCAGAAAATGTGAAATAACTGTGCTTCATAGATAAGAGGTACATAAATTCAAATGACTTCATAAACATTGGCTTTTCCTCAGATGTGTCTATTACACATGCATCTATTTTTCCTAGTTTAAAAAATGAGTAATCTTTCTTAAAGTGCTTACACCAATGTTAGACTTTTATTCTGGTCTAGTTTGTTTTGATTTGCTCTGGTATGGGTCAGGTTTTTCATTTTGTTTTGCTTTATGACTTTTTCAAAAGTATTACAAAAGTAAAGAAATTATTATTATTATTATTATTATATATATATATATATTTTTTTACTTTGCCTTTCTGTATCTGCAGAACTCCCTATCTAGAAGTCTTGACAGGAACATATCTTGCCTTTTCCACTTTCAGATTTTCACTTGCCAGCTCCTTTGTCATTGCACATAAGTAAGGGTCCTAAGCTCAGTCAAACAGATGTGAACTACCTGGACTTTAAGCTCATGCTATTGTCATGAAGGGGCAAGTATCCATTTTGGTGACAGATGAAGGCAGAAGAGCTTCAGGTCAGCAGTACTGGTCTCTAGCACTTGAAGATGGGCAGTGCCATCACCCCCAGTGCCACCACCACGGTGAGCTGTGGTGGCCAGGAGTTAGTGACACCACAGCAATGTCCTTTAGCAAAGTAACAGAAAAATCATCAAGATATAGTATTATATTAACAGACACAACCTGGTAAAATTCTGAACCAATTTTTGTTTTCCTCTTTGCAGTTGTCTATACTAAATGTTTATATTTTCAAATAGTATAATGACTATGACCACATCTAATCTGTTGCCAGCCAATGGGAGAGGAAGCTGATATGTAGGGTAAGCAATACCTAATGTCTGTATAAAACTCTGTTTCAACCCACATCTTCAGTGGACTCTATTGCACACTCAAACATCTCATGTGAGATTTGGGGAGGTGGAGAAGAGAAGGAAGGTATCAGCAAAAAAGGAGAGACGACAAGGCGAGAGCTGAGCTCCATGTTGGGTCAGACAGAATACAGGAAACCAGAGCCGCCAAAGGTGAGATGAAAATGAGATGTTAGAAACCAAAACTGGAGCCATGTGACCATGACACTATGAGCTTCACCCCAACTGCCCCAGGATGGCAAAGGGCACTGCTACCTCATCAGAATGTAGGCAGAAAGTGGGGTGCGGGGCCAGATAGTTCTTAAATCTTAAAAGACGAAGTCATCTCTGCTGACATCAGGGTTTAGGTATTGAATATTTTCACCTCCTACAATCTACTTTACTTCTTCAGGAGCTTGTTACTATGTCTGCAGAATAGTGAGTCATCTTCCCAACAGAGAAAAACACAATGAATGAACCTCTCATGTAGAACTGATCTCTTAAGCAGTTTTCATTGGTCATCAGGGGCCCACTGACACTAAAGTAAAACAATGTTGCCTAAGAAATCTCATATTTAAATTGTACAAGTATCTTAAACTTGCTCTTCCAACTGTGACATCTAAAGAGACAGAGAAAATAGGAGAGTGTGTGCATCTGACAGTGTAGGAGTGAATGAAGGCAGTCATCCATTAGTGTGTCCTTCATAATAAGTGAATGAATAATTGGGTGAGTGAATAAATGAGCTCACCCTTCAGAAAATCCTTTCCAGGATTAGAACATGTTTCTTCTGAGAAGTGTTTTCTTCTTTTCCTAACAGAAAAATCTGTTTATCTGATCTGCTCCAATCTTAAAAACCTGGTCATATCGAATTGCCTTTAAATTGTTTACCCAAAGTGGTCTCTTCACAGGTCCTGAGGTCAAACTCCAAAGAGAGGAGCTATGCTCTCAGCTGAACTTAATGTAGGAGTTTAGGAGTCTTTCATCTTGATTTTTTTCTCTGAGTCCCTGCATGCCCCAGCATTCTCAACTTTAGGCATGGATGCCCCTAAGCTACATGCTTAGGGTCACCCTGTTCCTAGCTGATCTTGAGCAATACAGGAGACTAGACTCACCAGTTGGTGTGGCTTAGACACAGTCTTCTCATTAATCTCTGGTGGGCCTTAGCAACCCAGGTGTCCACTGTGCTACTACTGCACACCCCAGTGTACCATGTTTATCCACCTGTGCTTGACCTCCTACTGCTTGTCCAGAGTTCTGCCCTAAATTCTGGTCCATTCAGCTAAAGCCCCAACTCTACCTGGATCCTAGCAGCATTTTCCCATTTTACCTCTGCATCTGCAAACCCAGGTTGGGCAGGGATTTGAATAAGCAGAACTGTGAAAGATATGTTCCTGTCCCTTCCTGACTTTAAGTCCTAGTAGTGCCTGGAAACAATTCCCATCTTACAGAGTGACCTCCCTTAAGTATCAGCATGGAACTGAGCCAAAAGTCTTAAAATGATATCCCTGTTTTTCTAGGCAGGTGGGGTATGAGTAGGGCTGATATCACTCTGGTGGACAAGGCAGGGCCCCAGACAGTGATATTCAAAGTCAGGTGGTTGCCATCTGTGGCAGTGGCTTAGTTTGAAACCATCTGTTTATTATTGGCAGGTATGGTGGCTGGGCCTCAACTCTTGGGAAAAGATGAATAAGAATTTCACCTTACTTAAGTGGGCTAGAATTCAAGAGAGGTCTTCAATTCTAATAGGCTACCAGCTTGCCAAATAGGGACTTAAATACGTGCCTGTGTCTGTGGACTAGTTCAATAAAGGGTAGGAGAGAAGAGCGCAGAGTTTTCAAACAGGGTGTCTCAATGAAACAGGGATTGGAAATCAATTTAGAGGATCTCCACAAGCATTTTTTCAGGACATGAGATGAAATGATATGAATAGAATAGAGTAGAATAGAACAGAAGATATCAACGCATATGGAATACTAAGGGGAAGTATGCTTCATGAAACTTTTTCTTCAGTCACATAACGATGCGATCTCTGGGATATGGAAACAAAGGGAACCAGGGAATGAAAAGGAAGATGTATTTTCATTTAGTTTGAACTTTTACCACATGCAGAACATGAAAAAGTAAGCAATAGAGAAATAATTGCAATAAATGCAATGGACAAAAGCTCAATGCTCAAATAAATCCTACAAGAAAACCATAATGACATGAAGGTAGATATGTTATTTACTATGGCACTGTTTGTGATAACAACAAATTGGAGATGACTCAAATGTCTATTAATGAAAAACTAAAACTATGGTTCATACTATAAATAATTATAGTAGTTAAAAAGAATTATGAAGAACTATATGTACCAACATGAAAAGATATCTAAGATGTATCATTCAGTGACAAAGTAAGTTCCAGAATGATATGTATGTTATGATATCAATTTTGTATAAACAAAAATTTAGTCAACAAATACTAATTGAGCACCTACTAAGTGCTGGACACAATTTTAACTATTGGGGATCCAGCAAAGAATAAAACAGATAATTCCTGACTCTATGGACCTTATGTTCTAATAGTGGAGATTGAAAATAAATGTTCTCTTAGTATAGAAGTGTTTCTGAGTATTAAAGTGAAATGTACAATGAAGATAAATAAATCAGGGAAAGAGAATAGCTAGTCCTGATTACAATTTTATATAGCGTGATAGGGAAGACCTCCTACAGAAGGTGACATTTGAACAAATTTGAAAGGGGGGAGGGAACAAACCATGTGGATATTGGGAAAAGGGCTTTCCAGGCAGAGGGAACAGCAAATTAGTGGTTATGAGGAAGGAGCATACCCCTGGGCTGGCTGTCCAAAGAACAGCAGAGGCTAGCATGTCTGGAACAGAATGAGCATTGCTTTTATTAAGTGAAAAATATAAATATGCATATATGTAATAAATATTTAGATTCCATGGGCACATGGACATGGCTATGACTAAATAATTCACACAAGAAGAAAGATAACCTCAAACCAACATTTAGAACATTTATGTAGCTTCTCTAATGCAAAAATCAAATATTCAAAACAGACATTCATCTCAATCTATTCCCTTATCACATGCCTGCCATACACTATTGAAATTGCCTGTGTCCCCTGCTAGTCTGTGAGCTTTGTGAGTTTAGGACTTAACCCATATAGTCTTCACAATGTCTTGAATATAGGTGCCATTACTACCATCATTTTAAACATCGAGTACTGAGGCACAAAGAAAGTAACTTACTGAAAGTCCTATGGCAGACCAAGAATTTGAACCCAGGCAGTCTGGTGCCAGGTTGACCTTATCTACTATAATGCCTTTTAATAAATACATTCAATAAGCTATCAGGTATGATATAAAATAATACTTATCAGATTAAAATAAATAGATAAATAAAACCCCTTGCTGGAGAAGCTATGGGAAAATAGGTGCACTGGTCTATTCCTTAGAATCCAGTGACTTAGAATCCTTCTATAGAATAGTCAGGCAATACAGGCAAATAAAAACTGTTTTTCCCTGTGTTGTACAACTTCTTTTAGTAATGCATAAAGAAATAATTTAAAACAAAAAGTTGTTTGAATAGTGATATCTATATCTGTACTATTTATAACAGGGAGAAACTGGGCACAACCCAAATGCCCTGATTCAAGGACTAGTTTTGTAAAATACAAGGTAAAATAATATAACCATGTAACTACCAAATTGACAACTTCGTGATCTATATTTGTGTATCTAAATGTGAATATGAAGCAGAGCTAAGTGGAAGAAGAAACTAATATGTACACAGGTGTTTTATATATATAAATTATATATATAATTATATATTATACTTTTGCAATGGTAAATAAGGATCAAGAGACATAAATAGCTGTGTTAATATAATAAACTCTTCTGTGCTTTTTTTTCCCATAAAAATTTTATTTAAGTGTGATAACAAGAACAGTAAGGTATGTCATACCTTAAGAGGCTGAATTCATGAGGCAAGGTCTATAAATGCCATTTCCCCTAAGAACTAATTCTGGAGTGTTGGCTGCTGCCAATACAAGCACATTCAAACCTGGGGTTAAGATGGTAGAATAGGTCTTTCAACCCCGCTCCTAGGTGTAGGGACCTTTATTCAGTTTGCCTTCAGAATCTCTAGGGATGTGACCCAAGCATCTGTATTTTGAGAAAAAGTTCTAAGGAAATTCTGATAAACAGCTATATTTGAGAATAATTGCAAAGGTACTTGGATAAGAGTATATATATATATATACACATATTTATATTCTTACTACCGATCAGAGTGCCTATTTTTCCATAGCTTGTTTAATAAAGGATTTAAACCTTTATATCTTAGCTGACTTGAGAGGTATAAAATGTTATTTCCAAGCTGATTTATTTATTGAGCACACCCATTAAAAGTAATCATTAAAGTGCATACTTTTTTTTTTAAAGCTGCAGAAAAATTCTAGCAAAAACTAGAAAAAATCTAAATATTCATCATTTTCAGACTAGTCAAATAAATTGTTGTGCTTCCACAGAATGGAAAACTATGTTGCTGTTAAAAAAGCAGAATTCTATGTATGAATAAGAAACATCTTAAAGATATACTGTTAAAAGATAAATGTGAGGAACAGAACAGTGTCCATTAGGTTGCAGTTATGCCTCCAGTCCAACTTGTGTTTTCATAGACTGTCTCTGGAAGGAGACCCCAGAAATTAGAAACAATAGTTGCCTCTGGGTACCAGACTCAGCTGATGAAGGTTACAGCTATTAGGTAAAGGGTAGATTGACTTTTAATTATATGCCTTCCTATGTATTAATTTTTAAATGACAGAATATGAACAATTAGGTACAAATGGAGTTCCACTCCACCTAAATTTCATCCACTAGTGATAATTTCCAAATGTTAGCTCAGATGTAAGTTTCACACTCACTACAAATCTTCTGTAGACCTCATTCACATTATTGCTTTGGTTTATGTTGCTCTTCCTTCCAGTAGTCAGCTCTCAAGTAGTTGTTTGACCTGTTTTCTCTCTGAGCAGGTATCTGTTTCTGTCTCTTGAAGCATTACCATTTCAGCCACCTGGACCTTCCTGGTGGTGTAATCAGGAAGAGAAGAGGCTTTTGTTCTTTTTTCCACTGATAGAAGGTGGTCCGAGAGACACGCACCAAAGCAAATAAACAAACCTCAGAATCTCGTGCCACCAGCACACTCAGCACCATCTTTTCTTATGGTCTCATCCAATCCAGGATTTCTTTTAACAATCAGAATTTCTTCTAGTGAGCACTACAAATCCTAACAGGTACCAACACTTCTTGGCAATGGAACTTCTTTATTGAGATGTGAAGTATTGAGGATTTATGTGAATTGGCTGCTAAAGATTCCCTGATAAAGATTTCTAGAAGGCATTTTAAACACAATTTGAATATCACACATTTCTGTTATAAAAAAATGATATATCCAAACTCATAGATTGTACCACATTAGGGATGAACCCTAATGTAAACTATAGACTTTGGGTGATTATAATGTGTTGATGTAGGCTCATCAGTTGCAGCAAATGTGCCACTCTGGTGGGAGATGTTAATAATGCGGCAGGCTATGCACGTGTGGGGATAAGAGTTTGTGGGTATCTTTGTACCTTCCTCTCAGTTTTTCTGTAACCTAAAACTGCTCTAAGAAAAGTAAAGTATTTTTTTAAAAGGGTGGAATCTAATTAATAAGCTGAGGAAGAAAACTACAAAAATTTTTGGTTTTAATAAATTAATAAAAGCTTGAAAAAAGTTGTGGTATTTTTGGATTGTCTATATGTAGCACTGTACATAAGCTTTCAAATACATAGTTTGTTTATAATTTCTCCTCTTTGAGGTAACATCTCATAGTCTCAGATTATCACAGAATCATCACATCCATAAAGAAACTGGAGGGGTCAACTAGTTTCTTCCTCCTTTAAGAGAGAAATCCCTGCCACACTATTCATAGCATGTAGTCTCTGGAGCTTATAGAAATGCATTTTGTCCTAAGGCAAGCATTTCCATTTCTTGATCGTTTCTATTAGAAAGTGTTTTTTGTTTTGTTTTAATGTCAAGTCATATTCTGTCTTCTGTAATTTCTACACTGATTCTTATTTGCCCTTTACCTAAGGAAAAAAAATTGGTACAATCCTGTCAGGAAAGAGAGAGTATATTCAAAATGAATAACAAAAGAAAGATGGATAAAAGAACTCTTTACAAAGATGCCTTTTCCTTTAAGATCAAGAAAAAGACAATGTCCATTCTGTATCCAACACTTTACTGGCACTTCTAACCAGTGCAAAGAGACAAGAAAAAGAAATAAAAAGCATCTGGATTGAAAACATGGAAATAGAAATCCCCTTATTTTGTATAATCAGGGTATATTGATGATGAATTCTTTCAACTTTCAGCTTTTGTAATCTGAAAATATATTTATTCCACCTTTGTTTCTGAAACATATTTTCCCTGATGTAGAATTCTAGATTGGCAGATATTTTTTTTCCTTCTTTCAGTACCTTAAAGATATTGTTACATTGTCCTTTTATTTGTATTGTCTCCAACAAGAAATTTCCTTCATCCTTATCTTTGTTTCTCTTTATATGTCTGACTTCTTTTAAGTTTTTCTCTTTGTCACTGGTTTTGAACAATTTATTATGTGTCTTCATGTAGTTTTCTTCATGTGCTGTGTACTTAGGGTTTGCCGAGCTTTTTGGACCAGTGAGTTTCTGGTTTTCATCAAATTTGGAAACTTTTTGACCACTATTTCTTCAAATATTTTTCTGTACATTCCTCTTCAATCTTTCAGGAAGACCAATTATGGAGAAGTTGTCCTACATCTCACTGATGAGCCATCATATTTTTTTTCAATTCTCTTCTCTCCGTTTAATTTTGGGAAACTTTTATTGCTCTGTCTTCAAATTCACTAATCTTTTCATCTGCAATTTCTAGTCAGCTGTTAATCCAGTGTATTTTTCATTTCACACATTGTACTTTGATCTTTAAAAGTTTGATTTGACCCTATTTTTATAATTGCCATGTCTCCACTATTTTAAAACCTATGAAATGCCATTTAATATTTTTATCCAATAATCCTAAAATCTATGTCAGTTCTGGGTTAATTTTGATTAATTTATTTATCTTATTACAATCAATTAAAATGTTCTTCCTTTTTATATGCCTGGTATATTTCTATTGGATTCTAGACATTGAGAATAATAATATGAGAAAATACTACAAACACACACACATACACACAAACACCACACCAGGCAGAATTAGGTGAGAACTGGTCCCAAAGAAAATTACTGGGCACTTAATAATTGAACACCTAAAAGGGAACCAAGGAAAAAAAGCAAGAAGATATATATAGGTTTATTTCGGTTCAATGAAATCTGTCCATAAAAATCTATTTCCATTTGTCTCTTTTATATATTAAGATCTGTTGAATACCTGGTGAGACATAAGGCCTATAAAGTGCCTAATATTAGAGTCATTTAGGAATTATAGTGAAAGGATAATTAACTTCATATTTTAGAGAGGTGGATCATATGAACCTTATTTGGATTTGTTTCTTTTTGATTTACATGTATTGTTAAACAGCTTTCAAAGTAGCAGTCTACTTTTACTTCTTTGATTTCATTACTACAATTTACTCCCTAATTTATTTATTAATCACTTGCAACCTGGCTCCAAATTCACTGGGATTGTTTTCTTCAAGGTTCTCAGACTACTTCCTCATTGATTAACTCATTACCATCTTAAGAATTTTTGTTCTCCAGGAGCTTTCTTCTGCATTTGATGTGACTGATTTATCTACTTTCCACAATAGTGTCCAGCTTTGGCTGACGCAACATTAAACTCATCAAGTTTTTCTCATATCATCTGTATACACCCCTCTCTCTTTTGGAGAGATTCTTCCTCCAAATACCAGTCACACATGGCCATTGTTAAGGGCTCTGTTCTTAGCTGTGGTTTTTTTTTGGTTAAGATGATCTTCAACATTCTTATTCTCTGGGGAAAGTTTCAAGTATCTCCGCTGATGACTCACAAATCCACATTTCAGCTTTGTGCTCCAAATTCAAAGTACTAAAAAAAAATGTCTAACTGCTTCTAGATATCCTCAGACCTTCAAATTCAGCATGTCCCGAAACAAATGCTTCTTTTGCACCTTAAAATTCATAAGAGGTCTGAAGGGACAGGCAGCCATCTAACAAAGTGTGGTAGCAATCACTAAATCAGTGGTTTTCCAGTCCAATTGATAATGCTTCAAGTGTGTTTCTCTGTCTTTCCTTTCTGGCCATGCTGCACTAGTACAGTATCTTGTGTCTTTTGTCCTGGGTTATTGTAATAGCCTCCTAAAAATAAGGCTTTGGGCTTGGTTTTCAAAATCTAGCTGTATTAGTTAAGAGAGGTGAGATGTGAACAAGCATTAGAGCACAGCAGGGGGTAGAGGGAGTGAGGTAATGGGTGGTTAGCTGACAATTAGAGAAACAGGAGGCAACAGTGTGAAGTGGACCTCAACAAAGTGCCATCTTGGGTCACTTGTAAGACCTCTAACAAGAGGGATTATGGGGCCTCTGTAGTTGGAGGGTGTCACGAAGTTGGAGTTCTGTCTCTGTTCTTGCAACAACACATTAAAAGACCTACAGACAAAATTGAGTTTATTCGAGAGAGTAAACAGAATACTGAAGGGCACCAAAATTGTATCTCAATGAGGAATTATTGATATTCCAATATTGCTGATATTCCAATATTGACATTCAATTGGAGCTATTTAACTTAGAGAAAATACAAATTGAATATTATAGTGGTCTTCATATATGTAAAACACTATCTCAGATTGGATTAAAGATGGTGGCATGAGAGGTGAGACACAGGTTTCCTCCTAAAACTGCATATAATATGAAAAATTAATACAACTAATCCTGAAAGAGCAACAGGAAAGAGGGCTGCACCAGACTGCATACACCTGGAGAAAAGAGTAAACATCACAGAACAAGGAAATGTACCACAGCCATGACTGGGCGGGAACCTAGCCCTTCCCCCACCCCAACTCATCAACAGGAGGAAGAGAAACAAAGGTGGGAGGGAGTGGAGGCCTGGGACTGCTGAACACCTAGCTCTGGAGATCTGCTCTGGGAGCATAAACCTACATTTCATGGTGCTCTTGTGATTAGAGGGGTTGGAAAGCTAAGACAGGCAGAATACCTGGAGAGACTGAGGTTCCAGCCACTTGTGGAAAACAGGGATCCATATCTAGCTGCTCTGGGACAAAAGAAAGGTGGGCAGTCTGAGAGACTTCCTAACAGTGAGAGGGCTGCTAAAGGGGCAAGAATTGCACAGAGCTTACTGCTCAAGAGAAAGGACAGGTAGACAAAATTGTCCAGGTGCACTCTGCCCAGCAGGTTGTGAACTTTCACGATCTTCAGGCACTCCAGTCCCCTGCCTAGCTACTCAGTTCCAAGGCCCCACTCCATGATACGCAGCCTACTGTGCCTTCCTCCCGGCCAGCTCCACCTGGCTCGCCAACCGGCAAACCCTACTCTAGACCTAGGCCAGCCAGAGGGAAGCCCTGCCTACAGCAGCTACAAAGGCAAAACACAGAGGCTTATACCTGTGTGTTTGGTCCACAGGTTCTGTCAATGGAAACAGGCACAGCAGCCGGGAATCAGGAAACAGCTGTTTTCTCCCCCCAGGCATCAACACTGCTCCCCTGTGACCCCCAAAAGTGCTCCAAGGGCTGAGCAGCTCCAGAGAGTAGAGCTTCTGGGCACTAGAGGGTGCCATATGCAAATATGAAACATCAAAGGAACCTGGATCAAAGCAAAATTATGAATACACCAGAGAAAGATTCAAATGAAATCAACCTCATGAATCTTCCTGAAAGAGAGTTCAAAATAAAAATCATTAACATGCTCATGGAGGCACAGAAAAATATTCAAGAACTCAGGAATGAATTCTGGTCAGAGATCCAATCATTACGGAACACAGTATCAGAAATGAAACATATAATGGAAGGTTTTAAAAGCAGATTAGATATGGTGGAGGAGAAGACAGATGAAATAGAAATTAGAGAAGAGGAATACAAAGAAGTTGAGGCACAGAGAGAAAAAAAGGATCTCTTAAGAATGAAAGAATATTGAGAGAACTGTGTGACCAATCCAGCCGGAACAATATTCACATCATAGGGGTACCAGAAGAAGAAGAGAGACAAAAGGGGATAGAAAATGTCTTTGAGGAGGTAATTACTGAAAAATTCCCCGATCTTGAGAAGGAGATAGTCTCTAAGGCCATTCAGACCATGGAGGTGCACAGATCTCCCAACACAAGGGACCCAAGGAAGACAACACCAAGACATATAATAATTAAAAATGGCAAATATCAAGGATAAGGACAGATGATTAAAAGCAGCCAGAGAGAGAAATAAGATCACATACAAAGGAAAACCCATCAGGCTATCATCAGACTTCTCAACAGAAAACCTACAGGTCAGAAGGGAGTGACATCATATATTTAATGCAATGAAATAGAAGGGCCTCAAACCAAGAATACACTACCCGGCAAGATTATAATTTAAATTTGAAGGAGGGATTAAACAATTTCCTGATAAGCAAAAGCTGAGAGAATTTACTGCCCACAAAACACCTCTACAGTGAATTTTGGAGGGACTGCTATAGATGGAAGTGTTCCTAAGGCTAAAGAGCTGTCACCAGAGGAAATAAAACCACAGTAAAGAAAGTAGAACAATTCATTACTAAGCAGATGCAAAATCAAATCAACTACCCCCAAAGTCAGTCAAGGGATAGACAAAGAATACAGATATGATACCTAATATATAAAGAATGGAGGAGGAAGAAAAAAGAGGGGAAAAAAAAAAACATTTAGGTTGTGTTTATAATAACATACTAAATAAGTTATATTAGGCTATTACATAGTAAGGGAATTGCCCTTGAACCTTTGGTAACCACAAATCTAAATCCTGCCAAGGCAGTAAGTACATACCTACTGATAATCACCCTAAATGTAAATGGTCTGAATGTACCAGTCAAAAGACATAGAGTCACTGAATGGATAAAAAAACAAGACCCATCTGTATGCTGCCTACAAGAGACTCACTTTAAACCCTAAGGCATAGGCAGACTAAAAGGGAAGGGATGGAAAAAGATATTTCATGCAACTAATAGAAAAAAGCAGGAGTTGCAGTACTTGTATCACACAAAATAGACTTCAAAACAAAGTCACAAGAGACAAAGAAGGACATTACATAATGATAAAGGGGTCAATCCAACAGGAAGATACAACCATTATAAATATCTATGTACCCAACACAGGAGCACCTACATATGTGAAACAAATACTAACAGAATTAAAAGGGGAAATAGAATGCAATGCATTCATTCTAGGAGACTTTAACACTCCACTCACTCCAAAGGACAGATCAACCAGACAGAAAATAAGTAAGGAGACAGAGGCAATGAAAAAACACATTAGAACAAATGGACCTAACAGACATCTAAAGATCTCTGCACCTAAAAGCAGCAGAATACATATTCTTTTCAAGTGCACATGCAACATTTTCAAGAATAGATCATACCAGGCCACAAATAAGAGCCTCAATAAATTCAAAAAGATTGAAATTGTACCAACCAGTTTCTCAGACCACAAAAGTATGAAACTGGAAATAAATTATGCAAAGAAAGCAAAAAATCCCACAAACACATGGAGGCTTCACAACATGCACCTAAATAACCAATGGATCAATGACCAAATAAAAACAGAGATCAAGCAATATATGGAGACAAATGACAACAATAATTCAACACTGCAAAATATGTGGGATGCAGCGAAGGCTGTTCTAAGAGGAAAGTGTGTTGCAATACAGGCCTACCTCAGGAAAGAAGAACAATGCCATATGAACAGTCTAAAATCACAATGAACCTAGAAAGAGAAGAACAAATGAGGCCCAAAGTCAGTAGAAGGAGGGACCTAATGAAGATTAGAGCAGAAATAAATAAAATTGAGAAGAATAAAATAATAGAAAGTATCAATGAAAACAAGAGCTGGTTCTTTGAGAAAATAAGCAAAGTACATAAATGCCTAGCCAGACTTATCAAGAAAAAAAGAGAGTCTATACACATAAACAGAATCAGAAATGAGAAAGGAAAAATCCTGATGGACACCACAGAAATACAAAGAATTATGAGAGAATATTATGAAAAATTACATGCTAACAAACTGGACAACCTAGAAGGAATGGACAACTTTCTATAAAAATACAACCTTCCAAGACTGACCCAGGAAGAAACAGAAAATCTGAGCCTTTTACCAGCAATGAAATTGAACTGGTAATCAAAAAACTACCTAAGAACAAAATCCCTGGACCATACCAGATGGCTTCACTGTTGAATTTTATCAAACATTTAGTGAAGACCTGATACACATCCTCCTTAAAGTTTTCCAAAAAGTAGAAGAGGGAATATTTCCAAACTCATTCTATGAGGCTAGCATCACTCTAATACCTAAACCAGGCAAAGACCCCACAAAAAAAGAAAATTATAGACCAATATCCCTGATAAACATAGATGCAAAAATACTCAACAAAATATTAGCAAACCAAATTCAAAAATATATCAAAAAGATCATCCACTGTGATGAAGTAGGATTTATTCCAGGAATGCAAGGATGGTACAATATTAGAAAATCGATCAACATCATCTACCACATCAACAAAAAGAAGGACAAAACCCACATGATCATCTCCATAGACGCTGAAAAAGCATTTGACAAAATGTAACATCCATTCACGATAAAAACTCTCAACAAAACGGGTATACAGGGAAAGTACCTCAACATAATAAAGGCCATATATGAGAAACCCACAGCCAACATCATACTTAACAGTGAGAAGATGAAAGCCTTTCCTTTAACATCGGGAACAAGACAAGGATGCCCACTCTCCCCACTTGTATTCAACATAGTTCTGGAAGTCCTAGCCACAGCAATTAGACAACACAGAGAAATAAAGGGCATCCAGATTGGTAAGGAAGAAGTTAAACTGTCCCTGTTTGCAGATGACATGATATTGTACATTAAAAAACCCTCCAGATTCCACTCCAAAACTACTAGATATAATTTCTGAATTCAGTAAAGTTGCAGGATACAAAATTAATACTATTACACAGAAATCTTTTACATTACTATACACTAATGATGAACTAGTAGGAAGAGAAATCAGGAAAATAATTCCATTCACAACTGCATCAAAAAGAATAAAATACCTAGTAATAAACCTAACCAAGGACGTAAAAGACCTATACTCTAAAAACTACAATACACTCATGAGAGAAATTAAAGAAGATACCAATAAATGGAAACACATCCCATGCTCATGGATAGGAAGAATTAATATTGTTAAAATGGCCATCCTGCCTAAAGCAATCTACAGATTCAATGCAATCCCTATCAAAATACCAACAGCATTCTTCAATGAACTAGAGAAAATCATTCTAAAATTCATATGGAACCACAAAAGACCCCAAATAGCCAAAGCAATCCTGAGAATGAAGAATAAAGTGGGGGGGGATTATGCTCCCCAACTTCAAGCTCTACTACAAAGCCACAGTAATCAAGACAATTTGGTACTGGCACAAGAACAGAACCATAGACCAACGGAACAGACTAGAGAGCCCAGATATAAACCCAACCATATATGGTCAATTAATATACAATAAAGGAGCTATGGACATACAATTGGGAAATGATAGCCTTTTCAACAACTGGTTTTGTTAAAACTGGACAGCTACATGCAAGAGAATGAAACTGGATTATTGTTTAACCCCATATACAAAAGTAAACTCAAAATGGATCAAAGACCTGAATGTAAGTTATGAAACCATAAAACTCTTAGAAGACCACATAGGCAAAAATCTCCTGAATATAAACATGAACAACTTCTTCCCAAATGCATCTCCTCGAGCAAGGGAAACAAAAGCAAAAGTGAACACATGGGACTACATCAAACTAAAAAGCTCTGTACAGTAAAGGACACTATCAACAGAACAAAAAGGCATCCTACAGTATTGGAGAATATATTTGTAAACGACAAATCTGACAAGGGGTTAATATCTAAAATATATAAAGAACTCACACGCCTCAACACCCAAAAAGTAAATAATCCAATTAAAAAGTGGGCAGAGGATATGAACAGACAATTCTCCAAAGAAGAAATTCTGATGGCCAAGAGGCACATGAAATGATGCTCCACATCACTAATCATCAGGGAAATGCAAATTAAAACAACAATTAGATATCACCTCACACCAGTAAGAATGGCCAGCATCGAAAAGACTACAAACAACAAATGCTGGCAAGGATGCGGAGAAAGGGGAACCCTCCTACGCTGCTGGTGGGAATGTAAGCTAATTCAACCATTATGGAAAGCAATATGGAGGTTCCTCAAAAACCTAAAACTAGAAATACCATTTGACCCGGGAATCCCACTCCCTGGAATTTACCCAAAGAATACAAGTTCTCAGATTCAAAAATACATATGCACCCCTCTGTTTATCACAGCACTATTTACAGTAGTCAACATATGGTAGCAACCTAAGTGTCCATCAGTAGATGGATGGATAAAGAAGTGGTGGTATATATACACAATGCAATACTATTAAGCCATAAGAGAGAAACAAATCCTACCATTTGCAACAACATGGATGGAGCTGGAGGATATTATGCTCAGTGAAATAAGCCAGGTGGAGAAAGACAAGTGCCAAATGATTTCCCTCATTTATGGAGTAGAACAATGAAGCGAAACTGAAGGAACAAAACAGCAGCAGACTCACAGACTCCAAGAAGGGACTTGCGGTTACCAAAGGGGAAGGGTGGGAGAGGGAGTCGTCGGGAGGGAGGGAGATGGGGATTGAGGGGTGTTATGTTTAGTACACATGGTGTGTGGGGTCACGGGGAAAAAAGTGCAGCACAGAGAAGGGAAATAGTGAATCTGTGGCATCTTACTACACTGATGGACAGTGACTGCATTGGGGTATGGGTGGGGACTTGATAATATGGGTAAATGTAGTAACCACATTGTTTTTTCATGTGAAACCTTCATAAAAGTGTGTATCAATAATACCTTAATAAAAAATATAAATAAAAATAAAAGACTATCTTGTGGAAATCACCTAAGAATTTTATAAATATCTGAATTGTCCTGAGACAATTCATTTCAACAAATATTTATTGTATCCCTACTCTGTGCTGACCATGGGAATACATGATAGGCAAGGTAGTCCCTACCCTCAAAGAAGTTCACTTTTAGTCTGACAGATAATAAGTGAATAAATAAATAAATAAATAACATAACTTCAGAAAGTGATGAGATCAGCTGCTTTAGGAGACAGCGTATCTGTTGCTAGCAGTTTGTGAACCTAGCTTTGATTACCATTTGGCAGGAGGGTTTCAGAACAGACTTAGGCAGTGGATGGGTTATTGGATTAGATGACCTTAGGAGACCTTTTAATTCCAAGATTGTATGGTTCCACTTTTCTACTATCATCTACCAAATTAGGACTTCTTTGCAGATACCCTAAGGTTTAGAAATCCCAAACTCTTTGCTATTCCAGGAACAAGTCCTGCACTGAGGTTGGTGAGTCAACAGTGACTCAGTGTGCGTATTTGCCCATGTGGTTTCCTTGCCTGGAATGTCGTTCTCTCACTTCTCAGCCTCTCAAAATCCTTCATATCCGTCAAGGCTCAAACTCGATAAACTTCTCAGTCAAGCTTTCTGGATACCACAGAAATATGTTGTTCCCCTCTCTGGGCCCAGTGACACATAGCTTGTAGTGCTATTAAAGCAACTTACTGTATTTTACTTGTATTAGAGTTCACTATTTCTGTCTGCCTCCCTTCTAGCTTCTGATTTTCTTGAGGGCAGGGGCCACGTCTTCTTCCTTTTATAGTGCTCCAGTCATTGCTTTGCACCCATAAGATATTCAACAAGTAAATGAATGTGACCCCAGGGCATAAAATCACTCATTATTTTATGGAATTAGACAGGACCAATACTTGAAGTAGGAAAAAGAATATTCTATTTGGTTAACTAAGAACATTCTTTTCCAGTCTGTGCTGTATCCCTCTCTACTTACTAGATGTGTGACCCTGGCTGTGTTGCCTCACATCTTCATGTCTCCTTTTCTTCATCTATACAATGGCAATAACAGTACCTACTTCATAAGATTGTGACAAGGATATAAAGGTATAATTTAAGGGTCTGAAGAAACCAGAAATTTTTTAACAGAAATGAGAAAGAAAGGCAGATAATTGATTTTATATTAGGTAAAGCTTCTATCATCCTATCAGGGAAATATAATTTGAGATATAAAATTAAGAAGGAAGCCTCTACTTGTATTGAATTGGAAAATCATGTAATAGAAAGCCTAAATATAGTTATCAGCAAGAGTCCCTGTAGGGAATGGGCAATAGAGACAACCTCTTCTTTATGGATAAAGAAACAAATAGTTCAGAAATGTCACTGATTTGGCTAAGATAACACAGCTAAGGGTCAGAACAGGGAGACTAACCTTAACCTTCCAGGACTGCCTGGCTCCAAGCTGCTGCTCTTTCCACTGTACCCTGCTGCTTCCCAGTTGCATGGCTGAGGCCAACACAGATTAGAGAGGCTGTGATGACAAAGCCTCAGAGGCCCCAATTCTTCATTTCTAGCACTCTATAATGGGCAGCAAGCCTAATTTCAGACTGTTGGGGCTGAGGCTGCCGATACTGTTCTGGCCTTAGGGATAAATGACTCACAGGCTCAGGCTGGGGCCTGCAGGTGGAGGTTATATGGGGCTCCGTGTATGAAAGGCTTGGACATGACAAAGACAGAGGATCTGAGTCCTCTCTGATGTGCATTCTGATGGTTACTCATGTAACCCAGAAGTAAGAGAGAACTACAGGCTGTGCATCTGGTGTGTCAGGAAGACAAATCCTGGAATGGATCAAAACACACCCAAAATGCCAAGCCAAGCAAAAAGAATTTTTAGACTATGTTTGGAGCAAAAAGGAACAAGCAGGAAGGGATAGCCCTTACCCCCTTGCTCTTGGGAGGTGGTGTAGTGTGAATAAAGAATTAAAAGGAGGCAGAATTATTCTGATCTCAAGCAGGGGAATGGTGTTTACTGCAGAGGTTAGACTAAACAGAAGAAACCAAAGCCCACCTGTGAGGAGGGACTGATTGCCTAATATTGATCTTTATATTTTTAATACATTATATTTATATAGCCCTTTCCAGCTACAAAGGGTTCTAATTGCAATAGTCAATAAATTCAATTTAATAAACATTTATTGAGCTCTTGCTAATGCAAAGCACAACCACTTTGCCCCATTCAAATTGTCTGACATGACCTCTAAAGTGTTTCCTAAATATAGACCAAGCTATACTCTGCTTCTTACCCTAGGTTATGGAAGCTCTTGTTACCCCTTTGCCATATGCCAGGAAAAGGGAAGCCCTGGATGAAATGAAGCATCTTCCTGAAGAGTCAACTACTTGAGGACATGTGTGTGTGCGTGTGTGTGTGTGTGTGTGGTGGTGGGAGTGCATATTTGTATAAGAACAATCGACCATTTTCTATTTTGTGGAGTAGAGGACAAAGCCTGCTCTTTTGAGCTTTGTTATGAGCAGGTCCTAGTGCAATAGGGATTTTTTTATTAGTAAATTCTGAGAAGTACTAAATCATTACCTGGACACAGACTAATGTATGACTTGTCTGTATATTAAAACTTCATTGATTCAGGCTCTATTTATTTGGAATTTTAAATAATCCAAATAAGTACTACAGTCTGTGTATTTGTAAACATTATCAGGAGAGATATTTTTTTTAAGTTCCATGGTGATAATTTAAATACTATAGAAAATGTATTAAAAATACTTGCAGACACTTTGTAAGGAGTAATTTATATTCAAATATTTAGTATACAAGTTATGAATATTCTAATCTACTCATCAAAGCAAATGTGGAAAGTTGATCAATCTCATTTTAAACTACATTATGTATTTGAACATTCATAAAACTTCCTTTGATTTTCTTTAACAGTGTTCTTATAGTCCAGGCCTTTCCTTCACTTTTTTCCTCTTCCTGCCATTCTTGATAATCAGTAGGGTTTAAATCACTAACCACCTCCCATTTTCTACCACACAAACCTTCTAAAGAAGGTATGGTTTCCTAGCTTCTAGATGGCCAAATTGTAACAGAGGCATTGTACCAAGGTCTCCAGTATACCTACCCTTGGAGTGACCGTGTTAGCTTCAGTTCAGAGGAAATTCTTGGCAAACAATAATAACCCGATGGGCCATTTCTCAGGGAATCCCTGACATACTTGTTAATCATTTCTAGACCTGAACCATTCATTCTGTTTAGATAGAAGGCAATTGTCACAAATTTCCTTTCAAACCCAGCAGAACAAAAGTTTGCTGATTAACTCCCAGCTTTAGTGAATTCCCTATTAAAACGGTGGCAAATTATACATAAAGGTCATTTGCTGCAAACACAGCATGTTGTAAGAGCACCGAGTTTTTAATTCTCAGTATTGCTTCATGCATTATTTAACTCATGCCACGTTGTTCCCTGGGTACCAGTTCTGCTCCCAGGGCTTAGGACCAGAGCAACAAATTGAGGGAATGGAAAGCATATTGTCTTGGCTATAATGGGAGCGCTATGTGTGGCCTTTGGAATATCACCTCACCTCTCTGGGTTTTAGTTTCCCAAAAAATGAAATGCAAGGACTGGATGAGCACTGTCTTTTTGAGGACTGCCAGATCCAAATGTACCTGCTTCTACAAAGTGAAGCAAGAAGAGGTGAGATTAGAAAGGTGGTGGCAGCTGGTGGGTGAGTGGTAGGGGAGGATAGTTGAAGGAGGATTTTGAATGCCAGACTATAGAGCTTAGATTTTCAAAAGAGAGGGGAATCAGTTTAGGTTTCTGAGAACCTGGGTGACATGATGACATGACAGTGGCGTGAGAGTTAGATCATTCTGAAAAGTGTGTAGGATGCATTGGGGTGAATTTAGGGGTGTCACACAGAATAATAGCACAGTCAAGGTGAACATCTTCTTGTTATTTTGGCCTCCCAGAAGGGAAAAAATGACACTCCAGTCTTATTGAAAAGAGCTAATTAATTAAGAAATTGTAAGCCTAAGGAAAAATTCAAGGCTTTGCTTTTTATCTCTTAGTAATCATCCTTACCTATATCCCCTACATGAGTGCAGGCCTTTCTAGTTTTCACAGGTACTGTCTTGCTTCATCCCTCAAAAACCAAGTATTTTCCAACAACAGAAACAGTCCTAAGCCAAGGTCAAGAAGCAATGGACCACAGACTCTTTCAGGCAACCTAGCCTGACCACATTAGCATTTCATTCTGGAAAGGTTGGCTCAGCTGCTGGCTGCTCAGAGCAGGTACTCTTAGTGGGCTGTGAATAATGAAGCATGGAAGTATACCTCCTAGAGTCAGGTGAATGGTAAAGTGGATCCCCGACTTCCGGGACATCCTCAGAAGCGCACACTGACTCAGTTATGCTCCGCAACCTCCTCCTACTTGAGAGCCCCTCCCACAGCCAAGTGCTTTTCAGGACCAATATCCTCTCATTTGAAGGCAGACTAGGCATCTGTCACATGGAGCAATCCATGGGCAAGGAAACAAGGTTTAAATGACCTAACAATTCCTACAAATAGGTAGAGACTACCTACAGGGCTGTGTTGGTTGAGAAGGACCCTGAGTCTAAGTTATCTGTTCTCCATATCTTCCATGGGTACAGAAATAGAATAAAAGATGCCACAGGATCCTCATTTTTTCTATGCCTGCCCTAGGCCTTAACACTTAGGGCTTAAAATCCCTACCCAAGGATTTAACTTTACCATGGTGTTGTCTGATTTGCCAGGTCATTAAGTCAGCTAAATGCCCAGTTACTATTTTGCCTTCAGCACAGAATTTCAGCAAGTCCCTCATCAACTGTCTGGAATCTCTAATACCCTCTTCCTTTGGCATGACATGAGGTTCATTTGCCCCACACCATGAGGCTTGGTAAGTTTGGCAAACCATTTGGCTGTCAACATAGTGTGCATCATCTTCTTAAAGCAAGGTAGTCCTAATTCTGACAAGGAAACAAGTTGTTTCTTTAAGAAGCATGATGAGGTCTCTTTCATAAATTGCCCTTTGGACAACAATAGGTTATGGCCTCAGCATTAAAGTTCAGGGCAGGGGAACAGTCTTCTAAATGGGCATCTGGCAAAAGCACTCACGTTTGTCCCCAGATTCACTGGGTCCTGGGCCACTTTTCAAAGGAAAAAAAAAATCTATTTGATCGCTTGATGAGGCTTCAGCCAGTGTCTAAAATTTGCATTTCTTGACTCATTCAGTTTGGAGGTATATTTTAGTGTGTTTCTTCCAAAATCCCATAGAATACCACTGTCCCTGCAAATGTACAAAATACCCATGTGGGTTATCTCAATTTAATTAGTATTTTGTCCATGAGGGAGAGTCCAAACTACTGCTCAAGTTTCCATTATATTAGCAAGTAGTGCAAATCTTAACTTAGAATTCTTGTTGCTGTGCCAGCTCTTGGCTTCTACAGTGATCATCATACTGACCTCAAGACTCTCCTCCAAGATGCTGTTGGGGTCAGGACATTTCTGTTTTTCTTCCAAGATAAACATCAGTATCCCCATATCTTCTTAGTGTACTGTTGCCTACCTCTAACGCCTGATTTCCTTAGTTTAATTATTCTTTCATCTGTTCAAAACTGCTCTGCAACCTGACCTCACCTTTTGAATTCTGACTCTCCAGTTATAGAGAACTCTAATGACTTCCTAATGATAAATATACTATCATCTTGCAGTCTTTTTTTAGAAAAATTGATATAATATTCTAGTTTACTCTTTTGAACTATTCTTTCTTCTATTTCCACATCTTCTTTACAATCCTTAAAAGTGTTGGAGTCAACATTTCAATTCTCTGTTTTCCAATTACACTCTGTTTGTCAGATTCTTCATTCATCATTACAGGCTTAGTGATACATTTCATGAGGCTAATCTCTTGTTCTCTTGATATAGCTCCAGATTCCTTCTGGGCACTGGCCTTGCACCTCCTGCTACTTTATGGATGTGGCAAATATCCCACTGAAATTTTTTAACTAAATAGGCCTATAGTGGCCTAAGGTAACCATACTTTTGGTGCAGCCCTTCACCTTTAAAAAATTCTTATAATGGAATTCTTCTTTCTTGTGGGGACATTACTCTTATCCACAGGAGTAGGTGTGCAAGATAGGTCTGGCCAGTGGAATATTCCATTCTCCAGTTCAGCTATCCCCTGAACTCTTACATACATTCCTTCCTTCCTTTTCATGGTATTTACTGTATGGTGTTTCTCAATAACAATCTATTATAGCCATTCACCCATTCACTCATTCAAAAAACATTTTTCAAGGATGGTCTGATCTGGATGACACATGGGAACACACATTCCTTGGGACTTTGTGCACTTTCTCCTTTTCTCTCTCAGAATTCCATCTTACAGGGCCCAGGAATGGAGTCAGAACAATGCTGCATCTTGATGGCCACAGCCCAAATGCAACTGTGACCTTCCTGAGGGACACAGGCTCTCTGTATTCTGGAAAATTCCGTCCTGGGTAATCCATGGGACTTAATCTTTTTTCAAGTTTTTTTCCTCCAAGTCAAGATATTCAATAGACAAGAAACAGAATGCCTTCTTAGCTCTTTCACATTCACCATCATGACACAAAGACCTAAAGACTTTGGTTCTATTTTGAGAGATGTGAGTCCTACACCTATGTGAAGAAAATACTACCATTTCTGATTTTCTGCTGGCTAATAAGTTTCTAAAGTACTTGTTCCAACTGAGAATTTCTCAGACCCATATTTAACCCTCTTAGGAGCAAAACTGTGACAAGCATGAACAACTGAAAGGATTTATGGTTTGTTTTCCTTTTATTTTAGATAGTAAGCACCTTTAGATGGTAAAATTAAGAGTACTTATATGACCTATCAAGGCTTGATACGAAACTTTTAATACGATGAGAGTCTATGCCTCACAGTAGTAATGTTTCCAACACTACTTTTTGGGTAGTCATCTGTTACTTTCTCATTTGGACACACCTCTCTGGTTATAAGATGCGTGATCAAGTATGCTGTGTCTTGTTACCAGCAACAGTTAAAAGACTACAGTGTATGTTACCTCAGTCTTCCTGACAGTGACAATGTTTTATCTCTGCTGAAATACCTCCTAGTAATTCTCCATTGTCTATAAGACAAAGACCAAAGTTCTTGGTCTAACATTCAAAGCTGTCAAATCTGACCCCGAATTACCTTTTAAACCTTATCTTCCATCAGTTGCCTTTATCAGTTTTTTGTTCTAGCCAAACTGGTTTTTTTGAAGTCAGATGAACAGATTCACACTGTCCTTACTTGCTCTGACAGCTCCACCCAACTAAGAATTTACTGAGAAGGGGGTTTGTCTAATGGGTTGGAAATGAAGTGGAGGAAATAATTTACTTCCTCTTTCCTTTCTTCATCCCCAAATCCTACTACTCATCCTTTAAGATCCACTTTAGATTGAAGAGTCCTCCACTTAATAATTATAAATAGGACAGCATGAGTAATTCGAGCATATAAGTAACAACCATATTAGCAAATTATGTTCTGTCTCATAACTATGAATTCAAAATGCAATCTTAAATAATTATTTAACTTTTCATGTGGCTCATGTACTTCTTTATATTGGGTACCTAGCAGACGTCTTGCATATAGTATGTACTCGAAAAATATCAGCTATTTTATTAATATATAATATTACAAAGGATTATCAGTAAAAATATTAGTGTTGGAAAGCTTTGCTGAGAAAAAGCATTTCTCAGCTTTCTGAGGAATATTTGAATCACAATGAAGAAACGAGTTATTTGGGGGGGCTAATTTCTTTTAAAAACCAGCCAAACAAATCTATTGTAAAAGTATTAAATGAAAACATTTAAAGTGAATTTTTTCATCTGTAATTATATATGCCAGTGTATGAACAAAATTATTCAAATTTCTGTCTTCCTTTTCAATCTTGATCCAAAGGTACATAAAATTTGCAGAATTAAAAATATGGTAATATACAATCTGAAGTTCTATGTTTTTCAATTAGTATTGTGTCTTAGTTGCTATTAGTCTTTGCATTTATTATTTTTAATGGCTGCATAATATGGACTTAATATAACATAATTTACTTAACTACACATCCATTATCTGATACTGTTTTCCTTTACTTTCTCTAGGTCTGGATCTTTTCTGCTACATAATTTCAAACTACCTCTAGCTTTCTGAACACCTTTTACATACATTTCTGCCATTGTATAACCTCTTCTCTTTGACTGGAATGTCTTAATCTTTATCTGTGTGGAAAACTAATCTTTATTTAAAATGGTGTTCTACAGGCTTTTTGATTTTATACTCTACTAGTAACAAAATTTGAGTTTCAGCTCTGCGTATTTGTTTATAAACCATATACTCTTGAACAGTAAGATATGCACATATAAGACATAGGAATAAAAAAGACAGGAGGTATAATAAACAATATTTTAAAAATAATTTTTAATTATTTGAGGCCCAAACTTATTTTGTTCTCACCCCTCACCCACCCACTCCCCCCAAAAACAAACACTGTCCCAGATGCAGTCTTTAAATGTTTTGGTCAGTGTAAAAACTTCACACTGCCATTAGCCACATCTCAATCATACTTAAACTTGGTGTCAGCTTTGACTTTTAAGAACAGTGGATGTTAACTTCATATTTCAGAAATTCTTCTGCAGCATTTCTAAATTTTTAGGACTATTTCTTGAAAAATCTGATTAACTTATTATTGTTTTTACCTAATGATGTGACTGATGAGGAGTTCCTACCAAGAGCAGGAGAATGTCAGCTTTACCATTTTCTTTTTGTTCACCTACTCTTGCACTGTTATGTAACCTATACTTTATTTGCAGGAATTATTTATTTTCAACCTGTGAGGGTCAACTAGTTAAAAACCAAATAATATGACTGGAGGTTCACTTAATTAAGCACAAGTAAAGTGCCATATGTTGCTGAAAAAGAAAAAAAGCAGGACATTTTATATTCACATCCCCTTCTTGGCTGTCAATTCTCCCCTTTCTTTAGGATAGCTGTATTAGGGATAATGTGGCATTTCTTCCTTTGACAAAGGGACTGAGAAAGGCACTAACACTGAGAAAGTGTTACCAGTAAATTGACCATTGGAAAGGTAGTTTCTTATTTTTTAAGATAAAAATAAGTTCTAATAGTTCTAGCACTTCAAAGTATCATCCTGTACAACCTCGGTATACACACTCAGCTTTGGAGACCAGTAGTTTAAACATGACTTAGAAAATGATCTCTTTGATACTTCTCCTCCATGCTAGTCCATAACTGACCAGATGACATTATAGTGTTGTCTCTTTATATGTCTCCACTCTATGAGAGCTCCAAGACTGGAGCAAAACAGCAGCCATCTCTGTATAGCTTTTATTCATCTTCATACTTTTGTATGTTTAGAGAGCTGGACCTGAGTAAATGCTCACTAAACGGATTTGAGGGAAGCTTCTTTTGGATGATTTTCTGAGGAGGAAATCTCAGGGATAGGGCACAAAAGTTAAGCTCTAGGTTTGAAAACCACTTTCTAGTTGTGTAAACTTGAACAAGTTACTTCTGTTCCTCAGTTTTCTCATCATGAGAGAAAAACTGCATCTACAATATAAAGGGTTATGTGTCCCAACAACTAACAAAGTGCCTGGGATGAATTAACTTTCATTATTGATCAAAGGGTACAAATTTTAAAATGGCTCTTGATACCACTGCCATAGTAAGCTCCTGCTGATGATTTCTAGTGCAGTCCATAGGTCACTTCGTCTCTCTTAGTTTGACATAAATTGATCCCTTTACAGCGTCTACTGAATGTTTCTAACGGCCAATCTCTTTTGGCATCAAAGCCTACCTAAGGAGAAGCAAATTTCTGCTGCTGCTTCAGTTTTTAAAGATGCCCCTTTTTTTCTAGTTCTCTTCTGCTCAACCCTAAAATCGCCTCCTTGAATCTCTTTAAAATTGCCTATCTAGCTTCTGCTACTATCTTTCCTGTTATATTACTTTCCTGTGGATCATGTATCAAAGTTACTGACCAAGGGTGCCTCTCTGCAAGTTTCAGTTAACTCCTAATCAAATTGAGCAAATTCACACTGCTTTTTTTTAAATTGAAGTACCATTGATGTACAATCTTATATTGGTTTCAAGTCTGTAACATAGTGGTTCAACAGTTACCCACACTATTAAATCCTCACCCCCACTAGTGCCATTACTATCTGTCAACATAGGAAGATGTTACAGAATCATTGGCTATATTCTCCATGCTGCACCACCATCCCTGTGACCAGCTTATATTATCACACTTTTACTACTTTTGTTTTTTCCTGCAGTCTTACCTTTGTTTTTTCTTTTTAAGTGTTTTTTTAACATAGACAATGAAAGGTAGACTGGAAAGCATGAAGACAGTAAAATCATCCAAAATGCCATCAAAATTATTGTTTCCAGTCATCTATGTATAAAATACATACAGGTATAAAATTTTGCATAAATGGGATAGTTACTTTTTGATGGAGGGCAGAGTGATCTAGTAGAAAGAGGCCAGATTCAAATGGACTCAGTTGTAAATCCATCCCAGCTCTGCCATTACTAATTGTGTGACCTTGAGCAATGAACTTATGGCTCACCCCCACCCCAATATATTAACAAAAGGGCTAATATGGGGTTTGGGGGAGGACTGAACAGGTACTCAATAAACGTAAATCTATTTTCTTCTCTTAATCTTCATTTTGACCTTGATATTGCAGGACTTCCCCAGGGCTTATTACCAAACAAGTCTTTTCCATTTCACTGTATCTGACTGCATGTTTGGAGCAGAGTCCATATCTTACTAAATTTTGAAGACCGGTATCCAACAATTAGGTATTTAATATGTACTGGCTAAGTAAATGAGGTCCTAGAAGTTTGCTTGTGGACTTCTGTTTGGGAACGGTTGACTCTGGGTTCATCTAAATAAACTGCACCTCATATTCTATTTGATACCTTCATTATTAAACCTGCTGTATTTTCTGCTCGTTTCAATAAAAAATGCAGCCAAGTGACTTTGAGCAAGTCACTTACTCTAGTGCATATTTTCCTCATTTGTAAAAACAGAAGTTTCATAATAGTACTTCCTAAGCTTCAAAACATAATTGTACTTTCTAAGGGCAAAGTGTTTATTCAAGTACAAGTCAGTTCAGTGTGCATTTTCATTTATAACTATTATCTTGTCGACATGCTTACCAACCTTTCTTTTTTTTTTTTCCTATTACATTACTACCCTGTTCTGCACCACCCAGCTTTCCTACATTTATCTTTTTCTAATCCTTTGGTTTATTATTACTGTGGCTCAGAATTCCTGATCTCTGCAAGGGACCATCTGATGGATCCTTGAGGAAACCAAACTGTTACAAACCAAACTAGGGGATATGTTTATAACCAGGCACACTCAGTTCAAGACATAAGGCTAAGATTTTAAGATAAAGCCAGATATACCAGGAGAGGTGGGCAAGTGAGAAATATTAAGTACAGATTAAGTACAGGGGATCAGAATGTCGGTTCTGCTACTTTAGCTCTGAGGACCTTAGGTAAATTAGTAAACCTTTCTGGCCCTCAGTTTCTTCATCTGAAAAGCAGAGGTTATAATTTACATCATTGGGTTACGATAAATTTGAGATAGCATGTGTGAAGCACTTAACAGTGTCTAGCACACTATAATAACTATTCAAGTTATTATAAACTGTAAGTGGATGACAGCAGGAGGGAAGGTCAAGAGTTTGAAAGTTCAGAGAAACAACCACTGAATGTTAATTTCAGTAGTTCTGTATTTTCTCACAACCTTTTCCCTCCTTCAGTCCTAATTTTAGCCTGAAATTTTTTTGTCCTATAAAATTTCCCTCTCTTGGTCATTTTTAAAACAGCATCAGTTCAAAGTATTTGAAGGGAGCAACAGTAAAGCTACTATAATCAAAACCCTAAAGTAGACTATTTTTGTACTTTATTATATACAAAAGAATAGACATGTTTCCAGTTTGTATAACCTAAACATTTGTTCACTTTCCTGCTGGTATAATTGGGAGTAGGAATGGGGAGTAAAGAGCAAGGCAGGGAGTAAAGACGAAGGCAGCTTTGCCTAACAGCATTTTAGGGACTTGAGGCAAAGGTCTTTCATAATAGTTCTCATGGAGAGACAACATTGGTCTGACAAAGTTGCTATGCACTGAGTTTGCTTTTCATTCTTTACCCACCTCTATGACATCCAGAGACCTCATGTTCTCTTAATTGCACAGAACAAGAGTCTCTACTGCTTTGGCTTATAAAACCTTGCTCAGGTTTGAGACTACAAACTGATTGCATGCTGGTCACATCTACCCCAAGATGTTTTGAGTTTGGTCCGCAGGGTTTTAGAATATTCTTCCCAACATTTAAAAATTGAGAGCTTTCATGCAAAAATCCAGCTTCTCGGTTTCTCTTGGGGGAAAAAACATAGATTATCTTTTAACACTGGACCCACATTCCTGAGGTAAACAATCTGCTAGAGCTGAACAGCTGCTCCCTTCAGTTACAGCACGGACCCTTCAATTTGCAACGTTCCTTATTATTCCCCATTGTCTTACACCAGTTTTACCCATTTGCTTTACTCTTTTGGCTCCTGTAGACATTTGAGTCTGCAAACCCTATCAAGACCTTTCGTATCTTCCATCAAAGCTTACTTTGTTCTGTCCCAAGCCCCTCATCAGTTTTTTGAAGCAATAGCTGGGTAATCTGATCAAATATGAATATTTAGTTAGTATTTGAACAGAAAGCGATGACTGCAGATGGAAATTACAAGGCGCTACGTAATTACAATCAGGACGCTAACTGTTCACTCCACTTTTTCTGCTATCCTGACGCTGCCATACCTCACTGTCCTCAGCAAACCAAAGTAACTAGTTCTCTGTAAAATGAACACTGGCCTATAAGTGAAACCTACTTAAACAATATTCTTACAGATCACCCTAGTTCCAAAGGACCGAAAGCTCCTAAGGGCTATTCTTACTCGGTTTCCTCAGAGGATTCAGGATATCCGGCCTGACGGCATTTCCTTTCACCTGCTCTTGGAGCTCGCCTTGCGCGGGGCAGTGGCGCCCAAGGAGCGCGCGCATCCAACATGAGCTCATTTCTCAGGGGCGTTTCCAGAAGGCCGGGCCAGGCCGCGCGCACCAGGCGCAGGCGGCTTCACTCTATCAATGGCCCCCGCAACTGGGCGGGGCGCGTCCACCCAGAGGCGCTGCCTCTCTGGCAGCTTTGTTCCCACTTTAGCGTCTAGCTACTCGACCCAGGAGGGGAGGCGCCCTGAATACGTCTGGCCCTTTCGGGCAAGACGCCGGCACTCCGGACGCACTACCCCGGGAGGAGGGGAACCTCGGGCTCGCAGAATTAGCCGTGCTGCCGAGAGCCTCTGGTGGGTGGGGGGAGTCCCTAAGCCCTCTGTTCGCTTGAGTGGTCTGAGCCTAGCCCCGCTGACCGCATAAGTTTAGGACCGGCCGCGCGGAAGTCCCGCACTCCCTAGCTGCGGTTTGCACATTAGCTGTAAGCAGCTACAGCCCAGCTAGTCCGAGCGTCGGCCACGACCCAGTCGAGCCGTCGGGCTTCTCCCGGCTCCCGGAACGCCGCAGGCCGCAAGCCAATCACACTGCAGCTAGGTCTTGCGATTGAACGGCAGTGAGTGCCGATTGGCTACCGCTACGGGTTTCGGCCTCATTCCCTTTCCCTTTGGCCCCCATCCAGCTCCAAAGCTTCAGCCCAATGAGAAATCGCTTTATAGACGGCCTCCCTTCGCTCTCTTCTTCTCCCCACCTCGGCGAGGGAGGAGACGTTCTGAGTGGCCAGACTGTCCTCGGAAGCCCTCTTCCCTTCACCAATCACCGAGGGAGGTACACTCCCAGAGGAATTTCTGGCCAATTACACAGCGGTTGCAGCAGCCAGCCGTGCGGTTTCACCAGAGACTCCGGGTTTCACCTTCCTTAACTCCTCAAGCTTTTTCGTGAGGGCCGGAGACTCTGATTGGCCGCTGCTGCCATTGTCGAATTTCTCCTCTCGCCGCCACAGAATCAGGCGAACCCACCTCGCTCGGCTATCTTCGACATTTTCCGCTCCTGGGGCGTGGATTTCCAGTGATTTTCTAATTGGTTCCTCAGGTCAATCGGCTTTTTCCGGGAGGAGTCGAAAACAAATTACCTCCGTGATTGGCTCTACTCGGCCTTCGGCTCCTCAGCCGAAGCGGGCGGGCGCGGGGCTCGGCCGGCGATTCCCAGACGCCTGTTACGAGGGCGGCGGACCGCTGGGCGGTGTGAGGCTGGGCGGGGGAGGAAGGAGGAGGAGGGGGGAGGAGGAGGGGGAAGAGCTAGGCGGCTGCGCAGACGACGCTTTTCACACAGAGCAGCCCCCGACCCGGGCGAATGCGGGCTTGTGCCGCCGCCGCCGCTGCCGCCGCCCGGGCCGAGTGACAAAGGAAGGAAGGAAGGAAGGAAGCGAGGAGGAGCCGACCCCGCAGCCGCTGACAGGGATCCGGACTGGGGGCAAAGCGCGGACACTTCCTGAGAGGGCACCGAGCAGAGGCGAGGGGTGGGAGGACGGCCGCGCTGGTGCCGTGGACGGGGGAGGGGGGTCCCGAGGGACGGAAGCGGTTGCCGGGTTCCCATGTCCCCGGCGTATGGGGAGCAGTCGAGGAGCCGCTGCCTGGGGTCTGAAGGGAGCTGCCGCCGCCGCCGCCGCCGCCATGGCCGCTGGATCCAGCCGCCGCCTGCAGCTGCTCCTGGCGCAATGAGGAGAGGAGCCGCCGCCACCAGCCGCCGCTGACCGATTTGCGACTCCGCCGCCCTCAGTTCTGTGGCCCCAGCCGTCAGCCCGCCGGATCCCGCCGCGGCCGGAGCCGCAGCGTTTCCCGTCGCATCTCCGAGCCACCCCCTCCCTTTCCCTCCCTCCCTCCCATCCCCCCTTCTTTTCAAGCGTGAGACTCGTGATCCTTCCGCCGCTTCCCTTCTTCATTGACTCGGAAAAAAAATCCCCGAGGAAAATATAATATTCCAAGTACTTATTTTCAATCAAGTATTTGTCCCCGTTTCACGTGATTTTTTTTTTTTTAAGGATTTCTCTCCCCCGCCCTTCTCTCCAAGGAAAGGGAGGGGAAAGAATTGTGTTTTTTCCCCAGACCCAAATCATCTCTATGTTAAATATCCCTAACGATCTGTCTTGAAGGAGAAATACATCGATCGTTTTTTTTTAATACCTACACAAAAAAGGGGTGGAAAGCCAAGAGGACGAAGTCTTTTTCTTGTGGGAGAACTTAATGCTGCATTTATCATTAACCTAGCACCCCAACATAAAACAAAAGGAAGAAAAGGAGGAAGGAAGGAAAAGAAGGTGATTCGGAAAGAGAGTGACCATGTCAGGGCGGCCCAGAACCACCTCCTTTGCGGAGAGCTGCAAGCCAGTGCAGCAGCCTTCAGCTTTTGGCAGCATGAAAGTTAGCAGTGAGTATTAATTTTATTTTACACCCCCTCTCCACCTCACCCTTAAAATAAAAACCTTACTTAATAGAATAAAATATTAGACTTACTGCTACAACAATCAGAGGTAATGGAAAAAGGCAAAAACCTGTCTGTAGTCAATGAGGCAGCTGCCTCTTCTCCCACACCCCCTCTCCCGGTCTCATTAACCTTGAATTAAGAGAATATGCGTTTTTATTTGGATGATTTGATTTCAAACTTCTTTTCTTACATTTTTCCTGCTGTTGATAGTTAGCTTTATTGAGTGCTTGAGTATTTCTGTGTTAAAGTAGTGATGGAATTGTTTACTTGCTCAACCTTTTGAATAAAGAGGGCAGGACTTGATTCATAAACCTTTATGTACATTTGCAGACTGTCTTTTAGAATAAGGGATAATTTTAGTTAGCTCAAGTCTTGGGTTATCATAGTTTCGTATGCTTAATAGAGAGACTAAATGTCACAGTCTCCTAACATTTGTTTCTTGCCTGTGTGACTATACAAAGTATTTGTTCGCAATCTAGAGAACTTGCTCAATAACAAGCATTCGCGTTTGGAAGCGAGCATTGATTTCCTCCCTTTAGAAGGGCTGTGGGAGCTGATAGATACCCAGTGTCAGTGATATCTCCACATGCGTTGTTTTACATGGGATAAGTGGTTTAATATGTTACTTCTTAACCTTCCTGTTCAGACATTGCCAATCTAACACTATGTAGTTTTACGTTTGATCAAAAGGTAACTTGAAAGTAGGTCCAAGTTTTCATTGAGGTTTGTAGTGTCATGTTGCCAAATACTAACTTGAATGTTAATTGTCACTGACTCCTCATTTAAGTTCAATTTTGGAGTGCCATTGCATTCAGTACTTGTTAAATGATCCAGAGTTCTGGGGCCCGTTTTAGACTTTAAAAAATACTCTTGCACTAGTCCTGTCACATTTAGACGAAACTGTATTTAGTAGTAAGAATATGGATTTAGGCCTTTCTGTCAAAAGTTTTGCAGATGACTGTGATCCTTTATATAATAGGAGTGTTTGAGCTGCGTTTAAGGTTATTGCTTGACTGTACTCTTGTTCCAGATTTGTGCTGACAAGTTTGGCTTCTTGAGAGGTTTGGTATATACTAAGTATCCAATATTCTAGTGTATCTCTATCTGTGGACGTGTTTGTGTGGTAATGACAGTTTATTTAAACATACTGCCAGAATTTGACAAAAATAGCTACATTGTTTGCTTAGATATGGAGAAAGGGGAATGATGAGAGCAAATAAAAACTATTTCCTTGCCTAGAAGTAGAGATCTGAAGAACTGAGATTACCAAAAAACAAAACAAAACAAAACAAAAAAACGATAGCTGTTACGTGAAATCAATTGTATTCTCTAGCAGCATAAAATGATCGATCACTTCTAATCGAACTCAGGATTTCAGTTGATGTTGGCTTTTGGAACTTGCTTGAAATAAGTAGTAGCTTAAGGTGATAGCTGAATGAGAGATTATTTTTGAAATAAAAATTTTTTTTTTTGGTTATGAGCTAGTGCAGAATGCAGGGTATGTGAAGAGAGAAACTAATGCATCTTTCAGGGAAGAGCCAAGCTTTCTAAACACATCGTGGGGTCATTTGGAAGAAATATTTTAAAATTCTGGGGAATTTTCAGCTATGATGAAGCAAATCTTATAATAGCTACTTAAGAGGTTCTTGTGGTACTGGAGTGTTTGTATGTTTTCATCTTGGCAATACAGTTTAATACCACTCAAAATCAATTTTAGGTAATTTGTTAGATCTGTTTCAGAGAGCAAAATATAATAGCTTATATTAAAATTTTGGACTTCTCATTTTGTTTTCAGGATTTTCTTTGAAGATGACTACTTAATTCTCGGTAGTGGATATTGACTGAGAATGGAGTAACTTTTGTAAAGTGTGTAGGTTAAAATGTTTAATTTTTTATCAATATATAGGTCAACTTAACATGTAAAGAGTTGGAGTTCAATGCTACTTGTGTTTTTGACAACCTTGATTTTAAGGACATTTTAGAAGAAAGGGGAGTAGTTAAGCGTTTCTTAAGAGTTTTATGTTCTAAAGGACCCCTGTTCAGAAGAGATACCTGAAAAGTTATGGTCCTTAACCTCAAAAGCTTATCATTTAGTTTTAGAGACAGGTTATGGGACAAAATATGAAACAGTAGCATGATGACTGCAAGATTATAAATACAAATAGAATGCTTTGTTCACACAGTAAAGGGACAAGGCAGAAGGGTTGGAGAGGGAAGACTTCCTGCAGAGGTGTGTTTTAATTTTAAGAAAGGTATTAAAAGGAGGCACTAAGTTGAATTGATAGACAAACGTTAAGGATTCCAAATGGAAAGAATGGACAGAGGCATAGACATGGTGGTTTTGTATGACAGATAAGTGATTTTGTATTTATCAGCAAATTGGTAAATCTGAATTTGGAGGGACCAAATAGGAAAATAAGAGATGGGACTTGAGAAATGTGTTAACATTAGCTGATGGAGGGCAGAAAAGGCCTGTAAGAGGTTGAGATTTGAGAGAGATTGGAATTTGCTGTAGGTGCTCAAGATATTTGAAGATAATTTGGGCAGCCAAGTTGATGGATTGATTAGAGTAGAGGCATTAGAGCCCTTTTAGGGAGATAGTAAAGGGTATGTTGTGAATCAAGGAAAGTAAAGCAAAATGTGAAAATGGTATAAAAACAGATTTGAGAGACAGTGTGAATGAAGAACTGGCAGGACTTTAGAAAGGATTGAAGGGGAATATTTAGGAAGGAGTCAGGAGTTAAAAATAAATTCTGATGTTATTGGTCTGGAAGACTTGATTGCTAAGTTGTATTGTTGATTGTAATGGGAAAGTTGAGAAAGTGCTGAGATGAGAGGGTAGATGAGTTCACTTTTTAAAAATTTAATGTACAATAGGCTTCCTTGAAATTCAGTAGACTGCAGTTGGTTTCTGGCAAAGCTATTGAACTTAGTCTATTAATTGCACAATTGCTAATTTTTCTACACCTAAAAATGTTGGATTTAGTTTGGGGAGTAGTAAACTAAGTGTTTTTATTTAAATACTTAACATTGAAGTCCAAAAAAAGAAAATAATTTTTCTTGTATAGATTTAAAAGCCTCACATCTGAAACCTAGTTACAGTAGTTCCATGGTAATTTATTTGAAAACAATGAAAATGTTTTTTGGACTAAACTGTGACTTAAAATTTTTAGATATTTTTTTATAGCCTTTAATTTAATCATTGGCATATGCTTAAAACTTGTTTTTCATAAATAGTGGTCATTCTTAGGTAAACCTTGCATTTAAAATAATGGTAATATTAATAATAATTATTATTATTGCAATTATAATGGCAGCCTTCACTTGCCTTGTGAATGCTCCAGCAGAAATTAAAAGTGTTTTTCTAACAAGTATTTTTTTGCCTATTTTGTTAAGTGTTCATCCCAAGTTTAAATCATATATTTAAATCAGATATTTCAACTATTTGTTTTTATTTACTATGATGAAGCCAATGGTTTCTTTTTTAATTCTAGATCAGGTGTTACTAAATAAATGTTAATATCTATGCAGTCCTGCAGAATTGTGATATTTTACTCAAAAACAAAATAAGGGTGATTTTCGTTAAAATATTTTGGTACACTTGGTGAAAATTTAGCATACTGCCAAGGTTTAATGTTGAAATAGAAGATTTGGAAAGAGGAAAAAAGTCATAAGTATCACTTAAGTTATATCCTCATATAAAACTTTTCCTTGGTAAAAATTAGCAAAGAGAGAATAATTAATAGTAGTTGCATATTATTGTTCATTATTTAGTTGTATGGTGGTTAAAACCAAAGAGTATCTGCCTCTTACTAGTAGATGGCAACTTCAATTTCTGCATTCCTAAGGGAGTTTAATCTCTTTGTGACATCTAAAAATTAGGTTATTAGAATTTAGCCAATTCCTAGATTATTCACGTTAATGTAGAAGAGAGCTTAATGTGTGAGACTGAAAACCAGAACCTTATTTTCATTGTTTCATTCCTTTCTCAACCAGACCTTTCCAGAGTTGTGAAAATACTAAAATCTTCATACAAGAATTAGATGCTCTCTTGTTGCAGGAACTTGTAGAATGCTGATTGTGAGGTGACTGTATAGCACAGGTACTAGGAAAAATACTTCAAGGTAACTGGCGATTCACAAATCAAATTATGGTTGATTGGGAATTGCATTTCAAAAATGAAGTTAAGTCTTGTTTCACTGATGTGTATCAACTGAAAATCATTACTTGTACCCTGTGCTGTCTGCCCCTTGTTTTGATCTTGAGTTGCAGGTGTGAAATACTGTTTGGGTGAAACAGTAAGGCTGGAGAAGCAGTGTTTTTGTGAGTGTCAGTAGCAGATTCTAAGTTTGGGAGACCTCTACTTTTGTGTGGGCTTTGTGTATACAGAAGGCTGTGAAACATGCTTGTGTTGACGCTCGTGCCTCAGTTCCATATTTTTAAATAAAACTCATGGAATTGTGAGACAAATGGAGATGGGCTGTCTGTGAGACTGGTGTCTCTTCTGATGCTCCACCCTACAGTGGAGAATGGAGGGACAGAGCACGTGGGTGTGACAAGAGTACTTTCTGGTACTGACAGGACCAACCTGATTTCCCAGAAATTGTTCTAATAAGAACATAATCACCATGAGAAATGAATTTGTTGGCACGTTTAGCATCATTTTCCAACAGATTTTTTTTGGATAGTAAGAGGGGAAAGGGAATCTTGCATATTCTGAAATCTTTACTTCAAGGATAAAAGTATTTTCATGGTTCATTGGTTTTAAAGTATAGGTTGCAGTCTTCGCTGCTGTCGTGGATTGTACAAACCTTCCATGGTTATATAAATTGTCTTTGAAATTGGTTGAATGTAATATATAAATATATATTTCTATAAAGACCTGTGTGAATAGAAGAGTGTGAAAAACTGACAGTTAAAGGAGAACAATTTGTTTTCCCGGAAGTTTCCTACTATTAAATTGATAAAGGGGTATTTATTCTATTCTATTTATTATTAGGGGAATTTTTATTCTAGTTTTTAGAAAATGCGTTAACGTTCATTTGTTAGTGGACATAGTGGACATTTAGTAAATTATTTCAGTATATACTTGGTCTGGTACTGGTTATAAAGATATAGCTTTGTAGATTTGGATTCTTAGTTTACAACCCCCCTTCCCACTTTCTTTCAAAGGGTGTGCAAGTTAAATTTTGTAATGGTTGACTCTTATATTTTTGTATTGAGTAGTTTTCTTAGAAGCATTTTGGTTTGATCAGATTGAGGCAATGATGTGTTTTGTTTTTTTTTTTTAAACTAATTCTGCCAAACAAGTTCTCCTTTTGTCTCCAGGGTACCATGGCCAATGATGGCACAAATGTAAAACCTTAATGTGTTACCTTGTTTACATAATCTGGAGTTATTTTGATTGTCCTTTCAAATCAGTTTAATAGTAAAAGGAACATTTCTGATCAAGGAGAAGCTTTCTTTCTAGAAACTTGTATTTTATATGGTGATATTATTTAAATGAATTTATAGGCCTGCATTTGAAGAGGCATGCCCTAAATTTAGCCAGAGAGGTGGTGGTGGTGGTGGGGCAGGTAAAGATATTAGTAACATTGGTACAAAATAGTAATTTTGGAACTCTTTTATTTTTTCATTACCATTAATTGTTCTTTTTGAGATCCTTGGTTTAGGAAGCCAAAAAAAAAGTAGGTTGCTTTAATAGAAAGCCATGAGTAATAATGTGATTGACATGTGATAATGCTTATTGAATGTTTACTAAGCACTTTGCCAAATTCTTTACATGCAGTATCTCACTTCAGTCATTCCAGCTCTACAAAGTAACTAATACTATTGTCCCTACTTTATAGATGAGGTAAATGAGATTAAGAGAGATAAGCAATTTGTCTGGGATTACCTGGCCAGAAAGTTAGTTTGTTAGAATTTAAACCCAGGCATTCTGATTCTAGAGCTCTTGCTCTTGATTGTATACATTATTGAGAATGGGTTGCTGTTACCTTAATGCTTGGATTCCAGAGATAAGCTAAAGTGCCTTTTGCTTTTAGGAGTCTTTCATTGCTAATTTAGCAGTGACTGTGTTAAGACTTTAATAATTAGTACTGCTTTTGAAATTAGTTTCAGTTCTGCCTGCTAGCATGAACACTACTTAAATACTTAAGAGTTATATTGGAAAAAATTCTCAATTCTCTTTAAGATTTCAGGGAAAACTTAAGATGAACATTGAAAATGAAAATACTAGCTCTTAACGCTAGCACCAGAAGAAAACAAGTACTATATGTTTTTTTGTTTGTTTAATATGCAGAGGACTGGTTTATATTGAAAAGTATAAATTTATATTGAAAATTACGATTATAAGTAAATCTGGTGAATTTTTATTTCTTGGTAATACTAGAATGTGATTCTCCAAAGTAGTCATTACTAAGGATTATTTCTCTCTCTTCCTGTACGTTATGAAGTGTTTTAAGTGTTCCATTCCTTTAAATATTTGACCATAAACTTCATGAAAGTTAAAACAGTTTTTTAAGTTTATACATAACCAATTAAGCCAGGTATCTATTGGGCATTTGTTATTTCTGGAACTGTGAGCTATCAGGTTTTTCTTTTTTTTTTTTTTTTAAGGATAATAGCTATGCATCAATATGGAATTGGGTTATTTGTAATATCGCCTTTTTGGAATTGGTTGGTATTTGGCAATCAGGAAATAAACCAGAAATGCTACCAAGCAGCTGAAATCCCCAGACAAATGTTGTATACCCTTGGCTAATAGGTTGGTTTTAGGCTGTTATTTTTATTTATTTATTTATTTTTATTACGGTATATTGATACACACTCTTATGAAGTTTTCATATGAAAAACAATGTGGTTACTACATTCACCCCTGTTATCATGTCCCCCCATTCCTCATAGCAGTCACTCACCATCAGTGTAGTAAGATGCCACAGTCACTATTTGCCTTCTCTGCTACACTGCCTTCTCCCTGACCACCCCCCCACACCATGTGTGCCAATCATAATACCCCTTAATCTCCTTCTCCCTCTCTCCCCACCCGCCCTCCCCCACCCCTCCCATTTGGTAACCCCTAGTCCCTTCTTGGAGTCTGTGAGTCTGCTGCTGTTTTTTACCTTCATTTTTGCTTTGTTGTTATACTCCACAAATGAGGGAAATCATTTGGCATTTGTCTTTCTCCGCCTGGCTTATTTCACTGAGCATAATACCCTCCAGCTCCATCCATGTTGTTGCAAATTGCAGAATTTGTTTCTTTCTTATCCCTGAGTAGTATTCCATTGTGTATATGTACCACATCTTCTTTATCCATTCGTCTACTGATGGACATTTAGGTTGCTTCCATATCTTAGCTATTGTAAATAGTGCTGCAATAAACATAGGGGTGCGTATGTCTTTTTGTATCTGGGAAATTGTTCTTTGGGTAAATTCCTAGGAGTGGAATTCCTGGGTCAGATGGTATTTCTGTTTTTAGTTTTTTGAGGAACCTCTATACTACTTTCCACAGTGGTTGAATTAGCTTACATACCCACCAGCAGTGTAGGAGGGTTCCCCTTTCTCCGCATCCTCGCCAGCATTTGTTGTTCTTAGTCTTTTGGCCATCCTAACTGGTATGAGGTGATATCTCATTGTGATTTTTATTTGCATTTCCCTGATGATTACTGATGTGGAGCATCTTTTCATGTGTCCATTGGCCATCTGAATTTCTTCTTTGGAGAATTGTCTGTTCATATTCTCCACCCATTTTTTAATTGGGTTATTTACTTTTTGGGTGTTGAGGCATGTGAGTTCTTTATATATTTTGGATGTTAATCCCTTGTCAGATATGTCGTTTACAAATATATTCTCCCATACTGTAGGATGCCTTTTTGTTCTGTTGATGGTGTCCTTTGCTGTACAGAAGCTTTTAAGTTTGGTTAAGTTTGGTGTAGTCCCATGTGTTCATTTTTTTTGTTTGTTTCTCTTGCTCAAGGAGATGCATTCAGAAAAAAGTTACTCCTGTTAATATTCAGGAGATTTTTGCTTATGTTATCTTCTAAGAGTTTTATGGTTTCATGACTTACATTCAGGTCTTTGATCTATATCAAGTTTACTTTTGTGTATGGGGATAAACAATAATCCAGTTTCATTCTCTTGCATATAGCTGTCCAGTTTTGCCAACACCAGTTGTTGAAGAGGCTGTCATTTTCCCATTTTATGTCTGTGGCTCCTTTATCGTATATTAATTGACCATATATACTTGGGTTTATATCTGGAAACCTCTAGTCTGTTCCATTGGTCTCTGGGTCTGTTCTTAGGCTGTTAATTATTAGAGTTCTTTATTATTACTTAACTTAAAGGTCTGAGTTACCCAGTTGTCTAGATTTTTTTTTAATTAAAATTTTTTTTATTAAGGTATTATTGATATACACTCTTATGAAGGTTTCACATGAAAAAAACAATGTGGTTACTACATTTACCCATATTATCAAGTGGGAATCCTGGATCAAATGGTATTTCTATTTTTAGTTTTTTGAATAAACTCCATATTGCTTTCCACAATGGTTGAACTAGCTTACATTCCCACCAGCAGTGTAGGAGGGTTCCGCTTTCTCCACATCCTCACCAGCATTTGTTGTTCTTAGTCTTTTCGATGCTGGCCATCCTTACTTGTGTGAGTTGATATCTCACTGTGGTTTTAAATGGCATTTCCCTGATGATTAGTGATGTGGAGCATCTTTTTTTTTTTCTTTTTTGGTATCATTAATCTACAATTACATGAGGAACATTATGTTTACTAGACTCCCCCCATCCCCAAGTTCCCCCCACATACCCCATTGCACTCACTGTCCATCAGCATAGTAAGATGCTGTAGAATCACTACTTGTCTTCTCTCTGTTGTACAGCCCTCCCCATGCCCCCCACTACATTATGTCTGCTAATTGTAATGCCCCCTTTCTTTCCCCCTGCCCTCCCCCCTATCCCTTCCTTCCCACCCATCCTCCCCAGCCCCTTTCCCTTTAGTAACTGTTAGTCTGTTCTTGGGTTCTGTGATTCTGCTGCTGTTTTGTTCCTTCAGTTTTTTTTGTTCTTATACTCCACAGATGAGAGAAATCATTTGATACTTGTCTTTCTCTGCCTGGCTTATTTCACTGAGCATAATACCCTCTAGCTCCATCCATGTTGTTGCAAATGGTTGGGTTTGTTTTCCTCTTATGGCTGAATAATATTCCATTGTGTATATGTGCCACCTCTTCTTTATCCATTCATCTACTGATGGACACTTAGGTTGCTTCCATTTCTTGGCTATTGTAAACAATGTTGCGATAAACATAGGGGTGCATCTGTCTTTTTCAAACTGGGCTGCTGCATTCTTAGGGTAAATTCCTTGAAGTGGAATTCCTGGGTCAAATGGTATTTCTATTTTTAGTTTTTTGAGGAACGTCCACACTGCTTTCCACAATGGTTGAACTAATTTACATTCCCACCAGTAGTTTAGGAGGGTTCTCCTTTCCCCGCATCCTCCCCAACATTTGTTGTTTGTGTTTTGGATGGTGGCGATCCTTACTGGTGTGAGGTGATCCCTCATTATGGTTTTAATTTGCATTTCTCTGATGACTAGTGATGTGGAGCATCTTTTCATGTGTCTGTTGGCCATCTGAATTTCTTCTTTGGGAAGTGTCTGTTCAGCTCCTCTGACCATTTTTAATTGGATTATTTTCTTTTTGTTTGTTGAGGTGTGTGAGCTTTTTATATATTTTGGATGTCAACTCGTTATCAGATCTGTCATTTATGAATATATTCTCCCATACTATAGGATGCCTTTTTGTTCTGTTGGGGGTGTCCTTTGCTGTACAGAAGCTTTTCAGCTTGATATAGTCCCACTATTCATTTTTGCTTTTGTTTCCCTTGCCCGGGGAGGTATGTTCATGAAGAAGTTGCTCATGTTTATGTCCAAGAGATTTTTGCCTGTTTTTTTCTAAGAGTTTTATGGTTTCATGACTTACATTCAGGTCTTCGATCCATTTCGAATTTACTTTTTTGAATGGAGTTAGACAATGATCCAGTTTCATTCTTTTACATGTAGCTGTCCAGTTTGCCAACACCAACTGTTGAAGAGGTTGTCATTTCCCCATTGTATGTCCTTGGCTTCTTTATCGTATATTAATTGACCATATATGTTTGGATTAATGTCTGGAGTCCCTATTCTATTCCACTGGTCTGTGGGTCTGTTCTTGTGCCAGACCAAATTGTCTTAATTATTGTGGCTTTGTAGTAGAACTTGAAGTTGGGAAGCGAGATCCCCCCTACTTTATTCTTCCTTCTCAGGATTGCTTTGGCTATTTCGGGTCTTTTGTGGTTCCATATGAATTTTAACACTATTTGTTCCAGTTCGTTGAAGAATGCTGTTGGTATTTTGATAGGAATTGCATTGAATCTGTAGATTGCTTTAGGCAGGATGGCCATTTTGACAATATTAATTCTTCCTAGCCAAGAGCATAGGATGAATTTCCATTTGTTAGTGTCCTTTTTAATTTCTCTTAAGAGTGTCTTGTAGTTTTCAGGGTATAGGTCTTTCACTTCCTTGGTTAGGTTTATTCCTAGGTATTTTATTCTTTTTGATGCAATTGTGAATGGAATTCTTTTCCTGATTTCTCCTTCTGCTAGTTCATTGTTAGGATAAAGGAGTACAACAGATTTCTTTGTGTTAATTTTGTATCCTGAAAGTTTGGTGAATTCCGATATTAGTTCTAGTAGTTTGGGAGTGGAGTCTTTAGGGTTTTTTATGTACAATATCATATCATCTGCAGATAGTGACAGTTTGACTTCTTCTTTACCAATATGGATGCCTTGTATTTCTTTGTTTTGTCTGATTGCCGTGGCTAGGACTCCAGTAGTGTGTTGAATAACAGTGGGGAGAGTGGGCATTCCTGCCTTGTTCCCGATATTAGAGGGAAAGCTTTCAGCTTCTCACTGTTAAGTATGATGTTGGCTGTTGGTTTGTCATATATGGCCTTTATTATGTTGAGGTACTTGCCCTCTATACCCATTTTGTTGATGATTTTTATCATGAATGGATGTTGAATTTTGTCGAATGCTTTTTCAGCATCTCTGGAAATGATCATGTGGTTTTTGTTCTTCTTTTTGTTGATGTGGTGGATGATGTTGATGGATTTTCTGATGTTGTACCATCCTTGCATCCCTGAGATGAATCCCACTTGATCATGGTGTATGATCCTCTTGATGTATTTTTGAATTCAGTTTGCTAATATTTTGTTGAGTATTTTTCCATCTATGTTCATCAGGGATATTGGTCTATAATTTCCTTTTCTGGTGGAGTCTTTACCTGGTTTTGGTATTAGAGTGATGCTGGCTTCATAGAATGAGTTTGGAAGTATTCCCTCTTCTTCTATTTTTTGGAACACTTTAGGGAGAATGGGTATTATGTCTTCTCTGTATGTCTGATAAAATTCAATGGTGAATGCATCTTGCCCGGGGATTTTGTTCTTGGGTAGTTTTTTGAATTGTCTAGTTTTTAAAACTGAATTGTAAGGGAATGAATGGATTCTGATATTAAGCATTATACCTATTAAAAATAATAGATAATTCAGGTAAACAGGCATATTGGGATTACTTAGTGTAAGCTCACACAGCTCTGTGGGAAATCACTCTAATAATTGTTCAAAATGTTGACCTAGAGAAGGGTCAAGGGTAAATTATGCTAACTTCACTCTCTTAAAAGGGCAGGAAGTAGGAAAGTGCTTGGATAGCTGGGGTTCTGTAATAACATCTCACTGTATCAGACTCTCTAATTTCTTAGTTACTGAAGTGATGAGGTAGAGAATGGTCATCTGTGTCTGGTTCACCAACTCTAGTTGGATTTCAGTGATATGGATAAAGGTACTAAGTCTCTATAGTGTGCTAGTCCAGAGTACTGTTTCTCTGTTGCTGTTTGGATTTTGACCTGCCTTATCTTCTATTTGTGGAATGCTTAGAAAGCATGCATGGAGTCTTTTAAAGTTTCTTATGAACTATGATTAGCTATTAGAGAGTAGTGTTCCAAATACATTTATGGTCCATGTAATGAGAATTGAAAAGGTGGATAACTTTATTGTTGATCTGAAGAAAAAGGATTATCATGACAAAGTACTTTTTTCTCATTTGGAGATCTAAGAGAGTCTTGGGCTTAATTGGCTAATAAACCAGAAAGGTTGAGTGTTTAAGATTTCTTTCCAAGGAAGGCTAACCTATCTTTTAAAAATTCCTCTACTTCTCCTTATTCCATAAAACTGGTTAATTCTTTATAATGATTAACCACTTTTTTCATGACTTCTGTTGAAGTTATTGAGCTAAGTCAAATCGCTGCTCGTAAACTTTTGAGTTTGTAGAGGCGGCGCCTGAAGAATTGGAGGTGCTGGAGTTATGCTTGGCGTTTGACCGACGGTATTACAGGTGCATTTACTGTTTTATCAGAATTTCAGAGCTTTCATGTTATACATGTTATTTAAACTCTGAAGGGAAGGAGGGAGCTTTGAATTGGTAGGGTTTCAATAACATGTGCAGTTAACCCTTGAACAACCCAGGTTTGAACTGCATGGGTTCACTTACATGCAAATTATTTTCAATAAACTGGAAATTTTTTTGAAGATTAGTGACAATTTGAAAAACCATTTTTTTAGCTTACTTCAGACCACAGTATTCAATACATATAACATACAAAACTTATGGGGAAGCGACTGTTCATGTTACCAGTAAGGCTTCCCGTCAACAGTAGGCTATTAGGAAAGATTTTGGGGAATCAGAGTTATATGTGGATTTTAACCCTCACATTGTTAAAGGGTCGATGTATTTTCTCGCTCTATATATATATCATCTTTACATAATGTGTAATAATATGCACAATATTAATTGGATGTTGTATAATAGTTCCATGCTTATTTACTAAAAAATGGAATATACTTTTTTTTTTTGAGAGGGCATCTCTCATATTTATTGATCAAATGGTTGTTAACAACAATAAAATTCTGTATAGGGGAGTCAATGCTCAATGCACAATCATTAATCCACCCCAAACCTAATTCTCGTCAGTCTCCAATCTTCTGAAGCATAACGAACAAGTTCTTACATGGTGAACGAATTCTTACATAGTGAATAAGTTCTTACATGGTGAACAGTACAAGGGCAGTCATCACAGAAACTTTCGGTTTTGATCACGCATTATGAACTATAAAAGATCAGGTCAAATATGAATATTCGTTTGATTTTTATACTTGATTTATATGTGGATCCCACATTTCTCCCTTTACTATTATTATTATTATTATTATTATTATTTTTAATAAAATGCTGAAGTGGTAGGTAGATGCAAGATAAAGGTAAAAAACATAGTTTAGTGTTGTAAGAGAGCAAATGTAGATGATCAGGTGTGTGCCTGTAGACTATGTGTTAATCCAAGCTAGACAAGGGCAATAAAACATCCACGGATGCAGAAGATTTCTCTCAAAACGGGGGATGAGGTTCTAAGCCTCACCTCTGTTGATCCCCAATTTCTCACCTGATGGCCCCCCTGCGACTGTGCCTGTCTTAGGTTGTTCCTCCCTTGAGGAATCTTACCCGTCTCTGGCTAACCAGTCATCTTTCTGGGGCCATACAGGGAAATGTAAAGTTGGTAAGTGAGAGAGAAGCCATATTGTTTGAAAAGGTTAGCTTTTTACTTCTTTGCAGAAAAAATGGAATATACTCAAAATTTAAAAGGTGTTCGGTGATGTCTTCCTCCTCCTCCTGCTATGTAACTACCAGTTCCCTTTCCTGGAGACAACTGGCATTACAATTTGTTATGTACCTTAGATATTCTGAGTCTTCACAGGTTAGTTCTGTGAAATATATTTTGTACATACATACCTAAATTAACACTGGCTTTAGCATAAGAGTGTTAGAATTAAAACCAAATTTAAATCAATATAGAAAATTGCTATTGTTTTTCATCCTTAGTGGATTAATGAAGTTATTTTTCTGACCATGAGTTAGATGGGGAGTAAGTGCAAAGATGAGAGAGTGCTTCTCTTGACAATAAGAGGCAAAATGTTAATAATCATAACCATGAACACTTAATAGGACATTTAAAATATTTCCTACTGTTTGTGTATTTGAGAAATGACTTAGTGTCAAGTAGATACTATTTGTGTTCTTCTGAAAATGGTTGTTTATTTCATAGTAAAGAAAAAGACAAAAGATAATTAATTTTTTCCTTTAATTTTCCATTTTTCTAATATTTTAGATGAGTAGACCTGTTCTCTTGAGAGATCAGAGGCGCAGAGTGCGTCAGTGTCAGTGAAGCCTGTGCCTTTTACCTCTTTAAGAGCGCACGGTTTCATTCTGCTCCTAATTAAACACTCCTTAGTTTTTTACAAAAATATTTTTTATTTTTATAAAGTAATACATTGATGTGATTTAAAGAAATTGAAGAGGGCAGGAAGTCTTACTATGGCAGACAATCTTCTGTCCTCCATTTCTAGTTCTCAGAGGCAACCTTAACTGTGACAGCTGTTTCCTCTAGTAGTTTATGTCATATTTTTAATTACTATGCTTTTTGTCTATTTCCTAAAATTATTTTTAGATATTATTTATTGTCTTCTCGTTATGGTAGATATATCATCTCCATATTCCTTTTGGTAATTATACCCCTGTTTTTAGTTAAGTCACTATTTTATTTAAGTTTTTCAGATGGTTAATAGCATCTAGATACTCAGCAGTAGTCTTAGCAGAAGCAAGTAGTGTACAATGACCATATTCCCTTTTAAAAACAGCTTTGTTGAGATATAATTCACATACCATAAAATTCGTCCATTAAAATACACAGTTCAACGGTTTTTAGTATGTTCATAGTCATGTAGTCACCACCACAATTGAATTTTAGGACATATTTATCACCCCGAAAAGAAACCCATTAGTAGTCTTTCTTATATTCTCCTTCCTCCCGGTCTACACACCGCTAACCCACTCTCTCTACAGATTTGCCTCTTCTCTGCATTTCATATAAACGGAATCATACAATATGTGGCCTTCTGTGATTGGCTTCTTTTATTACTTCACATAATGGCTTCTGTGTTCATGCTGTAGCCTTTATCAGTACTTTATTCCTTTTTATTGCTAAATAATCTATTACATGGAAATGCTACCATTTGTTTATCCATTCATCAGTTGGTGGACATTTGGATTGTTACCTACTTTTTGGCTAGTGTGAATAATGCTGCTAAGAACATTCATGAAAAAGCTTTTGTGTGGGCCTATGTTTTCAGATCTCTTGGGTACATACCTAGGAGTGGAACTGCTAGGTCATAAGGTAACTGTTTAAAATTTTAAGGAACCATCAAACTGTTTACAAAGTGGCAATCACATTTTCTTTGCTTTTAATTTTTTAAATGAATTTTTAAAAATTGTCATTTTCTTTTTCTTTCATTGTTTGCAGTTACCATAATCTTGATTTTTTTTTTTCCCCCTCAAATTTACCAGGCATTCTCTAGATTCTACCCTACCTGCCAATATTTTCCTTGCTTGTCTTTTTTCTTTCTAGACTTCATATCTTACTGCTGGGATCTGGCTTGGTTGTTCTCCAGACTGCACTGTACAGCTCTCATCCTCCGACTTTTTTCATTGCCCTTCAGGATCCTCTCTCTTGTCCTGGATCCCATCTCCTTTTCATTGAGCAGATCTTACATAATATAATTACTTCAGCCAGCAGTGCTCAAAGTATTAACTGCTTGGTAAATGTATTTGGAAAAGTTGTTGGTTTTTTTCACATCTGTTCCAAAAGGATAGTTAAGAAACTAATACACTTTTTTGGCAAATGTCTTTTTCAGTATCTGGGCACTGAGGCACCGGGGTTTGGGAGGTTACTTTGTATCATTATGATCAAGTGATCACCATGCCAACATGAAGCAACGACATAAAGCAAGTGCAGAAATCTGAACAATATTAAGAAATTGCTCAAACCAGAGCTGTTCAATAGAAATATAATGAAAGCTGCAAAGGTGAGTCACATACATAATACATACTTCTAGGAGCCACATTAAAAAGTGGAAGAAGACACAGGTGAACTTGATTTTAATAATTTATTTAAACCATATATATCAAAAATATTATTTCAACGGATAATCAAATATAAAATTTACTAATGAGTTATTTTACATTCTTTTTTTCTTTGGTATTAAATCTTCACAACCTTGTGAGTATTTTACACTTGCGGCATATCCTAATTTGTAGTAGCCACATTTTAAGTACTCAATAGCTACATGTCACCAGTGGTTACTGTGTTGGACAGTGCATGTTTAGAATTTTGTCCAGGATTTATGTTATTTGTAATACTGTTTAATCTTAGTCTGTTTATTCTCAAGGAACAGATTAAGGTATAGGTGGTTTAAAAACACTTCACTGACTTGTCTCATTGCTTTGTTTTTAGTCATGTCATCAGTTTATTTTGAAATTTTATATTAAAGGAGACTGAGAGATTGGTGTTCTTCGGTAAGGTGCTTACTATACGAGGTAATGGTTTTTTCCCCATATTTTAGCATAAATGTGTAATGAAATCCTTATTGGTATGCTTGTTAGATGCTGTCATTGCCATGATAGTCCTGGTCCCAAATGCCATTAGTCTATTTTTTGTCATATATTCTCTCACCTTGCTGTTTCAAAGACCTACCCAGCTTTCAGAGTCTCAAATGCCACCTCAGCCATTTAATCTACCCCAAGGCATGAAATTCATTGGCCTGTAACTCTTGCAGCACTCTCACAATTGTTATATTCTGCTTTGCATTATAGCCAACTTGTTTTCTCTCTTCCGAAGCGGATTATAAGTTCCAGTATGGCAAAAACTCACATTTGTATTTCCTGCAGTGTAGAACACACAGTGCTTTCTATATTGGGTCACTTAAAACATATTTGAGTTGAGGCAACCTTGTAATGGTAGTTACCCATATACTACCCATGGTAGTTATGGATAAAGAACTATCACTGATATTCATAGGAACATAAATTTTGATGTAAGAAATTAATTCATAAAGTTAAACTTGGGCTTTTGTTTAAACATGAAAGAGCAAAAATAAGGAAAGGAAAGACACAGAAATAGAGACACTTATACTGTCTATGTGCACAGCACTGAGTGGCTCTGAACTCTGTGGATGAATAGCTGAATGAATCAAAGAACTCAGGCTAGGTTGCACTGGTTGGTAAACATATTACCTTTGGAACATTGAGCCTGTCCAGCTACTACAATACCTGAAAGCATTCTAGGATTTTATTTGGAGTGGGTGAGTTTAAAAGATTTGAAACAGTGAAATCTGACAGATCAATTTAGTTTCACCAAGTAGCTTATTCGGCAAGAGATAAAATAAACAGACAATATTTAAATACAAACAGGCCCTTTCATCACTGTCATGTACTTAGCTGTGTAATTGCATTATGGGAATTTATGAAAACTTTAATTTTTACAGGACCTATTGTTGTGTCTCTAAGATACTTGTTTGATATACTAGTGTATATTTGGATATTAGTTTAAGAGCGTTCCCAGAGAGAGTGAGAAATACTAATAAATATGGGTTCTCTTGTTAAATAATCCAGCTCTTAAATAGCTGTCAAATTTGGCTGTATTTGGTTTTGAGAAATCATGTTGTCAGGATAATAATGTGATTTCTACTGATAAACATTGTATCTGCCTCTGTGACTAATTGTGTACATTGTGAGATGTTTGGCTGGCCTAGGGTGTGATTCTTGGATGTGGAAGTGATTTATTTATTTTCTCTAAATAGCAAATGCTTGCAGTGCCCTTCTTGAAATCCAAGAGAAGTTATTAAAGAACAAAGTGTAGTTCTGTTTTAATTTGGTTGAACATCAGAAATAACCTTTATTGAGAGACTTTTGAGTCCTTAGTATTATATGTATTTACCTTCTGTCAGTTTCTAGAAAATTAAAGAACAGCTGTGGTGTGCTTTCAACAGATAGAGAAAGTGTCCTAGTATTATATTTCTGCTATAGTCGAGCATGAGTACTTAGTAAGAAACAAAGGTGTGTATGTCATGCCTTTTAAAATGGGAGCAGGTGGACCAATTCCTGATGTCTTTAGAAAAGAAAGATCCTTAGAGACAGAAGATTCTCTGACTCTACTGCCTTGTATGTTGCATCAATATAAATTGTACAGTATTCAGCTATCAGCATTAATTTAGGAGTAAGATGTTTAAAAATGCAGTTTTACCTTATGTTCCAATGAAAACAAAAACCCACCTTTTTAGTTCTCATTTATACCTGAGAAAAGTGTGTTTCTGAAGTTTAGGGAAGAGGTGAGAAATGCTGTTGTGGACTGTAGGAGTGAGGGGGAAGAAGCTAATTACAAAAAAGTTTGTGGTTATGATGGGTACTGAGTTTCCCTGGATGCTATTGATGGTAGCCCACATCTTACAAATAGAGTAATTCAGATTCAGCTACCCTTTGAATGTTTACTGTGTGTGCCAAGCACTATCATTTTACTTAACTTTAATAATGCTTTGAGACAATATTATCTGCATTCAATGAATGAAGAAGCTAAGTTAAAAATATTTTAATTGATTTATTCAGGATCTTACAGCTAGTAGGGAATAGATACAACATGTTGAACTGAGGCTGCCAGATGTCAAGTATAAGAAAAAAAAAAGTACTTACTATGTCATTGTACTATACTGAGCAATTTATTTCTATTTCATTTAATATTTACCACAATGTTGTAGGCAAATGTAGTTTACAAATGAGGAAACTGAGGCTTACCAGGACTTAGGTAGCCAGCAAATTTTATAGCCATACTTTAAACTTGTTCTTTTAACTGCTACATTATATGGCCTTCATAATTTAGAAAGTGAATAGGAAAATTGTGTGAAATTGGTTGAATTAGGATTTCTTGAATGTTGCTTACCAAGGAGAAAGTAATTGTCAGTCATTTACGAGTAAAGTTAAACTGTTTTAACCTTTTAAAATAAAAAATTGAAGAGCAAATACCTTGCTTTTAAAATTAATAAGGTCTATAAAACAGTGGATAAGGAAACGGCTAAAAAATGTAGTTGAAATCCATACTGCAAAGACAGTTATGAGCAGATCTTGTTATCTTTGAAGAAATTGAGGCTTAGAGAGGTTAGATAACTTTTACCAAGGCTTTATAACCGGCAAATGGCAGTGTCTGGATTCCAATCCAGGTAACGTAGTCTAGAGCTCTTACTCTTAACTACTTTACTGTCCTAAGAGAATGTGAATGTGTGAATAAAAAAGAGCCTTGCTACCTCTGATAATTTGAAGGCACCAATTTTGAGCCCAGTTAACACATCATAGCTTGACTCAAGGCAAGTATTAGATTTCACCTGCTTCCATCCTTACTGTTTCCTGTGGTCACTTGTCTCAATATTTTTTGTTGTTGCTTTGTAGTATTCTTGCACATGAAGACCCTTTTTATCTAGTTGTCACTTAATAAATGTTGAAAAGTAAATCAGAAACTTAAAATGTTGAATTTTAAGTATAGTGACCAAATTTTAATACATCGGTTCATAATCATGTTTTTCTTTTTAAGAAGTATATTTGTAGTTTTTGAGGGTAGTTAAATGTTAATTTAAAAGGTCGGTTTATAGTTCTCATGACCTGGAGGAACTTTTCTTAGTTTATGAGTGTTTTAAGTGTCAGATTACAGTAAAATCCTGTGATGACGCTGAAGAATTCAGCTAGGTATAAAATTGGCTTCCATCCTCTGCTTAGAACTCCATGTTTTAGAGGGGATGGTTTCAGAGAATACTTTGTAAATTAAAGAACTTTTTTTGAGTGAGATTTGGTATCTTTTGGTATGTAAAGCTTTGTGTCTATATTTGACATCATAAGGCCAGAACCACCTCTTTGATCTGATATAGTGAGCTTAGACAAATTAACTTTTTTAACTTCAGTGCCTTACCTAGAAGTAGTGATAATACCTACCTTTCTGGCTGATTAAAGTTTAAAGGAGGTAGTTATGCATGTAAGGTGTTTGGCACAGGGTCTGGCACATAGTAATTTTAGCTGCTATTATTAGTATTGGTAATAAAAATGGTGAATGCTTAGGTATAGGTTTGTTACCTCTCTATCCTGGTGTGTGTGTGTGTGTGTGCGTGTGTGTGTGTGTGTGCATGTGTGCGTGTGTGTGTGTGTTCTAAGGATATGTGTAGGGTAGTCATAATAAAAATAGTGAATGCTTAGGTATAGGTTTGTTGCCTCTCTCCTGGTGTGTGTGTGTGTGTGTGCGCGCGCGCGCTAAGGGTATGTGTAGGGTAGTCATAATAAAAATAGTGAATGCTTAAGTATAGGTTTGTTACCTCTCTCTATCCTGGTGTGTGTGTGTGTGTGTGTGTGTGTGTGTGTGTGTGTGTGTGTGTGTGTGTGTGTGTGTTCTAAGGATATGTGTAGGGTAGTCATAATAAAAATAGTGAATGCTTGGGTATAGGTTTGTTACCTCTCTCCTGGTGTGTGTGTGTGTGTGTGTGTGTGTGTGTGTGTGTGTGCGCACGCGCGCTAAGGGTATGTGTAGGGTAGTCATAATAAAAATAGTGAATGCTTAGGTATAGGTTTGTTGCCTCTCTCCTGGTGTGTGTGTGTGTGTGTGCGCGCGCGCGCTAAGGGTATGTGTAGGGTAGTCATAATAAAAATAGTGAATGCTTAGGTATAGGTTTGTTGCCTCTCTCCTGGTGTGTGTGTGTGTGTGTGCACGCTAAGGGTATGTGTAGGGTAGTCATAATAAAAATAGTGAATGCTTAGGTATAGGTTTGTTACCTCTCTCCTGGTGTGTGTATGTGTGTGTGTGTGTGTGTGTTCTAAGTCATCAGGAAAGCCTCAAAATACAAAAAAAATTATTTGAGGAAAAATCATCAACTTTTTAAAGTAATGGAAATTCCATCTTGAATGTATTTTATGGGGCACTGAGAAAGTTGCAGTTCTTATTGAGGATCTGGCACCTTTTCAGTGAATACAGTTGTAATCAGATGTTAGTTTAGCCTAGTGTCTGTAAAGTTTTTGTTTGTTCTTAATGTGCGATGCATATTTTTAGTAGATCTGATGTCTGTGTAGTCAGTCTTTTTAAACTGCTTATTTTTCTTCTGAAAACTATTTTCAGATTGGTCCATATGCAGTGGCAGTTTGATTTGCACTGACTCTCAGGTATTACATGTTTAATTGTGATGGCCACAAGAAATTACTGTGGAGTGTGAAGATCTTTCCCCACACAACTTGGGTATCTACAGTCTTGTTCAGTAGAGTTAAATGGTCTGAGGTGCCCTCTGAAAGTTTGGAGAACTATTTAGAACTATTCAAAACCACTAAGGCTATTAACCGTGAACTGAGTTAAGCAGAATACTACATTTCTTCCCTTCAGTTTTTACTCCTCCTTCTCAATTTTGAGAACATGAGGGAGAGAAGCTTTTTCTCCCCTCTGAAAAAAATTTTCTCCCGTCCTTTTTATTTCCTGCCTTGAAATAGCCAAGATCCATGGAGGCTTTAAGAACATCAAACAATTTTCACAGCATAAGGCAGAGTGATTTTCATGGCAAACCTTTTCTTATAAAGTAAAATTCTGTTTTTCTTTGCCAGGACATTTTTAAAGAGCATTTAGCCCACCTCACTGTTTTGTCACTAATTAGAGTGAGGAAAGGAGAGGATGAGTCACAGGCTCCTTCCTTCTCTCCTTCTCTTATTCATTGCCCTTTGCACTTAGCTCTTAGTGAACTTGGCTGCTAGTAGAATGGGGTCATTTTCATTATTTTTTTGTTCTGTTTTTTTAGGGAATCTGGTATTCCCAAACAGGTGGTGGCTATTTTTTTTCTATTTTGGGGTGTTTACTGTTTAATTACTCATACATTTTTAAGAGTAGGTAGAATTGTGTAATGAACCACCATGTATCCATTTCCAGTTTCTATAGTTTTTAATATGTGGTCAGTTTTGTTTCATCTGTATCCTCACCACTACCCCAAATGTTTTTCAAGCAAATTTCATATGTTATATGATTTTTTTGGGAAATACTTCTCTAAGAGAGCTTAAAACAAACAAATATAACTACAGCACTGTGATTCTACCTCTTGAATATTTTAAAAATTCCTTAAGATCATCAAATACCCAGTCAGTCAGTGTTCAACTTTCCTGACTGTATTTTTTTTCTCCTTTAAAAAAATAGTTTTGTTTGAATTAGGATCCAAAACAAGGTCCGTATGTTACATTTGGGTGCTATTTTTAAATCTCTTTAGTCAGTGATAATTTTCTTTTCCTTGCCTGATGTCTTTTCCTTTTGTTGAAGAAATTTGTCCTTTGGAATTGCCCATATTATGGCTTTTGCTGATAGTATCCCAGTGGTCATTTAATAGATATTCCTGCATCCCCTGTATTTCCTGCAAACTGTTGGATTTTTCAGTCAGACTTATTAGGTGTTGCTGAATATTTCCTGTTACATACTATCAGGTGGCTAATACATCTAGTAATCTGTCTCTCTTTGTGATGTTATGATTGATCCCTGGGCTTTATTCTTGTCAGCCCAATTCACCATCCATTATAAAATTCCCCATCAGCCTCTCATCTAATGGTTTTAACAGTCATTGACAAGTATTGTGTAGATCAAGGGTGGGCAAACTACAGCCCATGGGCCAAGTCTGATCCACTGCTTGTTTGTAAATATTATTGAAAGGTGGGCACACTAGCTCCTTTACATACTGCCAATAGCTGCTTTTGTACTACAGCAACAATGGCAGAATTGGGTAGTTAAGACAGGCTGTATTAGCCTGTAAGGCCTAAAATATTTACTGTAGGGCCCTTTATAGTAAAAGTTTGCTGACCCCAGTCTAGATAATTGTATCTAATGGTGGTGATAATTTTATCATTTCTTCTGTCGTATTTGCTGGAGTTCTATAAAAAGAACTTCTTGCCTCAATTATATGATTATTCTGAGGAACAGCAGGATAAAGGCTTGATTATTTTCCTAGTATTTGGTAGAGGTGGCCAATGACCAGTGAGGTTTTGTTTGTTTTTAGTATCCATGTGAACCCCTGCTTTTGAATATGTTTGATGTTTTTATCTTTTTAAATTTACTTTTTTAATTCTCAATTTGTGTCATCTTTAGCCAGTGGGAGACCCTTCATGTTTGCTCTTGTATCCTTCGATAAAACCTTTGGTAAACCCTGTTTTCTAGTTTATAAGGTGTTTCAGACTCCTCTTGTACATCACCTGCATCATATCCAGAACCAGTTATTTCTATAAGGGGTTCAGATTCCTGTTAGTGGAAAATAGTATTTAAAGATCATAGTCTGGGTATTTGTTGCTATGGGTTGGTTGTTGTTTCTAGGCCCTCTTAGTGGACAGAGCTAGTGTGTGTGTGTGTGTGTGTGTGTGTGTGTTTGTAATTTTTCTTACTGTGGTAACACACACATAACAAAACTGACCATTTGAACCATTTAAAAGTACACAATTAAGTGGCATTAAGTATGTTCATAGTGTTGTGAATGTATCACCACTGTCTAGTTCCAGAACTTTTCCACACCCCAAAAGAAAATCCTGTATATACTAAGCAGTCACTCTGCATTCCTCCCTCCCCCAAAACCATGATGGAACTGTGTGCTGACTATGGATTTGCTTGTCCTAGACAGTTCATATAAATAGAATCATATAATATGTGACCTTTTGTGTCTGGCTTCTTTCACTTAGTATGTTTTCAAGATCTATTCATCTTCTAGCATGTGTCAGTACTTCAGTCCTTTTTATGGTTGAATAGAATTCCATTGTATGGATCTACCAAATTTTGTTTATCTATTTAGTTGGACATTTTGGTTGTTTCCAGCTTTTGGCTATTGTGAGTAGTGCTGCTGTGAACATTTATGTACAAGTTCTTGATTGAGCACTTGTTAATCTTCTTGGGTATTCATCTAGGAGTGGAATTTTGGGGTCATATGGTAGGTAATTCTGCATTTAATTTTCTGCATTGCTGTCAAACAGTTTTCTACAGTGATTGTGCCATTTTACCTGCCAACCAACGGTGTATGAGAGTTGAAGTTTTTCCACATCTCCAACACTTTCCATTTTCTAATAATGGCTATCCTAGTTGGTGTGAAGTTGTATCTCATTATGATTTTGAATTGCTTTTCCATTTCATGGGCTTTTGGCCATTTTCATATTTTTCTGGAGAAATGGCTGTTAAAGTCCTTTGTCCATTTTTAAATTGGGTTGTCTTTTTGTTATTGAGTTGTAAAGATTCTTAAATATATTCTGGATACTAAACCCTAATCGTATACATGATTTGAGAATATATTCTCCCAATTTGTGGGATGTCTTTTCACTCTCTTGATAGTGAATTTTTTTTTATTGAAGTGTTGTTGATATTCAATCTTATGTTGGTTTCAAATATACAACACAGTGGTTCAACAGTTATCCATATTATTAAATCCTCACCCCCTCTAGTGTGGTTACTATCTGTCAGTGTAGTAAGATGTTACAGAATTGTTAACTGTGTTCTTTCTCCATGCTGTACTATCATATCATCCCTGTGACCAACTTATTTTGTGATTGCAAATTATTGTGCCCCTTTATCCCCTTCACCCTCCCCACCAACCTACCCCAATGCGTCCCCCTCGGTAACCATTAGTCCCTTCTTGGTGTTTATGAGTCTACTGCTATTTTGTTCCTTCTGTTTTGCATCATTTTTATATGCTACAAATAAGCGAAATCATATGATATTTATGTTTCTCTGCCTGGCTTATTTCACTGAGCATAATACCCTCTACATCCATCCATGTTGTTGCAAATGGCAGTGTTTCTTTTTTTATGGCTGAATAATATTCCATTGTGTATATGTACTACATCTTTATCCATTCATCTGTTGATGGACACTTCGGTTGCTTTGATATCTTTGCTAGTGCAGCTGTAAACATAGGGGGTGCATGTATCTTTTCGAATCAAGGATTTTGTTTTCTTCAGGAAAATTCCTAGGAGTGGAATTACTGGGTCAAATGGTATTTTTACTTTTAGTTTTTTGAGGAACCTCCATGTTGCTTTCCACAATGGTTGCATCAATTTACATTCCCACCAACAGTGTAGGAGGGTTCCCATTTCTCTGCTTGATAGTGTATTTTGATGCACAAAGGTTTTAATTCTTGATGAATTTGTATGTCGCTACATCTTTCTTCTTTGTGCTTTTGGTGTCATATCTGAAAAGTATTGCCAAATCCAAAGTCATGAAGATTTATCCATGTATATACTTCTAAGGATTTTTATAGTCTTATGTGTAGGTCCCTGATCCAGTAGGTCTCTGAGGTAAGGGTCCAGTTGTCCAAGTTCCATTTGTTGAAGAGCCTGTTCTTTTCCCACTGAATGTTCTTGGCATCATTGTTGATAATCAATTGACTATAGATGCCTGGATTTATTTTTTTATCTCAGTAGTATTCCACTGATCTGTATTTATGCCAATACTACACTGTGTTGATTACTGTAGCTTTGTAGTAGGCTTTGAAATTGGAAACTTTAAGTAGTCCAACCTAGTTCTTTTTTCAAAGATTATTTTGGCTATTCAGAATCCTTTGCAATTCCGTATGAATTTTAGGATCTTTTCCATTTCTGCAAAAAACACCTTTGGGTTTTTGATAGGAATTATGTTGAATCTGTAGTTTGCTTTGGATAGTGTTGACATCTTAACAAGTATTAAGTCTTCTGATCCATGAGCATGGAATCTTTCCTTTTATTTAAGTCTTCTTTAATTTCTTTCAGTAATGTTTAGCAGTTTTCAAGTCTTGTACCTCCTTGGTTAAGCTTATTCCTAAGTGGTATTTTGTGTTGTTGTAAACTTTTTCAGATTTTTTTATTGCTAGTGTATAAAAATATAACTGATTTTTGTGTGTTTATCTCATATTCTGCAGCATTGCCTAATTTGTTATATGATTATTTAAATGAGAAAATACACCATGAGTTCATACCAGTATTTGCAAATCTGATTTCATTTCATGATTAAGTATAGAATTATAAGATTTTCCCTTTAACTTTTTAAACTTTATAACTCTTTAATACTAAAAATCTTTAGAGTAGTGAATTACTTGCTTTATTTGTATTTATATTTATTTTTATATTATACATACTTAATAGTATTGTTATTTTGAGATTGTAGAAAATGATTGCTGAAAACAATTTAAGAATTCTTGCAATTAATGTAAATTGTACTAGGTTTAGAGTCAAATTACTGTTTTAAAAATCATTTGAAATGATTTCTCTCTGAGGGTAAGCCACCCATTTGGTATATAGTTAGGTTCATTTGTTCATTTTACTGTCAAATTTTGGGAATAACCTATTTTAATTCTGTTTTACAATTATGTAAAATGTTTACATGGTTCCAAAACCAAAACTACAATATGAAGTATAATCAGAAAAGTCTAGCTTTTATCTTCTGTCTCCCCAAGAGGTAACCAGCTTTACTAGTTTTTAGTTATTTTAAAAAAGTATATGTATACTTACTCATATTTCTCTCTCCTTCTTAGATAAAACTTATACTTTGTTTTGCATCTTGCATTATTTTTAACTTAAAAATCCTGGAAATACAGTATATAGAGTTCTTCCTTACTCATAGTATATAGAGTTCTTCCTTACTGCTTGTTCTACATGTACAGCACTCTCGAGTTTTTTTCAAGCAGTTCCATATAATGGATAATAAAGTGTTACATAAGGAAAATTTTGATGGAACCCAGTATCTGGTTCTTCTTGCATTGAAAGTATTTTATTTTTCATAGAGATACTATTTTACCATAAATACTTAAACACCATAGAAACATACACAATAAAAAGTGTATAAAGTTTTCTCTGATTCCCATCTGTCTACTTTCTCTCTCCCCCTCTTTCCAAAAATTACTACTAGTAAGTTAGTTCAAGACATTTTTCTAGGAGTGTACAACATTTGTATATATGACAAATGGTTTTTATGTAAATTTTGAATCATATAGTGACTATTCTGCAAATTGATTTTTTAATGTATTATTATCAATTGAGCTTTAAATTTGGATAATGAAGATTCCTGAGTATAAATAAGACTTAAAAAATGATTTTGAGACTTTTTTTCTTCTCTTTAGTTAACACTAGGTAATATATTTCTGTGTGTGTTTATAACTTCCTAAATTTTCTGTATTGTAATTCTGTTCTAAAATTAGAAGGTGGTGTGTACAGTGTGTATTCTTCTTAGACTCAAACTTACATGTTAAGAAATTGAGAAAAATTTTACTGTTGTAATCTTTTGTGACTTAATACTAAAAAATAAATCCAAATAATGTCAGGATGCCTACTGACAACCAGAGTTCAATGTACATGCCATGAAAGCAGGAAAAACTTTGCTTATCTTGTTATCACTGGGTCCCTAGCACCTTGGACAGCGACTAGTTCCGTATTCTTCCCACTCTGTATCTGTTTTATTTCCACCATGTAAATTATAAATGGCTTATGCTATACAAACTGTTCTGTGTTCTTTTTCACTTGTTCATGTATCATAGACATTTCCCATGTCACTACTTGAATATCTGCTTTATTTACTTTTAAGTGAAGGTATTAATGGAGATACTATATACTACATACTTATGCATCAATCTGTGTCACATTAGCAAAGTGGACAGTATTTGGGATGCCCAAACACCTCATGCCATGAGCATGATGCCACTCAGCAAAATGCCGCTGGAAGGCCTTGGGACCCCAGTAGGTGTAGTTTCCGCAAATCTCACAGTTGTAGCTCATATTTAGGCCATGAAGCTTATACAACCAGTACGGAATAGGTTTGCCATCCCAGCCAAGGGGCAGGTTTTTGGGGTTGTAAATGATCTCGTTTTCTTCATCCTCACTTTCACTGTCACTGATCTGCTCCTCCTCCTCCTCCTCTCGCTCTTCTCCTGTCCTGGCCTGCTTGTGCTGTACATTTTCATGAGTGAGATGTCGCTGTTCCCCAAGAATCTCTACATATTCATAGATCTGAGCTTCCAGGAAGGCAATGTCTTTGTTCCTCTCAGTGTCTCGCTTGATGCCCTTTGACTTAGGGTTTTTGGCAAACAGGGAAGTGTCAAGTGACTCCAAAGACTTTCCTTTGGTGCTGAATAGCCTCTGGGCTCGCTCTTCTAGGGTCCTGCCACACTTCAGGCCTAAAGCTAAGAGTGCCGATTTTAATCTGTCAAGACCCAGGGAGGCCAACTCCTCCCAAGAGGAGAATGCGGAGAGGTCAAGATGGGCTCCAGCATGGGTCAGGGCACTGCTCGTCTCTTTCGGCCATCCAGGAAAGGTACCATTCTCCCACTTCTTCTCAAACTCATTCTGAGTCTTCCCAAACATTCTGATCTTGAAGGGGCTTCACTCGATCTGTATAATCTTGAAGGTACTCAAGCAGCATCTCCAGGTATCTCTTGTACTCTGCATTTTTCCTTTCTTTAGGAATGTCAAATAACTGGTCAAAGATGGACAGGTATGTGATATAGTCCAGCTTCTTGGAAGCCTTCAGGTTAATGTATTTGAGGTAACAGTCATGGAGATCAAGGTACCAACTGTATCCCTCTTCATCTGTGAACTCCACCAAGTTTTGTGCCTCTTCACTTGGATTCTCTCCAGCGTTCCGGAGCTCCTCAAATTCTACTGACATTGGCACACAGATCTCATTGGGGTGTTTCCGGTGGAATTCCTTTATTTGCTTGAGTCTATTATAAAATTCAGCAAACTCATTGGGTCCTGAAATGGCATTGAGCTCCTCTTTTCGTAACCCATCCTTATCATCCTACAAATCCCTCAGATTCCCGCTGACTTCCATATACCTATCTTGCATGGCCCGTGTGCGGTGGTCGGAATTGATCTGGTCCCGGAGCGTGGACTTTTTAGTGAGCATTTCTTTGGCCATGACGTCCATGAGCCTTTCCTTTTCCTCGTGATATCGCCGCTGCTGCTCCAGAATTGTTTCCATTTTCCCTCCACCAACGTACTGCTATTGAGGCCATGGATCTCTTGAGCATTTTTTGACAAACACACAAAATAGGAATTAAAATGAAGCAAAGTCTTTGATTTCTGCTAATTTGTTGATGTTTTTGGGCAATATAAATGGAAAAAAGAGTAGAAAGTTAAGTTTAAGCATTTAAAGTTTGAAGCCTGACAATGGCAAAATCACAAAATCCTTTAAATGTTAATTTTGTGGTTGCTGGCATTAAAGCTTTATCATACAAATAAGTGAAAGAAAGAAATGAAATAAAAAATGGACTTTGCTATATTTTCATGGTATTATGATCAGATATTTTCTCTATTCCAGTAGGAATTTACTAACTTTTAAAATTACTGTTTCACCTTAAGAATTGTTTTTTTTTTTTTTTTTTTCAAATCTTTTGAGTCTTATGTTTTCAGTTTTGTTCCTACCCTTTTCAGGAATTGAGGAAATGAGTTCCACCAGGTTACTGCTAATGAATCCTATTTACGTAGTATTAGGACTTGTGCTAGTTTTATGTAGTTTCACCCTTAAGGTGTTGTTAAAAAGTTTTTCTCATCCTTCTTGACCCCTTATTTTAGATATTGCAGCTGCTCACCCTGGCCGTGCACTATTCCCCTTCTCTCCATTATTTTTTTAAAAACACTTACCACCTTGTAGTATATAATTTACTTATTTTGTTTGTGTCTGCCCTTCCCTCCTCCCTACTTTAAAATATAAGCTCCAGTGAGTGCAAGGATTTTGGTTTAGGTCATTGTGTATTCCCAGAACTTAGAACAAAGCTGGCTACATAATGGATTTCAATGAATATCTTATAAATAATGAATAGTGGGCACTTACTATTTGTGGAATGATTGGATGATCTGTTTGGTTCGTGGAAGTGAAATTTATTCTAAGTGTTTACAGAAAATAGGGTTCCATAGTTGTCTGTTTCATTGTAGGCCTACTAATACAATTAAATTTATAGACAAGTTGGAATTTCTGAATTTATTCTGATTCCCAGAATATGTATCATTTGTTAATTTAATTATTAATTTTTATGATACTGCTTATTAACTATTGCTAAATGAATGCCAAAAAGACTAATAAGCTGAGTGGGGGAAAGACCTATTTTGTTGTGAGATTCAGGCCTTTCTGGTCTTTGTGAAGCGGCTGGACTAATGTTTAAGAGCTCTCTTGTTTTCTCTCTGACTTTAAGATTCATTCCAGGGACTTTGTGTTTTTAGGTATTTCTTTGAAAATTAGAAACTGTGAGGAAGTAAGTTGGATGAAACTTGCTGCGTGATTGCATTTTTGAAATCAAAACGGTTGAATGTTAATTAGCCCTACATCTTTGTGTGAAGGCTTTTAGACTTCAGTGCTTATGAGACTCATTATTAGAGAAACAGGTGTTAGATATTCCAAGTTCTCCACATTTGTTCATCCAGTTCTTAAGGTCATCTGTATGCTAGGTAATATGTTATGTGCTAGAGTCTTGAGGGTACAAAAGTCAAGTAGAGCAGATGCAGTATGAAGAGACCATGAAAATGTTTGTTTCACAGTGCCTCCTCTTGGGGTTTCTCAGAAGACAGAGTTTATTTTCTTGGGTATTCTGAGGTTTGATATAATTTAAATTGAAAGTGAGAATGAGGCATTAACTATTAAGATGTATAATTGTGCATAATTTTAGTATCAGTTTGCTGTTGGGCTTTATACACATGTATGTTTTTTTGAAGAAATTAGCATTTATTGAATATTGTGTCTTAACCCTCTTTACATGCTTTATTCTTTTAACAAAGTCTTTATAACAATCTTAAGAGGTAGGAATTATTGTCAGTATTTTACAAATAAGAAATTTGAGTTTCAGAAAGGTTAGTGATTTGCTTAAGGTTCATAGTTTATAAGCTGTGGATTTTAAATCAGGTCTGTTGATGCTAAAGTCTATAAACTTTTTGTGACATTTTCCAAAAGAATTTGATAGTATTATTTTTAAATTGTTCATTGATAATGTTAAATAACAAGTTGTACTGAAATTGAAACTGTGTTGCACATTTTTTTTTCCAACTTGAATATCTGGCTTTTGAGCCAGAGTATTTCAAAATAAAAATATTTTTTTCTTATAAAATGGCAAATATGTTTTTTTAGAGAGAGAAGTACAAGGTTGAGAGAAGAGAAAAAGAGAAGAAAGGTAACTGGGATGAGGAGAGAGAGCGTTCTATTGGTCTGTTGTTAACTTTTTGGCATACAGGTGGTATTTAACATAATATAGTTTGGGTTACATAGTTCATGAGACCTGGAGTCAAATCTGGGCCCCACCATCTAATGGTTTTGTGATTTGAAGTTTTCATCATTGGGGAAAAATTACTTACTTCAGTTTTGCAGAAGAGATAACTGAGGTTTTTAGAGGGGAAATCACATCACAGAGTTTTGATTAAATGTGGTAAGACATTTAAATGCTTGGCACATACCTAAAATTCTAGGCTCATCCTAGTTCTTTGCACATAAATATATTATCTTTTACTGAAATGAATCATCAAAAATTATAATCTTTTTAAACCTATTATATCAAAGATCTCTTTCCATATAAATCACATTTTAAATAATCCACACAATGGGATGCTGTTAATACATTTGCCCATCCCCTTCTTAGTAGACACTTGTTTCTTTTTTGCAATTTCAAGTAATGCTTTAATGAATATTCTTGTAGCAAATCTTTGCATATGTTACAGTTGGAGGTTGAAGAGTATGTGTGTGCACTTTTAAATTTCTGATCCATACTGCTGGATTGCCTTCTAGAGAGGTTGTAAGGTTCTAACAATTTGTTTCTAATAGTAATTTATGTGGACACCTGTTGTCCTTCATTCTTACTGAATTAGATATTGTAGTGTTAAAACATTGATTTGATCAGTTTTAATTTACACTGCTTCGATTATAAGTTTTAGGGTTATTTTTCTACATACATATTGGCACCTTGTGTATTATACTATTTCCCATTAGTTTTTATATCTCCATTCCTATTTTGGAGGCTGTCTTTTCTTTAGTAATGTGAAAGAGCTTTTCATATATGAATACTATGAACTCACTATTGTATCTTGCAAGTATTTCCCCCCAAATTGTCCATTTTTCTTGTAATTTTGCCTATGTTTATTTTTGGATATATTAAAGTTAAAATATTTATGTCAGCATATGTCTTGCCAATGGGTTTCAGCCCTGGGCAAGTTCACTATGGATTCAATGAGACTGAGGAATGACAGTGGAACTTCTTGGGGTGGAAGGGTTTGTTACCCTGCTTGTTTCCGGGCGATAGGTTGAGCACTAGAATTACATCTGTATCCAACAGTCTGCAGGTCTGTAATCCTCCTTATCTCTGCCTCTGCCCAGAGCACTGAGCAGAGCTCTTTTTATAGTGACTCACTCAGTAATAGCTTATTGCCTCCTGGTGTGGAAGCAGCCTGGCAGCAGGCCAGTTACATAATTAAGTAGTTTAGGTTCAGGTGAGGATCCTGGCCATAAGAACTTTCACTTTATCCACAGCATATCTGTTGGCCTTCTTGCTTTGGAACCATGCGTAGAGAAGCTTGCTCCTCCACAAACTATGTAAATTGGCAGTTCTCAAACTTCTTGGTCTCAGGACCCCTTTATACTTTTAAAAACTACTGAGGACCCCTTGTTCATGTGGGTTAAGTTTGTAGATATTTGCCAACATTAGACATTAAAACTGAGAAATGTATAAAATATTAATGAATTTTTGAAGATAAGGCCTTTACATGTTAAAATCAACATTTTATTAATATTTGTTTCAGGTATGTTGGTGCTCCTGTATTGGGTGCATATATATTTATAATGGTTATATCCTCTTGATGGACTGAGCCCTTTATCATTATGTAATGTCCTTCTTTGTCTTTTGTTACTTTCTTTATTTTGAAGTCTGTTTTGTCTGATACCAGAATTGCAACACCTGCTTTCTTCTCTCTGTTGTTTGCTTGAAATATCTTTTTCCATCCCTTGACTTTAAGTCTGTGCGCGTCTTTGGGTTTGAGGTGAGTCTCTTGTAAGCAGCATATGGATGGATCTTGCTTTTTTATCCATTCTATTACTCTGTGTCTTTTGATTGGTGCATTCAGTCCATTTACATTTAGGGTGATTATTGAAAGGTATGAATTTATTGCCATTGCAGGCTTTAAGTTTGTGGTTACCAAAGGTTTAGGGTTAGCTTCTTTACTGTCTTACTGTCTAACTTAACTCGCTTGTTGAGCTTTTATAAACACAATCTGATGATTCTTTATTTCTCTCCCTTCTTATTCCTCCTCCTCCCTTCTTCATATGTTGGGTGTTTTGTTGTGTGCTCTTTTTAGGAGTGCTCCCATCTAGAGCAGTCCCTGTAGGATGCCCTGTAGAGGTGGTTTGTGGGAGGCAAATTCCCTCAACTTTTGCTTGTCTGGGAATTGTTTAATCCCTCCTTCATATTTAAATGATATTCGTGCTGGATACAGTAGTCTTGGTTCGAGGCCCTTCTGTTTCATTGCATTAAGTATATCATGCCATTCTCTTCTGGCCTGTAGGGTTTCTGTTGAGAAGTCTGATGATAGCCTGATGGGTTTTCCTTTGTAGGTAACCTTTTTTTTCTCTCTGGCTGCTTGTAATACTTTGTCCTTGTCTTTGATCTTTGCCATTTTAATTATTATGTGTCTTGGTGTTGCCCTCCTTGGATCCCTTGTCATGGGAGTTCTGTGTACCTCTGTGGTCTGAGAGGCCATTTCTTCCCCTAGTTTGGGGAAATTTTCAGCAATTATTTCTTCAAAGACATTTTCTATCCCCTTTTCTCTCTCTACTTCTTCTGGAATGCCTATGATTCTTATATTATTCCTTTTAGATTGATCACTCAGCTCTCTTAAAATTCTTTCATTCCTGGAGATCCTTTTATCTCTCTCTGCATCAGCTTCTCTGCGTTCCTGTTCTCTGTTTTCTAGTCCATTAATGGTCTCTTGCATCTCGTCCATTCTGTTTTGAAGTCCTTCCAGAGCTTGTTTTATTTCTGAATTCTCCTTCCTTAGTTCTTGCATATTTCTCTGCAAGTCCATCAGCATGGTTATGACTTTTGTTTTGAATTCTTTTTCAGGTAGACTGGCTAAATCTATCTCCCCAGATTCCTTCTCAGGGGAAGATGTAGCAGATGCTGAAGCTGTCTGGGTTAGTCTTGTCTGGATCATATTTTTTTGCCTTTTCATGTTGACAGGTGCTATTGACTGTCAGCTGGGAGGGCCAAAATTTTCACTTGCTACTGGCCTTTCTTTACTGGGGCAACTGCGACCCCTAGTGGCTTGTGTTGGGTAATTGCGTGTAGAGTGGGTCTTTGTGTCTTGCCTGGCCGGAAGGGAGAAATTTCCCTTTCTGTGGGCGGAATTTGTCTCAGGCTGCTTCTCTGCTTTCGCAGCTCCCGGTGGGGTAATGGATGGGGGGGCTGCTTGACTGTTTGCCTCCGTGAGGGGTCTCAGAGCTGATGCCCAGGGGGTTAGTGCACCCGGTTTTCCCTGTAATTTCCAGCTGCTGTACTGTGACCTGGGTTGTTTCCGTCAAGCTGTTAAGTCCCTGTCCCTTTAAGACTTTCAAAAAGCCCCCGCTTTTCTTTGTCACAGGGGCATCAGCTTCAGCACCCGCTCAGAGGTCTTACTCCCTGTTCCCCCAGTATCCAGGGCCCCCTGGGCATGTACTGTGTCTGCGCTCTGGCCCGGATGGCTGGGACTGGGTGTTCGGCAGTCCTGGGCTCCGTCTCCCTCCCGCTCTGCCTATTGTTCTCCCGCCGGGATCTGGGCGGAGGGGCGCTCGGGTCCCGCCGGGCCGGGGCTTGTATCTTACCCCTTTCACCAGTCGCTGGGTTCTCGCTGGTGTAGCTGCAGTCTGGCCACTGTCCTGCGTCTTCTGGTCTCTCTTTTAGGGCTAGTTGTGTTTGTTGTATTTTCAAAAGTATATATGTTTTTGGGAGGAGATTCCCACTGTCCTACTCACGCCGCCATGTTGGCTCCGCCTCCCAAAATCAACATTTTAATGAAAAAGATTATATTTTTCCAATAAGAAATTGAGAAATTTTACATTTTTGCAAGTCTCTTACATGTAATAGATGGTACCTGGATTCTCATATCTGCCTCTTGCATTTAATCTCTTATGATATCTATCACAGGACATACTGACTCTGGAAAGCTATATTGTATACTCTAGAGAATGAGAATGAAAAAGCAAATGTCATCTTACTATGTTTTGAAAATAGTTTTGGCTTTATGGGTTAACCCTTTGGCCTCAAAGAATCCAGAGATCATAATATACTTTGAGAACTGCTAATATAAATATTCACTTACATTTTTCTATGTATTTTTATGAGTAAATGTAAATCTGGAATAAATTTGAATATAAATTTCTAGGCCCATCCCCCCCATGCCTGCCCCAGTAGCCAAGAATATTTTTTGTTGAGAGATCCATTTTCATGTAAATCATTGACTCTCGGATTAGGATAAAACTGTAAATCTGTCTGCTTTTTCTTAGTTATTACTGGGTGATCCTAACTGTTCGTTGGAAACAGTACTTTTAGTAATCTTTGCTTTATGTTGTATCTCTATTTTGGTATAGTCTCTTAGATTCCAGTGCATTCCCCCAACCCCAACCCCCAACTTTCAGTTTCACCAAATATTGTCCTAAAACCATAAAGATTTTTCATACATGTTGATTTTGGCATTTTGTTCCAAAAAAATAGTTTCCTCACCAATTATGAAAGTAATGCCTGATCACTGTAGGACATTTAAAATGTACATAGAAGAATAAATAAAATAGTATTTTGTTACTTTGAGTATGCAGAGCACTGCTATACACTATTATTGCTCTGTGTCGGAGGTTGCTTCAATATTGAAAAATGCTAGCAGGTTGAACTGTATGTAAATTCCTGCTCCACTGTTATCAAATAGTATATCTTTTGATGTGTTGCTTAGCTTCTTGGGATCTCTCACTCACCAGACTTATGTTTCCTACTCTTTGTGTGTTCCTAGGTGCTTTGGATAAAAACAACAAGACACAGTTTCCCCTGCCACTAAGTTTGCAGGTTAATGAAAATATATACCTGTTATGTGATAAATATTATTATAGCCACAGCAATTATGAATATTATGGGAGAGTCCAAGCCAAGCTAATATTGGGAAATGATGGGTGAGTGAAGAAATGGGAGTGGATTTGAAAAGATTAGGTTATACAATCCTCCTTTAGTATTTGATGATGTATTGGACTGTCTGGGTTGACAGAAGGAAGGAGTCAGGAATGATTTCCAGGTATTTGGCTCAGAAGACTGGGTAGATAATGGTGTTTACTAAAATAAGGAATGTACCCCACTCCCACCCAAATAAAACTCCCTGCACATCTGCACTTTCCAAGGCTCTATTCTTCTGCTTTCCTTGGTGAATTCATTTGTGGCCATGTTGAATTTGATGGGTCTGGAAATATTCAGGTGGAGATATGTGGGAAGTGCATTGGAGAGCTGCCAAGGGAAATACGGTTTAGAGATTTAGCAGTGTAGCATAACTGGTTGAATGGGCATTAAGATCATTCTTTGAGAATTCTTTACAGGAGAAGAGAAGAGGGCCAGAGATCCTTCAGCATTTGAGGGACAGGCAGAAGAAAATGAATCCAGCCAAATAGAAGAAGGAAAACAAGAATGCTGGTGTAGAAGGCAACTGACCAGAATTTAAAGGAGGAGGAGGTTAGGGGAGAAAGGGATCTGAAATGTTAAATCCTTCTTAAAAGGACAGATAAGAAAATAAGGCCTGGAAATTGTTCATTAGATTTAGGATTAAGGAGGCATTGATGACTTAAGCAAAAAATAGCTTTACTGGGAGATTGGGTACAGAAGCTTAGCAAAGAAGATAGAAGTAAGGAGTGGAAGGTAGTGTTGGCTCTTCTTTGAGAAGCTTGCCTTTGAAGCCAGGGGAAATCAAGTTAGAAGTGGACAAAAAAATAGGGATTTGAGAATGTTTATGTTCTAAGGAAGAAGAGGACAGAATAACAGAGATGGGAAATACCATGATGAACTTTGTAGAGAAATGAATTCAAACCTTTTGTTTGCCCTTTTGTCAGAATTATTCTAAAATATGTATTTTAGATAATGCTGTATATGATTTTTGATACTTTTTTATGATACTTCAGTTGTCATGAATATGTTACTTTACTGTTCTACTGAAGAATATAGAAACAGCCCCATTCCAAAATATAACAGCTTAGGGCTACTTAGTATAATCATGTATTAGCTTTTTAGTAGTCTGTTTCATCTTTTTGTGTGTATGTGTGTGTCTCTCCACCACAACTCATGGTGTGGTTGGTCCTGGCAGTAATACCACCTGTTCCTACTAGCGGACTGGACCTAAGTAACTGTGAGCTAGGAAATCCATGTCACCAATTGTTAGAATTGTGCTCTGAATGAGATTGCTAATTTTAATCAGTAGGTTGTGAAGAATATCTGAGGGGTGCTTCCATAAAGCTTAGTCGGTGATACATAGAGTTTTCTACTGCTTTTTCACTTAAAGAATGTAGAGCTCTGTTTGATTGCTTTAGAATCCTAATTTTAGCACTTACTAACTTTGACTTACAGAACAAATTACTTACTTAACTTTATTCATCTTTAAAATGATGATAATAGTACTTATCATTTGTGGAGGTAAAAAGATGTAATGCATGAAAAATAAAACTTGGCACAGAGTAGGTAGATTCAATAAATGCTAGCTGTTAATGATTCTATTTCTTCTGTCTCTAGGGTTTTGATTTTCTAAGCTCGATATTTCTGGAAGTCTTCTTGATTAGAAAGGTGTTTCTACTATATTTGAAAAGGGAATGAATTCAAATAAAGTCATACTCTACATTTTACGTGTCTGGCAGGGCAGTGAGAATTTGCAGCATATATAAACAAGATTTATTCCCTGAGGTAGGTTGGTATAGCTGTTCAGGGAGGGTTTTTCTTAGAGGCATTTGGGAACACTGTATTTTTCCAGGTAGTTTTGTAATGCATTTGTTTTGGATTAAATATTAAAAGGCATTTTAGAATGAGAGAAGGGGTAAAAGATGACCTAGAATTATGGTATGAGATATTACTTAGAGGGAGAAACAGGGAAATGGGGAGAGGAAGATGGAGTAGAGTGAGTTGAGGGGTTGGGGGAGTAGAGAGAGAAGAGCGTGTGTGTAGAAGGATAGGATGGTTGTAGACCAGTTATTTTAGGACAGGAAATAAATGTGACCTGGTGAGGCTCATGAATATTGCAGGTTTAGTATCAAAGCTACTGGGTAATTTGTAATTTAACCCAGGGCAGTACTTGGAGTTAGAGTTTGTGCTATGGTCTGAGAAAGCCTATATTCACCTTTTTATGTGACTCGTGCTTTTAAAAGAGAATGAAATTATCTAGGATATTTGATAACCCTCAATTTAGTCATTCTTTTCTTCTTTCAAATGAATTATACTGTTACTTTAAACATTTTAAAGTCCTGATGAGAATCTGTAGTTTTCTGATATATTAAAACATTAATGGATGGAAAGCCCTTTTTTGTAGCTTTTGTAAATGTGCAAGTACATTTGTAAGGAGCCCTAGCTGTTGAACCTCTCAAATACCCATAGACACCCCCTTTATAAAGGAGAGGAGCATTTATTATGTTTAAAAATAGTAAACTGTTTCCTTCTGAGAATTTCTCTGGATGTGTTAATGGTGTTTAATGCTACTGAACGAACCCACACAGGGTTTTTCACTTGTTTTAAATGCCATAAAAAGAGATTTTACTTTTATTGATAACTGGCTTAATAAAAACACCATGTTAAATTCAGGAATGATTTTTAAAATTATTACAGGCTTCGTTGCCTTTAAAAAAGTACTTCCTATTTGCAAGTCTCTCCATGTCTGCAGTCATAACAAATAACTCATGTGTACCTTGGTTCTTGCCTTGCATACAGAATTACTCTCATAGCAAAAGGTAGGTTTTGTTGGCATTGGCACTGGTAGGTCAGTGACTAGACCATTAGAGCAGTGATAATTTTTCATTGAAGGGAAGAGGAGATGAGATCTTTGTGCCTATTGAAGTAAATATGTTAGGTACCTGCTAGTTGAGAAAAGTATTGTACTGTTTATGGGAGGTATTGAGTTAATATGGTTTAGTTATTTTTGAGTTGTTGCAGTAGGGTTATATTGCCTTGTACTAAAAAGTTGCTGTTGTGGTATAGTGCTTCTGAAAAATTAAAATTCACAGTGATAACACCTAGTAAACTTAGAAAGCCCTTAGAGAATTCCTTTTCTTAAACAAAAGGAAAAAGCCCTTAAAAACTCAATTTTAGTTAGCCATAAAAATACCTCACTTCTAAGTGCAGTCAGTTGCTATCATGTGGTTATTTTCCAAAGACATGTCATGTTATCAAAAATTGTATTTATGTTTTTAGTGGTTTTAAGTTGCTGAAAAGTGGTGGTGGTGGCTTAGTAGATCAGTTTTCAGATTCCCAATCACAGAGTAATTGTAGGAATTTAATAGTTATGTTTTCTTTTTCTCTTTAACTTATAGGTGTGTATCTATAAAACCTTAACCACATTGAACAAATTAGTATTTGGTGAGATAAATCTAGCTTTTATGCCAGATTAATGGCCTTTTCCTGTCATCACTACTATCATTATTGTATGTTAACTAATGATATATCACAAACTACTTCCAAAACTTCATTTAAAGCAGTCTCCCCATTTATTCTTGCTCATAAGTTTTTGAATCAGCTGGGTAGGTACTTCTGCTGATCTGGGCCAATCTTAAGTGATCTTATATGGGCTGGCTCATATTTCCTGTGGCTCAGCTGGTAGATTGGCTATCTTATCTAGGGTGGTCTCACTGTCATGTCTGGCAGTTGCCTGGGTGTCAGCCGGGGTAACAGAGTGACTGGGTCATGTGTCTGTGGATATCCAGCAGGCTGGCTTGGGCTTGTTCCGCAGTTTCAAGAGAGGTATGGGAGCATGCAGGAGTTCTTGAAGCCTAGGCTTAAAACTGACAAACTGTCATTTTCATTGTCTTCTGTTGGCCAAAGCATGTCATCAGTCCAGTTCAGATTTAAGAGGTGTGGAAAGACTACAAAGTCACTTTGCAAAGGATATAAATAATAGGGAAACCTGAAAAATTGGGGAAGTTTTGCAATCAGTCTTCCACATTTAGTATAGTATATTGCTTTTTTCAGTTACCCAGACATGTGCTTTTTTAAAATAACCTTTATTTAGGGATAAAGCACATATCTGTCCACTCCACTGAGTAGCTATGCTGTACTTGCAACAGCTTTATCTTACTTCCTTCACAGTTAAAGCTTCCTCACATAGTGCAAATTGGGTTCCCTAATTAAACAGTTGAGCTTTGTACCATTTTAGTTGAGAAAACTGGAATAGATGCCCCATATTGTTCTTTATTGTCTATTTTAATCTGATTAAATTTTCTGCTTTTCTTTGGAAGTTTTTGATAATCTGATTTCTCACAGTCCTTGAGTTTTACCAGTGTGCTGCCCTCTGGCTTACCTACTGATTTTCTCTGTCATTTTTTTCTTTTTAAATTGAGATGAAATTGATATAATACAAAATTAGCTACTTAAAAGCATACAGTTCAGTGTCATTTCCATTTACAATATGCAGTCATCACCTTTATGAAGTTCTAAAACATTTTTTATCACCTCAAAAGAAAAATCTATGTCCGTTAGCAGTCACTCTCCATTGCCTCCTTCCACAAGCCCCTGGCAGCCTCCAATCTGATTTCTTTCCCCAGGAATTTACCTCTTCTGGGCTGTAAATTATTTTTAACAACTGTGCATTTGCTTATGTTCATTCTGTCTAAAATATCCTAATTCCTGTTAGACCTCTTCAATTTGGTGCACTAATGCATTTCTCTTCACAAAGATTATATCCTGTAGTTTACTTCAGCTACGTTGACTCTTACTTAGCACTCCACTTCACTGAAACTACTCTTCTGTCTCTTAGATTGTTTCCTCTCAGTTTGCTTCAGGATGCTTCCCTCATGGAGTAGGGGGGATGGGTTGATAGTGGGGCAGGCCCTTCCCCAATGTTTATATTTTGACCTCAGCCCTTGTTCTTAACTCTACCTGCCTTCCTTCTCTCTAGGTAATCTTAACCTCGTCTGTGATCAAATCTAGATCTCTAGCCCAGATGTATTCAGGATTCCAGACCTAATGGAGTTTCCACCTGGATGTTTCACAACTACTTTAAGCTGAACATGTTGAAATTGAAATAATTTTCTTTCCTCAATCTCTCTCCTTCCTTAAACAAAGGAAACCTCAGTATTGCTCTTCCATAGAGATCCTTGGGTTTGTTCTCAGGAGTCAGAGTTTCCTTCTTGTACCTGATTTACCCCCTCTGGTCATTCTTCAGGTTCACCCCACCCCCTTAATATCTCTGAAGTCTGTTCCTTTTCATTTCTGTAGCCATCACTTTAGGACCTTACGACTCTTTGCTTATATAGGGGTTCACAAACTATAACCGACAGGCTTAATATAGCCAGCGGCCAGTTTTTATAGAATCAAGTTTTATGGGAATACAGCCTTGTTCATTAGTTTAGGTATTTATTGTCTGTGGCTGTTTTTATGCTACAAAGGCAGAGTTGTGTACTTGTGACAAAGACCACATGGCCTGCAAAGCCTAAAATATTTATCTGGCCTTGTACAGAAAAGCTTTGCCTACCCTTGGATACTGCTGATTTTCTGTTTCTAGCATTTTATGCCCTTCTCCCCCACCCCAGCTAAATATTCAGAAGTTTGACCATTTATCTCCTGGCATGAATCTTTTATTTGCTATTCCTTCCTTACAGAATGAAGTTTAAGGCCCTTATCATGGCACAAAGTCTGTCTATCTCTCTTGACTTACTCTCTCATTCAGAAGGCATCTCAGCCTCTCTCTGGTATGTGCTTTTGCATTGGCCTGAAATGTTCTCTCTCCTTTCTTCTTGATAAATTTCTCTCTCTCTCAAAATCTAGCACAAGTGCTATTTTCCTAAGGAAGTCTTCTGACATTCCAGATTATTCCCTCTAACTTGCTTTCTTCTTGGTTAACATACCTCTTGTGTGGTTTTATCCATTTTGCGTTATTCTCCTAGTAGACTTCAAATCCAACCCTGGGCCAGACCTGGAGCCAGGCACTGAATAATCCTTCAAAAAGTGTTTGTTGACTGAATGAATTGATTGCTTTTGTGTTAGACTCTTCCTAACCAGTCTGTTAGGTCAGGAATTATGTCCAAACAATTTTTATAACCTCTGGTTGTATCAAGGGAAATGTTAGATCCATAGTAGGTACAGATATTGGTTAAATTATTTATTTGAATTGTCATCTAGATAAAGTGAAGAGGCCAAGATTCCTTTGGGGGAGTATGGGCATTCATCAAAATAAGACCATCTAGTTAAACCTGTTAAAAAGGAACTTGATTTGCCTCAATTACCAACTTTTCCCCCTTGTCATATATAGGGGTTATTTTTCCTCTTCTGTACTTGGGAATTTGATTGATTTTATTTAATTGAACATTTTATGTCATCAGTTAGGCTTCATATGATCTGTTCTGCATAGAGCATATACAAGGAACCACCTAGACAGAAGTTGATGGATGATTTTAGGACAAACTCATTCTAAAAGTACTGAGTCTGAGTATAAATGGGAATGGAAATGGAGTGTTACTCTTGCCATCAGCTGTTAGCTATCTATAATTTTTCTTTCTTGGATTAGTTTGTCTGTTTGCGGTACCTGGGTGCCAGCCCTGGTAGGATCCTAGCAGAAGCAGAAGTAGTAGTTGTCATCAGCACCTGTCTAGTGCTTTTTATGTGCCAGCCACTGTTGTAAGCACAGTATATAAGTCATTTATAACCTCTGAGATAGATCCTGTTATCCCTGTTTTACAGATGAGGAGCCTGAGGCACAGGGAAATAAAACTTGGCTAAGAAAATTCAGCTAGCAAGTGGTAGATCTAAAATTTAATCCCATCTGTCTGGCTCCAGTCCACTATGCTGGACTTCTCTTTATGGATCATGGAATGAATTGAGAGCATAGTTCTAGCATTCATTGTGTTCCTCTCTAAAGCAGAAACTCTGGAATTCAGGGCCAGTGGGAAAAGGAGGAAGTACTAAATGATTAGAAATAGTTTTTTTTTTTAAGACATATATATCCTCTTCATATTTATCATGATTAGTTGTAGAACTCCTTTAGCACCGTTCTATTTTTATCTCTTACTACAAGCTGAGGCAAGACTGTGGTCTTTTGTCTGACTTGTGAATATAAAATAGGTATTTACTAAATGATTTGCATACAGGCAAGTGTGTTACAATTGCAGTGCCTTCTGGATAGTATCTGATTCCTTATAGTTATCTTGAAATCTCAATTTACACTCTCGGTGATCTTTCCGAATATCTCAAACAGTTGCAAAAGACTAAATATTCTTGTTATTGTAGGGGGAGAATTGTGATAGAAAAAGTACTGGTTTACTTGATCAGATATGACAGTTCAGCTGTAGTTGATAGGTCTTTTGTATCACCTTAGTTAAAACAATGAAAATTCTGTCCATTTTAATTAGGTTTAATATAAGTAAAGGAATATTTGCTTTAGAAATTATTTAGTTCAAACTTACATTCTTGAAGAGGAGAAAGAAATTTTGAGTTGCAAGTGACCCTAGTATTCTAGTTCATGCTCTTGTCTGTCAAGTTTAATCCTCTCATTTTACATTTGAGGAAACCTGGACTCAAATAAGTTATGTTATGTGCTAGTTAGTACAAAGCAGCAGTCAAACCAGTCTGTTGAACTCAAAAGTTCCTGGCTTCTTTGTATCATGTTGATGATACAGTCACTTGGGGAATTTTATAAACATACATGCATACATGTTAGAGTCACACTCCCCAATTTTTAATTTTTATTAGATTTGAGATGGGGAACAGGCATATGTAATAACAAACAAAATAATAACTCAAACCACTCTGACCCCTCAAATTTTTAATAATGAATAAATTGTCCAAGTGATCACATTATAGTGGTTTAGAACCATTGTGCTATTTTAAGCCTTAACTTTTTTTAATTAATAGATTTTATTTCTTACAGCCATTTCAAGTTTACAGAAAAATTGAACAGAAAGTACAGATAATTCTCATATATATATTCCCTCTCACCCCCTGTTTCTTCTTTTACTAACATCTTGGATAGTGTGGTACATTTTTTAAAGTTGATGAATCAATATTGATACACTGTTATTAATTGAAGTCCATAATTTATTCATAATTGCCATCATGGCACACTCTTTTTGTTGGATGGTTCTATGGCTTTTGATAAATGTATAATGTCATGTGCCTATCATTATAGTATCATACAGAATAGTTCCACTGCCCCAAAACTCCTCTTGTTCTCCACTTGTTCATTTATACTCTCCCTCCTATCCCTCGCAACCGCTTTTTACTATCTCTATACTTTTGACTTTTCCAGAATGCCATATAGTTGGAATAATACAGTTCAGAGCTTATAGACTTCCTTCTTTGACTTAGTAATATGCATTTTAGGTTCTTCCATGTCTTTTTGTGACTTCAGAGCTCATTCTTTTTATTGCTTAATAATATGCCATTGTATGAATATAACAGGGTTTCTCTATCAGTTCACCTATAGAGGGATATCTTGACTGTTTTCACATTTTGGCAAATATGAATAAAGCTATAAACATTTCTGGGTACATTTTTGAGTAGCTGTGTTTTCAATTTATTTGGGTAAATATCCACGAGTGCAGTTGCTGGAGTATGGTAAGCGTATATTTATTTTTTTGTGTGTTTTTAAAAAAAATTTTTTATTAAGGTATTATTGATATACACTCTTATGAAGGTTTCACATGAAAAGACAATGTGGTTACTACATTTACCCATATTATCAAGTCCCCACCCATACCCCAGTGCAGGCACTGTCCATCAGTGTAGTGAGATGCCACAGATTCACTATTTGCCTCCTCTGTGCTACCCTGTTTTTCCTGTGATCCCCCCATACCATGTGTACTAAACATAATACCTCTCAATCCCCTTCTCCCTCCCTCCCCACTCACCCTTCCACACCCCTCCCCTTTGGTAACCACTAGTTCCTTCAGAGTCTCTGAGTCTGCTGCTATTTTGTTCCTTCAGTTCTGCTTTGTTATTCATTTGGAGTTTCACTCCACAAATGAGGGAAATCATTTGGCACTTGTCTTTTTCCACCTGCTTATTTCACTGAGCATAATATCCTCCAGCTCCATCCATATTGTTGCAAGTGGTAGGATTTGTTTTTTATGGCTGAATAGTATTCCATTGTATATAAGTACCACATCTCCTTAATCCATTCATCTACTGATGGACACTTAGGTTGCTTCCATATCTTGGCTATTGTAAAAAGTGCTGTAATAAACATAGGGTGCATATGTCTTTTTGAATTCTGAGAAGTTGTATTCTTTGGGTAAATTCCAAGGAGTGGGATTCTCGGGTCAAATGGTATTTCTATTTTTAGTTTTATGAGGAACCTCCATATTCCTTTCCACAATGGTTGAACTAGCTTACATTCGCACCAGCAGTGTTGGAGGGTTCTCCTTTCTCCGCATCCTCGCCAGCATTTGTTGTTCTTAGTCTTTTTGATGCTGACCATCTTTACTGGTGTGAAGTGGTATCTCATTGTTGTTTTAATTTGCATTTCCTTGATCATTAGTGATGTGGAGCATCTTTTCATGTGTCTGTTGGCCATCTGAATTTCTTCTTTAGAGAACTGTCTATTCATATCCTCTGCCCATTTGTTAATCAGGTGATATACTTTTTGGGTTTTGAGGCGTGTGAGTTCTTTATATATTTTAGATGTTAACCCCTTGTCAGATTTGTCGTTTACAAATATATTCTCCTTTTTGTTCTGTTGATGGTGTCCTTTGCCAAACAGAAACTTTTTAGTTGGATGTAGTCCTATGAGTTCATTTTTGCTTTTGTTTCCTTTGCTCGAGGAGATGCATTCAGGAAAAAGTTGCTCATGCTTATATTCAGCAGATGTTTGCCTGTTGTCTTCTAAGAATTTTATGGTTTCATGACTTACATTCAGGTCTTTGATCCATTTCGAGTTTACTTTTCTATGGGGTTAAACAATAATGCAGTTTCATTCTCTTGCATGTAGCTGTCCAGTTTTGCCAGCATCAGCTGTTGAAGAGGCTGTCATTTCCCCATTGTATCTCCATGGCTCCATTATCATATATTAATTGACCATATATGGTTGGGTGTATATCAGGGCTCTCTAGTCTGTTCCATTGGTCTATGGTTCTGTTCTTGTGCCAGTACCAAATTGTCTTGATTACTGTGGCCTTGTAGTAGAGTGTGAAGTTGGGGAGCATAATCCCCCCAGCTTTATTCTTCTTTCTCAGGATTGCTTTGGCTATTTGGTGTCTTTTGTGGTTCCATATGAATTTTAGAATGATTTTCTCTAGTTCATTGAAAAATGCTTGTTGATATTTTGATAGGTATTGCATTAAATCTGTAGATTGCTTTAGACAGGATGGCCATTTTGACAATATTAATTCTTCCTATTCATGAGCATGGGATGTGTTACCATTTATTGGTATCTTCTTCAGTTTCTCTCATGAGTGTCTTGTAGTTTTCAGAGTATAGGTCTTTCACTTCTTGGTTAGGTTTATTGCTAGGTATTTTATTCTTTTTGATGCAACTGTGAATGGAATTGTTTTCCTGATTTCTCTCTCTGCTAGTTCATTGTTAGTATATAGGAATGCAACAGATTTCTGTGGACTAACTTTGTATCCTGCAACTTTGCTGAATTTGGATATTAGTTCTAGTAGTTTTAGAGTGGGTTCTTTAGGGTTTTTTATGTACAATATCATATCATCTGCAAACAGGGACAGTTTAACTTCTTCCTTGCCAATCTGGATGCCTTTTATTTCTTTGTGTTGTCTGATTGCCATGGCTAGGACCTCCAGTACTATGTTGAATAGAAGTGGGGAGAGTGGGCATCCTTGTCCTGTATCTGATCTTAAAGGAAAGGCTTTCAGCTTCTCACTGTTAAGTGTGATGTTGGCTGTGGGTTTGTCATACATGGCCTTTATTATGTTGAGGTACTTGCTCTCTATATCCATTTTGTTGAGAGTTTTTATCATGAATGGATGTTGAATTTTGTCAAATGCTTTTTCAGCATCTATGGAGATGATCGTGTGGTTTTTGTCCTCCTTTTTGTTGATGTGGATCATGTTGATGGATTTTCGAATGTTGTACTAGCCTTGCATCCCTGGAATAAATCCTACTTGGTCATGGTGGGTGATCTTTTTGATGTATTTTTGAATTCAGTTTGCTCATATTTTGTTGAGTATTTTTGCATCTATGTTCATCAAAAATATTGGTCTGTAATTTTCTTTTTTTGTGGTGTCTTTGCCTGGTTTAGGTATTAGAGTCATGCTGGCCTCATTGGATGAGTTTGGAAGCATTCCCTGTTCTTCTACTCTTTGGAAGACTTTAAGGAGGATGGGTATTAGGTCTTCACTAAATGATTCATAAAATTCAGCAGTGAAGCCATTTGTTCCAGCAATTTTGTTCTTAGGTAGTTTTTTTGATTACCACTTCCATTTCATTGCTGGTAATTGGTCTGTTCAGATTTTCGGTTTCTTTTTGAGTCAGCCTCAGAAGGTTGTATTTTTCTAGAAAGTTGTCTGTTACTTCTAGGTTATCCAGTTTTTTAGCATATACTTTTTCATAGTATTCTCTAACATTTCTTTGTATTTCTGTGGTGTCCATGTTGATTTTTCCTTTCTCATTTCTGATTCTGTTTATTTGAGTAGACTCTCTTCTTTTCTTGATAATTCTCACTAGGGGTTTATCTATTTCGTTTATTTTATCAAAGAACCAGCTCTTGCTTTCATTGATTCTTTCTGTTGTTTTATTCTTCTCAATTTTATTTATGTCTGGTCTAATATTTATAGTGTCCCTCCTTCTACTGACTTTGGGCCTCATTTGTTCTTCTTTTTTCTAGTTTCATTAATTGTGAGTTTAAACTGCTCATATGGGATTGTTCTTTCCTGAGTGGGCCTGTATTGCAATATACTTCCCTCTTAGCATGGCCTTTGTTGTGTCCCATGGGTTTTGCGGGGTTGAATTATTGTTGTCATTTGTCTCCTTATAGTGCTTGATTTCTGCTTTTATTTGGTCATTAATCCATTGGTTATTTAGGAGCATCTTCTGAAGCCTACATGTGTTTGTGGAACTTTTCATTTTTTTTGCGTAATTTATTTTTAGTTTCGTACCTTTGTGGTCTGAGAAACTGGTTGGTACAATTTCAATCTTTTTGAATTTACCGAGCCTCTTTTTGTTGCCTAGTATATGATCTATTCTTGAAAATGTTGCATGTGCACTTGAGAAGAATGTGTATTCTGCTGCTTTGTGTGCAAAGTTCTGTAGATGTCTGTTATATCCATCTGTTCTAATGTGTTGTTCAGTGCCTCTGTGTCCTTACTTGTTTTCTGTCTGGTTGATCTGTCCTTCACAGTTAGTAGAGTGTTGAAGTCTCCTAGAGTGAATGCATTGCATTCTATTTCCCATTTTAATTCTGTTATTATTTGTTTCACATATGTAGCTGCTCCTGTGTTGGGCGCATAGATATTTATAGTGGTTATATCTTCTTGTTGAATTGACCCTTTTATCATTATGTAATGTACTTCTTTGTTGCTTGTGACTTTCTTTGTTTTGAAGTCTATTTTGTCTGATACAAGTACTGCAACTCCTGCTTTTTTCTCCCTATTAGTTGCATGAAATATCTTTTTCCATCCCTTCACTTTTAGTCTGTGTATGTCTTTGGGTATAAAATGAGAATCGTGTAGGCAGCATATTGATTGGTCTTGTTTTTTTTATCCATTCTATATCTTTTGATTGGTACATTCAGTCCATTTACATTTACGGTGATTATTGATAGGTATGTACTTATTACCATTGCAGGCTTTAGATTCGTGGTTACCAAAGGTTCAAGGGTAATTCCCTTACTATCTATGAGTCTAATTTAAGTCAGTTAATATGCTGTTACAAACACAATCTAAAGGTTTTTTTTTCTCTCCTCTGTTTTCTTCCTCCTCCATTCTTTATATATTAGGTATCATATTATGTACTCTTTGTCTATCCCTTGATTGACCTTGGAGATAGTTAATTTAATTTTGCATTTGCTTAGTAATTAGCTGTTTTGCTTTCTTTACTGTGGTTTTATTGCCTCTGGTGACAGCTATTAAACCTTAGGAATACTTCCATCTATAGCAGTCCCTCCCAAATAGACTGTAGAGATGGTTTGTGGGAGATAAATTATCTCAGCTTTTGCTTATATGGAAATTGTTTAATCCCTCCTTCAAATTTTAATGATAATCTTGCTGGATAAAGTAATCTTGGTTCCAGGCCCTTCTGCTTCATTGCATAAAATACATCATTCCACTCCCTTCAGGACTGTAAGGTTTCTGCTGAGAAGTCTGATGATAGCCTTATAGGCTTTCCTTTGTATGTGATCTTCTTTCTCTCTCTCTGGCTGCTTTTGGTAGTCTGTCCTTATCCTTGATCTTTGCCATTTTAGTTAGTATACGTCTTCGTGTTGTCTTCCTTGGGTCCCTTGTGTTGGGAGATCTATGCATCTCCATGGCCTGAGAGACTATCTCCTTCCCCAGATTGGGGAAGTTTTCCTCAATTACCTCCTCAAAGACACTTTCTATCCCTTTCTCTCTCTCTTCTTCTTCTGGTACGCCCTGTAGTGCAAATATTGTTCCGTTTGGATTGGTGACACAGTTCTCTCAATATTCTTTCATTCTTAGAGATCCTTTTTCTCTCTGTGCCTCAGCTTCTTTGTATTCCTCTTCTCTAGTTTCTATTTCATTTATCATCTCCTCCACCATATCTAATCTGCTTTTAATACCCTCCATTTTGCTCTTCAATGATTGGATCTCCAACCGTAATTCATTCCTGAGTTCTTGAATATCTTTCCGTACCTCCATGAGCATGTTAGTGACTTTTATTTTGAACTCCCTTTCAGGAAGATTCATGAGGTTGATGTCATTTAAATCTTTCTCAGGACTTGTATTAATAATTTTACTGTGACCCAATTTCCTTTGGCATTTCATATTTGTATATGGCACCTTTTTGTGCCCAGAAGCTCTACTCTCTTGTGCTGCTCAGCCCCTGAAGCAATGTCGTGGGTAGCAGGGGAGCAGTATTGGTGCCTGGCAGGAGGAAAGAGCTGTTTCCTGCTTTCCCACTGCTATGCCTGTCTCCACTGCCTGAACCATTGGGCCTAGCACACCAGGTATAAGCCTCTATGCTTTACGTTTGTAGTTGCTGTAGACATATCTACCCTCTGGCTGGCCTAACACCAGGGACGGGTTTGCTGGTTTGCGAGTCAAGTGGGGCTGGCCGGGAGAAAGGCACCGTAGGCTGTCTATCATGGAGGGGGTCCTTGGAGCTGTGTAGCCAGCCAGGGAGCTGGAGCACCTGAAGATTGTGAAAGCTCTGAACCTGCTGGGCAGAGTGCACCTGGACAATTTTGTCTACTTGTCCTTTCTCCTGAGCAGTAAGCTCTGAGCAATCCTTGCCCGTTTAGCAACCCTCTTGTTAACGGCTTCCTTGTAAAGAAGTCCCTCAGACTGCCTGCCTTTCTTTTGTCCCAGAGCAGCCAGATATGGATCCCTGCTTTCCACAAGTGACTGAAATCTCAGTCTCTCCAGGAATTCTGCCTGTCTTAGGCTTTTCAACCCCCTAATCATGAGAGCACCATGCGCACACCATGAAATGTACGTTTGTCCGCCCAGATCAGGTTTCGGGACTTAGGTATTAAGCAGTCCCAGGCCTCCACTCCCTCCCCGCTCAGTTTCTCTTCCTCCCGCCAGTGAGCTGGGATGGGGGAAGGGCTTGGGTCCCGCCAGGCCACAGCTTTGGTATGTTACCCTGTTCTGTGAGGTCTGCTCTTTTCTCCAGGTTTATGCAGTCTGGCACAGTCCTCTTTCCTGTTGATCTTTCAGGAGTAGTTGTATTAATTATATTTTTGTATTATATGCAGTTTTAGGAGGAAGCCTCTCTCTTACCTCTCACACTGCCATCTTTAATCCTCCTCGCATATATTTAGTTTTGTAGGAAACTGTCAAACTGTTTTTCAAAGTGGTTTTATAATTGTACATTACTATCAGCTGTTTGTGAGAGTTCCTGTTGCTCCACGTCCTCACCAGCCCTTTGCTTTAGTTAGTGTTTTGGATTTTAACCATCCTAAGAGGTTTGTAGTAGTATCTCATTCTTTTAATTTACAGTTCTCTCGTCGCATATAATGTGGAGCATCTTTTCATTCTTACTTGCCATCTGTATATCTTTGGTTTAATGTCTGTTCAAAGTCTTTGCCTGTTTTTTAATTTTTTTTTTCCCTGTTTGCATGAAATATCTTTTTCCATCCCTTTTAATCTGTGTATGTCTTTGGGTTTGAGGTGCATGTCTTGTAAGCAGCATATAGATTGATATAGATCGGTCTTGCTTTTTTATCCATTCTATTACTCTGTGTCTTTTGATTGGTGCATTCAGTTCATTTACATTTAGGGTGATTATTGAAAGATATGTACTTATTGCCATTGCAGGCTTTAGATTCGTGATTACCAAAGGTTCAAGGTAAGTTTCTTTACTATCTAACTGTCTAACTTAACTCGCTTATTGAGATATTATAAACACAGTCTGATGATTCTTTCTCTCCCTTCTTATTCCTCCTCCTCCATTCTTTATATGTTAGGTGTTTTATTCTGTGCTCTTTTGTGTTTCCTTTGACTGCTTTTGTGAGTAGTTGATTTTATTTTTTACTTTTAGTTAGTATTTGGTTGGTCTGCTCTCTTTGCTATGATTTGATTTTCTCTGGTGACATCTGTTTAGCCTTAGGAGTGCTTCCATCTAGAGCAGTCCCTCTAAAATACCCTGTAGAGGTGGTTTATGGGAGGCAAATTCCCTCAACTTTTGCTTGTCTGGGAATTGTTAAATCCCTCCTTCATATTTAAATGATAATCGTGCTGGATACAGTATCCTTGGTTCAAGGCCCTTCTGTTTCATTGCATTAAATATATAATGCCATTCTCTTCTGGCCTGTAAGGTTTCTGTTGAGAAGTCTGATGATAGCCTGATGGGTTTTCCTTTGTAGGTGACCTTTTTTCTCTCTCTGGCTTCCTTTAATACTCTGTCCTTGTCTTTGATCTTTGCCATTTTAATTATGTGTCTTGGTATTGTCCTCCTTGGGTCCCTTGTGTTGGGAGTTCTGTGTGCTTCCGTGGTTTGGGAGACTATTTCCTCCCCCAGTTTGGGGAAGTTTTCAGCAATTATTTCTTCAAAGACACTTTCTATCCCTTTTTCTCTCTTCTTCTTCTTCTGGTGCCCCTATAATGCGGATATTGTTCCATTTGGATTGGTCACACAGTTCTCTTAATATTCTTTCATTCCTGGAGATCCTTTTATCTCTCTCTGTGTCAGCTTTTCTGCGTTCCTGTTCTTTGATTTCTGTTCCATTAATGGCCTCTTGCATCTCGTCCATTCTGCTTTTAGGTCCTTCCAGAGATTGTTTTATTTCTGTATTCTCCCTCCCAACTTTATCTGTTAGCTCTTGCATTTTTCTCTGCAGCTCCATCAGCATTGTTATGACCTTTATTTTGAATTCTTTTTCAGGAAGATTGGTTAAATCTGTCTCCCCAAGTTCCTTCTCAGGTGTTGTCTGGACTATTTTGGACTGTATCAAATTCTTCTGCCTTTTCCTGGAGATAGAGGTAGTCGTGGGGCAGTTGGCACATGTGTCAGCTAGGAGAATAAAATCCCTACTTGCTTGTTGGTCCCTTTCCTTTCCTGTGAGAATGGCAACCCCTAGCGGCTTGTGCTGGGCAGCTGCACAACGACGGGGCCTCTAAATCTGGCTAGGGCGGCTGCAGAGGCGGCTCTGTGCGGTTACTGTGACTGTGGCCGCCCTCAGGCCGCTGCTCCACTATGGTGGGGCCGCGCCAGAGGGGAAACGGGTGGTAGGTGTTATCAGCGTGAGGAGCCTCAGAGCTGCGCTGCCTCCTAGGGGGTTGGAGCACCTGAATTTCCCCGGGGTTCCCAGCTGCTGTGCCAAGTGTGCTGGGATACTTACGTCCAGCTGTGAGGCTCCTGTCCCTTTAAGACTTTCAAAAAGCACTCACTTTTCTTTTGTCCCAGGAGCCCCGGCTATGGGGACCCGCTCGCAGATCTTACTGTTCCATTTCCCTAGTATCCACACCACGCTCTGTGTGTCTGCTCTCCCGGTGTGGATGGCTCGGGCTGAGTATTTAGCAGTCCTGGCCTCCCACTCCCTCCCCGCTCCGACTCCTCTCCTTCCGCCGGGGAGCTGGGGTAGGGGTGGCACTCGGGTCCCACTGGGCCGCAGCTTGTATCTTACCCCCTTCATGAGGCGCTGGATTCTCGCAGATGTGGATGGATGTAGCCTGGCTGTTGTACTGTATCTTCTGGTCTATCTTTTAGGACTAGTTGTATTTGTTGTATTTTCAAAAATAAACATGGTTTTGGGAGGAGATTTCTACTACCTTACTCACACCGCCATCTTGGCTCCTCCATCGGGACCTTCTCTTTTTTTTTTTTATGTTTAATATATCTTTGTGTATTTTGGGTACAAATCTTTTATTAGATATGTGTTCTGCAGATATTTTCTCCCAGCCTGTGCCTTGTCTTTTCATTGTTTTCACAGTGTCTTTTGCAGAGCAGGAGTTTTAAATTTTAACCAAGTCCAACTTATCATTTCTTTCATGAATTGTGATTTTGGTATGTTTAATTCAAGAAGTCATCACCAAACCCAAGGTCATCTAGATTTTCTGCTGTTATCTTTTAGAAGCTTTATAGTTTTGTATTTAACTTTACATATACGACCATTTTGAGTTAATTATTGGGAAAGGTGTGTGCTCAGTTTCCTTTTTTTAAAAAGACTGCCATGCCTTTTTGATGTTTTTGATGTCCTCTTTCAGTGGAGCTTTCTCAAGTGCGAATTATAATTATTAAAATAAGAAACCTGAGATGTTATGTGAAAGAAAGGATTAAAAGTGGCAGCGTGATGAGACAGAGAAGTCCTTGGTAAACCACATATAGTACGAAAATATAGTTAATACAACTAATCCTAAAAGAGCAGCAGGAAGGAAGGCTGTGCCAGACTGCATACACCTGGAGAATAGAAGAGACCTCATGAAACAAGTTAATGTACCAACGTCTTGATCTGGCGGGACCCAAGCCCTTCTCCCACCCAGGGATCCACATCCAGCTGCTCTAGGACAAAAGAAAGGCAGGCAATCTGAGAGACTTCCTAACAGTGAGAGGTTAGCTAAAGGGGAAAGGATTGCACAGAGCTTGCTGCTAAGGAGAAAGGACAGGTGGACAAAATTGTGTGGGCACACTGTGCCCAGCAGGTTGGGAACTTTTAGGAGATTCAGCAACTTCGACCCCCTGGCTGGCTACTCAGCTTCAAGGCCCACCACTGTGATATGCAGCAGGCTGCGCTTTCCTTCTAGCCTGCTGTCACCTGCTTGCAAACCCGCAGTCCCTTCCCTGGCGTCAGGCCAGCCAGAGGGAGTCCCCGCCTACGGCAGCTACAAACTTATACCTGTGTGATTTGCCTACTGGTTCTTACAGTGGAAACAGGCACAGCAGCCGGGAAGCAAGAAACAGCTCTTTCCTCCTCCACAGGCACCCGTGTTGCTTCCCTGTGACCCCTGACATCACTCCAGGGGCTGAATAGCTCCTGAGAGTAGAGCTTCTGGGCACTAGAGGGTGCCACATACAAATATGAAATGTCAAGGGAACCTAGTTCAAACCAAAATCCAACAAACACCAGAAAAAAGGGCCAGTGAAACTGAACTCATCAATCGTCCCGAAAGAGAGTTCAAAATAAAAATGATAAACATGCTCATGGAGGTAGAAAAATATTTAATAACTCAGGGATGAATTTAGGTTGGAGATACAATCATTGAGAAATTCCATACCTGAAATGAAAGATACAATGGAGGGATTTAAAAGCAGATTAGATGTAGTAGAAAGGCGGTAAATGGAATACAGATTAGAGAAGAAGAATACAAAGAAGCTGAGGCACAGAAATGAAAGAATATCAAGAGAACTTTGTGACCAAACCAGACAGAACAATAAGCATATTATAGGGGTATTAGAATAAGAAGAGAGAGAAAAAGGGGAAGTGTCTTTGAGGAGGTAATTGCTGAAAACTTCCTCAATCAGGGGAAGAAGATAGTCTCTCAGACCATGCCGGTGCACAGATCTTCCAACACAAAGGACCCAAGGAAGACAACACCAAGACATATAATAATTAAATGGCAAAGATCAAGGATAAGGACAGACTATTAAAAGCAGCCAGAGAGAGAAATAAGATCACATACAAAGGAAAACCCATCAGGCTATCATCAGACTTCTCAGCATAAACCTTACAGGCCAGAAGGGATTGGTGTGATAGAATTAATGCAATGAAGCAGAAGGGCCTTGAACCAAGAATACTTTATTCAGCAAGACTATCATTTAAATTTGAAGGAGGGATTAAACAATTTCCATATAAGCAAAAGCTGAGAGTTTACCTTCCACAAACTGTCTCCACAGTGTATTTTGAAGGAGATGCTATAGATGGAAGTGTTCCTAAGGCTAAATAGCTGTCACCAGAGGAAATAAAACCACAATAAAGAAAGTAGAACAATTACTAAGCCGATGCAAAATCAAATCAACTAACCCCAAAGTAAGTCAAAGGATAAAGAGTACAGAACATGATACCTAATATATTAAGAATGGAGGAGGAAGAAAAAGGAGGAAAAAAAAAAAGCTTTAGATTGTGTTTGTAAAAGGGAATTACCCTTGAACCTTTGGTCACCACGAATCTAAAGCCTGCAATGGCAATAAATACATACCTATCGATAATCACCCTAAATGTAAATGGTCTGAACGCACCAATCAAAGGACATAGCATCACTGAATGGATAAAAAAAATAAGACCCGTCTATATGCTGCCTATAAGAGACTCAATTTAAATCCAAAGACATGCACAGAGTAAAAGTGAAGGGATGGAAAAAGATATTTCATGCAAACAATAGGGAGAAAAAAGCAGGAGTTGCAGTACTTGTATCAGACAAAATAGACTTCAAAACAAAGAAAGTAACAAGGGACAAAGAAAGACATTACATAATGATAAAGGGGTCAGTCCAACAAGAGAATTTAACCATTATAAATGTCTGTGCACCCAACACAGGAGCATTACATGTGTGAACAAATAGTAACAATTAAAGGAGGTAATAGAATGCAATGCATTCATTTTAGGAGACTTCAACACACAACTCACTCCAAAGGACAGATCAACCAGACAGAAAATTAGTAAAGACACAGAGGCACTGAACAACACATTAAAACAGATGGACCTAATGAACATCTACAGAACACTCCATCAAAAAGCAACAGAATACACATTCTACTGAAGTGCACATGGAACATTTTCAAGAATAGATCATATACTCGGACACAGAAAGAGCCTCAGTAAATTGAAAAAGATTCAAATTGTACCAGCCAGTTTCTCAGGTATGAGAAAAGGTATGAAACTAGAAAAAAATTACACAAAGGAAACAAAAAAACCCACAAACACATGGAGTCTTAACAGCATGCTCCTAAATAACCAGTCGATCAATGACCAAATAAAAACAGAGATCAAACAATATATGGAGACAAATGACAGCAATAATTCAACATGGCAAAATCTGTGGGATGCAGCAAAGGCCGTGCTAAGAGGGAAGTATATTGCAATACAGCCCTATCTCAGGAAAGAAGAACAATCCCATATGAACAGTCTAAATTCACAATTATTGAAACTAGAAAAGGAAGAAGAAATGAGGCCTAGAGTCAGTAGAAGGAGAGACATAATAAGGATTACACCACACATAAATAAAATTGAGAAGAATAAAACAGTAGAAAGAATCAATGAAAGCAAGAACTGGTTCTTCAAGAAAACAAACAAAATAAAAGAACTCCTAGCCAGACTTATCAAGAAAAAAAGAGAGTCTACACACATAAACAGAGTCAGAAATGGGAAAGAAAAAATCATGACAGACACCACAGAGATACAAAGAATTATGAGAGAATACTTTGAAAAATTATATGCTGACAAACTGGATAACCTAGAAGAAATGGACAACTTTCTAGAAAAATACAACCTTCCAAGGCTGACCCAGGAAGATATAGAAAATCTGAATAGACCAATTACCAGCAACGAAATTGAACTGGCAATCAAAAAACTACCTAAGAATAAAAGGCCTGGACCAGATATTTTTACTGCTGAATTTTATGAAACATTTAGTGAAGACATAATACCCATCCTCCTTAAAGTTTTCCAAAAGGTAGAAGAAGAGGAAATACTTCCAAACTCATTCTACGAGGACAACATCACACTAATGCCAAAACCTGGCAGAGATACCACAAAAAAATAACCTATAGACCAATATCCCTGATGAACATAGATTCAGAAATACTTAACAAAATATTAGCAAACTGAATTAAAAAATACATCAAAAAGATCATTCATCATGATCGAGAACAATTTATTCCAGGGATACAAGGATGGTACAACATTCAAAAATCCATCATCATCGTCCACTACATCAACAGAAAGGACAAAAAACACATGATCATCTCCATAGATGCTGAAAAAGCATTTGACAAAATTCAACATCCACTCATAATAAAAACTCTCAACAAAATGGGTAGAGGGCAAGTATCTCAACATAATAAAGGCCATATACGAGAAACCCACAGCCGACTTCATACTAAAACAGTGAGAAGCTGAAAGCTTTTCCTTTAAAATCGAGAACAAGACAAGTATGCCCACTTTGTCCACTTTTATTCAACATAGTTCTGGAGGTCCTAGCCACGGCAATTAGACAACTCAAAGAAATAAAAGGCATCCAGATTGTCAAGGAAGAAGTTAAACTGCCACTGTTTGCAGATGACTTAATATTGTATATAAAAAACCCTAAAGAATCGGTGCCAAAACTACTAGAACTAATATCTGAATTCAGCAAAGTTGCAGGATACAAAACTAATACACAGAAATCTGTTGCATTCCTATACACTAACGATGAACTAGCAGAAAGAGAAATCAGGAAAATAATTTCATTCACAATTGCATCAAAAAGAATAAAATACCTCGAAATAAACCTAACCAAGGACATGAAAGACCTATACTCTGAAAACTACAAGTCACTCATGAGAGAAATTAAGGAAGATACTAATAAATGTTAATACATCACATGCTCATGGATAGGAAGAATTAATATTGTCAAAATGGCCATCCTGCCTAAGAGGTCTTACAGATTCAATGCAATCCTTATCAAAATACAGACAGCATTCTTCAACGAACTAGAGCAAATAGTTCTAAAATTCATATGGATCCACAAACGACCCTGAATAGCCAAAGCAATCCTGAGAAAGAATAATTAAGCTGGTGGGATTAAGCTCCCTGACTTCAAACTCTACTACAAAGCCACAGTAATCAGGACAATTTGGTACTGGCACAAGAACAGACCCATAGATCAATGGAATGGAATAGTGTTTCCAGATATAAAGCCATATATGTATGGCCAATTAATATCTAATAAAGGAGAGTTATGTATGTACAATGGGAAATGACAGCCTCTTCAACAACTGGTGTTGGTAAAACTGGACAGATACATGCAAGAGAATGAAACTGGATTATAGTCTAACCCCATACACAAAAGTAAACTCAAAATGGATCAAAGACCTGAATGTAAGTAATGAAACAATAAAACTCTTAGAAGAAGACATAGGCAAAAATCTCCTGATTATAATCATGAGCAACTTTTTCCTGAATGTATGTCCTCGGGCAAGGGTAACAAAATAAAAAATTAACAAATGGGACTACATCAAGCTAGAAAGCTTCTGTACTTTTCAGCAAAGGACACCATCAGCAGAAGAAAAAGGCATCCTACAGGGTGGGAGAATGTATTTGTAAATGACATATCTGATAAGGGGGTAATATCCTAAATATATAAAGAACCTCACACACCTCAATACCCAAAGAGCAAATAACCCTATTAAAAAATGGGTGGAGGATATGAACAGACACTTCTCCAAATAAGAAATTCAGATGGCCTATAGGCCCATGAATAGATGCTCCACATCACTAATTATCACGGTAATGCAAATTAAAACCACAATGAAATGTCACCTCACACCAGTTATGATGGCATGCATCAAAAAGACTAAGAAGAACAAATGCTGGTGAGAATGTGGAGAAAGGGGAACCCTCCTACACTGCTGGTGGGAATGTATGCTACTTCAGCCATTGTGGAAAGGAATATGGGGGTTCTTCAAAAAACTAAAAATAGACATACCATTTGATCCAGGAATTCCACTCCTAAGAATTTACCCAAAGAAAACAACTTCTCAGATTCAAAAAAGACATATGCACTCCTATTTTTACTGCAGCACTCTTTACAGTAGCGAAGATTCAGAAGCAGCCTAAGTATCCATCAGTAGGTGAATGGATAAAGAAGAGGTGGCACATATACACAATGAAATACTATTCAGCCATAAGAAAGAAAGAAAGACATTCTACCATTTGCAGAAACATGGATGGAGCTTGAGGGTATTATGCTCAGTGAAATAAGTCAGTCAGAGAAAGACAAATACCAAATGATTTCCCTTGTTTGTGTAGTATAATGTTGAAGCAAAACTGAGGGAACAAAATAGCAGCAGACTCACAGACTCCAAGATGGGACTAGCGGTTACCAAAGGAGATGGCTGGCATAGTGCGGGTGGGCAGTGTGGGAGGAGGGGATTGTGGTTTATCATTTTTAGTGCACATGTTGTGTGTCGGGTCACAGGGCAGGCAGTGTAGCACAGAGAAGACAAGCAGGGACTCTGTGACATCTTACTACACTGATGGTCCCTGACTGAAATGGGGTATGGGAGGTACTCAGTAATAAGGGTAATTGTAGTAATGACATTGTTTTTCTTGTGAAAGCTTCATAAGAGTGTATATCAATGATACTTTAATAAAAAAGATCCTGAGGTTATTGTAATTATTTAGACTTACAGAGTTTAAAAATAGCTTAGCAGATAGTAGTATATTGAGTAAGAGCTTGGGCTCTGAAACAAGTCAGTTCCTTTATTCAGATTCTTAATTTGCCATTTACTTGCTGTTACCCTGGGTCAGTTACTTAACTGTATCTCAGTTTCCTCATGTACAAAAAGGCCACTATGCTAAATGAATAGTATGTTATATAAAGCCCTTAGTACAGCAGTGTCTTGTCTTTGTTATAGTAATGGAAGTTATGAATAATAATAAACCCCAAATGTTTTACATACTTTAAATTCATTAATCCTTTATTCCTTAAGGTATATTCTCGGGAAATAATACTGTTTATCTAAAGAAGAGTAAACAGTATACTTGGACTGTTTCTATAATTATTGGTGATTTTTTTTGCAGAAGCAGATTATATAAGGGAATTTAAGGACTGATCTAGAATAACCATCATTTAAAAGGCATAAGGTGTAGAAAAAACTAGTGCTTCATTCAGCATCTTCAGTATTTTCTTAAATCAATAAATACCAGTAAATAGCTCAAGACTAAAGGTTATATGTATAAGGTGAAGTTGAAAGAAGAGCTGTAGTGCTTTATAAAACATTTGATTCCTTTGCATGTGATGTATTACATACTGTTTGTATATTTAGAATAATTTAATTTAAGTTATATTTGAGTTATCTCTCCAATAAGAGTATGCATCCTTTAAGGTAATGTGTCAGTTCTTCAGTGTCTGTCACCGAACTTCTGAGTAGAGCAGCGGGTGTTTCTTAATTGCTATGGTTCAGCTATTACTTTAAAAGCATCCTTTTCCTTTATCTTACTATTTTATCCTTCCTTCTGAAGAGTAAATATGGGAACCATTTACAGTATAATTAAGAAATGCATATATATTTTTAAAGTTAGGACTGCGTAAAATAGAGGGATCAGGGGTACTTTAGGGTAACACCCTCAGTAAAATCTAAGCAGTTCCTTATTTCCTTCAAGTGGTTGCTAGTGAGTAATGGGCATTTCTATACGTCTATAGACAGCTTTTCTGTATGTTTAGTAAAGATACGAGGATAATCATTTGGTGCAGTGATAGAAATTGCTGTTTTGCAGAGTTACAAAGTTTGAGTTTTTCAATGAAAGCAAATTTGATTTTTAGGTTAACTTTATTTCTGTGGTATGAAACTTGTAAATGTGTGTCTCAGTATTGATCCTAAAACTTTATTGAGACCTATTTTGATCTTTTTAGGATCAGCTCCTTTCCTAAAATTCCTATATAGCATAGATTTGTTTTTTTAATTAAACCCTTACTCTCAGAGTCATTTGTCAATTAAAAGAGTCATGGCACCTCTCCCTTTAGGGTACTTAATTGGTGATATCCTCAAGATGTTTAAAAAAAAAAAACAAAATAAAACAAGAACAGCAAAATTAATGATCAGAATTAGAATTAGTTTAGCAACATAAATATTCTTAATGAGGGATATCTTCTGAATTACCAGACTAAGTCAGTATTTAACATTTTATTGCTATTAAAAAAAGCAAGACTTTTTCTTTGACAAGTTATACCAGTTGCAGTCATTCACTAGGCACATAGCACCAATGAGCCACAGATCACACAAAATAGTGTGTAGAATACAGAGATTTTTAAAAGTGCATTCCATTCATGATAAAAATACTCAACAAATGAAGAATGGAAGGATTTTCCTTAACATGGTAAAAGGTATCTATGAAAAAACCATGAGCTAACATCATACTTAATGATGAAAGACTGAATGCTTTCCCCTAGGAACAGGAGCAAGACAAGGATGTCCTCTCCTGCCACTTCTGTTCCACATTGTATAGAAGGTTCTAGCTAGGGCAGTTTGGCACATAAAGGAAATAAAGGGCATCCAAGTTGCTAAGGAAGAAATAAAACTATCTCTATTTGCAGATTTGTATAGTGTCCAAGAAATCTATTACTAATCTAGTATTAATCCATTACAGCTAATAAGTTCAGATTATTACTGACAGAGAATCAGTGTATAAAAATCAGTTCTATTCTATCCAGCAGAAATGAGCAAACTGTAAATGAAAGTAAGGATATAATTCTTCTTACAATAACATCTAAAGAAATAAAATACTCATACATATAACTTTAAATTTAAATTGTTCAATAAATTTAACGAAGTATTAAATAAATACTTTGGAAATTGTAAAACATTATTGAAAGAAATTAATACCTACATAAATTGAAAGACATCCTATATTTATGAATTAATGTTAATTGATTAGTGTTAACTTAGTGTTGTTTAGACAGCAATACTCCTTTAATTCATTTATAAATTCAGTGCAATTCCTGTCATAATTTCAATGCTTTTTAGCAGAAATTGATAAGCTGATCGTAAAATTCACATGGAAATACAAGAGATCTTGTATTAGTTTTCTAAGGCTGCCATAACAAAGTACCAAAAATCAGATGGCTTAAAACAACAGAAATTAATTTTTTCATAGTTCCAGAAGCCAGAAGAACAAAATCACGGTGTTGGCTGGGCCATGTTCTGACAGCTCTTGGGAAGAATCCTTCCTTGTCTCTAATAGTTTCTGGGGTTCTTTTTTTTAAGCAATCCATGGCATTCCTTGGCTTATAGATGCATCACTCCGTTCACCTGGATGTCTTCTCCTTATGTCTTACATTGTCTTCCCTTTGTATTTGTCTCCATGTTTAAAATCCCCCTTTTTATGATACCAATCGTATTGGATTAGGGCCCAGCCAAATAACCTCACTTCAACTTGGTTTCATCTGTAAAGACCCTATTTCTAAATAAAATCACATTCTGAGATACTCAGTGTTAGAATTTCCATATATCTTTTCTGGGTGAGGTGGGGATAGAGGGTTGGGGAACCCAAATCATCCCATAACAGACCCTGAATAGCCCAAAAAATCTTGGGAAAAAAAAGTTGGAAGACTTAACTGTTCCAATTTCAAAACTTACTGCAAAGCTATAGTAGTTAAGACAGTGTGGCATTGGCATAAGGATAGACATACATCAGTGGAATAGATTTGAGGGTTTGGAAATAAACCCCTACATTTTATGTTCAGTTGTTGTTGAAAAGGAAACCAAGAAAAGAAGGGAAAGAATGGTCTTTTCCACAAATGGTTTGGGACAACTGGATAACCCCATACAAAAAGAGTGAAGTTGAATTCCTGCCTCACTCCATATACAGAAGTTATCTCAAAATAGATTAAAAACCTAAATGCAAGAACTAAAATTGTAAAACTCATAGAAGAAAACAAGAGTGAATCTTTGCAACCTTGAACCAGGCAGTGACTTTTTAGATACCAAGAGCACAAGCAAATAAATGGAGCATCATCAAAAATAAAAACATTTATGCATGAAAACACCATCAAGAAATAGAAAAGGTAATCCACAGAAAGGGAGAAAATATTTGAAAATCATATAAAGCTGATTAGGGATTTGTGTCTAGAATATAGAAAGAACCCTTACAGCTTAATAATAAGACAAGTAACCCAATTCAAAACTGGCACAGATATTTCTATGAAGCAGGTATACAAATGGTCTATAAGTGCATTGAAAAGATGTTCATTATTAGCCATTTGGGAAGTCTAAATCAAAACACAGTGAAATACTACTTCACATCCACTAGGATGGCTAGAATCAGAAAGTCAGATAATAACAAGTGTTTGTGAGGATGTGGATAAATTGGAACCCTTGTATCCTCCAAGTGGGAATGTAAAATGGCACAGCCACTTGAGAAAGCAATCTGCTGGTTGCTCAAATGGTTATGCATAGAGTTACCATATGATCCAGCTATTCCACTCCTGGATATATATACCCATATGTCCATGTACAAGAATGTCTATAACTTCATTATTCCTAATAGCCAAAAAATAAAAATACCCAAATGTCCATCAACTAATGAACAGAGAAACAAAATGTGGTTTAGCCATACAGTGGAATATTATTCAGTAATCAAATAAATCATGCATAAGTCATACTCCAACATGGATGAAATTGGAAAACCTTATTCTAAGTGAAAGAAGCCAATCACAAAAGACCACATAATTCCATTTATATGAAGTGTCTGGAGTAGACAAATCTCTAGAGAGAGAAAGATTAATGTTTCCCTAGAGCTAGTAGGGATGGAGAGATTGGGGGATGACAGCTAAGTGGTATAGAGTTTCTTTTGGTATACTGAAAATGTTCTGACATTGATTGTGATGATGGATGCACAAGCCTGTGGCTCTGCTAACATAATGAATTGTACATTTTAAGTGGGTGAATATGTTATAATGAATTATAACTTAAGCTCTTTTAAAAAGTGTATTCCAGATCATATTGTCACTTCATAAGCCTATGGATACGTCATTCCAGGGAAACATACACACATGAATATTTAAATAACATGAGACGCTATAAATAAAAGCACATAAGCTGCCAAATGGATGGCATACATCAATGTTGTTCAGTAAAAATATATTGTAAGGCACATGTATAATTAAAAATTTTTTAATAGCCACATTAAAAAAATAAAATGGATGGAATTAATTTTAATAATGTATTTTATTTAACCTGTATATAAAAAATACTAACATTTCAACATGTAATACATATAAAAGTTATTGAGATATTTTATATTCTGTTTTTTATATTGAGTCTTCAAATCTGTTACTTTGTATACTAATTCTTATAAGGTTTTTTCATACTAAATTTTTATTAATACTAAGTTTTCAAAATTTGTTAGCACATCTCAGTTCAAAACTAATCACTTTCAAATGTTCAGTAGTGTTATGGACTCAGTGAATATTATATTGGACAGTATAGGTAGAGATAGTGGTGACACCAGAAGGAGGAATAGTCGTATTTTTTATGGTTAGGATAAAGTTGAGAATGAGTAGGAAAGATTCCAGAAGTGGTACTCGAATTTATTTTGCTAATTCATTCATCCATTCACCCAAGAAATTTTGAGCTCTTATGTATATGAAAACTGGTGAAAAATGCAGACATGTATTATCTTTTTGTGGACAGTACATTAAAACAGTTAATTATACAGTTATTTAATTTGAGTAGATTGCTTAAGAAGTAGTTAGTGGTAAGAGTATAGGATTAGAGTTAAATATTCCATGTGAAACAAAGGGATGATGATAACTGCATTGTGAGGTTGATGGGAGTAAGTGAAATATGATATGCCCAACACTGTTCTTGTAAAATGTTTAATAAACGCCACTTTTCTCCTTTCCTCCCATTTAATTCTCTGTCCCTTGTTGAATGTAGGGAGTCTGGTAATGGAAAAGAGGCTTTGGATTGGCAGAATCCAAAAACAAGCTGACTACTCAGGAATTTGAATGAGCCTCTTACCTTCTTTTTCATCCTCAGTATTCTTTCACTGTAGGTTCCTGCTTCTTGGACCCAGAACCCAGGTTTGTATTTTAGCACTAAAGCCTGTTTAACCATTGTTAAGTAGGTTTTTGTGGACTGGTTTAAGAATATAAATTACTGCTTTTTCTGGAAATTTTTATCTGTTTCATTCCAAACAGTGTCCCATTAGTGAAAATTTGGAACTCTGCTACATTAGTTATTGTCTGTCTCTTTGTTCATTCAGGTAAGAAAGTATTTTAGAAATATTTTGAGAAGTGTTTAAATAAAATTGTTATATAACCTTTTTTGAAAATCCAGACCTCTGGCATTTCTGAGCACTCTGGTCCTTGTTATTTTTACATTATAATATCTCTTGAAGCTTTACCATATCCTTTTACAATGAGGATTATTAAATCTAGTTAAACATTAATGTAGTTAACATTATGTTTGAGATGAGCTGTAGGGGTATTATTGTGTATTGAACATGGATTTAGCTTGGACAGCTCCTCGTTTTCTCTGCCTTAGCTGTATGGCTGTGGGTAAGACCATTCATTCACTGATTTTTGATTCATTCAGATTTAGTTTGAATACTTAATATGGTCAGGACATTATTTGAGTGTTCGTTTATTTACAGATTGTGGTAAGTGCTTTGAAGGAAAAGAACTGGTTGCTGTGAGAGAATAATAACAGAGGAAAAATACATTGGATGGTCATAGAAAAGGCATCTCTGAGAAAGTGACTTTTCAGCTGAGATCTAAAGGATAAAAAGGGAGTGGGCTAGTGGGCTAGAAAAAGAACAATTCTAGGCAAAGGGGAGCAATATATGAGTCCCAAGGAGGCAAAGAGCTTTATGTTCATAAATTGAAAGAAGCCTACTGTGACCGAATGATAGTGAGTAAGAGAAAGAATGGCATGAGATGAGAATCAGCCAGATCTTGCAGAGTCTTGTAGAATATGTTGAAGCCTTTCAAATATTTAAATCAGGGGAATGAGATAGACAAGTTAACTCCGAAGTGGGAAGTAGAATATAGGGGTCTCTAGAGAATGAAACAGTGGTCCCGGAAACAGAAATAAATTTGAGAACTGACAGCTCTCAGATGATAATAATTTTAATACAGGGTATTTAAAGTTCTGGAAATGCATAAGACAATTTGGGGAGAGTATAGAGACAGAAGAGAAAAGGAGTATAGGCCAAGCCCAGAAGCACTCCAACATTTAAAGGTTGGTAGAAGAGGAATTAGCATAGAAGGGCCTTGAGTAAGCAGGGTGTTTTTGCTTTTGTTTTCATTTTTATTTTTTTGTTTTTGGGTGGTAGAAGGTCCTGAAATAGCAACAGGGAGCAAAGAGAACATTGTTTTGAGATGTGTGGCTGAATTGAATAACCTCAGCTACTGTGCGATTTGTGAAAGTAGCATCCTTGAAGGGTTATATTTTTCTTTAAGGTCAATAGGTAGAGTTTGCTGATCATAAAGTAGGAATTCAGAGGACATTCTAGAAGGAGTTGAGTTGACTCAGATGAGAGATGTATAGAGTAATTGGGAGATAAGCGTTAATAGCAAATGGGAGAGGCTGGCATTTCTGATGAATACTTAGGTAAACAAAGATATGAGGTGTGATAGATTTAGTCCGTCCAGTCTCTTGTAGGCTGGAGGGATCTATGGCCTTAGTAGTGTGGTCTGGACGGTTTCAAAAAGTTTGTTGGCGGACTAACAGCAAGATTTTCGTGCGGTAAAGCAGCAAACCTGTTTTAGCAGGTTCTGTTTTTTGGTATGGTGAGGCTCTGGCCTAGCCCCTTCAGTTCTTTCATCTGTTAAATAGAAGTAATACCTCATTGGTTATTTTATGATTTAAAAGACCAGTTGCAGAGTAGTTCATAAAAACTAAATCTGAATATGGATACAACCTCTTAAGAAATTTTTAAGACATATATAATGTCATGATTTATCCAACTTATTTTCTTCTCACTCGTTTCTGTATTGAACACAAGAATCAATGCTTAATGGAAGTATAAACATTGACCATGAATGAGGCACTCAATCCATTTATTTGTAATACAGATTATACTCAATTTTAGAGCTAAGGGTAAATCATTCCAGAATTTGTTCATTTTCACTTTAAAAAGTTCCTTAAGCATGCTTGGATTTTTTTAGATTAGAAATGTTAGGTTATAATAATAATACTTCCATGAAAAGAATATCTTTTTAGAACTTTAAGCAAATTCATCTTTAAAAAAATTTACAAGCTCAATTGTAGAGAATTTGGAAATTAGAAAGATGTGAAAAAAAGAAAATAAAAATTGACCTGTATTCTCACTATCCAGAGAAAACACCTTTTTACTTTTTTTTTTTTTTTTTTTTAATAATTATTTTTTATTGAAGGGTAGTTGACACACAGTATTACATTACATGAGTTTCAAGTGTACAACACAGTGGTAGAACATTTATATACATAATTCTAGGTTCCAGCTATCACCCTACCAGGCTGTTACAATATCTTGACTATATTCCTTATGCTATACCTTACATCCCGGTTACTAATTTATTTTACCATTGGAAGTCTGTCCTTTTTTTTTTTTTTTTGTGAGGGCATCTCTCATATTTATTGATCAAATGGTTGTTAACGACAATAAAATTCTGTATAGGGGAGTCAATGCTCAATGCACAATCATTATTCCACCCCAAGCCTAATTTTTGTCAGTCTCCAATCTTCTGAGGCATAACAAACAAGTTTTTACATGTAGAACAAATTCTTACATAATGAATAAGTTACATAGTGAACAGTACAAGGGCAGTCATCACAGAAACTTTCGGTTTTGCTCATGCATTATGAACTATAAACAGTCAGTTCAAATATGAATACTCATTTGGTTTTTATACTTGATTTATATGTGGATACCACATTTCTCTCTTTATTATTATTATTTTTAATAAAATGCTGAAGTGGTAGGTAGATACAAGATAAAGGTAGAAAACATAGTTTAGTGTTGTAAGAGAGCACATGTAGATGATCAGGTGTGTGCCTGTAGACTATGTGTTAATCCAAGCTAGACCAGGGCAATAAAACATCCACGTATGCAGAAGATTTCTCTCAGAACGGGGGGGTGAGGTTCTAAGCCTCACCTCTGTTGATCCCCAATTTCTCACCTGATGGCCCCCCTGCGACTGTGCCTGTCTTAGGTTGTTCCTCCCTTGAGGAATCTTACCCGTCTCTGGCTAACCAGTCATCTTCCGGGGCCATACAGGGAAATGTGAAGTTGGTAAGTGAGAGAGAAGCCTTATTGTTTGAAAAAGTTAGCTTTTTACTTCTTTGCATATTTATGCCCTGTGGCTTCTATGCCCAGCATTTGTCTTGAGGTATCTTTACCACTTGGAAGAATTATGATACTCGGTAAATTTGATATGAGGCACGAATTCTATTTAAGGGTTGTAATTAGGAAGGAAGAAGAAAAGCTATAGAAGTAGCAGGCGGAAGAAAACTTGGGAAGATTGATTATTTCTTTGATATATCTTCTTGTAGAGTAACTTCAGCATGTATAGGTTTTAAGCTACTACTTAAATTGCACACACATTAACATAATAGGAGTATAGTTACATAACCAAAGCATATCTGTAATTACCAGCCATCTGCAGTGAAACCAAGAAAACCAGTTAGGCACCTTAGGCATTTGTGAAAACTTATCTATGATATGGTGGATATTGTCCAAATGAACTTGAACAGTCTGAGAGAAATCAGACAAATTAAAACAACCCATTCCTGGGGACTGTTCACATGCCATATGTTCTTTTAACAATAAATAGTTTGTAGTTGTAAGACTTTGGAGCGCTACAATTTGCACTTCTCCAAATTCTTGGTTGAGTTCCAACAGTATAGATCCAGTCCAATTTTGTTGTTTTACTATATGCACAGGCCAGCTTAGATATCTCCTTCCTCATTCCCATGGCAGGTCCAGGAACTGGTGGGATGAGTGCATCTACAGCTGTAGCAGTGCGTGGATCTTTGTTGGGGTTTTTTGATGATCATCTTCTGGCATGAGTCTTCCAGAGGGTGCAGATGTTGGAAGTTCTTTTTCATATCGTATCTTAGTTCATTTTCGGGGTAGCCCAATTAGGCTTTGATCCTCTGTATAAACACAAACAGACCCTTTGCCTACACTTTTATATGCCCTTTATACCCTTGTGTAGAACTCGTTGGAGGTTACCACACAGGAACTGCCCTTTTTTTTTTTTTTTTTTTTTGCTATCACTAATCTACACTTACATGACGAATATTATGTTTACTAGGCTCTCCCCTATACCAGGTCTCCCCTATAAACCCCTTTACAGTCACTGTCCATCAGCATAGCTAAATGTTGTAGAATCACTACTTGCCTTCTCTGTGTTGTACAGCCCTCCCTTTTCTCCTACCCCCCCATGCATGTTAATCTTAATACCCCCCTACTTCTCCCCCCCTTATCCCTCCCTACCCACCCATCCTCCCCAGTCCCTTTCCCTTTGGTACCTGTTAGTCCATTCTTGAGTTCTGTGATTCTGCTGCTGTTTTGTTCCTTCAGTTTTTCCTTTGTTCTTATATTCCACAGATAAGTGAAATCATTTGGTATTTCTCTTTCTCCGCTTGGCTTGTTTCACTGAGCATAATACCCTCCAGCTCCATCCATGTTGCTGCAAATGATTGGATTTGCCCTTTTCTTATAGCTGAGTAGTATTCCATTGTGTATATGTACCACATCTTCTTTATCCATTCATCTATTGATGGACATTTAGGTTGCTTCCAATTCTTGGCTATTGTAAATAGTGCTGCAATAAACATAGGGGTGCATCTGTCTTTCTCAAACTTGATTGCTGCATTCTTAGGGTAAATTCCTAGGAGTGGAATTCCTGGGTCAAATGGTAAGTCTGTTTTGAGCATTTTGATGTACCTCCATACTGCTTTCCACAATGGTTGAACTAACTTACATTCCCACCAGCAGTGTAGGAGGGTTCCCCTTTCTCCACAGCCTCGCCAACATTTGTTGTTGTTTGTCTTTTGGATGGCAGCCATCCTTACTGGTGTGAGGTGATACCTCATTGTAGTTTTAATTTGCATTTCTCTGATAATTAGCGATGTGGAGCATCTTTTCATGTGTCTGTTGGCCATCTGTATTTCTTTTTTGGAGAACTGTCTGTTCAGTTCCTCTGCCCATTTTTTAATTGGGTTATTTGTTTTTTGTTTGTTGAGGCGTGAGAGCTCCTTATATATTCTGGACGTCAAGCCTTTATCGGATGTGTCATTTTCAAATATATTCTCCCATACTGTAGGGATCCTTCTTGTTCTATTGATGGTGTCTTTTGCTGTACAGAAGCTTTTCAGCTTAATATAGTCCCACTTACTCATTTTTGCTGTTGTTTTCCTTGCCCGGGGAGATATGTTCAAGAAGAGGTCACTCATGTTTATGTCTAAGAGGTTTTCGCCTATGTTTTCTTCCAAGAGTTTAATGGTTTCATGGCTTACATTCAGGTCTTTGATCCATTTTGAGTTTACTTTTGTATATGGGGTTAGACAATGGTCCAGTTTCATTCTCCTACATGTAGCTGTCCAGTTTTGCCAGCACCACCTGTTGAAGAGACTGTCATTTCGCCATTGTATGTCCATGGCTCCTTTATCAAATATTAATTGACCATATATGTCTGGGTTAATGTCTGGATTCTCTAGTCTGTTCCATTGGTCTGTGGCTCTGTTCTTGTGCCAGTACCAAATTGTCTTGATTACTATGGCTTTATAGTAGAGCTTGAAATTGGGGAGTGAGATCCCCCCTACTTTATTCTTCTTTCTCAGGATTGCTTTGGCTATTCGGGGTCTTTGGTGTTTCCATATGAATTTTTGAATTATTTGTTCCAGTTCATTGAAGAATGTTGCTGGTAGTTACCTTTTTACTTTTTGATGTGTGTAACATTTGTTTTAAAATTGGGATCATGCAGTAGATTGCAGCTTGTAACCTGCTTTTTTATGTAATCTTATATCATGAATATTTTTCTTAATAACCTTAAGTATTCTTTGAAAATATAATTTTAATGACTGTTTAGTATCCTATTCATTGTGAGCATATCATATTCATATAATGGTTCTCTTATTGGGTATCTAGGTTGGTTCCAGTTTAGTGATACTATATATAGTGCGTCGTTGAGTATCTGTGTAACTCAGTCATTTTCTCTCCATATTCTGGGTTCTTGGTTTTCCTCCATATTCCTGGGAAGGGAATTTCTGGTTTGGAAGGGGGGCTTCACTGTTAGTGCTGCTTTGAAGGAAAATTATACTTGATCAGAAAAGGATCTCTTGTTAATGATCAATAATATATATATACATGTGTGTGTATTTGTAGGCATGACACGACTGCTTTATTCCAACAGTGGCTGATTTGTGTGAATTCAGTAACAGGTTGCTTCAGGGTGTCTGGCTCGTGTGCTAGGATCCACTGCTGGAGACTAATGACCTTTAGTTCTCTTCCTTCCTTGTCTCTACCTGCTCTTGCTCCCGCAGGTACCTTCTTATTGTCCCCCATAAATACCCCGTTTTTATTCAGTGACCTTTTTTCTGACATCTTTGCTTGATACCTGGGAACAAGTTTAACAGCTTTAAGATATTAATCCTCAAACATTGAGAGTAAAAGTATGAACTTATAAAACTGTTTTAGAACTCAGTTGGCAAGAGCTAATCATGTTTGAGGATGCCTAGTTTAACTGTGTCCTTGTTAACCTTGAATGATTACTTTTATCTTTTGCCAGGTAAAATATGGTAGGTATATTTGGGAATGGAAGCAATGACAGAAATAAGTTCTTGCCCAACCTCTAACTGATAAAAATTGGTAGGTGAGAAGTAGGCTATAAAACCCAATGTTTGAAATTTATCTTCTTCATCTCGCTGCCATGGAATCATATACTTTCAGAGGTGAAAGAAATCTAAAAGTTCATATATACTGAGGTCTAGCAAGAGATTGCTTGACATCCACAAGGTCATAAGCTAAACAGTGGTAGAAAAAACAGTGGTCTGTTTTTTCATAACTAGTTTGTTGATTTTTCTACAAATGTCCCCTGCTGCCTCCCACCTTGCAGGGGACTTTTTTTTTTTTTTTTCTTTCCTGTTTGGGTAATTGAGAATCTTTTTCATCCTTGAGTTTTACCAGGACACTTCTTTTATTCTGAGCCATTCTTTCTGGTATGTTATACATTGTACCTTTTTGTCCTGCTGATAACAGTTTGCTCAATAACGAGGACATTTGTATCTGAATACTTTTTCTATTCATGTATTGAACTCCACTTTTGGAACCATAACTATCCTTACGTTGAAATGAATCCTCTTTGTCTTCCACGTTTATTTTCTTCTCCAGAATTAACTTTAATGTCTTCATTGATTCCCTCTGCATTACTATGATTTCCTTTCCTCCCTGCATTAATATTTCACCAAGTCTCTTCTGTTCTTTGTTATTGTTAGTTTATTTGTTAGATTTATCATTGTTTTGCCAAGCTAAGAAACAAATTGAGAAATGTGATAGGCTGAAAAATGGTACCCATGTCAAGTTCCAGCAACCTGTGAATGTTAAATTATTTGGAAAAGGGTTTTTTGCAGATTGCAGTTAAATTAAGGGTCTTGAAGTGTGATTATCCTAGATTATTATGGGTGGGATCTAAGTCCAGCTGACAGGTGTACTTATAAAAGAGATACACATATGAGAACACAGAAGAGGAGGCTCTGTGATTATGGAGGCAGAGCTTAGAATGAAATATCACGATGCCACAAGGCAAGCGATGAAAACCTGCCAAAAGCTAGAAGAGGCAAGGAATGGGTTCCTTCCTATAGACTACAGAGAGGATATAGCCCTGATGACATCCAAATTTTAGTCTTCTGGTCTCCAGGACTGTGAGACAGTAATTTCTATTGTTTTAAGCAACCTAGTTTGTAATAATTTGTTATTGCAGCCACAGGAAACTAATACAAGGACCAAAACATTTTTTCTTTTTTATCTTTTGTTTTCTGACCTTATCTTTGGGGGCTTGTTTCATTTATTTCATGTTAAGTTCTCCTGTACCATTAAAATTTTGGAAAGAGTTTTTTCCTGCTCATTAGATTGTTTTCTTCCAGATAGAGTTTTTGATTTGGCTTTTGTATGTTTTTCCTGTAATGTGTTTTTATCAACTTTTTCAACTTTCTTATGGTTAAATTCAATAACACTTTCCAGACTTTTGTTTTGAAATAACATCAGTGAATTCTTCCTCTTTTCCACCTTATTTTGTATATCTTTGTCTTCCAAGAATGTGGCAGTTGTTTTTAAGCCACTGTTCTGTAGCCTGAGGGGTGTCATAGTGAGGTAGAAAAGTCCCCTAGCCAGTTCATTCCTTTCTGTACATCTTTTCCACCACCAAGGCAGGGGTACATTCTACTTCTGAGCTTCTGTTCCTTCCCTTAATTTAGTACACTAATCTGGAAGATGGTGGCCTTTCTGCCTTTGCTAATGTTCACAGGTGATGTATAGGTGGCTTTTTGGGGGAAAAACATTAGCTGCAGACTTTTCTGGACCTTCCTTTCCCTATATTGCCACCCCCTCCACAGCTACCTATGTATGGCATTTTTATGTTTGACTTTTTACATATTAAGGAATTAATAGCGAATTCTCAGCAGTTTGTCTTTTCACCATTTTCCTTCAGAATTGCCTCTGTAAGGATGAGCAGTATTAGGAGCCATGCCCTATCTTATGTCCTCAAAATACTGTTGTTTTTTTTCCACTTGGCTCTCCTCTCCCTCTTCTGTGGTTTATAGTAAAAGCTTGTTTTCCTGTTCATTGTCTGGTTGATGGTGAGTTTTTGATAATAAAAAAACAATTATTTTTTCTTAGTTACTGGGGGAAGAAAGAGTGGTGATTCTGATGAACCTCACTTTCTCAACCTAGATGAGAAAATTATATATTAAAACAGCATATTTTATTTTCACCTGATAGTCATTATTTTTCTAAATATTGCATGGTGAGATGTCTGATTTTATAAATAATCTGCTTAATTAGAAACTTTACTTCTCAGTGACTTGAGTTTCATTTAAAACATCTAACAACTAAAGTAGTCAATTATTTTATCTGATTTTGCTGTAAAACCAATGTGGGGAAGGTAGTGGATTTATTCTTCATATAACTGTTTTTGAGTTGGAATGAAAATGTGCCGAGGAATCAGACAAGAAGGCATTTAACTGAAACCTTAGTGATACTAAAATGGTACACAAAGCTTCATAATACAACCCTTGGCCTCTTCTCCAACCACATTTTTTAGGGAGGGTGTATTTTTATCTTATTTTTTAAACAGCTTTTTGAAATATGATTTATATACTATAAAATCCACTCCTTTAAAGTGTACATTTATTTCTAATACATTTATAGTGTTGTGCAGCCATCATAATTTAATTTTAGAACATTTTCATCACCCCAAAAGAAATCTCTTACCTATTAGCAGTCACTGCCTATCTCCTTCCCACCTCTCCCTGCAGCACTAGGCAATCACTAAATTTACTTTCTATCTCCATAGATTTGTTTATTCTGTACATCTCATATAAACAGGAACATGCCATATGTGTTTTTTTTTATGACTGACTGCACTTCTATTTCCATATTTGGCTGAACTCCTTCAATGTCTTTCTTTTTCCATGTCTCTATTTTTTTTCCTATCCCATTTTCTGCTCCCCACCCTTCACACTTACTCAGATTTCAACTGCAGTATCACTTTATCAGGGTTCTCAAGGGGACCCAGCCCTGATGAGATTCTAGATCCTTCACTATGGGCTTCACTGCATCCTGTAATTCTTTTATATACTCTTACCTCAATTATTATATAGCTGGGCAACTATTTGTATAATAGTTGCTTTGTCACTAAGCTCTGGGTTCATGCAAGCAGGGAGTTTGTTATTTATTGACTTTTCAGTCTAGAGAGAAATAAATACCAGGATGAATATTTTCAGGTGCTCAACCCATTGGGAGGGGCAGGAAGTTGTCGGAGACCACAGGGAAGTGTGTGTGTGTGTGTGTGTGTGTGTGTGTGTTAACTATTAAAGTAGCACCACTGCTCGTAGTTGAAAGTAAGCTGAAAAATTAGAAAATTAGTGGTTAATCAGGCTTTGTGTGTATGTGTTGGAAAGATACCAGAAGAGTTGTCTGTTACTCTCACAGAAATATGAATCTTCAAAATTTCTTGTTATAGGAATACTTAAAAGACTCTCAGCATCAGGTTAATTTCTGTCCATTTATGTTGTTGGCTAGATCATCTGGAATATTCATCCTACACAAAAAGTTGAATAGCCCAACTAAAATACTCTCTTTTTGTGGGGGATCCAACAGTTTATCCAAGGACATTTGTTAATTGTGGGTCCTACTGTCTACTTGAGACACAGTTTATTGCAGGAGGGTTTCTTCACTTGCTTGGATGGATATGTCAGTGAAATTGATAAAGTTCAGCTGCTGGTATGGGTCCTTGGATTGTTAGGTACATTGATTCTCTTCTCACTCTTAAATGTTTCCTTTTAAAAATGCAAGTAGCTGGGACAAAGATATGTGACTGGGGGTTGTGTGTATCTATATCTCAAGACTGAGGAAATAGTATTTTTCTTCTTGAAATTTGCATTTTACAAGTAATAGGTCAGATGGCTTTCTGTTGATCTTGTTGATCTACAAGGTTACATTTGCATAGGATTATTTACCATGTCAAGTCTTTGAGGTCTTAAACTCTGTACTGTGGAGCTCTTTCATGAGTATGTAGTTCCAATTTTTGTAATGGAAATTGGTGAGAAAATAGGATTGCTTTACAGATATTTATTTCAGAACTTTTTAAATACAATGTATGTCATTTGTGAAGCATGTATGTAAACAGAATGGAAGGCTGTACTGGATAGAGTCTTGGGGGGACCCAACTCAGAAAAGTCTTCAGTTGAATCTTTTTTTTTTTTATTAAGGCATCATTGATATACACTCTTATGAAGGTTTCATAAGAAAAACAATGGTTATTATATTCACACTTATTATTGAGTCCCCCTGCCCCCATACCCTATTGCAGTTACTGTCCATCAGTGTAGTAAGATGCCACAGAGTCCCTATTTGTCTTCTCTGAGCTACGCTGTCTTTCCTGTGTCCCCCCACACACGATATGCACCGATCATGATACCCCACAATCCCCTTCTCCCTCCCCACCCACCCTTCCCCACCCCTCTGCTTTGGTAACCACTAGTCCCTTTTTGGAGTCTATGAATCTGCTACTGTTTTGTTCCTTCAGTTTTTCTTTGTGGTTATACTCCACAAATGAGGAAAATCATTTGGTATTTGTCTTACTCTGACTGACTTATTTCACTGAGCATAATACCCTCTAGCTTCATCCATGTTGTTGCAAGTGGTAGGATTTGTTTGTTTCTTATGGCTGAATAGTATTCCATTGTATATATGTACCGTATCTTCTTTATCCATTTATCTACTAATGGACACTTAGGTTGCTTCCATATCTTTGCTATTGTCGATAGTGCTGTGATAAACATAGGGGTGCATATGTCTTTTTGAATCTGAGAAGTTGTTTTCTTAGCGTAAATTCCTAGGAATGTAATTCCTGGGTCAAATGATATTTCTATTTTTAGTTTTTTGAGGAACCTGCATACTGCTTTCCACAATGGTTAAACTAATTTACATTCCCACCAGCAGTGTAGGAGGGTTCCACTGTCTCTGCATCCTTGCCAACATTTATTGTTGTTTGTCTTTAGGATGGTGACCATCCTAACTGGTATGAGGTGATATTTCATTGTGGTTTTAATTTGCATTACCCTGATAATTAGTGTTGTGGAACATCTATCATGTGCCTATTGGCCATCTGAATTTCTTCTTTGGAGAAGTGTCTGTTCATATCCTCCACCCATTTTTTAATAGGGTTATTTGCCTTTTGAGTGTTGAGGCATGTGAGGTTCTTTATATATTTTGGATGTTAACCCCTTGTCAGATATGTAATTTACAAATATATTCTCCCACACTGTAGGATGCCTTTTTCTTCTGCTGATGGTGTCCTTTGCTGAAAAGTACAGAAGCTTTTTAGCTTGATGTAGTCCCATTTATTCATTTTTTATTTTGTTACCCTTGCCCGAGGACATGCGTTTAGGAAAAAGTTGCTCATGTTTATATTCAGGAGATTTTTGCCTATGTTTTCTTCTAAGAGTTCTATGGTTTCATGACTTACATTAGGTCTTTGATCCATTTTGAGTTTACTTTTGTGTATGGGGTTAGACAGTAATCCAGTTTTATTCTCTTGCACGTACCTGTCCAGTTTTACCAACACCAGTTGTTGAAGAGGCTGTCATTTCCCCATTGTATGTCCATGGCTCCTTTGTCATATATTAATTGACCATATATGGTTGGATTTATATCTGGGCTATCTAATATGTTCCATTGATCTATGGTTCTGTTCTTGTGCCAGTACCAAATTGTCTTGATTACTGTGGCTTTATAGTAGAGCTTGAAGTCGGAGAGCCTAATCCCCCCAGCTTTATTCTTCCTTCTCAGGATTGCTTTGGCTATTTGGGGTCTTTTGTGGTTCCATATGAATTTTAGAACTATTTGCTCTAGTTCGTTGAAGAATGCTATTAGTATTTTGATAGGGATTGCATTGAATCTGTAGATTATTTTAGGCAGGATGGCCATTTTGAGAATACTAATTCTTCCTAGCCAAGAGCATCGGATGAATTTCCATTTGTTAGCGTCCTTTTTAATTTCTCTTAAGAGTGTCTTGTAGTTTTCAGGGTATAGGTCTTTCACTTCCGTGGTTAGGTTTATTCCTAGGTATTTTATTCTTTTTGATGCAATTGTGAATGGAATTCTTTTCCTGATTTCTCTTTCTGCCAGTTCATCATCACTGTATAGGAATGCAACAAATTTCTGTGTATTAACTTTGTATCCTGCAACTTTGCTGAATTCAGAAATTAGACCTAGTAGTTTTGGAGTGAATTCTTTAGGGTTTTTTTATGTACAGCATCATGTCATATGCAAACAGGGACAGTTTAACTTCTTCCTTACCAATCTAGATGCCTTTTATTTCTTTGAGTTGTCTGATTGCTGTGGCTAAGACCTCCAGAACTATGCTGAATCAAAGTGGGGAGAGTAGGCATCCTTGTCTTGTTCCTGATCTTAGAGGAAAAGCTTTCAGCTTCTTACTGTTAAGTATGATGTTGGCTGTGGGTTTCTCATATATGGCTTTATTTATGTTGAGGTACCTGCCCTCTATACCCATTTTGTTGAGAGTGTTTATCATGAATGAATGTTGAATTTTGTCAAATGCTTTTTCAGCATCTATGGAGATGATCATGTGGTTTTTGTCCAACTTTTTGTTGATGTGGTGGATGATGTTGATTTCAGTGGAATGTTGATCCTGTTATTTGCATATATATTCAAACCAGAATGTTTTTAACGGTTTTTAGAATTTTATTTCTACACATGAATTAAAGTTAATTTCATAATCTGGACATCCAGTAGTACCTTTTCCTGTTTGGTCTTTTCTTAGAAACACATTGATGTATTGATAATAGAGTCGACACTTGGAGTTAGAACAACTATATTAATATTACTTCTCTTCTTAGTTTGATTTCTAATAAGCATTAATTTGCTCATCTGTGAGATGGAGGTAATTTCATGCACTTCACAGGATTTTTAATGTTTAGTGAGGTGTTATGTGAAAATAATTTAGTAAGGTACCTTACTTTATATTATAGGAAATACTGAACCCAGAATTTGAATAAATACCGAATCCAGATTTCATTAATAAATACATTTTCTTTGGACAGGAAGCTCTATGAAGGAAGGGGCCTTGTTTGTCTTATTAATTTGTAACCCCAGTTCCTTGTACAGTATCTGTGTGGTATACAGTGCTTATTAAGCATATGATGAATTAATTAGTAATGACTATATCTGAACCTAATATTCTACTGTGTTCTTTCCTTACTTTATTTTCAAGATTTTTGAAACGTATCAATCAATCTACTGTTTGCCATTAATATGGGAGAATACTTACCAAAGAGAAAGGATGTGCATAGTATAAATATGTATGTGAGAATATTTTATAAAGCTACCAGAGATGATTTCATTAAAGTACAAGTGCTCTGTATAGACAGCATCTCTCTGTATCACTCTCATTTTACATGGAACTCAATTCTCCACTGATTTTCTTTTAAAGTGAGTATGTGTTCAAAGCTTCTGCAGATTGTGGAGGTATGTTATAAAAAGGAACTTAACGAGCAGTCGCTGTTAGCCGACTTATACTGATCCTGTCCTGGTTTATCACTAGGTCAAGTAGGTAACAGTAGGCCATGACAAAGACCAGTTGAAAAGGGCAAGGTTAGGAAAGTCGGTTTTCCCAAGGATGAAACTTTTTTTAAGAGAAAGCATTTTCTACCTTTAAGTTCCCTTGGCTTCTGACACTGTAAGCAGTGAGTCAGCAGTGTGGGAAGTCCTCTATCCTGGCATGAGGTGTCCCAGCATGTTCTTCTATGACCCGCTAGCAAGAGAATCAGTCATACTTAGGTAGTATAATTGTAATCAATTCTTAATATAGTCCTTTGAGTGGTGGACTGTGTGGTTCCAGTGTCCTTTATTTAACAGAGCCCAGTTATCATCTCTTCTAGCTGAGCTTTGTGGAGAGAAACGCTAAGTGGACTCTGCTTTGTGAATTGACCTAGTTGATCTGTCAGTACTCTTCCTCTCTGGAGAGATGGGCCTGAGATTTGCCCTATTTAAATATTGCTAGATTCTCTAAAGTCTGTTTTTGTGGGGAGAGTGTTGGGGCATGTTAAATCAGTTTTTAGAGGGAGGAAGAGAGGGGCAAATATAAAAACCAATATGGATTTGATTCCAAGTACTAAGAGTCATTTGGGACAATGTTGTTTAATATATTTTTCTCTTAGGCATATTGTTTGTTAACTGTAAACATAACATAATGTACTCATATAATTGTAAATGTAAACTAAAAATTGATCACTGTTGGAAAATGTGTGATTCCTTGCAGATTAATGGCAGAACTCTTAATTGTTACCTGGCTGTTTTGTTTTTCATAAAGTGATTCTTGCAATGCTCTTAAGAAGTACCCTATCTCTTTTCCACTGAGTTCATACTCAGTATTTTAGGTGTATTTCCCCCTAGATTATACAGGGAAGGCTTAGCCTGTAAACAGATGTGTGCTAAAAGCTCATCAGCTGTTTTATAACTTAGAACATACTTTTCCACTGAAAGTTTAGTAGATATGTAAACTAAACATGGTTAGGTTCCCAGGCTATACTACCAAAACTTAACTAAGCCATAGTTAGCCATATCTACATGTTTACAGTGAAAAATAATAGAAAATAATAGTATTGTAGGAATAGTAATGAAACAAAACCAGTTCTCTCTAAAATTTAGTTATGAATGCTGGTACTTTATTAATAAAGGGATTTAATCTGAGGGTTATATAAGGAGTAGAGATTTATGGGAGGCTGATAAGTCTTTTTGGGTTCCTTCAGGAGCTCTATTGGTTAGTGGCATTGGCTTTTTAACTCATGGCTTTACTTTCTGTTGATAATGGCATAAGCAGAAGTGCTATCCTTTTGCTTACCTAAGTTCACTTAGCTATGGCTAAGGTGGTTTTTTCAGCTCTTGAGTGCAATGAAGAGAATAAGGGAAGAGAAAGAAAGTTTCCACAGTTAACTAAGATTTGAAAAAAATACAGAAGGTGGAGTCACCTAGATGTTGTTGCCTGAGGTGGATTTAATTTACCTAAGAATAATGCAAGTGTAAGAGAGTTGGGGGAGAGGATAACAGTGTGAGTGATTGCTGAGGTGTGTGTGGTGGGTGGAGGGGTGATGATAAGAACTGTTCGGTTGGACATCTCTGTGTTGGTCAGTGGCTGATGCTGTGTGTCTTTGGAAGCCATTTAGAACTGTGACTGAGGAACCAGTGTGCTACTTTGGTATTTACATGGGCACACAATTCCGAGTTGATTTTCATGAAGTGGGATGGCAGCATCACCCAAATATTATATACATTCAGAGCATTAAAAAGAAATTAATTCAATTAGGATTATAAAGCAGATATGCTGTGTTACCCTTAAACTTGTGAAAAGTAAAATATTGTAGTTTATCCAAACAGGAGATTCCTAAAACTGTGTGATGTAGAGATACTCAGTTTTCATATTCCTTTTTTGTTTATTGATTAGAAAAAACCATGCTTCTCTGCATTTTTAGTTCTGAGTTATGTTTCTTGTTTAGAATAAACCAGTCCGAAAAAAAGGACAGGAAATGTTCCTTCTATTCCTGCAAAAGTAGTAGCTGTTATTAACCCCTGGATTAGACTTAGTATTTTGATAAGTCTGTTCAAGTGCTTACATGTTTGCTATCAGTTCACTGATTAGATTTTCCTCAGGGAATTCCAGCTATTCTTTTAGTCATTTTAGATTATTTGTCTTTCAGCTAAATGAAGCATTTGTAAAATGAAACATTTATATTAAAAGATATTTTTGCAGTTTATATTAAAAAGTGTGAGGATGCTTACTGAAATTATGATTATATTGGACTGAATTATTTTTATGGATTTATTTTTGGACTAGAAATAAATGGCTTAATTCTCTTCCATTTTTAATAGGCATTGGAAGGTCTGTTTCTAATCTTGGGTATTGGATGACTTGGATTGTAGTTTTCAATATAACTATATAACCTTGAGCAGTTTTACTTACCTTTCAGCTTCAGTTCTCTCCTCCATTTGGTTTTAGTTCTACCTCCCTGTGATAAAATGAGTTATAAGAAATAGGTCTTTGGTTATTCAGATGACCGAATATATATATTTCCCAGGTATATTTGGTCTTCATCCACAGTTCTGAAAACACTTCAGAGGCTAAAAGGCGAAATGGATGTCTTGTCATTTTAAAGTGAAACTTTTGTACCCCACCCAAGGGTGGGGGCTGGAGGTTGAATCAGCCAACAATGGCCAGTGACTTAGTTATTCTTGACTGTGCAATGAAGCCTTCACAAAAACCCACTAGAGGAGCATATTTCTTTCTTGCATCGTGCTTCTCTGTTGGTAAGAACTTCCATGCTTGGGGAACCAGAACATGTACATGTGCAACCGAGCCAGGCCCCAAGATCCAGGAGGACAGAAGCTTCTTTATTTGGGACCTTGTCCTATGGATCTCTTCCTCTGACTGTTAACCTGTATCCTTTATTAAACTGGTAAAATGTTTTCCTGAGTTCTGTGAGCCACTCAAGCAAATTAATTGAACCAAAGGGGGATGACCTCCAATTTGTAGCCAGTTGATCAGAAGCACAGGGAACAGCCTGGGGTTTGTGACTGGCATCTGGAGTTGGGAGTGGAGCGCAGAATTGGAGGATGGAGCCCATAACCTGGGGAATCTGGTGCTGTCTCCAGGCTGATAGCATCAGAATTGAGTTGAGCTCTTGGACACCCTGCTGGTCTTCAAGAATTGCTTGGAATTGTGCTTGGGAATACCCCCCAGCCCCAACCACACACAAGCACGCACGCATGCGCTGGAATTGGGTCTGGGAACTTGAAAGGAGTTTTACTGTTGTGTATATTACTGCTGTGTATAATAAAAACATAATCCCTCATAGCACTGTTGCCTGGATAAAGTGAGGTAATGCATCTGAATAGGTTTGTAAACTACTAGCTCTCCACAATATGTTATTTACAGTTATGATAGGTGATGATGGTATATGGTGATCAAGGTTGGTTCCAAGGGAAATTGTCAAGTTGGTGAGTATTGTCCTTACATTTCTAAATTTCCTCATAAAGAAAAATTTAAATGTACTTTCTACTATTCTCACCCACTCCCTGACTCCAAATTGGGCAGCTTGTAAATGAAGCAGATAGCATGGTTAAGATTTAACGATTCTAATATAAATTCCTAAAAGCTGAAGCTCTTCACACACATGCTGCAAGCCTTTTAGACTTTCATGGGAAATAAACCTGTTTCTAAAATACATCTTGATATTATTTCAAGTGAGGGCTTAAGACCAAGTGAAATATTTATTCATTTTGGGTTTGGTTTGACTTTATTCCAGTTCACTGTAGTTAGAAAAAAGGAAAATATGCTTGATTCCAGTTCATGGCTCATAAGTAAAATAATATTTATGTTCAGACTGTCGAAAATTAATGTGGTACATTCTGGCTTTGGTTTGTTTGGTTTAAAGCAAAATTTGGGTTTTAAGAGAAGATAAAAAACTGAGTGAATTAAAATTAGTTCAAAAGGAGTATGGATATTTTGAAAACTGATATATCTCATAATAAAACTCAGGTATCTAATGGACACTTGCATTAGAACTTTCTGCTTTGATATTCAGCTTTGCTGAAAATAAAAAATTGATTTTAGGATCTCAACCCCTGTGTTATTATTTTTATGGCATGGTCTTAAGAAAAGTAATATAGTAGGGTACAGGTTTTAGAGTAGGATCCTGTGGGTATACTTTATTAAAGGGGGGGTTACCTTAGGCAAATTACCAAACCTTTTCAAACACCTTACTTTCTCCTGTTTATTAAATGATTATCATGGGTATGTCACAAGGTTGTTGTAGGGATTAAATTGTACTGTGGTTCTTTCTCACAGTATGGTAGCTGAAACTGCATTAAGAATCATTTGGGGGGATGCTTATTAAAAGGACAGTTTCCCAAGCCCCACTTGCAGACCTGTGTCTCTCTCTACGGGTAAAATTCTAGGATCTTCGTTTTAAATTCTCCCAGGTGATTCTTATGTCTTCTGTGAGTGGTGCTTTCAAACTGTAAAACAGTATTTAAGAAATACACTTATGTATATAATGATATAAATTGACCTTAAGACCTCAGAGATGTTCCTTGCCCAGTTCTTATCCATTGCTGCATATTGATGCTCCAAATACAGAATTATTTGGAAAAGGTTATGAAATGAGTAATTCTTCTACCTGTATATAAATACACATATGGCAAGTTGGTTCAAGTGTTTTGACTGTTTGTTGTCACTATGTTTTCTGTAAGACCTCCATTCTTTTTTACTGCATTTGACCCTTGAAAAACACAGGGACTAGAGGCACAAAAAGTCCACATGTAGCTTTTGACTCCCCAAAACTTTACTGATAGCCTACTTTTGACCAGAGGGCTTACTGATAACATAAGCAATAGTTTAACACATTTCATTTTATTATATGTATACTATACTGTATTCTTATAATAAAGTAAGCTAAAGAAATGAAAATGCTTTTTTTCATGTTGTGGCAAATCTCCAAAAATTTGTCCAATATATTTATTGAAAAAAAGTCTGTATATAAGTGGACCTGAACAGTTCAAACCTTTGTTTTAAGGCCCAACTGTACGTTTAAGGTGTTTCTGTACCTACTCTGGGGATTGGTATGTAAATCAACCACAAGAGTAAGAAGCAGCGAAAGTACTGCTTAAGGTTCAACGTGACGTAGTCCATTCCCAAACCCTGATGATTCTGCCTGAGTGAGGCTTACATAAATTCAGCAGCAAACATTTGCCAAGCACCTGCATTGTGCTGAACCCTGTGCTAATAAGCACTAGAGAAATGTAAATGATTCAGATAATGCCTGGCTTTTCTAAGAGCTCTTAGTCAAGTGAGGGGGTCAGACTCTTAATAATTATAGAACATTGTGATAAGCACTGAAGTAGGGCATTTACCAGCTGGTGAAAGAACATAGCAGAGCAGAATAATGTTTGCTATTTCCACTGCCAATAGTTCAAAGTTCAGAGGAACTGTAATTTATTGAGTACCCACTGTGTGGCATGCACTTAAAAAAAAACAGCTGCTTAACTTAGTTATTTAATCATCACAACAACAGTATGAAGTAGCATCTATCTCCATTTTATACTCAGTGTTGGAATATGTGATTCAAACCTTGGTATTGGCTTCAGAGCTCATATTAGACCATCATGCCTTTCTGTAAGGACAAAAACTTGGCTGAATTTTTTTCTTTCTCAAAAGAAATTGTATGATTCTTCAGAATTGATGCTTGTTAATCTCATTGACCTAGTATTTTACTGTGATTGAAAATGTGCTGTTTTGCTGACGGTTACTGTGGAGTCCTTTCTGTCTTGTTTTTATCCTCTGCCATCTTATGTTTTTCTTCCTATTTCTAGAAGTATAAACATCTTCAAAAACCAACCCAATTGTATGACATCTGTCCGTTTTGTTTCCCCTGCCTTTCCTATAACTCAACACCAAAAAACCCTAAATAATCTGATTTAAAAATGGGTAGAGGACCTGAATTTTTTTCCAGAAAAAGATAAACAGATGGCCAACAGGTACATGAAAAGATGCTCAACATGTTAATCAGGGAAATGCAAATCCAAACCACAATGAGCTATCACCTCACACCAGTCAGAGTTGTTCATCTCAGCAAGACAAAACGTAAGTGTTGGTGAGGATACAGAGAAGAGGGAGCCCTCATACACTGTTGGTGGAAATGTAAATTGGCACAGCCATTATGGAAAGCAATATGGAGGTTTAAAAAAAAAATTAGAAATACCACACGATCTAGTAATTCCACTTCTGGGAATTAATGCAAAGAAAACAAAAACAAAACCACTAATTTGAAAAGATGTATGCATTCCTATGTTTATCACAGTATTATTTATAAGAGCCAAGATATGGAGTAAAGATGTACATATAACAGTGGAATATTACTCAGCCATAAAGAATGAAATCTTGTCATTTGTAACAACATGGGTGGACCTAGAGGGTGTTATGCTAAGTGAAGTAAGTCAGAGAAAGACAGCAAACACTACAATGAAAAACATTATTATGGTTGTCTCTTATTTCTCTTTGTGATAAACAATAGGTATTGCTGTTTTCTTTATTAGTACTATTTTTACAAAAATACTTTGTATCATCTTTGGTGTGCTGGTCTCTCTGGACTTTTGTTACAGACTTAACTTCCTGTTATTTCTACACAGACTTAATTCTTAAAGGAAGATCTTACACAGACAGTCAGTACTGATAATCAGTTTGCATCAGCAGTATGGATTATTAACATCTCTAAAGCTTCTCAGTTAGAGTGTCACAGTTGTTGCTTTTTCTCAGCTCTGAATCTTAAGAAACACCAAATTAAATGTCTATGGTATGTTCAACTTTGAGATTTATTATTTATATGAAATTAGAATGTCAGTGTCAGATACCTCCTAAATATTTAATTTAAGTGTGCTTGAATATTTAATTTAATTTAAGTGCCTTTTGGTTTTTGGATGCCCACTCCACACTTGATGTGGACGGACCATGTTAGGCTGGCAGGAACATTTGTTCATTATCAGGGTTGTTGGTCTGAGGAGTGACTGGAGACCAAAAAGAAAAAAGAAAAAAAAAACAGGAAAAAAAGCAACCACACAGGTGTTGCTTTTAAGCTACAAACCTGTGTTTGAGAGGTTGAGAACAAGGTTGCTTGTATCATTTTGGGATATGCCTAAAGGCTTTTGTAAAATTGTATTCTATATTTAACTGCCTCAATAGAAAGTGGTGGTTCCATTGCTTATCAATTTTCCATTGCTTCATGAGTCTGTTGTGGTTTATGTATTTAAGATTTATTATGGTAAACAGTAGGAGATTTGATTCTATTTTCTAATTATAACAGGAAATTTATACCACCTGAGTGAAATTTACTTTGTAATGGAGGACAGGAATCCTCTGGCCAGAGAGAGGACCTGGAGCCAAGCTGTTTTATTGTTCTGCTGTTGTTGCTTCTGAGAGACAGTGGCATTTTTTGGAGACGAGTTTTGTAATTGGTATGAGCCTCACTATACCATGCATTCTGGGAAATTTAGTTTGGGCAAAGTAGTGACTTTTTTTTTAAATGAGGCATTTTTTTTTTTGTGCTTTCTAGCTTTTCATGAAGGTTTTGTTTTCTTGGTAGCAGTGTTTAAAATGCTAAGATCCCAAATTATCCAGTTTCTAGTAGCAAATGTTAAATTGTTTGAACATCAGAGAATCAGTTGTTCTTACATATTTGTCATCTGTATGCTTTTGCTTTGGGATAGGTTTCAAAATCTAATGTTGCCAAAGTATCTTTGAAAGTAGCTTTGCTGTTAATAAGTGAATAATTGAGGACTGAAAGCTATAAAGATTATTCATGTATTCTACTTTGTATTACTCTGGAGCTGATTTTTTTCATTATATTTTCAGAAACGTCTGCTTCTTTGGGGCATATAATATAGTATATGAAGTTAGTTTTCAGCTGTAATAGGATGGTTGTAAAATATAGTAGAGGCATCCTGAGGGAAGTGAAGAGTTCTACTTAAAGCTTAATAATACTGAACAAGATAATCTATTTTAATCTGTTCCTCATTTGCATAGTAAACATAATATATCACTGCATTTATTGTAAGTGTTACAGTAGTTGAAACAATGAATTGGAAAGTTCTCTTGTAAAGTGAAATTTTATATAGCTATTTTGTTGCTAAGTCAGCAAATTACAGTGCCAAATGGTGACATGTTTTTCCTTGGCATGCTATCTGCTGACTGTCCCATGTGCTACTGATGCTCATGCCAAGTCATCCCAGTATTATCTTGCCATTCTTTTACAGCTGTGCTATTTTAGATCTCTGATGGAACAGTCTAAAGAGCTTTATGATTTCTGAATAAAAATTCCAAGAACCTAGAGGTAGAAAGCCTGAGAGCATTGTTCTAGTATATCTAGGGATTTCATATTAGTAGGGAGTATAGCCAGTAAGAGTTCCCAGTAGTTTTGCTAACTGCTTGAAAGAGAATAGAGTAAATCTTTTAACTTCAGGTAAGATGGTAAGTAGTTTTTTTACTAACTTACAAGAGGGTGAAAAGATTGGTCCTTGTTCACATTCAGTTGCAGTTTAAAATAAAGAGGCCTCAAGAATCTCTTTCAGTGATAGGGTCTATAGAACCCATCTGTTTATCTTTCTACTCTGGTTTTAATATTTTTGCAGAATTACCTCATGTGTGCCTTTTCCCATAAGCAAATCATGATGCTGGGATAGATGTTACTTGGCTTAGTAACTGAAGTGGAAGAGATACTCAATCCAGGGGTTGCGATGGGTATGTTTCATTGCTGGTTCCTGAAGACCTGAAACCATTTTTCTGAAATGTGAAGAAGGGTTTTTCTAAAAATGCAACCTGAGGAGACAGGTGGGGAAAGTCATTGTACTTGCTTATATTGCTTGCATTCTCTTAAAAGAACAATTAAGCTGTGGCTACTGTTTTCTTTATTGAAGTATGGTTATACAGTAGACAAACATTATTTTTGGTTGTATCCCAGATGGCTTTGGTTTTCAATTAAAATTGTAGAGTACAACAGCCATTCTTAACATCCATTAATTTATCTTAAATAAAATGTAATGATATTTTGTTTTTTGAATTAGATCTGTGAAGTTTTGCAAACAACTTGTTCAGTGAAATTATTAACTCAACAGTTACTGAATTTGTGGTGTGGTTTTGACTTGGATGATCTAGGGAAGAGTCAGACTGAAATCACTTCAGCTTTCTTTTTTCTTTGAGACAATTGTATTATAAGAAAATGTATTCAGTCTTTAGATTTTAATCTTTTGGCTCTAACCTAGATCTAGATCTGTTGATTAGAGTTTGAGTTCAGAAGATTAAGTCTGTCTTTAGGATTGGTGTAATACAGGTAAACATACCTATTTTATAAATGAAGAAGAAAATAACTTATAAGATGGTTTATAGTCAACTTGAAAAGTTGTAGTAAAGATTAACATGGTCAGAAATGAAAGTAATGTGGGATATTTTTTGGGAGTGGACATGATTTAGATCTCATGTTAAACTAGGTTTTTAGCAAGTATATACAAGATTTATTAGAAAGTGAGATATGAAGGGAGCATTTGAAAGCTTTGAGAACTGCTGCATGTGTATTGGCTTGTACTGGGGTTTGTATGCATTTAAAGTATATATAATGCTGTTATAAATAAAAATGGTGTTGTTGACAAGATTTGAGTTATTCATTTTATAAGTGGTGGTGGTGGATTTGTGCTGGCTAAATCACACCTGTTTGGGCATTGCACTTTGGAACTAAAGACATACATGTTCAAGATAACTAGCCATGATATAATACAGACTGCCTGCAATTCATCTAGCTATGTTATGTAGAAATCATTTATTCCTTTGTATCTGTCATGAAGCTGCTTTGTGAGTAAGAGTTTGTTACAGGTACTGCTTATTGGCTTTTGTCTATATTAATACCTGTGTGAACTTAAATGCCTATAAATATTGGTTGTAATATGCCACTAACATTTGGGTATTCATTTATCTGGCAGTTTTATATTTGGGGAAAAATACTCAAAAAAAAAAGATTTTAAAAAATCATTTTACATGTGAAGTACAAAGGATTTCTTCATAATCTTAGCTATGTATCTAGATATAAATATTACATTATTTTTAATTTTATTAGGTTAGTATAGATTCAGTTATCTTAAAAATAAAATTGATGTAATGGAAGAATAGCAGAGGAAAAGAAGAAAAAGCAGTTTAGTCAGTGAGCCTATGGACTTACATTATACTGAGAATTGGTTTGAGATTTGTCAGGGAAGAGAAAAAAAGCACATACTGTAATCGCTACTTCACAATGATTGTAGTTATTGGAATCTGAGTATTCTGGTCGCTAAAACAGTTCTTTATAAAATCAGGTGCTAGGTAACATAGAATGGTTTAGAATAGTTTAAGATTTCAGAGAACAAGATGATTGTGGACAACTATTCCTAGTCAAGTAGGAAGGAGATGGTTCTTGAGCTTGAATTGAAGAGAGTCTTTGGATTGTTGCTTGGGGGAAGGGAAGGCAGAAAAGGTAAGGAGAGGGCCATGAGTGGGCCCAGACCGCAAAGCCAGTGAGTTACTTATGAATGAAGCTTAGTTCAGAATGGCTGTGGTTTTTCTCTCAAGTTCTACCTCTCATCCCCAATTTAATATGCTTCCCCCTGTTCCTTTTCCCCATATAACCTTTTTCTAAGAGGTATTCCACTATTTCTTAAAAAGAGGAAAGATAACAGAAATTCACAGCCTTACCTTCCTAAAAGCAGAGTGGTCTGAATAGAGTCAGCATATTTAGACATTTTTAGTTAAACATTTTATTTTCAAGTAAAATAAGGAAGCCTTGGGGAAAGAACTAGGAGTTGGACAGATTGGAATTCAGAGTTGAACTAGGAGTTGGACAGATTGGAATTCAGAGTTGGACAGATAAGGATTCAAACACTGTTGGGTCTACTACTCATTTTTTGACCTTGGGCAAATTTAACATTCTTCCCATTATGTTTAATATGGAAACAGTACTGTCCACTTCACGGTGGTGGTGTTTTCATTAAATGAAGTCATGTATATTAACTAAACATGGTGTCCGTTCTGTATAGAATGACTGAATAAATAGTGGTTAAAAAAGTTACTTAAATTGAAACAAATAGTTAAAGTATTTCTGTATGATTAAACTAAGATGAGCATTTAAAAATAACTTGTAGTAAAGAATATAGTTGACTTTTTATGCTTTGACTTTTTTAACTTTAATTTTCTGTTTAATTCTTCACAGTTCTCATTTTTCTGTCCCTTTTTTTGTTTAGGAGACAAAGATGGCAGCAAGGTGACCACAGTAGTGGCAACTCCTGGGCAGGGTCCAGACAGGCCGCAAGAAGTCAGCTATACAGACACTAAAGTGATTGGAAATGGGTCATTTGGTGTGGTATATCAAGCCAAACTTTGTGATTCTGGAGAACTGGTTGCCATCAAGAAAGTATTGCAGGACAAAAGATTTAAGGTAAGAACTTTGGTATTTCATGTATTTTGTTGCTACCAATACATGTAAATGAGTGGTTTTCCAGTCATTTCTTGCTGCTTCAAATTTCATTTGTGCAAATTTTTGTTCACTTCAACTACTGTAGCAACTTTATTTTTCATTTTGTATTTTGTAGAGATAAAAGTTACTGAAGACTGCAATATTAATTTTGAACCATTGCTTTAAGTGATACATGTGTTTAGAATGTTATGAAAGGTAGATGAAAATTTCTTAATTTATACTTTTAAAAAGTGACCTCTCCTTGAGAAACACTGCTTGTAATATATGACCATTTTATAGTTAGCTTTGCCTCCTTTCTTAAGAAATTTCTTTTGAATCTGTGATGCAGCATTATCATTTCCCCCCATAACTCCCACCTTGCTTTTATGTTCTCTTATGTCTCATTTCCATCTGCCCCTAGAAACCAACAGTCCCCATAGTTGAGTTTATTTTCTTTTCTACACCATCTCTTCAGGGATCCTATGCATGGATGTTCAGAGGTTGCCTCTATGTCACGGTATAGTGGAGAGTCAGGAGACCTGGGCTCTAATCAAGCCTCTACCATTAGCAAGCTGTATAGCTCTGTTCCCTTCTCTCTTCCTCCCACCTCTGAAACATTTTACTCTGGAGTCTCCCCTCTTCTAGGAACTATGCTAAACATTAAGGGATAGAAAAATAAGAGGTGATCACTGCTCTGAAATAGCACGCAGTCTAGTGTCAGTATGCTGTAGGAGGCCTCAGATATGCCAAAGAGGTTTAAAAAAAATTATAAAGTTTTTGTCTTCAGTTCTCACTCTCTGTCCCAAGCTATGGCAAACATAGTTCTATGTTGTCAGATGCCCACTGGATCTTGATATATGAATGTTTTACTGCTGTCTCAAATTGGCAAGGCTTCTTACTTAACCCTGACTCAATTTGTAAGACCCAGTGGAAATCCTTTCTCTTGGTTCCCCTTCCTTTTGCGTTTTTCTTATAATGATTTTATCATTCACCTTATCATTCAGACTCTTCCATTCCCTCATACCTTATATCTACTCATTATCAAACTTGGTTGATTTTCTTTTTTCCTCACTGCCTTATTGATAGGACTCTTCCCCTCAGTACTATTCTAGTCATGTCTTTGTCATTATTTGGCTTAATCAGTAGTAACATTGTACCTCAGATCTGCCCACTTCCAGTCCCTTTTGCACACCAACACTAGAATAATCCCACAGGCCAGTTTGGTCATGTTGTTTCTCCTACACACAAATATTCTGTGGTTCCTCATAGGCTAGAAAATAAAGCCCTCCAATAAGATTCAGGAGCTTCTGTAGTCTTCCCTTACCTCCAGTTGTTGTGGATTCAGGAGCTTCCATAGTCTTGCTTTACTTCCAGTTACTCAGCTTTCCAAACGTGTCACTATCCTTGAAATACATTGGTCTTTATGATTTCTCTGCTTTTTTTCAGCTTCCGTTCTGTTACTCCTGTTCTCCTGCTGTCTAAATCTTGTGCATATATAAAGACCCTTGTCAGATTCTTTCTTTTTGAAATTCCCCAGGTTCCAGCCAACCATATGTATCTTGCTATTCTAAACTCCTCAAGCACTTTATTGTCTATAATTTAGGAAATTGCCAATTTTTTGCTTGACAAAGACTCCTATTTTTATTATGTGTGTTCCTGAATACCCACATATTAAAAAAAATTTTTTTTTGGATTAGTAGTTGATGACGGCAAATACTTACCAAATTCTTACTAAGTGCTCAGTGGTCTACTAAGGTCTTTACATGAGTAGTGTTATTTGAGCCTTACCATTAGTATTGTGAGATTGGTACTGTTATTATTCAAATAAGGAAACTTACACACAAAGAGATTATAAATTAACTTGTCCATGGTCACACAGTTAGCAAGTGGATAGATGGGAAAGTATTTGAGTCCAAGCAATCTGACTCCAAAGGGTTTTATTACATTTTATCGTTGTTGTATCAAACCCGTATCTTCTGCCCAGAGAGTATTTGGGTTAGTTCTTCTTTTACTTACTTTTTTTTTTTTTTTAATAAAGATATTCCCTTACTTTAGCATAGTTAGGTTATTCATTAGAAATATTCATCGGTATTTCTATGTATCCCTTATAACTTCATCTCCATTCTTTTAGATTTTTAAAAAAAATTTGTTTTCTACCATATGATTTCACTTATATGTGGAATCTTAAAAAACGAAACAAACACAACAGCAGTAAACTCAACAGATGCTGAGAAGTGACTGGTGGTTACTTTGGGTGGGGGTTGGAGTGGGTCAGTAAAATAGATGAATGGGATAAAGAGGCACAAAATTTCAATCGTAATGTAAATTAGTTATAGGGATGAAGGTACAGCATAGAGAATATAGTCAGCTGTGTAGCATCTTTCTGTGTTGACAGATAGTAACTGCATTAGTTGGGGTGCGTATTTAACAATGTAGGTAACTGTCGAATCATTATGTTGTATACTTGAAACCAGTATAATATTGTATATCAGTTATACTAAAATTTAACAATTATATTTTTCAGTCTGTGAAACACTAAAATGGTTCTAAAAGTCAGAAATACAAGTGTCATTCCTTCTCTATTCTTCTGTCTTGTTTCCACTCACTCCCTGCACATAGCCAATTTGTTTGCGTTCTGGTTTATTTTTTTCTGGGTTTTGCACTGATGAGTAGTTAAGTGAATTTTTCTTTTTTTTTTTTTTTTTACACAAAACGTATATTAGAGATACTTTTATATTTGCTTTTTCTCTTAACTGTAGTTTCTAGAAAACATAACAGTTAAGAGATTTTTCTCATCCTTTTTACAGCTGTGTAGTATTGCAGTTCATTCAATCACTCTTTTATGTATAAATACTTAATTTCTTTTCTATTTTACCTCCAAGAGTACTTATGAGAATCTTGTGCATATGATTTTTTTAATTAGATGTTTATTTTCAGGGTAACCTAAGTAAGACTGCTGAGTCAAAACATAAATGCATATATAATCTTGTTTGATTAAATTCCCCTCCATAAGGATTGTACCAGTATGCATCCTCCCCAGTAATATGAGTGACTATTTCCTCACCGCCTTGACAACATGCATTGCTTTATTTTTTCAATTTTTGCCAATCTGATAGGTGAGAAATGGTATTTCATTGTAGCTTTAATTTACAATCTTACTATAAATTTAGTTTAACATCTTTTCGTCTGTTCAAGGTCAATTTTATTTGTTTTTGTGTGTGTGAATTTTTCTCTCCCTCCTTTTTTGGGGGGGAATTTATATTTAAAATGGGTTTTTGTTCTTTTCCTATCAACTCTAAATAGGATTCTTTATTATAGAATAGATTTGGTCTTTATCTGTAATATGTGTTATATTTTTGCTTTAGGTGTGTTTTTTTTTGCCACATTAAAAGCACCCCTCTCCCATGCAAATCTATTGTTCTTTTGTCATAATCTGAATTTTGAGTTATGATTAGAAAGCCCTTTCTTTCTTTTTTTTAATTAAGGTATCGATATACACTCTTATGAAGGTTTCACAAGAAAAACAATGTGGTTACTACATTCGCCCATATTATCGAGTCCCTCCCATACCCCATTGCAGACACTGTCCATCAGTGTAGTAAGATGCCACAGAGTCACTACTTGTCTGGAAAGCCTTTCCTTATCATGTCTTTTCTTATAGAAAGCCTTTTCCTCAGGCTACAGAGAAATTCATCCATATTTTCTCCTGGAGTTGTAAGATTTCACTTCTTACATTTAGGTCCCTGATACATTTGAAGTTTATTCCTGTGTATGGAGTTCACTCCCATATATGGTATGAGTTACTGATCTAGTTTTGTACTTTCTAAATCATTAACCAGTTGTCTAAGAACAATTTATTAGAAGGTATATCTTTGTTCCAGTGATTTGAGATGCTATTGTTATTATACGCTAAATTTTCACACATAGTTGGTCTATTTTTGGACTTCTCATTCTGTTCCACTAGGTTTGCATATGCCTTTGTCAGTACTGCACTCTTTTAATTATAGAGCTTTAGAATATGTTTTAATACCTGGTTGTGCTGATTTGCTCTTGCAGCTTTTCTTTTTCATGTTTTACTGGTTACTCTTGGATGTTGTGTTGATTTTTCCATTTGAATTTTGGTATCAATTTGGCTAGTTCTATATAAAAGCTTGTTGATATTTTTAATTGGAATTTCATTAACTTTATAAATGAGGGAGAACTGACCTTTTTTTTTTTTTTTTTTTGAGAGGGCATCTCTCATATTTATTGATCAAATGGTTGTTAACAGTTAACAACAATAAAATTCTGTACAGGGGACTCAATTAACAATCATTAATCCACCCCAAGCCTAATTCTCATCAGTCTCTGATCTTCTGAAGCACAATGAACAAGTTCTTACATGGTGAACAAATTCTTACATAGTGAATAAGTTCTTACATGGTGAATAGTACAAGGGCAGTCATCACAAAAACTTTCGGTTTTGATCACGCATTATGAACTACAAACAATCAGGTCAGATATGAATATTCGTTTGATTTTTATACTTGATTTATATGTGAATCCCACATTTCTCCCTTATTATTATTATTATTATTTTTTTTAAATAAAATGCTGAAGTGGTAGGTAGATGCAAGATAAAGGTAGAAAACATAGTTTAGTGCTGTAAGAAAGCAAATGTAGATGATCAGGTGTGTGCCTGTAGACTATGTGCTAATCCAAGCTAGACAAGGGCAATAATACATCCACAGATGCAGAAGATTTCTCTCAAAACAGGGGGGGTGAGGTTCTAAGCCTCACCTCTGTTGATCCCCAATTTCTCACCTGATGGCCCCCCTGCGACTGTGCCTGTCTTAGGTTGTTCCTCCCTTGAGGAATCTTACCCGTCTCTGGCTAACCAGTCATCTTCCAGGGCCATACAGGGAAATGTTAAGTTGGTAAGTGAGAGAGAAGCCTTATTGTTTGAAAAGGTTAGCTTTTTACTTCTTTGCAGATTTATGTCCTCTGGGTTTTATGCCCAGCATTTGTCTTGAGGTATCATCATCTTTATCACTTGGAAGAATTATGATACTCGGTAAATTCGATATGAGGCACGAATAGAACTGACCTATATTTGATGTTGCATTATCTTCTCCAGGAATAAGAGGTATCATCCCATTTTTTCAACATCACTTTTGTGTCTGTCAAGGCTTTTGCTTATACAGACTTGATATTTCTTGTTAAATTTATTCCTAAGTATTTTATTGCTTTTGTTGCTATTGTATAGTTTTTGTTTTGCTTTTCTTCTGCTTGTTAAAAAGTAGTAAGTCAGTTCTTTCCACTATGCCACTTTTCATTTGTGGAACTTAAGTACTTTGTTCTTGTTAAATGTAAACTCTTTCCAAAAAAATTTTTTTTTGATATTTTGACTAATTCATTTCTCTCAATTATCATAAAATAGCAGCTTTTCTGACAATTTAAAATTCTGTACTCTCACATCTGATTTGCATAGCTTCTGCCTAGGATTGCATTAAATAAGTAGTATTTCCAGAAAAAGGTTGGAATAGTGTCTTGTCCTTCTTCAGTTAAATAAACCAACCTGCTGAACTTGCTAGTGTCAGTGAGAGGCAGTTTGTTCTGGTGAAAAAACAGAGATAAAAAGGAAAATGAGTAATTATCCCTGTATTAGTAGTCATGTAAATTGTATCTAAGACACTGATTTTTTAGGAGTTTCTAGTATAATAAGCTTCATTTCAGTAGTGTTTCACCTACATTTGAATGCCTTTTTCCTGTGACCCCATCATACTGTGGCACACTACTTAAACTAAAATTAAACTACCTCATCTGGCCAGTTTGGAAGTGCTTGTGGTAGAGAATGCTGTTGTATTTGTTGTGGGGTTAACTCCAGCTAGGTAACTTATGTAGGATCCTTTGATATTAGAATAGGGAGAAGATTAATGAATTGCGAAAGCTGCTACTAATGGTTGTTGACGCTGAGTTTTCCAATTTGAAAGTCAGCAAATTGCATTTTTAATTAATTAGTGATCTTAGCTTCATTACCTATTAATTTTAGTTCTCCTTTGAACTAAGTCACAGGTTTCAGGTCTCTGCTTGGTTTTATTTGTTCTGTGGTTAGGATATCGGAGTAGAGATGTGAAGTGTCACGGTTCTGTTGTGAATGGAGAGTGAGTAGAGCCCTACTTTTAATATATAACTGTGGACAGTGAGGAGAGAGAAGTCTGGTTTTGATCCTTATGGATATCCATTAACTATGAACCTCACTTTGATCATCTGTAAGATGGGGATGCTTCCTACTATAGCAGTGCTCCAGCCCAATGTTTGTCACATGAAAGAACTCAGTAAATATTTTGTTCCCTCTTTTTTCCTCTAGTGTTGTGTGAATCAGATGAAACAATTATGAGAACATGTTCTAAATTTTAAAAACTCCTTATAATTAAGTTTTGTTGTTTTTGTTTTTAGGCATTTGAATTATTATAGCAAACTGCTACTAACTTTGGATTTTTCCCTGTTTTACTTACTCTTAAATTTGGTAATCCTAGTTTCAGGCACCTAATTAATTTGTATTTATATAGCTATTTTAAGTCATTTGTGGAAAAATTATTTCTTGATAAAACTGACAACTTAAAAGAAATAGTAATCTTAAGTTATGCCATATGGAGTTGTGTTCTTTGGTTCATGAAAACTTGTTTTTATAAAGTGGAAGCTTAACCTTTCCTCCCCAGGAGAGAGGGGAGGACTGTGGCAGAGTGTAGGGAAAAAAACACTGCAGTGCTTCTCTAAAAAAATTACAGCAAAATCAAGGGGAAATCCTCAACCCAAGGTTGAACCATCAGACCCCAGTGTCTCCTGGGTAAAGGACTCCATTCTTTATGTCTTCTGTACTCAGTCATTGGCTGGGAATAGTGGGGGGAACCTTGGCATGACCCTAACAAGAGGATGGCTTTGCGAGCTCAGCAGCTGGGACCATTGGACCAATGACATTCGGCGCAGCAGATCTGAGAGGCACATTTTCATAGTTGTCATAACAAACCTCTTAAGGACACAGACTGTTTTATGCTTCTTTCCCAAGTGCTTATGTAGGGTGACTACTAAAATATTTTTTAATTTAATTAAAATTAATTAAATTTTTAATATTTAATTAAAGGTTTGTGTGGAGGGGTTCTATTGATTTTCTCTTTAAGTTATACGTAGTTTTATTGCCTCTATTATTCCAGAGAGAAAAAGTGGAATCATGGCATGATCCTGAATGTTTTCTTCCAGGTTTTCAGTGGCTTAAATGACTTGAGAAGAGAGATAAAGCTTAATATAAGGTAGCCAGGGCAGTTAGGCAGGAAAATTGTTGTTTGTGCTCTTGGTGTTTTATCTAAGAATCTGTTTAACCCAAGGCCACAAAGATTTACCAATTAACCCTTGAACAGCATGAATCTGAACTGCAGAGTTTCACTTATATGAAAACTTTTTCAATATGTTGGAAAATTTTTTGGAGATATACAACAATTTGAAAAGCGTTTTCTTTAATCTAGTTACTTTATTGTAAGAATACAATATATTATACATATACAAAATTTGTTAATCAATTGGCTGTGTTACTAATAAGGCTTCTGGTCAACAGTAGGCTATCAGTAGTTAAGTTTTTGGGGAGTCAGAAGTTATACATGGATATTTGACTCTGGGGTGGTTGGCACCCCTAACCCTTACATTGTTCAAGGGCTAACTATACTCTTATGATTTCTTTCAAGGCTTTTTTGGTTTAAGTTCTTACATTTAGGTCTGTGCTACATTTGGAGTTAATTTCTGTGGCTGGCGTAAAGAAGGGGTCCAACTTTAATCTCTTGCAGGTGGATATCTAAGTTGTCCAAGCTCCACTGGTTGAAAAAATTACTCTGTTTCTGTTGAATTATCTTGGCATCCTTATAAAAAATCTATTGGCTGTAAATGTAGGTGTTTCTAGTCTCTGAATTCTATTTCATTGATCTTTGTGTCTTTCTTTGTGCCAATATCACACTGACATGATTATATTGTAGTAAGATATGAAGTCTGGAAGTGTGAGTTCTTCAACTTTTTTCTTCTTAAGATTATTTTGGATATTCTAAGTCCATTGCATTTCTATTTGAATTTTAAGGTCACCTTGTCATTATCTTTTTTTAAAGGGCACCTGGAATTTCAGTAGGATTGCATTGAATCTGAAGGTCAGTTTTGGAAACATTGCCATCTTAACACTAAGTCTTTTAATCCATGAATATGGAATGATGTTCTCTTTATTTCTTAATTTTGTAGTTTTCAATGTACAAGTCTTAAAATTCTTTCGTTAAACTCATTCCTAAGTATTTTATTATTTTTGATGCTATGTTAAGGTGAACTTTTCCCCTTAAATTCAAATTCATTTTCAGAGTGTTCTTTGCTAATGCTTGATTATTTTGACACCTTTTCAGCATGTAATTTTTACCTGTGTTTGCTGTTCATTGTTATATTAGGTTAGGTTAAGTTTTATAAATGGTCAACCTAAGATAAAAGATCCATCAACCAGATAGAGTGGTGGTGGGATATAGCAATTACTGAACACTGGGGTATAATTTCTGTTTTGCTTAAATTATTCAAGTGACTTCACTGCTAATCCCCAACTAGTCTCTTCTGGTTCCTTTAGCTTGATTATAATACCTGAAGGTCCTTTGCCACCCTTACTAGTTTTCCATTTTCCTAATGCCCAGAAAGTATTGAATATGGCCCTTTATTAAACTGGACAAGTTATTTCACTGCTAAGTATGTTTCCTGTTGGTTAGAAGTAGGAGGAAATGTTTAATACTTACACTTTTTTTTCTTAGAATCATGTGAGCGACCTTACATAAAAATAGCTTTTTAAAACTGTGAAGCAAACCCAGTATCATGGGCCTTCTCTTCAAATTATATTTTGTCATCTTTAGCTTGGGATAATCTATCTAGCCAGTTTATCTGAATAAACTCCTTTACTTTACTCTTCCATTAAAAAACCTTCACTGACTTCTTGAGTTTTGATCAAGTGTTAATTGAGGATAGCCAACTCTATCTGTATCTACTGAGTGCAAAGGACTAAATTAGATGTTGTATAGGTCACCAGAGGGGATATGATAACAATCTGTCACATTCAAGGAGTTTACAATCCATGTAGGATGATGAGACAAACATTTGGAACATGAAGTATTAAGCAGAATATGTATTTTGGTATCAGATACGGGAGTTCATGATTTATGTGGAAGGAAAATCATCCTGTAGGTGCCCCTCAAAATTGTGGTTACTTAAAGTTCTAGAGAACCTACATGGTTTATATTCACTGTTTTGGCTAGATAACTAAGGTGTACTTTAGGGTTTACTGAGGAGAATATTTATCTGGTCATTGTAGCCGTGCCTGACTCTTGGTGATGCTTCCATACTGAATAGGAAAACTTGAGGGTTTTTAGGGGGTGAGGAAGGAGTTAGGCATGGGGCCTTTTTAGTTGAATAGGTAGAATCTTTCACATCAGTGCATTTTGTCTTTTTAAGGAAATTGTATCTTTCTGAGTTTTTTCATTGACATATACTCTTCAGAATATTGTCATTGACATATTATTTCATTGATATGTTTAAAAGTATATTATATGTCAATGAAAGTTCAGAGATACTAAATAGCTTGTTACCGTGTTATCCATGTAGGAGTGTTTTCTTTGATGTGTTAACCAAAGGCAAAGGTTTTTTGTTTTGTTTTTTTTAAACAAAATTACCTTCTGTTTGGAAGAATTAGAGGAAGAAGGTTTTGTTTTTCTCATGATTGTTTTAATGCACTGACCTTGAGGAAGAGATGAATACTTTTGTAGATGTACATACTATTTGGTGGGCAAGAAGCTGGCTCAAGGATAGTATTTTCAAGCCTGCATCATTGCCCTGTGAGTATAGGACCCTTGCCCAATCTTAGTCTTCAGTGATCAGTTAAGAGAGTGAATTGAGAGAAAGTAGTATATCACAGCTTTAGTCTTCTGAATGTAAAATGGTCTTATGTGCATTATGAGGGGTGGGGTTCATGATTTAGGAACTTATCTCTGTAGCAACCCCCTTCTATTTTTTTGACTGGTAGTGATATTTCTTAAAATAAAATTCATTGTATTATATCTTTATTATCAGCAGAGGTGTTATTTTATGTCATCAATCTAAATACTCATTCAGCATTTGATTATTGATTACTTCTATGGTCTGGGCCTTGTTCTAGGCTTTGTGGATAAAACAGTGGACAAAACAGACAAAAACCTTTGCTATTTTTAAGCTTATATTTTAATGGGGAGAGATGGACAATGATGAATAAATATGGAAAATAGATACGGTATGTCAGATAATGTGTTGCTCTGGACATGAAAAGCAAAGAAGGAAAAAGGAATGGTGGGAGTGAGTGTTGAGGTATGACAATGTGACATTTCATTGTAGGTGAAGGGGACTAGATATTCAGATGTTTCGGAGAAGTTAGTTCCAGATGGAAGGAATAGCAAATGCAGACCCTGAGAGCAGTGCCTGAAGTATATGAGGAACAGCCAGCTGGTTAGTTTGGTAGAAGAGGAGTAATGGATCAGCAAGTAATGAAGTGAGCGGAGAAAGAAGGTAGGGATGGGTGAGGTAGTTTATAGAAGCCTTGTTAGCCAAAGTAAGGATTTGGGCTTTAACTCTTTTCAAAATGGGGAGCCACTGAAGGTTTTAAGCAGAGAAATGTCATGGTCTGACCTACATTTTAAAATTTAAGATCACCCTGCCTGCTTTGTTGAGCATAGATGGAAGGTAAGCAAGGGGGAAGCTGAAAGACCATTTAGGAAGTTATTTAGTACTTTAGGCGAAAGACTCCTAAAAGACTTGCATTGCAGTAGGGAGATCGTGAGAAATCAGATCATGGAGAACATACACACATACACATGTACATACAAATATACTTCTACGTATACACACACACACAAATACATATCTATAGTTTTTTATGTTAGATAATTGTAGATACACTTGCAATTATAAGACATAATACAGAGAGAGCCGTGTACCCTTTACCCAGTTTCCCTCAATAACATCTTGCAAACCCATAATACAGTATCACAACCAGAGATTGACATTAATATGACCAGTAGTCTTGTTCATATTTCCCCAGATTTACTTATACTTTTGTACATGTGTTTGTGCACTTAGTTCTATCCAGTTTTATTACATGTGTAGGTTTGTGTATTTACTACCACAGCCAAGATATAGAACAGTTCCATCATCACAAGGGTACCCTTCTAAGGTGACATCCCTTAAACCCTCCCCACCATCCCTACACTCCTCATGCCTACTTACCCTAGCAACAACCAGTAATCTTTGGCCTGTTTTTATATTTTTGTTACTTTGAGAATGTTATGTAACTGTTATTATATATAATATGTAACCTTTTGAGATTGGCTTTATTTGCTCAGCATAATTCTCTGGAGATTCATCAGAGTTGTTGCATATATCAGTAATTAGGTATTTTTTATTGCTGAGTAGTATTCCCTATTACAGATATACTACAGATTGTTTACCCATTCACCACAATACACCCTAGTAGTATTCCATATTATGGATATACTACAAGTTGTTTCCCTCTTCACATCTGATAGCTATTCTGAATAAAGCTGCTGTGAACATTGATCTGTAGGTTTTTGTGTGAATATAAATTTCCATTTCTATGGGATAAGTGCCCAAGAATGCAATTGCTGACATCTTGGATATATTTTGATGGTGGAGCCAACAGGATTTCTTGACAGATTTAGTGTGAGATCAGAGAGAAAGAGGAATCAGGATTTTTGGCTTACACAACTGTAGTTGTGCAGAACTAGAAGAGTAGAATTGTCAGCAGTTGAGATAGAGAAAGCTATGGGTAGAGCAGGTTTAAGTAAGATCAAGAATTTTGCTCATGGCATGTCAAGTTGATGTATATTATATACAGAAGAATTGTCAAGTAGGCAGTTGGCTAAAAGATTCTGGAGTAGACAGGAGAGATCTGGTCTTGGGATATAAAATTGAGAGTCATCAGCTACTGGAAGAGATAATAACAAACATAGGTGAAAAGGGGTAAGAGGCCAAGTCCTGGTTACCCCATTGTTTAGAAAACATGGAGATTAGGAAGAACTAGCAAAAGAAACTATGAATTTGTCCAGGGAGGAAAACCAGGAAAATTTATTGTCACAGAAGGCAATTGGAGAGAGTAGTCCAAAAAGTGAACTTCTTGCTGGTTATCTGTTTTTGTGGAAACCATAGTTACAATATGTGGGCATATAGTAATAGCCTGAGATTTTAGTTGGGGATATTCTAGTGGTAGATAGGATGATGTCTCATCTTTCTAGTTTCTTCTTAGTAAGGAAAAAAAGGAGATTTTGAGTTTTTGTTTGCACATTCATAACATAAACAACAACAAAAAAGCTAATAGGAATGATTTTAATTTAATTCAGTTGAATAGGAATTGAAGATAGGAATTGAATCCTGCTAATTAAGATCCAAGTTAATTGTATACTTGTTCATGAAAAATCTTTTAAATGTCAGGCATAAGTTCTTTCTTTTTTTAAAAAACTCACTTAATTTTTTTGATACCTGTAATGAATGGCACTTAACATTTTCTGTCATGTGATATCATTATTTACATACTTGTATACTTGTCTCACTTTGCATGACAAGTGCTTTCAATACTGAAGTCCTGCTTTATTGTCATTCTCTTCCCCAACCATATAGTAATAAATGAAAATTGTTGGAATTGAGTTCATTTTATTGTGGTAGTTAAAAGCATGGGCTTAGGAATCTGACACATCTTTTTTAAATTTTTCTCTGCTCTTTTGGTCCTCTCTATGCCTCCACCCACTCTGTAAGTGGTGATAATAATGTTGCCTACTTGATTGGTTTGTGGAGAGGATTAAATGATGTCACGAAGATGGAGCTGTTAGGGTCTCGATTCTCAACCATCCATCATTACTATGCTAATAACAGTATGCCCATTATTGAATTGACTTACATGCTGGGTAAACATTTGAGAATCTGTGTTACACAGTTGACCCTTGAACAGTGTGTGGGTTAGGAGCATCAACCTCCTGAGCAGTTGAAAAATCCACATGTAGCTTTTGATTCCCCAAAAACTTAACTACTAATAATAGCCTACTGTTGACTGGATATCTTACTGATAACATACAGTTGATTAACATATTTTGTATGTTATATGTGTTGTAATACTGTATTCTTACAATAAAGTAAACTAGAAAAAAGAGTATGTTTTTTTTTTCAAATTGTTGCAAGTCTCCAAAAAATTTTACAGTGTGTATATTGAAAAACATTCACATATAAGTGGACCAGCATTTATGTAAACCTTGTTGTTCAAGGGTTAACTGTATTTTCTTCAGTCTGTAGTAGCTGATAGGAAATAGAAGTCCTTTAGGCTCTCCAGGCATCCTTTCTGTTGTTTTTCTTTACTGGGTAGTTGTTTGTGTAGTTGCCTGGGAAAATCAGCATGCATGAATCCTGTGTAGATTTTCTATAAAATTGGGTTTCTTTGTAGAGCATTTTAAACTTAACTGATCAGTGTGTATTTTATAACTATAATTTGTAATTTAGATTTTAATTTACATACTGCCTAATTATAGTAATATTAAACAAAAATGTTCTAAGTTCCCAGAACATTAGTCAATAAATTAGTATTAGAAAGTCTGTGTATATGGTATATATCTATATGTACTATGTATATATATATATATATATATATATATATATATATATACATATACATATTTGGCACTATAAGAGCAAAGGAGATTGAATATAAAGAACTTTTCTTTCTTTGGCCTCTAGAGCAGGAGATGGCAAACTGTGGGCCTGTTGCCTGTTTTTGTAAATAAATTTTTGCTGGAGCATAAACACACAATTCCTTTTCAAATTATAGTTGACTGCTTTTCCACTATAACTGCAGAGTGGAGTAGCTGCAACAGAGATTATGGCCTGCATGCCTAAAGTATTTGTATCTGGCCCTTTATGAAAAACATTTGCTGACCCCTTTCTAGGGTATTGTATTTGTGGCTCTTTCACAGCTTTGCTCATTCTCAGTCTCTTGGTTGATTTCTTTTCATCTGTCTGCCTAAATGTTGTTATCCTCCAGGATCCTTTTTTGAATATCTGTCATAGGGCTTATGTGACATCACTCTTTAGGTTATTCTGCCTGGCCAGTGTCCTTTAAAGACTTTTCTGCTGCAGGAGACTCTGGCCACTTATTGTTTTACGGGCAATTTTATCTACTCCTGTGGTTTTAAGAACCATCCAGATGCCTTGTTAGGGGATAAGAAGAACATATCAGATTGCTTTCTAGACCTCTCTACTTCAGTGTCCCTCAGTCATTTCAAACTGAATGTGTCTTAAACCGAACTCATTCTTTCTTGCTTCCAAAACAGCTTCCTAGGCCAGTGAACTCTACTGCTGTGTTAATAGTCACATGAGTCAGAAGATTGATTGATAGTCATCACTCCCTCCTTCCATTTAACAAACTGGTAACAGTTAATATCAACTAACTGTTGATCTGCCTTTCAGAGCCATTCTTTGCCTTCTATTTTCACTGTTTCTACAGGTTCTGGTTTAATTTATCTTCCTCCTCCTTTAGTGACTTTTTTCATAGCCAGTATCTTCCCCAAACAAATCTCTTGCTTAGAACATATCAGTAGTTCTTTATGGCTTATAATATTCAAACTTTCTAGCACTGTATTTAAAACTTTCCACTTGACCCCTTTCTGGAATTTTAAAAAGTAATACTCATGTTTTTCTTAGTTCCTGTTCCCATTTGCCTATAGCACTTTTTGAGTGAACTAGTTTTCACATTTATTGTAATTGCTGGGTTTGCTTACCTGTTAGAATGTGAAACTTTAAACAACTATGAATTTTTGTATACTCATAACCCTGGCTCTGACATATAATTGGCTTCAAAATATTTGTTGCACACATTGAGTTATTTTGAGGTGATATTCTAGCCAACAGTGGGGTCTTTTGGAACACCTGGATTTACTATGGAATCAAAGACACAGAGATGGATTGAACACTTTCAAACCTAGTGTGATTACTAGGGTGGATGGTAGACTTTTGGATGATCCTCATTTTCTGAAGATGTTTTGGGAAAATAGTCTTTGAAGCTAAACTTTGTAAGTGAATTCTCTTTTACTAGACTTTATGATAGTGGAGCTTTCCAGGGTTGGGGAAAAATATCTCCCCATGGAGTGAAATTCGGTGAAGAAGGAAAGATGAGACAGCAATATGTATCCTACCATACTCCCACAGTATTAGGTTAGCTGGTTGTTACTTGACCTAACCCTTCACTTTGCCTTTCTTGAACTTTACATAAGGGTACAAGTAAGCTTCTGGGAATCCCTTGACTTCAGGTTTTTAGCTCCCAGTTATTTTTTCTCCCTTACTTTCTTTGAGTGTGAGGTGTCAAATTATATAAAGATGAACAAATCTATGTCTAGTTTAGAGGTGGATATATCTTAATGCTTATTGGTTAAAACAAAAGAATTTTTCCTTCAAAGATGCATTTCAGGTTTTCTTATACTGATAGGATGTTTATTCCATCTTGAGTAGTCATTTTGTTGTTTCAAATGGGAGTGATTAGTAAGAGTCTAGTTTATCTGTAACTTTTTTCTTTATTGGAAAAAAATTGCCTTTATTACCTTTGAAATCTTACACAATGGATTTCAAATTTTTAACTGATCTTTTAATAAGAAATACATTTTATATTGAAGCCTAGTACATAGAAAAATAAATAAAACAAGTTTAAAGAAAAAGTCCTTACTCTTACCATATTTAAAGCTGTATTCATATTCATATTCTTTTTTTTCTTTTTGGTATCATTAATAGACAATAAATGAGCAACATTGTGGTTACTAGACTCCCCCCATTATCAAATCCCCACTACATACCCCATTACAGTCACTGTCCATCAGCATAGTAAGATGCTATAGAATCACTACTTGTCTTCTCTGTGCTATACAGCCTTCCCCATGCCCCACCCCCTACATTATATGTGCTAATCGTAATACTCCCTTTTTCCCCTTATCCCTCCCTTCCCACCCATCCTTCCCAGTACCTTTTCCTTTGGTTACTGTTAGTTCATTCTTGGGTTCTGTGAGTCTGCTGCTGTTTTGTACCTTCAGTTTTTTCTTTGTTCTCATACTCCACATATGAGTGAAATCATTTGATACTTGTTTTTCTCCACCTGGCTTATTTCACTGAGCATAATACCCTCTAGCTCCATCCATGTTGTTGCAAATGGTAGGATTTGTTTTCTTCGTATGGCTGAATAATATTCCATTGTGTATATGTACCACATCTTCTTTATCCATTCATCTACTGATGGACACTTGGGTTGCTTCCATTTCTTGGCTATTGTAAATACTCCTGCAATAAACATAGGGGTGCATGTGTCTCTTTGAAACTGGGCTCCCACATTCTTAGGGTAAATTCCCAGGAGTGGAATTCCTGGGTAAAATGGTATTCTATTTGGAGTTTTTTGAGGAACCTCCATACTGCTTTTCACAGTCGTTGAACTAATTTACATTCCCACTAGCAGTGTAGGAGGGTTCCCCTTTCTCTGCATCCTAGCCAGCATTTTTTGTTTGTCTTTTGGATGGTGACCATCCTAACTGGTGTGAGGTGCTATCTATTATGGTTTCAATGTGCTTTTCTCTGATGATTAGTGATGTGGAGCATCTTTTCATGTGCCTGTTGGCCATCTGAGTTTCTTCTTTGGAGAAGTATCTGTACAGATCCTCTGCCCATTTTTTCAGTAGGGTTATTTGCTTTTTGTTTGTTGAGGTGCATGAGCTCTTTATATATTTTGGACGTCAACCCTTTATCGGATCTGTCAATTATGAATATATTCTCCCATACTCTAGGATACCTTTTTGTTCTATTGATGGTGTCCTTTTCTGTACAGAAGCTTTTTAGCTTGATATAGTCCCACTTGTTCATTTTTGCTTTTGTTTCCCTTGCCCGGGGAGATATGTTCATGAAGAAGTCACTCATGTTTATGTCCAAGAGATTTTTGCCTATGTTTTTTTCTAAGAGTTTTATGGTTTCATGACTGGCATTCAGGTCTTTGATACATTTCGAATTTACTTTTGTGTATGGGGTTAGACAGTGATCCAGTTTCATTCTCTTACATGTAGCTGTCCAGTTTTGCCAGCACCATCTGTTGAAGAGACTGTCATTTCCCTATTGTATGTCCATGGCTCCTTTATCGTATATTAATTGGCCGTATATGTTTGGGTTAATGTTTGGAGTCTCTATTCTGTTCCACTGGTCTGTGGCTCTGTTCTTGTGCCAGTACCAAATTGTCTTGATTACTGTGGCTTTGTAGTAGAGCTTGAAGTTGGGGAGTGAGTCCCCCCCCGCCCCCAACTTTATTCTTCCTTCTCAGGATTGCTTTGGCTATTTGGAATCTTTGGTGGTTCCATGTGAATTTTTGAACTATTTGTTCCAGTTCAATGAAGAATGCTGTTGGTAATTTGATAGGGATTGCGTTGGATCTGTATATTGCTTTGGGCAGGATGGCCATTTTGACGATATTAATTCTTCCTAGCCAGGAGCATGGGATGAGTTTCCATTTGTTAGTGTCCCCTTTAATTTCTCTTAAGAGTGTCTTGTAGTTTTCAGGGTATAGGTCTTTCACTTCCTTGGTTAGGTTTATTCCTAGGTATTTCATTCTTTTTGATGCTATCATGAATGGAATTGTTTTCCTGATTTCTCTTTCTATTAGTTCATTGTTAGTGTATAGGAAAGCCACAGATTTCTGTGTGTTAATTTTGTATCCTGCAACTTTGCTGAATTCCAGTATTAGTTCTAGTAGTTTCGGAGTGGAGTCTTTAGGGTTTTTTATGTACAATATCTTGTTCCCTGTCTTGTTCCTGATCTCAGAGGAAAAGCTTTCAGCCTCTCGCTGTTCAGTATGTTGTTAGCTGTGGGTTTATTATATATGGCCTTTATTATGTTGAGGTACTTGCCCTCTATACCCATTTTGTTGAGAGTTTTTATCATGAATGGATGTTGAATTTTGTCGAATGCTTTTTCAGCATCTCTGGAGATGATCATGTGGTTTTTGTTCTTCTTTTTGTTGATGTGGTGGATGATGTTGATGGATTTTCGAATGTTGTACCATCCTTGCATCTGTGGGATGAATCCCACTTGGTCATGGTGTATGATTCTTTTGATGTATTTTTGAATTTGGTTTGCTAATATTTTGTTGAGTATTTTTGCATCTATGTTCATCAGGGATATAGGTCTGTAATTTTCTTTTTTGGTGGGGTCTTTGCCTGGTCTCCTAAAATGAATGCATTGTGTTGTATTTCCTCTTATAATTCTGTAGTATTTGTTTCACATATGTAGGTGCTCCTGTGTTGGGTGCATAGATATTTATAATGGTTATATCCTCTTATTGGACTGACCCCTTTATCATTCTGTAATGTCCTTCTTTATTTCTTGTGAGTTTGTTTTGAAGTCTATTTTGTGTGATACAAGTACTGCAGTACCTGTTTTTTCCTCCCTGTTATTTGCATGAAATACCTTTTTCTGTCCCTTCATTTTTAGTCTGTGTATGTCTTTGGGTATGAAGTGAGTCTCTTGTAGGCAGCATATACATGGGTCTTGCTTTTTTGTCCATTCTGTTACTCTGTGTCTTTTGATTAGTGCATTCCGTACTTTTATATTTTGGGTGTTTATCAATAGATATGTACTTACTGCCATTGCAGGCTTTGGATTCATGGTTACCAAAAGTTCAAGGACAGCTCATTTTCTATCCAACCATCTAACTTAACTCACTTATTATGCTATTATAAGCACAGTCTGGTGATTCTTTATCTCTCTCCCTTCTATTTCTTCCTCCTCTATTCTTTATGTTAGGTGTTTTATTCTGTAGTCTTTGTGTTTCCCTAGACTGATTTTGTTGATAGCTGATTTTATTTTGCATTTAGTTAGTATTTGATTGGTCTGCTTTCTTTGCTGTGGTTTTATTATCTCTGGTGACATCTGTTTAGCCTTAGGAGCACTTCCATCTAGAACAGTCTCTTTAAAATACACCATAGAGATGGTTTGTGGAAGGTAAATTCCCTCAACTTTTGCCTATCTGGGAATTGTTTAATCCCTCCTTCAAATTTAAATGATAATCTTGCTGGATTCAGTATTCTTGATTCGAGGCCCTTCTGTTTCATTGCATTGAATATATCATGCCATTCCCTTCTGGCCTGAAAGGTTTCTGCTGAGAAGTCTGATGATATCCTGATGGGTTTTTCTTTGTAGATGATCTTTTTTCTCTCTCTGGCTGCTTTTAATACTCTGTCCTTGTCTTTGATCTTTGCCGTGTTAATTATTATGTGTCTTGTCCTCCTTGGGTCCCTTGTGTTGGGAGATCTGTGGACTTCCATGGTCTGAGAGGCTATTTCCTTCCCCACATTGGGGAATTTTTCAGCAATCATTTCTTCAAAGACACTTTCTATCCCTTTTTCTCTCTCTTCTTCTTCTGGTGCCCCTAAAATGCAAATATTGTTCCGTTTGGATTCATCACACAGTTCTCTTAATATTCTTTCATTCCTAGAGATCCTTTTATCTCTCTCTGCTTCAGCTTCTCTGTGTTCCTGTTTCCTCATTTCTATTCTGTTAACGGTCTTTTCCACCTCATCTGGTCTGCTTTTAAATCTTTCCATTGTTTGTTTCATTTCTGTTATCTCTCTCTGGAATTCATTCTTTAGCTCTTGCATATTTCTCTGTAACTCCATCAGCATGGTTATGACTTTTATTTTGATTTCTTTTTCAGGAAGTTTGGTTATTTCAGTCTCACCAAGTTCTCTCTCTGGTGTTTGAGGGATTTTGGACTGAAGAAGGTTCTGCCTTTTCATGGTGATGCCAGTGGTCACCACCAAGTGCTGCGTGTGTCAGCTGGGAGAACAAAGTCACTTCCTGCTTGCTGGTTGCCTTGCCTGTCTCCGCTGTCTGTGCCAGTCATCCTCACACTGTTAGCAGCCTCTGGGTTAATCCCCTGAGCTGCCATGATCGGACCAGCCCTTGGGATCACCTAGGGCACTGGTGGGCGTTGCAAGCTAGCGGCGTGTGTTCTCCCACGAGAACAGAGCCCCTTTGTGCTTCCCCGACTCTACGTCCATATATTCTGTCTGTGCCAGTGAATTGCACACAGTGGGCAGCCTCTGGTTAATCCCCTGAGGTACCATGGGTGCGGCCGCCCTCTGGATGGCCTAGGGCACTGGCAGGGGTCGCAGGTGAGTGGCGTCTGTTCTTCCACAAGAACAGAGCCCCTTTGTGTGTCCAGGACTTTGCACTGGTCTCTGCTATCTGTGCCAGTCATCCGTGCTCAGGTAGCAGCCTCTGGGTCTGGGCCACCTTGTGCACAGGGATAAGCCTCTATGTTAAGCTGTGTGATTGCTGTAGGCAGGGCTGCTCCTCGGCTGTTGGGCAGCAGTGGCGGGTCAGACAGGTTGTTTGGAGTGTCAGCTGGGGGAAGGAATGGCAGGGTGCTTATTGCCGCAAGGGGTCTCAGATCTGCATTTCCACCCAGGGTGTTAGGGCGCCTGAAGTACCTTAAAGTTCCCAGTGTTCTGGGCTGAGTGTGCCATGATGTTTTTGTCCACCTGGTAAACCCTTGTACCTTTAAGACTTTAAAAGCACCTGCTTTTCTTTTGTCCCAGGGCAGCCATCTTTGGGAACCTGTTTGCAGTCTTAATCTCAGATTTTGCTTTTCCGCTCCTCTAATATCCAGTGCCCCATGCGATGTGTATCTGTGCTCCCAGTGCAGATTACTAAGATATTTAGGAATCCTGTGCTTCCACTCCCTCCCCACTGTGATTGTTTTCCTCCTGCCATTGAGCCTTGGATGCAGGGAGTGCTTGGGTTCTGCCGGGTCACGGGGTTGTATCTTTCCCTTTTCCATGAGATGTTGGGCCCTCACAGATGTAGCCTGGCTCGAGTATTGTATCTTCTGGTCACTCTTTTCGGAATAGTTGTATTTGCTATATTTTCAAAATATGTAAGCCCCACTCTCACTTCTGATTGGCTGGGGCTCAGTTTGTAAAGTGGTGTACAGCAAGTTTTAAGGTAGAAGCATTGACAGAAACAAGGAATTTACTGTGTGAAAGGAAATCTGTTTTGAGAGCTCTGTGGTTGATACAGAGAGAAAATTTAGGTTTTGTTCCTAAGGCATTTAAAGTAAACTAGTTGGACTGTGTGTGTGTGTGTGTGTTCTCTCTAGTGACTATAATGAAATACTTGATTTCTATATGCTACTTTATGAAAAGCATTTTTTTATATAATAACAGGGAACCATGGAATAGTTTAAAATGAAACAATATATTATAAATTCCTAAATATTTGTAGGTAATTTAGGAATTTAGAGATCAGTGAAGGTTAATGTAAATTGGAGCAGGTGGGAATGGCCTTGTGAAAGACATGGAAGTTAAACAGGAACTTAAAGGATGGGTAGAATGTGTGTAGGTTGCAGGGAGTGTCAAGACATTCCAGTAATGCTAAGTGTGATTAGTGGCTTAGAATTAGGAATGAAATATGTATTCAGAAAGAGTGAAAAGTAGGATATAACTATGATCACATTGGTCACGAGTGGAAGATAATACTAAATTGATAAGGAGGTACTACATTATGAACTGTTTAAGACTATATAGTAGGAATGGGGAAGTCTCTCTCACTTAAAATTTACACTGTTTGCTAATAACTGCCACTCCAGATCTCTTTGGCTTACTGTTAATGTAGTGTATATTTTTCCATCCTTTTTACTTTCAAACTATTTGTGTCTTTGAATCTTAAGTGTGTCTGCTGTAGAGAGAATATTGTTGAAACTTTCTTGTCCAGTCTGACAATCTCTTCCTTTGACTGTATACTTAACCACATTTTATGTAGTTTTTGATATGGTTGGAGTTACCTGTTCTGTGTTGCTGTTCTGTCACTCATGTTGTTTCTGTTCCTTTGTCTTCATTTATTGCCTTCTTTTGTGTTGAGCAAATCTTTTTTTAGTATACTATTTTAGGTCCAGTGTTGATTTTTAATATTAAAAAGCTTTTTAACATTAAAAATATTATTTTCAGGTTGAACTGACTTAATTCCAGTAAAATATAGCACTTTTCCTTCAGGATAGCTTTCTTTTCTCCTCTTTCCTTCCAGCTGTTATCATCATATATACTGTATCTATTTGTGTTATAAGACTAATAATATACTAGTATCATCATTTTATACAATCGATATATCTTTGATGAAATTAAGAAAAGAAAAATATTGATATAGTCTTTTATATTCTACCATTTATATTTACCATTTCTAGTGCTCTCATTTCTCCTTGTGGATTTGAATTACCTTCTAGTGTCATTTCTTTCAGCCTGAGAGACTTGCTTTATTATTTCTTAAAGACATGTCTTCTACTATAGAATATTCTCTCTCTCTCTCTCTGTGTTTTTTAATCTGGGCATGTCTTCATTTTTCCTTTCATATTTGAAGGATAAATTTTCTATATGAAGCATTCTTGGTTGACAGGTTTTCTATTCTTTCAGCATACTGAGTATTTTTTATTGCCTTCTGGGCTCCATTAGTCTGATTATTAGTCAGCAGTAAATTGTATTTTTTTTTATGTATGTGATGAATCATTTTTCTTTACTGCTTTCATGATTTTTTCTTGGTGGCTTCATTTGAAAAGTGATATGCCTGGATGTGGGTGGTTCTGTGTGTTTATCCTTTTGGGGGTTCATTAAGCTTGGGGTCCATTAAAATGTATGGTTCAATAGATTAGAACTATTCATCAAATTTGGGAAGGTTTTAGCAATCATTTCATCAGATTTTTTCCTCTTTTTTCTTTTTTCCTCCTTTTTCTGATACTGTCTTTATACATTTGTTGGTAGGGGTGATACTATCTATCCTACAGGTCTCTGAGACCCTGTTCATTTTTCTGTAGTCATTTTGCCTCTTTGTTCTTTCAATTGGATAATTTCTGTTTGTCTGTTTTCTTTTCTATTTTTTATTAAGGTATTATTGATATACACTCTTATGAAGATTTCACATGAAAAACAATATGGTTACTATATTGACCCATATTATCAAGTTGCCACCCATATCCTATTACAGTCACTGTCCATTCATCAATTCACTAATTGCCTTCTCTGTGCTGCACTATCTTCCCCATGACCCCCCACACCATGTGTACTAAACATAATACCGTTCAATCCCCTTCTCCCTCCCTCCCCACCTGCCCTCTCACACCCCTCCCCTTTGGTAAACACTAGTCCTTTCTTGGAGTCTATGAGTCTGCTGCTGTTTTGTTCCTTCAGTTTTGCTTCATTGTTACCTCCACACGTGAGGGAAATCATTTGGCACTTGTCTTTCTCTGTCTGACTTATTTGACTGAGGATAATATCCTCCAGCTCCATCCATGTTGTTATAAATGGTAGGATTTGTTTCTTTCTTATGACTGAACAGTATCCATTGTGTATATGTACCACATCTTCTTTATCCATTCATCTACTGATGGACACTTAGGTTGCTTCCATATCTTGGCTACTGTAAATAGTGCTGTGATAAACATAGGGATGCATATGTCTTTTTGAATCTGCAAACTTGTTTTCTTTGGGTAAACTCGAAAGAGTGGAATTCCTGGGTCAAATGGTATTTCTATTTTTAGTTTTTTGAGGAACCTCCATATTGCTTACAACAGTGGTTGAACTAGCTTATATTCCCACCAGCAGTGTTAGGAGGGTTCCCCTTTCTCCGGATCCTTGCCAGTATTTGTTTCTCTTAGTCTTTTCGATGCTGGACATCCTTACTGCTGTGAGGTGATAATCTCATTGTAGTTTTTATTTGCATTTCCCTGATGATTAGTGATGTGGAGCATCTTTTCATGAGTCTGTTGGCCATCTGAATTTCTTCTTTGGAGAAGTGTCTCTTCATACCCTCCGCCCATTTTTTAATAGGGTTATTTGCTTCTTGGGTGTTGAGGCATGTCAGTTCTTTGTATATTTTGGATGTTAACCCTTTGTCGGATATGTCATTTACAAATATATTCTTTCATACTGTAGGATACCTTTTTGTTCTGTTGGTGTTGTACTTTGCCGTACAGAAGCATTTTAGTTTGATGTAGTCCCATGTGTCTATTTTTGCTTTTTGTTTCTGTTGCTCAAGGAGATGCTTTCAGGAAGAAGTTGCTCATGTTTATATTCAGGAGATTTTTGCCTATGTTATGTTCTAAGCGTTTTATGGTTTAATGACTAACGTTCAGGTCTCTGATCCATTTTGAGTTTACTTTTGTGTATGGAGTTAAACAATAATGCAGTTTCATTCTCTTGCATGTAGCTGTCCAGTTTTGCCAAGACCAGTTGTTTAAGAGACTGTCATTTCCCCATTGTATGCCCATAACTTCTTTATCATATATTAATTGACTGTATATGGTTGAGTTTATATCTGGGCTCTCTAGTCTGTTCCATTGGTCTATTGTTCTGTTCTTGTGCGAGTACCAAATTGTCTTGATTACTGTGGCTTTGTAGTTGGGGAGTATAATGCCTTCAGCTTTATTCTTCCTTCTCAGGATTGCTTTGGCTATTTGTGGTCTTTTGTGGTTCCATATGAATTTTAGAATGATTTGCTCCAGTTCATTGAAGAATGCTATTGGGATTTTGATGGGAACTGCACTCTTTCACTTCCTTGGTTAGGTTTATTCCTAGGTATTTTGTTCTTTTTGATGTAATTGTAAATGGAATTGTTTTCTTGATTTCTCTTTCTGCTAGTTCATTGTTAGTGTATAGTAATGCAACAGATTTCTGTGTATTAATTTTGTGTCCTGCAACTTTGCTGAATTCAGACATTAGATCTAGTAGTTTTGGAGTGGATTATTTAGGGTTTTTATGTACAAAATCATGTCATCTGCAAACAGGGACAGTTTAACTTCTTCCTTGCCAATCTGGATGCCTTTTATTTCTTTGTGTTGTGAAGGCTCCATGTGTTTGTGGAATTTTTGTTTTCTTTCCATAATTTATGTCTAGTTTCATACCTTTGTGGTCTGAGAAACTGGTTGGTACAATTTCAGTCTTTTTCAATTTACTGAGGCTCTTTTTGTGGCCTAGTGTATGATCTATTCTTGAAAATGTTCCATGTGCACTTGAGATGATATTTTTGATACATTTTTTAATGTATTCTAGCCATGGCTAGAACCTCCAGAACTATGTTGAATAAAAGTGGAGAGAGTGGGCATACTTGTCTTGTTCCTGATCTTAAAGGAAAGGCTTTCAGCTTCTCGCCATTAAGTATGATGTTGGCTGTGGGTTTGTCATATATGGCCTTTATTATGTTGAGGTACTTGCCCTCTAACACCCATTTTGTTGCAAGTTTTTATCATGAATGGATGTTGAATTTTGTCGAATGCTTTTTCAGCATCTGTGGAGATGATCGTGTGGTTTTCTTGTCCTCCTTTTTCTTGATGTGGTGGATGATGTTGATGGATTTTTGACTGTTGTACCATCCTTGCATCCCTGATGGTTGGTATTTTTGATACATTTTTGAATTCAGTTTATTAATATTTTGTTGAGTATTTTCACATCTATGTTCATCAGGGATATTGGTCTTTAATTTTCTTTTTTTGTGGTGTCTTTGCCTGGGTTTGGTTTTAGAGTGATGCTGACCTCATAGAATGAGTTTGGGAGTATTCCCTCTTCTACTTTTTTGAAAACTTTGAGGTGTATATTAGGTCTTCACTAAATGTTTGATAAAATTCAGCGGTGTATCCATCTTGTCCAGGAGTTTTGTTCTTAGGTAGTTTTTTGATTATCAATTCAATTCATTACTGGTAATTGGTCTGTTCAGATTTTTAGTTTCTTTCTGAGTTAGCCTTTGAAGGTTGTATTTTTCTAGAAAGTTGTCCATTTCTGCTAGGTTATCCAGTTTGTTAGCATATAGATTTTCATAGTATTTTCTAATAATTCTTTGTATTTCTGCGGTGTCTGTCATGATTTTTCCTTTTTCATTTCTGATTCTGTTTATGTGTATAGATTGTCTTTTTTTCTTAGTAAGTCTGGTTAGGGGTCTGTCTATTTTGTTTATTTTCTAGAAGAACCAGCTCTTGCTTTCATTGATTCTTTCTATTGTTTTATTCTGCATTTTATTTATTTCTGCTCTAATCTTTATTATGTGCTTCCTCCTACTGACTTTGGGCCTCATTTGTTCTTTTTTCTAGTTTTGTTAATTGTGAGTTTAGACTGTTCGTATGGGATTGTTGCTCTTCCCTGAGGTAGGCCTGTTTTGCAATATACTTCCCTCTTGGCATGGAGTTCACTGCGTCCCACAGATTTTGCGGTGTTGAATTATTGTTGTTGTTTGTCTCCGTGTATTGCTTGATCTCTGTTTTTATTTGGTCATTGATCCATTGTTTATTTAGGAGCATCTTGTGAAGGTTCCATGTGTTTGTGGAATTTTTTTTTTCTTTGCGTAGTTTATGTCTAGTTTCATACCTTTGTGGTCTGAGAAACTGGTTGGTACAATTTCAGTCTTTTTCAATTTACTGAGGCTCTTTTTGTGGCCTAGTGTATGATCTATTCTTGAAAATGTTCCACGTGCACTTGAGAAAAATGTGTATCCTGATGCTTTTGCGTGTAGAGTTCTGTAGATGTTTGTTCGGTCCATGTGTTCTAATGTGTTGTTCAGTGCCCCTGTCTCCTTACTTACTTCTGTCTCGTTGATCTGTCCTTTGGAGTGAGTGGATTGTTGAAGTCTCTTAGAATGAATGCATTGCATTCTATTTCCCCTTTTAATTCTGTTAGTATTTGTTTCACATATGTAGGTGCTTCTGTGTTGGGTACATAGATATTTATAATGGTTATATCTTCTTGTTGGATTGACCCCTTTATCATTATGTAATGTCTTTCTTTGTCCCTTGTTACTTTCTTTGTTTTGAAGTCTATTTTGTGTGATACAAGTACTGCAACTCCTGCTTTTTTCTCCGTATTAGTTGCATGAAATATCTTTTTCCATCCCTTCACTTTTAGTCTGTGCATGTCTTTGGTTTTAAAGTGTGTCTCTTGGAGGCAGCATATAGACAGGTCTTGTTTTTTATCCATTCAGTGACTCTGTGTCTTTTGATTGGTGCATTCAGACCATTTACATTTAGGGTGATTATTGCTAGGTATGTACTTATTGTCATTGCAGGCTTTAGATTTGTGGTTACCAAAGGTTCAAGGTTAACTTCCTTACTATCTAAGAGGCTAACTTAACTCACTTAGTGTGCTATTACAAACACAATCTAAAGGTTCTTTTTTTCCTCCTCCATTCTTTACATATTAGGTATCATATTCTGTACTCTTTGTCTATCCCTTCATTGACTTTGGGGGTAGTTGATTTAATTTTGCATTTGCTTAGTAATTAATTGTTCTACTCTCTTTACTGTTGTTTTATTTCCTCTGGTGACAGCTATTAAACTTTAGGAACACTTCTGTCTAAAGCAGTCCCTCCAAAATTCACTGTAGAGGTGTTTTATGGGAGGTAAATTCTCTCAGCTTTTGCTTATTAGGAAATTGTTTAATCCCTCCTTCAAATTTAAATGATAATCTTGCCAGTTAGAGTATTCTTGGTTTGAAGCCCTCTGCTTCATTGTATTCCCTTCTGCCCTGTAAAGTTTCTGCTGAGAAGTTGGTGATGGCCTGATGGGTTTTCCTTTGTATGTCATCTTCTTTCTCTCTCTGGCTGCTTTTAATAGTCTGCCCTAATCCTTGATCTTTGCCATTGTAATTATATGTCTTGGTGTTGTCTTCTTTGGGTCCCTTGTTTTGGAAGATCTGTACACCTCCATGGTCTGAGAGACTATCTTCTTCCCCTGATTGGGGAGGTTTTCCACAGTTACCTCCTCAAAGACAGTTTCTATCCCTTTTTTCTCTCTCTTCTTCTTCTGGTAGCCCTATGATATGAATATTGTTCCGTTTGGATTGATCACACAGTTCTCTCAATATTCTTTCATTCTTAGAGATCCTTTTTTCTCTCTGTGCTTCAGCTTCTTTGTATTCCTCTTCTCTAATGTTTATTTCATTTATCGTCTTCTCCACCATATCTAATCTGCTTTTAAAACCTTCCATTGTGTGTTTCATTTCTGATACTGTGTTCTGTAATGATTGGATCTCTGACCGTAATTCATTCCTGAGTTCTTGAATATTTTTCTGTACCTCCATGAGCATGATTATGATTTTTATTTTGAAATGTCTTTCAGAAAGATTTATGAAATCTTTTTCATTTGACTCTCCGGTGTATGTATGATTTTGCTTTGATCCAGGTTCCTTTGATGTTTCATATTTGTATGTGGCGCCCTCTAGTTTCCAGAATCTCTACTCTCTGGAGCTTCTCAGCCCCTGTAGCAGTGTCAGGTGTCACAGGGGAGCAGTGTTGGTGCCTGTGGAAACGAAAGAGCTGTTTCCTGCTTCCCAGCTGCTATGTGTATCTCAACTGCCAGAACCAGTGGGACAAGCCCCACAGGTATAAGCCTCTGTGGTTTGCGTTTGTAGCTGCTGTAGGTGGGGCTTCCCTCTGTCTGGCCTTCCGCCAGGGCAGGGGCTGCTGGTTTGCAAGCCAGATGTGGGCTTGCCGGGAGGAAGTCGCATTAGGCTGTGTATCATGAACGGGGACCTTGGAGCTTTGTAGCCAGCTAGGGTGTTGGAGAGCCTGAAGATCGTGAAAGTTCTAAACCTACTGGGCAGAGTACACCCATAAAATTTTGTCTACCTTCCCTTTCTCCTGAGCAGTTAGCTCTGTGCAATCCTTGCCCCTTTAGCAGGCCTCTTGCTGTTAGGAAGTCTCTCAGACTGCCCACCTTTATTTTGTCCCAGAGCAGCCGGATATGGATCCCTGTTTTCCACAAGAACCTATGATCTCAGTCTCTCCAGGTATTCTGTCTCTGTTAGCTTTCCAACCCCCGTAAATCACCAGAGCACCATGCACTGTAGGTTTGTGCTCCCAGAGCAGATCTCCAGAGCTAGGTGTTCAGCAGTCTCAGGGTCCACTCCCTCCCTGCTCTGTTTCTCTTCTTCTGCCTGTTATCTGGGGTAGGGGAAGGGCTTGGTTCCCACTGGGCCTCGGCTTTGGTACGTTACCCTGTTCTGTGAGGTCTATTCTTTCCTACATATGTATGCAGTCTCACGCATCTCTCTTTCCTGTTGCTGTTTCAGGATTAGTTTTATTAATTATATTTTCTTATTATATGCGGTTTTAGGAGGAGGCCTCTGTCTCACTTCTCACGCCACCATCTTTATTCCGCTCGTCTATTTCACTATTTTCAAGTTACAGAATTTTTAAGTGCCATTTCAGATCTTATCTTGAGCCCATAATGAATCTTTCATTTCTGCTATGCTTTTCAACTCTAGAATTTCCAGTATTTAAAAGTTAATATTTGTTTATTGAAAGTTCCTACTTGTGCAATTTTTATATTTTTCTTAAAGAAAAAGATTCTCTTAAATCTTTGAACATTAGTTAATTTTACCCTTAATTTTTTTTCAGCTTTATTAAGATATAATTGACACACAATATTGTGTAAGTTTAAGTTATACAGTATGTTGATTTCATGCACTTACATAGTATAAGTGACTACCACCATAACACTAACTAACATGTGACATTGTGTAATTGCCATTTGTTTTTTGGTGGTGAAAATAAACATCTACTCTCTTAGCAACTTTAAAATAGATAAACAGTATTCATTATTTGTTTGTTTATATTTTTTCTTTTAATCAAAGTATCATTAATATACAATGTTATGAAGGTTTCACATGAGCAACATTGTAGTTTCAACATTCACCCATATTATCAAGTCCCCTCCCCAAACCCATTGCAATCATCAGTGTAGTAAGAGGCTGTAGGGTTATCACTTATCTTCTCCATGCTTTACTGCCTTCCCCATGACCTACCTATATTGTGAGTGCTAATTATAATGTCCCTTGAACCCCTTCTTCCTTCTTACCCACCCTCCCTAACCCCCACCCTTTTGTAACCGTTAGTCCCTTCTTGGAGTCTGTGAATCTGCTGCTGTTTTGTTTCTTCAGTTTTGGTAAGCAGTATTATTAACTCTAGTCACTATGCTGTATATGAGATCTTCAGAACTTAATCATGTTATAACTGGAAAATTGTACTCTGACCCCATCTTTCTTTTTTCCCACTACCCAACCTTTGGCAACCACTATTCTGTTTGTATGAGTTTAGTCTTTTTAGAGTCCACATATAAGTGATATCATACACTATTTGTTTTTGTCTGACTTATTTCATTTAGCATAATGCCTTCAAGTCATATATATTTTTTCTTTATCCACTCATGTGTTGATAGACACTTAGATTGTTTCCATGTTTTGGCTATTGCGAATGATGCTGCAGTGAACATGGGAGTATGAGTATCTCTTCAAAACAGTGATACCCCCAGAAGTGTAATGCTGGATCATACAGTAGTTCTATTTTCAATATTTGAGAAACCTCCATAGTTTTCCAGAGTATCTGTACCAGTTTACTTTTCACACCAATACTTCACAAGGGTTCTCTTTTCTCCACATTCTTGCCAACATGTTCTCTCTTGTCTTTTTGATGATAGCCATTCTAACAGGTATGAGGTGATAACTCATTATGGTTTTGATTTGCATTTCCTTGATGATTAATGATATTGAGAACTTTCTAATATGCTTTTTGTCCATTTGTATATGTTCTTTGGAAAAATATTCAGGTCCTTTGTCCACTTTTTAATGGGATTGTTTGCTATTGAGTTGTATGAATTCTTCATATATTTTGGGTATTAATCCCTTATCTGATACGTGATTTGCAAATATTTGCTCCAGTTCCATTGTTTGCCTTTCATTTTGTTGATGGTTTTGCTGTGAAAAATCTTTTTGATTTGATATAGTTCTACTTGTTTTGCTTTTGTTGCCTTTCCAAATTAAATGTAAAATATCATACCCAAGACCAATGTCAAAAAGCTTACCTACTATGTTTTCTTCTAGGAATTTTGTGGTTTCAGGTCTTTACCTCCTTTGAACATAATACTCTGTGTGCTAAATCCATCAGTTTTCTACCCAGAGTCTGTTTTCATTGGCTGCCTGTTTTTTTTTCATCTGAGTATAGGTCAGCTTCTCCTATTTCTTGCATGTATCACAATTTTTTTTGACAACAGGACACTTTTGATAATATTTTGTAGCAACTCTTAATTTTGATTTTGTTAAAAAAATCCTCCTGAATGTGGTTGTTTTTGGGCTTTTCTTTTTTTCTTTTGTACCTTACTTGCATCTAATTTATAAAATCTTCCTCCCCACACTTTGAAACCCCTGAATATTCTGTATTAAATTTTTTATTCTAGTTTTCATTTTTTAGCCTGATTTCTTAGGGGGTAGACTCTTTGCATAGCTTAGTGATCAGATGTTTATTGGTTAGGTTGTGCTCAAACATCTTGGGATTATAAAGCTTCCATCATTTTTTGATGATTCTGAACATGAGTTGAGGAGTACATTCAAAATTCAGACAGTTTTTAAGTCAGTCTCAGCTTTTACATCTTGGGATTCCTCTACTTGTATGCATAGCCTCTCAGTCAGCCAGAGATCTGTGGAGAGTTTATTTAGTCTCTGTATGCCTCTCTCATTTCTAGAATCTCCCTGTCAAATTTCTTAGTTCTGCCAGTCTGTTACTTTCCTCAGCTGAGACTGCCTCCTATGGTAATAGAGCTATGGGCTTCCTTACTTTGTTTCTTATCAAGTTGCTATTTTTACTGCCACTGTCACTGGACATGAGTTTTTCCTCTGTTATAAATGATTGTTGTTACCTCTGAAAGCAAAATTCCTGGTTTTAATGGCCAACTCTGCCCTGGTAAACTACCTTACTGTCTGAGCTGGGCAGTGGTGGTAGCATCTCTTGGCAAGAAGGCCAGTGGTTCCTACTGTCCTAACTCCAGTATGTAGCAGTTTTTCATGAACTAATACTTCTTTGATTTGTCGGTGCCTTTGGTCAGTTTCCAGAGCCCTTAAATGGTTATTGTTTTACAGTGTTGGGGAAGTGAATTTGCAGATCTCTTCATTCCACTATTGCTGTAAATCTCACCTCTTTTTGAACTTTCTAACTTCTCAGTCCTTCCCCCTGTGTCTCTCAGTCTCACTTTACTTTATTCTATTTAGGCTTTTGTCACCACCGGTCTACTGAATTCACTCTTGTAAGTGTCATTAGCATCCTGAATTTGCCATATCCAATTGTCAGTTGTCTGTTTTCATCTTAACCCAACTTTCAACAGCTTTTGATGTAAGTGATCACACCCTCTTTTTCTGAAAACTCTTTTTTAACTGAGCTTCTAAGGTAACTTTCTCCTGCTTTTCATCCTTCATTGACTACTCTGCCTGCCACACTCCTTTTCATATCTGTGAAATTTTTTTTTCTAAACTACTTCTTCCCTAGGGCATAACGATCAGGTCTCTTTGCTTTAAGTCCTCTTTACGCAGATGACCCCCAGATGCATATTTCTAGTCCCAGTTTCTACCTTGAGACTTAATATTTCATTTGGATGCCTTTCTCTTCTTCTGGTACCCCTATTATACAAATACTGTTTCATTTGGATTGGTCACATAGCTCTCTTACCATTCATTCATTCCTAGAGATCCTTTTTTCTCTCTGTTCCTCAGCTTCTTTATTTTCCTGTTCCCTAATTTCTGTTTAATTTACCACCTCCCCTACATGATCTAATCTACTTTTAAATCCTTCCATTGTATGTTTCATTTCAGCTCTGAGTGGCTCTTTTTCTGGGTTTCTGTCTCTTTCTTGAAGTCTTCCCTGAGATCTTGAATACTTTTCTGTCAGTCCATGAGTATGTTTATGACTTATATTTTGAAATCTTTATCAAGAAGATTGGTGATCTCTGTTCATTTAGCCCTCTTTCTGTTGTTCTGTCTTGTAGTTTTGATTGGATCAAATTCCTCTGCGTGCTTATTTTGTCAGGGATTCTGTGTTTCTTCCTTTGTATTAGATGTCTCTGCTGTGCTTTCTGGTGTAAAGTAATAGTTCTATGAAGGGGTGCTGTGGTGCCCAGAAGCTCAAGATTCTTTACTCTCTAGTGCCTGGTTCTATTTTTGGGGGGCCCCTGTTGTTGGTGTGCTGTGGGTGGGGCTCCTTTCAGTCTGGCTTCTGTAGTGGTCTAAGTCTAGGCAGGAAGTTTGCTTGAGCTGCTGCCTTTGTGATCAGCTCAGGAATCTGTTGAACTCACTGTGGGTGGGGCCACCGTCTGCCTGGCCTGCAGCAATGGTGGGGCTGTAGCGTTAAAGCGGAGGGTGGAGCAATGTGTCCCGGCTGTACACACAGCACCAGGTTTGGACACCCACAGGGATGAGGGAGCTCTTGAGGCTGGCTCCTCCAGGCACCTCTCTGGTAGGGCTGAAATGGAGCCAAGGAAGCTGGGAGAGTCTCCCTCTGCCTGCCAGGCAGCAAAGTCTGATGCTGCCCCTGGACCAAGTGAGTTGGTTCCCAGCAGCGTTCTGGGAGGTGCCTTGGGGTTGTGTTGCCAGCAAGGAGGGTGGAGCATCTGGAGCTCCTGAGAGTTCCCAATCTGCTGGGCCGAGGAAGGTCTGGGGAGGTATTCTCCACTGCCCTTTCTCCTGAGGAGAGAGTTCTGTCCAACCCTTCTTACCACTGGTACCCCCCCACTGCTGGGAAGTCTTTCAAACTGCCATGTCTGCTTTGGGTCCAAGTACTGGTGGAGCATGCCTGCCCTCCATACTGGCTGGAGTCTCAGTCTCACAGAGTGTTCCTCCTCCGATGTCCAGCCCTGATAATCATCAGAACCCAGTGTACTGTGGACTTGTGCTCCTGGAGCAGATCTCCAGGGCCAGGTGTGCATCAGTCCTGGGCTCCTACCCGCTCCCCACTCTGTTCTCTTTCTCCCACTTGTAGGCTGATGGTGGGGAGGGCTTGTGTCCTGCTGTGCTGCCTCACCCTTTTCTTTGTGGTCTTCTCTTCCTCAGGTGGAGGGGGTCTGTTCTGCAGTCTTCAGGTCATTTTTAGGTCTAGTTGCATTTGTTGTAGTTTCCTCTTTTATGGGAGGAGGTTTCTGCCATCTTTCATCTGATAATTCCCCTCATTTGGATGTCTAATTAGGATTTCAGTCTTAATAGATGGAAAGCAGAACTCAGGATCCATTTTCTCCCTCAAAAATTTATTCTCTTCAGTTTTTAGAATGATTTTTAAACAGGTAAATCAGGTTATGTCATTTTCCTGATTAAAAACTTAGTGGCTTTTAAAAAAATTTAATGTGAAACTCAGTTCTACAATGATTAATAAGGATTTATAGGACATACTCACTGCATACCTCTGAACTTTTCTCCCACCTCTCTTCTTTTTACTCAGTTTGCTACAATCATATTATCCTTCTAGCTATTTCTTGAGTATGCCATGCCCTCCTCTAGGCATTTACATTTGGAATTTCCTATAACTGCAGTGTTCTTCTTCCCTACCTTCATGTAGTGTCCATCTCTGTATCATTCAGGTTTGTGTTCAGGTCTTACCGTTGTAGGGTCTACTATGACTTCCCTATGTAAAATGTGGCCCCTTATCTCAGTGATGCTCTTTTTACTTTATATGAAAACAAATTGTTTATTCCTTCCTGTCCTCCACAGACTGGAAGTCTTATAAGGATAGGAAACTTGTTAGTCTTGTTCACTGCCATATTCTTAACAATGTGAATAATGCATGGCACAGAGTAGATGCACTGTGTTTGTAGAATAAGTGTTTTCTATAGAATTAGTATGTCATTAGTGAACTAATAATGACTCAGTAAAAATTGCTGGGCTTACAAGAAATGGAAGCAACCTAAATGTCCATCAGTAGATGAATGGATAAAGAAGATGTGGTACATATACACAATGGAATATTATTCAGTCATAAGAAGAAAACAAATCCCACTATTTGCAACAACATGGATGAAGCTAGAGGGTATTATGCTCAGTGAAATATCCAGGCGGAGAAAGACAAGTACCAAATGATTTCACTCATATGTGGAGTATAAGAGCAAAGAGAAACTGAAGGAACAGAACAGCAGCAGAATCACAGAACCCACGAATGAACTAACAGTTACCAAAGGGAAAGAGACTGTGGAGGATGGGTGGGAAGGGAGGGATAAGGGCGGGAAAAAGAAAGGAGGCATTAAGATTAACATGTATAATGTGGGGGGGGGTACAGGGTGGGCTCTACAACACAGAGAAGACAAGTAACGATTTTACAGCATCTTACTACACTTATGGACAGTGACTGTGAAGGGGTATGTGGGGAGGACTTGGTGAAGGGGGAGCCTAGTAAACATAATGTTCTTCATCTAATTGTAGATAAATAATACAAAAAAAAGTTGCTGGGCTTAGGATAGTTGTATATTTAAATGCATCTCAGGCATGAACTTTGCCTAATATTGGCTTGATTAATACTTATAAATATTTCTCTGTTAAATTTATACTTTGTATCTTCTCAAGAATTTTAAAATGAGAAAAATTAAGCCTCCTTTAAAGAAGAATTGAATACATAAACAGAAGAGTAAGGATAGATGCATATTTAGGTCCACGTACTTGCTTCACTTAAGTGTTCTGTTTTGATAAAAGACAGTACACATAATCTTACAAAACTTCTGTTATCTGGGAATTTAATAGTTCCCTGTTACTTTGGCTAATGAGTCTGGAAAAACAGCTTATTTTAACATAGTTGGCTATGTTGAAAAACAATCTTAATGTATGTCATGAGAAGAGTGAGTCTCAGCTTACTAGCAGTTTTTGTACAATATTAGCTACCTAGGTGTCAATTGGCAAAGTATAGACATAATTCCAGAAATAACTTCAATTTGGAATGGAAATGGACACAGTTTTGAAATTGGTATCGCGTTTTTTGTGTCCTCAGTAGTCAAAACTTAGAATCTGACATCAGTTAATATCTTTGTTAAAGCACTGAGTTTGTGTTTATTGCTTCAGCTATAAACATTTTACAACATTTTGGAATGAAAGATTGATGTCTTAGAAAAGAATTTTAACTATCACCGCACTATATACATAAGCCCAGTTCTCACAGTCAGTTTAAAGGGACAGAAGGAGACTACTTTTGAGTTTATTTCTCTGTGAAGACATGCTAGAACAATCATAGAGTCTATTGGAACATTCACTTATTTCTGCTACATCTTCTAAGAACTGCTCTACTCTAGGATAGCTCCGCATATGAGGCTCCCTGTCCCCTAACCATTCCCCCCACCATTTTTTTTTGGTGTTCATTTTCTAACCGTAACAACATATCCCTTCCAGACTCCTAGGTAAATATGTTTTGTAGCTCTTCTTAGTCATTATTTTAACTGAAATTTTATATTTTCTGTCCACATAGCTGGTGTTTTGGTGGATTTCTCTGTTATGTAATTGGGCTTTTATTAACTGGATTTCTGACAGCCAAATGTACTCTTGGGATTTATCATCTTTGTTAATAATACTCTTCTTCAAATTCATTACTGTAAAATTTAGGTTTAGGAAGTAATCATATTATTTAATGTTTTCTTTTCATGAAGAGTGGGCATAACTTTGAAACTCCCCAAAGGGAATATTATTTGTGTGGTCTATAAATTTATCAAGACTATAATCTCTAGTATGTCATACTTTCACTCTCTAAAACTTAGCTACTGAGCTGTTCTACTGGGGCTACTGCTCAAATTTTTCACTGTATCTTGGAAAACAATAGGGCTTGTACGAGTTTCTTTGTACTCAAATTCATTTGTTTCATGAGAAGTTTGATTATTATAGTTGCAAAAAATTATAGAAGTAATTCCACATTTCAGATGTATCTTGTATACTTATAAGACCAGTGCTTCTGAAACTATATATGGTGAAGTGCCAATTTAAAAAATTTCCAGTTCATTGAAGACCTGTATTTTGTAAAATGCAATACAAATCAATTACTAGAAAATAAAAAACTACGAAGTTTGGTCCCACTTTTTATTATAAGATTCATAGATAAAAAATTATCCTGCCAAATTGCTATTCAAGATTCTGAACACTTTTATCCTCAGTTTCTGTGTTTATCTTACTGTGGAGCAGTAATAAATAGTACATAGACTAGTAAGAAGTAGTTTGCAGGTCAGCACTGGCCCATAAACCATACCTTTTAGTAACATATCTATAGCCTGCTGTTTGTAGTATTTGTTATTTCAGAAGCATAGTCAATATAATGAATGACAGTTATCTTTTAAAAAATTCTTTTGTGTGTTTCTTTTTCAGAACCGAGAGCTCCAAATCATGAGAAAGCTAGATCACTGTAACATAGTCCGATTGCGTTATTTCTTCTACTCAAGTGGTGAGAAGGTAGGTCTTGCAGAAAGTGTGTACTGAATATTGTGATAGACTTGTTATTCTTCCATAAATAGCCCCCTGTAACCCTGCCCATCCTAGTAAAACCGTTTTGTTAATTGAGTGGAAGAATTCCAAAACAGGCCCTAGTGATTCTGAGCTCAATATAGAATCATTGAATATCATTAGTTACATCAGAAGAATGTTAATGAAATGATAAAGAAAATTAATTTTTCAGTATTTTTTTTTAAAAACATCTGCCTTCAGTTCTAAAGCAAACATACACACACACGTATATATTTAAAAACAAGGTTTAAAAAATACATATTTATATATAAATACAAGGTTTATATATATACATATATCCCCCCACAGGCACCTGATTATTGGAGGGAGAAAATGATATCATTTTGTTAAGTGAAAGTATTGGGGGGATGGGGAAGCAGGACGACTTTGATAGAACCAGAATGAGACTTAAGCTTAAGAGGCAAGTTTAACCTGTCCTTGCCTAGGGAGAAAGTTGGAAAAGGTACAATATTACAGAGTTGTAAATGGTTACTATTTATGACCACACTTAATTCTGTGAAAGCAAACGATAATTAAAGAAGACTTTGTGCTGTGAATCCCCTGCCCCCTTGGTCTTTCTCTTCAGAAGATGCAGTAACTAATGTCATTGTAATCACTGTATTTGGAAGCACAGAAAATCAGTTTCTTCTGTTTTACCATGATCCTTTTCTTTTAGTCTATTCGCTACTCCTTCTTCCCCAGATTCAATCTTTTGCTTGCCTTTTTATTTCACTGGTTTGGAGTGAGGGGATAGAGCAAGTAACAAACCACTTTATCTTTTAGCTAAATATTACTTTGGATAAATTCATTTGATATTTTGGACCTCAGATTTCATGCATTTGCTATCTAAAGTCCTTAGGTTCATAATGCCTCTTGATTTCTAGCCCAGTATTCTTTTTACTTGACTTAAGTATTTCCCAGGGTACCAGTGTTTAATTATTTTCCATTCCATTTTATTTTGATTGCTTCCTTAGGAAATTTTTTCATTATTGAGCCTGTAATATAGGATGATGGTACCTATGTATTAATTATTTTTTCATGACAGAGCCTGTAATAGAGGATAATACTTATGTATTAATTATTGTGATATATATCTATAGATATATAAATGTGTATATATATCTGTGTGTGTGTCTCATAACTAATGTTTTAACAACTGCAATTAGCAAATTGGCCCTTTAGCAACTCTTGTTTGTCAGGTGCCTATTTTAAGGACTGTAAAGTTTCAGAATGTTTGAGCTCCTTTGTTTCTAAAGCCAATTACTAGGTTCATGCTACTTTTCTTTTTTTTAAGCTAGCAAACTGTTACATCTTTAATCTTATCTGTTTGGTCATGTCTTAACTTTATCCTGTCCCTCCCCAAATAAAATTATGGACCATCTGTTAGGTCCACAGTGCTCTTATAATGGGATTTAGCATCCTGGTGGCTTTTTGTTACTAAATGCTAGACATTATAATGCCCCAGGGAGGAAAGTAAAGGTCAGAATTATTTGTTCCATGAACCACTAGATTGTATGTAGATTCATTTGCAAAGGTCAATTTACAAAGCCCCCTACACATTTTCTCCTTATTACTTAACTTATATAACTTTCTCTCTGTGCCAGGGCACCATTTAGTGCTCTACAAATATTAATTTATTTAACTTTTATGAAAGTAAAGAACAGCCAGGGAAGAATATCAAATCTTTTGAATGTAAGACTGTTCATCGTATTACCTAAAAGCTCACTGGTGGTGTTCTGATTTGGTGGAAGCCCCCATCACAGTCTGCCCTCACCCTTACTTAATCCTGCCTTGTGTGTGACAATGGACTGTTATCTGTCTACCCCAGAGGATGATTTTCCTTCCTGCTGATGTTCAGAGTTGCTAATTATCTTAAACAGTCTTACAAATAAAAAGCAATTGAGAGGTCATTAAGGGAGGTTAAACAGAAGGATAGTGAACCTCAGTATGTTATACAAGAGAAATATACTTCACAATATTTTATTTCTCAGAACTTTGTCTTAAGCATTGTACATTTTCTAAAATGAAAAAAAATTAGCCTCTTAGTTTTGGATAGCTCCATTAAAAAAAACAAAGAAAGAGAAAAAAAAAGTTGGGACAAACTGCTGAAAATGATTCTTCCTTGTCAAAAAAGGAAAAGCTTTCTCAATAGATGCAGATATAGACAGGCTTAGGAGCATCCCCGCTTTCCCCCCAACAATCTTCCAGCCACCAAAAAAAGACTTTCTTCTTGCAGTACTCATGATCTCCATTTCCTTTCTTCTGAATTGATTCTGGCAGAACTAATGTATCACTCAAGAAGACCAGGTAGTAAAACCAGTATGTCCTATGTGAGAAGATGGGCTCTGCTCTCGGGTTTAGAGCTCAGGTTTATCATCAGTTCTAACTCTTCAAGAGTAGGTTACTGAGAGTGAACTCAGAACTGCTGTTTGGACAGAGATCTAAATGTCCTACAAAATTCTTACCAATCCTTATAGATAATTTCTCTGTGAATATGTCCATCCTATATTAGGTAGGCATTTTTCTAACAAAATTACTGTATATTGCCTATACAGAAGAGTTTTAGGTGAGGAAATAATGAATTAATAGTTTGAGATGCCTCCAGGATATGCAAATAGAGGTGCTCAGTAGACAGATACATGTATGACTTCATAGGTGGTGGTTGCAGGGATGGGGTCGGGGGCATGTGATGGGATTGGGGGATGACATTTACAATATTGGGTTGATAGGACATGTAGCCACCTTGTAGAGCTCTTAGAAGTTTGGAAAGGGGGGAGAAGCGAGTGTTGTTTTGAGACCAAGACAGAGAAGAGCTAGCAGTTTGCTACTGTTACCATGTGGTTCTGGGATATGTTTAGGGGTGAGTGCAGTCTTCATTTGAAAAGTGCTACAAAGACACCAGTGCCTTTGGGTAGGATCCATGTTTTACCTAAGGCAGGGCAGGAAAAAGAACCCTCTATGAAGAGACTGGGGTTTGAAACTCCATAATGAGTTTCTTTTGGGGGTTTTCGAGAGCTCAGGAAGCTCTGGGGCAGATCAGTGGTAAGAATGTGAGCTTAAAGGAGATGTGAGAAGGCAGTTAAGGGAATGACTGAGAACACTGTGAGGGTAAAAAAGAGAAGAATTCAGTGTTTCAGGATTTTAGGGATGAAAGACTTAGATATAGGTTCCTTGCTTAGAAGAGTTCAAATGTCTGAGGAAATATTTTGTAATCCTCTCATCACTGACTCTCTTTCCCTTTCTGTCATTTTCTGCCAGTCTCTTCTTCTAATCCTTTTCTCTCCTTTCTCTTCAGTCTCTGTCCACTTTCTGGATTTATGTTCTCTCTTGGTCTGTTATCCCCTCAGATTTGTTTCCCTTTTTAACTCTGGTATATGTCTGTGTGTCTGTCTATGTTGGTTACTACCTGTATGGATCCCTCAACCTTGTTCCCTGGGTTTCCATATGCCTCTTTCATTGTCTTTTAATATCTTATTTTACTCTCTGTCTTTTAATATCTTATTTTCTCTAAATTTTTGGTAGATTCCCATCTGTCTTGAGCCTTCCTCATTCTCTTTTTTGTTATCTCTTTTCTCTGAGCCTCTTCTATTCCCTATTTGGAAAATTTTAAAGAAGAAAAGTTTATCATTCAATATCTTGACTTTAGACTTCAGTTCTACATACCTTATTTCATATTTTTCATAGTTGTATGAATAATTACTTTAAAATGTGTAAAAATACTCAAGATCTCATAAAAACTTTTCCTGTAGTTATTGGTTATATAATATTCCATTGAATTGTTGAATTACATAATACTCTTAACTGTTCTCCCATTGTTGTTTTTAAATTTTAGAATTGTAAATAAGCTACCACAGGCCTCATCATAATTTTTGTCCATAAGCATTTTTTCCCTCAAGGTAAAGTTAGAATAGGATTGCTGTAATATTTGGCAGGTATTTCCACTGACCACAGTTTGAATGGTTGGTTATGTCCATTTTGGTGAATTTCTCTTTATCTTGCTCCACATTGCCATTTTAAAGACTGTTTTTCTTTAGGAATTATAAATAATCAGCTTTTAGCCTATAAATAGGGAAAGGATTAGCTGGGGTAACTAGGAGGAGGAATTACATCAAGACAGAGTGCCAGAGTTATAGTCTTCTAGTTGGAATTATTAGCATTTGATAGTAATTGGAACATCATGTAGTTAGTATACTCTAGATTACCCAGTAGGTTTTAGTAACTCTGATGTAGTACAGAGTAAGTAACATTCTTTCTCCTTAATCAGAGAAAAGTGGGGTTTCTTGAATGTTTTGGAAATCTGGGCTTGCAATAGAAAGAATCCTAGGACTCTGGAGGACATAGTACATAAACCACATTGTGTCCTTACGGAAGCCTTACATTTTATTTAATTCAGTAGTTTTCTTTAAGAAAAATTTCTGTAAGTAACATTACATGAAAAAATACTTTACCTGTGGTTCAAGAGAGCATTCCTTAAAACTCCCTTTACATGTATGAGGAACCATTTAAATAGCAAAGATGGCAAATTGATTTTATTCCTCATACCAACTTCATTCTGTTGATAGTATCTCTATGGAGAGCTGTTTGAAGAAGAGTTAAGATTTGTACCACTGCTTCCGGGATCTGTAAGAAGAATGCTGTGCTTGATTATGGAGAGGACAGAGTAGGGATGAATCCGTTCTGAAAAGTAAAGAGCACTGGCTTTGTAGCTAGAAATATTTGGGTTTGCATCCCAGTCCTACCACTTGATAGCAGTATGAGTTGGCAAGATAAGTATCTTTGTAAGCCTTTCCCCCCTTCTTATCTGCATAGTAATGGTTTGTAAGGAAAAAATGTAATAATGTTTATTAACAGCTTATCTGTAGCACCTGGCATATAATTAACACTTTATAAATATTAATTATGTTACACATTGTTTCATAATAGCAAGTATATTTGTACTTTCTATTAGACATTGCTCTAAGAACTTTATATGTACTTTATAACTTCACTTAAACCTCACAGCAACCCAGGGGAGAATGGGTACTGTTATTATGTCCATTTTATAGAAGAAGTTACCTTAGAGTTACACAGCTGCTGAGCGGCAAAGTTAGCAGTAAACTCCAGCCTGTCTCCAGAGTCTATATATAGGATGCTATACTATTTAGCATAGGATGTAAATTTGTCCCAAAGCAGTGCTTTAGAAATGTAACATTTAAAAATATCTTACTAATGATTATTGAATAAGGAGAGATTGTATAGTGTCTATTTTGGAAGACTTTTACAAGAGAATAAATAGCCATTTGCTATATGGTGTTAGTACTTGTAGTGGTAGTAATTGTAGTCCAAATGCATGTGGTGCGCTGCCAGGTGACTTTACTTTCCTATTTTTTTGGAGGAGCTTGAGAAAAATTATTGTTAGTTCTTCTTTAAATGTTAGAATTTACCATTTAAACTATCTGGACCTGGACTTTACTTTTTGGGAAGTTTTAGATTCCTGATTCAGTCTCTACTTGTTATATTTTAAGAGGTTTGTTGAGATTTTGTGTTTCATCTTGATTCAGTTCAGTAATTGGCATGCTTCTAGGAATTTATTCATTTCATGCAGGTTATTAATATGTTGGTGCATAGTTGTTCATAGTATTGTTAAGAGTCCTTTTTTTTCCTGTTAAGGCCAGTAATAATGCCCACCTCCTTTTCTGATTTTAGTTATTTGTGCTGTCATTTTCTTTCTTTGTCCGTATAGCTAAAAGTTTATCAATTTTGTTGATCTTTTTGAAGAACCAACTTTTGGTTTTCTTGATCCTATTTTCTTTTTCTGTTCTCTTTTTTATTTACCTCTGGTCTAATCTCTATTACTCCCTTCCTTTCTGCTAGCTTTGGATTTAGTTGCCTCTTCTTCACTTAGTTTTTCAGAGTGTAAACTTAGGTTATTATTGGCTCGAAATCTTTTTTGATGTATAGGCATTTACACTTGTAGATTTCCCTGAGTGTTTCCTTCTCTTCCTCCCATAAGTTTTGGTATGTTGGTTTTTTGTTTTCATTTTTCTTTTAAGCATTTTCTCATTTACCTTGTTTAAGGTTGTGTTGTTTAATTTTCCTCTTTGACCTGTTGGTTGTTTAGTTTGTTAATTTCTACACATTTGTGAATTTTTTGTTACTGTTACTCATTTCTAGTTTTATTCCATTGTGGTTGAAGAAGATACTTAGTATGATTTCAATATTTTTTAAATGTATTAAGATTTGTTTTGTGGCCTAACATATGGCCCATAGTGGATAATATCCCATGTGCATTTGAGAATAATACTCTGTTTTTTTGGTGAAGTGTTCTATATATATCTGTCCAACTGGTTTATAATGTTCAAGTCCTCTATTTCTTTATTGTTCTTCTATCTAGATGTCCTGTCCATTATTGAAAGTAGTGTATTAAAGTCCCCAGCTATTATTATAGATCTGTTTCTTCAATTCTGTCTCTATATTTGAGGCTCTGTTTTTTTGTGCATATATGTATGTAATAATTACATCCTCTTGATGACTTGACTTTTTTATCAAAATATAATGCCTTTTATTTCTTTTTCTTACCACTGCCCTGGCTAGAACCTCCAGTACAATGTTGAAAAGAGATGAAAATAGACATCCTTATTATGTTCCCAATTTGAGGGTGGGGGGGAGCATTTAGTCTTTAATTTTTAAGTATCATGTTAACTGTGGAATTTTTGTAGATTCATTTATCAGGTTGAGGAAGTTCCATTCTATTCCTAGTATGTTGAGCATTTTTATCATGAAAGCTTGTTGGATTTTGTCAAGTGCTTTTTCCTCTGTTGAATTGATCATGTGGTTTTTGCCATTTATTCTGTAATAAGGTTTTTTACATTAATTTTATGAATGTTAAACCTACCTGCATTTCTGGGATTAATCTCATTTGCTCATGGTGTATAATCATTTTTATATGTTGCTGGTTAATATTTTTTAGAGGAGTTTTGCACCTGTATTCCTAAGGGATATTGATTAGTAGTTCTTTCTCTCCCCACCTCCCCTTGTGATGCCTTTTTCTAGTTTTAGTATTAGGGTATTCTGACCTCATAGAATAAGTTGGGAAGTGTTTTCCTCTTCTTTTTTTTTGAAGATTTTGTGAAGAACTGATTCTCATTCTTCTTTGAAAGTGGTAGATTTCTCCAGTGAAGCCATCTATATCTGGGCACTTTTTGTAGGAAGTTTTTAAATTAGTAATTCAATATGTATTTGTTTTACTTGTAATAGGTATATTTAACTTCCTAGTTCTTCTGTTGTCCATTTTGTTTATCTAAGTTATCTTATTTGTTGTCATAAAGTTATTCATAATTTTCCTTAAAAATTATTTCTATTTCTGTAATGTCAGTTGTGATGGTGCCCTCTGTTATTCCTGGTTTTAATAATTTGAATCTTCATTCTTTTTTTCTTTCTTTCCCTCTTCCTTTTCCTTCTTGTTTTTCTTTTCTTTTGGCTTGGTCAGTCTACCTAAAGGTTTGTCAGTTCTGTTGATATTTTAATGAACCAACTTTTGGTTTCTTTAGGTTTTGTTTTTGTTTTCTTTTTATCAGTTGCTTTTCTACTAATTCAGTTATTTCTATTTTAGTCTGTATTGTTTCCTTCCTGTGGCTTGCTGTGGGTTTATTTTGCTCTTTTCCCCCCCTAGTTTCTTACGGTAGAAACTAAGGTTACTGATTTGAGATGTTTTTTTTTTAGCCTCCACCCCCCAACCAAACACACACCATGTGTACCAATCATAATACTCCACAATCCCCTTCTTCCTTCCTCCTCACCCACCCTCCCTTACCCCTCCCCTTTGGTAAGCTAGTCCCTTCTTGGAGTCTGTGAGTCTGCTGCTGTTTTGTTCCTTTAGTTTTGCTTCATTGTTATAATCCACAAATGAGGGAAATCATCTAGTACTTGTCATTCTCCACCTGGCTTATTTCACTGAGCATAATACCCTCTAGCTCCATCCATGTTGTTGCAAATGGTAGGATTTGTGGATTTGTTTTCTTCTTATGGCTGAATATGATTTGAGATCTTTTTAATGTCACTTATTGGTCAAAGGTTGTGCTTAAAGTTCCCTTAGCCTAGGGAAGTGGTTACTCAGTCTTTCTGACTGCCAGAGAGGACTGTGATTTTACTTCTGGGAGTTGCCCTTGGGTCAGCCTAGCTTATCGTTTTGGCAGAGGTTGCTTATAAACCCCTTGTGCCGGTGATACCTCTGCTGTGTGTTGATGTATCTGTGTGCATCTTGGGGAGGGGAATGCCTCAAGTCTGTCCCACATCCTGTTTAGCCTGTGCATATCCTTATTGACCTCCAAAGATGACTGCTCCTGAATAGACTCTTTTAGGATATCTCTTTTCTTGGTTCTATTAAACTTCAGATTCTTTGCCTTTTTGCTAATGATATAGAACTACAAGCATCCTCCTAATTGCTGTCCACAAAGATCTCTATTATGTTGTGTTGCAAATAAAGGCAGTCTCTCATGGCAGAGCACGTATCCTGCCTTTCCCTCTATACAGGTCCCTTCTTCCATTGCACTAGAACTGGGGTTGACAATTTATTTTTCCCAGAGTAATACCTTCACTTTATGAGTAGGCACTTGAGGAGGGACAGTGGCAGTGCCTGGCCTTCATAGCTTACCCCTCCCAGCATGGGGCTTCTGGTCTATGAACAAGTTAAGGATGAAGCTCTCAGGGTCACAGCCTGCCATGCCTGGAGTAGAGCTTCTGACTTACTATGGGGGCTGGGTGGAGGAGGGAGACACAGTCCAATTGGCTGTGCCCAACTGGCATAGACCTTTTGTAATTTGGGACACAGTCTTCCCTCCTAGGGTGAAACAGTCGCCCCAGACTGGGAGCTAAGGGGAGAGGAACTATCTGTTCCGTTTACTTGGCCACACTTGTCTGGATTAGAGTGCTAGGTAGAGCTTCCCAAACATGGAGTTAGGATGACAGGGTAAGGGAGCAGATCTTTTCTAAAATACTGCAGACGCTTGCTGTTCTTATGAAGATTTGTTTCTTCATTTGCTGTTTGCCCTTAGGACAATTTCCAGATATTTATAAATGATTGTTTTTTTAATCATTTTGCCAGTTAAATATTTGCTTTGCTGAGAGCTCAGCTCTCCTGAGCTCCTTATCCTTACTCTGCTATTCCAGAAGTCCTGCTCCCTCATTATTTTTTACCCTTTGTTCATGGACTGCTTAGTGAAATTGTTATGCTAGTTAGAAAAGATGAATAAAACAGAGGCTTCCAGTTACAGTGGGTACATATAGTAGTGTAGAGGAATAAACTAAAAAGTAATGATTAAGCAGAGTAAATGCTTCAGTCTTTTTTTTTTTTTTTTGCTTCAGTCTTTTTATTGTATATCTCATCAGTTAAGAATTAAGCACAACAAATAGGTACTATTATACTAATACATTATAAAGCACTACCAACATAAATATTTAAAACATCAAGTAAATATAATTTATCCCATATATGATCATTTTTGTTATATGCAGGTACTTATAATCTTGATTACTGTAGAGATTATTAAATAATGTCTTAAATTATGAATAAAAATACTGAATTTTCTTTTAACGTGTTATGACTTATAAGGTGCTTTTTTAATGCATTTTCTCATTTAATGATTATAACCGTGATACAAGATAGACAATGTGTTATTTTTTAGGTTGTATCATTGAAAAAAATTGAAGACTAGTGTAATTAAAGAATTTGCTCAGTATTGCACAATTAGTAACCATAGGAGCCTATTTCAAACATAGATTCTTCAATTATAAAGTCTGTGTTCTTTTCAATCACCTATTCTCAATTCTTAAAGTTCAATTCATTTCAGTTCACTAGGTGCAAATTATAAGGTTGGTCTAAATGAGTTTGAGAAAAGTAAGAAAGGAAATACTGCAAAATGATACATGGTGTAACAATTATATTTGTATTAAGAACAGAAGCAATACAGAAGAAAGTAATAAATTATCCAGAGGGGTCAGCAAAAGAATTACATAAGAAAGGTGATGCTTATTCAGGGTTTTGAAGGCCAAACAGGAACTATTTTAAGAAATAGTGAGTAGATATCTGTCGTTAGAAGTACAGTATGTTTGAAAGGCTTGGTGGAGTTAAACAGCATAGAGTCTATGTAGAGGATATACAAATATTTTGAAATTTCTATTATATAAAGTATGGGAGTATGGGAATAGTAGTGGGAGGTGATGCTGGGGAAGTAAAGTGGGTCCATAAGTAATTGGTTAAGTCACGGATCAGCCTCCCTATGTGAAAAAGACTTTTTTTGTTATTGCTCTTTTTTAATTAAATGAAACCCCAAGTTGTAGAATGGTATACAAATAGAAGTGCTATACAGAGTTACAGCTAAGTATATATACATGGTCAAGTTTACAAAATACAACTTTCCCCCTTCCTTTTCCTTTTCTCTCATCTGCCTTACTGTGTGAAAATCACTGAAAGCAGGGAATTTTATTCACTGAAACAAACAGGTTGGCTAAGTAAATCGAATTTTGTATCTTCCTTAATTTTATGTTGACATTTATTTAAGTGGTATAGTCATTATCTGTATGAAACTTCTTCTGATGAAATGCTGCCATTTTCAGTGGCGTGTGATCTAGTGAATGAATAATATAGGTAATGCAAAACCCTGGAGGTGGATGAATTATCAAGACCTCCTCATAAATTATAAATGTCACTGATAGCAAATAAGATAACTGTCATCGAATATTAATCAGATGCCACCTTTGTTTTTATGTTAATTTATTGAAACCAAAATACCACTACATGCATATTGTATTAACACAGAATTGAAATAACACAGATAGTCTTTACCCTAATCTCTAAATCCTCAAATCCCTCTCTACAGAGGTATATTCTATATGCATATATGAGAACATATATGTTAGTGTGATAACATATGTGTTATTTTGGAACATGTTCCCTCTCCCAACAGTATGATAATATGGCTTTTAATGTCTATATACATAGACATTGCACTCAGTTTTCCCTGTTGTTAACATGTTATATTAATATGGTACATTTGTTACAAATAATGAACCAAAACTGATATGTTATTATTAACTAAAGGCCTAGCTTATTCAGATTTATTTAGTTTTTACCTAATGTCTTTTTTCTCTTCCATGATCCTGTTTAGGCCACCATATTACATTTAGTTAACTGTGTCTCTTAGGCTCCTCTTGGCTGTGGCAATTTCTTGTTTTTGAAGATCTTGACAGTTTCAAGGAGTGCTAGGTAGAGACTATGTAAGATGCCTCACTATTGGAATTTGTCTGGTGTTTATCTCATCATATGCTGGGGCTATGAGTAATTTAGAAGAAGACCATAGAGTCCCTTTTTCATCATATATCAAGGGTACATCAACACAATTTGTGGCTGTCATTATTAACCTTGATAACCTGGCTGACCTAGTATTCCTCAGTTTTCTGCACTGAGAAAGTTAACTCCCCACCCCACGCCCCAATACTGTATTCTTTGGTAGGAAGTCACTCTGCACAGCCCTCACCGAAGAAGGGAGGAGTTATTATGCTTCTCTTTAAGGGAAGAGTGGCTGCATAAATTATTCTGACTTCTTTTGCATGAGAGATTGTCTCTTTTTCCCACTTACTTATCTGTTTAGTAATTCATTTATATCAGTTTGGGCTTGTGTATATTTATTTTATACTTTGGGTTATAATCTAATACAACTTTGTTATTGATTAAATTGTTCCAGCTTTGGCCATTGGGTGCTCTTTTCAGTTAGCTTCTGTGTAGCTTTGACATACCTCCATTAATGTGAGCTTTTTGTTTTGTTTTTGTTTTTGAGCATGTCTTTACTTTGTGGCATGTAGGTTATTTTTAATTTCTTGCTCTTCACAAGTCTTCAACTATGTTTTTGTGTGCATGTGTATATACACACACACACAATTGCTTTCATGGACTTACTTACTAGAAATGGCACTGCTGAGTCAAATTGGGTGTCTATATGTCTTCATTTCGGGATGAATATGTTAGCCCATTGGCTTCCAAAAAGGTTGTAAGAGTTTGGACTTTCACCAGAAATTTGTTATGGTATACATTGGGCAGTGATCCTGTTCCAATCCCTAGTTTTCTGTTTGAATTTTCTTTTTCTGTTTGATAGGTGAAGAATGGTAGCTAATTGTTATCTTTATTACATTTCTTTAATTATTAATGAGATTGACTATCTGTCTACCTTTTTGTTGGCCATTTGTATGACCATCTGTTCATGCCCCTTTACATTTTTTATATTAGAATATTAGTCTTTTCTGTTTACTTCCAAGAGCTATTTATTTGTATTTTCAACAAAAACATGTCATGTGTAAGCAGAATTTTTTTTTTTTGGCCAAATTGTCGTATTTTTTTAATTTGCTTTGTTCTGGTTTTTTAAGCAGCATAAATGTTCACATTTTTATGTAATTAAACTGGCATTATTTTCCTAAATAGCTTATAGTCTTCCAGGATTTACAAACACATTCGTATTTTCTTATGGTATATTTATAGGGTGTGTTTTTTTTAAACTTTTGGTAATTTTGGTATTTATTTTGTTTGAAGGTGTGAGACAAGGACGAAACTTGCCATAATCTTGTTGTTTACTAGGTGCTCATCTCTTTTTCCCTCTTACCTCCCCCAGTCTTCCAAGCAAAAGGGTATTTCTTTTTCCTAATCCATACCCACTTGCTGTTAGTATTACTCCCATCTCCAGCCAGCCTGGCACACCCATCAGAGAAAAAGCTTCTGTTCTGAAGGGTTGTTATCATTGTCTATTTTTTCTAGTCCAAGTTCCTCCTAACTCAATTCTGAGGAGAATCCTGAGCCTACCATGTTACTTTTGTCTATTACTGGGTTCTCTAATAGGCTGCTTTACATCCCATCAAATTTTTAGAATTATAATATTCTATTTAAAACTGCAGCCTCAAGCAGTTTTGTTACCTCAAAAATCATATGGGGATAAAGAACATGTTGGTGTAGTATATATTTTCCAGATGGAGGATGGAGTTATCCTAATTCTTGTTGATTTTGTTGTTAGGTGTGATGAAAATTTTGCCATTTAAATTTCTTACTCAGTGAATGGTTTTAGAGTGAAGTTCATAGAGGAGTCATTATCACCAATTGTTGTAGTTTATTAATAAAGGTGATAACTAGAAAAACTGAACCATTGAGAGGTATACCTTCTAGATTGTACACTATGTAATTTTTTGGAGATTTCTGAGTAAGATCCACTTTGTATACTAGCAGATTCCTTTTAAAGGATTTGTAGCAGTGACTCCTTAGGAAATATTTTGGAAGCCTAGTAACTGTTCTTTGAAATTAGTACTTTCTCATTATGTTAGTAGATTTTTTAGTATCTCCATCTAATTGATACTTTTTATATGTTATATTTTTGTATTTGGCTTTTAAAATTTATAGCTAATATGTGCATATTTAGGCATTCTGTCTAGTAACCCAAAAGAGAGAGAATACATTAAGAAAACAGCAGACCTGACATATTTCAGAAAATTACAAGTGATAGAAATGCTGAATCCTGCTCCTTCTTTCTTCTTGAAATATTAGCATCCCCAGTCTCATGAATTATTTTTTGCATGAATCACTAAACACAACTACTTTGGAAATGTCAAATTACTAGTATTTTCTCTACTGTGGTGATGTTTGCTAGAGATGAGCACTCTCCCCTCAGTGATTATTCCTGGAGTAATTTCAGCAGAAAATCTCTAAGTTTAAGAAGAGCATTTAAAGAACATGATGTTGAGCCCATTTATTTCAAGTTAGGATTGGTGGTAGTATTCCTCATTGGTTGGTTGGTTTGGTTTCAGTCTTAGGACCCAGTTAACTAAAAAAAAAAAAAGTAGATTTGATTTTAATGCAGGCACAGAGCCATGAAGTGAAAGGTAGTTCACACACAGGGCCTTTTAAGTATAATGGGACACCTCCAGTGTCTCAGAAAATAAAGACAATCACAATGACAGCTTTTAAATACCAAAGGGATATTTGCAGCATATCTACAGAGTGGACAGATCTCTTCTAAAGAAAATTGCAAGTTTTTGATGATTAAGTTTTTGATGAGTGAATAAACAAAATTTATTTGAGAAAAAAGATAGGTTTATGTTAATCTGCAAAGTACTAGTTCAAATATAATTTGAACCTTGATATTTTTCATAGTGTAGCAAATTGGGATATTTAACCTATTTCAGAAATAGTTTCATTAATCTTCCTTTGATATATTCTGCTTTGTTAATATTATGAATAAAATACACTGCCTAAAAATAGATATCATCAGTATGTCAAATGAAGCCTGAATTGTTCAGAGTGGAATTATCTTTACTGATCTGAACACAATAGTTCTACTGTAACCTAGTATTGCATTAAACTTTTCATTAGCTGTATCTCAGTGTTGATTCCTTTTGAGTTCTCTTCAGTTTCTTTTCCAGATCAATTACTGTCAAGTCTTATCTATCATTCTACATAATAAATTGATACTTTAATTTTAATAATAGGGTTTTATGTTTTTATTTGTTAGCAATTTTATATTGTGGATTTGGCTTAGCACTCCAGACTGTCAGAGCCCTTTAAATTCTTAATTGGTCTTCCATTTCAAGCCAGTTTTCCTAGGTTTGTGTCAGTCTTAGGTGGTTGTATTGAATTCAGAAATTTTAAACTGACTGACAAAACCATTCCCTGATGTATTTTATTTCTACTACATTCTATTAACATTTTTTTGGAATTAGAATGCTTTCAGCTATGTTTTGAATTATATGACTTACCCCTCTGCCCCTTATTATATTACACATTTTGGATTCACACATTTATATTTTGTGGCTTAGCCATTGAAGGAATTAGCTTTTGCGACCTCTAATAAATGAAATCATTTATGAAAATATTGACTGGGACAAGGCAAGGACAGACCTTATAGCCCTTTAACTAGAAACCTTCCTTGAACTTGGCATTCATTTATTTTTATTCTTTTGATATGTCTGTTGAGCAAATGAATTAAATTGTAATACAGTGCTGTACACATCTCCAGGTCATTTATAAACATATCATGATTAACTTTGTCATGAGTTATTAAAATCAAGAAACCTCATAATTAAATAATTCAAAAAAGGATAGCTTTGGCATCTGTATGTTATGACCTTTCTAAAACCTGAGACTCAACGTTCCTTGAATTCTACTTATACATCCCTTCAACATCAGTTTAGTATTCTACTTATTCTCTTAATTGGAACCCATCTTCATTTGGAACTGGTAGTTCTCCAAGCCTTGATCTCTGAAATTTTCTCTTATCCTTCCTCATTACTCTTGCTATACTCAATTATCTATATGGCCTTATCTCTTATTTTATAAGAAATACAGTCATCAGACATACATTCATTTTACTTGAAGTTCTCCCTAACACCTAGTCACTTATGTTAGATGTACAGAAAAAAAATATGGCATCATTCCTTTTTAAAAATGATAATTAAAATTTGAGTCTTTATTATGTGCCAGGTAATGTGCTTAAAGAGCTTTATGTGAGATTATTTCTATAATCTCATGGCAGCATTTTAAAGTAGATACTATCATGAGCACTATTTTATAGGAAACTGAGGCTTAGAGAAGTTTTAAGTAATTTGCTCATGGTCATATGATTTGTAGTAGCAGAATTAGGACTTCAGTGTAACTTTGTGTGACTCATGCTCACCTTTGCCTCTTAATTACTATACTGTATAGCTTATCTGTGTTCTTACCTTTTCTTGTGATAATCTAGAACCCTGTCTCATCAGTTATCCCTTTTCTTTCCTTTCTTATAACTTTATTCGGTCTTTATCCACTCAATCTACAAATAAATTTAGCCATTAAAAAATACAAACAAACAAAAAAATTCAAACAAAAAATAACACCAACTATTTTTCTTTGACTTTGCTTCCCCTCAAGTAACCAGGTCTCAGCTCTCTCCTTCCTGTCACTTCCTGTCTCCTTACTGTTTGTTTGTAGAACAAACTGAATTAACTACCTCCTATTACTCACCTGCCATCTGCTTGCTCTTGAACTCAGTACAGGTTGATTGCTGCTGGCACCATGTCTGGAATCATTCTTTGCAGGACCATCAGTATACTGTGAGATACCAGACCCAACACTGTTGCAGGCCTTATTCCTTCTGCTGCTGAAATGCTTTCTGTTCCACATCTCATCATTATTGAAACTTCAACTTTGGATCTCTTGATGCTAGTTTATCCTTGCTTTTTTTATGCCTCTTAGTTCTCTTTCTTAGTCTTTGTTAAGTTGTCCCTTAATGTCATCTGCTTCTTAAGTGTTTTCAGGATCCCATATTAAGCCCTTTCTCACTCTCTTACTGTACACACTCTTTTTTAGGTGAATGAGTCTGTTCTTACAGTTTCAGCACTTGCTTAAATCTCTAGCTGTATTCCACTCTTGTTTCCTGAGTTTTGACTTAACCTGTGTTTCCAACCTGACAGAACACAGCTACCTAAAATGTTCTGAAATTCATTAAGTAAAAGTTCAGCTAACTTTTTCCCTCGCACACTTTTTTGCTCTTTATGTTTTCCCTGTCTCATTAACTGCTTAGTTGCCCAAGTTTACCAACTGTTAAACTAATCCCAACTTCTTTGTTTATCAGGTTTACCCTATTACTCTAATGTTTACTTGACTAATATGCCTGCCTACCCCTCACCATTCCCCTTATTAAGTCCTTTTGCCTACTCACTGCTCTAGGCCTGCATTCTTGGAGGAAGTTTTAGTTGCTCACAGTGTTTTCATTCTCATCGTCCCAACTTTCTCTCTCCCCATATCCACTTTTCACAGTGCTGTTTGAGTTAAAACAGACCTGTCAGATTCTCATCCTAATTTTAAAATAATATCATCGCCTCTGAGCTTAAATTTGTTCAGCAAGTATGTATTGAGTACCTAGTATGTGCTATGCACTATTCTAGGTGGAGATGAGTGAATAAAACAAAAATCTTTTTCCCTCATGGAGCTTCGTCTAATGGTAGGAAGCAGACAACAAAACTTAAACTATGTTTTTAGGAAGTGATGTTGAGCATGAAAAATAAAATGGAGAAGGCAGATGGCTGCAATTTAAAATGGGGTAATTAGAGAAAGCCACTGTAAGACAGTAACACTTGAGCAAAGATTTGAAAGAGTAGAGGCAAGTGAGCTGTGTGTATATCTGTGGGAAGAAGATTCCAGGCTGAAGAACTAATTGGTGGAGAGGGCCTGAATGTGAAAGCATGCCAAATGTGTTCAAGGAACAGCAGGAAGCTATTGTTGCTAGAGATGAGTGAACAATAGGAAGACAGAGAAATAAGGAAGTGCATGTGTAAGACCTGTAGATCACTTATAAGAGTATATCTTTGTGAGGTAGAGTGGAAGAAGAGATGCAATCTAACATATTTTGTTGAGGTGTAAAGGTGGAAGCAGGGAGACCATTTAGAAGGATATTGGAATAATCCAGGTGAGAGGCTCAGACCAGGATTGTAGCAGTGAAGATGGTAAGAAGTGGTTGGCTTCAGGATAAGTTTGAAAGGTGGAACCATTAGTATTTATACAGTTATAGATATAGATATGGATATGGATATGGAAAATGTGTATATATGTGAAAAAAAGAAGAAAGTGGGGAATTAATGATGATTTTAAGGTTCTTAGCCTGAGCAATCAAGTCAAGTGTACAGTTGGAAATGCTAGTCTAAAAGTAAAGACAGAGGTCCAGGATATATATGAATTTGGAACTCATCAGTATATGCAGTATTGAGCTATTTACATCATCAGTGGAGAGAGCTTACATAAAGAAAGGAAATCTGAGGACTGAACCCTAGAATCTTCCATTCCTTAAGAGCTAAAAGAGAATAGAAGGAACCAGAAATGGAAAGCAAAAAGCTGTCTTTAAGTTAGGATGAAAACAAGAAGAGTATAGTGTTGTAGAACCCAAATGAAGCATGTATTTCAAAGAAGGGAACATGATCAAACTACATCACATGGTAGTACTAATTAAAGTAGAAGGGAGATATAGGGTGATGACTCAAAATTGACATTGGATTCAGCACAAGATAACTGATATTGAACAGTTCTGGTATAATGTGGTAAAATGCTTTTGAAGTAAGTTTTAGATAGAGTAAGAGGAGGCAGGTATTGGAGAAAGTCAGCTTAGACACCTCTTGAGGAATTTTGGTGTTATGGGGGCCAGAAAATACAGTGATATAATTAGAGTGGTTAGGGAGAAGTTTTTTTTTTTAATGATGGGAGAAGTAACAGCAAGTTCGTGTGCTGATTGTAATGTTCCCACTGAGAGAGAATAATTGATGGAGAAAGAGAAAAATTACTGAAGCAGTGACTGTGAATAGGAAAAGCAGAAAGTACCTTTTTTTACATGTAGCATACCTTAGAAAAAAGCTTGGCCAGCTTTAGCTAGAGAAGTGAAGGAAGATCATATGGGGGTAGATGCTGGTAGGTGGGTGAGAATGGGAGTAGTAGTACTGGAGATTGAAGAGAAGGAGAGAAGAAATTAAGTAGTTTGGGAAAGTGAATGGGCTAGGTAAATGTATGATTCCTGGGCTGGTTGTATTTCTTCATGATGAATTTAATGTGAGGCTAGTCACCACAATTTTGAGCTTCTCTGCAGCCATGTTCAGCTCTTTGGGTATAGGCATGGAATGGGCAGAAAGCTGGATTTAAAGAGGCTTATAGTTTATCAAACAAGTATAAGCTAAAGCAAACTTAGCATACGTTTTCATAAAGGGCCAGATAGTAAATATTTTGGGTTTTGCAAGCTATATGGTCTCTGTCACGACTACTCAACTCTGCCATTGTAGTCCAGAAGCATCCTTAGACAATACTTCAGTGAATGAGCATCACTGTGTTCCTATAAAAATTTATTTATAAAAACTATGTTAGGGAGTGAAGGTAATGGGAGACCATGGAGTTTAAGCTGAACCTGGAAGGAAGAAAAGAACATGAAGGAGTGGGGGCTAGTAAAAACATAGTAGGGTTAGTGGCATGCTGTCTCAGTAAACTGTTTCCTGAACTCTGCTGTACTCTTAAACTCACAAATTGGATATAGCTTTCTCTCTGCCTGAAATGCTCCTTTCATACTGAATTTAGATATCTTCAGTTTATACCTACACCATTACTTCCTCTATAGTGGCTACTGACATATAGAAAATACTCAATAAATGCTGAAAATTGAAATGCTTCACTTCAGTTTGGTGGGAAGATGTTTTCAAATTGGGAAGTTTGTGAAAGTTAACTTACAGATTATCCCCCTCAGTAGCCAACTCTAGACCTGAACACAGTGATTCTCAACTTTTGTTTTCTGCTTCACTTCATAAAACTGATACTATTCACATGAATAGGGGAAGGGTAGGTCTCTTTTATTCTTCCCTACTTGGTACTTAGTTGAAATTCCCTTCTTTCTGTCTACTGATCCTGGATTGGTATCTTTTTATTCATTCATTCATATATATATATATATGTATATTGGTTATCATTAACATACAATTACATAAGCAACAGTATGGTTACTAGACTCCTCCCATTATCAAGTCCCCACCACACACCCCATTACAGTCACTGTCCATCAGCGTAGTAAGATGCTATAGAATCACTACTTGTATTCTCTGTGTATACTGCCTTCCCCATGCCCCACACACTACATTATGTGTGCTAATCGTAATGCCCCTTTCCCCCTCTTATCCCTCCCTTCCCACCCATCCTCTCAGTCCCTTTCCCTTTGGTAACCGTTAGTCCATTCTTGGGTTCTGTGAGTCTGCTGCTGTTTTGTACCTCAGTTTTTTCTTTGTTCTCATACTCCACATATGAGTGAAATCATTTGATACTTATCTTTCTCCACCTGGCTTATTTCACTGAGCATAATGCCCTCTAGCCCCATCCATGTTGTTGCAAATGGTAGGATTTGTTTTCTTCTTCTGGCCAAATAATATTCCTTTGTGTATATGTACCACATCTTCTTTATCCATTCATCTACGGATGGACACTTAGGTTGCTTCCATTTCTTGGCTATTGTAAATAGAGCTGCGATAAACATAGGGGTACATACTACTTTTTCAAACTGGGCTCCTGCATTCTTAGGGTAAATTCCTAGAAGTGAAATTCCTGGGTCAAATGGTATTTCTATTTCTGGTTTTTTGAGGAACCTCCATATTGCTTTCCGCAATGGTTGAACTAATTTACATTCCCACCGCAGTATAGGAGAGTTCCCCTTTGTCCACATCCACACCAGCATTTGTTGTTGTTTGTCTTTTGGATGTTGGCCATCCTAACTGGTGTGAGGTGATATCTCATTGTGGTTTTTTTTTTGCATTTCCCTGATCATTAGTGATGTGGAGCATCTTTTCATGTGTCTGTTGGCCTTCTGAATTTCTTCTTTGGAGAAGTGTCTGTACAGATCCTCTCCCCATTTTTTAATAGGGTTATTTGCTTTTGGGGTGTTGAGGTGTGTGAGTTCTTTATATATTTTGGATGTCAACCCCTATCGGATCTGTCATTTATGAATATATTCTCCCATACTGTAGGATGCCTTTTGTTCTACTGACGGTATCCTTTGCTGTACAGAACATTTTTAGTTTGATACAGTCCCACTTTCCCACTTCTTCATTTTTGCTTTTGTTCCTCTTGCCTGAGGAGATAATGTTCATAAAGAAGTTGATCATGTTTATTTCCAAGAGAGTTTTTCCTATGTTTTCTTCTAAGAGTTTTATGGTTTCATGACTTACATTCAGGTTTTTGATCCATTTCAAATTTACTTTTATGTATGGAGTTAGGCAGTAATCCAGTTATTCTCTTACATGTAGCTGTCCAGTTTTGCCAACACCAGCTGTTGAAGAGGCTCTTATTTCCCCACTATATGTCCATGGCTCCTTTATCATATATTAATTGACTCTATAAGCTTGGGTTAATATCTGGACTCTCTATTCTGTTCCACTGGTCTGTGGCTCTGTTCTTGTGCCAGTACCAAATTGTCTTGATTACTGTGGCTTTGTAGTAGAGCTTGAAGTTGAGAAGCGATATCCCCCCAGCTTTATTCTTCCTTCTCAGGATTGCTTTGGCTATTTGGGGTCTTTTGTGGTTCCATATGAATTTTAGAACTATTTGTTCAAGTTTGTTGAAGAATGCTGTCTGTATTTTGATAGGGATTGCATTGAATCTGTAGATTGCCTTGAGGTAGGATGGCCGTTTTGACAATATTAATTCTTCCTATCCAAGAGCATAGAATGAATTTCCATTTATTAGTGTCCTCTTTAATTTCTCTTAAGAGTGTCTTGTAGTTTTCAGGGTATAGGTCTTTCACTTCCTTGGTTAGGTATTCCTAGGTATTCTTTTTGATGCAATTGTGAATGGAATTGTTTTCCTGATTTCTCTCTCTGCTAGTTCATTGTTAGTATATAGGAATGCAACAGATTTCTGTGTATTAACTTTGTATCCTGCAACTTTGCTGAATTCGGGTATTAGTTCTAGTAGTTTTGGAGTGGGTTCTTTAAGGTTTTTAATGTATAGTATCATGTCATCTGCAAACAGTGACAGTTTGGCTTCTTCCTTACCAATCTGGATGCCTTGTATTTCTTTGTGTTGTCTGATTGCCGTGGCTAGGACCTCCAGTACTATGTTGAATAATAGCGGGGAGAGTGGGCATCCTTGTCTTGTTCCCGATCTTAGGGGAAAAGCTTTCAGCTTCTCACTCTTAAGTATGATGTTGGCTGTGGGTTTGTCATAGGAGGCCTTTATTATGTTGAGGTACTTGCCCTCTGTACCTATTTTCTTGAGAGTCTTTGCCATGAATGGATGTTGAATTTTGTCAAATGCTTTTTCAGCATCTATTCTGATTCTATTTATGTGTGTTGATTCTCTTTTTCTCTTAATAAGTCTGGCTAAGGGTTTATCTATTTATTTATTTTCTCAAAGAACCAGATCTTGGCTTCATTAATTTTTTTTATTGTTTTATTATTCTCAATTTTATTTATTTCTTCTTTGATCTTTATTATGTCCCTCCTACTGCTGACTTTGGGCCTCATTTGTTCTTTTTTCCAATTTCAGTAATTGTGAATTTAGACTATTCATTTGGGATTGTTCTTCCTCCTTTAAATAGGCCTGGAGTTCTATATACTTTCCTCTTAGAGCTGCCTATGCTTTGTCCCACAGAAGGTGGGGCGTTGTGCTGTCGCTTTCATTTGCCTCCATATATTGCTTGATCTCTATTTTAATTTGGTCATTGATATATTGATTATGCACATGTTGTTAAGCCTCCATGTGTTTGTGAGCCTTTCTGTTTTCTTTATACAATTTATTTCTAGTTTTATACCTTTCTGATCTGAGAAGTTGGTTGATACAATTTCAATCTTTTTTAATTTACCTGAGGCTCTTTTTGTGGCCTTGTATGTGGTCTGTTCTGGAAAAAGTTCCATGTGTACTTGAGAAGAATGTGGATTCTGCTGCTTTTGGGTGTAGAGATCTGTAGATGTCTGTTAGGTCCATCTTTTCTAATGTGTTGTTCAGTGCCTCTGTGTCTATTTAATTTCTGTCTGGGTAATCTGTTCTTTGAAGTGAGTGGTGTGTTGAAGTCTCCTAAAATGAATGTGTTGCATTCTATTTCCTCTTTTAATTCAATTAGTATTTGTTTCACATATGTAGGTGCTCCTGTGTTGGGTGCATAGATATTTATAATGGTTATATCCTCATTTTGGACTGACCCCTTTATCATTATGTAATGTCCTTCTTTGTCTCTTGTGACTTTCTTTGTTTTGAAGTCTATTTTGTCTGATACAATCACTGTAACTCCTGCTTTTTACACCCTATTGTTTGCATGAAATATCTTTTCCCATCCCTTCACTTTTAGGCTATGTATATCTTTGGGTTTGAAGTGAGTCTCTTACAGGCAGCATATAGATGGGTCTTGCTTTTTTATCCATTCTATTACTCTGTATCTTTTGATTGGTGCATTCAGTCCATTTACATTTAGGGTGATTATCTATAGATATGTACTTACTGCCATCGCTGGCTTTGGGTTCATGGTTACCAAATGTTCAAGGGTAGCTTCTCTACTATCTAACTGACTAACTTAACTCACTTATTATGCTATTATAAACACAGTCTGATGATTCTTTATTTCTCTCTCTTCTTTTTCTTCCTCCTCCACTCTTTATATGTTACGTGTTTTATTCTGTAGTCTTTACGTTTCCCTAGACTGATTTTGTGGATAGATGATTTTATTTTGTGTTTAATTAATATTTGGTTGGTCTACTTTCTTTGCTGTGATTTTATTTTCTCTGGTGACGTCTATTTAGCCTTAGGAGCACTTCCATCTAGAGCAGTCCCTTTAAAATACACTGTAGACATGGTTTGTGGGAGGTAAATTCCCTCAGCTTTTGCTTATCTGGGAATTGTTTAATCCCTCCTTCAAATTTAAATGATAATCTTGCTGGATCCAGTATTCTTGGTTCAAGACCCTTCTGTTTCATTGCACTGAATATATCATGCATTCCCTTCTGGCCTGTAAGGTGTCTGCTGAAAAGTCTGATGATAGCCTGATGGGTTTTCCTTTGTAGGTGATCTTTTTTCTCTCTCTGGCTGCTTTTAATACTCTGTCCTTGTCTTTGATCTTTGCCATTTTAATTATTCCCCAAATTGGGGAAGTTTTCAGCAATTGTTTCTTCAAATACACTTTCTATCCCATTTTCTCTCTCTTCTTCTTCTGGTACCCCTATAATGCAAATATTGTTCCATTTGGATTCGTCACAGTTTTCTTAAGATTCTTTCATTCCTAAAGATTATCCTTTCATCTCTCTCTGCCTCAGCTTCTCTGTATTCGTGTTCTCTGATTTCTATTCCATTAACAGTCTCTTCCACCTCATCCAGTCTACTCTTAAATCCTTCCATTGTTTGTTTCATTTCTGTTATCTCTCTCCAGAATTCATTCTTTAGCTGTTGCATATTTCTCTGTAGCTCCATCAGCATGCTTATGACTTTTATTTTGAATTCTTTTTCAGGAAGATTGGTGACTTCAGGCTCACCAAGCCCTCTCTCTGGTGTTTTAGGGATTTTTGGACTGAACAAGGTTTTGCCTTTTCATGGTTATGAGAGTGGTCGCCGACAAGTGCCGCATGTGTCAGCAGGGAGAACAAAGTCCCTTCCTGCTTGCTGGTCCTGGTCACCTTGCCTGTCTCCACTGTCTGTGTCATTGAACCGCGTGCAGTTAGCAGCCTCTGGGTTAATCCCCTGAGCTGCCATCGGTGGTTCAGCCCTCTGGATGAGCCAGGGCACTGGCAGGGGTCTCAGGCTGGCAGTGTGTGTTCTGCCGCCAGAACAGAGCCCCTTTGTTCCTCCCGGACTTTGTGCCCCTCTCTGCTGTCTTTGCTGGTCAACTGCATGCTGGGAGCAGCTTCTAGGTAATTCCCTTAGCTGCTGTGGGCGAGGTGGCCCTCGGGATCGCCGACAGCATTGGTGGGGGTCGGAGGCGAGTGGCATGTGTTGTGCTGCGAGAACAAAGCCTCTTCGTGCTTCCCGGACTCTGCGTCCGCTTCTTCTGTCTGTGCTGGTCAACTGCATGCAGGGGGCCGCCTCTGGGTTAATCCCCTGAGGTGCCATGGGTGGGGTGGCCCTTGGGATCGCCTTGGGCACTGGCGGGGGTTGCAGGTGAGCTGCGTGTGTTCTGCCACCAGAACAAAGCCCCTTTGTGCCTCCCGGACTCTGCACCGGTCTCCATTCTCTGTGCCGGTCAACCACGCCCAGGGAGCAGCCTCTGGGTCTGGGCTGGTTAGCCATGCCCAAGGAGGAGGCTCTGTGTTAAGCTGTGTGGCTGTTGTAGGCAGCGCTGCTCCCCAGCTGTTCTGCAGCAGTGGCGGGTCAGACAGTTTTCTTGCAGTGCCAGTGGGGGTGGTGGGGGAAGGAACAGCAAGCTGCCTATTGCTGTGAGGGGCCTCAGATCTGGGTTTCCACCCAGGGTATTAGGGTTCCTGAAGTTCCTTAAAGTTTCCAGCCTGCTGGGCTGAGTGTGCCTGGACAATTTTGTCCACTTGTTAAACCCTTGTCCCTTTAAGACTTTTAAAGCTCCTGCTTTTCTTTTGTCCCAGGGCAGCTGTCTGTGGGAACCTGTTTGCAGTCTTAATCTTGGATTTTGCTTTTCCACTCCTCTAATATCCAGTGCACCATGCGATGTGTGTCTGTGCTCCCAGCACAGATTACTAGGGCTGGTTATTTAGGAATCCTATGCTTCCACTCCCTCCCCACTCTGATTCTCTTCCGCCCACAGGTGTGCTGGGGTGGGGGAAGTGCTTGGGTCCCGCCAAGTCACAGCTTTGTATCTTACCCTTTTCTGTGAGATGTTGAGTTCTCACAGATATAGATGTAGCCTAGTTGGTGTACTGTAACTTCTGGTCACTCTTAGTTATATTTGCTGTATTTTCAAAAAAAAAAAAATATATATATATATATATGGTTTTGGGAGGAGATTTCCGCCACCCTACTCACACCACCATCTTGAGAATCTCTCTGGATTGTTGTCTTTATGCTGCTGAAAATAGATGTTTAAACATATGACCTGCAGTGAACTTGTGAATATGTTAACCCACTACAAGTTATTTTTCTTTCTGTTAATTGTAGAAGACAAATGGTTGTTCCACTAATTATAGAGACTATTAGAGGTAACCAAAGAATCTTTTTGTAGAAGTTAAGAGAAATTTTGAAGAATACCTAGTCTAACACTTCCTATTATAGCTGAAGAAACAGAAGCCTAGCTCGACGAAGTGACTTGTGTTAACATCAGTTAGCAGCAGACCTAGGGCTAGAAGTGCTCATTACTTACTCCCAAGTCCGTACTCTGTCTTCTGTCATGATACTTTTCCTGGTAGGATATGAGGGCATCCATTCTCCAACTAGAAAATGAGAAATTTTGTGACAGGTAATAGCCTTTAAAATCATATAACCCAAATAGTTGTTTTAAGTATGACTAGGAATCTTAACAGTATTGAAATGACTATATTTTTACCATGAAATAAATAATTAGTAAAAAGGTGTGATAGAATTCTTTTTACTATTATGGTTTTATATTCTGAATTAATTTTGTATAATTACAATTGAACACATGAATCTTTTGTTTAAAAATCTGAAATAATGAATATATAGAGGTTTTACTCTTAATTTGAATATTTAAAGACCACTATCTTATCTTGTTTTTTTTTTCCCCCTAAACTCTTCAGAAAGATGAGGTCTACCTTAATCTGGTGCTGGACTATGTCCCGGAAACAGTATACAGAGTTGCCAGACACTACAGTCGAGCCAAACAGACGCTCCCTGTGATCTATGTCAAGGTATGTAAAAATGGAGCAATTTCCTGTTTTAGAAAATACTTACTATGAGCCAAGGAAAGAGTTGGATGTGTTTTTACTATATCACCACATATAATACTGAAGGGAAAAAATATTCCAAAGTAGGTATTGCTAGAGGTTCATTAAATTCTTGTACAGTTTAAAGTGTGAAGCCTTTACCTTTACCTTTTCATGACTCAGGTATTAGAGATACTTGTCATTTGACAAATGAATTTTTTTCACAGACATGTATGGATTTTAATTTTGCTAGCCGTAGAACCTTTTTATTTAATTTCTGATACCCTTATTGTGCCACAGAATAAATGTAATAGGAGCAAGTTTATCATGTAAAATTATAAAATATATTTACAAGTATGATCAAAGTTAGTGTTTCATTGCCATTTATAGATACATTATGTCTGTACCTGAAGTTTAAACTTGATAATTTTAGATACGAACAGACTACCAAGGTGTTACTTAATTTTTGGTACCTAATATCAATGTCATTTTGTTTATCTGATAGAACTCATGGCAGAATGGCTAGGAATTTATCCAGCATAATTCTGATTAAAGCTGTGGTAGCTGATTAGAAATAGGTTATTGAGAAAATAAACTAGGAGTTAAGTTGGAAAGTTTTAGATGTCTAAATATAATTTTTTGCTTTTTACCCCAAAATTACTCTAGAAAATAAAATGGCATAGACAATAAATATTTTAAGATTTGAGTATTGAAATTTTTAATTTAGTTACAGGTTTAAACTTTATAGTAATAAAATGGGTGCCAAAGCAAAACTTTGGAAACTAGATTTTGTCAAGTAGCCCAGGATTCCTGTAGAATTAATTCAGTGCTAGGAATTTAAAAATATGATACCAGTATAATCTTATTTGGGCCTTTTAAAATATGGTTGAATTTGTGGTTAAATTGATGATAATAGGAACTAAAAGACACAGTTTTTCTGCTACAAATTTATTTTAGTACTTTATTCTGGTTTTGGTATAGCAGGTCCTATCCAAGATAACCAGCACAACAGTGTATCCCTTTGGACTTCCTAAGTCTGGAGTAAGCTTTGAGCTTCTTAGTTTAGGTGGTGGTGGTTTCCTTCTACCTGGACTCTTATTGACAGTGTAGAGCACTGGCACATTTGTGTAGCAGACAAAACCCTGGATTTAGTTCCTGAAACCTAGTTCTGAGGCTCAACTTTGCTGCTTAGTTAAGTGTTTTGGACAAGTTATTGATCTCTTCTCTCTCTTCATCTTGGTAAAATTTTGCTTTTTTTTTTTTCTACTTACACATAGCATTGTTGGTCTGCAAGATGAACTTAACATATAAGAAAACGTTGATAAGACTGTAAAGCAAAAGTAAAAGCAAATGAAACCATCTTAACATTTGATTAAAAGAAAAAAGACTGCATTGTGAACATTCAGTAAGAGGTGTGCAGTGGTTAGACCAGTCTTTGTTCCAACTCTTAAATTCAGCAAAAAAATGCTAAAGGATTGCACAATAGTATGAAGCCTAATACAATTTGTCCTCTACTAAGGAAATGAAACACTACACAAATAACTATAAAGCAAGACAAAAAGTAGTATTTTGAAATTGGTTAAGAGGCTAGAAATATCATATTCTTTTGAATTGATAAAATTTCCTGGGGAAAGACAGGGGTGTAATAGTACCTCTTGTTGAACCTACCCTCCAAATTTACTTACTGCTTAGTAGATCTGTATTGAACCCTAGCCATGCAGTTACCTATTTTTCTGCTACTTCTTAACATAAAATGTGCCAAATGATTTTCTTTTCCTCTATTTGCCTATTTCAGGATCTTTCCTTTAGTCACCCTAAAATTTGTTTTTATTATTAAAGATTTCAAATATAAATGAAAGAGAAAATAGAACAGTGAACCCCTGTGTACCCATCACATAGCTTCAACAGTTATCAGTTCATGGCCACTCTTGTTTCATCTATACTACCCTCTACTCCCCACTTCCCTTTATTTTTAGCAAACACAGATATTATTTTCATCTGTAAGTATTTCAGTATATATGTATATTTTCTTATCTATACAAATAAATAGTATTTCATTAGCATCATTACATATCCATTTAATATTATATTCCCAATATATCCTACAGTTTGTTTTTTTTAGTTTCTCTTTTAGAATTGGGATCCAAATAAGGCCCATATATTATAATTGGCTAATATGCCCCTAATGTTTCTGTTTCTTTTAATCTCTCTCCCTCTCAAACTTGGTTTTAAAGAAGTGGTTTACAGTTTCTTGGTTTTTAATATGTTGCACTGTCCTCTGTATTTCCTGAAAATTGGTGATTAGATATGTTTTTGTAGGAGGTAGGACAAACAACTTCATAGGTAATGTTGAGTGCTTTTCTAAGGAAAACCATAATGTCTTTGTCTTTGTTTTTGTGATGTTAGTAGCCATTCATGATTATTGTCTAAATCCACTAATTCATCAAGGCTTACAAAATACTGATATTCTAATGCTGTTATTCCTTTTTAGTATATAAGCTGGAATAGTTACATAAATAGAAACTTCACCATATCAACTATTAGGTTACCCTGAGGTACAGTTTATATAAGAAAAACAGTATATATATTTGATGATTTCCCTTTACTTACTAAAATTTATAATGATTAGTTCCCAAAGCATTTTCCAGAGGTAACCAGTTAGGTATTTTTTGTTGTTGTATGTGTGTTTTAGAGCTTCTTGCATGAGTCTTAATAATCTTTGATAGATTCCTTGCTGTCTAGTGTGACAGCGTTCTAAGTTCATCTTTATATTTCTTCTCCAGACACGGGATCACCCTTTTCTTCAAGAAGACCTTATCCTTTTAGTGGGAAATGGTATTTAGAGACCACAGTCTAGATCTTAGCAGTGCCAGTTGCCACAGGTTTTTAAAAATTATTATTATTGTTTCTAGGTCTTTTTTAGTGGATAGAATTAGGAAATAAGGGAATAATTTTTCAAAGATTAAAAAGATGAATACATATGACATTCCTCATTAAATACTGGGGAGACTTACCAATCTTCCATCTGTATTTCCTTTCTCTTACACTAAAAATTCCATTTTCAGTGACAATATAATTACCTAATTGTTCTGTCCCACACTTTACATACAGTGTAGTCTTAGGATAACAATAACAGCACTACCACCACCAACTGAAAAATTTTAAGATACTTTGCAGCTCTTTTTATTCTCATGGAATATCCCATTAGGTATAAATAGTCAAGTTTCTCTGATTTAAAGAAACATTGAATAATTCCTCTGTGTCATTATGCCTTAGTAAACTTAGTTTGTTTCATTTTACTTTTATTATATATATTTGAATTTTTTAAAATTTACATCAAAATTAATATATTTACATAGTTCTCCAAAGTTAAATCTACAAACCAAATATATATAGTCATGTAATTGTAGCTTTTATCCCTGTTCTCTCTACCCTCTTCTTCCCTCCCCTGGAGTTAAATATTTTTTTAAAAACTTTTAGTTTATTCTACTGTTTTAAATCAGTAAATGTATCTAATTATATTATCTTCCACCTCCTTTTTATATAAATGGTTAGATAATGTATACATTTTCCCCTATATTGCTTTTTAAATTAAAAATATATTCTTGAGTTTACTCTGTATTAATATAGGTAGATAGATAAATATAGCTATTTTCCATTCCTTTTTACAGCTACCTATTAGTGTTGTATGGCTGTATCCTAATTTAGCCAGCTGGTCACCTACTAATGGACAAATTGTTTTTCACTTCAGTTGTTTGTTTCTGTTCTTGTTTTTTTGCTATTACAAATAATGTGCACATCTCTTGCTGTATTTTTGACAGCATATGTTTGGATGAGATCTCTGGCATCCTATATTATAAAAAGAAAATAAGGTTATTATGCATATTGAGGTTGTCATACAAAGAAAGGCCTAGCACTCCTTTTCCTCTGTTGTGTCAAAAACGGGATGGTTCTTATATATAACCATAGCCCTTCCAGAATCAGAGTTATTGGCCCTGAACATTATTCTTTGAGGAGACAAATCTATTCTTATGTTTAAGGGCCTGATACTATTAAAACATTGTCTGGAATTGAAAAGTTGATCTCATTCTCTTATTCATGTCCACTATTTTCTATACTATTCCTATAAAACATTTTGTGAAAAATCTTGGATTAGGAATGAAAGTGATAAATACATGTAATTCTTGCCTTTATGGACCTTACCATCTAATAAAGACTTGTTTTCATCCCCAAAAGGCAGTTTCAGTTCGTCATCATTGTTTGTCTTTCAGTTTTTCTAGGGTAGTTGGGTACTGCTTTGAACCTTTCTTCACCCACTTATAGTATTGGTCACTTTATAGTTGATGATAGTTAATGTATAAGTTAAAAAGTTTTCAAGCATCTTTGGTTTTCCTGATGAGCATCTGATAACTAAGTGGGTTTTAAAATACAACTCTAAAACAGACACCTAGCAGATCATTGTGAATGCAATTTTTTTTGTTTGAGAAGACGTATTTTAGTAACAGGGTCTGTATGCACAAGAAAGCCAACCAGGTTGCATTTTTGTGAATCACAAATAGAATTGTTATTCTGTTATTTGTTTTAAACAGGTTCAGTAGCACAGAGGAAAGGACATGGACTTGAGTTAGATTTGATAACTTTTAAACTGTGTTAAAATTATATTCAAACTATTTATTGGGCCTTAATTCCCTGCCCTATAAAAATGAGGATGAACATGTATCTTACAGAGTGATTGCAAGAATTAAAAAGATGAGTGAAACACACTTGGTTCGACAATTAGTACATGTTTAATAAATCTTGAATTTTAAATATGCTAAAATATCTTAGTTTCTAAGAGTTTATCTTTCTAGTCTTACTTAATCAAGCTATTTAGTGACTACATTTTTATACTTCAAAAATATGGCAAAATAAAGAAATAGTGCTTTAAAAAGGTGTACTTACCCTACAGAATATTAAGTATGTGATACTGGACAAAGTGCCTCAGTTACTTTATAGGTAAAATAGAAATAATAGTACCTTATTACATAAAGGTTAAATGAAATAGTACATGTAACAGACTTAGAATAGTGCTTGGCACATAAATTGTTTTTCTTGTTATTGCTATCTTTCTAGTGTAGAAAGCCTCTCGGTTTTTCTATATATACTTTTTATAGAGTTAGATAACAAGAAAAGAGATATAAAATTGCCTATTTCTTTCTTTGCCTTGACTTTCAAGAGACAGAACAGATGAATAAATACAGTAAAAAGACACTTTAACCTCATTTAAACTCTTAGGCATTTTTTATAAAGAACAGTTTTTTGCTGCTGATTCTTACTTACCTAGACATTAGTGCCCTGACACACTTAGAAAAATCTCTCCCTTAGTAAATTAATGCCAAAAATTCAGTTTCTTGTGGGAGCTCATTTTCATAGTGGTAGTGAATTAAACTATTAGAATTCTGAGAGTAAACTTTAGGACTTGGAGATTGATTCTATGAACATGATACAGTAATAGAATTTTGATGCTTTGAAAAGTTATATGGATACCTAAATTCCTAAATTCTGACTTTGGTGGCAAAATGATGACCTTATTGAAGGTCTTACCTATATATTTTACATCACAATTCATTTTTTTAAAAGGCTTAAACTTTTCCAGCTTTACTTAATGTAACATTAAGGCTGTACTAGAATTGAACTGTCTGCAGGTTTTGTCATGCCTGTTTGAAGGAAAGTAGTTCTCATGTTAATCTTACTTAACTAAGTCTTGGCAGTAGCCTCTAAAGATGGTGTTTTATGTTAATGCTTTATCTGACCTTTAACTGCCTTTTTTGTTGTTTATGAAGACACTGGTATCTTTGGTTTGAATCATTACAAAAATTCTTTCCATGGTATATGACTTTGGGGTAGAAGTCAGAAGGCAAGTAGTAAGAAAAATTAAAACACTGACCTTGGTATTAACAGAAGGTTTACAATATATTCACTTAGGATAAATGGAAAGTTTACAGTATACTCACTTTCTTCTTAAAGTCCCTCTTGTCCCTAGTCAAGAATCTAATTCTTTCTTCTATGCACATCTAGTTTCTCATTGTATCTTTTTTTGTAATAAAATTGAAATAAATATTCTTTTAAGTTGATTTCGGTATTCAGCTAGGATCTGTTTTTAAATGGAATATTAAAGTCTCCTTATTTCTGAAGGATATTAACAGAAATAGTGGTGATACTATTAACAGGGTTACTGATATTTTCCCATGTGAGTTTTCCCCTCTGTATCTATAACTTCTGGGGTGGCATCTCAGAAGAATATTATTCCAAAGATGAAACTGTAAGTACTTTTAAAGATTGATGAACTTAAAAAAACAGAAGAATTGGTTTCTGGTCTGAACATTGTTACTTAGTAGTCACATGATTTGGAATATCTTTCTGACTTTTTTATCTGTCTAAAAAAAGTCCATTTTAACAGGCTTGTGGTGAGATGTTAGTAGACTGAATTACAAGGCACATTGTAAAATTTACTTTTTTAAGTTGTTAAAGGATTGTGTGAATAATATAATATGATTAATGAAACTTTAATTAGATGATTAATATAAAAATGACATGAAACTTATTAAAGGACAATTGAGTGCTAACTGTCCCCAGCATTTCGGTTGTTGTGTTCTGAAAACCTGTTACTTTATTGCTTAGGATCCTGATCTGTGAGGGTTAGAAAGTATTCCGTTAATTTTTATTATTTATTCCAGTTGTATATGTATCAGCTGTTTCGAAGTTTAGCCTATATCCATTCCTTTGGAATCTGCCATCGGGATATTAAACCACAGAACCTCTTGTTGGATCCCGATACAGCGGTCTTAAAACTCTGTGACTTTGGAAGGTAAGCAGGTTCTCTTCTCCCTTCCTTGCCCCTGTCCCACCCCACTCTAGCACCCCGTATGCTCTTTTTCAATATATTCCTTTTACAGTGTCAGCCTAAAAATACTTAGTCCTTATTCAGGGAGTATAAACTGCTATAGTTTCTTGTGAGAGTAATTTTGGTATAGTCTGTCAGAATTATAAATGTATAGTCTCTTAACTCCTAGGAATTATTTTAGAAATACTCATACATTTACAAAATGGTATATATACAGGGATTTTTATCACAGCATTGTTTCTGAATGTCTCAGTAGGATAATGACCTGATAAATAAAGGTATCATGCATACAGTGTATGCAGCCATGAAAAAGAATGAGGTGTAGCTCTCTATGAATTGAAAAGGAATGATCTTTAAGAAATACTAGGTTAAGCCAGAGACGGGTAAGATTCCTCAAGGGAGGAACAACCTAAGACAGGCACAGTCGCAGGGGGGGCCATCAGGTGAGAAATTGGGGATCAATAGAGGGGAGGCTTAGAACCTCACCCCCCCCTGTTTTGAGAGAAATCTTCTGCATCCGTGGATGTTTTATTGCCCTTGTCTAGCTTGGATTAACACAGTCTACAGGCACACACCTGATCATCTACATTTGCTCTCTTACAACACTAAACTATGTTTTCTGCCTTTATCTTGCATCTACCTACCACTTCAGCATTTTATTTAAAAAAATAAAATAAATAATAATAATAATAATAATAATAATAATAATAATAATAATAATAATAAAGGAAGAAATGTTGGAGCCACATATAAATCAAGTATAAAAAATCAAATGAATATTCATATTTGACCTGATTGTTTATAGTTCATAATGCGTGATCAAAACCGAAAGTTTCTGTGATGACTGCCCTTGTACTGTTCACCATGTAAGAACTTATTCACTATGTAAGAATTCGTTCACCATGTAAGAACTTGTTCATTATGCTTCAGAAGATTGGAGACTGATGAGAATTAGGCTTGGGATGGATTAATGATTGTGCATTGAGCATTGACTCCCCTATACAGAATTTTATTGTTGTTAACAACCATTTGATCAATAAATATGAGAGATGCCCTCTCAAAAAAAAAAAAAAAAGAAATACTAGGTTAAAAGAAGCCAAGATTATGTATATATATAGTACGGTCCCTTTGGTGTTTTAAAAACACGCTGTGTAGCCGTGCATACACAGATAGAAGCATGGCTCATTTCTGTAATGATACATGATAAGCCCACTTGAGCTTGCCTGTTTGTTCAGTTTGGTACTGGGCATGGGTCTCTGAGGGAGGGAGGCTTCTATCTTGGGAGGCATGGAGCTATGCTTTGATGCTTGCAGTATGACCCTTTTCTAACTCCTGTGCTGTATTGAAGTGATGCTGTCTGGGCTGTGTTGCAAATAAATAATTTGTTTTTGTTTTTTTAAAGGGGTGGGGAGGGAAACTGGGAGTATAGTGTAGCTGGTAAACTTATCTTTTCATTGATTGTACTTTTATACTTGAATTTTTATTTTATGTATATATTCCTCTCTAAATAAGAACTATTTTTTTTAAAGTATCGATTACTGTACATTACTGTGGATCTTGTTAACCTCAGAGTTAACCTCAATTTAGGTAAGAGTTTCAGTAGCAGTGTTTTCTTCCTTTTCCTTTGTAATTTAGTTTTTATTCTCCCTTCTTTTGTGCAAATTCCAGTGCACTTTCTGTTTTCTTAAACTCATTCTTTGATAATATGTTGTGTAATAAGACTTCATCTATTCTGTGTCCCTGAATTCAGCATCTTGTGCTTCTCTGATCTGACCTTTCAACATGAAACCAAGCCTTATATCCTCATGTACCTCAGGCAGTTAACCTTACACTTCCTCACTCGTGTAATCGCCTCAAGTAATTTCTCTTAATCCATAAGACATCTCCACATAACTTGGATTCTCTCCAGTTTCTTTCATCCTTACAAATTCTTTTCAACTCAGCTCTTTCTAGATATTGAACCACACTTGCTGGTATCTGTATTCCTTCCTCTTTGTAATACTTTTTTTTATCAACCCACAGTTTAAATTTTAATTTAATATATAGAACTTATTTTCCACAAGGCTCTCTTTGGAGAGAGTGTCTTTAAAAAATGAGCATATCTGCTCTGTTGTGAGTTATTCTTAAGTCTCACAAAGAGGTCCTCTTTCAGGCCATCTCTTGTTTATAGTTTCATAATTTCAGACATTTATCACAGTTATAGCCTATTATTTTATAGGCTGAACTCTGTCCCTTCAATTACAAGGACTCAAGAAGGATATTAAAATTCTTATTTGATGCTTGAAAAAAAGCAATACTACTTTAGGACAAACTGCTCAAATCAGATCAGTTCTGTTGTTACAGGGTATCTTCCCACTGAGAGCGACTGACTGGTATGGCCTGTAAAAAGAGTATGAGATATTAAATCTGGTAGGGTTTCTGTTCTCACTGTACTGTCAAAACACTGTTAACTGTGGGTCATTCTTTTGGGACGTAGAAATCACTTTGTTCTTATATATTTGGAATAGGGATTTCACTTATATGGTAATAGCCCATTTTTAGTGTTTGTATTTAGCAATTGGTTTGGGTGAGTGGAGTTCGGGATACACTTTAGGTTCTTAGTGCCAGGTCCGTGATGACTTGAACAAAACAGTATTAGTCTCTTGTTAGTAATTCTTTACTGGATGACATAGGATCTGGTAGTACATGAAAAGCTAGTTGGGCTTTCTTAGGACTTTAAGTGACCACAAATTGGTTGCAGTAAACCCTCAAAGTGTGGGGAAGTTACAGCAAGCCCCACTGAAGAGAAGAAGGTAGTGAAGAAATCTACAGGCTGTGGCACTTCCAATGTTACTTTCTTTATCTTACAGTGAACTTTTTGACTATATAATTGGAATATGTGTTGTTAAAAAAATCTTTTATGAAGTAGAAAGTTTTTGTCATTCATGCTAAAAAAGTATCTTAATTTTCATGCAGCCTAAAAACATTTAATATTACTTATTAATATTTATTAGTTTAGGAATAGTTGCTGTGTGTCAGTACTTGGTGAGAATGTTAAAAAAGAAACTCTTCCTCTGCAAAACTTGTGATGAAGGAAGAATAGATTTAAGGTTAGAGTTACCATTGACCAGAGGTAAATAGAAGAACAGAAAGCCCAAACTAGGAAACCCTGTGACTGCTTTCATCTCTCTCTAATCGGATTTTCCTGCGCCTTTAGCGCAAAACTTTTTAACCTTTCCTTTCCTTATTTTTTTACTGTTTTGATTTTATTTATATTTATTTTGTGTTTATCTTTGCTATTTTATGTCAGAAGAGCCTCTACAACAGTTTCTATGTGTCTCCCAAGTTATCTTGAGAGACATCTCAAAGAAAGTAATTTCAATTTACTTTAATGTTTAAAGTAAATGCCCCAAAGTCTTTGGAAGGGAAGTTGGATAAGAGAACATATAATTAAAGTCATGACAGCAGAGGTAGAATTCATAGGCTGTGAATCATCTCTCTCCTAAAGGAGAGGGCCTGTCTTTTTTATTGAATAATGAATGTTTAGACAGTTAATAAACTGACCGAGATGATAGAAAAATAAAGTAGATGGGTCTGTAAGCCTTGAGATACTTACTCTTAGGAGTCAAATTATAAGAAAGCAGCCAATTTCTTATCCTTTAAAGAAATCATATTGGGTAAGAAGGATTCATTCTTGCAATCTGTTAATGCTTTTTGGTGGGGGCAGTACTTCTTTTCTGCCCTTGAATTTGAACTTTAGAGATAGAATTCAGGGAACAGAGGATCAGAAGAAATTCAGCATTTATCCTTTTGTGACTTAACTCTTTTTCCTTAGGTGACAGTTGACAAATGCATTCTTTAAAAATTGCTGTTATGTCAGAATTACAAGTTTCTTTTCTCAGAGATAGTAAATGGTTCTTATTTTCTTTTTTGCATGTTGTATGATTAGAATTACATGAATCCTAGATGAACATTCAGTATTATGAATGATAGCAGTTTAGGTTCTTTTAATATTTCTGTTTAGTTTAAAGAACTTCTGCTTTTTATTTATTTATTTTTTTTATTAGTGCAAAGCAGCTGGTCCGAGGAGAACCCAATGTTTCGTATATCTGTTCTCGGTACTATAGGGCGCCGGAGTTGATCTTTGGAGCCACTGATTATACCTCTAGTATAGGTAAGTACTGAATCTAAATATAATGTCTTACAATTTACTAATTGTATCATGTTTTTAGTAATTTAGTGTTACTAATCTATACTTTCACTTAAATATAAAGATGGATAGGCCCCAAAATATGTTTCTTCTTAAAGACTGATAGGCAAAACCGTGTTGAATTTTTAAAATTTCACCTTTTAGAATTTAAGATATATTTACTATTCTACTTTTGGGTTTCTTGGATAATTGGAGAGAATAATAAAGCTGTTCCTTTATGATTGCATGATTCCTTTATGATTACATTTGTTTTTACTGTAACATTTCAAATAAATCTAAAGTATACTTTTCCTTTCCTTTTTTGTTTTTAATTCCTCTGAAAATCACTTCTGAGCTGGATCACAAGTTGGAGAATGTGCATCCATTAAGTTTGTGATAAATGTGGTAGGATGACCATATTGTTGACATTCCTACTATGCTATCTCAATTGGTTATTTAATTTTAAGTCACATTAAAAAATTCTGACTTTTTCATTAGTACTTTGGCTAAACCCACTGATTCTGTAGAAGTCTTCATGAGAGATCTTTAGTGATAGGAGGAGTTAAATAGAGACAATTTGCTTCAGTGTTCATTGACCTCTTCTTATTCCACCCCATTTTAGCCCACCAGTAGGAGTTAACTAGAGAATATGATCAGCTGGACATGAATAGGAAGCTAAGAAAGGAGGGGCAACCTTAGGCAAGGTGTGCAGATGGAGGTCAAAATTTTATTATTGTTATATACTGTTTCTGAAGAGAATTCCTTAATCCAAATAAACAAAAGCATATAAATACCAAGCAAAAGACAAAACAAAACAACCCTAAAAACCACAGTAATTGAAAACTAAGAAAAATCAGAACTTGGATAATTTTTGTCTTTTGATACAAGTAGAAATTCTCTGATATGCAGAAAGACCTCCAAACAGAAACACATTATCATTTTTATTTTGCTGAAGGGCAGAATTTCAAAGAGCATTTGATTTGTATCGAGGGGCTAGCAGTTCTACTCACCATTTCTTTTGCATCGTAAGTGTAAATGTCAACCAATGCGAAAGGCAGAAAATATCTCAGTATTCCTATGAAAATAACTTTGCCCTTCATGACCTCTGGAAAGGTCCAAGGGGCCCAGGGCTCTGATAATACTAATTTACTTCTGTAAATGTCCATGTGCTTAGCAGTTCTTTGGAATCTTCTTACGAAAGAAGGGCAGGTGGTATAGTCTGTTTTCTCTAGCAGGAACCAATTCTCTAGGTATTAGTACCTGCTTTCCAATAGCCTGGTTTTTACATAACTAAAACCAGTTTCTGACTGTCTAGGCTTAGAACTCACTGTATGCCACTAATTTGACTTGAGTCTTTTGAAGACTAACAAGTCTAGATTTGTCCTCCCTTTTTAGACTTAAGTTACTTGAGTCTTAAGACTCTGGAGGATTGTAACACAAAAACAAAGGTATTTAGAAGTATGCTAATGCAGGTGCACTTCAGAAAAATATTTGACAATGGGTTAAAGTGAAAGAGTAGTTAGTTCTCATTCAATTATTGTCATATTTGGAGATAACCAGGCTAAGGCTAATGACTGATTCTGTTGTCTTACTGAGAAACGGAAGAGAGAACAAATGGCTTCTTTAAGACAAGGAATTGAGCTTACCCTTGAAGAAATAGTTATTCTGTGACAGTGAGGCAGTTTTGCAAGACAGCAGTGTCTTGATTGGGAATTGAAAGTGATCTAGCTCTGCTATTCAGGTGCTTTATCTTGGACAAATCATTGAACTTTATTATATTATGCCTTAATTTCCTTTTCTGTAAAGTAAGTATTTTAAAGTAGATGGTCTTGAAAGATTGCTTTTAGCAATAATTACAGTTAAGTATAAAGCAAAATACAGTTGACCCTTGAACAACTCAGGGGTTAGGGGTGCTCACCCTCTTCACAGCTAAACATCCATATATAACTTTTGACTTCCCAAAAATTAATTTCTAAGAGCCTACTTGACCAAAAGCCTTACCAATAACAGTTGATTTACACATTATATCTTATATGTATTATATATTGTATTTTTACAATAAAGTAAAGCTAGAGAAAAGAAATGTCTTTTCAGATTGTCACAAAGCTCCAAAAATTTTCCAATAATATTTATTGAAAACTATTCAGGTATAAGTGGACCTGGGCAGTTCAAACCCATGTTGTTCAAGGGGCAACTGTATTATGTTGGCTTAAATCCCAAATAACCAGAAAATTCAGTGCACCCAAGCACTTTTTTTGGGGGGTGCCTTCTGTTTAGCTCTGTTTTATTCTGTTTGTAGAATATGACCCATTTGTCCTGTGAAGTAAGAACAAAGAGATTTTGGTATCTCCTAGCAAGTAAATAATAAATATCTTGGTTTTAGTAATTTGCCTGAGTTAACATGAATTTAAAACCGCTAGTGTAGTTGCCACCTGAATCTTTTGATTATTAATCCTCTTTGGGAATCACTAAGCAATAGTATCCCTTAATGTTTTTACTCCTTGTCTCCTGTATTTGTAGCTGAATCCTGCCTAAAAAAGTGTTTCCCATGGTTTTTTTATGAAAGTGAAATAATTCCCCTGCAATTTTTCCAGGCTTGTCTTCAGAAGTGAATTATTATGCATTGTAGAGGAAAGAAGTGGTGCATATTACCTTCCATCTAATTAGCTAGGTAAAGGGGTATTTTTAAACAGATCAAAATACAACATGTACATAATAAGGAGATACATCTTTTCCACTTGACTTTAAGAGTTAGTATTACTATTGACATCGAATGAAGTAAAGATTTCCTAGCAGATTTTCATGGTTGCTTCATTTAGCAATTACCTAATATATCAAAGAGGGCTCTTTCTGTCTGTGTTTGCAAAACAGGTGTTTTGGTTATCATAGCTTGAAACTGAACAAAATCATTTTGAATTTCTTAAAGTTTTTTTGTCATTTTTCTAGGTCAGTAAAAAGTAGTCATTGGAGCAGGGATTCCCAATCCCTCCTGATAGTGCATTTTACCACATGAGAGACCTCTTATATATTGTCTGCATGCCATTTATTATTATTCTTCCCTTCTAGTAGATGGAAAAGCCCAGCAATGATTTATGTTCATTTCCCTAAAGCACATGGTGTCGGTTCATACAACCCAGGCATCTCAGCTATTCAGAAACTGAAAATTAGCTATTCCTTGCAGAAGTCTTAATGGTGGGCTATAAATAGAGTGACCATATAATTTATTTTCCCACCATATAATTTATTCTCCCATTTGGTAATACTTTTAAAAGACAAAGGGGATGCTATTAGTAATTATCCCAGGACAATAGATCTGAACCAGTATTATCTTGGGTAAATCAGCATGTATGCTTTAAATTAAAAATTTTTTTTTACTTTATTTGTATATTATTAAAATTTGTTAATTAAGTTATTTTTAAGTGTGTCCTTTCAGAATTGAGGTTTCCACTTTGACTTAAAAATGAATTATTTTGTAATTTGTGAAATAAAATATATTTCTTTATCTTTTCATTTAAAACTGATAGTATATTCAAGTACATTTTTCTGTCAATCATATTACAACATAAAAGTCAAGCATTTAAAGGCATAAAAATTTTTCTCAGAATTTGCACTGGCCTAAAACCCTGTGTACAGGATATTGAACTCTTGCTTGCTGCAACTCTAAGCATACCTGCTAATATGTGGAGATGGTGTCACTTTGACTTATTTTTAAGTAGATAATAGTGCCCTGTGTTTTGGTGCTGTAATCCCGTCTTGGTTGCTGAAGACTTGAATGCCTGGTACCTAATAATTAAATAGACTTTACTTTATTGGAGTTCTTATTGGCTGTTTCCTCTTTAGTAATTTAACATGTAATTTACAAATTCATTAGGGATAGTTTGATGACTTTTTTTCATCTGTTCTGGATAGTATAAACTTTTGCTTGTGGTATTTTGTGATCAAAGTAAAATTAGAATATTTTTACATATGTTTGTCAATGCAACTTAAGCTACAAAGTATTAATAAGCTTTCTTTTCTTTTCAGATGTATGGTCTGCAGGCTGTGTGTTGGCTGAACTGTTGCTAGGGCAACCAATATTTCCAGGGGACAGTGGTGTAGATCAGTTGGTGGAAATAATCAAGGTGAGAAGGTTGAATCAAAATTTTTGAACTGGAAGGAATTTTGTTGCTATTCTAAGAATCCGTATCACACACACACATCCATGAATGAGTTCAAAAATTCAGAAAGTGATCCAAGGTCACATAGCTAGTTCAGTTTTAGAGGAAGTATAAGAACATAGCCTTTTGGCTACTTATTGAGCTATTCTTCTGTTTTATGATCCTGGAAAAGCTATTTTGGGTATCTGATGCAAAACAGGTATGTCTGTTACTTAAAGTACTTAAAAGTTACATGGTTACTAAAATGTATATAAACTGAGTAAAGGCACAAGTTATGTCAGTTTTTGCTCACCATGTGCTCTTGGTTCCTAATGCTCTGCTGAGCACATTAGAGATGCTTGTATTTATTCAATATGTAAATATTTATAAAATGAAAGAATGAATATCTACATGTATGAGTAGACCACTGATAGCAGTAGAATTTTTACTTTAGGGTTTAACATTATTTTGTTGACTAGGTCTGTCAACACCTTTATTAACACCAGATTCAAAATATTATCTTGAAAAATTAATATCATCTCTAAAGAACAGGACTGACATTTTCATTTAAATGTAATTTTTAAAAATTTTTAATATTTGAGATCTTAAAGAAGTTCCCTTTCCTTTTTAAAAAGTCTAGCATGTATATATTTAGCCCATTAGATTGGTTCATTCTAAGGTTACAATTTGGCCAAGCAATATTTGCTGTCTTTGGATTTTATGTTTGATTTTCTGAATGTGTCATGCTAGTGTAAAATTGAAACTCTTCTTAGAGGTCATGTAGTCCAATCCTCCATTCAGCTAAAGAACCTTCTTCCTACATTACTGACAGATGGTTTTCCAGTGTTTTCTTGAATACTTCCAACATCAGATTGCTACTCTGGAATGCAACCTGTTCTTTATCTAGGCAGTTCAAATTTAGTTTTTATTGTGCTGAGCCATAACTCCTTGGTTGTTTTTACCAGTCATACACAGGAGTATGATTAAGTTATTTTTAAATCCTTATACTTCATTCTATAAAAATGTTACTTTTGGTAAGGTGATTTTGCTATATATCAGTGTGTATAAGGATGGTTGAAAAGACTAGTGTGTGATCAAGAATCTTCTTTACTCTCCATGTAATTTCTAAGAATTTGCACCTGAGACCACTATGGTATTTGTAGTCTTTTTTTGGTAATCATCTTTTAGTTTTAAAGTGAACCTTTAACCTTTGTTAAACAGACTTAGTTCCTTCCTGCTTCCCACTGCTCTCAAATCTAAGTTCAGATAGTTGGATCTCTTTGTTTCCTGAAAGTTTATATATTCCCTATTATTCATGTTAATATTCTGATACAGAGGTTGGTAACTTTTTCTGTAAAGGGTCAGATAAAATATTTTAGGCTTTTGGGGATAAAACAGAAATCAAGGATACCATAGAGATACATAACAAAAGAGAAAACAGATTTCCACAAAATTTTCATTGATGAAATTCAAAATAATAGTAATTGAGTACAATTTTTTTGTAATACAAGTCTACTAATTAGAAAAATAGAGTTCTTTTGTGGATCTCTAACATTTCTCTTAACTGGGGTTCAAAGTTAATGTTCCCTATCATCAAACTGATTGCAGTGATTTTTTGTAATGTCAATTCTTAGTTCATGGGCCCCATACAAACAGAGACTGGGCCGTAGTTCTCTGATGCTCAACATTTCTTCTGTCCCCAGGCTTTCATTTGAGGTACTTGAGCTCCCCATACTTAACCATTCTCTGAGCATACTGCTACTCTATTTGTCATACATGTTTAGCTTATAGAATTGCATCATTTCTCTCCTGATTATAGCTTAAAAGTTTGTGATGATTCTTTTTGTCATTAATTTTAATTCATACATGATACAAATGAAATTGCTCAGGAAGCCAAGTAGACATCTGTGGTAAATCCGTATCTCATGTTTGCCATCACATCTTTGTGTTTAGAGCTTCTTCCACCACTTTCTATCAGTCTTTATAACTCAATTTTCTTCCAGTATTGGTTTGTGTTATTTAATAGATTTTAGCAGAAACTGTCAGTTTGTTATTAATGGTTTAAGACTGTTTTCATTAGAGTGTATTTGTTGCAAGGTAGTCCATGATCAGTTTGTAGTAGTAGGCCATCTCTAGAACAAAACACTTTTTTTCTTTTCTTTCGTGTGCCATCTTGTCATCTTGCATTTAAACATAAGGAATATAGTCATCACCCAACTGTATCCAAGATCACTGTCTATAGATGTTTTGAAGGTGATACGAGATAATGAAATTAGTGCCCCAGAACACTTTGGAATATCTAGCTTCTTGGTCCTTCTTAAATCTTAAGCATTATGCCCAGGACTGATAAAGTTTTACCACTCATTTGGTGACATGAAGTTGTGCATTTTATTGAAGTTAATAGATATTGTGTTGTGTGCGTGTGTATGCTCACGTGATATAGCTCTAAATCTTACTACATGAAGGTTATTTAGTAGACATTGTAGGGGTTTTGTGTGTGTTTAATATATCTGTTTCTTAAATATTGAATATAGTGTTTCTTTGAAATAAAAATTAGTAACTAATTCTAATGTATCTGTTCCAGTTTTCCCAAGTTGTAAATCAGAAAAGAGAAGTTGTGTAAGTTAGCTTTCAAAGTTAAATGTTGTGAAGATACTTAATATTTTAAACAGCTATTGTCATTATTGTTAATCAGGTCTTCAAGAATAGATTTGAATGTTCCATGCAAGCTGGTCTCATAGGTGCCCAATTCAGTTCTCAGTTTTTTTTAAATAATTGTCATGTTCCTTTAGTCTTTATTATAACTAGGGGATCCATGATAATCTGTTCTTTTCTGCTCTCTTTTAATTTTCTCCCTTGAAAACCTCATGGGGATTTCTCTGGAGTATCTGGGAGTAGTTGAACCCCCCAGTAAACTACTGTTCTCTCTGGATTTGAGTTTATCAAGCAATGAACAACCATACAGCAAACTTCATGGATTTTACATGTGGTAGACTTGCCTCATTATATGTAAACTTTCTGAGCAGGGACTTTCTTTTATTGTTATGTTTTAATATCCAAAGGCACTAAAATAATTCTCAATAAATACTTAAATTGAATTAAGCTGTTAGACCATTGTTCATTGATGAATATGGAGTTAACTGGGAATTAATAAGGAAAATTAGTGTGATTTTTGTCTATATGTTTATTAGATTTTCTTGACTCCAGTGACCATGCCAGTAATTTACAGTATGAGTAACACAGAGTTTTATAAACTGAGCTATCTCATTCTAACTAACCTTTTTAATCTCTCTTTCTCTACCCTCTAATAAGAAGACTTTTGTAAAATATTCAGAGTAAACTTCAAATACTTTATCTTTAGAGTAAGTTAAAAGAATAAAGCAGAATGGAATTAAAGTCATGAAAACCCATTTTGAACACTAAACTTTGAGGCTGATTTCATACATAGGATTATCAGGTCAACATTTTATTATGCCAGTTTACCTCTGAATATAAAAAAAATGCTCAGATTTTCAAAGCTTTTTTTTTTTGCTTTTTTTTTTTACATTTACACATTTTATTTAAAAAATCATGATCATGTGGGTACAAAACAAGGTCCATTCCAGGGCTCTGAGGTCACAAAGAACAGCTCCATGGGCCACATATTTTGAAAGCATTTTTAAAAAGAGAAATACTAGTAAGGTCATCTAAGAAAATCAGATTTTTTTTCTTAAATACTTCCTTAACATACTAGTTAAAATAACCTCAAATACCTGATGTGGTTTCAGATGTGTGGTAAAAAATAAAACATGTTGGGAGAACGTCCACTAGGAATTTCACAAACATGTTCAGTGACATAGCTTTGTCTTTTGGAACCTCTGCCATCAGAAATAGCAGTAGAGTTATTTAGAAGAGAACCTTCTGAAGGCTTGGAATAGGTAGTATTTTTTTTTTATGAAGATTCCCTTTTTATAATTATGCTATAATTTTGCATACTCAAACACATTTAGACATACACATACAAAGAAAATAGCAGTCACTTAACTGTTCTGGCACATCATGAAAAAATAACCTCTATAAATATTTTGATATCCTTTTCTGTGCACATATATGTTTAAACAAAATGCCATCTCTTCTGTAGACTTTTTTTACACTAAATAATTACATCTCTCATGTGACAAAGTACATCTTGATGGATTGTTTTATTGTCTGCATAGATATACTATTCTATGAAATACCTAATTTAGGCATTTCTCTTTTATATTCTGAATTACACAATTGACTGAGAGGGTAAAGTAATAAGTTACTGCCTTTGGAAAAAATTATATGATATATTTGGCTTCTCAAATATTTGGTCATTGACTTTCTTACATAAATGACGAATGCCCCCAAAATTCTCTAAAGGGCTTGAAGTTGAAGCAATCTAGGAAGCTTGTGGACCTGGGAATCCTGTAGATTTTGCTCATAGTTTCTTTTCTCCAAAGTGCAGAAGAAATTAACCATTTTGTAGAATTTTAGTTTTAAATGTATTAATGTTCCTAGAGATGTGCTTTCACTTATTCCATAACATTTATTTATGCTTAGTAATAATTTGACCATTGCTTTCCAATGAAAGAATTCTAGGGCAGAATTAGAGTCCCACCTCTTGGTAATAGAATTTCAGTATAGTTTCCATGGTTTTAGTAACTAGCCATTTAAATTTATATGTATCTTTTAGAAAAACATGACATTAAACATAGAGATACTTAAATTATTTGCATTAATAAAATTATTACATGGCAATTAAAGTTACATAATTTCTCTTGTAAAACAACTATTTAATTTTCTCAGCAATAATTACTCAATTTTTAGGTATCTACGTACATAGCTCTACGTATGAAAGAGGACTTTTCATATTTGTACTTCCACCCGCTGGCTCTCAAAAAGGGAGGAGAAGCAGATGAAGTTAGGTGACAGGTGGTACAAGAATGAATGGAATACAGCATGGACACATAAAGGGACGTCCTATACTATTCACCCTCTCTAGACTGAATAAATACTTTAAATTAGCCAAGTTGTTTAGTTGTGTTCAAATAACATGACAACTTGCTGATCTTTTCTTCTCTGAGATTCCCAATGGGAATTAAGTTCATATTATTGCTATTAGAGCTTTTTGCTCCTTGACTCTTGGAAATCAGAAGAAAACCCTGAGATCTCAGAGAAACATAACATCACAAAAAAAGGGTTTCTTGTACCAAAATTTTAATCATATATTATTGTGGAGAGGTAGAAATTGGATAAAATCTGCATGTGTAGAGACTTAAGTATTTTAGCTACCCATATCTAGTGGATTTTAAAAAGGAAAACGTAATGTGTACAGAATTACCAGAGGGAATAACATTTTATATCAGTCCTCTGTAAGTGAAAATGTGTGGTGGTGATTCCAGTATCATTAGAGTACTGATGTTTTTAAATCGAATAGCTTGGTGACATGTTTTCATTTTTAATTAGAGAGATTTGTCAAGCTTATAGTAAAGGCAGCCAACCTTACAGTTATTCAAATTAAATAAACAATTCTTTTATGCAGAAAAGAAATGAAGATATTTAATCATTCAACCATTGCTACATATCTCTCTTGCCTCTGTGTTACACAATTTTTACCCACTCACTTTTAAAGCTTTTATTGAATACATTGCATATAGGCCTGGCCATGCAACCCTTTAGTCTTTCACAGTGCATACCACCTTAACTACATGTGTTGATTTCATGAATAGTTTTTGTTAGATGCTGGACTAGAACATAGAGAGGGTCCTTTCCCTCCCGGAGTTCAGAGACTGAGGGTGAGAAAAGAACAACTTGAGGACAATGGAGTAAAGGCAGGTATTATCCAGAAGTCAAAAAGCAAAAACGCAAAGGCAAAAAAAGCATTCTACTTGGAGGTAGTCATTACCTGTAAAGGTTTCATAGGAGAGGTAATTCTTGAGCTGAATCTTGGCACATGGAAAGATAATCACCACTTAAAGAGAGGAAGAGAATGGAGGACATACAATGCAGATTTGGGCAAAGATGCTTATTAAAATCAGGTCAATTATTGTGTGTTTATGGTGTGAGTTTAGGGTTCTGATTGGTGGGGATAATAGAATATGAGTTTATCCAGTGAGAGAAGGCTAGCTATGGGCAGTAGCCAGACCACCTTAGCCTGTAAGCAGTTGGAAGCTGTTGCGGGATTTTGCGTAGAGGAGTGTAACATTTCTAACAGGATTTATTTTGCTTCACCCTTGCTTTAAAGGCTGCATATGCAGCTCTGTTACTGAAGTTTGGCGACCTCTGGTGTTGGACCATTAAAAAGCAAGGCTGTGAAAGAAATACTTGTATTTCATAGCTTTTGTTAGGTGATTCTTGACTTTATTTCTTTGAACAAATAAATCATAATTCCTGATTTAATATCTATCAGTGTCTGGATAAATTTAACTAAATGAGTGAAAAAAATGTTAAACATGGATGGAACTTAGTACAAATGAAATGATTAATTCAATCATAAAGGGATGAACAGCAGCCCCAAAGGGATGTGACAAGCTGATCTCTGATTCTTTGGGCCTTTCCACCCCCAAATTCCATGGTCTAGGATGGTGGACCAAAGAAAAGGTCCTTTTTGTAGTAAATGGAAAGAACTTATTCTAATAATAGGTAACTGAGATTACATAGTCTTAACCAGTGGTATGATATTTTTCAGTATCTCCTTGTCTTCTTTGGTTGTGTGAGATATACTTACAGAAAAGTGCACAAAACATTTATGTTCATTTTCATTTCCTTTAAGTCATGGGGGAACTTAGTTTTTTGGAAATCTAGATATTTTTATATTTTTAAGTATATCCTTGCCTAAAAGTTTTGAAAAAAATCATTTTTCCATCTCTTAAAAATTCAAGGGAACCCTAAAACTTACTCTGTGTCTGAATGATAGGTCCATGTCAACATCACTTTAAATCTATAAAATGAAAAAGTTCAATTATGCAGTTTCAAAGGTACCAAATAGTAAATCAGATAGAAATATACTCTGAATGTAAGAAAAACAATATAAAAGTAGAAAAGGATAGTTTGTTAAGATGTCATATTTGTGGTATTGATTGCAGATGGTGATACATTCAGAATCTTTGCTCTTCATAATCTGTCACTGGTTTACCTTTCAGCCCTTAATGTTGCCGTACATCCACTATCCAGTCCTTATTCTCTGTTCAGCTGTTACCACAGTTATCCAAGTCATGCTGTTTTCTGCTTCATACCTAATGTGCACGGCATGTGCTGCTCATTTGCTTCCTAGATTCTTTAAGTAAAATCATTCTTATCTCTACTTCCAGAACTCTTTCCTGAATCTCTTCCTTATTCCAGTGTAGTGTAGCACTTTCAGCCCACACATAATGTGTTTTGTTGTACTGATCTCAGCTGATTGTAGTTATTTATGTACAAGTCTTTCTGTCCTAGAGCTCCTTGAGGATAGAAACTCAATAAATGTTTCGAATGAATGAATGACTTCAGAGCCTGAAAAAAATTTTTTAAATACCTCTCAGTTATGTCTTACCTTTGCATTCTTACTTCCTTTGCATTTAATCATACTTTTGCTTTCTTAAAGATTATGCATATTGTATTTAAAATAATTCTGATTTTAGAGTTTCATAGAGTCTGATAGTTTTAGTGCTAACCTTAAATAGCAACAAAGGAAGAATGAGAATGTGGTTGTACAGGCATACCTCACTTTACTGTGCTTTGCAGATATTGAGGTTTTTTTTTCCAAATTCAAGGTTTGTGGCAATCATGTCAGAAGTCTGTTGATGCCATTTTTCCAACAGCATTTTCTCAATTCATGTCTGTCACATTTTGATAATTCTCACAATATTTTAAGCTTTTTCATTGTTACTCTATGTGTTATGGTGATCTGTGATCAGTGATCTTTGATGTACTTTTATAATTGTTCTGGGGCACTACGAACCATGCCCATATTAAGATGGCTGATTTAATCAGTAAATGTGTATGTTCTGACTGCTCCAGAGACCAACCATTCCCCTGTCTCTCTCCCTCTCTTTGGGCCTCCCTATTCCTGAGACACAACAATATTGAAATTAGGCCTATTAATAACCCTACAATGGCCTCTAAGTGTTCAAGTGAAAGAAAGGGTCACACATCTCTCACTTTAAATCAGAAGCTAGAAATGATTAAGTGTAGTGAGGAAGGCATTGGAAAGCTGAGACAGACCAAAAGCTAGGCCTCTTGCACCGAACAGTCAAGTTGTAAATGCAGAGGAAAAGTCCTTGAAGAAAATGCAAAGTACTACTCAAATGAACACATGAAAGATAAAACAGCAAAATATCCTTATTGTTGATATAGAAAAGTTGGATAGAAGATCTAACCACCCACAACATTCCCTTAAGCCAAAGCCCAGTCTAGAACAAGACCCTGACTCTTCAATTCTGTGAAGGCTGAGAGAGGTGAGGAAGCTACAGAAAAAAAGTTAGAAGCTAGCAGAAGTTGGTTCATGAAATTTAAGGAAAGAACCTGTTTTCTTAACATAAGAGTACAAGGTAAAGCAGTAAGTGCTTATAGAAGCCACAGCAAGTTATCCAAAAGATCCAGCTAAGATAATTAATGAAACTGCACTAAAAAAAAGATTTTCATTGTAGACAAAACAGCTATCAGAAGAAGATGCCTTCTAGAATTTTCATGGCTAGAAAGAAGTCAATGCTTGGCTTCAAAGGACAGGCTGATTCTCTTGTTAGGGGCTAATGCAGTTTTAAGTTAAAGCCAATATTCATTTACCATTCCAAAAAACCTGTGATCCTTATGAAATATACTAAATTTAAGCTGCCTGTACTCTGGAAATGAAACAACAAAGCCTGCATGATAGCACATCTGTTTTCACTCTGGTATACTGAATATTTTAAGCCCACTCTTGAGACCTACTGCTCAGAATACATTACTTTCAAAATATTACTGCTCACTGACAATGCACCTGGTTACCCGGAGCTCTCATTGTTGTTGTACAAAGTTGTTGTTTTCATGCCTGCTAACTCAAAATCCATTCTGCATTTCTAGGATTAAGGAGTCATTTTGACTCTCATGTCTTATTATTTAAGAAATATGTTTTATAAGGCTATAACTGCCATAGTGGTTCCTCTGCTGGATCTGGGCATAGCAAATTGAAAACCTTCTGGAAAGGATTCATTCTAGATGCCATTTAGAACATTCATGATTCATGGGAAGAGGTCAAAATATTATCATTAACAGGACTTTGGAAGAGGTTGATTCCAGCCCTCATGGATGACTTTGGGGCATAAAGACTTCAGTGGAAGAAGTAAATGCAAGTGTTGTGGAAACAGCAAAAGCCCTAGAATTAAAAGTAGAGCCTGAAAGTGTGACGGAATTGCTGTAACTTCGTGATAAAACTTGAATGGGTGAGGAGTTGCTGCTTCTGAGTGAGAGCAAAGAAAGTGGTTTCATGAGATGGTATCTGCTCCTGGTGAAGATGCTGTAATTGCTATTGAAATGACCACAAAGGATTTAGAATATCACATAAATTTAGTTGATAAAGCAGCAGTACAGTTTGAGAGAATTGACTCCAGTATTAAAAGAAGTTCCTCTGTGGGTAAAATGCTATCAAATAGCATCACATACTATAAAGAAACCATGAAAGGAAAGGGCAACCACTGTGGCAAACTTCATTGATTTCCTATTTTAGCAACCATCACCCTAATCAGTCAGCAGCCATCGACATCGGTGCAAGACCCTCTGCCAGCAAAAAGATCATGACTCATTGAAAGCTCAGTTGATGGTTAACATTTTTTTAAGTGAATTTTTAAAGTAAGATGTGTACATTGTTTTTTTTAAGACATAATGCTTTTACATACTTAATAAACTACATTATATGACTTGGAAACCAGAAAATTCATTTGACTCACTTTGTTTTGATATTCACTGTATCGCAGTACACTGGAACCAAACTCACTTCATCTCTAAGTATGCCTGTATTTAGTGTAGTAAAGGCATCAGAAGTTAAATAATGGTCAGCTGTTTTACTTTCTAAGTCAGCTTCGTAGAGATGGAATTTACATGCAGAAAAATTTAGCCCTTCCACGTGAGTAGTTTGATAAGTTTTGACAAACATGTAAACACCATCCTGGTAAGATTTAGACCATAAGAACCCCAAAAACTGTTGCTATGTACAGCCTGGGGTGACCAAATGTCCCAGTGTGCCCATGACTGAGAAATTTGCCAGGATAGTCCCAGGCAGAGCAGGTCATCTGGTCGTGCTGTTCATTGCCCCTTTGCAGTCAGTCCCCCATCTAATGTCTCAGGTGATCATTGGTTTGCTTAGTATTAGTACAGATAAGTTTTCCCTATTACAGAATTTCACATGAATGGAATTATATAGTGTGTTTCTTTTGTATCTGACTTTTTTTTGCCTAACATCATGTTTTTGAGATTCAGTTCATGTTTTTGCTTATCTCGTCTGTTTATTGTTTTATGCTGAGTTGTATTCTATTAAAATATATGAGTTTTCCATTCACCTTTAGATGGATATTTGACTTGTTTCTGGTTTTTGGCTATTATGAGTAAAGCTGCTATATATGTTTTTGTATAAGTATTTTTGCAGACATACGTTTCTATTTCTCTTCAATAAAGAACTAAGACTTAAATTTCTAGTTACATGATAAATGTATGTTAACTTTGTAAGAAATTACCAAACTGTTTTCCAAAGCAGTTCTACTATTTTCATACTCACCAACACCATATAAGAGTTCTAGTGTTCCACATTCTCATCAAACACATGGTATTCACAATAATTTTAAGATTAGTCTTATAATTTCTTTGATCATTAAGAAATGTCCCTCTTTATTTTCTACAATTTCCTTGTTCTAAAGTCCACATTTTCTGATTACTGTAGGCACTCCATCTTTTTTATGATTACCATTTGTGTGGCATATCTTTTGACATCCTTGTACTTTTTTTTTTTTTTGGTATCATTAATCTACAATTACATGAGGAACATTCATTGCATTTTTTTTTTTTGGTATCATTAATCTACAATTACATGAGGAACACTAGACCACCCCCCTTCACCAAGTCCCCCCTAAAAGCCCCATTACAGTCACTGTCCATCAGCGTAGTAAGATGCTGTAGAATCACTACTTGTTTTCTCTGTGTTGCACAGCCCTTCCCGTGCCTCCCCCCAAATTATACATGCTAATCTTAATGCCCTTTTCTTTTTTCCCCACCTTATCCCTCTCTTCCCACCCATCCTCCCCAGTCCCTTTCCCTTTGGTAACTGTTAGTCCATTCTTGGGTTCTGTGAGTCTGCTGCTGTTTTGTTCCTTCAGTTTTTTCTTTGTTCTTAAATTCCACATAGGAGTGAAATCATTTGGTACTTGTCTTTCTCTGCCTGGCTTATTTCACTGAGCATAATGCCCACTAGCTCCATCCATGTTGTTGCAAATGGTAGGATTTGTTTTCTTCTTATGGCTGAATAATATTCCATTGTGTATATGTACCACATCTTCTTTATCCATTCATCTACTGATGGAGACTTAGGATGCTTCCATTTCTTGGCTACTGTAAACAATGATGCAATAAACATAGGGGTGCATCTGTCTTTTTCAAACTGGGCTGCTGTATTCTTACGGTAAATTCCTAGAAGTGGAATTCCTGGGTCAAATGCTATTTCTATTCTGAGCTTTTTGAGGAACCTCCATACTGCTTTCCACAATGGTTGAACTCATTTACATTACCACCAGCAGTGTAGGAGGGTTCCCCTTTCTCCACAACCTCGCCAACATTTGTTGTTGTTTGTCTTTTGGATGGTGGCCATCGTTACTGGTGTGAGGTGATATCTCATTGTGGTTTTAATTTGCATTTTTCTGATGACTAGCAATGTGGAACATCTTTTCATGTGTCTGTTGGCCATCTGAATTTCTTCTTTGGAGAACTGTGTGTTCAGCTCCTCTGCCCATTTTTTAATTGGATTATTTGCTTTTTGTTTGTTGAGGTATGTGGGCTCTTTATTTATTTTGGATGTCAAGCCTTTATTGGATCTGTCATTTATGAATATATTCTCCCATACTGTAGGATGCCCTTTTGTTCTATTGATGGTTCCTATGCTGTACAGGAGCTTTTCAGCTTGATATAGTCCCACTTGTTCATTTTTGCTTTTGTTTCCCTTGCCCGGGGAGACATGTTCATGAAGAAGTTGTGCATGTTTATGTCCAAGAGATTTTTGCCTATGTTTTTTTCTAAGAGTTTTATGGTTTCATGACTGGCATTCAGGTCTTTGATCCATTTCAAATTTACTTTTCAGTATGGGGTTAGACAATGATCCAGTTTCATTCTCTTACATGTAGCTGTCCAGTTTTGCCGACACCAACTGTTGAAGAGACTGTCATTTCCCCACTGTATGTCCATAGCTCCTTTATCATATATTAATTGACCATATATGTTTGGATTAATGTCTGGAGTCCCTATTCTGTTCCACTGGTCTGTGGCTCTGTTCTTGTGCCAGTACCAAATTGTCTTGATTACTGTGGCTTTGTAGTAGAGCTTGAAGTTGGGGAGTGAGATCCCCCCAACTTTATTCTTCCTTCTCAGGATTGCTTTGGCTATTCGGGGTCTTTAGTGGTTCCATATGAATTTTTGAAGTATTTGTTCCAGTTTGTTGACGAATGCTTTTGGTAATTTGATAGGAATTGCATTAAATCTGTAGATTGCTTTGGGCAGGATGGCCATTTTGACAATAATTCCTGCATCCTTGTACTTTTAATCTATGTATCTTTATGTTTAAAGTGCATTTCTTACAATATATACTTGTCTTTTTTTTTATCAAAGTCTTTTACAATTTCTGCCTTTTAGTGGGAGTGTGTAGACCATTTACAGTCAGTGTAATTATCAATATGGTTGGGTTTAAGTATTCCACCTTGATATTTGCTTTCTTTTCATTGTTCCTTTTTTCTTACTGCCAACTTATGAATATAATGAGAATTTTTTTTTTTCCCCTGCTGGCTTTTTAAGCCATACCGGCTTCTGTTGCATTTTTTTAGAGGTTATTCTAGGATTGAAAATAGGCATCTTTCTCACAGTCTACAAATAACAGTACACCACTTTGCATTGGTCCTTTGCACTGTTATTGTATATTTTACTTCTCCTTTTACAATAGTTTGTTATTATTTTGCTTTAAACAATCAGTTTCTTCAAAAGAAATGTAGAAACAAGGGGAAACATCATACATTTAGCCACAAAGTTACCTTTTTTATCATCTTTATTTGTGTAGATAGAAATGTCCATTTGGAACCCTTTTCTTTAATCTTGTAGTATCTTTTTGTAGTACTCCTGGTGACAAACCCTCTTAGTTTTTTGGGTTTTTTTTTTTTTTTTTGCCTAATAAAGACTTTTGAAGGTTATTTTCACTGGATACAGAATTTCTTGGTATTCTTTTTTTTTTTCTTTCATTCTTTAGAAAGGTCCCTGTTTTCTTCTGGCTTGCGTTATTTCTGATAAGTCAGCTTTCATTCTTTCTGTTGCTACTATGTATATAACGTGTCTGTTTGGGGAAAGATTTTTTTCTTTATTAGTGTCTTTTACTGGTTTATTGTGGCTTGGTATAGTATTTTTTGTATTTGTACTCTTGGGATTCATTGAGATTTTTATTGAGTTTTCATCAAATTCAGAAAAAATTTTGGCCACTATTTCTTTAAATAGCTTTTTCTATATTTGTTCCCCCAACCCCTTCTAAACCTCCAATCACGTGTACATATGTTTTTTAAGTCTTTTTTACCTCTGTGCTTCAGCTTTGATTGTTTTACTGCTTTTTTAAAAAAGTTCTTCCATTTTATTCATAGTAGCTCTTGAAAAATCCTTATTTGCTAATTTTGTCATGTCTGAATCTTTGTCTCTTGACTTTTCTTTTTTTCTTTTGCATCTGTATCATATTTTCCTTCTTTAAACAGTATTTTCTTAGGCAGTTTTCTATTTGTTTACACATGGAAGGCAATTCTAATATCAGTTATTTAATAATGACTAGAAGCAGAAGTCCATAATAGTCTTCTTCTAAATTTTTAAATAATGCAAGCCCTTGTATGACATGCCGAATTTATTGAACTACTGAGGCATAAAGAATTGCCTTACTTTATATAAGGCTTTTAGTTTACATTTGATCACCTTAAAGTAGTTATGGCTCTGGGTTAGAAATGTACAATATTTATACCCAAAGCAATTCAATGGCATTAGTTTCTGCAATTTAGGCCTTACAGTGAAAAATTCTTGCAACAAAATTACTGATAATATGGACATCTCCACTACTTGCCCACCATTTAACATTCCAATAAAAATTCTACACATCTGAAACAATCACCAACAGACAAAAATACCAAACTTGTATGTTTGGTATTACAAGTAAACTTAACCATAAGCATGAGATTTATATTGAGGATCTACAGCTAAGGAACCCTGAAAGTTGTTTATAAAAAAATTGCTAAATCATTTAAAGGTTTTTTTTTTTTTACAAAAATTTAGAAAGTAAGTATGTTACACTTTTTTATCTTGTTTAGCCACTTAGATGCCTGTATTTCTTTATTTTATTCTTCTGTTGCCAAATTCTATAATAGAGTTCAGGATAGTCCTTTTATTAAATTGAATTACCATGATATGGTAGATTTTAACTAAATAGTGTTTCTTTAAGTTGTTAAGAAAAGTTTATTTAACTTTTAATTATAGTCTTATAATCTTATAAAATTTTAATATATCCTGCACATCTCAGAAGGATTCAGGTTTCATTTTATGGTAAAATCAGTGGAGTTTAAGAAACATAGTTTTTTAAAAATCATTTTTAAAAATTATTTTTAAAAAGCTTTCCCTTGTTTCTGCCCTTAATTTTGGGTAGACCATTTTAGAGAGTCCACTACCCATGCATTTAAATCTCATATTTACCACTGACTCAGTCAACTATAGGTTTCTTTTAAGTGTAAAATGGGGTAATAAAATATCTATAAAGTTTAAATGAGAAAAAAAATTGATATGCCTTAGCACAGAGCGTTTACATATGGGGTGCTAAATAAATATTTCTTCTCTTTTTCTCTCCTTTCCCTCATTGATGTGCCTTTTGAAAGGAGAACATACATATGCTATCTCTACTTACGCATTCAGTTGATTATGTCTGCTTACTCTTTTCATAACTGATCTCACCACGATCAGAAAGGAAGTCCTTATGGCCAGCTTCAGTAAGCACCTTTTTAGGCTTATTTTACCTGGTCTTATTGTGTCAGAAGATACCCACCTCACTATCCTTTAAATGTTCACTTTCATTGGCTTCTGTGGTGTCATTGTCTGTGGGACCTCTTCCAGTCTCTTGAACTTCTGTCTCGGGCTTCTTATTTAATTTCCTTTATTCATGTATTTGTGTCCCGTGAATCCCGTCAGTAGCACTCTTTTCCTATAACCTACTTTGCCCTTTACCCATTGTCACAGCCACCTACCAACTGTACCCCAGATACTACCAGGGCTGTTCTTCTAGCTTCAAGCTCTCTTCTAAATGATATACTTAATATCTACCACTTGGTGGAGAATTCCTCTAGTTTCTTCTTGAATGTCTTAAATATTTTCTCTTCTAGCTCTCTATTCCTTCATGCTTAATAGTATCAACATCTTTCACAACTACCAAAATTAGAAACTTTCACTTGTCCAAGTCCAATAAACAGATTCTTTGATACTATCTCCTAAAATCAGTTTGCCACTGATATTTAAATTATATCCTAGCTCTTACTCTAATTAGTTTTGATCTCTGAAACGTTCCTTCTGGGCCTCAGTTTTTTTCATCTTTAAAATGTTTGAACTGTATCCAAAGTTAGCAAGTAGGGTCTGGGGCCAAATGCAGTCCACTGCGTATTTTTGTAAATAAATTTTTGTTTGTGGCTGCTTTGTGCTGCAGTGGTAGGATTGAGTAGTGACAGATGCCCTATGACCTACAAAGCCTAAAGTAGTATTTACTCTCTGGCACTTCACAGACAAAGTTTGCTACCCCTGGACTACTAGAGAATTTCCCACCTAGTTATCTCTGTTAGCTAACCTGGGAGAAGCTGGTTTTAAGATTAAAAAGTAAGAAGAATCTAAAAATGATTATAATAGTTGAGTATTTGGCAAGAGAAATTAAAAATAGAACATACTGTGACATTAGGATCTCTGTTTCCCCATCGAATAGCCTTAGTGAATCAAGATCATGTGGCTGTAACAAAAGAATAAGACCTCCATTGCCACTTTGTGGTGACATCTCTTTGGTTAATTGCTTTTATATAATTCATAGTGAATAGATAAGTGATTTCACTTACTAGTTAGTAATTTAAACTTCTTAAAAGTCACAAATTTCCAGATTCTGAAGATTAAGATTAGTATTGTAATGAGTAGAATTAAGAATCTTTTTATCACTATTCACCAAAATAGATTATTTGCCATTTTGATAAAAAATTTTCCACGTGCATGCACTTGTATACATTAAAGGAGGGTTCTAAGTTTGTAAAATATGCTTAGATTAAAAATTCATAAATTTTGAACCTTAACTACATGTATGCTGATATGTACTGATGTCTGCAGCTGGCTGAATTGCATCAAAAAGTAAGGTGGATTCAAGGATGGATAGAGGGATGGAAATGTGATGAAACAAATAGAGTAAAATGTTAGTTGTAGAATCTGGGTAGTTGGTATTAGGGCAGGGGGTTTATACTATAATGAAAAAAAAATGAAACTTTTCTGTATGTTTGAAATTTTTCATTAAAAATTTTGGGGTACATGTTCTAGGTCTAAGTGACTGTGAGACAGGAATTTAGGGAGAAGGATATAAAAGTGAACATACACACATGTTGTATAACTTCTTGATGTAATATTAACCTTGTGTATATGGCATATGTACATGGCAAACATTGTGTATATGTCTGTTCTGTGTATTTCACAGATTTATTTCCATTGGGAATGTTCTTAGATTATATAAGAAACATATAAGAATTGTAACATTCACTTCAAGGAGCATCGTGCCTTTTCATTACAGTTTGTAACTCTTGAAGTCTCTCACACAGTCCCTAAAGGAAAGTTAGCCAAATGGCTGATAAGTCCATGTGATCTCTGTCCATACAGTACAAGGGTACATTTACTAATGGACATCATACAACTCTCATTCCTTTTGACATTCTTACCAACTTGGAAAGAGTTAGGACTGTGTCTTGTGTTAACAATATACTGAATAAATAGAGAGGAACTGCACAGTGAAATACTCACTGATTCAAGAGTGGGCATTTCTTAAGTGTCATTTTGTTTATTGTGAAATATATTAGAATGCAAAAACATCCCAGTCACACTCCCTCCTCCTCCATCTTCTCTGTTAAACTAAGTTATCTATAAATAAACTATGCAAACTAAAATATGTTTAGTGTTGCCTGTTTTTAAATTTTGGATAAAGCAGTCATATTATGTATATTAATTATTGAGTGAAAACTCACCACTACATGAAATTCACCCATAAGTTATGTGTGGCTTTGGTTCATTCATTTTCCTTACTAGTTAGTACACCACTGTATGGCTATCTCACAATTTATGTATTCTACTGTTGGATGTTTGTTTTTGCCCACAATAGTTTTTTATTATGAACTATGTCGCTTTGCATGTGTACTTAAGCACTCGAAAGATTCCATGGAGCCGCAATTGGAGGGGCAGTTTTATGATTAAATTATTCTCCCTTTGTTTTTACTTCTTTTCAGGTTTCCTAGTACACACACACACACACACACACACACACACACACACACACACACACACACACAGACACAGACACACACACACACACACACACACACACACACACACACACTCACTCGCTCACTCGCTCACTCGCTCACTCCCTCACTCTCTCTTTACCAGGGGTTTAATACAGATTATAAGTGATTTTATTTTATTTTTTAATGAAAACTAAATTAAGATTTCTTTTTAGCTTTCATATTTGAAGTATGGGTAGTTCCTGACTTATAAATATCCAATACCTGCTGCTACACACTCCAGAGATTTCTCTTCCCAGTACTAGATACATGGTCTCTCTCTCTATAAAGCTGAAATTCTACAAGAAGAAAGAGAAGTTCTATAATTGGAGATATGTTTCCAGTGCTCTCAGAGTGAGTTTCTGCCAAAACAGTGTTAGAAATAGAAGTTGGAGTAATGTGTTATAACTTAGATTATTTTTATACATCTTTTTCTTTTCTTTCCAATAACATCAGTTTTCCTCAGAAATTCTTATACTACAGGTTGTTTATATTTAATTAGATTCCTTTTTGATTTATATTGAAAAATAATACTATAGCTGTCTAGCTTAGTGAATGCCCTTTCCACCTATCTTACTTCAACTTTAAGTATTCTAACATTTAAATAATTTCTAACAGTTTTTATTGCAGGTATGATTGACAAATAATAAAATGCACATACTTAAAATACACAATTTGCAAAGTTTTGACATATGTATACACCCATTAAACTATCACCATGAAATCAAAATAATGAGCATATCACCCCAGTAATTTCTTCATACCTTTTTGTATATTCCCTCCAGCCCCTCAGAACCATGGATCTTTCTGTCACCATGACAGAACATTTTCTAAATTCCATATGAATGAGATTATATCATGGGTACTCTTTTTGATCTGGCTTCTCTTATTCAGTATAATTATTTTTAGATTCATCTGTATTGTTTTTTATTACTGAGTAGTATTCCATTTTATGAATATGCCACAGTTTGTTTATCCATTTTCTTATTGTGGCCACTTGAGGAGTTTCCACTTTTTGGCAGTTGCAAAAAAGTTACTATGCACATTGTTTAAAAGACTTTGTATGGACATGGGCTTTTGTTTCCTTTGGGTAAATATCTAAATTGGGTGGGAATGATGGATGTATGTTAAGCATATGTTTAACTTTTTAACAGACTGCCAAAATGTTTTCTAAGATGCTAAACCATTTTACACTTCCACCAGCAGTGGATGAGTTTCAGTTCTACCTTCTCACCAAGACTCGGTATATATAGTCAGTCTTTTTAATTTTAACCTTTTAGGTGTATAAGTGCTATATTGTAGTTTTAATTAGCATTTCCCTAATGATAATAATGTGAATATCTTTTCATGTATTTATTTGCCGTCTCTTGTATCTTTTTTTGGTGAAGTGTCTGGTCATAAATTTTGCTCATTTGAATTTGTTGTTTGAGAGTCCTGTGCGTATTCTAGATACAAGTTCTTTGCAGAACATGTATTTTGCAAATATGTTCTCTCATTCTATAGCTTGTCTTTTTGTTTTCTTAAGAGTGTCTTTTGAAGAACAGAATTTTAATTTTTTTTTAATTTTGATGAAGTTCTAATAGTTTTAATGAAGTCTAACCAATTAGAACCAGCAACAAAAATCCCTGAAATTCTTGGTTTTCCCTGGCTTGCCACCACATACCAAGTGCTTATCATTATGTTTCACTCCTTCTGTGCAGCTGTCCTTGAATTATAAATGGCTTATTATTTTATTCAACAGACTTGTTTTTTTTTTTTAACTTTTATTTTGGTATCATTAATCTACAATTACATGAAGGACGTTATGTTTACTAGGCTCCCCCCTTCACCAAGTCCCCCCTTCACCAAGTCCCCCCCACATCCCCATTCACAGTCACTGTCCATCAACACAGTAAGATGCTGTAAAATCACTACTTGTCTTCTCTGTGTTGCACAGCTCTCGCCGTGCCCCACACACACTATACATGCTAATCGTAATGCCCCCTTTCTTTTTTTCAACAGACTTGTTTTATACCGAGCCCAAGAATTATAAAGATGAGCTATACATATTCTTTCTTCGGAGTACTCATTTTTAGTGTTTAATGTTTCTACCCATTATCTGTCTTGGCAGCCAAGTCCTTATTCTTCTTTTGTACAGTGTCTACTACAGCTCAAAAGACCATGAAGTGCTTAATATATTCTTATCTTGTATTGTAGTTATACTTTTATCCACACACAAATATGTAAGCTATCATAACAGGGAATCTCTTGTTCTTTGCATCCTCCATATATCATTGTGTAGTTCCTTATAAACAGGACAATCGCTAAATATTTAATGATTTATTGGAATTATTGGACCATGTTTAAGCCGGATTCTCCTGAGTAATTTTTTAATAATAAAATGTTTGGCTGTACTCTACTAAATGAATTAAAGATACTCTCATTTCAGATGCCATCATTGCAGTAGATTTGTTTTTCTAGATAGAATGAAGATTCGTGGTTTTTACTTGAATATTTTTGAATGCTCTTTTTTACAACCCTGATTTAAACATCATTATTATCTTAAAATTCTGTTAGGGTAATACAGCATGGGAATTGTAGTCAGCCAAAAATTAAGTCTTTCACAAAGTCTGATCTACTTAATGAGTTATCTGTTTTATAACTTTAGAATTTCTTTTTCCAGTTAAACCATAAAGACTATATTTGTAAGTGCATAGAAAACTATGGCAATAACTTGCTTTCTTTACCTAGGTCCTGGGGACACCAACAAGGGAGCAAATTAGAGAAATGAATCCAAACTACACAGAATTCAAATTCCCTCAAATTAAGGCACATCCCTGGACTAAGGTGAGTCAAAGAGAGTTTAAAAAAAAAACAAACACCAATAGTTAACTAAAAGTTGAGTTTCTCATTGTTCTTAAAATAAACTGTTTTGACACTAGGTAGGTACCTGAGTACAAAGTAAATGGCAGTTCTGCATGTAAAAATAATTGGGTAGTTGTACTTCAGTGTTTCATTGGCTGTAAGTAGTTCATTCTCACTGATTGCTTATAGACAGTTTCCAGCCTGGGTTTGTATTTGTAGGGTGAGGACAGTGTACCTGTATCATTAAATATAGAATTTTATTAGGTGCAGGATCTTATATGTAAGTTTGACTACTTAAAATTCAGAAGTTATTTCTTTACATAGAGGAACTTATTAGTTTAGTAAGTTCAATAATAGCATATGAAAACATACATTTTATATATTTTCTTTTTTAAAGTTATTTTTATATAGACTTTATTGTAGATGATGCTGTGTGGTTTTTTTCTTCTCGTTTGCCCTTCCTGTTGGGGTTTTTGGAGCAGGAATAAAAAGCATGTTTGATCTTGCTAGGAGGATACATTGAAAGCAATCAATACATTCATAGGATGTCACTGGTCATTGGAAAGCTGAACCTCAGCTAGATGGAACCAATTCAGAGAGCAAGTATTAATTTACCAGAAGATTTATTTTTTGCTTTGATATTTAATTGAAATGATTTTATGAGCTTTTTTATTAAAAAGGTTTTTTTCATCTCAGTTTGATTTGTGAGATTAAGTGTACAGAGAGAAAAAAATACCTTATGAGGATTTATAGCTTAAGTGAATCTCTAGCTTCCTCATTTTAGATTCAGAAACTCTGGCCAAAGATACCAGATGACTCATCCAAGATTATACAGATGACTGTGACAAAGCCAGGATTAATCTGTGTGTATTTGTGTGTGTGTGTGTGTTTAATGCCAGATTTTTTAAACTTAAGTTATGTAAAAACGTAACTCCCATGCATCCTCCTCCCATGTTTACTTGTATTTAATTATATATTTCTGTGGGTTAGAAATGTTTGACCTTTCTATATGTTTTTCAAGCAGAGACTTTCTGTATTTAAAATTGTACATATAACAGTTTTAAACATTGATAAGTTCGTTTAATTGGTTATAGATCCTTTATAAGGTGAAATAATTTAGGGCTATAAGTAAAATAGTTTTCATTCCCAGATTCAAAGTATGTCTCTTTTTCTCTCTAAATTGTATTATGATACCAGTTACTTTCCTTGAAGTTCTCACAATCTTATTACCTCTCTACACTTCAGAACATTTCTTGTTACTAATTATTTTTAAGACTCAAGCACCTCAGTATTTCAATGCCAGAATTACAGTTTGTAGCTTTCACTGAGCAGCAGTATATTGCCCTCTCCCACCTTTTTAAAATTTGTAATAGCACTAAATATTCTGGGATAAACCATTCGATCTTTGTACTTAAAGTTTATTTTGAATGTGGGTCAGAAGATAATTAGGGTCTCTCAACCTGGCTCTAAACTCAGAGAATCCTAGGTGGCCTATTTGGGTTTAAAAGGCTGAGTTGCAGTTTGAATATAGAGTTCCTGACCAATATAATGCTAAAATTGAAGTCATGAAATATTTAACACTCTCCATCCTCTTTTTTTTGTTTTTAATCAAGACTGCCACTAATATTTGTGTGTGTCATATTCTGCATTTTTCTCCCCTAGATTATATCTTTTCAAGTATTAGCCAGGATGGAATGTGAGGAGATGATTTTAATTAAAATGCAGCTAACAGATTTGTGTTGAATTTGTATGTTTTACACCTTCCTTTGCCCTTGTGGATTTCTGAAATTTCTGTATCTTACACTAATACTTTTCAAACTTGAATTATCTATGTAAGGCCCTTTTATTTGTTTTAGTTTGGTTTTCATTCCTGTACAATATGTAGAATAATGACTCAATTCTCCCACCTTTTTTGTCCAAACTACTGTGAGCTCTTCATGGTGTGCCTTAACACCATGAACACATGGTGTGCCTTAATCAATTTACGTTAATAAGTGTATTATTATTATGTAATAAGTACACTTATGTTAATTTCTCATCAGTGCACTCAACTAGGTTGGTGTTACTCTGTAAACACAAAACCAAATTCAAATGCAAAAATTCCATGGCACTACTCTGTCATTGAGATGAATTTAAATAACCCAGAATATGCTTATGTTGATTTTAAAAAATAGGTTATTATCAAAATGAAATTACCAAATTTAAGATTTTTAGAGGGAGCTCAGTCCTCTCAAGTCTCCATTGTGATAGTGGAAATGTTCTCTCATATTAGATAGCCAGTGGAGTTACTTTTTCTTTAATTCGTAATATTTTTCATCATAGAGAAGAGCTTCTTGCCCCTGGAGGGCAGGTAAACAAGAGTCTGGAAACAAACACCACTTTGTCTTTACTGTGGTCTTCTGTTAGAACCTACTTAGCCCTATTTCCTAAAGCTGTGGGCAGTGTAGTACAGCTCTATCCCCAGGATTGGCAGCTTGTCTCAGAAGAGCAGGCAAAGATAAGAGGGGAACGTGTCTTCCACAGAAACATCGAGAGTGAGGGATTCAGTATATAGGAAAGATATCAAACAGGAGAACAAAACAATGAGATGAGCCCAGTGTGGTGTATGGCAGGAATCTTGAGAATTTAGAAATCTGGTAAGTGGCCAGAGCCACTTAATTGATAAAGCACTTAGGTTTCAGTAGGAACGGAAGTAGTGCTAATTTTTTGAAGAAGGGACAATTATTGGGAGTGGGAATGGGGAGGATAAAACCTCTGTGTTGGGTGTATACTGTTCACTTCAAAGAATGAAAACCAGATGAGAAACAAAAGGAAGTGATACATAAGTAGAGAATTAAATAGAGACTGGTTGGAAGAAGAGAGGAAGCTGAAATTCTGCATTTAGTACATGGGGTATGTTTAAATGAGTCTATTAGGTATGAAGGAAGGATCTAGTTTAAGTGCCACTCCTACTGTTTCTGCCTCTAGTTTTTTCTTTTGTAAGATAGTGATTAGGTATTGTATCTTCTCTCTGGATTCTTTTGAAATTATAAAGTATACATATAAAACATTATTTCATTATTTCATTTTAGTTCTGAATAAGTGTAAAGATTCTGCCTCCAGTATAGTAGTTTCATGCTTTGTCCTGCCCTGACTTTAGTTGAGGACATCATCATGTCATAGAATTGTTAAAACTACCTCCTACCTCTTCAGCAGATTTCCTCCTTCAGTTTCACATCCTCATTGCTGTCACAGTGAACTTTCTTGAAAGTACAGGTGATACTGTGACTCCTACTTAAAATTCTCAGATTCTTCATTGCCTTTAGGAAAACTTGGTATAACATAGGATAATGATAAGGGTGATCCTATGTCCCAATTTATGCTTGTTCAGTGTAACTAATTGTTTCACTCTTAACAGTGTTCCATTTTGAATAACAGATTATACAGTTACTTTGTTCCTGTTTTACCTTTCCTTTCTAGAAAAACAACAGATTTAGTTCTTATCTCAGTGGTAACCTTCTCTGAGGCATCTTGTCCTTCCAATCCAGGCTGTTTCCCAAGTTCTCCAGCAGCTCCAACTTAAGGGGCATATACTTAGGCAATGAATTTTAAAGTGTAGTGTTTAGTTAGGGTAGAGTAGGAATTTCTAATAAGGTTATATTGTAATAGACATGAGTTTTTTCCCCATTAGAGTGCTTGATTCTGCTAACCTTTTGTGTAAAGTTCTTCATGACAAGTATTCCTCCTTACCCTTTATGAAGCATTTCAAAAAAATATTATCCACAAGTCAGTACTCACATACTTGATTTCTTAAAGCTATGTCCACTTAAAGCATATTTGCATTTACATCTAGCAAACAGGAAGCAGAAAATTAAGTTCAAAGTCATTTCTACTGTCAGAGAAATCAGACTAGACTGAAAAAGTTATATTTATTATTTTCTATCCGTAAAGCTAAAGAAACAGTAAAACCCCACTATACTTACTTCTTTTTAAGACTTTCTTCATGATCTTACATTTTTTTCTGAGCCTTTCAATACAAGTTTTTTCATTTGGTAGATTTACTTATTCCAACTAGAATTTAACACATTATCCAAAATGCCTTTAGAAGGATCTACAGAGCACAAAACAAAAAATTGCTGTCAGACTGTTTTTGGTAGGTACACTCTCTCTACCTTTCCTGGACTCTCTGCCTTACTCAGTTTGCTCACATGTATTCCAGAAAGCATAAAACTGTTGGGGATTTCTGTTGGTTCCTAAGGTTGCCACTTATCTGTTTCGTTCTTTTGCTTAGGTAAATTGGTTTCTATACTATCACTTAACCCCCTCTGCCCTGAACATTCTCCTAATCCATTATTACATGTCTCATAAATAAACTGTGTTCTCTATGGAGTTTCTGCCTACATCTTTATTAGTGTTAGAATAATCACTTCTCTTTTTCTAACATCCATTTTCCTATGTAAGTAGATGTCCTCACTTTTCTGTTTATATTAGCTATACTCCCAATTCTTGACTGAAAACTCTGCTATTAAAATCCAGCTACTAGGGTGGCTAATCCATATGTGAGAGGAATAATATTTAAAAAAGAGTACTAAGACATAAGGTTCAAGATCACTTGTACGGAGCAGAGGATAGGGTTGGGGTAGACTGAAAAAGAAAGCAAAAATCCATTTTTAATTTATCACTTGTTATTTAAAACCCATATCTCCCATGTAACCAGGGCTGTGCTGGATACCATAAAAGGATGCAAAAGAAGTGAAGTATATAGTCATTGTCCTTGAAAAGCTTACAGGTGATACAACTGACTTAGTTGAAGCCAAGTATTACATAATACATAACCATTTACTCAGTTATGTGCTGCAGATGTTCAGAGGTGTTTCATATGCTGTAGGTATTTGGTATTATAAGGCAGCTCTCCAGTGAGAGTGGTGGAGGGAAAAGGAAGTATTTTTAAAGATGATATGACTGGGGTGGGGTGGGGTTGTTGAAAGAGGATTTGGATTTGCTTAGTTGTAGATAAGGTTAGGAATTGTAGCCCAGTGGAATATTCCTTAACATGAGCAGGTGTGAATGAAAAGGATATATTCCTATATTTGTAGGAAAGTCAGCCTGTCTACAATAACTATTTTATGAACAATGAGAGATTAAATTGGGTAAGTGGACATTTGGTAAATCACACTTTTGTGTAAGCCTGTAGTACTGTTTTATCAGTGAATTATGTTGGAGAAATTCCATTGCATAGTCAAATGCTGCTATCAACATGTATATGTAATTTTTCTTATGTGTAGTAAAGCTCAGGAAACTCAGTAAGCTTTTAAATTAGTACAGGTGAAATTTATTGAATGCTAGCTCTGTTGTGGCTAAGGAAGGGCTCTTTGTGTTTCTTATGAATTATGTACTACATATGAGCACTTAAGTAGACTTAAATTATTAGTTAATTAACTTGGTTAATTAACATAATCAACGGTTCAACAAAACCATGGCATTGTCTCACTTTAATCCTGTATTTAGGTTTAAAAATTGAAAACAATTTGTAGATGATTAATAGGTTACTTGAGAGCCAATATTGGGGTTGTTCTTTAGGGGTTTTCATGGTTTATTAGTTTTTAACATTGGGTGCTTGTGTATTTTGTGCATGACCAGAGAACAGTGTCTGTGTTGTACATTTATCACAATGAAAACTGTGGAGTGAGTAGGTGCTGTTCAAGTATTGTGAAGCAGCAATAGGCCTTGATGTGGTATTTAAGATTATTTATAAATGGTAATTGTAAAAGGCTTAAGATTTAGTCATAACAATTAGCTCCAGGTTGAAATTTGATATTTGAAAATTACCTCTGTCATTTTTGAGTTATCCAAATGCAAATTTATTTTCAATAATTTAAGGATTCATTTGCATTTGTTCAATACCACAAAGACTTTCTTTTGAAAAAATAAATTTTTTCTGTTGGTTTCTTCTATAGACTAGTATTTGTGATGAGAGTTTGTTTCAATTTAAGAAAATGAGTTGCTGCACAGGTGAGGTAGTATTTGAATCATTTAAAAGTTCATGTCAGTGTTTTGGTTCTTTTAATTTTTTCCTTCCTTTCTTTTATTTATTTACTTTTTGCTTTGTTCTGTTTTGTTTTACTAATTTACTTTTTTTTCTCAAGTTTTTACTAGGGCTGTTTTGGGCTCTTCATGGCCTTGCTAACATACTTGGCTGGCCATATTTAGTCTGCGCACTAATTGTTAGTTGGCCCAGTTGAGTCTTTACTTTGTGCTCTCAGTTTTTTTAGTCTGGTTTTCTATTTTTGTCCACCTGGTTGTGTTTTAGTTCATGAGAGAATTTTTTTTTGATGGGCCGGATTTTAATCCGTGTACTAAATTTTAGTCTGCAGACTAAAAGTAATCCGCGGATTATTTATTTTTGCAAAATATTTAATTCCCCCACTGGAAACTATCCTAAAAGAATGTTAAATTCTCTTAGAGTAGCCAAGGGAATTCACAGCTACTGGTGAGTTCTGCCTTTTTTTTATTGTCAATACCTAGACATAATAGACCATACGACCTCCCTTGCATATTTGGCTCCGTTGTGCCTAGGTGTTGGTGTACATTACTATGCATGTCACCTATAACTGTGACTGTCCCTTAGTTGAATTGTTTATTGTATATTTTTTTGTTTAGCTTTTGGTGGGTGAATTGGGCATATTTGCAGATGGAACTGTGTTGATTTGTAGTGCTCAAAGATGTAGGATTTTTTCTCAGTTTTTCCAAAAAGGAAAGAATGTTCTCTATTTATTTTTCCTAAGTAATGGGTGCAAGGGTATGAGGGGGCAAAGCCCACAATAGAAAAAGTGAGTTTATACCCGCACTCCTGAGGTGATTTGTCAATTTCCTTCAAGAGTCCTAAGATAATGAAAATGTCAGCAAATATCTTTTAGCAGGGAAGTCAATCCAAAATGGAGAATAATCCGCGGTGGCCTGATCCTTCTTAGTTCACACAAATTGAAAATATCTGGCTTGAAATCTATAGTAATATAAATTAAATATATTTATTACTTTCTTCTCATCACTTATAATTTAGCAAAAAAAATGTTTATACTGTGTAACTGGAAAACATTAATAGAGAAAAATTAGCATATTGGGAACTCTTATCTTTAAAAGCAGGCTAATAAGCCCCCTTCCAGCCATGTCAATGGATGAAGAATCCAGGTCGCAGAAGACCAAATACTTTACTTTGGGAACTTTACTTCTAGATTTCATTTTGATTTTAACTTTTTTTGGTTTTGTATTTTTTTAATAAACGCACTGGCATTGGAACATAATAAACTAAAATTAAAATGTTTCTTTATTGTGCCTCACCATTGCGCAATCAAAATTTTTTGCATACACTGTGGTGAAATAATTTTTAAAACTTGGACTTGCTACTATGGAGACTGATGTTTAAAGTTTATAACTGTATAAACATTTTCTATGTCCCCCCCACACCATGGATTTCTTATAACATTGGATATATTTTTCCTTGCTGGACTATTCTCTTTTGGATTGACTTCCCCTGTTTGGATTATTTCACTGCATTATCATCTTTAGGATTCGTCAGGAACAGGACATTTCACCTCAGGAGTGCGGGTATGTACTTAATTTTTTTTTCCCAAAATTTCAGAGCAGGTCTATAAAACTAGGGGGAAAACTTTTTTGAAAGGCTAAACATTTATTCACACCTGAAGTGTAATAACAGTAAGAACAATGTAGGTAGCTGTGATTTCTGTTTTTATTCACTGCATAGTATAGATTTAGACTGTCAGTCTCTTGAGTGATTTACTGATATATAGACTTAGGAATTGTGGGGTTTGAAAACTATTGTTTTTATTTGAGTAAATATTGATGAAGATCCACAGAACCAAAGGTTTTGAATGTTAAGTGATTTAAATGAGTAAGGAATGAAACTGTGGTAGAAACATCTATGTTTTTAAGCCAAATTTCAGTAGTTACCAGCTTCCTTTTTTTTAGACACAAAAATAATTCAGAGGGCTTTTTTCTAGTTTGGGCTGTAATGTTAGGAAGGTGAATGCTACCACACCCTGTATTATGACCAGAAATGTTAACTTTGGGAGATACAGTGTTTTGATCTCACATGATTTTCCACTTAACCTTTATCCATAGAGAACTGAACCAAGACTCTTCTCATCATGAATCTCTGAAAGGATTTAAAATAATAATATGAGCTCTTGAAATGAATTCTTTTCTATATTATTTTTAACTTTTATTCTGTGAGTTAGGATTCACTGGCAAATAGGCTAGTATGTATCATAGTGCCAAAATGGATGATCACTTGTAGCCAGTAAGATACCAAATAGATGTGGAAGAGTTTTTTTAATAATCAAAGATATGCTTGCAATACTAGCTTTATTAATAGCTTTAATACAAAATCTTCATTAATATAACATAAAATATTTTCATTTAAAATACACTCACTGTCCTGCTACCCTGCATTTGAATGTTAGCTGGAGATACTTATTTCTAATTTTAGTGGTACTTTTAATTCTTCTACTTGTGCTCCCATATTGGTGCCAAAGCATTTTTTATTAGAATAGCTAGCAAATTAAATCCATATGCTGTCAAATAAATGCAGACTGCCCTCTGGGATAAAATATGACAGTAGTGTTCACTATTTTTATGAAAACTTTTATAAGTTTTCCCACTGATTATTTTCCTTTACATTTTGAGTTTGATTGTAGGCCTGACTGGGGAGCAAGAGAGGGAAAATAAAGAACAGTGGAACATCTAAACAGTTTAAGGTTTCCTTAACAGGCAAGTCATACCATTCAAAAAGAAAAGATAAAACAGTTTTATAACCTAACAGAGGGTTTTCTAACACAACCAAATAAATTGACTAAGGTCCTTAATATTCTGAAATAAATTCCTAATATCCTACATAAACCAGTTACTCAATTTCCACAGAAAATATCTTTATTAATAATAAGTTTTGTGTAAAACGAAAGAAAAAAAGATTTTGCTGTAGAAAGTACAGGCATACCTCATTTTGCTTTGCCTTATTGAGCTTTGCAAATAATTACCTTTTTTCGCAATTGAAGGTTTGTGGCAGCCCTGTGTTGAGGAAGTCTGTTGGTGCCATTTTTCCAATAGCGTTTGCTCACTTCATGTCTCTCTGTTATATTTTAGTGATTCTCAAAATACTTCAAACTTTTTCATTATTATTATATTTGTTATGGTGATCTATGATCAGTGATTATGATTCACTGAAAGCTCAGGTGATGGTTAGCATTTTTTAGCAATAAAGCATTTTTTATTAAGGCATGTATACTGCTTTCTTAGACATAATGCTATTGCACATTTAATAGACTACAGTAAGTATAAGCATAACTTCTATATGCAGTGGAAAGCCAAAAAATTCATTTGACTCACTTTATTGCTATAGTCACTTTATTACAGGGGTCTGTAACTGAACCTGCAATATCTCCAAAGTTTGCCTGTGCTTTTATAAATAGTCTCTTGAAATACAGTGAGCTCCATAGTAACTGGTTCTACCTTCAGCCAAAGTGAATAGGCAGGTATTAGATGAGCCATTCTCATTAGGAACCAGGAAACCTTAGCGTATATGGCTCCTCCATGCATTGTCACAATCTACGTGTCTTTTTCTCACTTGTAGATCTATTTCCCTCCATTTATACTTGTCTGCTTCTCTTTATATGTCCACTTCTACCACCACCACTACCACTGCCACACCCTCTATTTGATTCTATGTTCTTCTTAATGGACATGTGTTTCAAAGGCTTTCTGTACATCTGTTTATTTCTGTTTTCCTCCTTTCTGCTTTGATTCTTTAACTGTCCATAGTTTAGAGCAGAGTATATTTGCATGTTTATGTGTTGATAAGACACAGATGAGTAGAAAGCTTTCTATTACTTTAAGCAAATTAACTTATTTGCATTTTGCTTCGATATAGCCTCCAGTTGACTTTTTCTTAGAGTTAATGGCTCTTAGTGAAAAATACATTCCTCTCCCTCAGTAAAACCTAGAATTTTCATTCAAATGAGGGCAGTCTGGCCATATTCGCAGTAACAGCTACTCTTTGAGAAAACAGTTGTGGACATTTTGCCGAATTCTGGGTATTTAGGAATTTCTTCATATAATGATAGGTTCTGTTTATTTAAGAGATAATACCAAGTTATTAATACTGTAGACCTAAAGTAAATAGCTTTTCTTTTTTAAAAGACGATTGCCAAATTTGACAGTACTGTCCATTATTAACAATTGTTCTGCTAAAAGTCACACAAAAGAGGTAACCTTTTACCTACTCCTTGACAGCAGTGAAAACTTTAAATTTTTTTATAGTCTTCTAGTTGTGCTTGCCTCCAGAACCCAGCCTTTCTTTGTACCTTTCATATTTTGTGTACATGTTTGTACAGCTTTATGATTACTAAATGTAGATTTTTTTCCCATTTCCCTAGTTTTTTATCTGAGCTTTTCTCATATACTTTTAATTAGCAGTTCACCAAAGTGTGGAGAATCATATATAGTTAACTCCTTTCATTCTAGAAGGTTCCTTTCACAAATGCAGCCATGTTTTTGTACGTGTTGGGAATTAACTCAGTACTCAGAGGCTGATTTGCTTAGATCCTTAAAATAACATTAATTGTTCTTTCCCCTTTTTTTATACTGCAGGTCTTCCGACCGCGAACTCCACCGGAGGCAATTGCACTGTGTAGTCGTCTGCTGGAATATACACCAACTGCCCGGTTGACACCACTGGAAGCTTGTGCACATTCATTTTTTGATGAATTACGGGACCCAAATGTCAAACTACCAAATGGGCGAGACACACCTGCACTCTTCAACTTCACCACTCAAGGTAATTCCAAACACTTAGCTCTTCTACCATTTCTGGGAAAGCTACACAAGCTACACATGGGTGTGAAGTGACACTGTTAATTAAAATCTGTATAGGACAAAAGCAAACATATTAAGTACTTATGCAGGTAGGAAACATCCTTTCTAACAACTTACTGGGCCACTACTTGTATGGTTTTGAACGAAATAGTGGCAGATAAAATTTTTCAAATAGGCATAGCTTTTCTAATTTTTAGATTATAGTAAATCTTGGTACATGTGAATCTATAGAGATTTTTCACTAATAAGAATAATGTACAATTTAGTCTTCAGATTTGTATATGAAACTTAGAATATTAGCATTTCTTGCTTCCCAAGGATTTATATTAAGATTTTTGAACATGGAAATAAATCAGTGGCTATATTTGTATAAATTCAGATACTTTACAAATGCAGAGAGCTAGAGTCCGATAACTCTTAGAGCTTATATAAGGAATGTAGATGGAGAAATTCCCATCCTCTGCAGGGCTTGACACCATTGCTGCTGTCAAGAAAACATTGAAAGGAAAACTGAGTTTGTCCACTAGTGGTTTCTAAAAGGTCCAGGGATACTCATTATTTCTTCACCACTTCTGTGTTTATTTTTCTTCTCTGATTAGGATCCTAAGTAATTGAATCAGTCACACTGCCTCTGATGATACGATTTTTTTTCTTCCACTGAATGTCAAAAGAGTACAATTCCTGATAGACAAAACAAGCAATAAATAGTTGATTCATTGAGTGATAGCTTAGTCAAGCTAAAAATATAGAAGGGAGACAGAGCTTTTTATAACCAGGAAATAGATATATTTCCTTTATTTTTAAGGTGAATTTTTCTTCTCATATTTAACTTTTCTAAAATTGAATGTGGAAAAATTCATTGCTTAAGCTGTAGATTTGAAAAACCTGAGTTGGTAGGAAAATAGATTGGATGGTTCCATTGACTATAATCTTAGACTTCGATGTTGGGTAAGTACTAAGAATGCTGATGGCAGTCTTAAACTACATTCATAAAAGAAAAATGTTCATATATCCTGGAATGATTAATTCAGACTAGGGCTGATCAGAAGTCATTTGGGGTGTTGTTTTAGGTCCTGGCTATGCCATTTTAAGAATATTAATGGATACCAGGTAGGGTATACCAAGGAGTGTAACTGACTATAGAAGCTAAAAGAGTGAAGACTTCAGGGACTCCTGAGAGTTGTCTGAAAGTATCTCAAAGGCTATCTTTTAAAGAAAGGAACAGATGTATATTCTTTCTCTAGACTGCAAAATTGGAAATAATAGTAGAAAATTAGAAAGTAGGACTTAGCATGATTACTATACAATACAGGGCTCATTATAGGTACTATATTTGGGCACTAATAGATGAATCAATGAAGTTTTCAGTCATTCAAAGTGAAACAAGTATTTTTCAAAATATTGATCTCTGTATTAGGAGAAAGCTGAATGATGTCAAATATTGCAGATAAGATTACTCCAGTTTGGCAGAATGTAGATGAAAATATAGATGGGAGACTCTCTTGGCAAAGATTTTATGATTGTATGCCATTAAGAAAATTAATTTTATTTTTAATTCTTAATTGCTTTTGTTTTAATGTATTTCAAGAGTAATATATATTGATTGAGGAAAATGTTCAAAGTACAAAGGAAATACAGAGGAAATTAAAGTCACAATCCCAAAATAATCTCTCTTACCACTCAAAATAATTACTTTGTAGCATTTTATGGTATAGCTCTTTTCAGTCTTTTTTCTAATGCGTATACTGATAATTCTTGAATATAAAGCCATACTCTATTTTCCTAAAAATCCCTAAAGTTTTTTTATTCATTGTTTGGTTTTTCTTTTTAACTCAAACATATTTTAAGTTATATAAAGGTTAATATTAACTTAGGATTTTACTTTATTACATCTCATTTCATATAACAATTTTTTATGAGTTCTTTCTGTGCATCTTTTACATCTGTGTCTTTGTAATCAATATAGCTGTTTTTAAAACTATCATGGATTTTTAGTTACTTCACTTGAATTTTCTATATGAAGCACTTTTTTAATCTATATGAGGCTGCCATTGGAAATTCTACAAATACCCACTTACATAACATAACGTTTTTTATTCTTTTCTACTGTGGACATATGTTTATTATCTGCACAATGTAACTGTTTACTGGATTGCTTCTTAAAATGGTCTCTAAAATTTAGGCTTTTGTTTACCATGACATCTAGCACTTGCAAATGTGGAGTGTTGGTATAAAAACTACTAAATTAAGTTTAAATTTCTTTATCACTTCTGTCAGGTGACCTTAAAATTTCTCAAACCAGGATTGATTGGGGATTTTTCACACTGTCTTCTCCAAGGACTGACTTTCTCAAAATAAACAAATCAAGAAAGCACCTTTTCTAGTGAGAACTTGGTGGAAATCCAAATACAACGTATTTATGATAGATACATTTTGGAAAATAATTCTTATATTCAGATATATTTGGCACATACTCTTCATCATATGTGTGCACTTGTACATGTTGATCATCACTGAAATATACCTTAAGCCTTTTATTTGATCAGATTTAAAAATGCAGTTTTCAGTTTCACTGTTCACATGCACCATTTTTGAAGGAATTACATTTGATTCTTTAGTCACTGGCTAATAGCTTTCCATTATTACTAAAGAATATAAAATTTTAAAATAGCTAAATTGGTTGTTCCATGAATTTCTAAGCTTCTTTAACAAAGGAGATAAAATTTATATAAAGCGAACCATTTTAAAGTAAACCTGCGGCATTTAGTATACTCAACAATGTTCTTTAACCACCACCTCAGTCAAGTTTCCCAAAACACTTCCGATGCTTCTACAGGAAACTCCAGACCATTAACCATCAGCCCTTGTCAACCCCTTTGCCAACTCCTGACAGCCACCAAGTCTGCCTTCTGTCTCTATGGATTTACCTATTCTGGATATTTCACATAAATGAAATCATGTAATATATTACCTTTTCTGTCTGGTTTCTTTAACTTAGTGTAGTATTTTCAAGTTTCATCCATGTAGCATGTGTCAACAATTTATTCTTTTTTATGGCTAACATTCCACTGTATTGTGTCTTAATCTGTGCAGGCTGCCATAACAAAATACCATAGTCTAGGTGGCTTAAACAACAAACATTGATTTCTCACAGTTCTGGAGGTTGGGAAGTCCAAGGTCAAGGTGCCGTAGATTTGGTGTCTGATGAGAGCCCACTTCCTGGTTTGTAGATGGCCGCCTTCTTACTGTATCCTTATCTGATAGAAAGAGATCACCTCTCTTGTGTGTCTTCTTATCCTACCATTAATCCCATTGATGAAGGCTCTGCCCTCATGACCAGATTACTCCCAAAGGCCTCATCTCAAAATACCATCACACTGGGGACTAGGGCTTCAGCATATAAATTTTAGAAGGACATAGACATTTAGTTTATAGCATACGGATATATGCTACATTTGGTTTATCCATTCATCTGTGGTGGACATTTGGCTCTTTCTGCCTTTTGGCTATTTTGAATCATGCTGCTGTGACCATTTGCGTGCAAGTATTTGTTTGAATGCTTATTTTCAGTTCTTTGGGTTTTGCTGAGTTACATGATAATTCTGTTTAATTTTTTGAGGAACCAGCAAACTGTTTTCCACAATGGTTTGCACATTGTACATTCCCACCAGCAATGTACAAGGGTTCCAGTTTTCCACATCCTCAACAGTACTTATCTTCCCCCCCACCTTTTTTAATGCTAATTATAGTGGGTGTAAAGTGGTATCTCATTGTGTTTCTAAGGTTGTTGCAATATAATGAATCAGGACTTAGTAAGTGCTATATACCTATTAATAAATTACACTCATAAGACAGATTAATATGAAAGTACATAGACTTAGATTTTGGAATATGGTCCTCAAAATATTGGAAGGGCTTTTGTGAATGGGCTGTTTTCATACTGTTAATTAATAGAATTAACTAACTTGAATATCCTTAGAAGCCTCTTAAGTTATGATACTTGAGCTTTGACACAAGGCCTTGTTAAAGTAAAGAAAAAGCACAATTTAAAAAGAATAAGTAATTTAGTTCAAACTTTATATGTGTACATTTACAAGTTTTTAAAAAGGAAGATCATTTTATTTTGATATTTTAAATGATTATATTTGCTCAGAATATCAAACAAATGTAGTTCTGTGTGTGTCTGAATGTGTAGATATCTTTGAGGATTTGAAGAGTATGTGTATATTTGGATGTGGTATGTGTAGACACAGTGTGCAATTTCTGCAGCTGTCAGTGTTTATATGATTATGTAGTTATCAATGAAAAGGATGTATATTGAGTCTTAATATCTATTCAAATGGACCCGATAAATATATCCTTGAAATTTTCATGAAACTAAATGTATTAAATTGAAAGTGCCATCATTTTGAGATACAGCCCACCTGTTTTTAAGTATTGAAATGCTCTGTCTTAGCAACCGTTCTGAAACTGGGCTGTGATCACCTGTAGTGCTTTCTCCCTGTCCATCTAGACCACTACTGAGACAGGGACCTTGGGTGTAGTCAGAGTAGGGTGAGGGCCTCCGGAAAAAGCAAGGCAGGATATTTACAGTCAAAGCAATATAACAATGTGCAAAGAAGTCCCTATCAAAACTCTGTGTTAAGCATTTTGCAAAATCAAGGTCACACTAATTCTCTAGAGTAAAGATACCAGACTAGGAATATAGACATCTTCAGTGAGATCAGTTAAAGCTCAAAGGCCAGGAACACTTTGGCCTGGAATGTTTGAATGTTCCACAAGTAAAGAAGGGTATGTCATGATAACCTGTGACCACTGTAAACAGCCCTAGCAAACAGACAACAACCCAGCCCACCTTGGGGGCAGGGCAGGTAGTAAAAGTCCACACTCTAAGCCCTTTATCAGTTCCCAAAAATTCTCAACTGCCTATAAATCCCCTAGACAATGCACCAGCCCAGACTCTTGTCCCCTCCTGGTGCAAGCCAAGAGCTCTGTCCTCTCACTGTATGTCTCAATGAAAGCCTCTCCCTGGCTCTCCTACCTTGGGTGTTTGCTAAGTTCATTCTTCGACTCCACAAACAAGAACCCCGGCATCACTACTATACTACAGCTGTCCAGGGAAAAGGTTTTACTTGATGTCATTCTGTTTGATCTTCTATATTCTGATTTTGGAGCAATATTTCCAGATGATCTTCTTTATTACTAAGGCAAAGATGTAATTGTTGTGCAGATGTTACTGCACAATATTAACATTAGCTAATAGCAATTAATGGATGACAGAATAAAGCTGGGTAATACAAGAACTTGAAGGAGAGCCAATCCCCCAGTTGGTTGTATAGCTAGAGTCCAGCAATAGGGGACATGGTGAGGGGAGGGGGGCGTTAATGAGTATCTGCTGCTACAGGCAGAATAAAACTCTCTTCCATCCTTGCAACAGATTTTCAGTGCAGAGAAGTCTAAGTTAATTCACCCAAGTGAAGTAATCCCTGATTTGCATATAGTGTGTGCTCAGTGAATATTTATGTGACTTGAAATAAACTGTTAATTCATGCAACCAGTATTTATTGGGCATTTCTAGTGTTCTCTTTGAGTTGTTACTGTTTCTTAATTTGTAAGATAAACTTACCATATAAACACAGATATAAAGATTAAACACTTGAGTAAAATATAGTGCTGTATTTTAAAGTAAAGCTTACAGTAAATCTAACTGCAATATGATGTTTGCTATTATGCCATCCCTAAATGGTAGTTAGCATTACTTTAATATAATTGAAACAAGCATTTCTATGACCAACTAGATGAAGAAGAGAGATGAACAGATGTGGGACAGAAAACTCTCAGATCCTTCTGATCTAACTACAGAAACTATCAGACCTCTCATTTTTCTGGCACTGGGGCTTCAGTGTTATATGATCCCTGACTGGTAATATTATTTGCATCCAGACATTGGAAACCAGGACAAACCATGGGCCCACCCTCTTTCCTCCAGTCATTGGATCTCAAAGGTTGTACATACCAGACCTTGGGAAGCATGTAGAATCAGGAAATCCCAACAGGGATCCAGATCTTTATTCACTAATTCCTTGCCTATTCCAAGGTTGGAATATATTGGAAAATAGGTTATTCTGTATGTTTAAAGTGAGTCTCCAGCTAAACCCACTACCCACTTCCCCAATACCAGTTATCTACCCAATTTGTGTGAAAGTTTACCAGATAAAATTATTTTAGCAAGCATTGGTCTCCTGTGGACATCAGACAGGATGGGGGTTGGGCATGGGTAAGTAAAGATGATTAACTATTTACATTAATGTGATTTAGTTTGAAGAGTTTACTGCCCTATGGCTTATAGCTAGACTGAGAGAATGGTAGCTTTGTGGGGAGAAAAGGAGGAATGGTGGCATATTGGATAGGCCAGAAGAAGGGAAAACTGCTTAAATGAGAGTTAAAATAGGATATTTGCAGCAGTCGGCGAGCAGCATGCAAGGTGGTCTTGGGACACACGAACAAGAGTATCTGGACATGAGGAAAGCAGTGATGAAATGGAAAAGGGGTTTCAGAAAGCAAGTTTAAAAAAAAGGACAGTGAAAGGAAAAGTAAGAGAAAACAAGGAAAGGAAAAAGGATCAGAGAAGGAATTTTTAAAGACTATAGGAATGTGTTAGAGAACAGGAAATGATGAGAATGGGGGATTGAGGACAAGTTGGGAATGGACAACAAAAGCAAGTGTTCTAGAAACCCAGTTCATTGAAGGGTTATACTTCATTTGAAAGCAGTGAATTACTTTAAAAATTCATTGTAAACTCATTATATATGATAATTTGGAGGTTCCATGATCTTTGTAGCAATGAATTTTAAACCAATTTTCCTGTTATAAAATAATGGTACACATAAACATGTTCAGCCCACTTGCTTATCTCCCTTTCTATGTCCTGGGCATTTTCTTACAGCTTGCATTATCCTCAGCCACATTTAAAGAGGGCATGATATTTCAACCACATGAGGTGATGAGGTATCTTCTGATACTGTCCTCAAATAACTATAAATTCTGAGCTGGGGCTTTTTGTTTTTTAGAGTTATTATAATTTATAATAGCAATGATAAGTTTACATAAGATAGGAATTCTTTATATATAGGTATGAATCAAATCATAAAATGAAACTCAGACTGCTCTAAATTACAGTGCCCTCCAATTTTTAAAAAACTGAACTGTAAGCCTTTTATGTGGCTATCTCTGTCTTTTGTGTCCTTGTGAATGAACATGGTTATAGAAAGTCTTTATAAGACAATGGACCTGAGGAAATTTGGTTATACATAAATGGGTCATTCTGGTAAATAAATGAGAGGTGGAGCTGTTCATACTTATCAAAGGAATTGATGTCAGAATTATTCTTTAATATTTTACAAATAATCTAGAATAATAAATTTTCTAGGTGAGCAAGCCTTACTGTTTTAGGCACTGAAATGCTAACCCAGTGAAAACACACTGCTGGGGGAGCTTGAGAAAATTCATGAATGAGCTAAAAGGCATGTAAGATTTAGCAGGTAGCCCAAGTGCTAATGACAGATAATGTTGACTGTATCCAAGATTTTGGAATCTAAATGATGAATTATGTATGAGAATTTTTGTATGTATGTATGAGAGATTACAACTCTGCTGCTTTGGCCATACTGTTGAAAAGAATGTGGAATGGTGTTGGGACAATCAATCAAAACTAAGATCTTAAAGTTCTGTGTGTACTTGGGACATATACTCTTCCAAGAAACCAGAACATTAATGATATATTATATATAACCAAAGCAATAAAGGTATGCAGTATTGCAAACAAAAGAAAGTCAGGACTAAAGTCTACCTCCCAATCTCTAACTAGCTGTAACCTTGGGCAAGGCAATATTTCTGAGTTTCCTCATTTTAAAAAGGTGAGGTAGCTACAATAAAGAATGACAGTTCCAGCTTTAAATTTCTGATTATAAAAATGAATTGACTCCAGAAAGACAAAAAGTGAAAGCCAAAACAGAGGCCAAGATAGAGTAAGATACATAAAATCATGGTATACATGTATTAAAGAAAAACACAGAGGGATTCCTCCAGAATTCAAAATAACAGCATTATTTTAAAATGCCCTAAAAGGTTATTTTTAGTTGGATAAAAGAACTTATAGTAATGTTTTATTTTTTATACTCTATCGACAATGGAGTTTAAGATATTTAGTTTTAAGGTTATTAAGGCTTATTTTTTTTAGTCACCAGTACTTCAAAAATACTGATACTTTGCTAGATAACTTATAAAATATATTGCAACTATAAATGTAGTACACTAAATGCATTCAGATATTTTTGGGTGACTGGTATAAATTGTGATTTATACCCCTTAGGCAGTTCCAAGGCAAAGTTGTCATGGTTTTCTGTAGATATCATGTGGTCCTCACATGAAATATCACCAAGCAGTAGTACTAAGCCTTGCAATAATCTGCTGTTTGCCTGATCTTCTAATTAGTATTCATTTAATTTTAGGATGTAGTTTGGAACATGGTCAAGGATATCCTGGGCACTTTGAAATTGTTAGGAGGGGAGAGAAGGAGTTATAAGTATCCAAAAAAAGCAGTTACTAGATTTTAGTAAAATATGAGATCAAGGTGCAACATCATAACATTTCAATTACTGCTCCAAAAAAGTACACAAATGAAATGGGCACACCATCGATAAATCATTTAATCTTTCTTGTAGTGGAGAGAAATATCATTTTAACTATATGGACAACTGCTGGCAATTTTCCTATATACAGAAGTAGCCTGATACACACATGAGGACATCAGATTACTTTTAGAAGAAAAAAAAGTCTGCCTCATTTAATGACTCCTTTCTGGGGATCTGCAGGTTAAGCTCCTTCAAAGCTAACAAAGGAAGAAGATTCCACTCTACCCAATGACTGGTGTTTTATTATGTCACTATACAAGTATGTCTAATCAACAGAAGGGTTGACTTCTTCACTCTGGCTAACACATTGCTGCTCTCAAATTTTTCCTGTTTTCACAATACACAATTTGAACAAACATATATACCCTCCCCACTCCTCTCTGCATCCCACTCCAAAAAAAAAAAAATAGGACAGTTTCTTACCTGCTCTTCCTTATTACTAATTTTGGAAATCTTATATTTGGAAGAATAGAAACTTTAGACTAAGGGAAACTTCAGGTTTTCTCAACTAGATTTAGATTTTGTTTTGTTTTACTGTTTTTTAGAAAGATTGCTTATCAGACAGATATGGTTGAGTTCATTCAGTTTGTCTTTTCGTGGGGATTTTTTGTCAGTAGTCTGCAGTATAAGCAACAGTGCAGCAAAATTTAGTTAAATGAATCTGGTTAACCCTTGGTTGATTGATATCTACTTTGGTTGGTTACTGATAATTGTTTTTAAATTCATTTTGCTTTTCTTTAAATTGTACATCAAAATGTTTGGTTATGGAGTAGATAATGATTGATACACCATCAAAATATTCCTAATATTTTTGGGTAAACTACTATGTGTTTTTTTTTCATGAATAGTTTCATGGCATCTGCAGTTGCTTGAAGAAATCCTTATCACACATCAACTTCCCTGAAGCCTCTGGACCCTGTTGCCGTGTTGTTTTGAGCCACATCTCTGAGGCAGCATGGTCTCTCCTGTACTTCCCACCTCACACTTCTCCACAGCTGGCCTCACTTCAGTATTCTGTACATTCTTGTTCCCTAATTATCTCCCTACTCTCAAGCCTGGCCCACATCTCCAGTAAATAAATACTACATTACTTTTCATTTTCAATTCTTCTAACTCCTTCTTCTGTGCCTTTAGGAATGCATGCACTCTCCCTGATCCTGAAAAGTTCTATTGCTTTGCTATTTCTATCCTCCAAAATGTCATCCTTTTTTTGCATTCTTTCACCACCATTTGTATCCATACTCATTGCCTTTACTTCCTTACTGTTCATTGTCATGGATAGACAGGGAGATTGGGATTATGTAGTAATTGTTACAAGCAAGAAATTGTTACAAGCCATTTTGAACTTGTGATAGCCACAAAGAAGTGCCCATAGCCTCCCGCCACAAAAGGGACAAACTACAGAACACGACCATAGCAAGAGTACAAGGATACTTCCTCATTCACAGGCAAAAGCTATAATTAGCAAGCTGTCTGAAGTTGAGAAGAGCTAATAGATGGAAAGCAGTGGACCTTAAGGAATGCCTGTTATTTAAGGAAGATAAGGAGGACAATGGCATAGAGAGGTTGGAGAGAGGTAGAACTCTAATTGTCCAGTTCAGAATTCCTTAGCTCTTAGGATGTTTGACTCAAAAAGGGTTCATAAAATCCTTCCCCCAGCCTCCCGCCACCCCACACTCACTGGCAACTTTATAAGAACCTAATCTTTTTCATTGTTTTGTGAACTTTACTTTCTCCTGTGTCTTCAGATGTGGCAAAGCCTTCAGGGTCTCATAGCTTTTCCTTTTCTTGCCTCTTTATTTTCTTCACTTTTCCCCTTCTTTTCTTTCGGTAATCACCCCTCTCTCCTTACCCAAGGCCAAAATGACTGATTATTACCTAGGGATAAAGAGGATTGCTGTTTTTAAGCCCGGCGCGCGTGCGTGCGTGCATGTGTGTGTGTGTGTGTGTGTAAATACATATTTATATATATATGAAAAACAAAAGCACCATGTTCCCTCAACTGAGCACACAAAAAGATAGGTGATTTGATAAAAACGACTAAATGAATCGGAGAAAATGGGTGGCATGGTAAGTAAAGTGACCACAGACCACTGATAATCCAGTTTATTTTAAAGTTTATCTTATAAGTAGCTTTGTCAAAATATCTTATATTAAACCTCTGACCATCTTTTCCTTTTTAAGATTTTCTTTTAGATGTTGGGCATTTAGTCATAGAGCTCTCTTAATTTAAAAATGCTCCTATCCTGAGTAGGTTGAATACCTTTCTTGCCAGCTTGTGCAGTTGTCCTTCCATTTTCTATTTCTGTAGATGAAAGACAATTACTTTTTCTCTGTTTGTCCTGGGACCTAACACTGTTTCATGCTTAGTGTTTTTACATGGATGGGAGTCTAGATGGGCAGATGAATAGATGGATTTTAAAGAAGCCTTTCTGTTTTAGCAGATTTTAATCTTACTTGGGATGGCAAATCTGACTTTTTTAGGTTAATGATAGTAACTGCCCCATCCTGCTCTAATTTTATTCCTAGAGCCATAAAGTCATCAGCCATGGTAATTGGGATTCTCTTGCTTTCCTAGGTACAAGATTGTAGGTTAAAATTGAACTGACTTGAAATAAAACATTAGAATCTTCCTATTCCTCAGTGAGAACCAAAACAGTTATTAATAAGCCGATGATGAGAAAACAGCATGTCTTCAAACCTAATCATCAGGGTGGTGGTTTTCCAGCTGTTTTCCCAGAGAAGCTCACACCAGATGCCTACATGTACAAGCACACCACCACTTCTTACTGTCCACATCATTAGATCCAATATCATTTTTAAATTATTTTGTAATAAAGTTCACAAAACAATTAAAAAGATTCCCAGTCTTTTCTTTTAAGAGGAAAAGATACAAATAAACTTCTCTTCGTTTTAAGCTTTTCCTCCCATTCATTTTTCACGAATCTTGATGTCTGCTTGTTGTTTCTTTTTACCAGAATCTGGGATCATTTAGTTTCTAATTTATTTCAAAATTTAAATACTTAGATACCAAACTGACAAGTCAGTATTAAGAGGGGCTTTACACCAAATAAAACTTTTAAGCTACTGCATTAAAACATACTTCCTTTGCTTAGGGGCTGGATAGAGAGACACATGGGGAGTGACTACTTAAAGGTTTCCTTTTGTGGTGATGAGAATGTTTTGAAACTAGATAGAGGTGATGGTTGTACAACATTGTAAATGTACTAAATACCATTAAATTATATGCTTTAAAATGGTTAATTTTGTGTTACATGAATTTTACTGTGATTTTTTTCAATCTCCTTTTTTTATTCTGTGCCATATCTGAATTGTCACAATGTATGCTGTAGTTCAGAGAATAATGTCTTCCTGTAGTTATACGATCATATACTTGTTCCTTCAAATTGTGATTATTAGAGTGAAATGAACACTTGCTGATTAACTGCTAGAATAACAAGAATAAACCACGGTTAACCAGGGAAGACTGGGAGAACAGTCATCTTACCTAAAGCTCACACCAGGTGCTTACATGTACAAGTTCACCACCACTTCTTACTGTCCACATCATTAGATCCAATATCATTTTAAAATTATTTCCTAATGCTCATATACAGAACTGGGGTCTTTAAAAAAAAAGTCTGTGTACAGTTGATGGAAACTTTCCACACGCAAGTAAAAAGCCTATTTAAAATTTATAGAAAGAACAATCTTAACTGAGTTAAAAAGCTCAATAGAATTGAATAAAGACATTCTTATCTTTAATAGAAGCAATAAGACTTTAAAACTATTTTTGTTAAATCCTTTTTCCACTAGTGTTTTGGATAGACCTTATCTGCCATTGGCTTATAAACAGGTAGCTTGGTCTGCACATGCAGTTACTCATGCAGACACACAGATACTACAGTCATGTTCTCTTTTCTGTGACATCACCACTCGATTCCTGCAATCAAATATTGTCAAACAGCATGGGAAAACCTAGTATATTTAAGTTAATGAAAGATGAAAATACCTTATTAATATGCTTATTCTCAAACTTTTAAACAACATCTTTCTCCAAGACATCTTTAGTCCTCAGACATATTTTAATTTTCATACATAGTACCTTTGTTAAGGTTCACATTTCTGTAGCCTTTCTCTTGATTATAGTTTCAGATGTAGTTTTATCATATATTTTTTTTCTGTTAAACCAGTATTTTAATGTAGTATCCGATGTTTGTTGTTACTAATAAAGTAGTATCACATTCAAACTTAAGTGGGCTCTAATGTATATGTCTTACCTTTTCTTTAGAGCTGTCAAGTAATCCACCTCTAGCTACTATCCTTATTCCTCCTCATGCTCGGATCCAAGCAGCTGCTTCCACCCCTACAAATGCCACAGCAGCCTCAGGTGAGAACACTTAAGTTTCTTCTATAAAAAACATAGTTTTTTATAAAAGACAAGATTACCTCCATTTTATTTTATTTGGTGCATTTGAACATTAACACCTCCAAGAATCAAAAACATAGCACAGCCAAATGAATAAATGTAAGTAAAATAGTTCTATACTTCTAAAAAGCACAAAACAAAAGGATCACATAAATACTTTACATATAAGGTATAAATATCTTATTATAATGTTAAATTCTTTTACCTTAGTTGTTATTTTAAAAGGCTTTCCATATGATTTCTTGATTAATATATATCAAAGGAGATGCTTACAGCAGAAAACAACCTATATAAATGTAATGTTATTGAAGATAATTCATTTTAGTTCCATCACCCTGAATGTAAGTTATATTAGTATACTGGAGAGGCAGATTTTCAAGAATAGTTATAAAATACAGATTGGCATAATTTAATCATTTGAAAGAGCTAAAACTGCAATGCAGACACCCTAAAGTAAGATCTAATCAGAATGTGACTAGATACTGTCTATCCAAATAAAAAAACATACACCCACTTGGTCTCCCAGGTGTACTGCTGGCCTATGGAGCCTGATTTAATGAGAATGACTATCAATACAGATATTCTGAAAACACCCAACCCCTGACTGAATTGAAGGTCCTCTGAAGAATGGCTGGATGCTGTATAAAATGAAGTTAAAAATACAATAATACAGTTGGGCTCAGAACTTGGTGTGCTTTTTTTTCCCTACAAAAAGTAGATGTCAGGAGCTGGCTCCTTTTTCATTAAATTATCTATTATATTGATCTGAGTTGGCTCAGACCCATTTTTGCCTAAGGGCATTTGTACTGCAGGAGATAAAATCATTCGTTAATAATTCTTAGCATACAATAGTAAGGTCAAAATCCATCTCCTGTTACCTGACAGAGTTGTTTGTTCCTGTCCAATCTTAGTCTTCTAGAACATTGCAAATACTGAAAACATTCATATCCTGCCTTCATTCCAGAAAAAAATCTAGAAAGAAGGGTCTGTCTGCTAGTTGTGGTTCCATCAGCGTATGCTACCACGAGAAAGTCATTTGAAGTTAGTTTTACTAGCGTCTTAATAATTTTCTAAATTTGTAAGTGATGGCAGTTCTCTCCTAGAGTAATGTAAAAAGCAAACATGTACTGGAATATGCTTTAAATATATTAAATGTAAAAATAGTTTCTTTTTAACTATGAAAACAGAATTGCTTAGATGAGCTGTTACAGAACTCAATAAATCACTGGCTTAGGCTAGTTTGATTCTTCAAAACATGAAATAGGCCCTAACTCTGAACTAACTCATTTACTTGTTGAGCTAGTTTCCAGGAGTTTTATTAGAATTTCTTTACACTATGAAATGAGAATTATGACTAGTAACTTTTGACTAATTTTAAATGATTTTCTTAATGTGAAACAGTAAATAGTTAATGTAAACTAAGGTTTTGGAGCAAATTGTCTGCCCAGTAGGAGCCTAGTGTGACCTAATTTTTATGTTGCTTTGATACAGGTTACAGCAGTTGCCAAAAAATATTTCATTGCTATATATGTATATATTTATGCTTATGGGTGTTGAAATCAAATTTCAACATAAATACTGGAACTGATGTTAGACTGATCCTGAGAGTTTACTTTGATGTAGAAGTAAATCAGAATATGAGGAATTTAATAGAGGAATGGTAGGCTGAGGGCAGAGCTTAAATTAAAGAAACACATGCCTTGATCATTTTAAGTTACTAGTTATCAAAGAGAATTTCACATATGCTCTGAGTTTCCTAGTGGCTAAGGTAAATAAATAAATGTTATCTGTTAAAATTGCCCATTGTTCACTAGATTAAAAGCACACAGTGGCTTAGGGGAAGTACACTGTTTCTGGCCCTGAGAAGTATTTCTCCCTAGGACCTTGAATTTGGTACTGTAAGAAATACATTAAATGAAGTTGTCATCACCATTCCAACAATAAATATAGTAGTGAGTTTCACATTGATACTTTTTGAAATGTCCCTGAGTGTAAGCCAAAGGCATAACACCACAGTATAACTAAAGGAAAATAGTTTCCTTTGGAGCCAAAGTTGTGAGAGCTAAGTATGTCTCCAAACATACCCAAGGAAATGCTGATATAGGTGAAGGGATTGACTGACATTAGCAGCTGCCTGTATTTAATAAATAAATGTTTATGTGTATATTTATTTTAAATAAGAATTTGGTCTGATATATTCTTTAATAGAATTTAATAGAACTATACATACTCTCTGTTGTCTCTCTTAGCTTCAATTTCTTTATCCATAAAACAGGAATTGTAAATATCTACTGCATAGAGTTGTGAGATGTTAAGATGTAAAGTATGTAAAGTGCTTATTAGCTAGTGTTGTATTCAAAGTTCAGGTAGTAACTGTAGGTGAACTGATTTCCAAGGTGACCTCTTGGAAAGCTTTATTATATATATTAATGAGACCCAACAAAGTCCATACTTTTTATTCACTAATCCCACTGTAAGGATCTTAAATTCAGGATACATCTGACAGAAGAAAAGAAGCTACCATGTTCAGAGATATGAATAGGAATAATTATATGACAACAAAAAGGAGAACCAATCTGATATGAATGGTCAACACTAGAAAATTCTTCCAGTACATTATGGAATCTCCATTTTTATGTAACCATAAAAAAACAATGATTATGAAGTTTATAGACATGTGGAAATACCAGTCTTAATTTATGTGGAGAAAATCTAAAATTCTTATGTTCCATGTTGTAACTGCTAAAATGCGTGGTATGCATGTGGAAAGGGACAAGAGAAATATGCAAATAGAAGAGTAGTGCTAAATTAGTGGGTATGGATGCTGATTTTGTTTTCCTCAAAAACTTTCACATTCTTTTTAAATTTTCTTCAGAACACCTCAGTGTCTGGGAGATTTAGATTATATAGAATAATAAATCCTGATAAATTGTAGTTTTTTAATTAAAAAATATGAACCACTTTAGAGATCATCTGGTCCAGTGCCAGATGAATTAAGTGTGAGATGTGGTAGGAATTTCAACTAGAGAAATTTTCTCTGTCTGTTGTATATCAGTCTTCTGAGTAAGTTTTCTTTCAGTGCAATGGTTCTATTAAAACAAATTTGAAAACTGCTCACCTCTCTCATTATTGCAGTTCACCTCTCTCATTATTTACTGAGAACTAGTCATCTATCCCATGTTTATGCATACGAGTAATGAACAATGGAAACTCATTATTACTGTGAGAACAAACATATCCCATCTTTTTATCACTCTGTGAGAAAGTTTATCCTTTTTTTCATCCTGACATTTGTCCCCTTACACTTCCACTCAACATCCCTACTCTGGGGTTATAAACAGCCAACCCAATCCTTACATGCAAAAGTCCTTCAAATTTTAATGATATCTAATGTGCCCTTTACACTAATGAAATTCTAAATCCTAATCCTGAATATGTTCTTAAGTGTCAGGCTGTTGGGTTTTCCATACTATTATAATGTCATCTGCATATTTCATAAACATGGATTTTTTTTACCTCTATCCAAGCAATTGAGTAGAGGTAGGGCCTACTAGAGATTTTTTTGCCTTTGTCTAACTCAGTTACTGATAAAATAAATTAAATGGGATTAGCCACGGTTTATGAGAGATTATTCTTATGGTGGTCTCTGAGTGATTCGTTACTCTTTTCATTCTTTGCTTAGTTATAGACCAACATACTCATTTATATAATAATGTTAAGAAAAACCTTTTAAAATGCTTTGCCGTTGTCAAGAAAAACTTTCAGTATTTTTCCATCAAAAACTTTATCAAAGATGGAAATTAAACTGTTTCTATTTTAGCATTTGTTTCTTGGACTGTAGATTCTGGGTTTAAAGACATTTAAAATGTGTAGATTAGCCCTCACCTTCCTTAGGCTACATTTTGTTTATTAGGACTTTTGTTATATCCTTTCCAGGTTGAAAACCCTTCTAACAGAAAAGGGAATCATGATAGGAGTTGGACAAGGTCTGTCATTTCTTCTTAACTGGTCAGGGGGCTTAAATTTCCTTGGTCTTGATTTGAAACCTTTTGCTATTATTACCTTATTCAAACCAAATCTGGCCTGTTCTTAAGAGGTTCACGTTGTTTTCTATTCTTTTTAGAAATGTGCCCTTCTACTTAAACTTATATATTCTTAAAATTTTGAGCTCATAAGAGAAAACCTTTTTAGTTGGTTTCTTTGGTTCTTTTCTCCCTTTACTCGGCACTGAGATTATTTGCAATTGCTTGATCAGAATTTGGGTGGGGGCTTAAATATATTTTTGTTTTACATATTTTGTTTTATGTTTTTGTTTTACATATTTATATTTTCTATTTATTGTCAGTTATTAGCCCCTTTTGAAGACTCTGGCCACAAAAATCATACCTATTTGTTCCCTGAACTTTTGAAATCCATTTTTCTAAAGTCATTGTGCACATTTAACCAGGGCCATGGTCCCCTTTTCCTTACTATAAAATAGTTGGTGGTTATTTTTACCCCAGAATTCCTTTCATCTTTTACATCACCAACCAGTTCTTTCTAGTTGGGCAGAATTAACCCCAAAATAGTATCTCCCATTGTTTATTTGTTTCCACTGATTTTGAGAGAATGAAATGTGAAATTAAGTCAGTGTTTTTGTCAAATGCTTACTTTCCTAAAATAACAATCACCATCCCTTCATCCTCTCCCCAAGCACTATCATCCTTTTCCTCTATGCCACTTTTACAGTGTTCATTGGGAAAGTTGTAGTCATATCCTATCTAGTTGTAGAATCTACAGTGTATGCCCTCAGGTGTTCCTCCTCCTAGCTCTGACCTCTCAGGCTTCTCTTTATCTTAACCCAAATGTATGTGGAATTTCATAAAAGTATAAAGCTTTAAAAATAAAATAGGGATTTTTCTCTGTTAAAACATGTATATTTATTTTAGAAAATAAAAATCTCCCATATTCTCAACTCTAAAAGTAGTCAAAGGTAACATTATTCTGTATTTTGGACTATGTATTATAATGGGAGACACATGGTTTTTGTTTTTTAAATGGGCTTATGCTATTTTGGGGGGTGGGATGTATGAATATATAGTATTAAACTGGTATTCTAAGACTGTACCATTAATTTATTTAACTAATCCCTTTCTTTTGGATATTTGGGTTGTGTCCCACCCTTTAGAAGTGTTAGGGGGGCATTGTTTATTTTCCTCAGTTCTTGTCCCTACCTCAACAAAGAATTGAAGGGCAAAGACACAGCAGTGAAGCAAAGTAGAAGTTTTATTTTAAGTTATCTAAAGAGGAAAAAGTACAGGAGACCTCAGAGAGAAAGTGCACTCTGAGAGAAAGGAGAGTGTGGGCTACCTCAGAGAGAGAGATGTGCACTGAAAGATTGGGAAAAAGTCGAAGTTATGCACTTACGAAGTGCGGGCAACCTCAGAGAGAATTGCACACTGAAAGGTTGAGGGTTCCCCCTTTTAAGGATTTTTCAGGAATGTGATAAAGGGCTAGGGGTGTGGACTTGTTATGTGATATCAATATGTTTGTCTTTGATGAGACATTAAGTTTCTTATCAGTCCTTCATTTAATTCTGCAAAATATGCTTAACACAAGAAATTTACTGCTCTGGTTCCCTTCCAGGATAGCAACTTCCTGGTCTGGGAGCATATCAATCAAGACTGCTTGCCTGGCCCACAAGGTGGGCTGAGTTATTATCTGTTTGCTAAAAAAAATATGTAAAGAATCTTACTTCTTAACTTCTTGGGTTTTAAAATGCAGTTTTAGCTTTAGGATGGAATTCTTTCCTGTCTTTATTATGCTGATTATAGGTGGGCCTTTTAGCAGGTTAAAGTAAATCTTACAATGAATGGTCTAATCTACACAATGAAGACATGGGCTGTGCTCAGATACTTTTCTTTATCTGGGGCATATTCAAACATTCCAGGCCAAGTTGCTCCTGACCTTTTGAGCTTTAACTGATTAACTGATTAACTCTGAGTCTTTTCTGGGTTTCTAGTTTTAACTGGTTAACTTTTTGAGTCCCTTGTAGTGGGGCTTTACTGGCCTTAATTCTCTCTCCACCCTACTAATATCTATTTTCCTGCCTAACAGTAGAATTGCTGACTCAAAAGATACAAATAATTAAATTTTCTATACATATTGTCCAACTGCCTTCCAGAAAGCTTGTCTCAGTTGTACTGTCCACTGGCAGTGCACATATTTTTCCATTTCTCCATCACCTTAACATAGCCAGCTCAGAGTGGAGGTGGGGGTGGTGTGACATCTGTGTGCATACTTGTATATTTTTAGGAGTTACCAATTTGGTGACTAAAGAACGTGGGTGTCTTCATCATATACAGTGCTATACCCATTTCTCCTATTGGCTCTGTGTTTAAAGTATGGACTTTTCATCTACATATACCAGTTTCACAAATCTGACACTAATGAGGTGTATTTACCCCATGCTAGGGTTTCAAGTTCACTTGGCAAGTTTGTATATAGATACTTATAGTCAAATTGGCTTAGTAATTATTTTCACCAGAGCAGTGCTAAATATCACTTCTAGAAAATTGTTTCTTTTCCTGCAAAACTTGTTTTCTCCTGTTGTCAAAAAATTCACCTGGGTTTTTGTCCATTCTTCCAAAATTAATGAAAAATCTTCCTGATTTTAGTTGGTGAATGTCCTATAATTCTTCCAGGGTGTTCAAGTGTTCCTTAGTTCCTTGCCTGAAGTCATCTGCTTACATTTACATGCCTTTTGTTATTCTTTATTCCTAAGTTAGGTCTTTTAACTTAAAAGATGAAAATGTTTTCTGTTTCTCCTTGGCTTTCAGTTCCCAGCCCCGAATAACCAAGCCTCTTAATTAACATGTGCTCTGCCCCAGAGTTCACACCTGCTAAGACCTCTCTGCTCCAGACAAATCAAATATAAACAGTCTTGTTGACCACGTTTTCTCGTGGATTGGTTGGCTCTTTGGCATCTGAATTTCAGCTCTGTTTTTAAAATGACTGAAGCCACCTTAGTGTCTTCTGCCACATCTTTTCCTTGGAAAAATATGAAGAGGGAGGTGATGATGCTCTGCTGAATAGGGTTCCCCCTCACACTTGGAAATTATCTAAATCATAGTAGACAATTATAAATTGATAAATGAAAATTGAGTCCTTCTTACAGGTGATACTTTGAGTTCATTAGTGTAGATTAAGATTTCAAGGTAGATGCAAGCTTAGGGTATACTTTTGATTCTCTGTGAGTAATGGTGTTGTTAGTTCATATGTCAGTTAATAACACTATAAGATTCAAGACAGCTTTATAGTAGAAGCATTTCCACTTGGAACAGCTTGAATAGGAGCATCCTGAGTTAGCTATGCAGTATTAATATCCTAGACTGCCAAAATTTTATCTTTTAGAGGAGTTGAACTGTCATGAGACATTTTTAACTGTTATAGAAAGAGGATAGCAGAAGAATAGAAACACATAAAATAGGCTCAGGAAAGCATAATAAAGGAAATAAAAGTATACTCTTAAGTTCCCAAATGTACTTACAAAGTACAAGCAAAACACAAAAAGGATTTGTTTGAAATACCTGAAATACACTTTTACTAAAATGCCAATAATAAAAATATTAAAAATTGAATCATTTTGTAGCTTTTGAGAACTTGAAACATGTTTAGGGTAAATAAGGAACTAAATTTTTATTTTTATATAATTTCAGTTAAATTTAAATAGCCATATGTAGCTAGCAGCCACCCTATTAGAGAGTGCAGATAGAACATTTCCATCGTTGCTGCTGGGCTAGACAATGAACACATGTATCAATTAGAAGACTTTACCTTTTATAGACCCATAGTTATGGAATATTGATTCATGGGGGCCGAGGCTCTGGGACCCCGGCTCCTGTGCCATTCTCTGTCCTTTCCTCACAACCTGTTTCCTTTTTTTCTACTGTTCTTTCATTTAAACCATATGGCAACAGTTTATAAAAATGTGGGACCTTCCATTCACTCTGCTTCCTCTCCGCATTTGCACATTTGATCAGACACGTTTAAAGAGAGAATAGACAGGACTTGATGATCTGATGCATTAGATGTATGGAGGGAGAGACGGAGGCTGAAGAATCACGGTGAGAATTTTTGGCTTATGACCTACGCAACTAGGTGGGGCAATTTCCTCAGTATTGAGACAGCTGCCTGTCAAATCCATGACTTGATTATCAAGTGACTCTTACAGATCTCTGAGCATCTGGATGTTGGGCGGGGGGTGGACAATGGATCCTCTTTTAGAAAAATATATGTTTATCATATATGAATTTTGCAAAAAAAATTTTTACTCTAGGACAAAAATCACAGCCTCGTGGACTCTGTTGAGAATCGATACTTTAGAACTTCACTGTGAGATTGCATTTTTGTCTCTGAAGTCCCACAGAATAAAATTGGTTTCAGGAAATACATGCACACATTCCCTTTGCCATATCTAGTACAAAAGTGATAGAGCCAGACTTGGTCAGTGGTGCTCTCATTGGCTTATGAGCATAAACCCTCACTGGCATTCGAGTTCTTTTGACATGTATCTATGTATTAGTTATCTATTGCTGCATATCAAGATAGCCCAAAATATAGCAGCTTAAAATAAGAGCAAACATAATTTCACACTGTTTCTGTGGGTCAGGAATTCAGAAGCAGCCCAGCTGGATGGTTCTAGTTCAGGGTCTCTCCTGAGGTTGTAGTCAAAATGTCAGCCAGGGTTGCTGACATCTTAAGGCTTGCCTGGGACTGTAAGATCTACCTCCAGGATGGTTCATTCATGTGGTTAGCTAATCTGTGCTGGCTGTATGCAAGAAGCCTCAGTCCCTCACTGTGTGTACCTCTCCATGGTGCTACTTTAGTGTGTCATATTGTGTCAGCTAGCTTCCCCTAAACTAAGTGATCCAAGAACGAAGACCAAGTGGAAGCCACCAAGTCTTCCCTACTAACTTTGGAGGTCACATGCCATTATTTCTGCAATGTTTTATTGGTTGCACAGGTCATCCTTATTCACTGGGGAGAGGGAACTACGTTAGGGCATGGACACCAAGAGGCATAACTCATTGGAGCCCTCTTGAAAGGTGGCTACCACAAAATGTAAGAATGACATTATACCCTCTTCCCCCAAAGCTGATTACTCTCTTTATTCCCCTTCAGGTGCACCTTGGGTTGGCTGGTTGGTTGGTTGGTTGGTTGGTTCTGAAGAAGCACCAGAAAGGCAGTAATGGGGATTGGTTTCTAGGAAGCTTGGAAGTCAGTGAAATATCAGCTCTATATTTGTTTCCAAAATACTTGTATTTCTGTATACCCCATACACACTGTTTGAAAATTAAAAATAAAATAACTATAGTTTCTTAATTCTTATCAAAAACTTACTGATCCATTTTAATGGTAGTAACCCCTTTAGATAATAGAAATAGGCTTCTAGAAATCACAGTAGACAATGTAGAAGTTAAGTCTGAATGAAAATCCCCTATGCTCTTTTCTTTCTTTGCTAGGGAATTTTTCTGCTATCCCCTACTGCATAAATGTCATCATTCTCTTCCTTTGCTCTCCCAATGCTCAGCTCTCCCACTTGTTAGCTCTTCTACATTGGGCACATTACTTAATCTCTTACTAGTACCTCCATTTTCCCATTTGCAAAATGGGGGAAATAATTGTACCTATTTCTTGGGGTTTCTGGTGGACTAAAGGACATGCAATGTACTCTGTTAGTATGATGTCTGGCACCTTGGTAGGCACTAAGGTTTGCTAGTAAGATTTATTATGGTGGTGATGGTGGTTATTGTAGTCACACTAAATTATAAATTTATGTATTTTTAGATGTCTCTATTACCTTTCTAGTTATTGAACAATTACCAGAAGCCAGGTACTATGCACAAACACTTCGTAGGAAGGTGGTATTAGCACCATTTTACAGATAAGGTAATTGAGGGGTAGAAAGGTTGAATAACTTGTTTCACATCACACAGCTATTGAGTTGTACAACTAGGTCTCATACTTCCTATTTGTGGAATTGGATAGATTTAAGAAAGATATGGCAATGTAAATTTCAGAAGAGCAGTTCAAGACTAAAAATAAAGACTGAACAGCCTTTGATTGCTCATAGTTGGGTTGGATGCTTTATAATCAGAAGATCTTAGCTATCCTTTAATCATAATGCCAGGTATCACCAGTTTACCAGTACAAATGTGAAGGGAAGGGAATGAGGGAGCAGCAAATGAGCTTTGCTGCTTTTAAAGAGTACTGTTTAAGTATTTGGAAATTAAAGTTACAGAAATTACAGCAAGCATCCAAGTACAGTGACAATCCATCATAATTTAAAATTAGTGAACATTTGTATTGTAGAAAGCCCATATTAATTCACTTGTGTAAAATAAGTCACAGAATTGGCAATGGAAGCACAGTGAGCCAGCACCAACAAGACTTTGATCAGGCAATAAGTCAGCTGGTTTGTTGAGCTACTATTGAGCTTTTGTTTTGCTTTTCTCCCTCTGAAAAACAGAGAACTCTAATCTTTTTTGCTCAGCAAGGACATGTAAAATTTGATTTTAAGTAGATTTCATTGCATTAGACAAAGGTGTTTTTGTGTTTTGCTTTTTCTTGGATGAATGAATATAGTACTATGACTTTAGATATCAAGGATGTTTGTAATCAAAATAATAAGCCGTTAAAATTCCACTCACAAGTGATTTGGAAATAATTCAGAGAAAAAAATGAGGGATCATTACATTTCAATCCTGAAGAGCATGAGTGTCTTTTCAAATTTTATTGTTCAGAAGGTGAATCATTTCTGGTTACATGCTCATATAAAAGGCTTGTACTTTTTGGTATGATCATACAAGCAACCTTTGAATTTATCCAGGCAGGGAGAGACTAGTTTTGGGAATGTCCTAAACTCACAGGTAGTAGCCAGTGAAACAACATCTGTAGATGAGTGGCTGAGTAGGATTTTGCCAAAGAGCAAATGAACATAATGAGCTGGATTGCCATGTATATGAGCATTGGTGGATGTCAGCTGATGGAGCTAATGGCTTCCAGGGCCAGAGCTGCTAACAGTGCTGGTATATGTGCTGATGTTATGGTCAAGCAGATGAGTCCTGGGAAAGACCAGAATGTGACAGTTTTACCTGTCATTTTGACATGCTGAAAATGAGAGACAAGAGCTATTTGATGATGATCATGCATAGGTTCTGACTATCCTTCAAAGCACAGGAAATGCTGCAATAAGCTTGGTTTTATGAGGAACATTACAATTCTGAAATAGTTCTGAGGCCTTTTGGGTTTCTCTGGACTGGTTTTTAATGCAGCCTGTGCCTAGATTACAAAAGTGGATCTTTTTCCTGAGAGAGGCTTATAGGAACGTGTGGCCTGGACAGGAACTGGTGTTATTATTGATGCACAGAACATGGGTGATTATTGAGAGTAAAGCATATCCAAGAAAGACCAGCAAAGCATGAGACATACAAATTCCCTGATTATTGGAAAGGGCTGTTTACCTGCTTTTAGAGTAGGCTCTATATCTGATACTCTCTCCTGCCACTTACGCATGTGTCATAGCAATGAGGTAATGTGACTCTATGCCATGGGTAGTATGAACCCAATGCATGGACCATGAAGCCATATCTGCACTTACTTGCATGAAAATTGGATTAGAAACAGCCATAGATGTTTTGAAGAAAATAAATGAACTAAGCATTCAAATTAAGATTTTTTTTCCACAAAGGCTGTTAAATTTACATAAGAGCAGATTGATTTGAGACCATGAAAATCAGGAATTTAGAAATGAAGTGTAGTTTTTATAAAGTGGCCATTGAAATGGTAAACTAAACAGCTGATCCATAAGAGTTCCTTGTGTGTCCTTGGAGTCTTTTGTTTTTTGGCTGTAATTTAAAAATTCCAACTAGAAAGATCCAAAAACCAAACTTTGCACTCAGCTATGACATTGTTTACTCATAGAATATAGGCGAACTACAGTCTCTAGAGAGACAAAACTTCTGGGTCTCGCTTGTTGGTGTCACCAGCCCTTATGGCCAAGGGCAGTGTGACTTCTAGGGAGTTGGCTCTTGGAAGTTGCCCATCCCAGTCAAGCCACCTCTCTTCTTGCTCAGGACTTAGCCTAAGTGTTGGGGAGAAAAATTACCTGGCAGCATATTCCAAGCCCTGTGATGACAAGGATGCAGTTGACCAGCACTGAGACAGCAGGTTGCCTGCCCACAGTGGAGAGCCCATCTGGACGCAGTTAGACACCCATGTAAACGTTAACAGATGCTGTGAAATAATAGCGGGCTTCAGAAAGTGGGGATCGAGCTTAACATCAGTTACAAAGTTGAGGGAGGTTAACATCAGTTACAAAGTTATGCATATTCCCAGAAGATTAGGCAGAGTGAACTCAGTGCCAAGGTGTTTGACTCAAGATGCTTATTGAATTGAGTAAGCATTTTGGTACCGCAGTGGCTATTTCTTTTTTGCTGATTGTCTATTTTCCATTTCTTTGAATAAAGAAGAGGGACTATCCTTAAAACAAGCAGCTGAGTTTGATTTATGCATAGTGCTTCTGTCTGTCAACACTGACCCATATTACTTTCACTGCCTCCACCCATTTCACCCACTTAAGCAGATGTCATATTGTGACATGGTTCAGAATTTTTAGCAAGTTTTTCCAGCTGTGAACTGTTCATTTATTTGCAAGTGCGCTAGACTCCAACCTCCACCTGAGTACTCATGCACTGCTAATCCCAGCTGTTAGCAATAGCTTTGACAGAATGATCCCTGTCTTCTTGAGTCTGTAATTTATTCAAAGACACTCTCTTCCCTGCACTAGGACCAGGCCATAGCATGGACTTAGCTCTAAGCAGAAAGAAATTCAGACTTCATAGTGTTGGCCATTCCAGATAACAGCCTGGAACATTCATTCCAGATAACAGCCTGGAAGACCACACAGTTCACATCTGTAGTTGAGGCAGTATTCTTTTCTCTTTAGGATGTCAGAGCATTGCTCATGCTGTCTCTTGGGACTTTTGATTTGCAGATGCTAATGCTGGAGACCGTGGGCAGACCAATAACGCCGCTTCTGCATCAGCTTCCAACTCTACCTGAACAGTCCCAAGCAGTCAGCTGCACAGGAAAACCACCAGTTACTTGGGTGTCACTCAGCAACACTGGTCACGTTTGGAAAGAAAATTAAAAAGAGAAAAAAAAACCTGTTCATTTTAGTGTTCAATTTTTTTATTATTATTGTTCTTATTTAACCTTGTAAAATATCTATAAATACAAACCAATCTCATTGTATTCTCACTTTGAGGGAGACCCAGGGGATGGGAAGGGTTGTGGGGAGGGCTAATGCGGAGCACTAGAACACACAGTCTCTCTCCCACGACAATCTTTTTGTATCAGAAATCTGCTGTTGTGTATACTTTAAAAACAGGACTCCTGCCTCATGCCCCTTCCACAAAAGAAGATGACTTTGTTCTGAGCTGAAGTTTTTTTTAACTTTCTTTTCTTTTAAAGTCAAGTGTAAGACTTTGGGTGCACAGCATGAAATTGGTTGGGAGCTTAGCAGGTGTAATTCAGTGGGGACTTAAAGGTCACTTGTAAAATTAATCCATATCCTCGGGTGTTGAAGACTTGCCTTTGGCATGGTAGCAGGTGTGGCAGACCAGAAGGAAATGTGTAGCATTTATAACCCAGGGAGATCAATAAAGTTTGAAACCATAAGGGGAAGCTTCTCCATTGATAAAATTTTGTTGTGCTCTTAATCAGTGCTAGTGGTGAAGAAACATATGTAGGGGCTGGCAAGAGAGGGACATGTGTGCTCTGCAGATGGATCTGTTTACTGACCAAAAGTTCTCTGCAAATCTCAGTACAGTTTTAAGCTAGTGACCTAGGAGAAGACTGAAAAGGATTGTAAGGCAGCCACTCTGGCTGCAGAAGTCAAAAGCTGAGGAACCTGGAGGAAGGGGCAGGTCGAGGCAGATCTCAGTGCTGTGAATGGAATTACCATTTATTTTCTGAAGTTGCTTCCCTTGGAAATACACTCGAGAGGACAATACAGTTAAATAATGTGAACTGTAATAGTCTACTGATTTCTTTTTCATATTTTTTAAGTGCAAATTGGGCTTGCAGAAATTGCCACATTCTGCCTGTAGTTCTAGTTTTAAATCCAAATCTAGAATCTGTATTTCAGCTTTTTTTAACCTCATGCTTTAAAAATTTTATTTATTAATGTATGTCAGATAGGTCATTATGATTTTAGATGGAATATTAAAAACACATCAAAATGATATGAACAGTCACTACTTGCACCTGCTGACTTTACAGGAAAGCTGATTAAATGCATGTGTGTGTGTGTGTGTGTGTGTGTGTATATATACACACACACACACACATAGACTCAGTCCTGCCTTTTGTTTTTGTTTTTGTCCACAGTATCAAAATTGACCGGTTGAAGCATGAGAAGAATGTTCCCCCCCACAGTCAGGAGTTTTTGTTCTTTTCTCTCACAGTCAGGAGTCTGTTCCCTTTGTGTATCAGTGAACGGCATAAGAACCCGTCTCTGTTTTGATGAAAAAGCAATATTCCTTGGAAAGCAAGGAGAATTGAAGGATCATGTTTGCAATGAAGTAATAGATTGTCACAACTTGTTTGTTTTGTACTTTTAAGGTTGACATCTCTGTGGGCCTTACATACTCTGAAATGAATCTTAGTCACCTTGGTGCTTATGGGCCATTACTTGACCTATGAATCTTTAAGGCACAATCAGTTGTACTTCACATTAAAGATCATTTAAGTGATGGCCACTTTTCCCTCCTACCAGCTTCTTCCCCAACACCTTCCAAGGTCATCTGATAACTGTGTGTCACCTCCCTCCACCCTCATGGCCATCTTCAGCCGAGGTAGGGGTCTCACCCTCCAGGTGACTAGGAAGTGGAGTCTCCTGGTGGCCCTCATGCAGGTCCCAGCACCCTGTCCTGCTTCTTAACCAAGTGCATGTGATTGTCCAAGAGAGCCATCCTGCCTGCTGAAGTGACCCCATACCAGAAAGGCAACTGCAAGCCATCTTGTCCTCACTGTCTGAATAAGCTCTTCAGCCACAAAAGGGGTTTTTCAAACCTCTGGTTCTGGAGAAAGGAGGCACACTTGGTCAAACCAAATCAAACAAATTGAATTCTACTTTTCATAATGAGCTACTGACTGCTAATTAAGATATGAAATAAATCTGAATCAAAGGGTATTTGTCAGTTCCTAAAGGGAATGGCTTTGATAGACCATTTTCAGAATTTATAAAGAATCTAAACAGCAGGTCCGTTGAAAGAGAAATAGACTTGCTCTTGGGCCAAACTGCCTAGCCAAACATTTGAACAGGGACACCACTCTGGACTTAACATACTTGCTAGGGTCCATAAAAATTTGCGCTTGTTTTAGGAGACACTTCTCTATCCCATAAATGGGGGAAGAGAAGAAGAGGAAAGTCAGATGCTTTTCTCATTTTACTGTGTGCGTGTGCGTGTGTGTGTGCGTGTGTGTGTGTGTGTGTGTGTGTGTGAAGGCTGAGGTGTGTGATTTTTCTTCCTCAAGGATCATGGTGGGATCATAGAGCTCATACAAGTGAGATCCAGGTCTCTATCTTTTTGTAAATAATAATAATAATAAAAAGCTCCTCACCAAATTCAAGCTTGTACATTATATTTTCTTTAAATGTTTTTAAATTTAAGTTTTATTGTTTTGTATGTAAATATGTGGACCCAGGAACTGTTATTAATGAGCAAAAAGTTACTGTTCAGGGCAGTGATTCTGTTTAATAATCAGACAAAATGTAGACGAGCTTTTTAAAGCCATATAGTTTTAACTGTACAGTAGGTACTGGCCTGTATTATTGTAACAATAACTCTAGCAATGTATAGTGTATCTATATAGTTTGGAGTGCCTTCGCTTCCATGTGTTTGTTCGGGTTTTGTTTTTGTTTTTCATTTTTAAAATTGTAATGGGTTTCTCTAGCCATGTCACCCTGTTTCACCCCTTTCCCTTTGAAATAATAGCCCACTCATGACAGTTTATTTCAGTGATACCATGCTCAGGAGTGGAAAGAGGAAATGATATTCTTAATCTCATTTCATTCAAGCCCTGCCTTTATTTTCCTCCTCAGTAGTGGTGACCAGTGTCATTTCATACTTAGTCCGCCTAGGGACTTAGTATAGCTCCAGGAAGCCCTAGGGCTGGAGAATATCAAATAGAATAGATTTTGCTCATCTCTTCCCCAAGTCCTAAGCATGGGTTTTTATAAACAGCAGATTCCAGGAACCTTCCATTCTCTCTCCTACTTTATCTACTTCCCTCCTAAATGAGAGAGATAGAGAGTTGGTTTTTATAAATCAAAGTTCCTTAATAGTACCAGGTTTTGCTACATCATGGTCTAAAATGATACCATGCGATTACTTGCAGTTACCACAGGAGCCTTGCTGACAGAGTACTGTTGTTTAACAAGGGAACGCAGCCCATTCCCTTCCTACTGCCACCTCTACCCCTGTTCAATTTCATTGTTTTTTTTTTAAGTCAGTTTCTTACTGTGTGCCCATCATGAAGGCCTTTTTTGAAGGAAAAAAAATTTTTTTTGCCTCCAAGTACTTCATATAAGATGTCTTTGAGTAGAAGAAAAAAACTTTACCAAACCAAAGGTTGCTATTTTTGAAACATCATGTGTTCATTCCAGCAAGGCAGAAGACTGCACCTTCTTCCCAGTGATGTGTAATTTTAAGTCCTCTTATTTTTAGACACACGTTTTTGGTTTGTGTTTTAACAAAGCCTGCCTAAACCAGTCATCTTGTCTGCACCAATGCAAAGGTTTCTGAGAGGACCGTCATATTCTCTATCCCTGTGGATATAAAGACACTGGCATTTCATTTCTTTTTCCCTTTCCTTTTTAAGGGACTAAGCTTTGGAATCTTCCAGAGGAAGTTTGGCCAATGCCAGATCCCCAGGAGTTTGGGGTTTTTCTTTGTATTAAACCAAAATTATATCTGATTCCTATTGTTCACGTTAGTGATCATCTACTCACAGAGCTGAACACTTTCTCCCGTAGAGAAGACTAAGCATGCTTCACGGTAAAATCTGTCTTACCTGGTAGAAACCTGAGCCACTGAAAGTAAGAGACAACTAGAAGCAGAGTAGAGTCTCAGACTAAGGTCTATGTTTGAGAGGCTTTGAAAGTAATCCCTGGGGTTTGGGTTATTTTCACAAGGGTTATGACTTTTTATTCAAGTTTGTTGCTCCATTTTGCGCTTCTGCAATAAAAGCAAAATGACAACCAGTACATAGGGGGTTAGCTTGACAAAGTAGACTTCCTTGTGTTAATTTTTTAAGTTTTTTTCCTATTATCTGTCTACAGGCAGATGCAGATGTTTGAAAATGTGCTTGCCTGTAAAATTTGCTTTTATAAATGTGTTGCCGATGGATCACTTGGGCCTGTACTCATACAATTAGCGTGACCACTTCCATCGTAAAAAAAAATTTAAAAATTTATTTTATATATATATATATATATATATATATATATATATATATATAAAGGACTGTGGGTTGTATACAAACTATTGCAAACACTTGTGCAAATCTGTCTTGATATAAAGGAAAAGCAAAACCTGTATAACATTACTACTTGAATGCCTCTGTGACTGATTTTTTTTCATTTTAAATATAAACTTTTTGTGAAAAGTATGCTCAATGTTTTTTTTCCCTTTCCCCATTCCCTTGTAAATACCTTTTGTTCTATGTGACTTGGTTTGGAAATAGTTAACTGGTACTGTAATTTGCATTAAATAAAAAGTAGGCTAGCCTGGAAATGAAATTAAAATTCACAAGTGTGTGGTCTTTATTTCAGTACCCAACCCTCTTTTCTTCACCCTGTCTATTTTGCCACTATGGTATGTAGTCACATCAGCATCTCTGTTCCTCCAACTAGGGAAAAATGGATCTTTGTTACAAAAATCAAGATATGAACATGAGTTCTTGTTCTTTCAAATGCCCTTACTCCATTGTATCATCTGAAGAGGTGCAGCTTCCATCTTGGAAACCTTTGGGTTGGATGTAAAGGAAGCTTTGCAGACACTGCTTTGAAAAAACGTCCTTGAAAGGGACAAATTTTTTTAATGTGTATAAGCTGCTGTCTTTGATTACTGTGTTCATGGTTTGGTGTAGCTGTATTTTCTTTCAACTTTCATCCTATTATTAATAGTCTTTGGGAGTATCTGTAAAATAATGAACACCACAAATAATGGGCCTGTACCTCCCAGGTAACCAACACATGTGTTTTCAATCCGCTCATTTCCAATACTGGATGTATGTAAACATGTTATGTCTCCTAGTGCAAAAAGAAACATTTTTAGGTCTGGCTCCCTCTGTCACGCCTAAACTAAAGGCTAGATATAAAGTCATGTGACTGCTGCTTCAATAAAAACATTTATATTGGATAAAGCCTGGTGATCTACTTATTTATTGTGGTAGTCGGTTGGCTAGTATTTATAAAATAGGTAAACATGTTTACCAGGGTGGGGAGAAGAGGGAGGTCAGTGCAAGTAGACCAGGTGTCACTGGTGGGATGGGCCTCCTGATGGCATTGAAGTGCATTTGTTCACGATTCTCTGCTATCTTCTGTCCTACCCTATTTGAGTTGGGATTGAGCAAGATACCCTTTAACTTAAAATCCCCAAAGACTACATTTTTAATTTCTATGGTCTTCCAAAAAGTACTACCTACCAGTCCTTTGCGATCACATTTCAGGAGAGCAGTGAGAGTGGGTGCCGTTTTAGGTGTCCCAAAGCCGTAATCAGTGAGTCAAGGAGGAAATCAAATTGTGATACCCTTCATGGAAAAGTTTTCAAAGGGGGTGAACAAAAGCTGTGGCGTGGTCACCCATTTCCCAGGGATCAGAGTATTTCACCTGCCCCCTAGCACCCCTGGGTTTAGGAGAGCTGGGGGTATGTTAAGGGAAAGGACTCAGGAAAAAACTGCCGCTGCTGTGGAAGACAGCACGATGAGGCCCACGAGTTGTGAGAAGCTGGGAAGGGATGTCCAATCAAATGGAGGTTTCTCTTCACATCTCCTTTTCTCCAGAAAGAGAGGCCACCCTGAGCCTTCCCACAAGGTGACTGGTTGATGTCAAGGCTTTACACTCTGAGCCAGGTAGAGATTGACTGCTGAGTGGCTCTAATGGGGGAGCCAGAATAAGCAGTAACTTACCAGAAGGGCTTTTCTTCTGAGCATTGGAAACTGAGTCACCTGACTGAGGCAAGACCTAGAAGAATGGTGGCCACAGAGATAACTAGAAACTGACACTGTTTTACATGCTCCAAGCTCAGGAAAAGGAGAAATGGGGTAATCCAGATGTTTGAGAGCAGAAAGTTGCATCTGGCTCTTAGTTCTATAAACTTGACACCACAAAGCTGCTGTAAGGAAGTATCCTGTGGAAGCTCTCTGGTGCATCTAACCTTGAATCTTAACTACACTTAGTTTTTATAATATATATAAATTATATGTACATATTAATTCAATGTTGGGGAACTACCCAGGTATTTTTTAAATCAATCCTGGGAGATTGGAGTTTACATCCCAGCTTCATCTCACCCGTGTAGCTTACATTTAACAACCATTTCAGGCTCCTGAATTGACTAGCACGCTCAAAATTATTTCAGTGGGCAAGAGAAGACGCCTATGACTTCTGCGTGCACTTGAATGAAATTTTTATTTCCAAATGAGTATAATTAGACAAAATTCCTGGGAGCAGAAGCTGTATTTGTTGTGTTCGAGAAAGCAGTTCCCTTTCCCCTGTTTATTTTCTAAAAATGAATACATTCTTGTAGCTCCTTGATGCAGAAGGTGAAGTAAATCTGGAGGGATGGCAGGGAATATGCTTGCTTGCTTTGATTTATAATATCAATGAGTTCTTCTGTTTTAAAAGTTTGGCCTGCTTCTTATAAAATGGTAAAAGCTAAATGAGTATCTGTTCCTTAAAATTTAGTTGACCTCATTTTTTTATTAAGGTATGATTGATATACACTCTTATGAAGGTTTCACATGAAAAAACGATGTGGTTACTACATTTACCCATATTATCAAGTCCCCACCCATACCCCAATGCAGTCACTGTCCGTCAGTGTAGTAAGATGCCACAGATCCACTATGTGCCTTCTCTGTGCTACACTGTTCTCCCCGTGATCCCCCACACCATGTGGACTAAACATAATACCCCTCAGTCCCCTTCTCCCTCCCTCCCCACGCACCCTCCCACACCCCTCCTCTTTGGTAACCACTAGCTCATTCTTGGAGTCTCTGAGTCTGCTGCTATTTGTTCCTTCACTTTTGCTTCATTGTTATACTCCACAAATGAGGGAAATCATTTGACACATGTCTTTCTCTGCCTGGCTTATTTCACTGAGCATAATGTCCTCCAGCTCCATCCATGTTGTTGCAAATGGTAGAATTTGTTTCTTTCTTACGGCTGAATAGTATTCCATTGTGTATATGTACCACCTCTTCTTTATCCATTCATCCTCTGATGGACACTTAGATTGCTTCCATTTCTTGGCTATTCTAAAAAGCCATGGGTGTGTAAAAAGCAGGTTGCATACTGTTGCTGCTTGATAATGTGTTTGAATGGATGCAGAGACAACAACATAGACACAGCATAGACACAACATAAACATAGGGGTGCATGTCTTTTTGAATCTGAGAAGTTGTATTCTTGGGGTAAATTCCAAGGAGTGGGATTCTCAGGTGAAAAGCTTTTCTAGTTTTAGTTTTTTGAGGAACCTCCATATCACTTTCCACAATGGTTGAACCAGCTTACATTCTGACCAGCAGTGTAGGAGTGTTCCCCTTTCTCCGCATCCTCGCCAGCATTTGTTGTTCTTAGTCTTTTCAATGCTGGCCATCCTTACTGGTGTGAGGTGGTATCTCATTGTGGTTTTAATTTGCATTTCCCTGATGATTAGTGATGTGGAGCATCTTTTCATGTGTCTGTTGGCCATCTGAATTTCTTCTTTGGAGAACTATCTCTTCATATCCTCTGCCCATTTTTTAATCGGGTTATTTGCTTTTTGGGTGTTGAGGAGTGTAAGTTCTTTATATATTTTGGATGTTAACCTCTTGTAGTTGACCTCATTTTTGCATTAAATTTTTAGACGTTTAAGATTAATTCAATTGCTACATTTTTAATTAGGGTACATGGTATATATACACTATATATATATATATATATATACACACACACACACACACACACCCTAAGTGTATATATATATATATATATATATATATATATCTTAAATTTTTATATGAAATAATCATTTTATGAGAGAACCAAATTTAATATATTTTTATGTTCACACCAACAGTCTTCAGATGTGTAAAGGGCAATAGTAAAATAAGTAGTAAAAAAATAGAAATAGAGATACCTATGTTAATCCATAATATGTCTATTTCCCCACCCCCACATTTCCCTTTTTACCAGAAAAGAGGGCAACAAAAAGTTGAAATCTCTAGCCAAAGTTAATTATTAAGTCCTCTTGCCTTGATTTGACATTAAACTCAGGAACACATTTGTTAAGCCTAGTTGTTCAGTGTGGAATGCCTTATGTAAAATTAGTTAAAATATAATTGCAAAGAACTTTTACTTGGAATGGCTATAAACAAAGCAGACACTCATATTCTTCAGCTTTGAAAATGGATGTGTAAATGGTAATACACGGCAAATGTTCACCTAGCATGTTTATTAACCGCCGTCACAGAGACCACCCTGGTGTTCCAGCCTAAGGAACACGCCCAAGCCCCAGTTCGGATGTGGAAGCAGACATGCACTAAGTCACACATGTGTGCTCCTAGCCCATTAGTGCCCTTCCTGCCATGAGCACATGTTCCAGGGATCCCTCATTTGTGTCCCCAGGAGCATGCAGACCCCACATAGCTCAGCATCCACACAAGGACATTCCTTGTGTTTCTTACCACCTCTCCTTTTGTGACCAAAGCTTTTTGTATTTCTGCTTTGTTTTCTTTAAACTATAAACTCCCTGAGGTCAGGATCCCTGTCTGAGTCAGCACTGTATACCCCAGAGCAGGTTGCATACTGTTGCTGCTTGATAATGTGTTTGAATGGATGCAGAGACACAAAATGAGGATCCCAAAAAGAGGGAAGAATAACACATGGAAGGTCACGACAAATGCCTGATACTTGGTGCAGGCCTCTGGCTTCTCTGCAGAATACCCCAGCAGACACTAGTGCACCTGCTGACAGGCACAGGCCTGAAACTCACCTCATGTCTCAGGATGGAGCCTCAGGGTCGGCAATGAGTTGGAAGTGGGAGGCGGGTACTTGAGGTGGCAACGAAATACCCAAGAAGCCAATGGATTTGGCCCAGCTCCCGTTGCCCTTTTCCATCTCCCACGACGCTCAGTCCCCAGGCCACAGAGCCTTTTCTAAGGGGAGGACGGCTCTGCCTCTTGATGGGCCTGACCTAGAGGCCAGCGCATGTTCCCTACAAGGCTCTCTGGCTTCCCTCTCCACAGACGGAGCCGAGGGCTGGGAGACCCATGTCCCACCCTGAGCAATGCGAGCCAGCACAGTCAGAGCTGTCATCATGAGTTCCCTGGGGGGCAGGACCTGCAGGGCACGGGCAGCTCTCAGCGGTACCCATCTGTCTAGTCCCAGGGGCAGCGGCTCCGAAGGCTCTGCTTCTGGCTGCCCAGGGAGACCTGCCCAAGGGGCAGCTGCTCAGCCATCTGTGAGGTTGAACAACTCCCGCATGAGTGGGGTGGCAAAGGGGTGTATATCTTGGATGCGCAGCAGCCGCTGGGTGTGCTGAGCGTTGATGCTGCGAAGCTCCGTGAGCATAGCCATGATCTTCAGGAACAGGAACCTGCAGGCCAACCAGAGGAAAGTTTGGGGTGCGGCCTGACCTTTGCCCAAGTTTGGGAGTGTCAATCTCAGGATAGCTCAGTTCAACCAAGAGACAGTTTGGTTAAATCCCTTAAGGTTCTCTTTCAGCCTGCGGCCGAGAAGGGCAGAACAGCTGGGGGACTGCAGGTGTGGAGCTGTGCTCCCAGCTCGTGCCTTGTGCCTTGGCCTTGAGTCCTTGCACACAGAAGCCCAGGCATTGCAGCGGCCAAGTGTCCCCACGCACTTGGGGGAAATCTACACCCTGGGGGTCAGACTGAGTCGTTGTGGAGGCAAGGCCTGCAGGCTGCAATCCCCTCCTGGAACTACATGGGATATAGTGCCTGAGACACACCTGGTGCCTCAGTTTCCCCATAATGCCTCCTGGCTCTGAACAATTTTAAGACACAGCCACCCCCAGCACCCCAGGATGTCAAGCTCAATAGAAAGCTGGAGCTGTGGCTGAGTGAGGGCTTGAGGTTTTAAGTACTCACTAGCATGCCCATTGCTGGCCCTCATCCCTCCTGGCTGGGCCTGTGAGCACCAGGTCACAGCAGTGGCAGAGGCCCAGGGAAGGGGTGGAAGCCCCTGTCTGGCAAAGCCATGAGCAGCCTCCCTCCCTTCAGTCATGACCAGGACCAACTAAGGAGTTTTCTCTCCCGTTTGCTTGTGTTTGTCCTGGGAGGTGATCAGGCAGTGCTCGCAAGTGTGGGCTCTGGTCCTGGCCCGCCCGGGTGTACCACCAGATCCCCCCATGTGGCTGTGGAGCCTGGGCAGTCGTCCTGAGCCTCCAGGATCCTGCAGGAGGGCTCATGGGGCTGTTTTCAAGATTAAAGGTACCCCTTAACTGCCTAGAGCCAGGGCTGGCCCTTCTCAATAAGAGTAGCTGTTACCGATTTCCTTATTGCTATCATCATTATTATTATCTTTATTATCACACTGTTTGCTGCTGACCATTGCTAGAAGCCCCTACACCCTGATGACAGGAGTGTGGAAGGCCCTGAGCCTCAGGGAGCAGTGTGTGGTCAGCTGGCCATGGCCTCTGGGCCCCTCAGGTTTCACCAAAGCTGGGCTCAGGCTGACTTGGCAGGAGGCCTCAGAGCAGGGCCCCAAGTCCTGGCAGCCAGAGACTGCCCCCCCCAGCCAGGAGCAGCTCCAGTCTGCTCTCCCAGAGAGGCTCAGAACAGGCCCTCACACCCTCCCTGCTTGCTGCTCACCGGTGGGCAGGCTGGGGCCGGTTGCACTCGATGTAGGCCTTCAGGGCCATGGCGAATTGCTCCTGCAGCTGGTCCACCGCGCTGCGCTGCACCACACCTGGGCGGTCTGGCGGGGAGGGGAGGACAATGTGGGGCCAGCAGGGTTATGGGGGCAAAGACAAGCTCAGTCCAGCCCAGAGAGAGTGAATGGCCAGCCAACCACCTTCCAGAGCCAGAGACACCCAGGCAGGGCCATGAGGGGGGCACCAGGAGGGCTCTGCAGCACCCCTGCCCTGACCGCCACCGACCCAAGGATAGACCAGCTGAGGCCCCCTCCACCCACCTTCCTGGCTGTAGTGAGTGGAGGCAGGGCCATCAGTGGGACCTTCCCTGGGGAGGTGAGGGGTTGCTGCCTCCAGCCGCTAACGCTGAGGGGGGTGAACAGGGCGTGCGGAGCAGGCAGCCTCACCTGGGGAGAACAGGGAGATGGCCTGCATCAACACGTACTCCTCCTTGTGCAGCTGTAGCTTCTTCAGCATGTAGTGGAATTTCAGCACGGGCTCCAGTAGAAGCTGCTGGAAGCCCCCTGTGGTTGGGTGTAGGATTCAGAGGGAAACTAACTTGTCAGAACTTGACCCAGTACTCATCTCCCCTCACCAAGGCCTCAGCTCCCATCACCTGGCCTTCAGCCCCACCATCCCCAAGGCTCATCCTGGCGTGGCTCCTCTCCTCCCCCATGGTGTGCTGCCCTCCCTCTGCCAGGGCACCTGCAGGGTCTTCCAGGCAGTAGGACAGCCGACCACATTCCCAGGTCCCAGTCTCCGCATTGAACACAGTGTTGAATCTCAGTTGACACAGCTCAAAGCTGGCCCCCTTCAGCAGGGAGATCTGGTCCTCAATGGGCAAGTCCCTGGCAACAAGGATGGGGAGGGAATGCCAGCTTCTCCGGAAGCTGCTGCAGGCCAGCACCCAGCCCATTATCCAGGTATCAGGATGGGCTCCGGGCCCTGAGGATTATTCTGCTTGCTCTCGCATTGCCCCTAATCTGCCCTCTCTCAAACCACCGAGCAGATTTCTCCTCCCTGCCAGCTCCCTCAGGGCTCCTGCTACCATCAGGGGCTCCCCTGCAGGCTGGCCCTGTCTCCTCTGGCTCCCCACACAGCCACTGACCCACAGCTGGTGCCTCAGCCCATGGCCCTGGCCTCACACATTCTGCCTCAGTTTCTCCACTTGGAACGATTGCCACTTTAGCTTCACAAGTAAATCCTACTAGTCCTCAGGCCGAGCAGTCTTTGCACCTTCTAGAAGTGTTTCCAGAGTGTGGAGCTCTTCCTCAGGTGCCACTCCTCCGGTGTGAGTTCCATGCAGTGGGGCTATCCCCTTCCCACTGTCTATTTTGGATTTAATATTTCCACTCTTTCTCTCCAGGCAGCCTGGGTACCTTGAGCCCCACTCCCAGCACCCAGCACAGACCTAGCCACAGTGGCTGCCTCTGCTGTTCATGGTTAGATTGATAGCCCTCACTGCCTGAGAGGTCCCTAGGTCCCTGCCAAGGAGGCATTCCTGCTAGAAGCCCAGGAGGGAGGGTGTTCTGGTGGCCCTCAAAAGGGCCTCTGCCTAGCTGTGATCTAGGGAATTTGGTCCCTTGTTTTCCACACCCCACCCTTCTTTTAGATCCTTAATACTGAGCTGCAAGTTGGCTTTATTCCTCTCCCAGTGCCTGGCTTAGGATCTGGCAGGTAAGTGCTCTGAATGAACTCTGTACTCTGTGCTTCCAGATCTGGCCTCGCTGGTTAACTATGACCCTTTGCAAGGTCATCAACCTCAGTGAACCTCAATGCTGCATCTTGGGAATGACGCTGATAACAATACTTGCCTCCTGAGGTGGTTGTGCCCAAAACTGTGGCCATGAGAAACAAAGAGTACCTGCCCACTCCAGTGGGTCACTGACTATCAGTAGGGATCTGCCAACGTCCACATGTATAAGCAGGCCTCCCTCCCAGCTGCCTTTCCCATGATCTGGCCCCCCTCCTGCTTAAGTAAGTCCTAGGTGTCACTCGATAGGGAACCCATGGGCCCCTGGAACGTACCCTGCCCTCCTGCTACTGAAAGCAGGGGCCACTCGGGAGTGTGATTCAGCTCCTGACCCGGCCCCAGGGGGCCAACCCCAGGGAAGGTTTGCCGAGCGCCTTCTCCTGACAGACTGTGTGTTAGGGGGCCACGGCCGCCACACCAGGAGGGCCAGGGTTTCTCCCCACCCCCAGTGCCCCTGACTGTTGTGGCTGAGCCCGGCTCTGGGAGTTCCGGCCCTGTGGGGCCTGTGACCACCCACCCTCCTCAGGCCTCTCAACCTTCTCCTGGCAGCAGATTGCTGGACGCCCTGGTCTGTTCCTGTCTCCACTCCTCCCTCTGGACTGCCTTCCCTTGCCTTCCAACTCCCTCTTTGCTCTGGAAATGCCAACTTGGGATTCCTGCCCTTTGGGGCAGAAATAGGGGAGGAAATTACTCTGAATGTCTACCATGTGTGTGCCAGTTGCTCTCCAGATAGCCCTGCAAGGTAGGCATTAGCTCCCTGGTAGCGGAGGAGGTGGCTGAGACAGGTGAACGGCTCACAAAGCTCATGAGCCATACAGCAAGCGCGCCACTCCCCAGTAACACCAGGTGCCCTGGGGGCAGAGACAAAGGAGGGCCTTTTGGCACCAGCATCCCTCAAATTCATAGGCATCTACCCCAGGCCCTGGCCATTCTCAGCTCCTTTCCACACCTGTGCACCCAGTGCTTGTGTCCTACCTGAAGTGGGAGATGACTTTGGCAAAGTTGATGATGCCTTTGAACATGTAGGTTGACATGTCAGCCATGTGAGGCAGCAAGGAAAAGATCTCTTTCCCGCCGCTGTCAGCTGGGGGTGTGTAGTTCCAGACACTGCCGTCGTCCCCCCGCAGCTGCAGAGAGAGCTTCACCAAACACAAACCTTCCCGGATGCGGGTCCACTTGGCAGCTTCTTCCCCGGATGGAGTCTGCAGAGACTCTGGAATCCTGCAGCCACTGCTAAGCACCTCGGGCAGCTGGGCCAGGAACCGGGAGGTGGAGAGAGGAGAGGAGCTAGTGTTCTCCCAAACAGGTCCCCATACATGCCCCAGAGCACATGTCCAGCCACAGCCGGAGAGGACACCATCGCAGGCACACACGCCACACACACGCGTGCAGCATGTGTGTTTCTTCTCTCTTCTCCTATCAGATGGTGCACTTACTGGATCTGTGAGCTAATGACCACTCACTTCCCTGCCTGCTCAGACACGGGTTTGCTCCCTGCCGCAGTGTGCGTGTCCCAGGCATCCCCGACCTTGCCCTCAGGAAACTCAGAAAGAAGGGTCTCGGAGCTACAGGTGGGAAGCATAGACTTCTGAGGCTGCTGGCTACCAACTCTCTGAGCTGAGCAGGCCGCTGAGATCCCTGTGAGCGCCGCAGAGAAGGGCACTGGACTGGACGTGGCTAAGGCCGCTGAGATCACTAACGTCTCTAGGATCAGAAAACCAGTTCACAAACATCAGACCCCAACAGATTCTGACCCTGCCCTTATAAAGCTCTAAGTGCCAGCAATGTTGAGGCAACTCAGCTTCCAAAACTCCATTTCTGGCTCAGGACCAGTTCCTACATGTTGTGGAAGGAGAGAGAAAAGATCCTCAAGCTGGAGTGTGGCTCAGAGCCCCCTGGGGGTCTCCTCAACACCCAGACCATGGGGCCGCATCCTCAGAGTTTCTCATTCAGAGGGTCTGGGGGGACCTGAGCATTTGCATTTCTAACAAGTTCCCAGGCGACGCTGCAGCGGCCAGACCAGGGCCCATGCTCTGAGAACCAAGGGAATGAGAAGCCGGGTTTCGGCGCTGGGATGGCTGCCCAACCGACCCGAAAGCCTCATACCCGGAAATCCTTGAAATGGGCAAAGGTGGTGTCAAAGGTTTTCATCTGCGCGGCCATCAGCTCCTTGATCATCGCCTGCTGCTCCTCAGTCAGACCCCTGGCTCCTGGGGGCTGAGTCCCGATCCGTTCTCCCCTCTTCCTCCTGATCAGGGCACGCCTCTGCTCCACGGCCGCGTCGGACATGATCACTGCGGGGACAGCAGGAGCGGCTCAGGCCCCTCACCTCCCAAGCAGCCATAATGGGGGGGCTGGTGGCGAGAAACTCCCAGCTCCCAGGTCACCCAGAGGAGGATGGAGGGTGTGCGCTGCCTGAGGCAGTGGGGTTCGCGACAACTTTCTGAAGCTTCTGGAGCCACGGGAAGAGCTCTGGCTTCAGAATCAAAAGGTGCTGCGTTTGAGTGTCAGCTTTGCCGCTTACTAGCAGTGACCCTGAGCAAGCCCCTTAGCCTCCCTAGCCCTCAGTTTCCTTCTTCATATTCTGCAGTGACAGAGTTCTCCTGCCACCTGTAACTCTGCTGTTTCAATGAGGCATTGCACGGGGAGTGCCTAACAGCTCCTGGCCAGCCACAATGTCCCCAAACTGGCATCTGGTAGTGTTCTTCTCTGGTGGTCTAGATGCCGACAAGACTCCTGAGACACCCAAGGTCTCTGGGTCTCCAAGACCCTGGAGAGCTGGGGCCACTGCTCAGCAAGAAATATCAACTCCAGCCACTTCCTATGTAGTCTGGAGCCTTAGGGCCTCCCAGGGATTTCTGGGGCCCATGTGCCTGTGCAGAGCAGAGCTCTGGGGGTCCTCGGTGGGAGAGAGCAGGGGCAACAGACAAGGAACTCGCTCTCAGCTGGTCTGCAGGGAAGGTTCTCTCTGCCTACATGCCCAGAGAACTTGTCCCCTGAAAGAGGCTGCCCATTCTTCAATGACTGATGGAGACAGATATGCACTGGAAACTTCCAGCTCTTTTCCCCATCAGCTTTAAACTCAAAGTGACCTGGGAGCACCGTGATACCAAAGCTCCACAGGTAGAGTGAGAGCAGCCTGTGTCACCGGTCTACAAACAGCTCCTCTGTAGGATGCCAGGTCTGAGGCAGCTGGTAGATGGTAAGATTCTGGAAGGTTGGGGGTCATATCACACCATGTGTCTCACTTCCATCTCCCAAATTCACCTCCTCCAGTCAGCTAAAACACCATAAGGACAATTATGAAGGGGACAAAAAGAATCACGCAAGGGCACCCAAGGGGAGAGAGGGCATGATCCTGGCCAGGGCTCACCACACTTCCCCGAGCAGAGCAAAGATGCTCCGCATCTGTCAGGTCCCTCAGGATGGGCCTTGGGGTGCTGGAAGAGGGGCTGTAAGCTCCTCTCCACGAGCCTGCCTTTTGCACACAGGCCATGAGCCAACATGTGACCTGTGCACAGGTGCTCATACACACCCCACGCCATCCTCCTGGCCGGCACGCATGCACCAGTCCATAGGCCCCGCCACTCACTCTCCTTCCTCATGCCGCTTTCCAGGCACTTGCGCAGGCGGCAGGCCTGGCACTGCCGCCGCGTCTTCCGGGTGATCTCGCAGGTGCCCTTCCGGAAGGGGCACCTCAGCCGGGCATTGCGTTTCATGGCCCTCCTGTGAGAGAACCAAGACCAAAGGTAGGCCGCCTGGGGGCACACTGTGACCCCCCTATGTCTCCCAACCCCAGGGACACTAGTCACACTCTCTGTGGGCCCTGCCTTTGCCTCTGTGTTGGGTCAGTTTCATAGGAAAGGTACAGCAGGGGTTTGCCAGACTTCCCTAGACGCCCAGGAGCCAGGTGGAAGAGGGCAGGGGGCAGCCTTTCCTGCCACATTCACACTTGTGCTTGTGTTACAAGGGGTGCCAGTGCCCTGAGCCACTTTCTTCAGCTCCAGACCCCAGTTCCTGCCCCACACCCTGGCCCCACACTCCTATCCCCTTCCCCTCACCCCCTCCGTGTTACTGGGCACCCCTGGGGAGGACCTGGGGGACATGCTTCTGCAGAGGAGGCTTCTTCCTGGATTTCTCCTTCTGGGAAGAGGGAGCCACAGGAAACCTGTCCCGGAGTTATAAGAAACGTAAGAAGCCCTTTCTTCCCCAGCCTCCATTCTAGCCTGGGCCCGGGGGCAGCCAGAGGACTGGGTAAACTGGTGGGAAGCTCTCTACTTCACTGGACAATGGTCTCTCCATTGGAAAAGTGGATTCTTCTGATTGGCCTGGCAGAGCAGAGGCTCAGCGCCCGGTGAGAGTCGAGTGTGCAGGCCCTGCACCCACATGGCCTTGCCCAGCTGTGCCTCCAAGGGGGACCATGGGATACAGGCCTTTTAGGGACCCCAGCACAGCCACCCTCTCCCCACAGCCCAGGCGTCCCAAACTTGCCATGGAAGACCCAGGATAAGGACCCTGACTTTATCCCTCCCCCTTCTTGCAGCTGAACAGAAGGAGACAGATTCTTCCTTGGCTCAGCCTCTGGCTCTGGTCCAGCAGTGTGGAAAATGAGGGAAAATGAGGGAAAGTGAGGGAGCATAGGGATGGGCAGGTGGGGCCGCAGGCTGGGCCTGGGGGCTGAACGGAAGCTGAGCTCCAAGCAGGTCTGGGCTCAAGAGGCTTGAGGTCTCAGGCCAGTGACCCGCCCAGGGGGCGTGTTCTTCTCGGGCATCACCCTTCCCTGTTTACCTTCCCTGCTGGTCTGGTCCTACTCAAGACAGCTGGTCCTACCCAAAATGGGAAGAGGGGGACGGAGCTCACAGTCATCAATGGTATGAGATGGCTCAGGTGCAGGGCTTTGCAAATTCAGTTCTCACAGCCCTATGAAAGTCACTGCACCATCTGCCCGGCACAGATGAGGAAACCAAGTCTTTGAGAACGTAGGTCACTACCTGTCCTCCAGGTAAATGACAAGCTGAGACTTGAATCCAGGTCTGCCCGACACCAGAATGCAAGTTCCAACCACTGCAACAGGCCGCCTTCTGCCGGGAGTCCTGGGACAAATCCCCAGAGGAGGAGGGAGCGCAGAGGAGCCTGCACCCCGTGGCAGTCCGCACTGACGCTGCCGGCAGACTCCAGATCTGGCTCAGAAGTCCGCCACGTGTGCCCACGTTGCCGTATGCCCAGCTCAGGGATCTATCTCCGAGCTCCTTGCTAGTGACCAGTTCAGGAGGCAGCCAAGGCCTGGTTCTAGCCAATGTGAGATGAGGGGTCTTCTGGGAAAGGTTTCCTTGTTCTTAGAGAGGAAGCAACGGGCCTTTCTGTTCCCTGGCTGAGCACAGTGGTTCCTGCCTGTGGCCCCCAGCACCGTGCAGCCCCAAGGGGCGCAGGCTGAGCTCAGGGCATCATACAGATGGCACAAGAGAAAAACGGACACAGCTGAGCTGCTGAGCTCACCCCCCCCCACGGCTGCAGACTTCTAGTTATGAGAGGTACCGGGTTCCCTGGTGCAGTACCCTGCTGCGCCTCTGTCTCTTGCAGCTGAACGCAGCCTGCCAAGGCCGCTGTATCTTAGCCTTGTCACAATCCCCACGATGCCGGCATTCACTTCTCACCGGAACGCAGGCACCTTTGGACCTGCTCTAGGCCCACCTAACCCTGTGAGACCTCGAGCTGGGTCCACATCAGCCTCGAACCTTGGGTTTTCTCACTCGTGGGGGACACTTTGCTGCTACAGTGCCTCCTTGGGGTCCTCCTGTGGGCCCCCCACCCATGACATGCTGACCAGCAGCCCATCTTTGGGATCGCAGGGAAGGCCCTGGCTCTGGGGTTCATTTCTGTCCGCATGTCCAGCCACCAAGAAGAGCTCTGCAGGGGGCGACGTCATGCTGGCTGTCCGAGGGTGCCTGAGGGTCCCAAGTGTGGCCCTGGGGGTGGGAGCTGCTTCCTCATCCCAGCCCTTCACAGGGCGGACTGAGAGCTGTCCTTCACACACACCTTTCTCTGCTCCCTTCCCTTTCTCGAAAGATCCCATTGAATGTTTTCTCTTTCTCATCAGAACAACACTAGCCCTTCTACCTGGGCCTGTCCTGCTGTTGAGCTGGGGCCTTTTCAGTGTTTAGTTTTTTGGACCTCGTGTCTGCTTGCTTCTAGGTGAGCTTGTTTTGTCATATTCTACATGTATTCTATGCCATTCTTTACTCAACCACCACTCCCCAAGACTGATTTGGACACTTGCATTTTGGATTTTCAAATTTCTTTGCTCTCTTATGGACTGATTTTCTATTTTATTCAAGAACACATGGAGAAACAAAGGGGGACCTTATAGGAACGGGGCCTTTTCCAGGTAGGGCGGGAAGATAGAAGATGAGGGAATCCTCTGAGGTATAAATGGCCCTCCTGAGATGAATCAGGATGGGCCACAGGCCCATGCGGAACCCAGGAGACAGGGGGAGCTGAGGCCCTGTGATGGTGCCCAGGGACTAATGGTGGAACCCCAGTTAGATGAGACCCCACATGTCTGAAGCGGCAGATGGGGAAAGCTGACAGGTAACTCTACCTGAAAAAGCCCTTGCATCCTTCACAGGTCATGACATTGAAGTGATACCCAGTGGCCTTGTCCCCACAGACTCGGCAGGCCTGGGTACCATCTCCCTCATCTGCGCTGGTGGCGGGCTTTCCGGCAGTGGAGTCTGCTTCTTCACAGAGCAGAAGGTCAGCATGGTGCCAGCTGTGCTCAGCTCTCACCTCCAGGTTTGCTTCTGGTCCTCTAGGACTAGAAGAGAAAAAAACTGCAGAGAATGAAAGAGCTGGACAGGGAGGTACTGAGGCTGTCCCCCCTGTGCACCGCTCACATGCAGCTCTGTGGACCCAAGAGCTGACCTTTGGTGGGAGAAACATGGGTTAGGCTGGAGTTGTTATAGTGATGTAACCAGGATGTTGTATACATAATAACAGGGCCCTGGAGTAAAGAATGTGAACAAGAACAAGGCAGAGAGAAGGGTAGGAGGAAGAAAAGAGAAGGATCCAGAAAAGGCTCTCTGGGTTGGATCACAAAAGTCGGTCTTGAATGGACTGAGATTAGGAGGCCACAAGCTGGTCAAAGACCTGAACAGGGAGCAGCCCATAGGAGACACCATTTGTTCAAGATGGTATCTGGGACTGGAGAGACCCACAGGGATGGCCCATCGGTGTGTTGTGGCCCAAGCTCCCAGAGAGCTGGAAAGCCTGAGTGGACAGAGGGTTTTTAAGCAAGTAACCAAACAGATGGGCAGAAAGACCAACAGGGGCCAGGCTCACGATGCAGAAAGAATGCAGTCCAGGCCCCAGTCACACTGGGCACACACGAGTAATCAGCGGACTTGCACCCATTGACAGAGCTGTACTCAGGGCGTCCACCTCAGGTGACTTCCACACGGGGAGTGTGATTTGACCTGTACTGGAATAGTCCCTAGAATGGTGAGTAGAAACTGGAACTGTCGTATTCACTGCTCTTCCCGAAAGTCTCTCCAGGCATTGATTACCAAGGACCACCACACCACAGACCATGTTGCCTCTTTAAAACCAAAATAAAACTTTGAGGGCACCTCCAGCACACAAATTTCTGCTTCTGGCAGCATAACAGATAAGAGCTGACAGCTTTACCTGTTAATGGTGAATTCTAAATTAATCTGTCCCCTGGCCATGGCCCTCCAGAAAACTGCAAATGAAATAGGCTGGCTGGGAACCTGAGCAGGTGTGTGTGGGAGTCTCCCCTGATTTTTCACATAACCCTGACCTCATGTAGGCTTGGAGTTGTAATGTATAATGTGGGTGTTCACGCAAACCTCAAGCCAAGAATTTGATTTAAAGTGGCCTGAGGCTGGGAGTGCTCCTAGACACCTGCAGAAGCAGGTGCGTTCCTCCTCTAGAGGCGCTCACTTTGTGCTACCCAGGCACAAAGAACCACACAAGTACTTTTCAAGAAATTTGAGCCAGAGCTCACAAATTATGAATGAAAAGCTAGCATGGCACCATGAGCAACAGCCAGCAAAAACAACTCACAGCAGAATCAGACACATAAGGACCCCCTGATTAGCAAATGCAGAAAATGCTTAAGCAAAGAGAAGAGGTTGAAGATAGAAAGAGCAAAAGATTATAAGACTGACCAAGCAGTTTTGCAAAATGAGTAAGAACTGACCATAAAATCTAAACAAACAACAACTGTATAAGCCAGTAATAACAGTGGCTTGGGAGTTAGAAAAAACAAAACATAACTAAGATATGGAATAATATGTAAGTCAAAGATGGCTGGTCAGTGTGAAAATTTTCTAAGGTTCTGCATTATTGGGTGGCAGGGGGGAGGATAATAACTCAGAGTTTGATTAGGAAAGAATGCTTATTACCTAGAATTACTTCTAGATAATCCCTAAAAGTCTAGACATGGAGTACATAAATTGAAGCTAATAGAAAGGAAGAAATGGAAGAAGAAGAAAAAAATCCAATTAGGGAAAGAAAAGAAACTGAAAGAGTAGGTCAGATAGAAAGTACAAGTGAAGATGATGAAAATAGAAAATACTTTGATTATTAAATGTAAATATGTTAAATGGGTTCCCAATAAAACACTCTGCCACAAATGGTTTCGGTAGATGGCCAGAGCTATCTAAAATTCAGGATCAGTATTTTAGGGTCAGACTTTATGTTAGAAAATAAAGGGTGATGATGGTTGTTCCCTAGACATACTGTGTTGATCAATTTACAATACATACAAGTATCAAATCGTTACATTGTACACTTGAAACTAATATATTATATACTGATGATACCTCAATACAAAAAATAAATTTTTTAAAGGGATGGGGAAGATACTAAGATGGTAACTAATGATTTTTGAAACTAGGTCCTTTGAAAAAAAAAAGGTAACTCATCTACTCACTGTAACAATTATTATAACATTTATCACTTCACTCAACAGACATGTGTTGAGCATCTACCACACACCAGACACTCTGTTATGTTGGGTCTGTTTTCAGGTTCTGCAGAAGCTGGAAGTCACTCTTTTGGCAGAAATTCAGGGCCTGCTATAAAGCTCTTTAACTGCTCACAGACATGAAGAGTGTTCCAAAATCAAAGAGCATCACAGGAAGGGAAAATTCTATAAGCAAAGTACTGTTTGAGAGTGCACACTGGAGGAGAACAGCCTTCTGCAGGCTTTCAGTTTCATTCAAGGGCCATTAGGAATGGTAAGATCTGGGGCTATGGAGGGGGTTGGCAGAGACTGTGCACATGAAATATCGGTTTGGACCATGGTGAGGTAGTGAGACGGTGCTTCCTCAGTGATCAAGATAAATGTCATTCCCCAGAAGGAAAATGGTAATTACAACATGATACATGAATCCCAGGAGAAGCTCAATAGTGGACATACACCGAGAAGAAGAAAGCAGTGTGTCCAAAGGGGCAGAGGGGAAACATTTACTTAAACTGTGTCTGATGAATACATTCCCCAGTTCTGTAATGAGGAAGTATTAGAATTAATGCCAGAATCTCACTCCATGGCATTCGTACAGGCTTCATCTGTATTCCAGATCCTTGACTTTCTAAGCAGAGGCACATATAAACAGACAACTGCATGTCTAAAAGGACTTGTGGTATTCCTCGGGCTGACGCTGCCAGTTTTCTGCAGAGTCGGTAGTTCTCAGCCTTTGTTTTGCCTGAGTTTACTGTTAAGTAAGCAGGCTCTGACCCATTCCATAGTCCATTCTCTCACATCCCCAGGAAGCCCCACTTAGGGAACGCATGAAAGCTGTTCTCCAAGGATGGCTCCCAGTAAACCATCCCCCCTGGGATTCACCCCCAAGTGCAGTCCCCTCCCGTGATGAATCTGGGATGCTTTGTGACTGGCTCCAGTCAACAGAATGTGGGAAGTGATGCTGTGCCAGTTCTCAGGCCTACACCACACGCCTGCTGGCTCCTGCTTCTACCCTGACCCACCTTGTGAGACAGTTGGCTTTGCTGCTCAAGTGACCGCCTGAAGGGACAATGCAGAGCCCTGGGATGACACAGCTGGGGAGGCCCAGCCATCCCACCAAGCTCTGGATCTACGAGCAAGTCCTTAGAGATGCCACAGCCCATTAAGCATCCAGCTGATGGTATATGGAGCAGAGATCCCTGCTGAGCTCTGTGAGCACACAGGATCATGACAGGAAATAAAATAATCCAGTAAGTTTGGAGGAGGCATGTTACACAGAAAGACATAATGGAAACAGAACCTCTGGAGTTCTCTTAGAAACAGATCTGGACCTGGGGGCTGCAGGCCTGGTCCTGTTGTGCACTTACAGCAGTGTGCCTTCCAGAGTGGTGTCCTGAGGGCAGGATAACAACAGTGAAGAGGTGACTGGATGTACTGGCCATATCCCTTTCATGTGAATTTAAAAAGACCAATTAGATGGGTGGTTTCAACTGACTCCAGCTGTGTTTCCTCTGAGCAGTGCACCTGCTCCTCACCATGCTTACTAATCTTGAGATCTAGCCAGTGGAGGGTTGAAATGATCGCCTCTTGTCCTATGAAAGTAAAATACTCCTTCAGTCAGGCCTTTGCAAAAATAAATAATCCAGTATTTAGGCTGAATACCAAATCTGAGATATATTCCCAGCAAGGAAGAGCCATCAATAAGTGAATGAATCAATCAGTGAATTTGGTGTTTATACGTGACTGGGGCTTGCTGTGCTGCACACACACATCCCAACCTCCTCTCTGAGTGGGTGATCGACATTGCTTTACTAGTAGGAAATGGAGCCAGAACTTGAACCCAGGTCCGTCTGACTCCAGAACCTGTATTCTTAACTCAACATTATGCTGCATCCTTTACAACATTTGTTTCTGAGTGGGTGAACCATTTACTAAGCCTCCCTCATTTTATGCAAACTTCTTCCTAGGCAGGTCATGTCAAACAGAGTCCTCTGTGTCATGGGACTCCTTTGATGCAGCTGTGTATTCTCGGGCAGGAAGTGATTCCTCAGCCCCTTAGCCCTTCCATCTCAGGGCCAGTGATGGCAGAAGACACCAAGGACCTTTGCTGACACTCCTGCCACACCCAGAGGGCCTCCCTTTCAAGCAAGATAAATGTTCAAGGTTGTGATGGCTGTTCATTGGGCTGGACCAGTCGCAGGGAGGCTTCATCTGTATTTCAGATCCTTGATTTTCTAAGCAGAGGTGCATGTAAACAGACAACCGTGTGTCTAAAAGGACTTGCAGTATTCCTTGGGCTGACGCTGCCAGTTTTCTGCAGAGTCGGTGGTTCTCAGCCTTTGTATTTTCATCACTGTTTATGTTGGAGGCTTTTCTTTCCTTTGTTGCCAGCCAGGACCTTCTGCTAAACCCTTACAGATACCAGCTCTGGCGTAGGCCCAGGGGAGGGGACCTCTGGAGAGCTCTGGGGTGGGCTCCACACTCGGCATGGTCCCACAGCATGCTGCCCGTGAACTCGCAGACTGCTGACGGCTCGGGCCTGCGTGCACCCAGCAGCGGCCCTGCCAGGTTGATGCATCGCTGCAGTTACTTCATTGGCTAAGGGCTCCAAATCCCCTATTTATATGACTGACACACATATTGTAAAGTCATGAAGAAGATGTGACCACTGGTTGACCTGTGAGCCTCACCCAGGCAACTGGAGGCTCTCCACCCACCCTATCCTTGGAATGTGGATTGCCTGCCTTCCTGGCACCCAGATGCTGCCTCAAGGACATAGCCTTCAGATAGTGACGTGGTGTTGAGATCTTCTGGACTCTGTACATGACTGAACCCAGTTACGGCTCCTATAGAACTTTTAAGATTCTTACAGGCAGGTGTGGGGATCTACTCGTTTTGTGGCCGCCCAAGACAAGCCTTGTTACATGAGTTCCCCTGCTTGTTAAACCTGCCACCTACCGACCCAGAGCAACCTGCCTCTCTCTTCAGCTTCTCCCTGTCCTCTGCATACAGAGGCAACTTCCAGATTACACCTGGGAAGCTCCCTAGGGGCTTGCAGGCCAACACACGTACACATGGGATTGACTGATTGTGAGCAAACAGGACCCAGCTGTCCCAGTCTCCTGGAGGTGGGGGCCAGAGGACTTGGCTTTGCTCTGAGGGGTTGGAGATGTAGCGGGCACTCTCAAGAGGACTGAGTCAGCCCCTGCCGCTGACCTTGGCCTGACTTGCTGTACTCACTAACTCCTCTGGTGCACAAGATCTTCATAAATGAAGGGGAGCCTGCTGATGCGGCCAATGTTGCCTTGGGCACAGAGGGAGAGGGGAGTGTGCTGTGTGGGGGCTGCTGCCACAGGGGCAGATCTGACGGGGGAGAAGTGCAGGTGAGAGGCCAGGGTGGAACTGGGGTGGTGTGCGCCACTCAGAAGTCAGGGAGAGAAGACAGGTCTACACTTGGAAGAGAGGAAAGGAGAGCGGCGCATCCCGAGATGACAGCAAAAGGAAATCATAAAGAAAACATAAGTTTCTACTGTAGACAGAGCAAGGGTCCCCAGGAGGAAGAGGAGAGGAGAGGAATGGGGGACATGGGGCCCTGGGCCTGAAAGAGGACACAGGGCTGGAAGGAAGCAGGCAGAGGACTGCAGAGGCAGCCTTGAAGGATGGGAAGCTACTCAGCGCCCAGAGGTGGGGCAGCAGAGGACCTCAGGTTACGGAGCCCAACAGGAACTCGTGCAGAGCACCTGCCCTGGTGCAGGGAGAGGACTTGGGCAATTTCAGGTTCAAGACCAGGCTGAGAGCCTGCTTCAGCTCCACGGGCCTGGGGCTTCCCTGATCAACAGGCGATTGAGCTGTGAGCCAGGCACCCTGCGTGTGAATGTGGAAGTGATATCAGGTGACTCGGTGGCATGGATGGTGGCTGATCAGGGCTGTGAACTAGAAGAAAATCAGAAAAACATAGAATATGCACGTTGCCCCTGCACCAGGACCATGTAAAAGGGAGGGACTCCGAGGAATGGGCTGGGGAGAGACCTTGTGCCTTGGGGGAATGTGGGAGGGCAGGAAGCAGTCAAGTGGTCACCTTTGAAGTCAGGTGTTTCTTGCCCGTGGGAGAGCAGGGGTGAGCGGTGCTGGGGCTGCATCTGCAGGCTGGGAATCAGGGATAGACTTGGGAAGTGGTTGTCTTTATGAGCAAGACAGAAGAAAATGCCCAGTATGGGGCCCAATACACAGCCTGTCAGGTCGTGAACTTTAGCACCAATGACTGGCAGGGAAGGAATAAAGTCTCCCCAGAGCAGGAAAAGCAAAATGCTAGACTGGCAGAGAAAGTGAGCAGGAGAAACGCCCTTGTCCAGGCATTGGGATGGAATTGAGAAAGAGAGAGAAAACATGAAGAAGGTAAGGGTGGGGGTGTGGTTTAGGAAGAGTCAGAGCAGAGGGAGGGAGGTGGAAATCTCAAACACTCCTTGACAGTTGTGGAGTAATCAGGGGCACTCATGTGCCTGTCACACAGGGCCACTGCAGCTGGCCACCTAAGGACAGCCCCTAGGCAGCCCCTGAGGTCAGCAGGCAGGGCTGGATGTGGAGTGACGTGTAGTGCAGAGCTGTTTGCAGGGAATTAGTAGATTATTTTATTATCTAAATGCTTAAACATGCCTTCTAGGAAGTCTGGTTTGGAAAACTGCATGAGTAAATTACTTATTTTGACTATCAAGTACATGATACACATTTCCTATTAAAAGAGAACATTTGCCAACAGGCCCATGGAAAGGCTCAACATCACCGATCATCAGGAAAATGCGAATAGAATGCACAATGAGACGTCACCTCACACCCATTAGGATGGTTGCTATCACAGAAATGGAAAACAAAGTGTTGCCAAGGATATGGAGAAATTAGAACCCTCCTGCACTGCTGGTGGGGATGCCATCTGGTGCAGCCACTATGGAAAACAGTATGGTGGCTCCTCAAAAAATTAAAAATAGAACTACCACATGATCCAGCAGTTCCACTTCTGGATTGAAAGCAGGGTCTTGGAGACATGTTTGTGCACCCATGTAAACAGAAGCATTATTCACACAGCCAAAAGGTAGAAATACCCAAAGTGTCCATCAACAGATAAATGGATAAACAAAATGTATATATACACATAATGGAATATTTTCAGCCTTGAAAAGGAAGGCAATGCTGACACATGCTACAACACAGATGGAGCCTTGAGAACATTGTAACATGTGAAATAAGCCAGATGTAAAAAGATGACTGCAATATGATTTCACTTATGTGAGGTACCAAGAATAGACTCATAGAAACAGAAAACAGAATGGTGACCATGTACAGCATGATGACTATAGTTAATAATAGGTATTGTTTATTTGAACATTGCTAAAAGATCTTAAGCATTCTTGCCACACATAAAAAATTGTTTACTAGTTCACTATGTGAGGTGATGGATATGTTAGTTAACTTGATCTTAGTAATCATTCTATAATGTATATGTATATCAAGACATCACATATACTTGAAATACATACAATTATATTTCCAGTTGTTCCTCAATAAGGTTAAAAAATTTAGGATGGGACAAGGATTAAAGATGGTGGTGTGAGAGGTGAGACAGAGGCCTCTTCCTAAAACCACATATAATATGAAAATATAATTAATACAACTAATCCTGAAACAGAAACAGGAAAGAAGGCTGTGCCAGACTGCATACACCTGGAGAAAAGAACAGACCTTACAGAACAGGGCAATGTACTAAAGCTATGATCTGGCAGGACCCAAGCCCTTTCCCTACCCCAGCTCACCAGCAGGAGGAAGAGAAATGGAGCAGGGAGGGAGTGGAGGCCTGGGACTGATGAACACCTAGCTCTGGAGATCTGCTCTGGGAGTACAAACCTACATTGCATGGTGCTCTTGTGATTATGGGGATTGGAAAGCTAAGACAGGCAGAATACCTGGAGAGACTGAGATTACAGCCACTTGTGGAAAACAGCGATCCATATCCAGCTAATCTGGGACAAAAGAAAGGCAGGCAGTCTGAGAGACTTTGTAACAGCGAGAAGGCTGCTAAAGGGGCAAGGATTGCACAGAACTAACTGCTCAGGAGAAAGGACAGGTGAACAAAATTGTCTGAGTGCACTCTGCCCAGCAGGTTGAGAACTTTCACGATCTTCAGGTGCTCCATCCCACCGGCTGGCTATCCAGCTCCAAGGCCCCCCACCATGATACGCAGCCTGCTGCACCTTCCTCCCAGCCAGCCTGTGCCTGGCTCGCAAACCAGCAAACCCTGCCCTGGTGAAAGGTCAGCTAGAAAGAAGCCCCACCTACAGTGGCTACAAACACAAAGCATAGGGGCTTATACCTGTGTGCTCAGCCCACTGATTCTGGCAGTGGAGACAGGCATAGCAGCTGGGAAGCAGGAAACAGCTCTTTCCTCCCTCCAGGCACCAACACTGCTCCCTGCGACCCCAGACATTGCTCCAGGGGCAAAGCAGCTACAGAGAGTAGAGCTTCTGGGCACTAGAGGGCACCATATTCAAATATGAAATGTCAAAAGAACCTTGCTCAAAGCAAAATAATACATACACCAGAAAAAGAGTCAAATGAAACCAATCTCATGAATCTTCCTGAAAGAAATTTCAAAATAAAAATCATAGACATGCTCGTGGAGGTACAGAAAAATATACAAAAACTCAGGAATGAATTCTGGTTGGAGATCCAATCATTATGGAACACAGTATCAGATATGAAACATACATACACTGGAAGGTTTTAAAAGCAGATTAGATATGGTGGAGGAGATGATAAATGAAATAGAAATCAGAGAAGAGGAATACAAAGAAGCTGAGGCACAGAGAGAAAAAAAGGATCTCTAAGAATGAAAGAATATTAAGAGAACTGTGTGACCAATCCAAACGGAACAATATTCTTATTATAGGGGCACCAGAAGAGAAAGAGAGAGAAAAAGGGATAGAAAGTGTCTTTGAGGAGGTAATTGCTGAAAACGTCCCCAGTCTGGGGAAGGAGACATTCTCCCAGACCATGTAGGGGCACAGATCTCTCAACACAAGGGACCCAAGGAAGACAACACCAAGACATATAATAATTAAATGGCAAAGATCAAGGATAAGGACAGACGATTAAAAGCAGCCAGAAAGAGAAATAAGATCACATACAAAGGAAAACCAATCAGACTAACATCAGACTTCTCAGCAGAAACCTCACAGGCCAGAAGGGAGGGGCATGATGTATTTAATGCAATGAAGCAGAAGGGCCTTGAACCAAGAATACTTTATCTGGCAAGGTTATCATTAAAATTTGAAGGAGGGATTAAACAATTTCCAGATAAGCAAAAGCTGAGAGAATTTGCCTCCCACAAACTGTCTCACAGTCTATTTTGGAGGGACTGCTATAGATGGAAGTGTTTCTAAGGTTTAATAGCTGTCACCAGAGGTAATAAAACCACAGTAAAGAAAGTAGAGCAGTTAATTATGAAGCAAATGCAAAATTAAATCAACTACCTTCAAAGTCAGTCAAGAGATAGACAAAGAGTACAGAATATAATCCTTAATATACAAAGAATGGAGAAGGAAGAAAAAGGAGGAGGAAAAAAAGCACATTTAGATTGTGTTTGTAACAGCACAGGAAGTGAGTTAAGTTAGACTCTTAGATAGTAAGGAAGTTAACCTTAACCCTTTGATAACCATGAATCTAAAGCCTGCAATAGTAATAAGTATATACCTATCGATAATCACCCTAAATGTAAATGATCTGAATACACCAATCATAAGACAGAGAGTCACTGAATGGATAAAAAAACAAGACCCAACTATATGCTGCCTACAAGAAACTCACTTCAAACCCAAAGACATACACTGACTAGTGAAGGAATGTAAAAGATGTTTCATGCAACTAATAGGGGGAAAAAAGCATGTGTTGCAGTACTTGTATCAGACAAAATAGACTTCAAAACAAAGAAAGTCACAAAAGACAAAGAAGGACATTACATAAGGATAAAGGGGGCAATCCAACAAGAAGATATAACCATTATAAATATCTATGCACCCAACACAGGACCAACTACATATGTGAAACAAATACTAACAGAATCAAAAGGGGAAATAGAATGCAATGCATTCATTCTAGAAGACTTCAACACTCCAATCACCCCAAAGGACAGATCAACCAGACAGAAAGTAAGTAAGGACACAGAGGCACTGAACAACACATTAGAACAGATGGACCTAAAAGACATCTAAAGATCTCTCCATCCAAAAGCAGCAGAATACACATTCTTCTCAAGTGCACATAGAACATTTTCAAGAATACATCATATACTAGGCCACAAAAAGAGCCTCAGTAAATTGAAAAAGACTGAAATTGTACCAACCAGTTTCTCAGACTGCAAAGGTATGAAACTAGACATGAATTATGCAAAGAAAACGAAAAAGCCCACAAACACATGGAGGCTTCACAACATGCTCCTAAATAACCAATGGATCAATGGCCAAATAAAAACAGAGATCAAGCAATATATGGAGACAAATGACAACAATAATTCAACCCCACAAAATCTGTGGGACGCAGCGAAGGCCATGCTAAGAGGGAAGTATATTGCAGTACAGGCCTACCTCAGGAAAGAAGAACAACCTCATATGAACAGTCTAAACTCACAATGAACAAAACTAGAAAAAGAACAAATGAGACCCAAAGTCAGTAGAAGGGGGGACATAATAAATATTAGAGCAGAAATAAAATCGAGAAGAATAAAACAATAGAAAGAATCTATGAAAGCAAGAGCTGGTTCTTTGAGAAAATAAACAAAATAGATATACCCCTAGGCACACTTATGAAGAAAAAAGAGAGTCTATACACATAAACAGAATCAGAAATGAGAAAGGAAAAATCACGATGGACACCACAGAAATACAAAGAGTTATTAGAGAATACTATGAAAAAGTATATGCTAACAAACCAGATAACCTAGAAGGAATTAACAACTTTCTGGAAAAATACAACTTTTCAAATCTGAACAGACCAATTACCAGCAATAAAACTGAATTCGTAATCAAAAAAACTACCTAAGAATGAAACACCTGAACCAGATGGTTTCACTGATGAATTTTATCAAACATTTAGTGAAAACCTAATACACATCCTTAAAGTTTTGCAAAAAGTAGAAGAGGGAATACTTCCAAACTCATTTTATGATGCCAGCATCACTCTAATACCAAAACCAGGCAAAGACACCACAAAAAAAGAAAATTACAGACCAATATCCCTGATGAACATAGATGCAAAAATACTGAACAAAATATTAGCAAACTGAATTAAAAGATATATCAAAAAGATCATCCACTATGATCAAGTAGGATTCCAGGGATGCAAGGATGGTACAATATTAGAAAATCCATCAACATCATCCACCACATCAATAAAAAGGACAAAAACTACATGATCATCTCCACAGATGCTGAAAAAGCATTTCACAAAATTCAACATCCATTCATGATAAAAACTCTCAACAAAATGGGTATAGAGGGCAAGTACCTCAATATAATAAAGACCATACATGACAAACCCACAACCAACATCATACTTATCAGCAAGAAGCCAAAAGCCTTTCCTTTAAGATCAGGAACAAGACAAGGATGCCCACTCTCCCCATTTTTATTCAACATAGTTCTGGAAGTCCATGCCACAGCAATTAGACAACACAAAGAAATAAAGGGTATTCAGATTGGTAAGGAAGAAGTTAAACTATCACTGTTTGCAGATGACATGATATTGTACATAAAAAACCCTAAAAAATCCACTCTAAAACTACTAGATCTAATATCTAAATTCAGCAAAGTTGCAGGATACAAAATTAATATACAGAAATCTGTTGCATTCCTATATACTAACAATGAACTAGCTAAAAGAGAAATTAGAAAAACAATTCCATTCACAATTGCATCAAAAAGAATAAAATACCTAGGAATAAACCTAACCAAGGATGTGAAGGACCTATACTCTGAAAACTACAAGACACTCATGAGAGAAATTAAAGAAGATACCAATAAATGGGGACACATCTGGTGCTCATGGATAGGAAGAATTAATATTGTCAAAATGGCCATCCTGCCTAAAGCAATCTACAGGTTCAATGAATTCCTATCAAGATACCAACAGCATTCTTCAATGACTAGAGAAAATCCTTCTCTAGTTTGGAACCACAAAAGACCCCGAATAGCCAAAGCAATCCTGAGAAGGAAGAATAAAGCGGGGGGAATTTGCACCCCAACTTCAAGCTCTACTACAAAGCCACAGTGATCAAGACAATTTGGTACTGGCACAAGAACAGACCCATAGACCAATGGGAGAAACCAAAGAGCCCAGATATAAACCCAGCCATATATGGTCAATTAATATATGATAAAGGAGCTATAGACATACAATGGGGAAATGACAGTCTCTTCAACAACTGGTGTTGGCAAAACTGGACAGCTACATGCAAGAGATTCAAACTGGATTATTGTTTAACCCTATAGACAAAAGTAAACTCAAAATGGATCAAAGACCTGAATATGAGTCATGAAACCATAAAACTCTTAGAAGACAATATAGGCAAAATCTCCTGAATATAAACATGAGCAACTTCCTCCTGAATGCATCTTCTCGAGCGAAGGAAACAAAAGCAAAAATGAACACACAGGACTAAATCAAATTAAAAAGCTTCTGTACTGCAAAGGACACCATCAACAGAACAAAAAGGCATCCTACAGTATGGGAGAATATATTTGTAAATGACATATCTGACAAGAGGTTAACATCCAAAATATATAAAGAACTCACAGGCCTCAACACCCAAAAAGTAAATAACCCAATTAAAAAATGGGTGGAGGATATGAACAGACAATTCCCCAAAGAAGAAATTCAGATGGCCAAAAGGCACATAAAAAAGATGCTCCACATCACTAATCATTATGGAAATGCATATTAAAACCACAATGAGATATCATCTCACACCAGTTAGGATGGCCAGCATCAAAAAGACTAAGAACAACAAATGCTGGTGAGTATGCAGAGAAAGGGAAACACTCCTACACTGCTGGTGGGAATGTAAGCTATTTCAACCAGTGTGGAAAGCAACATGAAGGTTCCTCAAAAAACTAAAAATAGAAATACCATTTGACCTGGGAATCCCACTCCTAGGAATTTACCCTATGAAGTTCTCAGATTCAAAAAGACATATGTACCCCTATGTTTATCGCAGCACTATTTACAATAGCCAAGATATGGAAACAACCTAAGTGTCCATCAGTAGATGAATGGATAAAGAAGAGATGGTACATGGTACATATACACTATTCAGCCATAAGAAAGAAACAAATCCTACCATTTGCAACAACATGGATGGAGCTGGAGGATATTATGCTCAGTGAAATAAGCTAGGCAGAGAAAGACATGTGCCAAATGATTTCCCTCCTTTGTGGAGTAAAACAACAAAGCAAAACTGAAGGAACAAAACAGCAGCAGACTCACAGACTCCAAGAAGGGACTAGTAGTTACCAAGGGGGAGGGGTGTGGGAAGGCAGGTGGGGAGGGAGGGAGAAGAGGATTGAGTGGTCTTATATTTAGTACACGTGGTGTGCGGGATCACGGGGAAAACAGTGTAACACAGAGAAGGCAAATAGTGACTTGTGGCATCTTACTACACTGATGGACAGTGACGGCAATGGGGTATGGGGGGGACTTGATAATATGGGTGAATGTAGTAACCACATTGCTTTCATGAGAAACATTCATAAGAGTGTATATCAATAATGCCTTAACAAAAAAAATGCTATAACCTACCAGCAAAATAAGCCAATTTTCTTAATTCTCGTATGTTCAGCCCCTTCAATGGATAAATAAAAGTATTTATTTCTTTTGAAAAACAAACCTTATCAGATGGGCTTCTATCAATTATCCATTGCAATGTAACAAACCATTCAAAACTCCGTGGCTTAAAAGAGTTATTAAAACCTAATAAACCTTACAGACATTATGCTAAGTGAAATAAGCTAATCATAAAAAGATAAATACTGTATGATTCCACTTATATGACATATCTAAAGTAGTCAAATTCAGAAAAACAGAAAATTGAATGGTGGTTGCAAGGGTCTGGGAAGACGGGAGAACAGGGAGTTGTCTAATGGGTTCAGAGTTTCAGTTTTGCAAAATGAAAAGTTCTGAACATCTGTTGCATAACAATGTGATTATACTTAACACTTCTGAACTGTGTACTTGAAGATAGTAAATTATATGTTTGCATTTTTTTTACTACAATTAAAAACAAAAAGAGCATAAAAAAATAAAAATAAAAAATTTAGGATGGTAGTTGCCCAGAGCTGGGTGGGGGAGAGAGAAATAAGGACCAGTTATTCAATGGTACAAGAGTGAGTTTCAGCTTTACCAGATGAAAAAGGTGTGGAAATTGGTTGCACAACAATATAAATATATTAACATTACTGTACACTTAGAAAATGGTGAGAATGGTAAATTTTACGTTATGTGTATTTTTTTCTTTTTTAAAATTTTTAGAAAAGTTTATTTTTTATCGAAGTATAGTTGATACATAATATTAGTTTCAAGTCTACAATATGTTATGTGTATTTTGCCACAATTAAAAAAAAAAATAACATCACTTATCATGAAGAAATGTTGCTGAGATAGTTAAAGACTATTGAAAGGGAAGCCAGAATGTCAGACTGATGGGAGGGCCCACGGATCTCAGTCCCTCCTTGTATAGGGGGCCCCGATGCACAGGGAGGGAAAGCAGGACACGGAGCCAGTAGTAGCTGTGGGGAAGCAGAATCTGAGGCAGAGAAGCAGAAAGGAAGGTGGCAGCCATAGTTAAAAAGCACTAGAGTGAGGAATAAAAGGACAACCAGGTCAATTAAACTGTAGTTGATCTGAATGCCCGCAGTTTCTGAAGTGCACAGGAGTTGTGGAGAGGCCTAGGTGTGCGGCAGTTAAGACTGGTGCCTGCCTTCTCTGCCTTCTCTCCCACGTCTCTTGCAGATAACCCAGAGAATGTGTTTGTCATCTGAGACAGGGATTCTCCAACTTTAAGGTGCATACAGATCCCCTGGGGGAGCTTGTTAAAATGTGCATTCCATCCCTAGGTCTGTGGTGGGCTGATGTGTATCCTGCCCTCTGACAAGCTCCCAGGTGATGCCCGTGTGCCAGGCTGCAGCCCACACGTGGAGTGGCAAGGACTTAAGAAATTCAGCTGACCCAGACAGGAAATCGGCAGTCCACATAAAGGACATGATGGACTAGATGACCAAGGGCAGGCAGAGGATATGGCGATAAAAACATTTTGAAGGTTCTAGAAAACAAAGGAAGTAATCAAACATGTGTGAGACGACTGTCATCATAAACTGTTGTCTAAAGTCAATATATATTTGGGGGTGAGATGGATGTCTCCTTCCCAGGAAAAGGGTGTGCAGGGAGATGCTGATACCTTTAATCTTCAAATGAGTCAAATCAAAAGGCTTTGGAGCCAGGTCACCAAGATCACAGGGAGAAAAGAGTGGGCAACTTGGAGCTGAAGCGACAGTCTAACGAAAGGGGAAACATGGTAGACAAAGCATGATCTTAGGGGTAGAAACCACTGGAAATAGCAGGATTATAACAGATATTATAACATGTATACATATGTGTGTTTTAGGTATCTATGTCTTATGCATATATATGTAACATGTATATTTTATAGAGGTATATATCTGCACACACATATGTGTGTGTGCATGCGTGTATATGTGTATATATGTAAATATGTATGTATATAAGTGTTTTATATATATATATATATAAAAGAACTGGCTGGAGGGTAAAGAGGAAAAAAAAGTAGGTAAAGGCAGATTATATAAGAATTTCTAAGAAGCTAAGAAGTCGACAGGGAAGCTTATGAAACTGTTTGCTTGTTCAATGAAGGGAGAAGCTGGATCAATGTATTAGCTCACGCTTCACAGGTTTTACTGTTCACAAAACGACTGCAGAGGCATCATCTTGTGGGGAGCCGCCAGGAGGCAGGCAGAGCAGGGCCGGGCCCGGGTGAGTGCGGCTGGGCAGGTCTTACTTCCCTTGTGCAAATGAGGAAGCTGGGCGTTTGAAGTCATGAAGGCACCACGTGACACAACTGCTTTTCATTTCCCTCTATTCTGATTCTTCCTATCATGCAAATAATATACTAAGTTAAATTTTTGTCACAGAACTCATGGGGAAAAATGAGATCATACATCAAAAATTTTTTTGAAGTGGATCAAATATTCTGAACAAAAGTCTCCCCCTCCTGGCCGCTGGCATGCGACAGGCACCCAGCGGGAACTCAGCAGAAGTCCCACTGCATGAATTCAGTGTGAGAGGTCGGCTGCTATCTTCAGACAGCTGTAAATGAAGTTTGGCCTTTGTGCTTCCTGGGATGCAGTCATCAGATCCAAGAGGTCAGAAGGTTTGCTCCTAGACATGGATCACGGTTGATAGTTGGTGTCAGCCCACGTCAAAAGTACTCCCCGTTCCCTCTTCCAATATTTAACGAGGCACAGTGACCTCTGATTTAACTGCCTCTCTCTCTCTCTCTTAGTCGCATGCACAGTGCTCTTGATGCCTGGGGTTTTACAGCGTGACTCTTTGTAATTCACAGAGACTGAGGAAAACTGTTTCATATATTACAGGAGGGATTTGGATGTGTCTATCTTAATTTTCAGTAGGATACTCAGTTTGTTGATTCAATGTTTCCCAGAAGTTCAGGAGGTACGGCAGGCAGAGGAGCAGGGAGTGGCAAGGAACTCTTCCCAGCCCCCTTCAAGGTCCTGAATGCAAGAAGAGTCCCACACACACTCCCATTCCTCCACAGGCTGTGACCAGGGCACGACCCCAGCCTCAAAGAATCCTTCAGAAAAGTCTCCAAGAAATACAAGTGCACAGTGTGAAATAAGAATGGGTTAAAATCAGGAACATGAGAATGCCTAAGATATCTAAGTGTGAATGGTATGCCCAGATTGTGCACAACTGTGTATGTCAGGCCTGAGACCATCCACTATCGTGGCTATTACTCAGCAGTGTGCCTGAAGGCCAAGAAAAGGCAAAGACCAAAAAATAATTTTAAAGGCTCTGTAGAGATTAGAAAGGAATGAACAAAACCTTGTTATACATATATAATATGCTTGTCTACAAAGAAATTCCAAACGGATCAACTGATAAAGATTTGTAACTATTAAGAGAATTCATTAAGGTGACCATATAAAATGTCAGAACACAAAACAGATTTTCTCTATGTAAGTACAAAATCAATTAGAAACAGTAAAGCTATAGTAAAAATTGGCTCAGGAGTAGGAAACAAATACAAAAGAACAGAGTATCCAACAGCAGACATAAAAAAGTGAGAATTTAGTACACGATAGAGGTGACATGTCAGATGAAAACAGAAAGGGCAGACTTTGCAATAAATTCTACTGGAATAATTCATAGAAATTCTAGGACTAACAACCTTTTTTTTTAAATGATAAAAGCACTAGAAGAAAATGTGCTAAAATATCATAATCTTGGAGGTTGAGAAGGCTCTCTTAAGCAAGACCTAAAGACCAAAATCCATAAAGGAGAAAATTCAACTACATCAAATAGACAACCACGTCAACTACATCAAAAATAAATTCAACTATATCAAAATAATAATAGCAATAACAATAATAACAGCAAGTACTTCTGTTGACTAAAAACATGATGTAAATAAAATTAAAAAGAAAAACAGTGACAGACTTAGAATATTTATTATATGTATATCAGAGGATTAGAACCAAGAATAAATATTAAACTCTTACAAATGAGTAGAGGAAAATAACCCAATGAAATGATGAATGGGCAATTAAAACACATACAATGGCCAAGAATTGTATAAAAAGGTGCTCAAACTTACTAGCCATTATGGGTTGACTTGGGTCCCCCAGTATCTTAGAATGTGACTATATTTGGAGATGGGCCTTTAAAGAGATAATTAAGTTCAACCAGGATTGTTAGAGTAAGCTCTAATCCAATATGACTGGTGTCCTTGTAAGAACAAATCTGGACATGGAGAGACACCAGGGATAAATGCATCCAGAGAAAATAGGAAAGGCCATGTGAGAATACATGGACAGGTAGCCATCTGCAAGTCAGAGAAAGAGGCCTCAAAAGGAAATAAACCTGCTGACACCTTGATCTTGAACTTCTAGCTTTCAGACCTGTAAGAAAATAAATTTCTATTGTTTTAGCCATCCAGTCTGTGGTACTTTGTTAGAGCAACCCTGGCAAACTAATACATTAGTAATCAGGATATTTAAATATTTTTTAAATGAGTTACTATTTTCACTCACCCAATTAGAAAAGTAATAAAATGTTTAATTAATGGCAAACATCAGGGTATGAAGGAACAGTAAAAACCGTTCTCTACTGGTAGGAGTATAAATTGTTGTAGGCACTGTGAAGGCCCATTTGACAGTATCAAGACAGCAAAATATACATACTCCATGACGTAGCAATTCAACTTCTCAGTATCTCCTCTAGAGAAACACTTGCACATAGCACAGGAAGACATACACAGTGAGTGTTATGGTGGCATTGTTGGTAAGAATGAAAAATGGGAAGCAGCTTAAATAACTATCAAAAAGGAAAAGGCTGAGAAAGAGATGTACTCCATGGAATACTATACAGCAGTTAAAATGAATGAGGTAGCACGACATACAGATATGGAAAGTCTCCATATGGATACAGATATGGAGAGTTTGTTGAAGGGAAAAACAGAACGAGAATAATATGACAAGAAATAGTTTATTAGTACATATGAGCATCTGTGAAAGCAAAGGGGACTGTCTGGCAATAAACACACCAAACTGGTTATAGCAATTACATGTGGCAGAACAGGGGATTAGCACTGGCAGAGCGGCTAATGGAGAATTTAGCTTTATGTGTACTGCTTTTTCATTTTACAAGGAGTATGTAATTGTGTATTACATTTACAATTTTACAATGCTATTACCTATTGACAATAGTTGAACCAGTTTTGTGGCTGCCTGTTATGTTTATTCATTAACAACTGAGAAGCAAGTTCACACATAGCCTGATGCTAGGAGTTGGCAAACTTTTTCTGTAAAGGACCAAATAGTTACTATTTTAGGCTTTGGGGGCTACACTGTCTCATGCAATCACTCAATTCTGCAGTTGTAGGGCAAAAGCAGATATAGATAATACATAATGAATGAGCATGACTGTGTTCCAATAAAACTTGAATAATAAAAACAGCTGGTGGGCCAGATTTGGCTTGTAAGCCATAATTTGCCAACCGCTGCTTAGACTGAGTTGATTATATAAACTAAAATGTATTTTAAGTAAGTATTTTTGGTGTTTGGAAAAACAACTTTCCTATTTAACCAACTAATAAGTATGGCTGACCAACTAAATGGCTTCTGGGATCTTTCTTAGAATATTTGAGACTCTGTCCATATCATTGGACACCAAACACCTGTCCCAGCTGAGATAATCCAGTCACCTTGGCCGTCCTGGGGGTGACCACTGAGCTTCCCAGCAGAGCCACGACCATCCATGTGGGAGGGGTGGTGCCTGCCAGGGCTGGCTCGTTGAGGGCTGACTCTTGACCATCCCCAGAGCGGAGCTGCCCTAAAGCAGAGTGTTGCCGTGGCTCAGCCAGGCCGGGCTGTGATTTGGGGTGGTGGAGGGCTTGGTGGTGCTGGGGACATGTGAGAGAGTCTCGGTTCTGTGGGGCAAGGGGTCTCCCGCAGTAAATAAAGGCAGAAAACTCACAGGTCCAAAGCCACCTGAGCCCCAGGGCCATGCAGGGGTGCGACGGGGCCTCGGAAGGCCCTTCGCTGGGGTGGTGAGGCCTTGTGACTGTCCTGCGGCCGTGTCTCAGCCTCGGTGTCCAGGAGCTGCCGCCACCAACCGAACAGTCCGAGCGGAGCCAGGGCAGAGCTGTCCTCAGCTCCCACAGTCCCGGACGAGGGGTTTTCTGGGTCAGGGGGCTGTGAGAGAGAGAGGCAGCTGACTGTGCCTCTGACCTGCCCAGAACTGAGGCTTCCGCTGTGGCTGCTCCTCCGGGAGGCGAGTGAGGCACCAGGGCGCAAAGGTGCTGGAAGTCCACAGTAAGGGGCTGCCTTCCCGGGCGTCTCCGCCCTGGAAATGTGGGGAGCAGCCCACTATACAACCCATGTGACACTGGCCTCAAAAGTACACTGTGCTTGTGTTCCCGCCTTTCTTCTTCTGCATGGAGCTGGGGGCAACCTGAGCCCTCCTCTACCAAGCCCCAGAAAAGAGTGAGCACCTCACCTGGGGGACAGGCCGCAGCTCCCAAGTCACGGCAGCACCTGCTCTTCTCCGTGCTCCTCGCAGGTTATTACTTCCCAGGAGAGGAGCCAACACCTCACCTACATTTCAGCCCAGGTCAGAGCCCGCTCTACGCCGCCCGCATCTGGCACTCCTAAGTCCCAAGTCCAGTGCTTTGGCAGCAGAGGATCAGATTACCGTATTTCCTCTCACTATGTGCCCCCCAGCTTTTCCTCTCAGATGTCTCCACAGAGGGATGTTACTAGTATCTGCTTTCTCTAATGATTCTGAGCAAAGTCATGCATCTGAGGGTCTCTGGTCTTTACCCACTGGGGCAAAGTTAATTTGAACTTGGATCTCCTGACACTTCTTCCTCTGCCTAAGCCACCTTCCTGGGGAGTGTTACTTGACAGGAATGCGAGTAGAGCACTGGGTTATGGCGGTGAGAGTGAGAAGCAGCGTGCTTAGGCAGGACGGGCAGGCGCACAGGGAGAGGGAGGGCGTGACCCGAGGGGATGCCAATGCTCACAAGAGTGTGACCTGCAGCTCCCACCGCAGGGCAGATGGCTGATCAGGGGCAGGGAGACTGGCCTGGGAGGGGGGCCCTCGGGCTCTAGAGCAGGCCTGCCAGGAGCCAGCAGTTCCCTGCCCCTCAGCCTGACCCTCCATGTCCCTCCTGTGCCCAGTGGCAGCCGGCTGCCGCTGATCGCTGTTCCAGCTTTCAAGGGAAAGCAGTAGACAAAAGCCAGAAGGAGCGGGCTTCACAGGATGTTCCTCCTCCTTGCTTTGCTTTAAAGGCAACTTTAGGGCAGATGTAGGGATGGACGAGGTACGTGGTTCTCACAACAGTGAAGCAGGGTCGTCAGGAGACAGAGGCAGATGGATCAGGCAGCTGGGGAAGAGAACTAAGGTTTCCAAAAAATCATCGCAGCAGTCTTCATCTGAGCCCTGCTTTACCCTTTTTCCTGACAGAGTAAGTGAAATACTAGATTTGGATCCCAGTGGATGCAACCTCTTTAGAGTGCCCTCAGGCTATACTCTGGGCCTGGCATTGCCTTCAGTACCCTAAGAAGCTATGACCAGAGGCCATGACCACAGCCACAGGGAGTGGGAAGGCTGAAGAGGGTTAGGAACTCACCTTAGGAAACTTTTATTATAAGATTAATAATAGGCCTTTCTGGGACCACAGAAGATTTTTAAGGCAGTGAAAATACCCTTGTATAATGGTAGATACATGTCATTATACAGTTATCCAATCCCACAGAATGTACAAGAGCAGGAGAGAACTCTACTGTAAACTACAGGCTTTGGGTGATTTATGATGTGTCAGTGTAGATTCATTCTTTGTAATAAATGTACCCTTCTGGTGAGGGATACTGATAATGGGGGAGGCTGTGCATGAGTTGGGGCAGGGGGTATATGGGAATTCTCTGTACCTTCCTTTCAATTTTGCTGTGAACCTAAAACTACTCTTAAAAAAAATGTCTTACAACAAAAAGTAGGCTTTTTTGTAAAGACAGGCATTTCTGTGTCCAGGAAAAGAAGGACTTCTTGCCAGACGTCCTTGGGACATGGGTAAAATACATGGCTTTCATCATCTCTCAAATCCCTCCTGGCATAAAGTCCTGTCCTTATCTGTCTTATAAAAATGGTGAATCATTTACAGCAAAAACAGGGAACTAAGAACAGGTTATAAAATCACTGAGGCAAAGAAACTGTTCTGAGGCTTTTGCAGAGAGATCTTCTGGATCCCTTTTCCTCTGGGTCTCTGCTGCGTCCATGGGCCAGAGGACAGGAGAAAGGCTGAGCAGCAGACTGCTGGACTTCTCAGGCCTACAAGTGCAGTTTCAACATCAGGCATGGCTCTTAGCTAAGGGAGCAGCCCACAGATAGACTCCAGTTACTGGAGAGCATACTGATGCCCCAGACAAGGGCCTGAGTCAGCCTCCAGCCCAGCTGGGAAGCAGAAGTTTGAGGGCCCCTGGCCTCCATCCTGCACAGTTCTGATGCAACAACTAGAAATATGGAGCTCCTAAGCCACTTGAAGGGGAAAGCATATCTGATAAGCTAGGGACTTTTCTTTTGTAAATTCATTGAATGTTTTACCTCCCTCCAAAGAATATATTTGAAAAGAAAATCCAAAAGAGTCAGCTAAAGGAGTGATGCCCTAATGGTATAAATTCAGGTGGAGCCCAAGGAAAACGGGTTTATTAACTAGTCAAGCAGTACTTTTTGAAATCTCTTAGGACTGCTCTGAGGTGTGCTCAGGTAGGCCCCCGGAAAGGTAAGGCTCCAATCCCTGGAGGCAATCTTGGAGAAACCCTCTCCCTTTCTGTCCTTGGGTGGAGGCAATAGAAAGGCACCTAGAAGACTAATAGGAACCTTCTCTTTGAAAGCGGACCCATTTTATCACAAGTGGAAACAGTGACAAGAATTTTCCCTTCCTAGAAATGGAAGGTTCCAGCAACTGGGAGGAAACCACTAAAAGAAGTTTCCGTTGTCCCAGACCTGTAATTGCTCCAAGGCTCCGTCAATCATGCTTGTAGCTGGAGGCCAGGATCTCTTCTCAGAGTCTCAGAAGACTGTTTTCACCCTCACTTTTGAATTACCTTGCAGAATGTGTCTTATTTCCCTTACTAGGTTATAATCTCCCTGAGGGCAGAGACCCTTACCTGTCTTTTACATCATCTCATACCAAATTCATTTTGTGAGTGCTCAGTTCAATTCAATAATTCTTTTAAGGATGGTCTGTCCTAATACTGCTTAGTAGAATCTATTATTTAAATAGAGTTCTGCTTTTATTAAAAAGGAGAAAAAATTAGCTCACATCCACCTTAAGAGAATTTCCCTACAGCTCATGCTACCATTAAATGAAGCTCATGCTTACTATTAGTTAAAATAAATAAACTCTCAAATGAGTAAAACCTCTTAAACATTAAAATTTAAGTACATAATGATGACATATGTCATGATAGAGATAAATTACATTTCCATAGCAAAGAGACAATTGGGTATTCACTATATATGGAATTACCTAAAAACTAAGAAATGATTTGGGATTTTATACAAATAAATCACTGTAATGTGTAACAGGGATAGAGGGACTGAGGAAAAGAAGGTAGAATCTGGAGTCTGATAATAGAACTATGCCTCTTCTAGAAATATTAATATTACAATTACCTTTCTCAACAGCTGTAGCTGTTCCTTTACTCCACAATACTGTATCAGAGACTCTTGAATAAAATGTAAATTTAGGGGTCAGATGCATACATACCTCTAGCTTGTGAATTGGATCATCTCTTGGCAATATTATGCCTCTTCCATAGATAGATAGATAACCAAACCCTGATCTAAATATTTACAACTGTTGAGGTTGTTTAGCCAGTCAGCCTCACCGAGCCACTTGCTTAGATTTATTCTGTCTCTGTAAAATGAGAGGTGATACTAATTCCTAGAGTAGTAATTCAGTAACTTCATTCAAGTATTTAAGTTTAAAATTTCCAGGTTTTTATTTGTTTTACTTTAATTTCTTGATTTTATTTTAACATTTGTATGCAGGATAATTTATCTGTTCTTGAAATTTTTTAATAAGGTTCTATATATCTATATTTTATATAGATACACTTTATTTGGACATACAGAATTGGCTATTTGTACATTTTAAGTGCACAAATCAGTGGCATTAATTATATTCACAATGTTATACAACTACCAGTACTATCCATTTCCAGAGACCTTTTATCACCCCAGAAATGCTGTGCGTATTAAATACCTACCTATTGCCCCCTTCTTCTAGCCTCTGTAACCTTTAGTCTACTCTCTGCTTCTATTAATTTACTCAGTCTAGATAATTCATGTATGTAGAACCTTATATTTGTCCTTTGGTGTCTGACTTATTTAATTTAGCATAATGTTTTCAAGGTTCATCCATGTTGTAATATGTCTCATAACTTCATTCCTTTGAATGAAGTTGAATAAATATGGTTGAATAAATATTCCATTTTATGTATATAGTACATTTTGTTTATCCACTCATTTGTTGATGGATACTTAGGTTATTTCCACTTTTGGTGAATAATGCAGCTATGAACACTGGTATTCAAATATGTTTGAGTCCCTGCTTTCAATTCAAAAGGATACATAAATAGAAGTGGAATTGTGGTGCCATATGCTGGTTCTATGTTAAACTTCTTGAGAAACTACCAAATTTCTCTTTGCCTTTGCCAATTTGACTATAAAGTGTCTCATTATAGATACCTTTTGAGGTATCCTGATTATAGTTTATTGAACATCCAAGATGTTCACATCACTGATCACATTTGGGATGTTTTCAACCAGATACTTTCTGCCCTTTCTCTCTCTCCTTGTTCTGAAACTCCCATAATGTGCACATTGGCTGCTTGATGGTATCCTACAGGTACCTAAGTCTTTGTTCATATCATTCCTTCTTCTTTCTGCTCCTAGACTGTCCTGTCTTTAAGTTCACTAATTCTTTCTTTTGCCTGCTCAAATGTGCTGTGGAACCCTCTATTGAATTCCTCATTCCAGCTGTTGTATTTCATAGCTCCATAATTTCTATTTGGTTCCTTTTTATAATTTCTATCTCTTTATTGACAGTCTCATTTTGTTCAGACATTGTGTTCCTAGTTTTCTTTCGTTCTCATGCTTGGTCTCCTTTCATTCTTTGAGTATATTTAAAATAGCTGTTTTAAAGTTTTTGTCTGGCAAGTCCAATGTCTTTGCTTCCTCATGGACAGTTTTATCAGCCCATTTTTTCCTTTGAATGAATCATACTTTCTTGTTTCTTTGATGCTTTGTGGGGTTATTTTTTTTGTTGAAAATTTGATTTTCAAATATTATACTGTGTCAAGTCTAGAAGTCAGGTGCTTCCTCTTCCCCAGAGTTTGCTTAATTGTTGAAGGCTTAACTTGTGTTCAGTTAGTATGTTGACAGAGATTGCCTTCAATTTCAGAAGCTAAACAAAACAAACAAAAACCCTACCTCTCCTACTCTTCATGAAGTGGCTCTGTCCTAGGGCACTCCTTTAATACCATTTGACACTCCCCATTAGCCCTCACTTCCTTCTTGCACTGAGCCTAGAGATCAGCCAGTGGCAAAAGCTTAGGATATTCTCAGGTCTTTTCAAAACATAGGTCCTGTCCTGGGCGTACATGTTGCCTTCTAAATTTCAAAAGTAGACACAGATGCCTTTGAATTGCTCTAATTTCCCAAAGAACTCTCCCTGGCTTTTCCTCCTTGGCCCTAGGCAGTCTATTGTATGTCTCAACCTTAATCTTTTGCTCCCAGGAAGCTGCAGATTCTTTCTTTGCTTTATAATGTTTTTGAGCAATACTTGTCACTATTTCCCCTGCATAGCTTCCCAGTTTGGTAAAACAGAGACAGAACTTTGTGTTAGTTCCCAGACAGTTTAGGACAAACACAATGATTTCTGCTCTGATTCTCCCAGAACCAGCGACCAGAGTCCCACACCAGGAGTACAGGCTGCAGTCTTCAAGGCTGCTGCTGATCTAGGCGGGAGTGTGGCAAGAGCAAGCAAAAATGTCACAGAGCCTTCGTACCGTTTTTAAGTTGACTTTTTCTTGGTTCAGCATTTTCTTGGTTGCTGTGAGTCCTTGAATCTTTTCAAGAGTTCTAGCAAAGCTGGTTTTTATAACTGTTGCTTGTTTCTCAGTGTTGCTGTGGAGAGGCAGGAGTTTGAAACTGCTCACTCTGCCATTTTTCTGAACTCACCAATGATCATTTCTTAACTTCTTTGTGTATGTCTCAGTTCCCTTCTCTGCACTAGATGATATAGGTAGCCTGCTGTGAAGCTTTCTGAGAAAAGTGATCAATAAAATAAGAAAAGCCTATTCCAGAAGCCCAGGACCTTTTTGTACTAGGCTTTGTGTCCACATTGGTCATATTGGTGAATGACCTCTCCTCAGAGGGAGCTGTAGGCATCCATCAGTCTATTTCTTTTATGATTAGTATTTTGTAGGTCCTGTGCAGATAAATCATGAAGACCTTCTCCCATGTTTTCTTCTAGGAGCTTTAGTTTAAGCTTTTAACTTAATTCTGAGATCCATCCCAAACTAATTTTTCTGTTTGGTGTGATGTAGGTGTCAAGATTCTCCCCTTTCATTTATTCATGTGTTCCAGCACCATTTTTTTGAAGACTTTCTTTTTCTCATTACATAGTTAGTGCTAGAACCTTAGATTAAAATTCAATTATCTGTATTTGTATGGGCTTAGGTCTGGGCCCCCTATTCTGCACATTTAGCTATTTATCTACCCTTATGCCAATGTCATAGTGTCTTTATAGCAAGTCTTAAAATCAACTTTATAACAACTCTTGAAATCAGTTGGCACTAGCCATTAAACTGTGCTCAAAATTGTTCTGGCTTTTTCTAAGTCCTCTACTTTCCCATATAAATTTAAAAATCAACTTTGTAATTAAAACCTGTGGTATTTTGAATGTATTGAATCTGCTGATCAACTTGGGAAGAATCAACATCATAATATTCCAATGTTCTGTGCCCACTACATGAACATACTATACATCTCCATTTACTTAGGTCATTAATTTTTTTGATGGTGTTTTGCAGTTTTCAATGCACAGGTCTTGCATGCCTTTTATTACATTTATTCTTAAATATTTAGATTTGTTGATACTGTTTTAGTATCAACGTTGTGTTCTCTCAATTATTCAGGTTAACCTATTTTCTAATTTCCATTGTGATTTCTTCTTTGACCCAAAGTTTATTTAGAAATGTATTGTTTAATCTTCAAATGTTTAGGGATTTTCTAACTTCTGTTTTGCTCTTGATTTCCAACTTAATTATTTCTCTCTCCAGAAAACATATTTCATAAGATTTCATTCTTCTGAAATTTACTGAGACTTCTTTATGGCCTAGAATATAGTGTATCTTGGCAAATGTTCTATGTATACTTGAAAAGATTATGTATTGTATAGTTCTGATTAGTATTAGGTCAAGATGGTGGATAGTGTTGTTCAAATCTTCTATAACTATTGATTTCTTGTTTAATCATTCCATCAACTTTTGAGAGGAAAGTACTAAATCTCTATGATTTTAGATTAGTGTATTTCTTCCTTTGCTTCTCTCAGTTTTGCTTCAATTATTTTAAAGCTCATTGTTAGTGGCATAAATAGTTAAGACTGTTCAGTTTTCCTGGTGAACTGATTCTTTTATCATTATGAAGTACCCTGCTTTATCTCTGGCAATACTCCTTTGCCTTGAATTTTTCTTTGCCCAATATATTAATAAAGCCACTCTAGTTTCCCTATGTTAAATATTTTCCTGGTATATCTTTTTCCATGTATTTACTTTCCTTCTTTCCGTTTTTATATTTAAAGGTGTGTGTCTCTTACAAGCATTATATGGTTGGGTTTCATTTTTTTACTATCTTGACAGTCTGTGACTTTTTTTTAAAATTTATTTTTATTTATGTTTACTAGGCTCTCCCCTACCCCAAGACCCCCCCAACAAACCCCATTACAGTCATTGTCCATCAGCATAGTAAGATGTAGAATCACTACTTGTCTTCTCTGTGTTGCAAAGCCCTCCCCTTTCCCCCACCCCCCACATTATACATGCTAATCATAATACCCCCTTTCTTCTTCCCCACTCTTATCCCTCCCTACCCTCCCATTCTCCCCAGTCTCTTTCCCTTTGGTAACTGTTAGTCCATTCTTGGGTTCTGTGATTCTGCTGCTGTTTTGTTCCTTCAGTTTTTCCTTTGTTCTTATATTCCACAGATGAGTGAAATCATTTGGTATTTGTTTTTCTCCACTTGGCTTATTTCACTGAGCATAATACCCTCTAGCTCCATCCATGTTGTTGCAAATGGTAGGATTTGTTTTCTTCTTATGGCTGAATAATACTCCATTGTGTATATGTATCACATCTTTATCCATTCATCTACTGATGGACACTTAGGTTGCTTCCATTTCTTGGTTATTGTAAATAGTGCTGCGATAAACATAGGGGTGCATCTTTTTCAAACTGGAGTTCTGCATCTTTAGGGTAAATTCCTAGAAGTGGAATTCCTGGGTCAAGTGGTAAATCTATTTTGAGCATTTTGAGGAACCTCCATATTGCTTTCCACAATGGTTGAACTAATTTACATTCCCACCAGCAGTGTAGGAGGGTTCCCCTTTCTCCGCAACCTCGCCAACATTTGTTGTTGTTTGTCTTTTGGATGGTGGCCATCCTTACTGGTGTGAGGTGATATCTCATTGTGGTTTTAATTTGCATTTCTCTGATAACTAGCGATGTGGAGCATCTTTTCATGTGTCTGTTGGCCATCTGAATTTCTTCTTTGGAGAACTGTGTGTTCAGCTCCTCTGCCCATTTTTTAATTGGAGTATTTGCTTTTTGTTTGTTGAGGAGCATGAGCTCTTTATATATTTTGAATGTCAAGCCTTTATCGGATCTGTCATTTATGAAAATATTCTCCCATACTGTAGGGTACCTTTTTGTTCTATTGATGGTGTCCTTTGCTGTACAGAAGCTTTTCAGCTTGATATAGTCCCATTTGTTCATTTTTGCTTTTGTTTTCCTTGCCCGGGGAGATACATTCATGAAGAAGTCACTAATGTTCACATCCAAGAGATTTTTGCCTATGTTATTTTCTAAGAGTTTTATGGTTTCATGACTTACATTCAGGTCTTTGATCCATTTTGAATTTACTTTTGTGTATGGGGTTAGACAGTGATCCAGTTTCATTCTCCTACATGTAGCTGTCCAGTTCTGCCAGCACCATCTGTTGAAGAGACGTCATTTTCCCATTGTATGTCCACGGCTCCTTTATCGAATATTAATTGACCATATATGTTTGGGTTAATGTCTGGAGTCTCTAATCTGTTCCACTGGTCTGTGGCTCTGTTCTTGTGCCAGTACCAAATTGTCTTGATTACTATGGCTTTGTAATAGAGCTTGAAGTTGGGGAGTGAGATCCCCGCCACTTTATTCTTCTTTCTCAGGATTGCTTTGGCTATTTTGGGGTCTTTGGTGTTTCCATATGAATTTTTGAACTATTTGTTCCAGTTCATTGAAGAGTGTTGTTGGTAATTTGATAGGGATTGCATCAAATCTGTATATTGCTTTGGGCAGGATGGCCATTTTGACGATATTAATTCTTCCTAGCCAAGAGCATGGGATGAGTTTCCATTTGTTAGTGACCTCTTTAATTTCTCTTAAGAGTGTCTTATAGTTTTCAGGGTATAGGTCTTTCACTTCCTTGGTTAGGTTTATTCCTAGGTGTTTTATTCTTTTTGATGCAATTGTGAATGGAATTGTTTTCCTGATTTCTCTTTCTATTGGCTCATGGTTAGTGTATAGGAAAGCCACAGATTTCTGTGTGTTAACTTTGTATCCTGCAACTTTGCTGAATTCCGATATCAGTTCTAGTAGTTTTGGAGTGGAGTCTTTAGGGTTTTTACTGTACAATATCATGTCATCTGCAAATAGTGACAGTTTAACTTCTTCTTTACCAATCTGGATTCCTTGTATTTCTTTGTTTTGTCTGATTGCCATGGCTAGGACCTCCAGTACTATGTTAAATAACAGTGGGGAGAGTGGGCATCCCTGTCTAGTTCCTGATCTCAGAGGAAAAGCTTTCAACTTCTTGCTGTTAAGTATAATGTTGGCTGTGGGTTTATCATAGATGGCCTTTATTATGTTGAGGTACTTGCCCTCTATTCCCATTTTGCTGAGAGTTTTTATCATGAATGGATGTTGAATTTTGTCAAATGCTTTTTCAGCATCTCTGGAGATGATCATGTGGTTTTTGTTCTTCTTTTTGTTGATGTGGTGGATGATGTTGATGGATTTTCGAATGTTGTACCATCCTTGCATCCCTGGGATGTATCCCACTTGGTCTGGTGTATGATCCTTTTGACATATTTTTGAATTCGGTTTGCTAATATTTTATTGAGTATTTTTGCATCTGCGTTCATCAGGGATATTGGTCTGTAATTTTCTTTTTTGGTGGGGTCTTTGCCTGGTTTTGGTATTAGGGTGATGTTGGCTTCATAGAATGAGTTTGGGAGTATTCCCTCCTCTTCTATTTTTTGGAAAACTTTAAGGAGAATGGGTATTATATCTTCTCTATATGTCTAATAAAATTCCGAGGTAAATCCATCTGGCCCAGGGGTTTTGTTCTTGGGTAGTTTTTTGATTACCACTTCAATTTCTTTGCTGGTAATGGGTTTGTTTAGATTTTGTGTTTCTTCCTTGGTCAGTCTTGGAAGGTTGTATTTTTCTAGGAAGTTGTCCATTTCTTCTAGGTTTTCCAGCTTCTTAGCATATAGGTTTTCATAGTAGTCTCTAATAATTCTTTGTATTTCTGTTGGGTCCGTCGTGATGTTTCCTTTCTCATTTCTGATTCTGTTGATGTGTGTTGATTCTCTTTTTCTCTTAATAAGTCTGGCTAGAGGCTTATCTATTTTGTTTATTTTCTCAAAGAACCAGCTCTTGGTTTCACTGATTTTTTCTATTGTTTTATTCTTCTCAATTTTGTTTATTTCTTCTCTGATCTTTATTATGTCCCTCCTTCTGCTGACCTTAGGCCTCATTTCTTCTTCTTTTTCCAACTTTGATAACTGTGATGTTAGACTATTCATTTGTGTTTGTTCTTCCTTCTTTAAATATGCCTGGATTGCTATATACTTTCCTCTTAAGACTGCTTTCGCTGCGTCCCACAGAAGTTGGGGCTTTGTGTTGTTGTTGTCATTTATTTCCATATATTGCTGGATCTCCATTTTAATTTGGTCATTGATCCATTGACTATTTAGAAGTGTGTTGTTAAGCCTCCATGTGTTTGTGAGCCTTTTTGTTTTCTTGGTACAATTTATTTCTAGTTTTATACCTTTGTGGTCTGAAAAGTTGGTTGTTAGGATTTCAATCTTTTGGAATTTACTGAGGCTCTTTTTGTGGCCTAGTATGTGGTCTATTCTGGAGAATGTTCCATGTGCACTTGAGAAGAATGTGTATCCTGTTGCTTTTGGGTGTAGAGTTCTATAGAAGTCTATTAGGTCCATCTGTTCTAGTGTGTTGTTCAGTGCCTCTGTGTCCTTACTTCTTTTCTGTCTGGTGGATCTGTCCTTTGGAGTGAATGGTGTGTTGAAGTCTCCTGAAATGAATGCATTGCATTCGATTTTCTCCTTTAGTTCTGTTAGTATTTGTTTCACATATGCTGGTGCTCCTGTGTTGGGTGAATATATATTTATAATGGTTATATCCTCTTGTTGGACTGAGCCCTTTATCATTATGTAATGTCCTTCTTTATCTCTTGTTACTTTCTTTGTTTTGAAGTCTATTTTGTCTGGTACTAGTACTGCAACTCCTGCTTTTTTTCTCCCTATTGTTTGCATGAAATATCTTTTTCCATCCCTTGACTTTAAGTCTGTGCATGTCTTTGGGTTTGAGGTGAGTCTCTTGTAAGCAACATATAGATGGGTCTTGTTTTTTATCCATTCAGTGACTCTATGCCTTTTGATTGGTGCATTCAGTCCATTTACATTTAGGGTGATTATCGATAGGTATGTACTTATTGCCATTTCAGGCTTTAGATTCGTGGTGTTACCAAAGGTTTCAGGTTACTTTCCTTACTATCTCAGAGTCTAACTTAACTCACTTAGTATTCTGTTACAAACACAATCTAAAGGTTCTTTTCTATTTCTCCTCCTTTTTCTTCCTCCTTCATTCTTTATATATTAGGTATCAGATTCTATACTTTTTCTCTATCCTTTGATTGGCTTTGGGGATAGTCAATTTAATTTTGCATTTGCCTCACAATCAGCTGCTCCACCCTCCCTACCATGATTTTACTACCTCTGGTGACAGCTATCCAACCCTAGGAACACTTCCATCTATAGCAGTCCCTCCAAAATAGACTGCAGAGATGGTTTGTGAGAGGTAAACTCTCTCAGCTTTTGCTTATCTGGAAATTGTTTAATCCCTCCTTCAAATTTAAATGATAATCTCGCCGGATAAAGTAATCTTGGTTCCAGGCCCTTCTGCTTCATGGCCTTAAGTACATCATGCCACTCCCTTCTGGCCTGTAAGGTTGCTGCTGAGAAGTCTGTTGTTAGTCTGATGGGCTTTCCTTTGTATGTGATCTTATTTCTGCCTCAGGCTGCTTTTAACAGTCTGTCCTTATCCTTGATCTTTCCCATTTTAATTACTATGTGTCTTGGTGTTGTCTTCCTTGGGTCCCTTGTGTAGGGGGATCTGTGGATCTCCATGGCCTGAGAGACTATCTCCTTCCCCAGATTGGGGAAGTTTTCAGCAACTACCTCCTCAAAGACACTTTCTATCCCTTTTTTCTCTCTCTTCTTCTTCTGGTATCCCTATAATGCGAATATTGTTCCGCTTGGATTTGTCACACAGTTCTCTCAATATTCTTTCATTTTTAGAGATCCTTTTTTCTCTCTGTGCCTCAGCTTCTTTGTATTCCTCTTCTCTAGTTTCTATTTCATTTATTGTCTCCTCCACCGTATCCAACCTGCTTTTAATACCCTCCATCATGTTCTTTAACGATTGGATCTCTGACCTGAATTCATTCCTGAGTTCTTCGATGTCTTTCCGTACCTCCATTAGGATGTTGATTATTTTTATTTTGAACTCCCTTTCAGGAAAAGTCATGAGATCCATACCATTTAAATCTTTCTAGGGAGTTGTATTAACAATTTTACTCTGGACAAGGTTCCTTTGGCATTTCGTTTGTATATGGCGCCCTCTAGTGTCCAGAAGCTCTATTCTGGAGCTGCTGAGCCCCTGAAGCAATGTCGGGGGTTGCAGGGGAGCGGTACTGGTGCCTGGGGGTAGGAAAGAGCTGTTCCCCGCCTCCTGGCTGCTGTGCCTGTCTGCACTGCCTGAGCCAGTGGGCCGGGCACACAGGTATACGTTTTTGTCCCAGAGCATCCAGATATGGATCCCGGCTTTCCACAAGCAGCTGGAATCCCAGTCTCCCCAGGAACTCTGCCTGTATTAACTTTCCAACCCGGTAGTCATGTGAGTCTCATGAAAGCACCATGAAATGTAGGTTTGTGCTCCCAGAGCAGATCTCCGGAGCTAGGTACTCAGCAGTCCCAAGCCTTCCACTCCCTCCCTGCTCCGTTTCTCTTCCTCCCGCCGGTGAGCTGGGGTGCAGGAGGGGCTCAGGTCCCACGGAGCCACAGCTCTGGTACGTTACCCCCTTCGCTGAGGTCTGCTCTTTTCTCCAGGTGTGTGCAGTCTGATGCCGTCCTCTTTCCTGTTGCTCTCTCAGGATTAGTTGAGCCAATTAAATTTTCTAATTGTATCCAGTTTTAGGAGGAAGCCTCTGTCTGTCCTCTCACGCTGCCATCTTTAATTCCATCGACAGTGTGTGACTTTTATTTGCAATGTTTAATCCACTAACATTTAATGTATGTTATAGTTAAGTTTAGGCATACTATTTTGCTATCCATTTTCTATTTGTCTCATCTGGGTTTTATTTCTCAATTCCTTCCCTTGTCTGGGTTAATTTTTACTATTCCCAGTCAGCCAGGGATGTATGGAGAACTTGTCTCAATCCTTTTAGGATCTCCCCACTACACTTCTGGTTGGTCTGCTGCTCACGCCAACCTGGACTACATTTTTGGGCTAACGAAGTTGTGGCTTTTTCCTGTCCATTTCTGAGTTTGCTACCTTTACCATTCAAAGTCACAAGATTTCTCCCCACTTTTCCATTCTAAATCAAGTCTTCCCATTCTGACAGCAAAGCTGCTAGGTCTTCAATTTGTTGTCCATGTCTGGTAGATTTCTAGTGCCTTAAAATGGATGTTTTGACAATTTTGTCCAGTTACTTCCTTTTTTAATAGATAATTGCTGACCTCTTCTTTCCAATGTCATAATTGGAAGCTGATGTTATAGTTATGTTTTACTATAACTTCTTTAACCCTTACTAGAAATAAAACAGTGAGAACATTTCTGCATCTTCTCTAAGACTTCTGTCAGCAGTTTTTTAAGTCACAGAATATGTTCGTGCAGGAATAAGTGGGATAAACTCTTTTCAGGATGTAGTACAGAAGGCACCCCCTCCCTTTAAGACTTACATTATTGCACTTGCTTTGTTTCACTTTGCAGATACTGCGTTTTTTTATAGACTGAGGTTTATGGTGAATCAAGCAGGTCTATTGGCTCCATTATCCCAGCAGCATTTGCTCACTTCATGTCTCTGTGTCATATTTTGGTAATTTTTACAATATTTCAAACTTTTTCGTTGTTGTTATACTTATTATGGTCATCTGTGCTCAGGGATTATGATTTGCTGGAATCTTAGATGGTGGTTAGCATTTTTTAGCAATAAAGTACTTTTTAATTCAAGTATATACATTGTTTTTTAAAGATGTAATGCTATTGAACACTTAATAGACTATAGTATAGTGTAAACATAACTTTTATATGCACTGGGAAACCAAAGAATTCATTTGACTCACTTTATTGCGATCTTCACTTTATTGTGGTGGTCTGGAACCAGACCCACAGTATCTCCGAGGTTTGCCTATACGTGGTTCCTTTGTAACACTTACCAGTTGAATCACAAAGAGTTAAATCTTTACTTGCTAGAAATGAGTATTATAAATCAGAATTTTGCTCTTGAAAACTCATTGCAGACCACAAAATACCAAGACATCATAAATGTTCTCCAAAACCACACTAACATTTGCTTTTACAAATACTAAGTCTGTAGAATTTCATTCAATAAATACTTTATTGAAAGATTACCATGTGCCAGAGACTGTGCAAGACACCAGAAATAAAAACAAGTGAACTCCAGAACACAGCTCTAACCCTCCCCTTGGAGGTAGCAGGCCAGCTGCTTAGAGAGGTGAGCATGCAAGCAGTATAATTACGTGTGACGCTGCTGCGGCGGAGCAAGTAGAGGCGTTAGGATTGTGTTCAGTAGCAGTGTTTCCTCCCTCAACTTTTTTTTGTCTTTGGAATCCTTGGCGCTTTAGAAATAAAATACCACTAAAATCTAGACTGGAGACATGTCTTCCATGGTAAGTCTCTCTAAATAGTAAAGTTAAGGAGGGACAGTTTACTTGGGAAAAGTTTCTCCTTGAATTCTAAGCCTTGAATGCAAATTAGATCACTTAGGAAGTTTAAGAAAAACAACCAATCACCCTTGCCTGGCTGTTCTTCTAAAGATTCTGTCTTCATTGGTCTGGAAGAGGCCCAAGAACCAGTGTTTTAATGTACTCAATGATTTTAACGTGTGGCCATGGTTGAGAATTTTGCAGCCCTTGCCTTCCTGATTTCTCAACATTTGGCACCTATGCCTCCTTCTTCAGTTTTTTCAGTTAACGTTTCTGGGAAGTTCTTCATGATATTCAGGTTTCTTGCTGCTGTTGTGCTGTCTGGTAGAGGAGGAGCCCTTCTTGTCAACACTTAAAGATTCTGCGGAACGTGGGGCATTATTCCTCTCCCTTCCCCATTTGTGGGAGAGGAGGGATGACAGCACATCCATATTTTCTCTCTTACTTTTCCCCAAGTCAGATGGAGAAACTCATCTGACTGGTTAGAAACTGACTGGTTGGAGACTGACATCCACTATTCGGCTCTGGTTGCCACGATCACATGGCTTTAAACATGAGTTTTGCCCATCACTTAAGGAGTTTTATTTTCAAGAGCAAAAGTTATTAAAGTTTGGGTATTATAACTAAAGTCATTTTAAGTAGAATGTTGCTAGTATCAGGGAAGTTTTCCTCTCCTGATGAGCTTCAATTAGCTAATGAGAATTCTGCAATACCTTACATATTCTGTCTAAATACAAAGGTTAGTTTTAGAAGACTGCTTGAGAATTAAGAGTTTTTAAGAAAATATTCTATTTTAAATTTCCTTATATGTTCTTTATTAGAAGCCACATTAACACATTAAATCCTTTAACAAAGTAGATATTGATTTTAACTTTAGTTTATTGCTATATAGCAGGGATAGGCAAACTACGGCTCATGGGCCAAGTCCAGCAGACTTCCAGCTCTTGCAAATAAAGTTTTATTAGAACACAGCCACATTCATTCATGTTATTCACTGCTGCTTTCAACCTACAATGGCAAAGTAGGTTGCAACAGAGACTATCTGGCCTACAAACCCTAAAACAGTTACTGTCTGGCTCTTTAACAGAAAAGTCTGCTGTTCCCTGCTGTTTAGCATTCCCTTCCCACCTTCTATCCTTCTATTCCATCATGCCTAACTTCTTTTCATTTTGTGTTCCTGATTTTTTTACTTGGGAATAATATAACTTTCCCTAGTTCAGGTTAGTGTAAAAGTTCAAACAAAATCCAGTTGCCTTTTTAACCTCTGCAGTTCTTTTCTGTTTGTCAGTGATTGTCAGGGGGAAAGTTAACCCAACCCTAGTTTTCCTAGGTAAAGGCAGGCCCTTTAAAATGTGTATGATCAAGTGTTTTTACAACTCAGAAAAACCCTTTATTAAAACTTTTATCACTGTTTCTATTTTGTTTGTTTTGGTTTCTTCTTTAACAATTCCTATTGCCTATGGGACTGGTCAACCAGAGCTACCCTTTGTCATTTTCAGCTCTTTGCCCTCACCCACCCAGCACCCCCTGGATGACTTAGTAAGTTTGTCAGCAGCATTGCCTGCTTTATTCTCCCCTGCGGTGTGTCTGCTCTTTGGACTGCATCCAAATGGATAGCAGTCATCTTAGGATTTTTTCATCTTAGCCGGCTTTCCTTTCTTTACAGCTGCATCTGTCTGTGTTTTGGCTGTTGTCCTTATTCCCTGCTTCAGTTTCCCAAGAGGCCATTTATTTTTGCCTCCTCTTATTAAAAATACCAAGCAGATAGTTTCAGAAGGTTTTCTTGTTTACTTTAGCAAGATATATTGTCTTAGATAGGCTTTTATTCTGTTTTCAGAGTGACATACATTTTCTTCTGTAAATTCTTTACATGGGTCCCATGTTGGTTTTTTGAAGTTATTTCTTTATTTATTGTTTTTCCTATTTATCTTTAAATGAGGAGGGAACCATTCAACCCTGATGTTTGTCAACACACAGGATGGGCAGATTGCTCTCCAATAGCACCCTCTCCATGGCTGTCCAGTGAACATAGCTTTTAGATCTGTAGTCCAATGGTGAGTTGATGTGCCATTTTATGGATATGGATATATAGTTTAGTTTCCTATCCCAATGTAGATGGCATTTGGGTTTCCAGTTTAGGGTTTATCATGAATTGTACTGCCGTGAACTTTCTTATCATGCCAGCTGGTGTACATACTCATTCCGACTGGGTATACATCTAGGAGATGAACTGCTAGGTCATGGGGAAAGCATATTTTTATTTTAGTAGATAATTCCAATGCACTATGAATAGCAAACCAAAACTATTTAAAGAAACACTCAGTAACATTTCTTTTTGTTTGATTCAGTAGCCAATACCCTTCTAGTTAACAAAACATTAAAATGAAACATGAGAAAATTTTCTCTTGAAGTAGAGCATCTAGGAAACACCAATGAGAATAAAGATCCTTCACTGATAGCTATTAATGAGTCATTTTAAGTTATCAGAAGTTTAAAGAAAACATCTCATGATAAATCACACAGTGACAAGCCACACAAGATGTACGTCTTGGGAGAAGCACAGACTACGAAATTCTTTACGATGATTTGTACAGCGTCTTTTTAAAAAAAGATCATAATCTGTAAAAAAACAACACAAATGTTTCTGGTTATGTCATCTTTTTAGAAACAGTCATCATGTGATCAATACATCCAAAAAATTACTGTGATATAATTATACAGACCCCTGGTCAGACAGCCCCAGACATATCCCAGCTCTGCCACTTATGAGCCCCATGGCCCAAATGTTTAACTCACAGTGTCTCCATTTCCAAATTCTAGCACTTAAAAAAAAAACCCTTTACATTAACTGAGTTATAATTGAAAGCTTAGTACGTGTACTGCATAAAAAAGTTCCAACTACAAAAGGATGTAAATATGAGAAAACTAAGTCTCTTTCCCCCAGTTTGACTTCCAGTCCCTGTTTCCATGCTTAGCAAGAGCTACTTCCCAATTTCTTGTTGATCTTCCCAGAAGTATTCTGTGTATACTGCAGGCATGATGCATGTATATACACATACTTATTTCTAACTGTTAATTATGGAATATAAAGCCTTTAGGAAAGTACAGAAAACCAAGGTGCAGCTTAATGAATCAAGGTGAGGTATTCGTCTGTGTAAATACCACCCAGGTCAGGAAACCCCATAAACTCCCACCTGCTCTTTCCCAATGACAGCCCTCCCCTTCCCTCTAAAAGTAGCCACTATTCTGATTTTTATTTGATTTTTACAGTAATCGCGTCTTTACTTTTCTTTACATTTCTGCCTCCTGAGTCAGAGTTCCTAAACACCGTAGTTTAGTGCTGATTCTGAACTTTATATAAATAGACTCATTCTGTGGATTTTTGGGGGGTTTGGTTTTTTTAGATGCTTATTATATTTTTGAGGCTCATCCATGCTGCTGTATTTAGTTCTACTTCATTAATTTTAGCTGCTGTAGAAGAGGAATTGACAAACTGTCTGCAAAGGGCGTGATAGTAAATATTTCAGGCTTTGTGTGCAAAAAGGCAAAATCACGGATATTTTGTACTCAAATAACAAAGAGAGAAAAATTTTCATAAAATATTTCTTGATAAAATTCAAAATATAGCAATAATAATTGACTATAGTTTTTGTAACACAGCTTGACTAATGAGAAGAATTGGACTCTTATTAAAGAGACAGCATTTTGCTTAAGTGGGGCTCAAATAATCTAAATCAATTACAAACATGCATCTGGTAATGGTGAGGCATCCCCCCACCTCAGCTTTGAAAATGGCCTTTACACAGTTAGGTGCTGCCAATATTGGTATCAATCTATGAGCCTATGCTTTTAAATGTGCACATATACTGCTTGGAAGGCATTTTAGAATTCCACTAGACTCTTTTCTTGATATTTGCCTTTTAGCGTGTCATTACAATGCAGATTAATCACTTCCAAATGAACGTTAGGCTTCCATTGCACAGTTAAATAGACTTCGAAATATGGAAATTTCCTTTGCACTTGTTTCCAGATCAAAAATATACTCCTGGAAGTGTAGTTTAAGCTTAGAAAATAAATTCACTACAAGTATGTGTGGGAATTGAAATTTTGCTTCTTGTTTTAACTTTTGACAGCAGAGGGAGTATATAAACCAGTTCACCAATACTTGTGATTCAGACACTAGTTGCCACTGAAATGGCTTCACCATAATGTAAGTTCTGCACATAGGTTCCGGTTTGCCTTGTAATTTTAGGTTGGATTTATTAAAAAATATTACCAAGTCTGCAGCAAAACTAATTTCCAAAGCCATTCAGTATTCCATAACAGTGGTTAATGGTAGTTTCCTTACTCAGAAAAAATCTCAATGTTGGTTCTGAGCTAAAAAAAAATCACACTAGAATGTTATCATTGCTAAACCATCAAACATCAGTATGGTAGGACAAGTCAGAACATTCACCTATTTCTGACAAAAATAAATTCATGGGACAAGAAATTAAATCCCTGACACTGTGTGAAGATCCCCACTGACACAGCTAAGTAAGACATGAAAGATTCAAACATATTTCCATTTTTGTTTTCCACACTAAAAGGATTATTTACCCAAATCCAAAAGCTGAAATTCTGTAGGGAAATTTGGCTTTATGTTTGGGATCCTCTAGATTCCAGTCCATCATATGAGCCCACACAGAGTTAAAATTGTAAAGCCTTGCCGGTGTCCGCTTCCTTTAGGGAAGTCCCTCAGCCTTCGGCAAGCCGGAGTCTGAGCTTGGGCCCAGACTTGGCCAGTGCTCCCAAGGGAAGAAAATGGTCCGTGATCCCAGATCCCTCAGGAAGGACTCTTTCCTCTATTTTAGTTTAGCTAGTCCCTTTTATTTCCACAGCTCTCCAATGTCTTTAAAACTATGATGTTTATAATATACACATTATTTTCTCTAATTGTTGCAGCTATCTACTGCATCCTTCATACACTCAGAAAACATGCCTATTTTGTTTTATTAATTTCTATTTTTATTTTACTATTTTCTTCCTTTAAATTTTTGCATCCAACTTGCCATTCTTTTTCTAATTTCTTGAAAAGGATGCTTACCCTTATCTCCATCTTTTCTTTTCAAATAAATGCCCATAAGACTACAAATTTCTACCCAAGAGCCACATTAGAAGCACTCCAAAAGGTTATTAAATACACAGCACTTCCGTCATTTTTCAGTTCATGGTATTTTCTGATTTCTACTCTGATTCTTTCTTTAATGAACAGATTGTTTATACCCTATATTTCTTAATTTCCAAACGTTAGACTTATCTTGTCATTGATTTCTAGTTTCATTGCATTTTTATCAGCAAACACACTTTACATGATCTCAACTGTCTGAAATGGTTGGCACTTACTTTGTGACCCAGTTTGTAGTCAGTTTTGCTTCGTGGGTGCTTGAGAATAATATGCATCCTACAGTTTTTAGGTATAATATTCTACAAGTGCCTGTTATGTCAGGTTTCTTAACTATGTATCTCAAACCTCCCATTTTTTACTGCTTTTTTTCCCTCTGCTTGCTCCATAAGTTCCTCATAGACATTAATATTTCTTAGTATTATTTTGGGTTTGTCTATTCCTCCTGAAGTTCTATTAAATTTTGCTTCCTATAGGTTGAGGTCACATCATTAGATATATTCAAACTGTGACTCACTATACCTTCCAAATGAATTAAACCTTTATCTTTGTGAAGTGTCCCTCTTTCTCTCGAGTCGCGCTTGCTGCCTTAAAGTTGTCTTTGTGTGATGTTAATATAGTTACAGCGTTTTCCTGTGGATGGTGTTGTCATGCTTTTTTTATCCCTTAATTTGTAACCATTCTGTATTTTTAGAATGTCCATGTATCTCTTATAAACAGCACATAATTGAGTTTTTCAAAGTTCAGTCTGACAAACCCTGCCTTGACTTTGAGCTTTCTATTTACACATAACTCAGTTAATGAAGATGCAGTGATAAACACCTCCCATTTTATTCAGTGCTTTTGGTTTTATTTATTTCCCTTTTCTCTCCTTCCTATCTTCTTATTGTATTGAGTGTATTTTACTTATTCCATTTTCTTCCATCAGTTTAGATGTCACATCTTTTACTTTCCTTCAGGAGTAACCCTAGAGGTTACAGATTGTTTTCTTGAATTATCAAAGATAATGTTAAGTGATACTTTTATCTTCCTCCTAAACAATCCAAGTGACAGGAAAATTCAATCCACTTGGGCTCTTTCTGACTTATCTTCCATTTTTGTTGTATAGTTGTACTCCTGCTATTGGTGCTGTTCTTTATTATTGTTTTATGCAGTCAATAAGTTTTTATCCACATATTAATCCCTCATTTACCTTCAACCTTCTAACCGGGATAATTTTCCTTCGGTTTGAAAAACACCCTTTAGCATTTCTTGTAGTGGCATCTCCTAGTGACAAATCTTCTCAGTTTTGTTTATCTGAAAGTGTCTTTCAATGTCCTCTTGAAGGATATATGTACATGGTATAGAATCCATTTTATTCTACTATTTCAGCATATTGAACATATCATTCCATTGTTTTCTGGCTTTGTTTCTGATGAGAAGTCAACTCTCAGCTTAAGGATTGCTCTTCTGAAGGTAATTCTTCATTTGTCTCTGAATGCTTTAATGATTTTTTCTTTTCTTTTCTTTTCAGCAGTCATATTAAAATGTACCTGTGTATAGATTTTATGTTTTCTGCTTAGGGTTGATAAGTCTTCTTAAACATTGAGCCTTTCATTGGTTTTAGAAAATACATATTTCATATGATTTCCCACATTTCTTCTTTTAGTAGCCAAATTGCTTGAAACATGGTACATGCCTATACTCCTTTGTTCCTTCCTAAGGATTAAGTTATCTTGTCTATCCTTTCTTCTCTTCTGTAGTTTCTATCTCTTTCTCTCTGTAATTCTAGATAAATTCTTCTGACCTATCTTCTAATTTACTAGTTTTCTCTTGACCTGTATGTATCTTGCTCTTAAATCCATTCACTTAAGTTTCTTGAGTTCACTACTGTATTTTTAAATTCTAGAATTCCTATTTTCTTCAAATTTGCTATATCATTTTTATCACTTCTAGTGCTCTTGAAAATTTTTATATTCACTCATTTCTTTGAACACGGTGTTTTATCGCATGCTGCCATAATCAAATACCATAGACTGGGTAGCTTAAACAACAGAAAGTTATTTTCCCATAGTTCTATCTTTCAAGTCCAAGATCAAGGCACCAGCAAGGTCAGTTTTAGATAAAGGACTCTCTTCTTGGCTTGTAGAAGGCTGCTTGCTTGCTATGTCCTACAGTTTCCAGTAACACATTTCACATTTCTGTCTGAGACCTCACCAGAATTGCCCTTAACATCTATATTTCTAGCATGCACCTCAAAACTCTTCCCAGCTCTACCCATCATCTAGTTCCAAAGCCACTTCCACATGCTGAGCTATTTGTTACAGCAGCTCTCCTCTCCTGGTACCAAAATCTGTCTTACATTGGGTTGCTGTAACAATATAGACTGGGTGCTTACACAACAGAAATTTATTTCCTCATAATTCTGGAGGTTAGAAATCCATAGCAGTAAGCATAGTTATTTTAAAATCTATGTCAAATAACTCCAATATTTAGGATCACTTTAGGTCTGTTTCTATTATCTGTAACATCTGCTGCTGCTTGCTCAGGTTGTTGTATCTCAGCATGAACCTGGATATCCCTCACTGTGTTCTGGAAATTGTATGTGAAAAATTGTGAAAATAAATTGAAGTCTAGGATTATGTCAACATTTTCAAAAGATAATTTAAGTTTTGTTTCTGATAAGTTCTTTGAGGCAACAGGAATGAAGGGTCTCCTTAATGCAATTTCTGGGATTGTAATTTTTGGGGGTTAAATAGATAATTAGAAGACGGGCGGAGCCAACATGGCGGCGTGAGTAGGACAGTGGGAATCTCCTCCCAAAAACATATATACTTTTGAAAATACAACAAACACAACTAGCCCTAAAAGAGAGACCAGAAGACGCAGGACAGTGGCCAGACTGCAGCTACACCAGCGAGAACCCAGCGACTGGTGAAAGGGGTAAGATACAAGCCCCGGCCCAGCGGGACCCGAGCGCCCCTCCCCCCAGCTCCCGGCGGGAGAAGAGTAGGCAGAGCGGGAGGGAGACGGAGCCCAGGACTGCTGAACACCCAGCCCCAGCCATCCGGGCCAGAGCGCAGACACAGTACATGCCCAGGGGGCCCTGGATACTGGGGGAACAGGGAGTAAGACCTCTGAGCGGGTGCCGAAGCTGATGCCCCTGTGACAAAGAAAAGCGGGGGCTTTTTGAAAGTCTTAAAGGGACAGGGACTTAACAGCTTGACGGAAACAACCCAGGTCACAGTACAGCAGCTGGAAATTACAGGGAAAACCGGGTGCACTAACCCCCTGGGCAACAGCTCTGAGACCCCTCACGGAGGCAAACAGTCAAGCAGCCCCCCCATCCATCACCCCACCGGGCGCTACGAAAGCAGAGAAGCAGCCTGAGACAAATTCCGCCCACAGAAAGGGAAATTTCTCCCTCCCGGCCAGGCAAGACACAAAGACCCACTCTACACGCAATTACCCAACACAAGCCACTAGGGGTCGCAGTTGCCCCAGTAAAGAAAGGCCAGTAGTAAGTGAAAATTTTGGCCCTCCCAGCTGACAGTCAATAGCACCTGTCAACATGAAAAGGCAAAAAAATATGATCCAGACAAGACTAACCCAGACAGCTTCAGCATCTGCTACATCTTCCCCTGAGAAGGAATCTGGGGAGATAGATTTAGCCAGTCTACCTGAAAAAGAATTCAAAACAAAAGTCATAACCATGCTGATGGACTTGCAGAGAAATATGCAAGAACTAAGGAAGGAGAATTCAGAAATAAAACAAGCTCTGGAAGGACTTCAAAACAGAATGGACGAGATGCAAGAGACCATTAATGGACTAGAAAACAGAGAACAGGAACGCAGAGAAGCTGATGCAGAGAGAGATAAAAGGATCTCCAGGAATGAAAGAATTTTAAGAGAGCTGAGTGATCAATCTAAAAGGAATAATATAAGAATCATAGGCATTCCAGAAGAAGTAGAGAGAGAAAAGGGGATAGAAAATGTCTTTGAAGAAATAATTGCTGAAAATTTCCCCAAACTAGGGGAAGAAATGGCCTCTCAGACCACAGAGGTACACAGAACTCCCATGACAAGGGATCCAAGGAGGGCAACACCAAGACACATAATAATTAAAATGGCAAAGATCAAAGACAAGGACAAAGTATTACAAGCAGCCAGAGAGAAAAAAAAGGTTACCTACAAAGGAAAACCCATCAGGCTATCATCAGACTTCTCAACAGAAACCCTACAGGCCAGAAGAGAATGGCATGATATACTTAATGCAATGAAACAGAAGGGCCTCGAACCAAGACTACTGTATCCAGCACGAATATCATTTAAATATGAAGGAGGGATTAAACAATTCCCAGACAAGCAAAAGTTGAGGGAATTTGCCTCCCACAAACCACCTCTACAGGGCATCCTACAGGGACTGCTCTAGATGGGAGCACTCCTAAAAAGAGCACACAACAAAACACCCAACATATGAAGAAGGGAGGAGGAGGAATAAGAAGGGAGAGAAATAAAGAATCATCAGATTGTGTTTATAATAGCTCAACAAGCGAGTTAAGTTAGACAGTAAGACAGTAAAGAAGCTAACCCTAAACCTTTGGTAACCACAAACTTAAAGCCTGCAATGGCAATAAATTCATACCTTTCAATAATCACCTAAATGTAAATGGACTGAATGCACCAATCAAAAGACACAGAGTAATAGAATGGATAAAAAAGCAAGATCCATCCATATGCTGCTTACAAGAGACTCACCTCAAACCCAAAGACGCGCACAGACTTAAAGTCAAGGGATGGAAAAAGATATTTCAAGCAAACAACAGAGAGAAGAAAGCAGGTGTTGCAATTCTGGTATCAGACAAAACAGACTTCAAAATAAATAAAGTAACAAAAGACAAAGAAGGACATTACATAATGATAAAGGGCTCAGTCCATTAAGAGGATATAACCATTATAAATATATATGCACCCAATACAGGAGCACCAACATACCTGAAACAAATATTAACAGAACTAAAGGAGGAAATAGAATGCAATGCATTCATTCTAGGAGACTTCAACACACCACTCACTCCAAAGGACAGATCCACCAGACAGAAAATAAGTAAGGACACAGAGGCATTGAACAACACACTAGAACAGATGGACCTAATAGACATCTACAGAACTCTACATCCAAAAGCAACAGGATACACGTTCTTCTCAAGTGCACATGGAACATTCTCCAGAATAGACCACATACTAGGACACAAAAAGAGCCTCAGTAAATTCCAAAAGATTGAAATCCTACCAACCAACTTTTCAGACCACAAAGGCATTAAACTAGAAATAAACTGTTCAAAGAAAGCAAAAAGGCTCACAAACACATGAAGGCTAAACAACACGCTCCTAAATAATCAATGGATCAATGACCAAATCAAAATGGAGATCCAGCAATATATGGAAACAAATGACAACAACAACACTAAGCCCCAACTTCTGTGGGACGCAGCAAAAGCAGTCTTAAGAGGAAAGTATATAGCACTCCAAGCATATTTAAAAAAGGAAGAGCAATCCCAAATGAACGGTCTAATGTCACAACTATCAAAATTGGAAAAAGAAGAACAAATGAGGCCTAAGGTCAGCAGAAGGAGGGACATAATAAAGATCAGAGAAGAAATAAATAAAATTGAGAAGAATAAAACAATAGCAAAAATCAATGAAACCAAGAGCTGGTTCTTCGAGAAAATAAACAAAATAGATAAGCCTCTAGCCAGACTTATTAAGAGGAAAAGAGAGTCAACACAAATCAACAGTATCAGAAATGAGAAAGGAAAAATCACAACAGATCCCGCAGAAATACAAAGAATTATTAGAGACTACTATGAAAACCTATATGCTAACAAGCTGGGAAACCTAGGAGAAATGGACAACTTCCTAGAAAAATACAACCTTCCAAGACTGACCCAAAAAGAAACAGAAAATCTAAACAGACCAATTACCAGCAACGAAATTGAAGCGGTAATCAAAAAACTACCAAAGAACAAAACCCCCGGGCCAGATGGATTTACCTCGGAATTTTATCAGACATACAGGGAAGACATAATACCCATTCTCCTTAAAGTTTTCCAAAAAATAGAGGAGGAGGGGATACTCCCAAACTCATTCTATGAAGCTAACATCACCCTAATACCAAAACCAGGCAAAGACACCACCAAAAAAGAAAACTACAGACCAATATCCCTGATGAACGTAGACGCAAAAATACTCAACAAAATTTTAGCAAACCAAATTCAAAAATACATCAAAACCATCGTACACCATGACCAAGTGGGATTCATCCCAGGGATGCAAGGATGGCACAACATTCGAAAGTCCATCAATATCATCCACCACATCAACAAAAAGAAAGACAAAAACCACATGATCATCTCCATAGATGCTGAAAAAGCATTTGACAAAGTTCAACATCCATTCATGATAAAAACTCTCAGCAAAATGGGAATAGAGGGCAAGTACCTCAACATAATAAAGGCCATCTATGAAAAACCCACAGCCAACATTATATTGAATAGCGAGAAGCTGAAAGCATTTCCGCTGAGATCGGGAACTAGACAGGGATGCCCACTCTCCCCACTGTTATTTAACATTGTACTAGAGGTCCTAGCCACGGCAATCAGACAAAACAAAAAAATACAAGGAATCCAGATTGGCAAAGAAGAAGTCAAACTGTCACTATTTGCAGATGACATGATACTGTACATAAAAAACCCTAAAGACTCCACCCCAGAACTACTAGAACTGATATCGGAATACAGCAAAGTTGCAGGATACAAAATCAACACACAGAAATCTGTGGCTTTCCTATATACCAACAATGAACCAACAGAAAGAGAAATCAGGAAAACAACTCCATTCACAATTGCATCAAAAAAAATAAAATACCTAGGAATAAACCTAACCAAAGAAGTGAAAGACTTATATTCTGAAAACTACAAGTCACTCTTAAAAGAAATTAAAGGGGACACTAACAGATGGAAACGCATCCCATGCTCATGGCTAGGAAGAATTAATATCGTCAAAATGGCCATCCTGCCCAAAGCAATATACAGATTTGATGCAATCCCTATGAAACTACCAGCAACATTCTTCAATGAACTGGAACAAATAATTCAAAAATTCATATGGAACCACCAAAGACCCCGAATAGCCAAAGCAATCCTGAGAAAGAAGAATAAAGTAGGGGGGATCTCACTCCCCAACTTCAAGCTCTATTACAAAGCCATAGTAATCAAGACAATTTGGTACTGGCACAAGAACAGAGCCACAGACCAATGGAACAGACTAGACAATCCAGACATTAACTCAGACATATATGGTCAATTAATATTTGATAAAGGAGCCATGGACATACAATGGTGAAATGACAGTCTCTTCAACAGATGGTGCTGGCAAAACTGGACAGCTACATGTAGGAGAATGAAACTGGACCATCGTCTAACCCCATATACAAAAGTAAACTCAAAATGGATCAAAGACCTGAATGTAAGTCATGAAACCATTAAACTCTTGGAAGAAAACATAGGCACAAACCTCCTAGACATAAACATGAGTGACCTCTTCTTGAACATATCTCCCTGGGCAAGGAAAACAACAGCAAAAATGAACAAGTGGGACTATATTAAGCTGAAAAGCTTCTGTACAGCAAAAGACACCATCAATAGAACAAAAAGGAACCCTACAGTATGGGAGAATATCTTTGAAAATGACACATCCGATAAAGGCTTGACGTCCAGAATATATAAAGAGCTCACACGCCTCAACAAACAAAAAACAAATAACCCAATTAAAAAATGGGCAAAGGAACTGAACAGACGGTTCTCCAAAAAAGAAATACAGATGGCCAACAGACACATGAAAAGATGCTCCACATCGCTAATTATCAGAGAAATGCAAATTAAAACTACAATGAGGTATCACCTCACACCAGTAAGGATGGCTGCCATCCAAAAGACAAACAACAACAAATGTTGGCGAGGCTGTGGAGAAAGGGGAACCCTCCTACACTGCTGGTGGGAATGTAAACTTGTTCAACCATTGTGGAAAGCAGTATGGAGGTACATCAAAATGCTCAAAACAGACTTACCATTTGACCCAGGAATTGCACTCCTAGGAATTTACCCTAAGAATGCAGCAATCAAGTATGAGAAAGATCAGTGCACCCCTATGTTTATCGCAGCACTATTTACAATAGCCAAGAATTGGAAGCAACCTAAATGTCCATCGATAGATGAATGGATAAAGAAGATGTGGTACATATACACAATGGAATACTACTCAGCCATAAGAAAAGGGCAAATCCAACCATTTGCAGCAACATGGATGGAGCTGGAGGGTATTTTGCTCAGTGAAACAAGCCAAGCAGAGAAAGAGAAATACCAAATGATTTCACTCATCTGTGGAATATAAGAACAAAGGAAAAACTGGAGGAACAAAACAGCAGCAGAATCACAGAACTCAAGAATGGACTAACAGGTACCAAAGGGAAAGGGACTGGGGAGGATGGGTGGGTAGGGAGGGATAAGGGGGGGAGAAGTAGGGGGGTATTAAGATTAGCATCCATAGCGGGGTGGGAGAAAGGGGAGGGCTGTACAACACAGAGAAGACAAGTAGTGATTCTACAACAGGTTGCTACGCTGATGGACAGTGACTGTAAAGGAGTATATGGGGGGACCTGGTATAGGGGAGAGCCTAGTAAACAAAGTATTCGTCATGTAAGTGTAGATTAATGATTAAAAAAAAAAATGCAGTTCCTATGTGGTGACCTCTAATGAGTTCTACACAATGATATAAAGGACATATAAAAGTGTAGGCAAAGGGTCTGTTTGTGTTTATACAGAGGATCAAAGCCTAATTTGGCTACCCCGAAAATGAACTAAGATATGATATGAAAGAGAACTTCCAACATCAGCACTCTTGGGAAGACTCATGCCAGAAGATGATCATCAAAAAACCCCAACAAAGATCCACGCACTGCTACAGCTGTAGATGCACTCATCCCACCAGCTCCTGGACTTGCCATGGGAATGAAGGAGATATCTAAGCTGGCCTGTGCATACAGTAAAACAACAAATTTGAGTGGATCTATACTGTTGGAACTCAACCAAGAATTAGGAGAAGTGCAAATTGTAGCGCTCCAAAATCTTACAACTACAGACTATTTACTGTTAAAAGAACATATGGGATGTGAACAGTGCCCAGGAATGGGTTGTTTTAATTTGTCTGATTTTTCTCAAACTATTCAAATTCAGTTAGATAATAACCATCATATCATTGATAAGTTTTCACAAATGCCTAGGGTGCCTAACTGGTTTTCTTGGTTTCACTGGAGATGGCTGGTAATTACAGGTATGCTTTGGTTATGTAACTATACTCCTATTATGTTAATGTGTGTGCGCAATTTAAGTAGTAGCTTAAAATCTATACATGCTGAAGTTACTCTACAAGAAGATATGTCAAAGAAATAATCAATCTTCCCATGTTTTCTCCCGCCTGCTACTTCTATAGCTTTTCTTCTTCCTTCCTAATTACAATGAATTCTTAAATAGAATTCGTGCCTCATATCAAATTTACCGAGTATCATAACTCCTCCAAGTGGTAAAGATACCTCAAGACAAATGCTGGGCATAGAAGCCACAGGGCATAAATATGCAAAGAAATAAAAAGCTAACCATTTCAAACAATAAGGCTTCTCTCTCACTTACCAACTTAACATTTCCCTGTATGGCCCCGGAAGATGACTGGTTAGCCAGAGACGGGTAAGATTCCTCAAGGGAGGAACAACCTAAGACAGGCACAGTCGCAGGGGGGTCATCAGGTGAGAAATTGGGGATCAACAGAGGTGAGGCTTAGAACCTCACCCTCCCTGTTCTGAGAGAAATCTTCTGCATATGTGGATGTTTTATTGCCCTTGTCTAGCTTGGATTAACACATAGTCTACAGGCACACACCTGATCATCTACATTTGCTCTCTTACAACACTAAACTATGTTTTCTACCTTTATCTTGTATCTACCTACCACTTCAGCATTTTATTAAAAATAATAAAGAGAGAAATGTGGTATCCAAATATAAATCAAGTATAAAAATCAAATGTGTATTCATATTTGAACTGACTGTTTATAGTTCATAATGCATGAGCAAAACCAAAAGTTTCTGTGATGACTGCCCTTGTACTGTTCACCATGTAACTTATTCACTATGTAAGAATTTGTTCTCCATGTAAGAACTTGTTCGTTATGCTTCAGAAGATTGGAGACTGACGAAAATTAGGCTTGGGGTGGATTAATGATTGTGCATTGAGCATTGACTCCCCTATACAGAATTTTATTGTTGTTAACAACCATTTGATCAATAAATATGAGAGATGCCCTAACAACAACCACCAAAAAAAAGTACACACTTCCAATTGTAAAATAAATAAGTAACCGGGATGTAATGCATAGCATAAGGAATATAGTCAAAATATTGTAACAACTTGGTATGGTGATAGCTGGTACCTAGAATTATCATGTATATAAATGTTGAATCACTGTGTTGTACACCTGAAACTAATGTAATGTAATACTGTGTGTCAACTACCCTTCAATAAAAAATAATTATCTAAAAAAAAAAAAAAAAAAAAAATTTAAAGTACAGCTTTAACTGAAAAAAAAAAAAAAAAAAAAAAGATAATTAGAAGCTAAACTGTGGTCTTTGTGAGGGATGATGACTTCTAATAGCCTGTTGGTGTCCCAAACCAAATGCAGAAGTTTACCAGGGCCTCAACCTTGACTCCAGTTTTTGTCCCCCACGTTTTGCAAAGCTGGTGAAAGCATTGCTCAGCTTTTCTGCCACATTTTCTAGAATTTGCATGTTCAGAAAGAAAAACGTGGCTCTAAATGGCAGGCCCTGTTATCTGAATTTGTCTTCTCCTAGATTTTTGCCCAGAAATTCCACACTATTTTATTAGCTTTCCTTTGTCTTTAAGCTGATTAAAAGTATTTTTTAAATCTGTGGTCCATACCTACTTTCCCTTTCCCTAAGCATTATCAAATCTGTCCTACCCTCCTTTCCTCTGAGAGAGGGAAGAGGGAACAATATATAGTATGGGGCTAACTAAGCATCATGTTCCAACCATTTAATAAAGTATTAAGAAGATACTTTAGTAATTTATTGGTTGATCTGCCATGCTGAATATCTATAGTTAGCTGGGTAACTAGATTTTTTTTTGGCACCTATATTTTATAATTACAGTATGCTTTACATATATTTTAATGAAGTATATTTTACTTTCACTAAGCATACAAGAGAAAATAATTTTAACACTCCTCTGGCTTGATTTCACAGATCACAGTGGATTTCACAGAACAGGTGTTATACACAGGATATTTTCAATTCAAACTATATAAATTATTAATCTTATTTATATTGCATGTAAGAAAAATTACTACCCCAACATTAAGGCTAATTTTTATCACAATATTAAGACTGGCAAAATGCTTTGCTCCTTGAATTTATATTATATAGATAGTATATAACATTCTGTGTAAATACATGGTTTATATATTCAATGATTTCAGAGGCGATTTCATTATTAATTAAAAACAAAAAATTTCCACTATAACTTCGAGGCACAGCTTGGCATTTTAGAGTCCTTTATCAGTTTTCTCTGGGCTTTTTCTGAACTGCCCCCTCATCTCAACCTCCCTTCCATGATCCTATTTGATAGAAAGTTAAGGTCCTCGTAGATCCTCTTTAGAGGGTCTCCTGGGCACATGTGCATGGGCAAGCCTCAGTGCGGGGAGATGATTTGTAGAGGATCATACAGTTAGCGGCAGAGCGGGCTGATGTCCACGCCTCCTGAAGGCCAGGCTCAGACCCCTGCTACACTCAGTGCCCTCCCTCTCCCAGCACACCCTCTGGCCCAGCCGGCACAGGAAATGCCTCCACCCTGGGAGGGTCCAGGGGGAAGGTACAGGCCATACTCACTAGTAGGCTCCACACCTAATGAAGTGTGCCCATTGAAATGAGAGTGCTTCCTTTTCTTAAACAACAGTCTTTTCCCATTAGAACAGCTAGCATCTGGCACAAAGCTGTGCGGCACTGCATTTCCTCCTATACTTGCTTCCAGATGAAAAATCAAACTCACCTGAGCAGTTTCACTCATCTTGAGTTTCTTTCTCAAGTAGCTCTTCAGCGTCTGAGACTTCGTCCGGCCGTTTCTCAGCAAACTTCCTTCTGACCATGACTTCCGTGTGCCTGTGGATGACCTCGTGCGCTGCAAGGATATGCTTCCGCTGGGCGTTCCTCACTGTGCCAAAGCGACAGGAGAGTTTTACTACGACAGTCTGAACAAAAGCATTTCCAAAGGTTTTCAAGAGAGGTATTATAGAAACAATAATTTTGCAAAACACATATTCTCTTGCTTAAGGCCAATTAGGTTAAGGATAAATGACCTCTCTGTTTTAGAAGGACACCATCTAAAGGAAACCAAACTCGAAGCTTACTGTTGCTAGGCCCCCTGTTCCTACGGTCTGGTTCAGTCCAGTCATGCTTCTCCCACCAGGCTTGCCTCCATTTCACTCTCAGCAGCTTCTCTTGCCTGGAAGCCTGCACTCCAAATCTTACCCTTTCTGCAAAGCCCAACCCAAGCCCCAGCTCCTCCGGGAAGTCTCTTCTGACTGCATCAGTCCACATGTACCATTACCACGTTTGGACAAACCCTTTCAGCATTGGAGCACTTCGTGCGAATGCCCTGAAGACAAAGATCTTGTCTCATACTTCTCTTTGAGCCTTATTCCTCATGGAGGGTATTGTTGATTGGTCATGAGTTTCTGAGCTCATGGCTGTAGAAGGCGGCTCTAGTTCCATATTCTAAGACTATTTACTATCTGGGCTGTGTGTGCTAAGCAACCCCCTTCCCTTGGAAAGAGGTAATCATCATCATGATGTTAGCCGTTAGCATTTTCCCTTAATTTGTGCCACCCACTGTTTTAAGCAGTTGGTATATAATTATTCACTTAAAACACCCCACAATCCTAAAAGAGAGGATTATTAATACCCCATTTTCAGATGAGGAAACTGAGACACTGAGAGATTAAATAATTTGTCCAAAGTTAGACAGCTAGTAACAGACAGTAAGAATTAGTGTGAAATCTGTGCTGTTCAGGAGTCAGCTAGTTTATCTAGGGTAAATCACACAGCAACCTAAAGCACTTCACAGTAGTATGGTTGAAGAATGCAGACTTTGGAGCTACAAAGACCATGGTTCAAATTTGCAAGTCATACAATGTCTCTAAGCACTAATTTCCTTAAACTGAAAAATGAGAACACCTACAGCTGTTTTAAGAAATTAAGATAGGTATTTTTAAAATGCTCAGTACATTGACTGTAACTTAGCATACATTTAAAATTTTGTATTTACTGTTATTTTACATCTATATACAGGTATCCTCAAGGTCCTTCCAATTTGTCAGCTTTTAAAGACAATGAGATATCTCAAAATGGTCTATATATAATACTCTTAATTTGGGGTGAAGAGTACATATTATTCATATGGCTTGCTTATTTAAACAGAGAACAAAAGATCCTAGTGTGAGCTCCCTGTCCATGTGGCTTTCTTGATTTGGAACGCATATAAAGAGAAGAGGCTAAGGATGTGCCCAGCTTGCCCCATTCGAGGTCTGCTGAATTCCTTCAGCTCAAGTCCCCCCTCCAGCTCCTTCCCTTCCGAGCCAGGAGAAGCTGGGGAAGACAGCTACAAACTAGTAACTATTAAACACACTATCTGGCCCCCTCCTTCAATTCCCTCAGGCAGAACTGATCTGAAGCAAGCTGACCTCCCTTTGGACCTAGGAGAAGCAGAAAGGAGTTGCATATTTTCTTAAGGGACTAAGATCCCTTTTATGATGTAAGGTGACACAGAAATATTTGTTACATGATTTGAAAATAAATTTTGTTGGTATAGGCACTATCTTACACTGTTGATGAGAGTATGAACTAGAACCATCTTTTTGTGGGGTTATCCGGGAGTATCTATCAAATGTGAAATACACATAACATTTCCAGCATTGTACTGCTAGGAATTTACTCTCAGAAGCATGACCAGCATGTGTATTAAATATGTTGATTGCAGCACTGCTAGTTATAGGAAAACACACTGGAAACAAATTAAAAGCTTATCACTAGAGGGTATTGTTTTAAAAATTACAATACAATTGACAGTGGGAAAATAAGATATTTCTTTGTTCTCTTCAAATGCACTAGACTCCACCATTGTTTTATCCCTGATTGAATGATCTGAAACACTACACTTCTCTTAAACCTGTCCAGAATTCCCTGCATAACTCTGAGACCTTCGAAGCTGTTATTTCACTTAAATATTGATCTTCTGGTTGCACCGCTTCCTATGAGATCAGGTTTGTCACCAACAGCCTGCTGGCTCTAGAATAGTCTTTTTTTAAGACTTTTTTTTTTCTCCTTCCCTACTGACTAAAAGCATCAATCTTCAAAAACATGCCACTTTTGACAAATGTAAGTGAAGATGCAGTGCTGGCAGAAACAGAAGAGATTTGTGGCACAGGCAGAGCAGTGGACAGACTTAGTCCCGTCAAACATCCCAGCTTTCCAACAGCCCCCTGCCCATGACCTACCTCCAAAAACCTGCTATGGTCTGAAAATCCTGTATAATCTCAACTTTATGTTTTTTAAAAAAATCAAATCACAAAATACACCTCTACTGGGAATGTGGGAGCTTCCTCTTAAAGAAAGTTTGGATTTTTATACTCTCTTCAACTGACTAGAACTGCACCCCATCTATCTATATATATATACTAGAGGTGCGTATATACCGGAATCAGACAGCATGAAGAGAACTTGACAAGCTCTGAAAAGAGAAAACTTAGTGATTCTCCTTCAGAACTTGCACCAGACCTCTGCTTAGTTTTAATCCTGTGGGATACTGAAAACAGTTTATATCTTTTAAAAAATTACCAAGTGAAGCATTTACATTGGCTTACCTTTTTCTTTGACAAAGCCTTTTTGCACCTCTGGGATTAGGAAACTATAAACCAACTCAGCGACAATTTCCTCTGACTGAAGGTGAGTTCGACTAAAAAGTAAAAAATGAATTAAACTATTTCCTTTGTTGTCTAACTTGAGCTGCTGATTTATACTTAGATCCTCCTTGTCTGTGTAAGGAACTCCACTGCTCAAATCCCACAATTGCCTTTTCCTTGTGAACTTGGTTAACTCCATGGAAGTTTGGATTTAACCCTGTCTTTCACTTACCCTGCCGACCAGGAAGGGAATGTTAGATACAATTTATACATGGAAGTCAAAAACCCTGGGGTAAAATCCAAGCAATGTTGCACACACTAATCCACAGGAATGCTACTGTAAACTGTGCTTTCATACTTTGTGGGATCCTAAAAGTGATAGTATGAAAGTGATCCAGATTGCAGAGGAAAACTGAAAATTCTCTTCCCAGTGCTCCTACCATACAGGTATAGGCATGTTGGTTTCTAAAGAGTTATGCTAATAAAACAATGTTCACTGATGTATCAGATCCATATTTATTTTTTCCCTAGGGGTGAAATCTTAAGTTCTTGAAAAATACATATGAGTAAACAGCAAGTGGGTCTTTTCTTGGTACACACCGGCTTTCCATTTCATAAGCAATGTCATTGATTTCCTCAGCCATCTTCTCAATTTCTGCCCTGGCTTGCTCGTCTGCAGTATTCTCTTCAGTATTCAGTATTAAGTCTTCCAAATAGGAAGTTACAGTACCTTTGTGAACTTTAATCACCTGCAAAAAACAAAACCACCTGAGTTACTAGGAATAGGAATGCTACTATATCAAGTTTTTAAAAAATCATAAAGTGAAGAAATGCACATTAGTTGACCTTTTTTTTAGCCCATCTATTTTGTTCCTCACTGATCATTCCTTTTCTTTACTAACTGTCAGTCTAACCTACCTGCCTACCCATTCTGAGCAGCTCTCACTCATCTAGCCCATTTTAGAATTATGGTTCTTAGTCAGGGGGTGGGGCAACAAAACACTGCAGAAAGATCATGGGCTTCAGAGTCAATAGCACTGTTTTAGATCCTGGCTTTATTCTTATCAATAGTGTGACTTGGTCAGCCACCTAACTATGGCATTTCCCGATGTCCTTTCGCTATTATAACAGAGCCCTTGGATTTTAGCTGACCCAACAGGCGCCCAGAATAAAGACTACATTTCCTAGTACTCACAGCTCTGGCCAAAGGAACACATGCAGAATTCTGTGCACATCCCAGAAAAGACTCTTAAAGGGAAAGACCTAGCTTTTTTCCCTATTCATTTCATGGGGACATAATGCTGGAGAACTGGAAGTCATCTTAAACGACCACGAAGGCCATGCCCTAGGGACAGACAGGCAGAAAGCTAAAAGGATCCTGGGTCTCTGATGGATTTCTTGAACTATCCTATCAGCCCAGACTGCTGCTTTTTAAAGCTTTCTTGAAATGGTGAAATAGAATGCACATTTAGAAAAGTGCAAAGTGCATAAATGTACAGCATAATCATTTGGGGTGAAGCCAGTACTCACGGGGCCACTGCTGGTATCCCAGCAGGTGCTGTGGCTCTTTCTGATCATAGCCCCTTCCCACTCTCATGATCTTATGACAAATACTGTCTTTTCTTTATAGTTTTGCTCCCCACATATGCAACCATAAACAATATAGCTTAATGTTGCCTGTTTGACAGGTAGCATCATAAATCATAAACATCGAATGTGATGAGGTTTGCATGCATTCTGTCTCAACAGATTTTGATACTCTTGAGGAAGTGTACTTTTCTATTTCATGTCTGAATATTTCTTTGTACCTGACACTTGGTAGCAGCCTGGAACTTGGTAGCAGCAGCTCAGCACCTGTTTCCTGATTGGCACTGCAGCAGGACTTCGGCTAAGTAATGTTTACTATACATCTACCTGTGAAACACCAAGTCCATAACCTTGAATTCCTATATCTTCCTTATGGGAGAAACCCAATGACCAGATTAACATAGTATCAACCAAGCAAGCAAGCAACCAAAATAAATTTGCTCATGTCTATTGTGTCTGTTAGGGAGCCCATAGACTAATTCAGGAAGCAAGTCGCACCTATATGGCACAATTAGACAGATTTGAGTCCTAATGTGCAGAGGTGGGAAGTTTAATGTGGTCCACCTCTGGCAATATGTGTTCTTGTGTGTACATTATATGGACTCTCTATATACAATATATGTACTTTACATATCTCTTTATAAATGTGTAAGTTTCTGGACACCTCTTTGCTTGTACATGCATGAGTGAATAAGGAACCCTATGTATGTCTATATGTGTTCCTCCATGTCTGTGCTGATATTGTGCACACTAGAGTACGTTTGTCACTATATCTTTGCATATTTGTGTGCAAAAGTATACATGCATTTAAATATGAGTCTATGACTTTGTGTATCTATGTTTCTCAATATATATTATTTCCTGGAAATTTCCTTAATGTATACATTTCTGTGTTTTGATGTATTTATGTGCAAGTGTATTTATCTTTAAAAAGGTCATATGAAGGGAGACTGGGAATTTAAATGATGGATGGCATTTGAATCTGGGGTCTGTTGATGGATACATTCCTTACATAAATGAACCTTACATCAGGCTGGAAGGGTCACCTTAACCTTTCTTGCCCTTCCGAGGCATGGCTGGCATTTCCTGGGGTCATTCCCATTTAGAATATACCTTCCCAGAAGCCTTTTACCAGCTTCTTCCTGTCTGCATTTGGAGCATAGTGAGTGGTTTCTCAGTCTCTTTCCTTTTTATTCTCACTGGCAGTTGGTTCTTTCCATCCCAGCTGGTTTTTCCTTAGTGATATTAGATAGAGGAGAGTAAGTTCTTGTTTACTAGCAATTTCTAAATCTCAGTAACTCTTTCTGGAGCAAAACCTGTCAGGATGGTAGGAAGCTTGCATATGAATTACTATAGGCTATTACACATTGTAAAAGATCTGCCACTCCAGTTAAAAAACTGAATTGACAATATATAACTGAAAACTTCTTAAGCTGTACAGGGGGAGGGCAATCTGTTTAGTTCAAGTTTTTAAACACACACACACACCAAGTATTTCTCATGTATCAAAATTTTCTATGAAAATCAGGTAAATCCTTAAAATCTCAGATTAAATAAGAGGTCCCCAAATTGATGTAGAATTCTTTTTTTTTTTTTTTTTTTAACTGAGGAGCTCAAGAGTATCCACATAGCCAGTTCCGACAGACGTCCTGTACGGGGATTTTTTGAAGTTCTGGGGTGGCTCTTCCTCTCTTTCTCAGGGGAAAGTCCCACAGCCTTTGCCTTGGTCCATTCTGGCCATGCCAGCCGCCCACACACCCTCTCCCGCGCCGCCCCCAGGGCAGCCCGCCAGCCCAGCCGCCCTCCTCGCCGCTCCTAGAGGGTCAGACCCCTAACTGAACCTCTGGGTGTGTTTGTGGGGCGGTACCGGTCACAGCACAGCCCCCGCTGGAAGCTCTGCCTCACGAATCCCCCCCACTGCGGACGCTTGAGCTTCCACATTCTGCTGAGGGTGCGAGGGCTCCTCCGATTTCCTCTGGATTTGCATCTCAGTCACTTGGGAATTTCACACCCACTGTGTTCTGGTCATAATTCGAATTGACCAACCTGGTACTCTAACTCCCAAGTTTTTAACTTTAGCCAGAACCTCTCCTCTGAATTCCATCCTGTGTATCCATTAGCTGGAACAGCATCTTGAACATCCGTCCTCTTAAAGAGCGGCTTAAATCTCAGACTTACTGTAAGCCAAATCTCTCATTCCACCCCTGCCCCAAACCTCCGCCACTCTCAGCTCTCCCACCTCGGAAAATAGTGCCGCCACCGTCCCCGGTGCTGAAGCTGGACACTGGAAGCCACAGTGACCTCTCCCTGTTTCTCACTCTGGCCGAACCTGCTTCTCCTCCTTTCCACTCTGTCCTCCCTCCAACAGAGTAACCTGTTCAAAATGTGTCACTCGGCCCTATTTATCTCCTTCTCCTATTAAACTTTTTACATTTTCTAAGTTTACACCTATCGGCATGTTATATAGTATTTAAACTCTAGGAGAGAAGGGATCATGTCTAGCTCTTCCTCTCCGAAGTATCCCACGGTCCCTCTGCACAGTGCCTGGCATATAGCAGGAACTCAATACCTATTTCCTGAATACACTGAAAAACAACCAACAAATACATTTCGTATCCTGAGTTTGCTTTGGTTTGATTCGGCTTCTCACAAACAGCTTCTAGACATCGGCTGCCCCCACTTGCCTCCTTAAATATCTGGTCCTCCTCGCGGAGGCGCCTTTGCTCCACCTGCCGCCGACCGCTCTCTTGGGCCTCTCGCATCCGCCGCTGCCGCTCGGCCAGCATGGCGAAGGCATGGATCCTCCTCTCTTCCTGCAGCCTCACCAGCTCCTTGGACAGAAAGTCAAACATATCTGCCAGCACGCTTCCTTCCAGCCCAGCCAAATGGTTTTCAACCAGCAACACCTTAGAAGTCATAATACAATTTTAAGGATACACATTCCAGGAAGGATGGTGATTCCTAAGGGGTAGATGCTTACCCCTGAAGGGATAAAGAGGGATTCTGGGCTACCCAGAATGCTTGACAGGCACTTCAGTTTCAGAATGCACTGAGTTTTTATCAGGAATCTTATCTCTAGACTGGCCGAATCCAGAGGGTTCTTACTATAAAAATTTTCAATACAAACCAGACCTGAGAAAGTGCATTGCTCAGTCAATGAATTGATTATAGACCTCAAATCATGGAGAGGATTTAGCAAAACATTTCAGCTAGCATCCACATATCAATGCTGTTTTTCTTTCAACTTTATCCAGAAGGTAAAGTGTTTGTGTCTTTCCAGAAATGAAGGGAAATGTGAAGGTTTTTAATAAAAGATAACATTGGAGTTCAATAAAATAGAATGTCCTAGAAATTCACTCATGATACCCTTTAACTTTTTAATGTTTGATCCTTTAATACTAGCTTTGGGGAATTTTAAGATCTTGAATAACGTAAAAGTAGAAAGCCATGGTACTTCCTACTCTTTTAAAAAACTTCAGAGTCATTAAGAACTATCTTTGAAACAGAGCAGGAAAAACCTACATGTCTGTGTAATCACTGAGGTAAAATAGAGGCCTGGACTTCTGGCCAGGAATAAATCAGTGTCTGGTTATGGATCCCTCTGTGCGGGCTTTGGAGAATAAAAGTGTTTAAGAAGATTGTACCCTATGCAACTTCATCTGTTCCCTTCTCCCATCCTTAGGCATAAGGAAAAAGAGCTCTTCTCCCAGGCACTTGCTACTGTAACACTGACAGCTCTCTTTGTGCTCAATTCCCCTCAGGTTTGTGTCTGAGAGGAGGACACTGCACAAAGGCAGTCTCAAAGTTGGGATGGCTGCTGGGTGAGACTTCTTTCCTCTTTCACTCCAGGGCAGCTGTTAGCCTTATGCCCTCATCCTCATCCTTACCCATCCCCAGAGCCACACGTACTTTCTAACCGTCAAGTTCAGCTTTACTTATATAATAGGAGACACAGAAAGAAAGCATGTGACTAAGAGTGCCTCCCTTCCCTTACATTTATATATGGTGGTCACTCAGCCGAGATCACAAATGGATTTTCTCCCTGTCTCTGGGGATCACAAGCTCCCTCACTTAGGGAGCAGATGCAACCTTTAAAATCCCAAGATGATTACCTGTTCATGCCTCCTCCCTCAGCAAGAAATTTGGGTATGCTCAGGTATGCTTAATCTCATTTGAAAATTAGGTTAAAATATTTAGGAAGGTCATTCTGATGTGGCCATGCCACGTAGTGCAATACATCATTGGGAAGTGTGCATTTTCTGGGCTGTTTTCCACAGAAAATAGAAGAGAAAGAGGAAAGAAGCTTGGCATTGCTATAGGTGACGCAGGAGGTGCCCACTCCCTCAGGCCCCTGCACACCGTTGGTGTGTCTAGCACAGCTGAAGGTAGGCAGGCCAAGTCCTTGGTGAAGTGACAGCTCTCCCATTAACCCCTCCCTCAGCTCTTAGCTGACGTGATACAAGTATGTATCCACTAAATGGGTAGATGTGTTGAAACCCTGGACTGGCTTCGGTGCATCTGCTGAAGTCTCTGACAGAAACCTTGAAGAGCCAAGGAGGGCATTTTCCCATCCAGGTCCCAGGACCTGGTACTTCAGGGCACTATGCTCCCTATTAAAACAGAAGTGCAGCCCGGTCTTTTTCCAGTCCAGAGACTCCAGGGCCCACACTCTCTTCTTTCTCTGGTCCCTCTGTCAGTCTCACAGCCTCTGGTTTTCTTCCTCTCCCCCACACCAGCCCTGCAAGTGCAGTGACCATCTGCAGTCCTGCTGTCAGACACAAGGAATAAAGTTGTGCTCATTTCTGAGCTCTTACTTTTTATGTAAGAGCTCATTTCCACACAGCACAAGAGTTACGTGTGTTGCTAAAAGTGGGTCATAATAACTTTGCTCTAAGTTTACTCTCTGATAACACTAAACTCTGAAAATTGATTCTTTTTCATATTGATTTACAGAAAGTGGGAGAGATAGCAAAAGTGTACCTACGTCGTAGTCAACAACCTTAAAAACTGTGTCTATATAGATAAATCCCAGAAGAGAATAGGAAACCATTTACAGTTACTGGGTTAGAGCTCAATTACCAGCTGTTGTCACAGGCCATGGAGCTTAGAGGTCACAGACTATCATGGCATATTAGCATATTTAATAAGCAGTTTAACCAGCATGAGCTATGTATAGCCCCAAAACTCATAAATAAGTGCTGATGTTTAAAATAATTCTCATTTCCCACTTTTTTCTTCTTCTTGCTTTTATTACTTACTCTTTCTGCTAAATTCTCACTGAAATATAGTAGAGTCATCAAATATTTAAGACAAATTGGTAGGGACAACCTTTTCCAAATGTGGGTGTTTTTTCTTTTACTTTTTTTTTTCAAATAAAGAAAATATTCAATTCAGGGAGGGCACACCATGTTCAACTTTTTGAAAATGCTGTGTTAGAGTGATGGGATTGTGGGGAATGTTTCATATACTGTTATTGCAATGTTGCTTGTACAATAATAAAAATCAAGGGAGAAAACATAATAAGAAGGAAGAGGAGAGAACCTTGTGCTCATGCAAGTCCCTCTGCCACTGTAAGGCCAGGATCACCTGCTTCTCGGCTTTCTGCACCAGCCTGTCATCTTCTTGTAGCACATGGCTGGTGCGCAGCTCCTGGATCAATTCCAGTCGCTTTTCTTTCCCTTCAAACATCTGTATCAGATTACAACAAAGAGAGACTTGCAAATTAAGATCCCTTGTGCCAGGCGCTAGGTCTGGCACGCAGTGACCTGTGAGGCACTTGTGAACAGTGGGTTCTGGGCTGCCTGTGGGACAACAGGGCAGGTGTGTTCCACAGAGCTAGAGTTCAGCCCTCTGCCCTCCACCTCCAGCTGCTCAGGTAGAGAAAGAGCTTAGTTATCAGTCAGTTGTTTACTCAATTTCTTAAAATGCATCTCGAAGCCAGCTGACAACAATAGGGTCATGTTAGGAAACTAGAACCATCCTCTCATCTCTTGCGCTCCTTCCCCAAGAAGACTGGGGAGAGTATTTTTCATGGGCATGTTTTCTTTTGCAGGAGATCTGCCCCTGGTTTGTAATACACAATCTGCTGTCTGAACTTAACTTTGGCATTTCCCCTGAGGAAATACTGAAAGGAGAGGAAAGAGTAATGCTGCTTCCCTGGACTCGCTCAGCTTGACTGAAAATCCTAAGAGTTACAGCCATCTGTGGGGGTGCGGGGAGCCAAGGCTTCACCGTCAGGAGTTGAATTTGCTAGCAGTTAACCTGATCTCACTCAAACTTAATATTACTTGCAAATGGGGTAATTGATAGGAAAAAAAAAGAAAAAAGAGATGATAGAGAGAGAGCAAAGAATATAAAATGTGAACATATAAAAGTGGTTCAAAACTGTAGCTATTATTATATAGTTATTTCATTTGTTAATCAGGTATGGCTAGTTGTATACAAATGTGATTGTATTATGACTTTGTGGAAAATTAGGGAATCTCCTGGGCTTGTGATGCATTCACAATCAAAATTCAGGTAAGAAAGTTGCCGGATTTAGCAATTCTAAGGAAGACTCACACTGCTTTGGTTATAACTGTGGCAAACAGCAGGCAGGGCCTTTCTCTCCCTGACACTGTGCCACTCAACTCTGCAAACTACAGCAGCAGATGGGCATGGGTAAGTAATTCAAGAGTGAAGTTCCATAGGTCAGCAGGGTTCAAGAGGGAATGCACCCCAGGGAACCGAGCACAAACACATCCTATAAATCTATCCTGAAGGAGAAACACAGGGCCAGTGGTTGGACCCTACACACCATGTTCTGAACGACTCTGCCCCGGAGTAACTTTTGAAGGTAGATCACAGCCATTTCTATATCTTCTTCCTAAAAGAACAAAGGGAGAACCAAACAGCTTGATAACAGTAGCAGTCAGCACTAAATATCTTTTTGAAGACTTATATCAAGCAAAAGGGACTGTGCTAGGCACCAGGAAGATTTAAAGAGAAATACAGTATGGTCCCTACCCTCATTGAACATGCAGTATTTTCAATGTTACTTACTGTATTGTTAAAACTCATTACTATTTTTCCATCACAAATAACGCATCATTAAAAAATCAAAGCAAAAGCAAAAAAACCCACCCACTGTCATAGTATCCCTACAAATTAAGCTACTTACATTTTTCTGTACTCTTTTTCAGCAAAATCTTTCCTAAAGCAACAAGTATTGCCCATAACATCCCTTTTGTAATAATTTTCTCATGTTTGACACCGAGTATATAAAGAATATAGCTTACCTATGATAAAATCACTTCTCACAAGATTTTAAACCAAGCAAGAATTTAGCTTAAGTGATAAAATGAGTATATAATAGACAAGATTAGTCATGGACAAAAATCACCTTAAATAACTATGTGTCAAAAGCAGAAACGGCAGTCTGCAAATCTAATTAAGGTGCCTCTGAATGCCAAGAAAGCAACAGAAATCAGTGGCATTAACACATGGAAGAGTGGTCAGCACAAAGTCTAGAAAAGGGATGTTGTCCAATAACACATCCTGGCTAGTCAGTGGGAGCATTCCGGGCCCTCCACAAAGGTGACCTATCAGAGGCACTAGTGAGATCTCCTGTCAACTCTCCTCCCTCTGACTAGGCACAACAACCTTCTGTGTACAATTTGGCTTCTTTTGAGAATTGCTCTTAGGAGATAAAGGGCTGACCTGCCAAAAGGAGCATCGTGATCTACCAGACAGTTATATTCTCTCTGCAAAGTAATAAATTTGCAGTGTGGCATCTCTAGCAGTTTCTTGTGGGTTTGTTTAGTCTGAGTCAGTCCTTTAAATCCTAACCAAGTCTGGCACCTTGCCCAAACTGAGTTGGGGGACCTATGAAGATGATGTATAGCCCTGGTGAAGGTGGACTCTCTGAGCCAGTCCTTTCCCAGAAGCCAGCCTGTCTTGACACCTCTGGCATTTTGTTTCTCTCTGAGTCCAGCTGCTATCAACCATTTCCCCATGTGGGAAGATAGTTATGATAACTGATCATCATTTGATCTTTTTTAATTTGACATAGATGACCTTTTGGTATCTATTTTTCTCGAGAAGATTTTTTATTCTTTGTGTTTTTATTATTGAAAAGAATTTGACTTAGATTTCATTTCATTTAAAACTTACATTGGAACTCATTTCCAAGGTTGGAGTTGGAAGCCGAGGTTGAGGTATTGGCTTTCTTTGAAGAAAGCGTAGAGTTTTCTTTGGTTCAAGAACTTTATTTTTCTTATCCAACAGTGCCTGGAATAACACCAACTAGCATCATTTCTTACCTTTGTACTTTCTCCCACTACCAGATCTAGACCACAGATCTGAATATCAATCAGAAATAATCTTCTCTGTGGCTCTGCTAGGACAGTTTGCTAGCTTATGCTGGGAAGGTCCAAAACAGGGTGCTTATATCTCTCAAGGTATGCTATGATATTCTTAAGGATAAGTTAACTACTGAATAAATAATACATATGAATGGGAATTAATGCAATTGAAAATATATAATGGAGAAAATCAACAAAGTCAAAAGCTCATTGTTGGGAAAAACACTACCAAGAGAATAAACAAGCCTCCAGTAAAATTGATTGAGTAAAAAGAGTTAAAGCACAAATAAGTAATATTATGCATGAAAACTGTGGACATAATTACAGATAGAACACTGAAAAGATCATAAAATAATACTATCAACAAACTATATACCCCAAAATTTAAGAAGTTAGGCAAAACGGAATTTGTAAAGAAAATACAATTTACTAAAATGCAGAAAGGTCTGTAAATTATTAGGAATTTGATGGAGTGGTTAAAATTTTTCCCACGAAGAAAACATCACTCAGATAATTTTATATGAATATTTTACCAACCTGAATAAATAGATCATCTCAAACTTATTTAAACTCTTTCCAAAGCAGAATAGAATACTCCCCTGTTCATTTCAGAAGACCTGCATAACTCTGACATCAATGCCATATATGATCAAAATAAGAAAGAAGAATACGGCCATTTCATTTATGAATATAAAATCAAAATTCTGAACAACATATTATTTGATAAGATACTACAAATAAGATAATACAGCTTGGCCAAGTTAGGTTCATCCCAGATATGCAAGGATAGAATAATATATATTTTTAAATATATATGTTCTTTACTACAACAATAATTTTTAAAAAGAAAAAGTATATAATTACTTCACCATACACAGACAAAACATTTTTTATAAAATTCAACATAAACACACGTTTAAAAGCTTTAGTAAAGTAGGAATAGAAGGGAGCTTACAACCTTAATAAAGAGTATCTACAAAGAAAAAAGTTACAGAAAGTAAGAGAATGATGAACATAGAGTTTAAAATGGGTAAATGGAGATGGGGGGTGAGATGGGAAAGAACCACATAGATGAACGTAAATTATCCCCATGGTCCCGATTTTTGTCTTGAGTGTGGCTCCCATGGATTCTTACCCTGTTACTAAAACCAACCACATAAACAACACACATGGACCAGTGATGAGTCATAAAGCAGCTGGGTCCCAAAGTGTGGTTCCCACAGCATTAGCACCACGTGGGAACTTTGTAAAACAAATGCAGACTCAGCTATAGCCCAGACCCACTGAGTGGGGGACTCTGGGGGTGGGGCTCGGCGGCGTGTGTTCACAAGTTTTCTCGGTGATTCTGATGCACACTGAAGACTGGTCACCATTATCATAAATCAGGAATTCTGAAGTGTCCAAGTCTGTATACCTGTAGTCCAGTGAACAAAAGGGAAAGCCTGGCTGGTGGACGCTGTTTAGTTAGTTGGTTCATGGGGATGACCACCAAGCTTTCTTACTTAGTTGAGTTTTAAACTAGATGAGAGAGCAGCTGAACATGACTCCCTTTCTCTTAATGACCTCGTAACAAGTCCAAAAGGAAGAAAATGAGGCCTACTGTACTATTAAACCCAACAGTAATTTCTAACACTAAAAACTTACTACACTCAATGTGTGTCAACCTTTATTATGTAGATCCAAAGTCAGAACCACTTTTAGAAAATAACATGATTTCTGCAAATGAGGAGTATAACCTTCAAGAATTTTCCAACAGTTTGAAATGAGGGAGAAAAAGAACACATTGGTTCTGCACAGAACAGGTAACCTCCAGAAAAGTCTAGAGAAGAGAAAGAATGTAGGTTTGTGTGCAGAGAACTACTAGACATTGCTGCTGCCCAAGACAAAGTGCAATTTTTGGACTGTAGTATTTCTCAGCAAAAGTCCCACTTAGAAGCATCTTCTCCAGGTAAGGATTATACCTTATGAATCTCTGCCAACTCATGGTCCAACCTTGCTTCCCTTTTTAGAAAACCAGCTTTGGTGGTAGTAACTTTTGGCTTTAGAGGTCTGATTCGGGGTTGCATGACAAAATCAGGGAGGGATGACTCAAGTTCAACTAATCCTATAGGAAGGAAATAAATCTTTTTAGAATGTGGTGCTTCAATTTAGCATTTTGAAAGCATATTGTCCATTTTAGTAGCTGTTTACCAAGAATAATAATAATTTAGAATTATTGATAAGGTGTATCTCATATACTTGAATTGTCCCTGAAATCTAAAGCAAATTTCTATGTAACTAACTCATGCTCCCAGTGGCTTAGGCTATAAAATAATAAACGTATTCTAAAATGAAAACATTGCCCTACAAAAACATAATAAATTCCACAATAATAATCAACAAAAAATTAATGATCATATGATGCATGATACCACCATTCTAAAGTGATGTACATCAGTTTATCATCTGCTCTGGAGATGGTCAGCCAGTGCTACAAGTTCAACAGTGTGACCATCAACTCATAATCTTGTTGCTTCAAGATGTGATGCTTCAACTTGCTAAATAATTTAAATAAGCCTCTCTTGGATTTTTCTCCATGAATTTATCCCCTGGTTATCCATGCCCTTGCCCACTAGTTTTTCTAGTTTTCTGACATTTCTTCTTAAAGGGCTGATTTCATTATATACTTCTTGTTTGCTTCATAAACCTAGTAAAAAGCTTTCTCTATTATTTTTCCTATCTTTGATGATTAGTGACATTAAACATATTTAAATATTTACTTGCTAATGACCTTACTCCATGATAAATTGTTGCATAGTGTATCTATTTATTTATTTGAGTTTCAGGAGTCTTTTTTTTTTGGTTCATATGAACTCACATTATTCATAATATTAAACATGTTAATTGCTATTTCTTGCAAATATTTTTGTTATTTAGCTTTTAATCTAAATTGCTATATTTTAAATTTTAATTTACATTTCTAAGATAACCCTCGTATGCTGGACTTGTAATTAAATTGCTTACCTTCATAAGTGTTGAGATAATGGTTTTTTACAACAAAGTCCTCTGAGTTATTATCTGGGAAGCGACCAAGGCGAGATAGAGGTCCATAGACCTGTGACGCATAATCAGAATAATCCCTGATGATATTTCTTCTCTCCAACTTCCCTTCTACATTCTTCCCTTTTCTCTCAAGTTTTCTGATTGCTAAAATAAAGCATACTTCTATGACTATCTCCAAACATTGTTCTGAATGATCCAAATAGTAACAGTAAACCAGTTCTAGTTTTATTCGTAGGGAAGCTACTAAACTGAACATATTTCACAATGACCACCCACTGCAGCCAGACTGTAACACTAAAACCAGAGATCTGTCATCTGTGTGGCCCAGACTGTCATGAGACAGGCAGGAGTGACAGAAGCTGAAGCAGCTAGTGTCCTCAATGGGCAGTCATCGAAAATCTTTTATAACTGCACCCCAAGCACTGGGCTGTGAAGAGGCAGTCAATAAAAGTTTGTTAAATGAAAAAAAGAAACTCAGAGTAACTGAAAAATCCATGTTAAATGAAGACTAGAGGAATTACTCTCTCCTAGGAGAATAATTAAAAGAGAGGGAAGACTACAGATTCCTCAATAATCTCTGTCCATTTTAGCTGACACCAGAATAAATCAGAATATATCCCAGTTTATAGCTTCCAGAATTGCTTGGCAGGCAGAAGGAAAAGACTCCGCTGTGCAGGTAAGGAGTTTACTCATCTAAGGAGTCATGCTTCCTGCCTCTGCCTGCTCCTTTTCTTCCAGCCTGTCACACACCCATTGCCTGTGGAAGGTTCTACACTGTGCACTCTCAAGGGGGGTAAAATCTTATCATGAGACTGCAAAGTCATCCTGCCGGAGGTGACTGCGTGTGATGCTGCTGCCTTGTGGATGTTGCTTATGTTTGGTCCTCAGTGCTTCTGTGTGTAACTTGGGGTTTCAGAATTAAGTAAAAAGAGTGAAACACACTTTTAAGTTAAGTTTTAAATTATTTTCTTTTTAAATAAAAAGAATTTTAGTTGAAAAAAAGTAAATATATTTTATTATTTATCTATAAAAGTCAGTCAACCCATCATTCATTATGTTAAGTACTGAAAAGAAAAAATGTTGACATTTAAATGCAAAGCTAGCAGCTAGTTAAAAGTTATTTTCTCACATCAAGAAAAAGTTAAAAGTTCACAAAAGGCAACTTTTAAGGAATTAATTTATTTTTTGTAACTGGTTTACTTTTGCTAGAAAAATAATTTTGAATGGTTTTTTTTATTAAAATGCGATTACATTTCTATTATTAGGTACATAATTTGCTAATTTGCACGTATAGTTTACACATTATAATTTTTATAAGTAAATAAATTATATTAAAAGTTAATCAGCAAATATAGGTACAGTTACATGTTAATAGGTTAAATTAAAATGTATACTTTAAAATTATTTTAAAACTTAGTTTATAATTGATTTAAAATAAAATTAATTTTAAAAATATACTTAGTCATTCTTACTCCTCCACTGAATCCTCTTTTTATGTATAAAGTACAGATATACTTCTAGTACATAAACAGATATACTGTATATCCATGGTATTAAAATTGCATTGGAAGAAGGGGAGTAGAAAGATATCTGAATGTCTCTTTTAGGGGGCAATAATGAGAAAAAGGTTGAGAAACAGGGCTCTTTATTCAAGACCTCAGCCCATGAATATGGGAAGCCCAGCACCTACACACACGCACATATCCCATAAAGTCAAAAACTTCACTACCTGTTAGAACATCATTACTTGATTTTCTTAGTGAGGAATTTTCCTCTGCTCCTCTATTTTGAAAAATAATTCATCTCCCATCCCTTACCTATTTAATAACACTAGGACCAAAAAAGAATTATGTCATAGTTAAATCAATCTTGGTCAAAGGACCAAAGCAAAGCCCACTTTCCATCCTCTTCATTCTTCATCCTACGCCGTTACCCGATGCATGTGCGTGCTGGATTTTTGCCAGTTTGGCCTCCTTTGCTGCCTGCAGTTTAGACCATTGGGCATTCAAGTGCTTCATGTTCACTGCACTTTGGTTCTTGTCACGCTTCTTTAACAGCTCTTTTAGAACTTCAAGGCGAATCTCCTGCAGTCTTCAAGTAAATTACAAAACATAAAGAAGTATATGGCATCTCCAAGAGGGCATTCTACTAGAGAGAAAGGGAACACCTGTCATAAACAGGATATTCTTTTTAGGCTGGTATCATATTCATGTACTCTCAAAAGACCCCTCTAGCAAAAGTGACAAATGAGTTGGGGGCTTGGGAGAGGCACCTCAATAGTGAGTCTCTATATCGTAGGAATATGCATGGGTACAGTTCTAAAGGATGAAGAAGAGTGTGCCAGGTAGGAGGGTAAAGAAAGTGCTCTCTAGGCAGATGGGGTGAACAACAAGATGTTTGGGCACAGTTCCAGGTCGACTGGAGGGTAAGTAATAGGAGCAGTGAAGAAAAAGTGAGGTCGTGGCAAGCTGTCTTCAGGAGTGAAGGTGAAAATGCCATGTCTGGCACACACAGGTACTCAATCAATCTTTGTTTCCCTTCTCATTACCTGCACCTCATTCTCCCAGGCCTACCTTGTGCATGCATATACAACCATGTACAGATAACTTCAAAATCTGTACTTCCAGCTCAGGTATTTCGGAACCAGAATTTCTGTCTATTTGAACCTCCAGCTATCTCCGGACAACCTCAAAAACACCTACTCATTTTGTTCCCCCAGAAATCTTCCTCTTCCTCTACACCTCCTCCCCTTCTTGAATGCATCCTCCTCTAAAACACTTCTTGCATCCATTCCCCAGCTCCTGTCATCTCTCTCCTAACTTGGACTCTAGCTGCTAGTCTAATTTCTCCTCCTTCCAATCCTTGTTCCACACAGCTGTCAAGATTTCCTTCCTAAAATAGAGATTTAAACATTTTACTCCTACTTAAAAATTCATACAGTAATTTATTCAGTCACTCATTTGTCAAACATTTATTAAATGCTCAGCATATGCCAGGCAGGGAACAAACACTGATGAACAAGATAAAGCACCTTTGCTCAGGAAGCACCGTCCTTGGGAGCAGCCATGGACACTACCATGTAGAACACAGGGAGACAAATAACAGACCAGCAGAATGAAAAGACTTTTGTAGAAGAAACAACAGAGCACCTATGTCTCGAGCTAGTCCCAGTGGATCAGGGGGAAGGCCGGGAGGCAGGGGCTCCCTCAGGGGAGCCCTTAGCTCTGTAGTCTTGAAGATAAATGAGAATTGAGATTTGCCACATTGACAAGGAAAAAGTGAGGCCTCAGCCGCGGAAGCTGAGTGTTCCACTCAAAAGGACTAGGGAGAGCAAGCATGCACCCCTCTGTTTATCACAGCACTATTTACAATAGGCAAGATTTGGAAGCAACCTAAGTATCCATCAGTAGATGAATGGATAAAGAAGAGGTGGTACATATACAAATGGAATATTATTCAGCTGTGAAAAGAACAGAAATCTTACCATTTGCAACAACAAGGATGGAACTATAGGGTATTATGCTCACTGAAGTAAGCCAGGCAGAGAAAGACAAATACCAAATGATTTCCCTCATTTGTGGAGTATAAAAACAAAGCAAAACAGAAGGAACAATAGATGCTGAGAAGGGACTAGTCATTACCAAAGGGGAGGGTGGATGGGGAGGTAGGGAAAAGGGGATTAAGGGACACTATAATTTGAAATCACAATATAGGTAGGTCACAGGGAAGGCAATAGAGTGTGGAGAAGACAATTAATGACTCTATAACATCTTACTATGTTGACTGAGAGTGACCACAATACAGGGGGTGAGGTCTTGTTAATATGGGTGAATGTCAAAACCTCTGTGCTGTTTATGTGAAACCATCATAAGATTGTACATCAATAATACTTTAATTTAAAAAAAAAAGAAAACTCAGCCAGAGGTAGCTCAGCATATTGTTATTTATGTGTTGTGAGCTCATCTTTTTATTGAAGAATCCTGCAACTTTTCTTTTAAATAGGAAATTCCCCATTAGCTGTAGCTAAAACTCAAGGTGTCCTGACTGTGAATTCAGCACCAGGGGGATAAGAGACAGGATCAGCCAGGAGGCTGTTTGATGGATATGAAGAGGACCAAGGCCTTAGGGATAATGCCACTGAACAGAAAGGGACAGCGTGAAAGACATTTTTGGATTTTGAATCAGTGGGATTCTGTGACAGCCTAGATTAGATACTAAAGAGAAAAGTGAAGAGAAGAATCAGAGATGCCTTGAAGAATTGTTCGAATCTGGGCTCCATGCTGAGCTCACACACAAAGAGGGCATTATATGTTTTTATATTATTGGAGATAAAATTACAGAGCTATTACTCCTGAAAGAACCAGAAACCCAATTTCCTATCTCTACAGGTTGAGGACTGCTTTTAAATTCATACATTTGGAAAAATGTTTTACAGGTAAAAAGTATTAACATTACTCCCGACAGAGTAGGAGCAGTTGTCTGGGTGATCTAGAACCTACTTTTCAATTTCCTGCTCTCTGAAGGCCCATTCCTTCCTCTCCATCGCATTCATCATCCTCCTCCTCTTCTCCAGCTGGGAGGTGTCACGCGGAGAGGGAAGTGTGGCTTCCCATGCACGTTTCTCCCTGGCCCGTTCTATCATCTCTACTTCCGCTTGTCCTGCAGGGAGACCTCGACCTGGAGGGTGAAGCAAAACAATTTAGAAACAACGGACAAACTCGTGTACCTACCAGTATTTAGTTTATTCCCTTCCAGTTCCTGTCCTTATGACAGGATGAAATGATATCAGGAAACATCATCTGGATGCCTCACAGCTTGTTATCTATGCCCTGCACTGCCTCTTGTTAATAATTCAGCCCGCAGACATTTTAGTTGCACATAAGATGCTAGATAGTATTTGAAGAGTATTATGTGACTGCTGAATAATTCACACCCTGGATTGCCCTGCATTGGACAAATCTATAGTTTGAAATACAAAGAAATATCAAAGTAACTTGCAAAAGGTCACAGCTGGTTAAGTGACAGAATTCAAGATTTGAACATGGCAACCTGACTCTTGTGGTCTTATGCACTACACTATACTTCCTCTATAATAAAACAAACACGAAACAAAAATGAACCATACAGGCAAGTCCATAGCTAACATCAGGCTCAAAGCTTTTCCTCCAAGATCAGGAACATTACCAGGGTGCCCACTCTCACCACTTGTATTCACCATAGTACTGGAGGTCCTAGCCAAAGTAATGAGGCAAAAAAAGAAATAAAAAGCAACCAAATTGGAAAGGAAGAAGTAAAGTTGCCTCTGTTTGCAGATGACATGGTCTTACATGTATTAAACCCTAAAAACTCTATTAAATAACTGTTAGAACTAACAAATGAATTCAGTAAAGTTCCAGATACAAAATCAACATACAAAAATCAGTGGCATATCACTGAACAATGAACTATCTAAAAAGGAAATAAAACAATCCTATTTATAATAGCATCAATAATAATAAAATACTTAGGAATAAATTAAACTGTGTGGGTGAAAGATATGTACACTGAAAACTGTACGACATTGATGAAAGAAATTGAAGACACAAAAAATAGAAAAACACCCATGTTCATGGATTGAAATGTTAAATACTAATGTTAAATGTTAAAATGTTAATACTATTCAAAGCTATCCACAGACTCAATGCAATCCCTATCAAGTTTCCAATGGCATTTTTCACAGAAAAAAAATCCTAAAATTCATATGGAACTATAAAGACACCAAATAGCCAAAGCAATTTTGAGAAAGAATAAAGCTGGAGGTCTCACACTTGCTGATTGCAAAGTATATTACAAATCTCTAATAATCAAAACAGTACGGTACTGGCATTAAAACAGACACCTAGACCAATTGAACAGAATCAAGACCCCAGAAGTAAGTCATGCATATATAGTCAACTAATATTTGACAAGGGAGTCAAGAATACTCAATGGGAAAAAGATAGTCTTTTCAATAAATGGTGCTAGAAAAAGTGGATATTCACATTAAAAAGAATGAAACTGGACTCCTACCTTATACCACTCATAAAAATTAACTTGAATGGATTACAGACTTAAATGTAAAACTCCTAGAAGAAAACATGAAAGCTCCTTGATATTGATCTTGAAAATGACTTTTGATTCTGACACCAGAAGCACAAGCAACAAAAACAAAAATAAGCAAATGGGACTACATCAAACTAAAAAGCTTCTGTACAGCCAAGGAAACTATCAACAGAATGAAAGGCAGTCCTATGGAGGGGGAGAAAGTATTTACAAACCATATATCTGATAAGGGGTTAATATCCTAAATTAGGAACACATATCACTCAATAGCAAAAAACAAATAATGGAATTAAAAATGGGTAAAGAACCTGAATAGACATTATTCCAAAGAAGATAAACAAATGGCCCACAGGTACATGAAAAGGTACTCAAAATCACTTATTCTCAGGGACCTGCATATCAAAACCACACTGAGATATCTCACACCTGTTAAAATGGCTGTTATAAAAAAGACCAGAGGTAACAAGGACTGGCAAGGATGCGGAGAGAAGGGAACCTAGTTAGTGGGATTGTAAGTTGGTGCAACCACTATGGAAAAAATATAGAAGTTCCTAAAAAAATTAAAAATAGAGCTACCATATGATCCATAAATCCCATTTCTAGGTATATTATCTGAAAGAAATGAAATCACCATCTCAGAGAGGTATCGGCACTCCCATGTTCAATGCAGTAGTATCTACAATAGCCAAGACATGAAACTGAGTGACCACTGACAGATGGATAAAGAAAATGTGTTTGATATATTGCTGTACCTATAGATCTTTAACTATATTTATACAATTCAGCCATAAAAAAGGAAGGAAATCCTGTCATTTGTGACAATATGAATGAAACTTTAGTGCATTATGCTAAGTAAAATAAGTCAAACTGAAAAAGACACATATTGTATGATCTCATAACTGGAATCTAAAAAAAACAAATTCATAGCAAGAGCATAGATTTGTGGTTGCCAGAGGCAAGGGAGTGGGAGAAATGGGTGAAAGTGGTCAAAGGGTACAACCATCCAGTTACAAGATGAGTAAGTTCTGGGGATTTAATGTACAGCATGGTGACTATAGTTAGCAATACTGTACTGTACACTTGAATGTTACCAAAAGAGTAGATATTAAAAGTTATCACACACACACAAAGCACTATGTGAGGTAAGAATGTGTTAACATTATTGGGATGATCATTTTGCAATATACACATACATCAAATCACGTGGTACACCTTAAACTTACACAAGTCAATTATAGCTCAATAAAGCCGGGGGAAAATGAACTATACCTAAACAAAACAAAACATTGTTTTTATTTAATATTTACACACACAATATTTTACTATAGGTACCATTCTCCAATTTACTCCTTAACTCAACTTTGTTTTGATCTAATCATACAAGAGATCTAATATTATCCCTTCCATTGTAGGACTCCATAACAATTTGAGCTATCTTTTCAATTAGATTGCTTCTAATTTTTTCATTACACATAATAATGCTGCAACAATGTCTTGCCCTGGTCTCACCATGCCCGTATGTGAACTTCTCTAGGATACTTAGAAGGATCTGTGAGTCTAACAGCTGGATCATAAAATACCATTAGTTAAAATTTTTCTAGGTACTGACAAATTTGCCTCCAGGAAGTATAATTTTGCTCAAGCCTTCTGAAAGTCTCCTGATCCTTTCCCACAGTCGCCTCCTCACTTCCTTCCACATTGTTTCTCCCTAATCTCAGCTGCTTTCTGCAGTTCTACCAAGTCCTAGTAGTTCACAGATTTATATATACATATATATACATTTTTGTTCATACACATGTTTTCATATGTTATTTTATATGTCTATTTTTAGTTTCAGTGAAAATGGAATTTGTGGGAGTTGTGTTGTTCTTGTTTTGCATAATTTCTGGAAAGAGGAGAAGATGCTAATCTGCATAGGCACAGTTATGCTGCGAGTACAGACTTGGATTAGAATTGCTTTAATGTATAAATATATGTTGGGGAGAAATAATATCTATTCAAGCTTGAATCTTTATAAACATGGTGTGCCTTCCTTTACATCAAGTTTCTGTGTTTAAGGAACAATTTGTATTTTTTCCATAAATACCTTGCAGACAGTTTTATTAGGTGATTTCCCAGGTACTTTGTTATTTGCTATTACAAATATGACTTTTTCAATAATATTTATAATTAGTATTGCTCATATATAAGAAAGCTACTGATCTTTGTGCACTAATTTCATAATCAGATATCTGGTTGAACTCAAGTTCTTAGTTTTAATAATTTATTTCATTTTCTAAATGATCACATTGTCTGCAAATACAGTATTTTGCTTCCTTCTAAGCCTCATACCTCACTTTTTTCTTTTATTTTACTGCATTGACTCAGTATTTCTCAACCAGGGTGCTGTTATTGCCATCTTAGGTAAACAATTATTTGTTGTGTGGGACTACCCCACACAGGATAGGATGTTTACTACTCCTGACAGCCTACCTCCGCCAACCCCATCCCATGTGCTAAATGCCAGGAGCACTACCTACTCCTTATTACATACAAAAATGCCACCCATTTCCAAATGTCCCTGGGGGCAAGGGGCTACAACCTTGCTTAATAAACTCCAGGCTAGGGTCTTCTCGAATTGGTAAATAATAGTGGTGATAAGGGATCATTGTCTTCTCCTCTAAGGGTAAAGCTTCTGAAGTTTCAATTCAGTATTATGTTTATTGAAAGCTGTGGCAGATACTCCTTATTAAATTACTAAGATTTCCTTATGATCCCAGTCTATGTAGAGTTTATATCATGAATGAGTGTTGAATGTTATCAAATACTTTTTCTGCATCTATTTGAAATTTTCCTACATTTTCTGTCAAAATGATAAATTACATTGGTTGGATTTTTGATATTGTACTAAATTTGAGTTTCTGTGATTAACCCGCTTGGATATGGTAAGTTATCTTTTTAAAATACTGTGTGATTTTGTTGCTGGTATCTTAGAATTTTTACGTTTTCTTTGAATGTGAGGAATTTTCCTTTCTAGGACTATCTTTTTTCAGTTTTCAAATCAAGGCTACATGCTAGCTTCACAAAATACATAAATCAACTTTTATTCTTTCTGCTTGCTGGAAGAATTTGCATGGAACAGATCTTATTCATTCCTTGAAGGAGTGGAAAACCTACCTGCAAACTGTTTAGGCCATGTGCTCTTAAAAATATTTTTTTTTACCAAGTCCATTTCTTTTTTTTGGTTTGTTTCCAAGTCAACTTCTATAGTTATTTTTCTATTCAGATTTGTTGTTTCTTTTTGAAAGCAACTTGGTAGTTTATATTTTCCTTAAAAATTGTATCTAAACCTCTAAAAAATGTATTTGTTTTAAAATATATGGTAAAAGATAAGCATAGTATTCTCTTACATTTCTTAAACCATTTACTCTGTAGTTACGTCCCTCCTCCAATCCTGTACTCTTTATTTGCACCTTCTGTCTTTTATCTTGATGTTTCTTACAAGAGATTTGGCTGTATTACCAATCTTTCCTAAAACATTACTTTATGGCCCCAGTGACCATTTCTTTTGCCTTATAAAGATATACATTATTAATTAGTGGTTTAAATTTTATTGTTCACTGAACTTGTAAAGATTAAATAAGTTAAAAATGTAAAGCACTTGGACATTCTTGGAACATAGCAAGGACTCAGGTTTTTTTCTTAGTGCTTACAGTGTCAACCTTTTCACTGGGTCATTATTTTTCACTGACGCTTACGTAAACATTTATGGAAGTGTAACATACATGCAGAAAGGTACACATCCCACATGACCAGCTCTCAGATCAAGAACAGAATATTACCAGAACCCTAGATTGCCCGACGTACTACCTCCAGTCTGTCTGTGCCTCAAGGATTTCCACCATCCTGATTCCTATAACTTGTTACTTTTTATTGAAGTATCTTTGATATACGATCTCATATTGGTTTCAAATGTACAACACAGTGGTTCAACAATTACCCATATTATTAAATCTTCACCCCCACTAGTATAGTTACTTTCTGTCAACATAGGAAGATGTTACAGAATCATTGCCTGTTTTCTCCATGCTGTACAATCCCCATGACCAACTTATGATTTGAGAACTTTTGTGCCCGTTTATCTCCCTCTCCTTCCCCACACCCTCACTCCAGCCCCTCCTTCATGGTACCATTGGTAACCACTAGTCACTCTCAGTGTCTATGAGTCTATAGCTGTTTTGTTCATTCTGTTTTGCTTTGCTTTTATATTCCAAAAATAAGTTAATTCCGTTTTGATAGGTTTTGAGCTTTATATAAATGGAATCAAAGTGTAGGTAGTCTTCTGTGTCTTCCTTCTTTTGCTCAGCACACATGTGAGATTAACCCATGCATTTGTACTTTCATTCTTGTTACTATATTGTATTCCATTGTGTGAATACACCATATTTATCTATTCCATGGTTGATGGACATTGTTTTCAGTTTTGTATTATTATAAAGTGTCACTATGAATATTCTCATACTTGTCTTCTGGTGAATATACATATTCATTTCTTTTAGCAGAACTAAGTACTCACTTTTCTTTGGCATATAACTAGGAATGAAATTCCTGGATCACGGGCACAAATGTGTTCAGCTTTAGAAGATACTACCAAAGAGTTTTTAAAGTATGGTTGTGTATGAAATTCTCTTTCTTCAAATCCTTATCCCCACTTGGTAATGTCAATCTCTTTAATATTAGCTATTCTGGTATGTGTGTAGTAGCACCACACTGAAATTTTAATTCGCATTTCCTTGATGGCTAATTAAGTTGAACACTTTTTTAATTGGTGATTTGAAAATACTTTTTATTTAGTGTCCTCCTCACATCATTTGCTCATTTTGCTGTTGCATTTTGTCTTTTTCTTATTGGTCTGTAGGATTTCTTGATGTGTTCTAGTTATGAATTTTCTGCCATACAAAGGCAGGTAATAGCAAATTTTCTCCAAATCTGTGCCTTGCTTTTCACTATCTTAATGTGTTTCTGGTGAACAGAAATTCTTAATTTTAATGATAACTTTTTCACTTTTCTCTTTATGGTTAGCTTTTTTTGTCCTATTTAATAAAATCTTTGCCTCCCCAAGGTCATAGCCTCTCTTATATGTTTCTTCTAAAAGTTTCATTAGTTCACCTTTAACATTTAAACATCGGGGATTGATTTTGGTTTCTGGTGTGAAGTAGAAATCAAGAGTCACTTTTTTTCAAGATGGCCATGTAACTGACTTGGCAACATTTATTGAAAAGATTGTATTTTCCTACTGCACTGTAGTGTCATCCTTATCTCAATTCAGACAATATATATCTGTGGGTTAATTCTGGACTCTCTATCCTGTAATAATGATCTATCTGTCTATCCTTAAGAACATACCACACTGTTTAATTCCTGCAGCTTTACAAGTCTTTATATCTGGTAGTGTATGTTGTTGTTTCCTTCACATTGGCCTTGGGTGCTTTTAACCCTTTCACATTTCTATATTAATTTTAGAATCAGGTGATCAATTTACACACACACAGACACACACATACACAAACCTGTTGAGTTTCTTAATGGAACTACACTAAGGGAGGAATCGGAATCATAAAGTTCATGTTCTATACATGGATATCTAATTGTTTCATCACCATTTATTGAAAAGACCTTCCTCACTCCACTGAATTAGGGCAGCATCTTTCTCATAAATTAAATGACTGTAAATGTGGAGTGAGGATGCAGCAAGGTCAAAGGAGCACAGAACCATTAATATTTCCCTAAAAACTATAGCCTGGTATATCTACAGCAGGTCTGGCCATGGCCTACCACATGCAAACCCTTTTATGTGAAGCACATTAATCATGTTCAAATCATCTAAATCCTTACTAACCTTTGATAGCTTAATATGAAAAATGATTATAAAAATCTTCCACTTCCACTATGAGTAAAAAATTGTTCATTTCTCCTTGTGATTCAATTTTTGCTTTATATATTTTGAGTCTATATAGGGTACATTTAAGTTTCATGATAGGTCTTCTGGTGGGTTGTCCCTTTTATAACCTTGTCTTTCACTGTCCCTTTTAATGTCTTTCTGGTTAACTCTGCTCTCATATTACCGTTGTTACATCAGCTTTCTTTGGGTTAGCTTTCAGTATATTTTCCCACCTGTTATTTTCAAAGTTTCAATGCTGTTTTATAGGTAGCAGGCTGTTGTTGTTGAGTTTTCATTAATCCAATCCAAAAATGTTTTTTTAATAGGTGTCGTGCCAGAGGTTTCCAGCTCCAGGCAAGTTCGCTCTGGATTTGATGAGACCAAATAACAACGAATGTTGCAGGTAAAAGGTCTACCAAGCTTTACTCGTGGTGGCAGGTCAAGTGCTAAAACCCATCCACATCCAGCAAGTCTGCAACCCATCTCCACCAGCCGCCCCCACCTGCCATGTAGAGCACTGGGTGGAGCTCTTTATACAGCAGCACAGCTTATACAGGCTCATTGCCAGCCCGGGTGTAAGCAGGCGCCTATACACCAGACCGGTTACATCACATAAATGTGCAGTGGGCAAGTAGATTGGAGACAGGTGAGAACCCTGGCCACTGGAACTTCCGTTTTCCCTACAATAGGTCAGTTTAAGTCACTTTTGTGTATTTTGATTTTTTGAACATTTTTCTGACATTTTCTGATACTTGAACATTTTTCTGACATCTTGTATTTTTCTGACCATGTATTTTCTATTTACTGTGTTTTTATTTTGCTTCCCTCCTTTTCATTTTGTTATTTCCTTTTTCCTCCTCTACCAATTGTGAAATAATATATTTCTCCTTTTTTCGTTTCTAATGATGCCTCCAAATTTTTTAATTTAGGCTTTCCACTCATAGTTCTCTAATAAAATCTAAAGCCAATTAACATTGCTCTCCATCCGGAAGAAAATTGGATGCTTTGAAGAATTTTGGCATGCTTTATTCTTATTACTTCTCCAACTCTGACACTCAAGGTGTGGTTCTCGAACCAGTAGAACAGCATCACCTGAGAGCTTGTTAGAAATGCAAATTCTAGGCCCTTTCTCAGATCTAGTAAATCAAAATCTCTGGGATGGAGCCTGGAATCAGTTTACTAACAAGCTCACCAGATGATTCTTCTTCATGCTAAAGTACTGATCTACAGCAGAGTTCAGCAAACTTTCTCTGTAAAGGACCAGGGAGTAAATGTTAGACTTTGAAATGGGCCACACAGTCTCTGTTTCAGTTACTCCATCTGCCACTATAGTGCAAAGGCAGGTATAGCTAATACACAAACAAATGAGTGTGGCTGTGGATAAAGTGAAGGTTCCTGCGACCAGGATTCTTCCTGGCCCTGGTCGGCTAGCTCACTACACTCGTGTGGGCAATACATTGTTACTGACTTTATATAAAGAGCTCCGCCCAGTACTCTGGGTTAAAATGGTGGCATGGCTGCAAGGCTGCAGGGGAGCAGAGATGAGACGGGAGTGGTGGCAGTGCTGAGGACAGAGACTGAGAAGGCTGCGGGGGCAGAGAGGCCCAGAGGCAGAGACCAGCTTGCTGCATGCAGACTCGTTCTGAGTGGACAGGATTCTAGTGACTGACCTGCCACCGTGGAAATAAAATTGGGTATAACCCTTTCACCCTAAGAACGTTCAACTGTCATTTCTTTGGTCAGATGAATCCACAGTGAACTTGCCTGGGGGTGAAACCCATTGGCAAGACAACTGGCGCAGTCGTCAAGATTCACTGTTGACCAAGAAAAAGAAAAGGCTGCCCTCACGGGAGGAGTGTTTCAGAGGGCTGCACCTATGGACGGGGATACATTTGAGTGTCCTCCAGTGGACATGTGGTATTGTGAAGGGGTGGAGGACTGGGGTCCACCCAAAGAGAAAGAAAATTTGTTGCTGACTGAAATGGCGTCACCACAAAGTGCTATGGAAATAGTAAAGGATGTCGTGGTAACCTGAGAGGAAGCAGCATGAGAAGGAGCAGCGGCCCGAGAAGCAGCAGTATGGGAGTGCAGGCTGCCAGGTGCCATGGGGCAGATGAAGGGTGTAGTGGAGCCATCAGCCCCAGAAATGGAGTGGAGGTTTGACGAACAGGTCGAGGTGGAGGCCCTGTCAGTGCCGGAGGCATCAGTCCCTCCTCAGTTGAAACCCCACCTGGTTGAAAGCTGGTGGAAAGCCAGAAGGACTCGGCAACTATGGGTTCCTCCAGGAGATATGCAGGCCCCTCCTCAGGTTGTGGAGCACTCCATGCTCTGCTTCTATCCTCAGGCTCAAGCACAAAAGGAAATACGGTCTGCTTCTTAAAGGAAGAATTTAAAAGGCCTCATAAAGGTCACAAGGACCCAGATTTGGGTTGGTTTGAAAAGGCAGGAGCAGACAGAAAGAAGTTGCCTGTGGCAACAACTGAGACCAGAGCAGTGGTTCTGGCCACTGAGGATGAAGCAGAAGGCAGAGCTAAAGCAACAAGATTGGCCTATGTGTCTGTAAGACTTTTTGCTGGAGAGGCTGGAGAAAGTGGATATTGTAAGGCCCACACATGGTTCTTTTACAATGCTCCAGCTCTCTCGCACAGGGACCATTGCAGAGGATTGAGGGCACATAGATTGAGAGGCAAGAATCCTGGGGGGGGGAGGGATCAGAAGATGGCGGCGTGAGTAGAGCAGCGGAAATCTCCTCCCAAAACCACATATATCTATGAAAATATAACAAAGACAACTCTTCCTAGAATAAAGACCAGAGGACACAGGACAATATCCAGACTACATCCGCACCTGAAAGAACCCAGTGCCTCGTGAAGGGGGTAAGATACATGCCCCGGCCCGGCGGGAGCAGAGAGCCCATCCCCCCAACTCCTGGCGGGAGAAGAATAGGCAGAGCGGGAGGGAGACGGAGCCCAGGACTGCCGAACACCCAGCCCCAGCCATCCGGACCAGAGTGCAGACACAGTGCGTGCGCAGGGGGCCCTGGATACTAGGAAAACAGGGCAGCAAGAACAGTGAGCAGGCACCGGAGGCCTGGCGCCGGAGGACACCAGAAAAGCGAGTGCCTTTTTTTTTTTTTTTTTTTTTTTGCTGTTTTCTTTTGGTGAGCGCTTTTTGGAAGTCTTACAGGGAAAGGGACCCCAATACTAGGGAAACAGGGCAGCAAGACCGGTGAGCAGATGCCTGAGGTTGGCGCCAGAGAATAAAGAAAAACGAGCGGCCACCTTTTTTTTTTAATTAAAACAAATTTTTTTTTTTATTAAAAAAATTTTTTTTTCTTTTTTCTGGTCGTTGCTTTGTTTTGGCGGGTGCTTTTTGGAAGTCTTAAAGGGGCAGGGCTGGACACTTAATCCAGAGGTAGGAAATCCGGGGATCTCTGGGTGCCCTAACCCCTGGGCTGCAGGGAGCAGGGAGGCCCCTTACGGAGATAAATAGTCTCCCAGCAGCTCCTGCTCCAACGCGACTCCACCATTTTGGAGTAGCTGCCCGAGCCAGGCCACGCCCACAGCAACAGCGGAGATTAACTCCATAGCAGCCGGGCAGGAAGCAGGAACCCTGTCTGCGCACAGCTGCCCAGCACAAGCCACTAGAGGCCGCTGTTCTCCCAGGGGAGGAGGGCCACAAACCAACAAGAAGGGAAGTTCTTCCAGCCATCACTCGTCCCAGATCTGCAAACTATTCCTATCACCATGAAAGGCAAAGCTACAGGCAAACAAAGATCACAGAGACAACACCAGAGAAGGAGACAGACCTAACCAGTCTTCCTGACAAAGAATTCAAAATACGAATCATAAACATGTTGACAGAGATGCAGAGAAATACGCAAGAGAAATGGGATGAAGTCCGGAGGGAGATCACAGATGCCAGAAAGGAGATTACAGAAATGAAAAAACTCTGGAAGGGTTTATAAGCAGAATGGATAGGATGCAAGAGGCCATAGACGGAATTGAAACCAGAGAACAGGAACGCATAGAAGCTGACATAGAGAGAGATAAAAGGATCTCCAGGAATGAAACAATATTAAGAGAACTGTGTGACCAATCTAAAAGGAACAATATCCATATCATAGGGGTACCAGAAGAAGAAGAGAGAGGAAAAGGGATGGAAAGTATCTTAGAAGAAATAATTGCTGAAAACTTCCCCAAACTGGCGGAGGAAATAATCGAACAGACCACGGAAATACACAGAACCCCCAACACAAAGGATCCAAGGAGGACACCACCAAGACACATAATAATTAAAATGGCAAAGATCAAGGACAAGGAAAGAGTTTTAAAGGCAGCTAGAGAGAAAAAGGTCACCTATAAAGGAAAACCCATCAGGCTAACATCAGACTTCTCGACAGAAACCCTACAGGCCAGAAGAGAATGGAATGATATATTTAATACAATGAAACAGAAGGGCCTTGAACCAAGGATACTGTATCCAGCACGACCATCATTCAAATATGACAGTGGGATTAAACAATTCCCAGACAAACAAAAGCTGAGGGAATTTGCTTCCCACAAACCACCTCTACAGAACATCTTACAGGGACTGCTCTAGATGGGAGCACTCCTAGAAAGAGCACAGCACAAAACACCTAACATATGAAGAATCGAGGAGGAGGAATAAGAAGGGAGAGAAGAAAAGAATCTCCAGACAGTGTATATAACAGCTCAATAAGTGAGCTAAGTTAGGCAGTAAGATACTAAAGAGGCTAACCTTGAACCTTTGGTAACCACGAATTTAAAACCTGCAATGGCAATAAGTACATATCTTTCAGTAGTCACCCTAAATGTTAATGGGCTGAATGCACCAATCAAAAGACACAGAGTAATAGAATGGATAAAAAAGCAAGACCCACCTATATGCTGCTTACAAGAAACTCACCTCAAACCCAAAGACATGTACAGACTAAAAGTCAAGGGATGGAAAAACATATTTCAGGCAAACAACAGCGAGAAGAAAGCAGGGGTTGCAGTACTAATATCAGACAAAATAGACTTCAAAACAAAGAAAGCAACAAGAGATAAAGAAGGACACTACATAATGATAAAGGGCTCAGTCAAACAAGAGGATATAACCATTCTAAATATATATGCACCCAACACAGTAGCACCAGCATATGTGAAACAAATACTAACAGAACTAAAGGGGGAAATAGACTGCAATGCATTCATTCTAGGAGACTTCAACACACCACTCACTCCAAAGAATAGATCTACCGGGCATAAATAAGTAAGGACACGGAAGCACTGAACAACACAGTAGAGCAGATGGACCTAATAGACATCTATAGAACTCTACATCCAAAAGCAACAGGATATACATTCTTCTCAAGTGCACATGGAACATTCTCCAGAATAGACCACATACTAGGCCACAAAAAGAGCCTCAGAAAATTCCAAAAGATTGAAATCCTACCAACCAACTTTTCAGACCACAAAGGCATAAAACTAGAAATAAACTGTACAAAGAAAGCAAAGAGGCTCACAAACACATGGAGGCTTAACAACACGCTCCTAAATAATCAATGGATCAATGACCAAATCAAAATGGAGATCCAGAAATATATGGAAACAAATGACAACAACAACACTAAGCCCCAACTTCTGTGGGACACAGCAAAAGCAGTCTTAAGAGGAAAGTATATAGCAATCCAAGCATATTTAAAAAAGGAAGAACAATCCCAAATGAATGGTCTAATGTCACAATTATTGAAATTGGAAAAAGAAGAACAAATGAGGCCTAAGGTCAGCAGAAGGAGGGACATAATAAAGATCAGAGAAGAAATAAATAAAATTGAGAAGAATAAAACAATAGCAAAGATCAATGAAACCAAGAGCTGGTTTTTTGAGAAAATAAGCAAAATAAATAAGCCTCTAGCCAGACTTACTAAGAAGAAAAGAGAGTCAACACAAATCAACAGTATCAGAAACGAGAAAGGAAAAATCACGACGGACCCCACAGAAATACAAAGAATTATTAGAGAATACTATGAAAACCTATATGCTAACAAGCTGGGAAACCTAGGAGAAATGGACAACTTCCTAGAAAAATACAACCTTCCAAGACTGACCCAAAAAGAAACAAAATCTAAACAGACCAATTACCAGCAACGAAATTGAAGCGGTAATCAAAAAACTACCAAAGGACAAAACCACTGGGCCAGATGGATTTACCTCGGAATTTTATCAGACATACAGGGAAGACATAATACCAATTCTCCTTAGAGTTTTCCAAAAAATAGAGGAGGAGGGGATACTCCCAAACTCATTCTATGAAGCTAACATCACCCTAATACCAAAATCAGGCAAAGACCCCACCAAAAAAGAAAACTAGAGACCAATATCCCTGATGAACGTAGATGCAAAAATACTCAACAAAATATTAGCAAACCAAATTCAAAAATACATCAAAAGGATCATACACCATGACCAAGTGGGATTCATCCCAGGGATGCAAGGATGGTACAACATTCAAAAGTCCATCAACATCATCCACACATCAACAAAAAGAAAGACAAAAACCATATGATCATCTCCATAGATGCTGAAAAAGCATTTGACAAAGTTCAACATCCATTCATGATAAAAACTCTCTGCAAAATGGGAATAGAGGGCAAGTACCTCAACATAATAAAGGCCATCTATGATAAACCCACAGCCAACATTATATTGAACAGCGAGAAGCTGAAAGCATTTCCGCTGAGATCGGGAACTAGACAGGGATGCCCACTCTCTCCACTGTTATTTAACATAGTACTGGAGGTCCTAGCCACGGCATCAGACAAAACAAAGAAATACAAGGAATCCAGATTGGTAAAGAAGAAGTTAAACTGTCACTATTTGCAGATGACATGATACTGTACATAAAAAACCCTAAACAATCCACCCCAAAACTACTAGAACTGATATCGGAATACAGCAAAGTTGCAGGATACAAAATCAACACACAGAAATCTGTGGCTTTCCTATACACTAACAATGAACCAACAGAAAGAGAAATCAGGAAAACAACGCCATTCACAATTGCATCAAAAAAAATAAAATACCTAGGAATAAACCTAACCAAAGAAGTGAAAGACTTATACTCTGAAAACTACAAGTCACTCTTAAGAGAAATTAAAGGGGACACTAACAGATGGAAACTCATCCCATGCTCGTGGCTAGGAAGAATTAATATCGTCAAAATGGCCATCCTGCCCAAAGCAATATACAGATTTGATGCAATCCCTATGAAACTACCAGCAACATTCTTCAATTAACTGGAACAAATAATTCAAAAATTCATATGGAACCACCAAAGACCCCGAATAGCCAAAGCAATCCTGAGAAAGAAGAATAAAGTAGGGAGGATCTCACTCCCCAACTTCAAGCTCTACTATAAAGCCATAGTAATCAAGACAATTTGGTACTGGCACAAGAACAGAGCCACAGACCAATGGAACAGACCAGACAATCCAGACATTAACCCAGACATATATGGTCAATTAATATTTGATAAAGGAGCCATGGACTTACAATGGGGAAATGACAGTCTCTTCAACAGATGGTGCTGGCAAAACTGGACAGCTACATGTAGGAGAATGAAACTGGACCATTGTCTAACCCCATATACAAAAGTAAACTCAAAATGGATCAAAGACCTGAATGTAAGTCATGAAACCATTAAACTCTTGGAAGAAAACATAGGCAAAAACCTCTTAGACATAAACATGAGTGACCTATTCTTGAACATATCTCCCCAGGCAAGGAAAACAACAGCAAAAATGAATAAGTGGGACTATATCAAGCTGAAAAGCTTCTGTACAGCAAAAGACACCATCAATAGAACAAAAAGGAACCCTACAGTATGGGAGAATATATTTGAAAATGACACATCCGATAAAGGCTTGACGTCCAGAATATATAAAGAGCTCACACGCCTCAACAAACAAAAAACAAATAACCCAATTAAAAAATGGGCAGAGGATCTGAACAGACAGTTCTCCAAAAGAAATACAGATGGCCAACAGACACATGAAAAGATGCTCCACATCGCTAATTATCAGAGAAATGCAAATTAAAACTACAATGAGGTATCAACTCACACCAGTAAGGATGGCTGCCATCCAAAAGACAAACAACAACAAATGTTGGCGAGGCTGTGGAGAAAGGGGAACCCTCCTACACTGCTGGTGGGAATGTAAGTTAGTTCAACCATTGTGGAAAGCAGTATGGAGGTACATCAAAATGCTCAAAACAGACTTACCATTTGACCCAGGAATTCCACTCCTAGGAATTTACCCTAAGAATGCAGCAATCAAGTATGAGAGAGATCAGTGCACCCCTATGTTTATCGCAGCACTATTTACAATAGCCAAGAATTGGAGGCAACCTAAATGTCCATTGATAGATGAATGGATAAAGAAGATGTGGTACATATACACAATGGAATACTACTCAGCCATAAGAAAAGGGCAAATCCAACCATTTGCAGCAACATGGATGGAGCTGGAGGGTATTATGCTCAGTGAAACAAGCCAAGCGGAGAAAGAGAAATACCAAATGATTTCACTTATCTGTGGAATATAAGAACAAAGGAAAAACTGAAGGAACAAAACAGCAGCAGAATCACAGAACTCAAGAATGGACTAACAGGTACCAAAGGGAAAGGGACTGGGGAGGATGGGTGGGTAGGGAGGGATAAGGGGGGGGAGAAGTAGGGGGCTATTAAGATTAGCATGCATGGGGGTGTAGGAGAAAAGGGAGGGCTGTACAACACAGAGAAGGCAAGTAGTGATTCTACAACATTTTGCTATGCTGATGGACAGTGACTGTAAAGGGGTTTATAGGGGGACCTGGTATAGGGGAGAGCCTAGTAAACATAATATTCATCATGTAAGTGTAGATTAGTGATACAAAAAAAAAAAAAGGCAGTTCCTTTGTGGTAACCGCCAATGAGTTCTACACAAGGGTATAAAGGGCATATAAAAGTGTAGGCAAAGGGTCTGTTTGTGTTTAGACAGAGGATCAAAGCCTAATTGGGCTACCCCGAAAATGAACTAAGATACGATATGAAAAAGAACTTCCAACATCAGCACTCTCTGGAAGACTCATGCCAGAAGATGATCATCAAAAAACCCCAACAAAGATCCACGCACTGCTACAGCTGTAGATGCACTCATCCCACCAGTTCCTGGACTTGCCATGGGAATGAAGAAGGAGATATCTAAGCTGGCCTGTGCATACAGTAAAGCAACAAATTTGAGTGGATCTATACTGTTGGAACTCAACCAAGAATTAGGAGAAGTGCAATTTGTAGCGCTCCAAAATCTTACAACTACAGACTATTCATTGTTAAAAGAACATAAGGGATGTGAACATTCCCCAGGAATGGGTTGTTTTAATTTGTCTGATTTCTCTCAGACTGTTCAAGTTCAGTTGGACAATATCCACCATATCATAGATAAGTTTTCACAAATGCCTAAGGTGCCTAACTGGTTTTCTTGGTTTCACTGGAGATGGCTGGTAATTACAGATATGCTTTGGTTATGTAACTATACTCCTATTATGTTAATGTGTGTGCGCAATTTAAGTAGTAGCTTAAAACCTATACATGCTGAAGTTACTCTACAAGAAGATATGTCAAAGAAATAATCAATCTTCCCATGTTTTCTTCCGCCTGCTACTTCTATAGCTTTTCTTCTTCCTTCCTAATTACAACCCTTAAATAGAATTCGTGCCTCATATCAAATTTACCGAGTATCGTAATTCTTCCAAGTGGTAAAGATACCTCAAGACAAATGCTGGGCATAGAAGCTACAGGGCATAAATATGCAAAGAAATAAAAAGCTAACCATTTCAAACAATAAGGCTTCTCTCTCACTTACCAATTTTACATTTCCCTGTATGGCCCCGGAAGATGACTGGTTAGCCAGAGACGGGTAAGATTCCTCAAGGGAGGAACAACCTAAGACAGGCACAGTCGCAGGGGGGCCATCAGGTGAGAAATTGGGGATCAACAGAGGTGAGGCTTAGAACCTCACCCCCCCGTTCTGAGAGAAATCTTCTGCATACGTGGATGTTTTATTGCCCTTGTCTAGCTTGGATTAACACATAGTCTACAGGCACACACCTGATCATCTACATTTGCTCTCTTACAACACTAAACTATGTTTTCTACCTTTATCTTGTATCTACCTACCACTTGAGCATTTTATTAAAAATAATAAGAATAAAGAGAGAAATGTGGTATCCACATATAAATCAAGTATAAAAATCAAATGAGTATTCATATTTGAACTGTTTATAGTTCATAATGCATGAGCAAAACCGAAAGTTTCTGTGATGACTGCCATTGTACTGTTCACTATGTAACTTATTCATTATGTAAGAATTTGTTCTCCATGTAAGAACTTGTTTGTTATGCCTCAGAAGATTGGAGACTGACGAAAATTAGGCTTGGGGTGGATTAATGATTGTGCATCGAGCATTGACTCCCGTATACAGAATTTTATTGTTGTTAACAACCATTTGATCAATAAATAAGAGAGATGCCCTCACAAACAAACAAACAAACAAAAAAAAAAAAGTACACACTTCCAATGGTAAAATAAATAAGTAACCGGGATGTAATGTATAGCATAAGGAATATAGTCAAAATATTGTAACAACTTGGTATGGTGATAGCTGGTACCTAGAATTATCATGTATATAAATGCTGAATCACTATGTTGTACACCTGAAACTAATGTAATGTAATACTGTGTGTCAACTACCCTTCAATAAAAAATAATTATCTACAAAAAAAAAAAAATAGAATCCTGGAGGGGTGGAGTGTGGATAAAGTGAAGGTTCCTATGGGCAGGATTCTCACCTGGCCCTGGTTGGCTAGCTCACTACACACATGTGGGCAATACGTTGTTACTGACTCTATATAAAGAGCTCCGCCCAGTGCTCTGGGAGAAAATGGTGGCATGGCTGCAAGGCTGCAGGAGAGCAGAGACGAGACTGGAGTGGTGGCAGTGCCGAGGACAGAGACTGAGACGGCTGTGGGGGCAGAGAGGCCCAGAGGCAGAGACTGGCTTGCTGCATGCAGACTCGCTCTGAGTGGATGGGATTCTAGTGATTGACCTGCAACCATGGGAAGAAAGTTGGGTATAAACCCTTTCACCCCAAGAACATTCTACTGTCATTCTACTGAACATTCTACTGTTTGGTCACATTGAATCCATAGTGAACTTGCCCAGGGCTGAAACCCACTGACAAGACAGTGACTATGTTCCAATAAAACTTTTCTAGGGTCACCGAAATTTTTAATTCATATAATTTTCATATGCCACAAATAGTACAAATAATTTTCATATGTCACAAAGTAGTAGGATTTTTTTTCATCCATTTAAAAATTTTAAATCATCCATACCTTCCAGGCCATATAAAAAAAGGCAACAGACCAGTTTGGCTTGTGGGCCAGAGTTTACCAATCCTGATCTAGTGTTTTTAGTACTTGCTTCTTTTTTTTTTTAAGTTATCATTTTTAGAAGCTCAACATCTTAAAAATTTAATTACATATTTTTCCCTTCTTTTCCTCATCATATTCTTACTTTTGAGTTTATTTTTATTCTTGTTGAAGTATTCCCTTTAATTCTTTTACTTCAGAACTACTTTATTAATAGTTAACAGGTACAGAATGTTTATTTACATGCCAAGCAGTGTTCTAAGCACATTACATACATGAATTTACTTAATATTTACAATATCCCATGAGATGGACCCTATGAAATGTCCAAATGAAAATGTCTATTTCACATTCACTCGTGAACAATAGTTTGGCTGGTAAATGAATTCTAGGTTTGCAATTATTTTCCCAAAGCTCTTTAAAGATAGTACTGTAAAATGTCAATTTGGTTATTGTTCCTTTGTGGGTAATCTGACTTTTCTTTCAAATAGCTTTTGCAATTTTTTCTTTTCCTTTATTACTAGGTGGGAGTTTTTTTTTAATGTATCTGTTTGGTACTCAACAGAATTTTTCAAACTGGGGGCTCATGTCTTTCTTCAGTTGTGGAAAATTCTTAGCCATTTTCTCTTCTTTCATTGCTTCATCACCATTTTTTCTATTGTCAATTTCTGAATCTTAAAATCCTATATCCCATGTCTCTTACCATTAAAAAAAAATCTTATTCTACCTTCATATGTTACATTCTGGAATACTGTTCATTTAATCTTTCATTTCACTAATTTACTTTTCAGCTCTGTCTAGTTTACTACTGAGTTCATTTTATTTCAAACTTCATAGTTTTCCTTCCCAATGATTCCAACTGATTCTTTTTCATAGTTTCCACTCTTGTCATTGCTATTTCCCCCTTTATCTCTCTGAGGATGTAAGAAGTACTTTCTAAGTCTTTTCAGATTGTTCCATTTACTCCTTTTGCTCAGGAATTTATTCTTCCATTTTCTTTGTTTTCTGATGTCTGTGCTCCTTAGATGCTTTGTGACTCTTGGGTTAAGATCATCTGCAAATTTCTCCCATGAGCACCCCAGGCAGCAGAGTTCTTTGACCTCGCAAAAAGGACAGCTCCCTGGCCTCATTCTTCAAAGCCCTGCCCATCATCATAGGGTGAGAAGTCCAAGGGGCTATGCCAACCCGGAGCTACTCCTACCTTTACAGACCCCAGAATTCCTTGCACAAATGGCCCCAAGCCTGCCTTTCAATATCTACATGGGCCTCTTCCCATGATTCAGATGCCTCAGGGCATTCTGCAGCTCAATGCTAAGCCCATATCACACTGAGAGGTGAAGGCCTAGGCCCCAGGCAGGAGCACCTGAATCAGCTCTGGCTATAATCTTAGACTGCAGGCACTGATTGGAAACGTGTTTGCCTCCTCCAGTTTAGGCAGTAACTGGGATTGGCTCCCCACCACTCATAGTCCCTGCTCATCATCACAGGTCCCAGCTATTTCTTTCTTTTAGAAAGAAATCTCCATTTCTAGACTATGGAAATTTCCTTCCTTGTTCTTAAGTGTGGTTATGTGTTCATTAGTTTTTATAATATATTTGCATGTGATGAGAGCAGAAGGGAAGGTTTTCCCCATACTTCTAATCTGTCATCTAGGCCTGCTTTATAGTGTGAGTGTCAAGAACGCTTAGTCTGGATTCATAAAGTGCTCCAGGAAACAAGAATCAAAACAAGAGCTCAGATATAAACATCTTCATTGCCTGTGACACAGACTTAATCAGAGAAATCCATTATAATGGGGAAACAAAAGTAATCTCATTTTAATAAAAGTCATCACAGTGTACCAACAATCTCCAGGACCCTGGAGGAGTCAGCATCTCTGATTCTCAGTTTCCCAACTACAATCAAATGAGCTTGTTAAGTTAATGTCTAATAATTTCTAAAGGCCTTTCTCTTATTAATTTTTGTAGTTTCACATACTATAAGCTTAGGCTAGATTCTATTACATTCTAAGAGTACATTTCTGAGCCTGAACAATATTAGCACTTCAGAGGTGATATGTTTAGGATTGCATCTTAAATCATCCAATAAGGTATGTAAGAGCTCTCATAAATTGCAAGATATTTCGACAAAGTAAGATAATATTATTACATATGTAAGAATATGAATAAAGTACTATACCCTCAAAAAAGGTTTTCATGTAAAGATGCAATATGGATTGCTCAATGAAAAGGAGTTGATTCACTGGAAGGAACAATGAAAGGAGGGAGAGGGAGGTGAGTAGTCAGCAAAGCAGCCACAAAATTAAGCTAAAATAGAACTTTAGCTTCAGGGATAAAGTACAATAAACCTCCTTATAGTGAAAAGAGTATCTCTCTTTGAACAAAAGTATCAGAAAAGTATCAGTCTATGCAGTAGCTCTATTGAGCAAGACATTTTAAATAACAACACTAAACCACAGTTGCCTCTAAGTGTGTCATTCCCAGGAATTCAATACCACACAGTTACTAGGAATGTGATTTGCAAATATTCAAGAGAATTACCTACAACTCACCCCAAGTAAGAGAAGCCAGCGTCAAGAGCTCAGGAATTGAATCTTGACATACTACGTATTCTGGAGAATATGGATCTGTTTGGACTTCGCCATCCCGATAATCAGTTTGAGTGCCCACAGTACACTTGGAAGGGATGGGTGGGTACTTAGTAGGAGCACGAGGAAAAGTATATGGTTCTGTCCTAAAAGGAAAAATTATTTTAAAAATTAAAACCCAACATGATCACTTACAAATCATACAAGCAAGTAGAAATAAGTTCTAGGGCTTCACTAATTCCATCCCCCTTTTAAAAATGACAGGCACAAAGTTGTGAATCCAGTGTAACAAGGATGATGCCCAATAATCTTGAAAGAATTGCCTTGTTATTCTTGCCCCCGCCAAGAAATCAAACCTAGGTCTACTCACAAAAGTGCCTGTTTTTCTGTGTATCACTGGGTAGGATTATAGTATAGAGCTATATAAGGTGGATCCTAGGTTGTCATACAGTTACTTCTGAATCTGTTTAGGGTGGCTACTTTCTAGTTTCTTCTCTGCTTTTAGTTTCAAATCCAATTTTAGCTATTTCCTGTCAGAAATAAATACAGGAGCAAATAAAAGAGAAGGGATGCTTTCTGATTTAAAAAAAGCAAGCCTCTTTCTGGATAGATGATTCCATAATTGATGATTCGTTAATTAATGGTGGGATCACTTGGTTAACCATGAAGAAAAATTACCTCATCTTTTCCACAAAAACGAACTCCAGATATTTTAAAACACTTAATGTAAAATGAGACAATAAGATTACTAATAGGAAGCATAAATAACCATTTAAATAATCATCTTTGAGTGAAAATATTTTTAAAGCATGGCTCAAACACCAGAAACCATAAAAGGAAATGATCAATAGAACTAAGGTTAAGTTGAAACCTCTGTATGTCAAAATATCATAAACAAATTTAAAATGTGAATGGTATACATGGAAATAGGTTTTGCAACATATATGATAAAAAGTTAAACAGCTTTTTATATGAAAAGCCCTTATTAATCAGTAAGAGTTACATACCCACAGAAAAATGAGTAAAGGACAATTATAAAACAAAAAGTAAGACTTCTAGCAAATATATGAAAAGATAATGAAAATAACTAGCAATCAAAGAAAAGTAAATTAAAACAGCAAGATGCTATTTTATTATATCACATAAGCAAAGATTTAAAAGACTGTAAATAGCATTGATGAAACTGTGAACAAACAGGCATTCTTACAAACTGTTGATGGAAATACAAATAGGTACAACCTAACTAACAGATAACTTATCATCATATATGTATCAAGCCCTTAAAATACCCTTTGCCCCAGCAACTGTAATCTTAGGAATTTACTCTAGGAAATAATTAGACAAATATATAAAGATATATCCAAACATGTTAATTAAGTCTCATTTATCAAAATAAAAAATTACAAACTTCTCATTAATGGCCAATTTTATTTTTTAAAATAGTTATACTTGAGGTTGTTTGGCATCAACCTTAGACCTATTATTTTCATCTTTGCTTTTTTCCGTCTGGCTATTTTTAAGACACAAAATTATTTAGACTAATTCATTTAAACATATGCTTACTCTTACATGTAATTTTCATAACAATAATGTGATAGCACATATGCTTTAAGATTTAATGCAGTGTTTTTTTCCTTTAGTTTTGAGTTTTCTTCCCTCAATTCCTTTTCCTCCTTTATCCCCCCATTGCAGTATCCTCTCTATATATTCAAGTTCTACTATATATCCCAGATATGTCCTTGAATTACATCTTGCTGTATATTTCTCCACACTTACTTCTTTTTTCTACAGTGACACAAATACACACACATACAGTGTTATTTTATGGCTTTACTAACATGGAATCATAAATACATTTTTGTATCTTGATCTTGCTTTTTTAAGTCCACACTACTTTATGGAAATCCTTCCCAATCTATTAATGTTGCTGTATTTTTTTACATTACAAACTTGAATGATCATCATCAATAGAAGAATTGTTTTTAAAAATATACCACACCCCTAATGGAATTCATGCAGGTATTAAAGGTAACAATGTAATACATATTTATTAACATACAAAAATGCTCATGATAGATTCAAAGTAGGGGGAAAAAAAGGACATTATAAAGGGGTATGTATAGTATGAGTACATTTTTGTTTCTAAAAACTATGTTTGTATGTAGAGGACAATGCCTTGATGGAATACAACAAAATATGAAGAGTAATTAGTTCTGTATAATAGGATTACAGAGATCATTTTTTCATGTTTATAGTCTTCCGAATTTTCTTATTTTTGTTACCTGGACATATACTGTTTTTAAAATAATAAATAAATAATCACTTCCATTTAAAAGAAAACACTTTTTTCTTGTTGGTAGAAGAACTGGTTAAATTACACAAACAATAAATAATTAAATATAATAACAAAAAAGAGATTCCCATTTTGAAATACAGTCAAAGGCAACAGGAGGTACTTATATATAAGCACAGCACACACAGCTTCACTCTATGAAAAATATATTTCAGGCCAGTTATAAAGAAGCACCTTTTTGGAGGTTCCACCTGTGATGGAACAGTACCTTAAATTGTTTTTAGTGGTGAATTCTATTAGCTATTGAAATCATTTTTATGATAGTTGCTATGAATTTCAAACACATGTAGACAATATAGGTATTTATGGTTCATGTTTTGAGCATAAATTATTCTACTATAAATATCCTAGTTGAGGAAATAACTTCAAATCTGCTTTATATCATCCCAGATCATATGAATATTATTATAACACCATTAGTTTGAGTCAGGAAAATAAATTACTGTTTTCCAAATTAAATGATCATATATTTGAGCCATCTGGTAAAATGTGCTAAGAGTGTGATAAAGCCTAATGAATCCTTATGACTAAGCTTTCTGATGACTTAGCATTCCTCCAGGTGGGTTAGGTGAGAGGATGCAAAGAAGGAATGTTACTTTGACAGAAGTCTATGGTAACCTAATAGATTCTTTCCTAACTTTTTATTTTTCTCCAACCTATTGTTTTTTTTTTTCATTTCAGTTGGTTTTAGGGGACAGTAAAATAAGAATAAGAAAGAGCAATGATCTCTTTCCCACTTCTCCCCAACTTTGATCAGGACGCCAAACCAGAAAGACTGCCCAACTGCTCCCTATTTGGCTTGTGCCTTGCTGCGTCTTAGATCTCATGCTCAGGCTCGCTTACTCTGGGCGCTGGTACCCTTACAGCAGGCATTGCTGCTCTTTCCCTCCATCCAGGACCTTCCTCCTCCACTGCAGCCTAGGCACCAGGAACATGCACTTTCTGCTACACCCACAGTCTTTTGAGATTTTCCCTTCCAACCCCAACAAAACTACATTAACAGAGGGACTTCACAAAGCTAGCAAGTCCTATTCTGTTGCTATGAACTGCAATGAATGTTTGTATTTCTTAAAGACAGTTTTTTTAGAGCAGTTTTAGGTTCATAGTTAAAATTGACAGGACAGTTTGCCATGTACTCTCTGCCCCCACACATGCATAGCCTGCCCCATAATCAATATCACTCACTAGAATAGTACATCTGTTAGAACTGGTGGACCTACACTGACACATCATCATCCCCCAAAGTCCACAGTTTACATGGCAGTTCATATGTTAGGGATTTGGACAAATCCATATATACATATACGTGTATAATAACATGTATCCACCATTCAGTATCACACTGAGTATTTTCCTCAACCTAAAAATCACCTGTGTTCCTCCTATTCAACCCTTCCCCATCCCCTCAATGCCTGGTAACCAACAAATGATCATTTTATAATCTCCATAGTTGCCTTTTCCACAGTCATATAGTTGGAATCATACAGTATGTAGCCTTTTCAGATTGACTCCTTTCTCTAAGTCATATGCATTTAGGGTTCCTCCAAGTCTTCATGACTTGATAGCTCAGTTATTTTTAGCATTGAATAGTAACCCATTGTCTTGATGTACCACAGTTTATATATTCCCCTGCTGAAGGACATCTTGTTTGCTTCCAAGTTTGGGCATTTATGAGTAAAGTTGCTAAAAACATTTCATACAGGTTTTTGTGTGGACATAAGTTTTCATCTCCTTTGGGTAAATACCAAGGAGCATGACTGCTGGATCATAAGGTAAAAGTATATTTAGCTTTGCAAGAACCCACTAAACTGTCTTCTGAAGTGGCCCAGGAATGAGAATTCCTGTTACTCCACATTTGGTGTCAGTGTCCAGATTTGGCCATTTTGATAAGTGTGTGGTGGTATCTCATTGTTTTAATTTGCATTTCCCTGATGACATATGATGTGGAACAACTTTTTCATATGCTTATTTCCCATCTGTATATCATCTTTGGTGAGGTGTGAAAGTCTTCCACTCTTGTAAAGATCAGGTTGTTTGTTTCTTACTGTTGAGTAAGAGTCCTTTGGATATTTTGGATGTCAGATATGTCTTTTTCAAATATTTTCTCCCAGTCTGTGGCTTGTCTTTCCATTCTATTGACATTGTCTTTTGTTCAGCACAAATTTTCAATTTAAATGAGGTCCAGATTATCCATCATTTCTTAAATAGATTATGTCTTTGGTGTTTTATCTAAAAAGTCACCATTATACCCAAGGTCATCTAGGATTTTTCCTAGGTTACCTTCTAAGAGTCTTAGAGTTTTGCATTCTACATTAAGGTCTATGATCCACTTTGAATTAAATTTTTTGAATGTTGTAAGCTCCGTGTGTACACTCATTTTTTTTTTTTGGATGTGGATGTCCAGTTATTCTAGCACCATTTGCTAAAAAGATTCTCTGCCCCATTGCATTGCCTTTCTTAGTTTTGTCAAATATTATTTGATCATATTTATGTGGGTCTATATCTGGGCTTTCTTCATTGATCTATTTGTCTATTCTTTTCCCAATCACACACTGTCTTGATTGCCATGGTTTATAGTAGGTCTTGAAGTCAAATAGTGTCAGCACTCCAACTTTGTTCATCCCCTTCAATATTGTGTTGGTTATTCTGGGTCTTTTGCCTATTCATTTAAGTTTTAGAATCAGTTTGTCAGTATCCACAAAATAAATTGTGGGGATTTTGAATGAGATTACTATGAATCTACAGAATAAGTTGGGAAGAACTGACAGTCTGACAATATTGAGTCTTCCTATCCATGAACATGGAATATCTCTTCCTTAATTTAATTATTTGATTTCTTATCTTACATCAAAGTTTTGTAGTTTTCCTCATATAATCTTGTATATATATATATCTTTGATTTATACCTAAGTGTTCACTTGTTTATGCTACTGTAAATGGTATTATGTTTTTAATTTCAAATTCTACTTGCTCATTGCTGTATGCAGGAAAGCAATTGACTTTTGTATATTAACTTTGTATCCTACAACCTTGGTATAAACACTTAATAGTTTCAGAAGTGTTTAGTTAGTTCTTTCTGATTTTCTACATAGATGAACATATCATCTGCTAACAAAGACAGTTTTATTTCTTTCTTTCCAATCTGTGCACTTTTTAGTTCCTTTTGTCTTATTGCATTAGCTAGCTAGGAATTCCAGTACAATGTTGAAAGTAGTAGTGACAAGGGACGTTTCTGATATTAGTGGGAAAGCTTTGAGTTTCTTACCATTAAGTATGATGCAGGTTTTTTGTATATATTCTTTATCAAGTTGAGGAAATTCTCCTGTATTCCTACTTTATTGAGGAATGAATGGGCAATAGATACTGTCAAATACTTTTTTGCCTCTATTAATATGATTGTGTGATTTTTCCTTTTTAGTCTGTTGATGTAATAGATTACATGAATTGATTTTCAAATGGCTGAACCAGCCTTGCATACTTGGGATAAATCCCAGTGTTGGTGTATAGCTCTTTATCATTGTTAGTTTCAGTTTGCTAATATTTCGTTAGAGGATTTTCATGCCTATGTTCATGAGCAATATTGTTCTGCAGTTTTTTTTTAATGTTTTTGTCTGGTTTTGGTATTAAGGTAATGCTGGTGTCATTGAATGAATTAGGAAGTATTCCTTCTGCTTCAATCATTTGAAAGAGACTGTAAAGAATGGTATGATTTCTTTCTTAAATGTGGAATTCACCAGTGGACCATATGGAGTAATGTTTAAGTCTTGGAAGGTTACTAGTTGTTGGTTCAATTTCTTTAACAGCTATAGGGCTAGTCAGATTGTCTATTTCTTCTTGTGTCAGTTTTGGCAAATTGTGTCTTTCTAGTAAATTAGTTGTTTTCCCCTAGGTTATCAAATTCATAGATACAGAGCTATTCATAGTATTCTTCTGTAATCTTTTTAATGTCAATAAGACTTACAGTAAGGTCTTCTCTTTCATTTCTGATATTAGTAATTTGTGTCCTCTTACTTTTTATCAGTTAGACTGGCTAAACGTTTATCAATTTTAGTGACATTTCCAAAGAACCAGGTTTGATTTTTATATTTTCTCTATTGATTTCCTTGATCAATCCCATTGCTTTATGCTCTAATTCTTATTACTTATTTTCTTCTGTTTGTTTTGTATTTAATTTGCTCTTCTTTTTCTAATTTCCCAACGTGGAAGCTTAGAGGATTGATTTTACATCTTTCTTCTTTAATATATGTGTTCAATACTATAAATTTCCCTCTAAGCATTGCTTTCACAGCATTACACAAATTTTGATAAGTTGTATTGTCACTTCATTTAGTTCAAAATATTTCAAAATTTCTCTTAAAATTTCTTCTTTGACCCATGTGTTATCTAGAAATATATTGCTTAATTTCTATGTATTTTGGAATTTTCTGTTATTAGTTTCTAGTTTAATTCCATTCTTGTCTGAGAGTTATATTGTGTGATTTCCATTCTTTTACATTTGTTGAACTCTATTTTGCAGTCCAGAATGTGGTCTATCTTGGTGAACGTTCCATGTGAGGTTGGGAAGAATTTGTATTCTTCTGTTGTAGGATGAAGTAATCTATAGATATTGATTATATCCAGTTGATTGACGGTGTTGTTGAGTTCAATTAGGGACTTACTGATTTTCTGTCTGCAAGATGTGTGCGCTGAAGTCTCCAACTATAATTGTGGGTTCATCTGTTCTTCCTTGTGATACTAGTTTTTGCCTCAAGTTGACACTGTGTTGTTAGGTGCATACACATTGAAGATTGTTATGTCTTCTTGGAGAACTGACTCCTATATTATTATATGACTGTTTATCTCTGATAATACTTTTTGCTTTGAAGTCTGCTCTGTCTGAAATAGCTACTACTACTTTCTTTAAATCAGTATTAGCATGGTGTGTTTTTTTCCATCCATTTACTTTTAATTTATATGTGTCTTTATATTTAAATTTCTTGTTGACAACTTGTAGTTGGTTCTTGTTTTTTGATCTGACAATATGTGTGTTTTAATCGGTACACTTAGACCACTGATGATTAAGGTGATTATTGTTGTCATTGGATTACTATCTACCATATTTATTACTACTTTCAATATGTTGCCCTTGTTCTTTCTTGGTATTTTGTCTTACATTGGTTTTCTGCCTTTTATGGTTTTAAGTGAACATTTTACATGATTCGATTTTCTCTTCTGTATTAGCATGTCAGTTATACTTCTTTTTTTACTGACTGCCCCAGAGTTTGTAATATACATTTACAACTAATTGAAGTCCATTTTCAAAAAACACTGTATCACTTTACAGGTAGTATAAGTACCTTATAATAACAAAATAATCCTAATTCCTCCCTTTTATCTCTTTATGATTGCTTTCATTCATTTCACTTATACATAAGCATACATAAGCATAATGTACATACGTACATATATCCATATATATGAAGCATTTATACTATAGGATATATACATACATACAAACAAGTACATTGTTGCTATTATTTTGAACAATCTTAGAGCAATTAAGAAAAATTAAAAGTTTATTTTACCTTTATTTATTCCATCTTCAATGCTTTTCTAAATGTAGATGCAAGTTTCTGACCTGTATTATTTTCCTTCTATCTAAAGAATTTCCTTTAACATTTTGTGCAATGTAGGTCTAATAACAACAAAGTCCCTCAGTTTTTGTTTGTCTGAGAGAGTCTATTTCTCCTTTACTTTTGAAGGAAAGTTTTGCATGATACAGAATTTTAAGTGATGGGTTATTTCTCTTTAATTTTAAACATTTAAAATTTTCACTTCTCTCTCTTCACTCTCTTCTTGCTTGATGCTTTCTGAGAAGTCAGATATAATTCTTTTTTATTTTTTAATTAAGGTAGCATTGATATACAATCTAAAGAAGGTTTCACATGAGCAACATTAACCCATATAATCAAGTCCCCTCCGCATTGCAATCACTGTCCACCAGCATAGTAAGATGTTTTAGAGTCACTACTTGTTTTCTCCATGCTATACTGCCTTCCCCTTTTTATTTTTTAATTAAGGTAGCATTGATATACAATCTAATGAAGGTTTCACATGAGCAACATTAACCCATATAATCAAGTCCCCTCCGCATTGCAATCACTGTCCACCAGCATAGTAAGATGTTTTAGAGTCACTACTTGTTTTCTCCATGCTATACTGCCTTCCCCGTGACCTACCTATATTGTGAGTGCTGATTATAATGCCCCTTGATCCCCTTCTCCCTCCTTCTCCACCCACCCTCCCCAACCTCTTCCCTTTGGTATCCTCTAGTTCCTTCTTGGGGTCGAGTTTGCTGCTGTTTTGCTCTTTCTGTTTTGCTTTGTTGTTATACTCCGCAAATGAGTGAAATCATTTGGTATTTGTCTTTCTTCACCTGGCTTATTACACTGAGCATAATACCCTCTAGCTCCATCCATGTTGTTGCAAATGGTAGGATTTGTTTTCTTTTTATGGCTGAATAATATTCCATTGTGTATATTTTCCACCTCTTCTTTATCCATTCATCTACTGATGTACACTTAGGTTGCTTCCATATCTTGGCTATTGCAAATAGTGCTGCAATAAACACAGTGGTCCATGTGCCTTTTTGAATCAGGGATCTTGTTTTCCTCAGGTAAATTCCTAGGAGTGGAATTACTGGATCAAATGGCATTCCTGTTTTTAGTTTTTTGAGGAACCTCCATATTGCTTTCCACAATGGTTGAACAAATTTACATTCCCACCAACAGTGTAGGAGGATTCCCCTTTCTCCACATCCTCGCCAGCATTTGTTGTTCCTTGTCTTTTGGATGTTGGTCATCCTAACTGGTGTGAGGCGATATCGCACTGTGATTTTAATTTGCATTTCCCTGATAATTAGTGATGTGGAGGATCTTTTCATATGCCTGTTGGCCAGCTGAATTTCTTCTTTGGAGAAGTGTCTGTTCATATTCTCCACCATTTTTTAATAGGGTTATTTGTTTTTTGGGTGTTGAGGCATGTGAGTGCTTTATACATTTGGGGTGTTAATCCTTTATCAAATAAGTCATTTATGAATATATTCTCCCATACTGTAGGTTGCCTTTTTGTTCTGCTGATGGTGTCCTTTGCTGTACAGAAGTCTTAGTTTGATGTTAATCCCATTTGTTCAATTTTGCTTTTGTTTCCCTTACCCAAGGAGTTATGTTCAGGAGAAAGTTGCGTATGTTTATATTCGATTTTTGCCTATGTTTTTTTCTAAGAGTTTTATGGTTTCATGACTTACATTCAGGTCTTTGACCCAAGTTTACTTTTGTGTATGGAGTTAGACAATAATCCAGTTTCATTCTCTTACATGTAGCTGTCCAGTTTTGTCAACACCAGTTGTTGAAGTGGCTGCCATTTCCCCACTATACATGCATGGCTCCTTTATTGTATATTAATTGGCCATATAAGTGTGGGTTTATAGCAGATGTAATTCTTATGTTTGTTCCTCTATAGGTGAGGTATTTTTGCACTTTGGCTTCTGCCAGAATTTTTTTCTTTACCTCTGATTTTCTTTAGTTTGGATATAATATGCCTCAATGTACGTTTTTTGGGGTTTTTTTTTTTTTGCATTTATCCAGTTGAGTGTTCTCTGAGCTTCCTGAACGTATAGTTTGGTATCTGACCTTAATTTTCGGGAAAGTCTCAGTCATTATTGTTTCAAATAATTCTTCTGTTCCTTTCTCACTTTCTTCTCCTACTATTCCCCTTACATGTACATCAGACCTTTGTAGTTGTCCACAGTTCTTGAACATTCTGTTCCTTATCTTCAGTCTTTATTCTCTTTGCTTTTTGTTTTTAGAGGTTTCTATGGATATATCCTCTAGCTCAGAGCTCCTTTCCTCAGCTGTGCCCAGTTAACTAGTGAGCACTAAAAGGCATTCTTCATTTCTGTTAGTGTTTTTGATCTCTAGCAATTTTTTTGACTTTGTTCTTAAGATGTCTCTCTCTCTGCTTACATTGCCTATCTGATCTGGTGTATCGTCTGCTTTATCCATTAGTGACTTTAGCATGTTAATCAGTTTTTTAAAATTCTTGATCTGAGAATTCCAACATCCCTGCCATGTCTGGTTCTGACGCTCATGCTGTCTCTTCAAATTGTGTTTTTTACCTGTCGGTATGTCTTGTACATTTTTTTTCTTTGACAGCTGGATATGCTGTACTGAGTAAGAACTACTATAACCAGGCCTTTAGTAATGTGGCAGCAAGGTGTGGTGGGAGGGGAAGCATTCTGTTGTCCTATGATTAGGTCTCAATCCTTTAGTGAGCCTGTGTCTCTGGAGTGTGAACCTCACAAACATTTCTGTTTTTAACTTCCCACTTAGGTGGGGGCTGAAGTTGGATATTTCCATTCCCCCAGGTCAGTTAGGCTCTGATGATACCCCAGCAGGTTAGGCTCTGGTTCCCTAGTTTCTCCTGAGGGCAGTCCTTGTTAAGAACAAAGTGCTCTGGCGTATTTCAAAATGGCTCCCTTTCCCCTTCCCCAGCCAGAAGCAGGAAAGGAGTTTTCTGATATTTACTATGAGAAACTGGTTGAGTTCCTGGAGGTAAATCTAACAAAATTGTGAGAACCCCCCTATGACTTGTTCCCGCTGGAGTTTTCACTTCTGAGCTTTCACGATGAGCCTCTAGTGGTTGCTCAATTAGAGTTCAGGTTTTCCTACCTGGGACTGGTTCCCAGGATGGCCTCCACTCATGAATCTCTGTTCTGGGAAGCTTTTACTCCCTATATTTACCTGTCTATCTCTCTAATGTTGAGGCAGTGGTTTTCCCTGCATCCTCCCCTCTATTATGGATCCAAGAAAAGTTGTTGATGTTTCAGTCTATTCAGATTTTTACTTGTTGTTAAGATAGAGTGGAAACTTTCATGCTCCTTAAATGTAGAACTGGAAACTGCCATTGAACATTTTATAATATTAACTGTTTATCCTCTTCACCAAGATGCTTACATGGAGTCCAAAGGAAAGATTCCAACAGCTAGCCATGAAAAGGGTGTGGCTGGAGGGCAGCTGGCCCCCCAACAACTCCATCCCTGCTAACCTAAGATGGAATTATCCTCACAGCTCAGAAAGTCAACACCAATATAATTTCAGAGTTGATCTCGCTCACGGATACTGATTCACTCTTTAAAAACTTCTAAGAAAGATAGAGTCTATCTGGAATATCAACTCTCATGGTCTAACTCACAGAGGGAATCTTACCCCTTATGTCACAGTTATTTAGGAAGGAGTGGGGAAGCCCAGTGTTCATCACTGTAAACTTCAGAACTCTCTACAATAAACTGAACAACTTTTAGACTTGATATAATTATGACTTCTTAAGATGATCCAGTGAGCATACTTTTAAAAAAAAGTACCAAAGGTATGTATAGGGATCTACCTGTCTCTAGCCCTCCCTTTGCTCATACCAAGCATTTCATAGAAAACAAATCCAAAGCTGTCATCAGGTAAATTAACACCACACAAAGATGCTCTGTTTAGGGGGAGAGCAGGGAAGCTCTTCTCCATGTATGTAAGAGCCAAAAGTATCCATACACAGTCTTTACTTGCGATCATCATTGTCACTTACCTTGAGGATTACAGACAGTTGATAACATATATCTAAGATGCTATATCATTAGGAGTAACCATATCTTTAAAATGCTTATTTCAAAGCCAAACCCTATCTAAATTTCCATTGAGAAATCTGAGACCTTAAAAATGTTTCTTTTCCTGATCATTTCATAAATACCTGTTTGTTTTCTCTTACAGAAATACTAAATTATATTGACACAGGAAAGAGTACAGCAAAAATCAGGTTTTTAATGAGACACTTGACCTAACCAGATGTCTTGCCCTAGAACAAGACTAGGGAACTGCACATTAATCCCAGATTCAGCCCTTGTCTTTTACTTCCTCCCACATTGGTTTTCAATGTGTGAGAGAGAAACCGTGTTTTATTTATTTTTGTGTATCACATTGGCTTGTGTATATTAGATTGGTTAGTTTTTTAAATAAAATATTGAAGAACTGTTATCAAATAAGTGTTTTGTTTCAGAGAAGCACAAGAGGACAATTAAAGCAGTTTTCAACTTTTATTTTTACTATAACTCATAAGAAACACATTTTACATCGTAACCACTATATATATATATATGAACATATTACATATCTATCCAAAACAAAAGTTATAAGCAGAAAACAACTTACCTTCAACATGTCTGATTCTTTGGTTGTTTTCATTCTATTTCACTTTTTAAAATGCTGCTCATGACCCACTAGAATATTTCATAACCTTCTAATGGTTTGTGATATACAGTTTGAAACATATTTATTTACAGAACTATCCTCTGGAAACAAATACAGAAGCAAACAATGAAATAAAATAGGAAAAAAGGGTGTTAAAATAATGGCTACTTACCTGGTTGCTGCATAAACAACACTGAATGGTATCTGTTGATAAAATGGAAGAAAAGGTCTGGGGAAGAAAGGAAAATACAAACATGTGGGACTTTTGCATTGTGTGTACTCTGAGTTTTCTTCCAACTTTAGTATTTGTCCCTTAAAGTCAGTGAGCTTAAATATCCTCATATATCAGTAATGTATCCGTAATCCTTAAACTTGGCATACACAAAGTCACTGAGGAGTGGGAAGAGTCTTGTTTAAAATACAAATTTCCAGTTCTAGCCCAGGACATTAAGATATAAGGTAGAGCCAATGAATCTGCATTTTTAAATAAACATTTCAGTGTTTTCTCTGCAGATGGTAAACAAGCCACTCTTTGAGAAGCCATGCTCTATACCTCTATATAATGAGAAGCTGCTCATCAGCTCCCAGCAACCTCTCAAGTTCCCGGGGACATTCTGAAATTTCCAATGATTTAGTTTTAAACACTTCCCCCACAAAAGTCAGGGAATTGAGTATAGGATGTTAAAAACTTAACAATTCTCTAAAAAAACCAGCATCATAAAATTTCCATAAGGGACTCATAAGTAATTATGTGGATTATAAATTTACTTTCTCAAGGAAGCTAATGTAGATATGATATCAAGATTATTTTCTAACTCAGATAAGAACCTATAGAGAAATCCTTATCTTATTTTAATTTGGTCAGAGTATATGATTATTACATGAGTATTAATCACAAATGAAACAAAGTGAGTTTGACCATGAAGTTTTGGCAACATTCACAGAAAGAGAGCAAATGTCACTTATTTGCACACTTTTAATAATATTCCCTGTACTGACTGTCATTGTGTCACTGCTCAATTTCACTTCCTTTGATGACTTCACTTTATTCTCAGATATACATTCTTATTTGAAATTAGTACCTCTGAAGTCAGGCAGACTTAGCTGGAACCCCAACTCTGCCACTTGCTAACTTATGTGACTTTGAGCAATTTATTTCTCCCCTTTTGGTCTCTACTACCTTACTGGCAAAATGGGGATAACATATCCTATCCTATTTCTGTTGTGAAAATTTATAGTGTATATGTAAGTACTTAAAATGGTGCCTGGCACACTACACCTATTTAAAAATGATAGCTACTATCATTATCATAAAGAGGTTCTCTAACAGTATCAGGGCTCATATTCATTAGTAATTACTTTCTACCTCTCAAAATATTTATAGCGATTCTTTCCAGTAACTTCAGGATCTTCAAAAACTTCTTCAGGCATCCGAAAAGAAGTGTCAGTTCTAAAACTGAGCAGGAAAACATTATTCAAGTCTAACATGTCATTTCCAAATATACTTTCTCTTTAATATTTCTATGTCTATAAAGTAGGAGGTAAACAGGGTATCTCAGACTGAGAGCAAAATCTTCTATAGCATGCATCTGACTGATGTATAGCTTAGACTAAGTATAATTACTTTCCTTGAGCCAGGAAACAAGGAGCTAAGAGTTAAAAAAGAGTAGATTTATGAAATCTCATATACAAAAATGCCCACTATATATATATATATATATATATATTGTATATCTGATATATATATATATATCAGATATACAATATATAACATTAATAATATTTATTATTATAACATATGTTATATATATATATTCACTTTTCCTGAATCAGGCTTATTTTGGTCAAAGGGGTTAAGAGAGAAAATTTGGGGTCAACTGGCCTAGGCATAACATCACAATTGTACATTTAAAATAATGAAGAATGAATAAATAAATAATTTCAAGAAGAAAAATGCATTAAAAAAACACAGGAGCAACAGCTAAGGCTGCTTGACACTTACACAGCAAGTTGCTGGAGGGCTTCTCTGTGTTTCTCCTCAAGTCCTTTCCATTCCCTACTGATGAATGGTGGGACGGGGTCTGCCTTGCTCCAATACAGAGAATATCTTGGATAATGGATCAGGTTACTGAACATGTTTCTAAACCTGGGAACTTTTCTCTAATGTTAGGATACAGAGGCAGGGAGGAAAGGACATAATTATGACATCAAGTTTTCTAAAGCATTTTACTCATTACTGTAGATTTTTGTTTAAAAAAGGTACAAAACAGTGTATATGGTATAGAAAGAAGGGTTATTGATATATGCATAGAGTGTATCTAGAAGAATACTCAAGAAACCAATGGTAGTGGATGATTATGTGAAGGGGGCTGAGGGTTAGGATTTACTTCATACTGTATATGCTTTTGTCCTACTTGAATTATTTTAACATAGGCATATATTACTTTTTCCATTGAAATAAATTAGGTTATAATGAGTCTTATATTCACTATTCGTTAATTAATCCTCACACTAGGCTACAAGTATCAAGGTGTCTTGTACCCTAGTAATCATGGCAAAGTAATTTCTGCAAAATGTAAAATGCCAGGGAGATTTAGTGATTAGTCAATCCTATCAATGCAGTTAGTTAAACTAGATAGTTCAGGTCCATTAGGCTGCCATGATGGATGAATTAGACCTACCAGTTTGCTTCGAATCAGGGTGGCTTGGATATTTGCCTGTGAGTGGTCTTTCTCACTTGACAGAATAAACAATGGATCTGTGAAATAAACAATACAGCAGTGTAAGGAATAGAACACGTGTACTCCTAACACTGAGAATAATGGCAGAGCAATGTAATTTCTTAGCTGGAAAACAAATTAGGAAATTTAGATATTGTCTAACTTTGCAGCAGCTCATAACCCGAAGTCTACCATCAGTGAGAGTCTGTCAGAAGCATTTGTTTTCTATGTATTCCAATGTCAGTTTATAGAACTGGAATGCAGAAAGAAGGCCCAACATGTTCTCCAACATCACAGACCAAACATGCTCTCTTCTCTCCTCTGAGCAAACTACCTTCTGAATCTGGGTAGCCCAGGAAATACTTGGAGAGGATGGACCGTGTATAAATGCACTATGCCCATTTGCAAGTGAAAGAAGCAATAAATTGAGACACTACCTCCCATATTAAGTACACAGGGAAGATTCAAACTCTTAAGAGCACATCACCTCAGAATTAGCAGGTGTGTCAAGAGAATGTCATCCTCTAATGAGAGACAAATAAGATCAGCTATCTCCAGAATTCACCCCTTAAGCTTCTAAGTATGTTGATGATAGAACTAAGTTACTTCAAAATTCAACAAGAGCTTGCTCTGCTTTTTGCCTGTTAGGTGTATCTTTAAAGTGATGAAGAATCTTCATGATTGATTATGCCATCCCTTTAAATCAAACAATTTGACATTAAATTCAAAAGCAATCTTCAGATACAGACTTGATTTCCCAAGCAGACATTTCTGGAGAAACAAATAACCTCACCAACTAGTCTAGAAGACCTGGTAGCATAGAGTTCTCCATAAAAATTAAAAAATTGGTATCGTGATTTAAAAATAACTTTCTTTTGAATTCAGATGATGTGAGTCAATTCCTATAACCTAATAACTCACTGGTTACCCAACAAATATGATTTAATGGATACGGACATTTGATATTTCCACCAAGATGGAGAGCTAGAGGAGCTCAGGCTCTCTTTACTTTCTTATTCAAGAATGAGAAATAATTTCTCATTCAAGAGACAGTGACTGGCTAGGATGTCTGAGGTGCTTGAAACACATCAACAAAAAAATAACAATCTCTGATTTCATGGGAGAGACACAATAAACAACACAACAAATTAGGACAATGTATATTATGTTAACACTTAGAGGATAATAAGTGCTACTGAAAAAAGAGAGAGAAGAGAGCAGAGTAAGGGAGACTGAGTTGCAATTTTACACAGAGCGATTAGTGCAGGCCTCATGGAGAAGGTGACATTAAGGAGACCTGAACGTGAGGGGGTTGGCAATACAGTTATCTGGGAGAAGAACATTCTAGGCAGAGGAAACAGCTCAAGCAAAGGCCTTGGGATGGCAGCAGGCTTGACATATTTGAAGAATAGCAAAGAGACCAATATGATTAAAACAGACTAACAGAGGGAAAAAACAGTAGATAAAAGATCAGAGAAGTTACCAGGGGCCTAGATCACACAGGGCTTTGTAGGCCATTGAAAAGACCTTGGTTTTTAATCTGAGTGTGGTGGGGATTTTTGCAATATTTTGAAGCAAGGAATGACAAAATCTGACCTACATTTAAAAATATTCATTGTGGCTACCCCATTAAGAACAGACTGCAGGGAACGAATGGAAGAGTCAGGGAGACCTATTAGAAGGCTTCTGTGGTAATGTACAAGAGATGGTGGTGGTCTGCACCATGGCAGTAGAACAGAAGTGATAAAAAGTGGCAGGGTTCTAGATATATCTTTAAGGTAGAGCTGAAAGAACTTGTTATTGGATTGGTATAGTGTGTGAGCGAGAGAGGAGGCAGTGCTTTTCAGACTCAGAAGCTGAAGGGTGGGGTTGGCATCAATTGCTACAGGAAAGCCTGTGGTACTGACGGTTTGTGGGGAGAACCTCAGGGAAGGAGGGCTTAGCTGTCTAACATACATGGAAGTGCAGATATAAAGTCAACAGTTTGATATAGAAGCCTAGAGTTTGGGAGAGAAGTCTAACTGATGATACAAATTTGGGAATCATCAGCCTTTACATACATTCTTCTTCAGCTGCATCACACAAGTCCAAACCCGTGATTCAAGTTCAGTGATGATGGAAACTGGGCTGACTGATTAGGAAAGAAAAGGCCAGACTGAATTATAAGCTAGTGAATTTAAAGGCAGAATTAATGCACCTGTTTAAAGAGAAGAAAGAATACAGCTTCAATACTTCTGATATATTGGTAACAGTATGGGACAAGGGGAAATGTCTATTCAACTCATATGTTAAGTGACTTAAAATATATCACTGAATCTATGGTCGCAATTGTGTTGTTATCTGAAATTAGGTTAGCCTGCATTTCCCCTAAATCTGAATAGTAAACAATATACCATTCTTCCCTTAATACCATTAGGAGTGTGAAGACATGATATCTATAGAAACATTCTTGCCATCTATAGAAGATACTGACACACTGTACTTTACAATTCGTGACATGTTCTGCACCATATCCTACAACTGTGAACATATCATCAGCACTCAAAAGGCAGTTAAAAAGCCTCTGAGGTGCCCAAGTATTAGCATTCACCCAGGGTCACCTGCTCACTCCTCCACAGGTGGTAAGTGCTTTATGTGCAATATTGTATTTAATTCTCATAGAAACCCAGTGAGGCAGGCACTAGGCCTCCATTTTAGTATAGGTAAGGAAACCGAGGCTTCAAGAAATCAGCAATTTACTGACTGGCAGTGAGGATTTGAACGACAATCCTTCCAGTTCCCAGGCCTAATATTACCCAACCCAGAAATTTTATGGGGGACATTTTCCCTTGGAAATCATGAGAGAGCCCCTCAGCCAAATTACTCATGTTCTAATAAGCCAAGGAAGTTGTCACACCAAGTAATGGTGAGAGAGAGGAAGTGTTTCAAAGCCCAAGACATAATTATTAGTTTTAGGGAAAAAGTGTAATGAATTGCAGATTCTGGGAAAAACAACAGAGGAAAGAGCTCATGATAAACCTAGAAAGTATTTTAAAACATTTTTGGAAGCTAGGAAAAATGTATCATATATTTAAAAGACTTCAATTAAATATAAAAAGACAGGGCTGTAGTGTGGCTACTAACCCCCTTACAAGTGTTAAGCATGTAACACTTCAGGGAAGTGACAAAATATGGTGGGCATTTCAAGAGGGGCACTTGGGACAAACAAAGCACTTACTGAAAATTAGTGAAATACAAAGTGGTATGTAAATGATGTAAGATTTTTAAAAGAATGCTGTTAACAGTAAAATACTATACAAATACAAGGTATCTGAATTTATCTTAATTGCAGGAAGAGTAAAATCACGTGTAGTGAAGATACCCAAGCAAGGCTTTCTAGAGAAGCAAAAGCATTGCATAGACAATGAATTACATTGAAAAGGCCATTAGGTTTGAGGGGTGGGGGCGAGGGAAGGGTGACAGAGCTTAGAAAGGTGTTCATGTTTGTATCATTTGTGTCCTTGACCCCCACTCCCTCCCTACCACAGTTCGGTCTGTCAGGAAATCTGACCCTAGCCAGTCAACTCACTGGCTGGCCAACAATCTATCTTATTTCTCTCTTCAATTTTCAGCTAAGATAGATACACAAGGACTCTGTACAGTTGGTGGTGAGCTTTAGACTAAGAGGTCATGTAGAATGCTATCCCAGTCCCTGTCATAATAAGAAAAATCCATTCACAAGTAGCTTTCTGTCAGACAGAAGGAAGCATATGCACAAAAAGTGGAGTTACAGTTGCCAGAGAAAATATAGACTGACCACTTATGTGTGAATTTCAGATAAGCAATGAATAATTTTTTACATAAATATGCCCCAAATACTATATAAGACTAAAAATTTATACAAATGTATTATTCATTATTTATTGCAAATTCAAATTTAACTATGTGTCCTGTATTTTTATTTGCTGTATCTGGCAACCCTAACCATAAAGTCCAAGAAATCTAGCAGGAAGGCACAGCACCTCAGTTCTGACCTTCTCTGACCTGGTTCTAGTATGTCTGGCTATATTATGCTTCCTATCCATGAAGAGCTGTGAGGCTGCCTGTTTATTGGGACAATCCAAACTTCCATTTGACCTATTCTGGGTGGATTTCTGTTCCTTGAAAGGGACATGGAAACATTTAGCAACTTCTCCGCAAAGAAAAGACACACTTAGGGACAAAACAAACACGGACCTTAGTGAATTCTTTGCCTGGGTTTTTGGAATGTCTATTCCCATTCCCAAATTACCTTTGAAACAGACATGGTGATGTTCTTGCAGGAGTTTACTAGATTTATTTTATGAGATGAAACAAAGAGTGAATAAAGAAAATGTCAAGAATATGTAATGACTATATAGCCTCTATACCAAGAAATGGTATAGATTCCCATCCACAGGAGAGCCTCGAAATTCCAGAGGAGATAGGACATGGTTAAAAGTAGTGCAAGGTTCAGGTGAAGAACCTGAAACCACTGAGGGCAAAACTGAAGAAAATCATGCTTAACTGATTATAATTCTTGGAATATAATAAGTTCAGTACCTCAGTGAACATTTCTGAAGCGCCTAGCATATGTACCAGCAGTGGAATAGCTGCAGAAAAGGCTACAAAACTGTATGGAGCAAGAATTTAAGTAATTCAAGGAATTTAAGGTCCAGTACAAGAGACAGGACATAAACGGCAATCAGAACATTAAAATAAACCGGGGCCTTATTTGCCCAAAAGACACAGTAGATCTAGTTTATATGCAGTGATTTGATGGATAAGAGTAAGTTTCAAGAGAAAACTATAAACAAAGGGGAGATAAACTGGCACTTTATCTGGAATGCCAAATTGGAGTTGGTCAGAGAATGGGAACGAGAAGGTCATTCTCATGGGGCATTTTACACAATTTGAATGCGGGAATGTTGAGTGACTCTCCAATTCTGCAAATCACTGCATGCTTCTATGAATACCAAAACGCCAAGGACAGGTTTCAGGGAGGGCGCTTAGCACTGCACGAATCATCAGGAAACGAGGGTGGTGAAGAGACGGCCCCGCGCCTGCAAAGACGCAGAGCGCAGCCGCGGCTTCAGAGGCGCCCCCGAGAGCGCCGCCACCTGGACGGCTCGGAGCTGCCCGCACCCAACAAAGGGTCCAGAGGCTCGTCTTCCGCTCTCTGCCGCCCTAGCCAGGTCCCACCTGCCCAGGAAACAACGCAGGACCGGGGTCTGGGGGGCCACCCTTACCGTACAGGAAATCATACGCTCGACTGGAGGAGACTTTGCCCCAGGCCCCCGACCTCATCCCGCACTGGGTTTGAGACACCTGCAGCTTGGCTTGCGGCTCCTCTATGGTCACTACGTGGCTCATGGTGTCGCCTCCTCCTCCGGCGAGCGGAGGGCCAACTAGAGAGGCCTAGAGGCTTGGGGCGCCGTAGCTATGGTAACCTCCGCCAGAGCTCCGGGATCAGGGGCGGGACGAGGGGCCGAAGTGGAGGGCGGAGCCAGGGCCAGAGGCTAGGGTCTGGGGAGGAGGGGACGGAAAGGAGCGGAGGGGCGGAGCGTGAGGCGGTGCGGGGGGGAAGAGGAGAAACGGGAGAAGGGCTGGGACGGCGAGGGGATGGCGCGGGGCGGAAGGGACAGCCTCTCTCCCGCTGCATCTTCGCCGCGAGCTTCCAACGGCCCTCATTCTGGGTGCTGGAGGGCAGGAGGCTCGGAGGCTGGGTTTGAGGCTGCTGCTCAAATCCAGCGACGATTTGCCAGTTACACCCCGTAGCCTCTTTCGGAAATTCCTGGGAAAGCTCAGAACCTTCCTCAGTAGCTGGGGGTTTTCATCTCGGACATCCCCTTCCCGCCGGACTTGCTTTGCGAGCCGAGGAATCCGGATCCTGAACCCTGGGCCGTGACACACAGTGACCTCTGGCCCCACGGGCATCCGCGTTTAGGGTGGGCGCGGTCATTACTGTTGATTCGCAGACTGCTACCCCGTACTGAGCCTGAGCATTAAGTCAACTGAAAATGACATGGGGTAGGCACTGGCTCTGCTTTTTAAAACTATTTATTATAGAAAATTTTAAACAGGCAAAAGTGAATCCACCTTTAGTAAAGGTACCTATCACCAAGAATCAACAATTTTGCCAATCTATCCCGTAACACTCACTTTTTTCTTGAGTATTTTAAAACAAATCCCTGACATACTACTTTGCCCTTAAAATAATCTGCATCTCAAACTGATAGGGACTTTTTAAAAAACTTAACCACCATTATCACATCTAACAAAATAATTTCTTCATATTACTTAATACTCAATACATATTCAAATTTCCCTGGTTGAGTCCAAGATGTCATTTAACAGTTGTTTTTTTCTAATCAAAAGATCCAAAGAAAATCTTCACATTGTATTTGACATCTCTTAAGTCTTCCATCCTACAACAGTGAATTTCTAATAATTCAATCATTTTATTACGTGGGATTCTTCTATAAAAAGAACTTTGACCAACTCCTTGGTTATCTTGACATACAGGTATCATAGAGGAAAGAGCAGATGAATGCTGAATTCTTTCAGTTTAATTATTAAATTTCAGAGAAGTGAGTTGGTAACCTAACAACATCCATTGTTAACCGGTAAGGTTTTGTTTAGTATCATTATGAATGCATGCATTTTTACATATTTGACGTGTTTTAATCCATTATGATCATTATTTTTTATGCTCAAATTATCCCATTAGGCTAGTGACACACCTTAGAGTTGGCTTCTTTGTCCTTTTGGTGGTATCCATAGACAATTCCTTGGCTTGCTCTTTCTCTTTCTACACATACTCCAGCTTTTATTTTCTCTGCTCCTAAACATCTCAGGGTTTTTGCAGAACAGCCATATACTGTGTCACCTCCAAGCCTTGCTCAAGTTGATACCTTTGCCTGTTCCTATGTATGCACCCCAGCTAATTTAGATATCCTTCAAGAGTCAGTGCTAATTTGCCTGTACAGTTTCCCTAAATAGTGTGAGGCTTTCTTCTGTCTTCCAATGCTGTAGTAGCACTAATAGCATTGACCACCTTGTATTAGTAACTTTTCGCAGCTCTGCTCGCTCCAGCTGTGAGTTCATTGAGGACACAGGCCTTCACGTGGTCATTTTGCATCTCTGAAGTACCTGCTGCGTGAAAGCTTAATCAAATGATTCCTAATTGAGTAAATTCGTCCATTTATTAAACAGATGTACTGTCTACTATGAAACAGGTGTTGAACATTCTGAGATAATTTGGAATGTTGAGATAAAATGGGTAATGAAGAAAACAGAGACAAAAATAAAAAGAATGTTATAATGGTATGAAAATATTTTTCTGTCTGTGGATATAGCTACATCTCCCACTTTCTGTTCCTTCTTCCCAGAATGCTCCACCTCCTCCCCTCAGTCTTCCCACTGATGACTCATTATTTGAAGTCTCAGCTAAAATGTCACGTTCCTCAGAGTCTTTTCTTCACTTTATCAGATAAATTATCTGAAGTAGCCAAGAGCCAGCCTCCTTCAGCAACACATCAGAAGACACCAACCAGTGGAATACATCGAATGTGATCGGATATATGTGACTACATGATTGTTTTACATAGACCGTAAGTGACCATTCGGTGGCTTTGAGGAAGCAAGTGGCCCGTGTTTGGGAACCGCACGTGGCAAGGAACTACATCTAGCCTCTGCGAGCTGAGGATGGCCTCCAGCCCACAGTCAGCAAGAAACCACATCCCTTAGTCCTACAACTGCAAGAAACTGAATTCTGTCAACAACCTGAGATTGGAACACATCTTTACCCACTAGAAACTCAGATGAGACCACAATCGCAGTCCAATCTTGACTGCAGGCTTCCGAGGCCCTAATCAGAGAAGCCATTAAGCCAGACCCAGATACTAATGATAGAAACTATGAGACAATAATAAGTGTGTATCACCATGAGGTTTGTGGTAATACTGTTATGGCAAGAAATGACTTATACAATCTTTATGAAATTAGGTTCTGTGTCTCTTAGTTGCACAGAATAAATTTCAGTAGTGGAGGGGGTACTAGTTAATAATAAAATTTCATTAAAATGGAAGTTATTCTTTGCCATGTTGGGAGACAGTTCTCCATGGGTGTCTCATGTTTCTGCTTGTCTTGCAAGGGGGACACTGTCTGCCCTTGTTTCTTTGTGTAGGAAACAACCATGGACAATAGAAATAGTATTTGCCTCTGGATAAAGGGCAGGTTTGCTCACAGCCTTAGAAGTCAGAGATAGTGTCTCCCTTTGAGCAAAGAGTAGACATTCTTACTGCCCATTATTGAAGACCTGGGTTTCCTAAGCTCACTGTTCCTTTTTTGTGATGTAACCCAGTGTGTATGCAGATGTCATCAAGCCTTCTTAGCATGACCCTGTGGGAAGTGGGTCTCAGGGAACTGGACCAAATGCTGCTACTGCTCTATGTACATAATAAATATCCTTCAGCTCTGTCCCAGCACTGTGCTGGCTTCTAGCAGCATTCATGGAACTGTGACAGGCAAAAAGGCCAAATTTCAGCTCCTCCAGAGTTCTTGAAAAGCTATAGAGCATGATGTACAGCACATATTAACTGTCAGAATTGGAAAAAACTTTTTTTTTTTGCACAGACAGAAACATAAATACTACACAAAGTTACCTCTGAACCTATTAACTAGGCAAGTGAGAATTTAAGCCTCATAATCCTCTCTCACCCTATTGTGTCACTCCTCTACCAACCTCAACTACCCACCCTTACGGGGTAAAGGTTCCATACCTGGGATGGGTTGGTTAGACATGAAAAATTGCTAAATACCTTTATCGTGGATGGATTCTAGGAAGTATTTCTTAGTTGTTGCATTACCAGAGCTATCTTCCCAGCTACAGAATGACTGCTTGGTGCTATGTGTAGCTATTGTCCCCATTCAGTACCATACAATAATATATTCACTATATTATGAAAAAGTCCATGACACTCACCATTTCAACTTTTGATGCCTAGTAGTTTAGCAATTATAGCAATAGAAAAAGCCCCACAGGCTTGAAATAGTAAAGCATCACTAGTTAATTCAGATGTGGGAAGGGAGAACTTGACACAAAGGGTGCTAGTCAAGCTAACCTCAGAGCTGCCTCTGTAAAACAGATGGTTGAACCCAGTCCTTTATTATTTAGTTTCCACATGCCTCCTACTCTGTTCAGTCTCTAATTACAGCTCTCTAAAGCTGTTGTGTTTTTCTTTGGGCAAGTAGGTTATTGAGGTTTTTCTTGGGATAGAATGGGAAACACTAAATTACATTGTTCTATACTCTTACTTTTCCTTTAGTACTAAAACAGGCCATTCCACAAGTGTAAAGGCATTTAGACCAAGTAAGAAAAGTAAAGCATGATGTTAATGTAAAAATCAGTCTTTAACCTTAAAGCTAACTTATTCATAGCTTAAAAAGCAGAAGAAAAGGTAACCCACATGTATGGCTTAGCTGTACGATTCTGAAAGAAGAAGAGAGGTAAACAGCTGGATATAAAAGACTAAATATATAACTTTGGAAAGGAATATCCTTTGGGTTTTTTTCCCAAGGGCAGGAGAATATTCCATCCCAAAGAAGCAGCTGATGAAAGAGTTTAAGAGTTACAGTGTTCATGGAGGAAACCAAGTTTGTACCAAGTTTGTTAATATCTTAACACAACAGATTAAATGAAACATTGGTGGGGGCAGGCTGTGTGTGTGTGTGTGTGTAAGGGCTGTACCCAGTTCTTTGCCTGAGGCCTCCCTATAATGGCTTACCCTGAGGAAGTCGCAGAAAATGTCACTGCAAGAACCCTCCCTTCTCTGACACAGGAAAGGAGAATGGGCAAGAAAAATCTTTTCTCAAGTGCAGAAAATCCATTTCAGTCTTTTGGTCTATAATCTGTGTCTACAGTATCTCAATTCTCTTAACTCCCTAAACACTCTTCGATATTTCTCTTTTCTTCCTTGTTCATTTCCTAGACACAAAAGTTAAGTAGCACAATTAAATACAGATCAATGATTAATTTTAAAAGGAGAAATACCTTGTGTTTAGACAAAGTAAGAGGGGTGGCAGATAGAACACAGACCTTGGAGGGAGAAGTGTTGAGACCCAGGGCTACCATTTACAAGTTGAGACCTTGAGCAAATCATGTCCATCTCTGAACATCAATTTTCTCATCTATAAATGTAGATAATAAGTTCAATTGCTGTGAAGATTAAATGATGGTTCATAAACTCAGCAGTCCTACATATACAGAAGGTATTGTAGCTGAAGATTATGTTGTCATTTCAAATGATTATACATTTTAAGTGAGCACATTTTGAAAATCTGGTTTCTCTATTAAGAATTATTAGTGCCAGGATAAGAGTATTGGACAGTGCTAGAAGGGAAAATCAGTTCAAACAATATTTTCTTTTTCTTTTTCTCTGCCAAAGATACAAGAGATCTCCCTATGGGGAAAAAAATACTTCTAGATCTTTGGTAGCAACAGAGCAAAATAAAGCTTTACTGGGAATTTGTCTGAATAAAAAGCATTTATGTTGTATCTACCATTTGCTAACTATTGTTGGGGGACCAAAATAAGTATTTTAAAATCACAGTATATCATATATAAATTCACAGGATCTTTTTATGGCAAAATGATTATTTTTACTTAAAAGCAAGGAAGTGGCTTAAGCCCTTAGAATAAAACTTACTTTGTTCCATACCAATCTAAAAGTGTAGTCTCTTTGTTCCACACGACCTAAAGGTGTAGTGGAAGAAGACATTAAAATAATGAAATCTAATTACTACCCCATTCCAAAATGCACTTAGTGGGATGCAACCAGCATAGCTTTCTTTGCTCTTCAGATGAAGATAATTGACTTATTCTTCCCTGTGCATGATACATTGTTATCATTGGTCCCTGAAAAGTCACTTTATTTACATTTATCCCCTTTCTTCCTCTCATAAGGAACCTTCTGTTTAAAACATACCTTTTTACATGTACCTGTTCTTGTGCACATTTTTTTTGTACTCCTTTAAATTTATGCAAATGGTATTGGACTATGTATCTATTCTCATTCTTACTTTTCTCCACTACCCAAGCTATTTAAAAATTTTGTCCAGGTTACTGTGTGTACATATTGTCAGTTTCTTCTAGTTTGTGCCTAGTATGCTGCATTTCCCTATCTACCTCCCCAGTAATGAATGCCCGATTGCCTCCAATTCCCTGCCTCATAAACTTGCTGTGACAATTATCTGCATACACCGTCCCTTACGGACTTGCTAGGAACTCCCTGGGAATAGAACTAAGTTATGCGCACCTTTTCTTAAAATAACTGAATACTTCCCAACTGCTGTCCAACATGGCAGGACCAGTCTACATTCCTAACAGGAACCTAGGAGCATTCCTGCATCCTCACCTGTACTTGGCACTATCCAATTTTCTAATTTTTGTCAGTCATTTTGTGTGTAAAATGATACCTCATTGTTTTATTTTCCATTTCTATGATTAGTACTCTTTCGGAATTGCTCTTATGAGTGTTGGCCTTGGGTTTTTCTCTTCCATATATTCTACATATTTTCTAGTCTTAAATAAGCAGGGAAACAAAAAAACGGTTGCTTGAACATTTTTGCTTCTATATATTTCTCTTCATATCCTCTCTCCATGTTTCTTTTGAGGATGCTATTCTCTTGTTACTTTCTCTAAGCTCCTTAAATATTCCAGACATTAGTCCCTTGTTGGATTTAGCTATTTCAATTATCTTCTACAATTTATCATCTATTTGTTAATTTTGTCCACAGTATCTGTTAAAGATAAACTGAGCCATATTAAAACATTTCAGAGTTTGAGCAAAAATTGATTGTTAGGCAGTGGAAGTGATTAGAAAAGTTCTACCAACAGGAGCTCAGGGAGAGGCTTTTGTAGAAAAAAAAAAACAGAAGAAAAGTTGCTATTGATTGGCTACAATTTAAAGCCTAGTTGGCTGTTGTAACTGCCCTTAGCATTTTGATTTTGTAACCTCGAAGCATTTATAGGCTGCTTAATTTTGGTTTGCTTACACAGATCACTGTAAGTCTGGGGAAAGGAAATCCCGGGGCAAAGTACCTCTAAAAACCGACATCAGTCAAAGGGAGAAATAAAGTTTAAAACCGTTTATTGCTTACAAACTGCAGTCCAGCACCCTCTCCCCTGCTTCGGAAGGAAGCAAGCCAGCCCCTCCCCTTAAACGCTCAGGTTCAGACACGCCCTCGGTTGCCCCGGTAATTATCCATTGACTTGGAGATGAACTTCTCTCCACCCCTGAGGATATGCAAATGTACTAAAGCCAGGCGAGATACTCTGAATGTTAGTTTTACCCACAATCACTAAGACATTAGAGCCACATCAGTTTTATGGCCTCTGTAATTTAACATGCCTTACTTAAAACCTCAAGCCTTTATTTTGATATAACTAACTTCATCAATTTTTTTACGTACAATTTGTGCATCTGAAATGTCAAGTACGTAGTTCTGCACCCTACCACCCTCCATTAATTTCTGTTAAGATGACTGCCCTTATTCATCCTTTGATCCCTCCTCAAGTTTATTTATATACTGGGAGCTCAGTCACCTGATCTTTCTGCGCCTTCGCCCATGAGGCGCCCTCCCTTAAAGCCTTAATTTAGCCGCTTCCGCTGACGCTCCCTTTTTATCCTTGCGCCCTCCCACTTTTCTCCCCCCGTCGGTGTGAGAAAGGCAGTACTTCCGGTCTTCTAAGCAGTACTGCCGGAAGTGACTGCGGGCGAGCCGGCGTTTGCGGAGGTTAGGAGAGTTCCGGGTGTCTGTGCTAGTGGCTGCTTTCGGCGCGAGAGATGCCGGGTCTGGTGGCCGCAAGCCCTGCGCCTTCTGAGTCGCAGAAGAAGCCTCTGAAGCCCTGCTGCGCCTGCCCGGAGACCAAGAAGGCGCGCGATGCGTGGTCAGTGCGCAACCGGGGATGGGCGGCCGGTAGCCCCTCGCGCCGCCTTCCGGTGCCTCCGCGCTCCGCAGCGCTGGGACTCTGGCCCTAGCGTCGCTGTGCGGCGCAATTCAGGGTTATGGGGCCCAGTAGACTTGGCAGTAGGCTGCGGGCCGAGGCCAGAGCTCAGCCCGGGGCCCCGGCGAAGGGACCGGAGAGCGGTCAGGTTGACCCCGGCTCGCTTCGCCCCCTCATGCCTTCCATCAAAGGGTTTTTGGTCGTCTTTTACGTCTCAAGCACTGCCTTAGGGCTGAGGGCTTAGAAACAGATAAAGATGCTGCTTGATCTAAAGGAGCTTAAAGTTAATGGACACATATCGCAGTGATTGCTATACCACGTGGTTTGGGCTATGCTAGAAGATTGGCAAGACCAAAGAGTAAAAGTTTGCTGGTAATCTCTCCCCGAATTTAGACATACATAGTAGGACACAGGGTACATCTCCTGCAGAACTGAAGAGTTCCCCTTATGCTCCACCCCCTTTTTAGGTAGATAACTTAAAAAATCAACCAGTCTGGGAGTAGGTGACATTATAGTGTTCAGAATAGTACATCTAGATTACCATCAATCCACAAAAGGTTTATTTCTCATTTTGTACAGTCTCTATTTCTCTATTATACAGAACTATACTAGTTCTTTTTATAGTTTCAAATGTCATTAGAGGGAATCCTCGGGTAATGTGAATGTGCACCTCTCCCACCCACCCCTTTTTGTCCTCACATAGAAAGTGATCAGGAGTGGCATAGTGGGGTAATAGGAGGAGCTCCGTACTTTTTATTAATACTCAGTATTTGCAAATACTACTGCAGGGAGAATTGAAAGACTACAATCTGATACTGAAATTGCTTCCATAGTAACAGTAAGAGGTACTGAACCTTCAGATCCTGTGGTACTTGAGATCCAGAGCCAAGGTTTGAATCCTTTTGACCTTGATTATTTAACATCTGTCTCAGATGTCTGGAAAATGGACCTAATTAAAGTATCTGCCTTCAAGGTTACTGTAACGGTTAATGATATAGGCCACATCATGAGCCTTGCACAGTATTTACAGCATTCAGTAAGTCATCAAGGAATGCTGTTATTTTCATAAGGAGCTCACTATCCCAGGCAGTTGCTCCTGTTTGCAGGTAGCCCTTGAGCTACTGAAGGATGTGTAGGATTTAGATGGAAGGAGAACCTACCCTTTATAAAATTGCTTTTGCATCCATTGGCTCAGACCAGTACGGCTTCTCCCCAAATATCTATAGTCAGGAACCACTTTTTTCTTGAAATTGAATTCAGCTTGATTCTTTGCTGAAATTACATTTTCAGGCCCTACAAATAAAGCTGTGTGGTCCTAGTTTTTACTTTGTGAATTTTACAAATAAAACATTTTTCAAGCACCATGAAAGGGGCTCATCAGGTTGCTCTTGGCTGCCATATCTTTCTGTTTATGTTGTTGGTGTCTTGTGATTAGATGTAGATTTATTTAGGTGTATTTGAGCAGAATAAAAAATGTAATTCCTCTTTGATAGCAGGCAAAGAATTAAGCTCTTCTCTCCTTCATTTAATGTAAATGTTTTATTCAGTGAGATTATTTCATTATAGAGCAGTAGTATTCCTTGGATATGGACTAGAGGCAATGGTTAATATTCATAATTATTTCTTCTAATCATATTCTCCCAAAAATTTAGCTATCTCTGTAACATTTCTTGGGCATGGAAGTATAACAAGAGCCAGTAAAATCAAAGCCATTGCTGTAATAACATTTTTTTAAAAACTCCCAACTATATTCCATCAGACCCATTCCTATTACATATGCTTATTTACTACTAATGTGATTAATGCTCACTTTGTTAGGTAACAAATACATTTTGTTTTGTAGTATCATTGAAAAAGGAGAAGAGCACTGTGGACACCTAATTGAGGCCCACAAGGAGTGCATGAGAGCCCTGGGATTTAAGATATGAAATGGTGAGCATGGTACTTTCTGTTTGGGAAGGCAATACATAGGCTTATTGCTTCAATTTTGTGTATTGATGTACAGATTTAGCCATTACTGGGCAACATTCTGTCTGAAAGGTAATTCACCTGGTTAATGTAACATGTTTAAGTATCACTAAAAAAACTTTCCAGTTCCTAATATAGGAATGTAAATCATGCTGATAAATTGAGAGCCATTTAATGAATTTGGGAAGGGATGAATTTAATTTTCCAGAAAGGGCTTGACAAAAGCCTTTAGAGTTATGTTAGAGTCCAAAGGATTGATGGCTTAGGAAGTTCAAAACATTCAGTTGTCTGACTTAACGAAACTAAAAGGAAAATGGTCTCTAATCATTACTTCTAATGCTGTGGTTCTTTAGTAAGTGTTTTTAAGCAGGGAGTAGGCTGCACGTGGAAGCATTGCTTTCTGCAAAACAAAACAAAAATGGAATTGTTGCTATTTCTGGTGTACCATACTTACTCTAATAGAACTAAAACCTCACACCAAGTTTTCAAGAACTTTGAATCCAGATTTTAATGTTGAAAGGGACCTTAAATGATGTGCATGCAGCAGTACCACAAATAGCTGATTTTCTTTTGTTTGAAAGCTCTTCCTTCAGATAGCAACTAAACTCCCTCTGTCCCTTCATTCAGGCCTCTGTTCAAAGGTCCCCTTAATGAGAGGCTTTCCCTCAACCCTCCATCTAGAACAGCATCCCTTCCACATTGCTGCATCCCAGCACTGTGCAGTAGAACGTTCTGTGACAGTGAAAGTGTTCTGTACCTGCCCACCAGTGGGGGAGCCACCAGCCATATGTGGCTATTGAGCTCTTGAAATGCGGCTAGTAAAACTGAGGAACTGAATTTTTAGTTTTATTTAATTTTAATAGCAGCATGTGGCTAGTGGCTACTCTACTCTTAAAACTATTGCCTGCATATTATGTATTTATTTTTCATTTGCATTGCTTTACCCCAACTAGAATGTAAATTCAGAAAATAGGAATAGGTCCTATCTCTAGGACCTAGAGCAATACCTGGCACATAGTAGGTACTCAATGGAAGATTGTTAATTAAATGAATAAATGAGGAAACTAAGACCTATATGTATAAAATGACTCTGGAGGAGGGTCAGCAGGTCAGAACTGGGACCTGTGTCTCCAGGCGGACTCCCACTGCTTTGTACCACCAACCTCCCTAACATCCACATCACACCACCACTTCTAACTTAGTAATAGCTGAGCGATAATGCCAAATCCACATACCAACAATAATAGAGAGCCTGGCTTCTTTCTCTTTCACCTCTTTCCTGCCTCTTCGGAATTTCACATATGGCCAGTCTTCCTCACTGAACTGTAAAAAAGGAGGGATAAGAAACCTGTTCCGAGCTGATTAGCAGTATCATTGTGTAGTGGAGAACAATCTAGGCTGAAAGTCCTGAGGCTTAATTTTGGTTCTCCTGATGTCTAGTTTAGCATGTGTTTTACTTCAGCTACATTTAGTGTTCATCAAGACATTAATCCTCTCTGGATTTCACTTTTTCCATTTATAAAAAGAGAACCATAATGTATGATTTTTATATATGGTGTGGTATATATACTCTATATATACATGATACAGTTAAGTGGCTTTTAGATTATGTGGTTGTTTAAAGAAATCCCATAGTAAATCATTTTGCAAGATGGAAATTTGGGTATGTGGGGGGGGTGTTCTTAAAAAGTATAAGTATAACCATTGATTATTTTTAAAGACATGAAATTTCAACATTTGTACATGCTTTCCTTGTTCACAGTCTAACTCTCTTGACTGTTTTGTAAACTGTTGGCTAGGGCCAAGCCTGCCTTGATAAAAATGGTGATTTTAAAAAAATACTAATTTTAGGAGTATCAAAAGCTTCTCTTGGACTTCATATGGACCACGTAAGTGGTACAGTTGTTGTAAGTAGCAATAGTCACAAGGACCAGAAGATGGTTTTCTTTATATTATTGGGATAGCGTGAGAGTTATTCCTGTGTACTTCATTTATGTGTAAAAGAAAAATCAAGAGCTTTGGACTTAGAAGACCTGTTGTTTAACTGTATGGTCTTGGGCAAGTCCTTAACTTTCTGAACCTAAGTTTCCTCATGTATAAAGGAAAGATAATAATACATGACCAAACTACTTCATTGAGTTGTTGTGATTAAATAATATATGTATGAATAGGGTTTGTAAACTGTCAAGTAGAAACCAGAATGGAATAGCTCAAATCTGGTGAGCTGTGGATAGCAGTCGTGGAATTGAGATGTGTTGAATATATGACCTGTTTATGTATTTTTGAATCCTGGTTACTAGACGAACAATGTGAATCCACGTTGCTCAGGGCCTAAGATTTCAAAATGTCATGTTTCATTTTTCAGTTTAATAATACTTTTGGAAGAGGAATAGCTATTTGGATCTCCCTTGGTCCCTGGTGTTCTGTTGCCCCATCCTCCACAGAGAAGTGGAGGAACGGTGAAGTCAAAAAAGGCTTGCCCTAGTTAAAGGTGGACAGGTGGTGGAATTAAAACTAGAGGCCAAGTTTTTTATGTTCTCCAAATCACAGACATTTAAAATACTTTACTCCTTGCACTTAATGAGATTTTATTTCCAACATACTCATTTTTAAGATTGCATATAGTCTTGCTCTTCAATCCTAAAACTTTATTATAGTGCTAGTTAGACAGACGTATTGTTGAAATGCATAGGTGTATATAACTCAGTAACCAGGTTGTTGGCTGTAGGGTAAAATCCAACACTATTACTTGCACTGTTATAAGATGAAGTTAATTAAATTGATATCTGTTAGATGATTAGACCACATGTTTCTGAGGATAGCTTCAAAGGAAAAATATTTTGCAAATTTAGATCTTCTTAGTAATTGAAAAAGCCTTTGAAGACTTTAATGTTTCTTAAATAAGAGTTCTTAATTGTACCTTGAATTCAGTAGATTGGAACTTAATATAAAAGTGGCTACATTCAACTGGAGGTAAATTCACATGCCTGGGCTCAGATTTGCTCCTGTTGATGCAGAAACTCCTAGATAGTTTTTACATGCACCCCTCTTTAAGAACTACTGGCTTAAGCTGAGAAGACACAGAGATAAAGCTAAATATAAATTGTTTAATAATAGCATTGGCAGAGACTTGAAAACTACTAAGGAAAAGTAGGAAGTGATGGTGGTGACTTTAGACACTCTCTTCTATCTTATAACTACTTTTACTGAAAGAGAAGTAGAGGAACCTAGAACCTGCTTAGAAATGTAAAGAGGAAATGGCAGCAAGTATCTTTCTGCCTTAAGAAGTCAGAAGGAACCTGGAGATCCCAGTTTGTAGGCTAAAATCATTGAAAGAAATTAAAACATTAGCACTGAGCAGTGGTGCACTCAGTATTTATTAAGTTTAACTGAATAAATAGTTGGTTATAATATGCATAAATGTGCTGACTTTCAGCACACACAAGTAATTGGTTATGTATGAAAATATAACCCCAAGAAAATCCAGGGAAAGGGTAATTTTTGCTATTCAAACATTTACTCATTCAATACACATTGTTTAAAACCCTAAAAAATGATTATGGGAGGGAGGACTTGATAATATGGGTGAACCACAATGTTGCTTATATGAAATCTTCATAAGATTGTATAGCATTGACACCCTAATAAAAAAATAAAAAATAAATACAAAATAAAAAACCTAAAAAGTGTTGCGTTAGAAAAGATAGGGTTTCTTCTGTCAAGGACTTTATGCACAGAGATATTACATATAAAGAGGCTCTCAGCAGATAGTCCCTGCTGAGAGTCAGTAGAAAGAGGTAGTAATGCTATGGACTGTTGAAATCCCGAATGGCTTCATTTCATTTTGGGTTATCTTTCCTGCCCAAACCTTTCCGCAATTGTATTCTTCCTTTAAGCTTTTAGGAAAGAGAGTTTAGATGTATTGTTGATGAAGCTTGTCTTTTCTAAACAAATGCAGGGTAATAGCTGGATGAGGGAAGCACTTGCATTAGATTTGAAGAGATGGCTAGCCCAGATCGCCTAGGCACCTTTTAGCTTTGTTCTGTGTCTGCTGGGTTAGGGACTGTGGGTAGGGGGAGCATAAGGACTGTTTGGAGAGAAGCCTGATACTGACTGACTAAACCAGCAACCCTATCCTGTGCTACTCTCCCTTTTTGATCTTTCCAAGTAGATTTCAGAAAGGTTCCCCTTATTAAGTGAGTAACTTTCCACAGGAAGTACCTTGTGTACAGAGCTGACCTTCTGCCATCCACTCGGTGGATCTTTGCCAAACACACTTGAACCACCAAGGAGGTTTGCAAGTCTCTTCTCCGCAGTATGTGTAAAAATAAACTGCCTGAGCCTTTTGGGGAAGATACTTTGATGGGGGGTAGGGGGAATATATATATACACACACATATGTACATACACAAACACACACACGCACACATAGTTTTTATTTCAACAAAGACTTCTAAAGATTAAGCAGTGAATGGATTGAAAAGTCTCAGTCATGTTTTTAGACAAAAGTAGAATTAAAAAATGTAGATCTTTTATTTCATGGTGGTTTAGCATAATATGGCAATTAGTAGTACTTGGCTGAGGCATTCATTTCTAGTGGTCTTAATTCCTTAGCTTCATAGGTCTGTTACGATGTTTAAAATCTGACTTTCTAAAATTTATCTTCTTCTGTAGGTGGTCTGCTCTGTGAATGAATAATTCCTGAAGAATGAAGAACATTAAAAAATTTTGGAAATTCTTCAGTGAACTTTAATAAATGGAAAAAGCATTTGTAATTTATTTTTTAAAAAAAGGAAAATATCCCTGGTCAGATATCTTCAGGTGTGTTTCTTTTTGTGTTCCTCACATCCTCATACAGCATTTATTTTGCTTCAAATAAACAAATCTTGTACTATTATTTCTTGTGTTCTTGTATCACTCTGGGAACTCTGGGTATTTGTTGTAAGGAGAAAGCAGACACCCTCTCATCCACTGAAACCTCTAAAATGAAGTGCAACGGAAGTAGGAAATAACCCTTTACCAATTCAGAATGAGTGTAGTAGCCATTTAAGGTTTTGTTTTTTATTTTTAACTTTCTTAAAGGCAAGCGCTGGACAAGCCTCCAGTCTTAATGCTTTAAATTGTTGTTTTTTACTGGTTCTCTCTTTGGAGAAAATAATTTTGCTTAGATTTTAGATGATGTTAGGGTGCATTGGCTTGGCAAATCTCAGCTACTTGGCATAACTGATCTGTAGATGGCTAGTTGTATTTTAGGATAGAATAAGAGTGTAAGTTGAATGCTTATGGCCCAGACAGTTGTCTCTTATTAATGAGGAGCTGGCTCAGGCCAGAGGCTGGATTGCTACAAAGAGGTCACTAATGACATGCTTAGTGCTGTGCTGTAGTGATACCTGGAATAGGACAATAGAGTGTCGCTCACTTAATGTAGCAACCCCATTGTGGTCGTTTTAGCTGTTGGACTAATGAAGCAGTTGGTCATATGAAGCAGTTGGTCATATTCTACCTTTAAGTAAATTGAATTTCAAATCTCAGCAACAAAAGATAACAGGAACATACGTGAGATTATAAACTTCATATCACTTTCTGTGGTGGGAAAATTGCCTCTTTTTTTTTTAAATGAGCTGAATTAAATTATTCCTTAGGATTCCTTCTAGTTAATTTAAGAGCATGGCTTTGAAGTATGATAGACTTAGGTTGAACAGCTGGCTGTGTGACAGGCAAGCCAAAACCTTGGGTCTCCTTTTCTCATCTGAAAGAAAAAAATAGGCAGGTATAGTATTAATAGCTAACCTACAGGATCGTGAGTCCTAATTAAAATGAGGTATATAATGCATTTGGTATAGTATCTAGCATTCAGTGTTATTTACTTTCTCTAATTCTTTGATTCTGTATTCATATTTTCACTTCACTATTTGTTTGGATATAATACTTTTATTTTAGTAAGCACTTAATAGTTTTCAGAGCATTATTCTAGATGAAGAATAGAATCTTACACTCCCAAGACAGAGATGAACCAACTTCTCACTCAGTACAGATCTCTGGCAGATGGTTATCCTGATGCTGTTTGGGGCAGCAAAAAGGAAAAAAAAATCTGTAACCTTATCACCCAATAAGAACTTCTGACATGCTGTTCCAGACTTTTCTTCTGCTTTTATACATTTTTAAAACATGATTTTTCTGTGATACATATTTTTAATGAGATCATGCATTAATTGCTTTTTTCCCCTTAATATCTTTTATCATTTGTGAGTATAGTTCCACAACATGACTTGTATTAGCTATATATAAATCCATGTTGTGGTTCACCATAATGTAACCTATTCCCTATTGTTTGTACATTTATTCATTAAACAAATGTTTATAGACTACCCGCTCTATGTCCAATAACATTCTAGGAACTAGGTGTCTGTCTTAAACAAGATATAGCAGATAACCTACATTATTTGTTTTGTTTTGTTTTTTCTGTATTTTGTTTTGTTGGTTTTATGGAAAGGTATAAGGAAGAAACGAAATCACCTGAAATCCTAGTCTACCATAGGACCACCCTTTGGTGACCTTGTCATTTATCTTGTTATGCATGAGTACACACTTTTTACTCTTTACTTTTTTTTTTTTTTAGGCTACTCCATAGTAACACTGCAATGGAAGTTTCATAGGAAAGTCCTTACAAATGTCCTTTACTGGTCACTTACCCGAGGCTGGGCCAGGAGCTGTGTGTGCTTTCAGGCTTTGGCTGAGTATTGCCTGACTGATCTCTAGAAAGGGGTGGGTTTACCCATCTGCACCTTAGTATCTGAGGGTCCCTATTTCCCTAAACTCCTAATAAGTCTAATACTTTCAACCTTTGCTAATTTGATAGTGCTCAACTGATTTGTAAAGGAACTAAAGCACCCTTCTTAACATCTGCTATAGTCAAAAATATATCTCACAAGACCCTCTACCCAGCTTTCCCTAGTGCTTAAGCCTTCACAAAGATTGTACCATTTTGGTACTAATAATAGTAAAAGATGCCACCACAGTATTTGAAAAATGAAGAACTTTCCTAACAGGTAACCACCACATTCTGACATATATTTTGAATGCCCTGCTATTCACAATAATTCTGAAACTCCACACTGTTCTAATTAGTCCCTTTGTTTAACCTTGAAAGGTTTACTTGCAGGTTGATGAGAACAGGACCTTGTCCTTAGGAAGGGCCTACCTTAGGATAACCGTGCCTTCTGCAGCTACCATGTGAGGCTGATGAAGAAACAAACTAATCCCGCTTTACAGGTGAATATGAGCACTCAGAGTGGTTAAGGAAACTGTGGTCAAATGGCTGGTGAGCTGGATGTGAATCTTAAAGTCCAATGTTCCTTCCTGTGCCAGTTGTCTAATATAAACATCACATATTCAAAGTTATAAATTCATTTATTCATTCAGTACATATTTAGCGAAGGTCTGTTAGTTGCAGGAAACTGCCCTCGGTGTTGAGTGTTGATGCGTGAATGAGACATTGTGTCCTCGAGAATCTGACTCCACATTTACTGAGGACCCTACTGTGTGTCAACTATGTGCTAAGTAATGAACAAAGATTAGGAAGACAATGGACCCTGCTCTCAAAGAACATAAATCTAGTGGACATATGTATATAAACTATAAAAATATAAAGATAAATACTCAGTGCTATAGTCAATATTCCAAGATGCTTTCCTAAAAGGAGGGCATGTGTGATGATCCAGTGTTTCTTTAGCTATTAAAAACTGCTAGGTGGTAGTTCAGCTGCATTGGTGATGGTGGTTTTGAAAGCAAGTAAAAAAATTCTCATAAGGAAAACTCACACGACCAAAAGTCCAGAGTGAGAGCAAGCTCTAGATGCAATAATACCATAGTTCCAATAATGCCACCTAAGACCCGAGTTATTTTTATCTGAGACCTCTCTCTTCCAGGACTGATGAAACCAATCATGCTTTCTTATTCAAGTCCAGCCGGATAGTAACCATTCCTAAGTCATTAAGTCCACCTTTTTTTTTTCATATGATTGAGTAGGTTGTGTATTCTTTATGGACCAATAATAGTTTTCAACAGAATGCCTTAGGCTTAAACAGGATTCCCTTTTGGATCCATGTGTAGTTTAGATACCAGAACAAAATTTAATTGTTTTACAAGGAGGAAGAGGTAAACAGATACTGAATAGGGGACCAATTTTCCACTAAACCATCTTGTTCACCAGTCATACTGAATGGCCACATTGAGTTAAGAGGAGCAATTCCCTCTTTGGTTTGCTTAAACTTTTGAGAGAAAATTATTTGTTGAACATAATAGTTGTCTGATATTCAGTTGTCATAGACAAAGACGATCAGCAGATGTTCAGAGAGAACTATTTCTTGAAGACTAGTCCTTATGGAGACCTTTAGGAAGATCTGAATCTGGATGCGTTCAACTCCACAAGTACCAGAACTCCTAACTACAGTGGCTTAAGCAGTAAATATAATTTGTAAATATAATAAGTCTAGAGATTCAAAGTTCCAGATTTCAGACAATGGCTCAGTGGTACTTTTAAGAACTGAGGTTTGTTCTATTTTTCTGTTTTTATCCTTATCATCCGTAGTCATATGTAGCTTGACACTATGGTATCTTCAAGCATTTCATCATTTCCCAATTGTATTAAAACTAGGATGAAATGTAGAGGCCTCTTTACTGTCTCTGTTAGCAGGTATACTTTTTCCCAGAAGTTCCCACATGTACTTCCTCTTACATTTCATTGGTCATATGCTTACCCTTAAACTAGTTGCCATCAAGGGGGATGGGATATTGTGCTTCACTTTAGTCTTATTTCAAGCTCAGGCAGCTGGGACAGAAGCTCACCTTCCTTACATACCACCCGAGCAAAGTTCCATAAACTAAGCAAAAGTGGGGAATGGCCTTAGGATAGGCAGCCAATAGTGTGTGCATTAGATGAACTTGGCAGTATGTGTCCAAAGCCCAAAATCATGCCCCTGTTCTATTTTAATATCTGTATTAGGAAAGCTTTAATCCCAACCCCAGTGTTTCTCAAACTCTATGTGGTAAAGAATCACTTTAATTTTTTCACAGACCAATACTAGGAAAATGAAAATTTTAAACCCACACTTAAAAAAAACAGTCTACAAGCCATAAGTCTTATTAAGTTTAAAGGCTGTAATTTTCTCTGTCAAAATGCTATGAAAATGTCTAAATGCTCTCCATTTCTATCCTTATCATGGGCCAGTAGCAGTTGGTAGACCAGTGCTGGTTCAGGACCGCATTTAAAGAGGCAGGTTAGCCACCTGGCCCCAACCTGCCTCTCCTGCCCCCTGTCCTGCTGCTTCCTTGGATTCACCTTGCAACAAGCTGTTCTGTTACCAGAATATGCCGTGCATTTTTGTTTTACTTCTGGACTTGATATCACATTCTGTTCTCCCTTCCTGGAATGCCCTCCCCTAGCTGGAGAACACCTACTCATCTTTTTAGATCAGCTTAAATGTCACCTTCCCTGTGATATTTTTTCCTGCATTCTTTGCTTGCCCATCACTGTTTTCCTTTGAGCCCCGAGGACACTTATTTTAGTGGATTACAGTTATTTCTGGGTCAGTCTCCCTCAGCTGACCAGAAGCTCCTTGGTGTTGATAATTGTCTCATTCATCTTTATATTGCCTGCTCCTGGTGCACATGCTTTGCCCTAAAAAAATACTTACTGAATTGAATCAACTCAACAAATGATGTGCTTTCTGTTTCTTTCCTTTTATTCCGCCTCAAATATTTTCTACTGTGCTTTTGCCTCCATGTTTGTGGATTTCCTTATAAGGACATACCATTTTGACATGCAAGTTTTTCTTTCCTCTTTTCTGGATTTAAAAACAAGAGGCAACTTTGCACTGCTGTGTTCTCGTCAAAGGTCCTATCCTACAGGCATCCACGTCAGCATCAGGCAGGCAGCACGTGGGGTTATGCATCCCCTGATGCCAGCCCAGCAGCATACTCAAATCCCCTGTAGCAATCAATGGGCCTGTGTATGGATACAATAAACTCCCCAAAGTACCTGGCAAGGTGGTACAGCCCAGAGAATATACAGTTTAGAGCCACAATAACCTAGGCTCTAGTTCTAATTTACATACTAGCTCTGTAACCTTGGGCAGGTCCCATAATGTGTTTTTTACATTAAAAAAAAAGGTATCATGGGATGACAGGAGGAAACAGTGGCTGCTTGATGAAGGTTAATACCTCTGCTCAGATGAGCACATATGTGGACTGACAAAGAAGGCCGGCTGGGAACAACAGTCAGTGGGTCTGCCTGTCTCTTTAAAGGGTCACGGCCAGCCCCTTGGTCAGGCTTGCTAAGATGACCTGCTTTGAAATTCTATCTTGGGCAGTGCCTTGGTTGCCTCTCTGTTGCTGTGCTTCTGATTTCCTTGCTCACAGCCTGCAGGGACAGCTACTCTGGCAGCTCAGAGGGAACATGACTAAGGTGGAGGGATGAGCAGCTGCTGCTTGCTAACGGGGGTGGGTTGGTTGGGAGGCAGGCAGGTGACAGAAAAGCAGCATATGGAAATCCTCAAACTCCACAGCTCAAATGACATCATGGATACAAATCATTGCAGGGGGTGGGGTGGGGTTTCCTTCTCCAGGCCCTAGCTAGCTCTGCTCCTTTACTACTGATTTTTCACCTTCAACTTGAGGAAGAAGGAATAGGATGCACGTTTGTTAATTCAAACCAATGGTTAATTCAACCCCTACACTTGAGATCCAGTGTTAGCGCCTAGGTCTTCCTTCCTCTATCCCACTCTTCCCTCTAGGCTGCCACTCTCTTTAAACTTAACTCAGTCACTGCTTCACACACTGGATTGCCCTTGTGTTTTGAGGCATCTTTCCCTTGACAGAGTGAAAGCTCTTAGGAATCACTGTAAATGCTTGGCTCGTAGTAGGCACTTAGTAAATATTTGAGTGGAAAACTTCTACTCCTTGGCATATTTGACAATCTCTAATCTCCCAGTGATTTTAGTTAGGTTATCAGCAGTATAATCGAAGTCCCTGTGAATTGGGCAACTGAATAGTTCTGGAAGTTTACATGTACCTACCCTATGCTCAGGGGCACTTAATGATAGTAAGTGCTAACCAATAGCAAGGGAAAACATCAAGGAGTTATTTGGAAGCCAGAGGGACATTTCTTAGTTTAATGCTTGCATATTCTAGTTTTTATTTTCTTGGAGACCCAAAACCCCAGGTTCATCCAGAACTTCCTTGGACATTATCAGGCTTCCAGAGGGTAGTGCAGGGTTGGGAATCATGGATCTAATTCTGTTCTTTCCACTCACTATGCAGACTACTTGGGACACAGAAGTAAGTCTGAGACGTTGTCAGATCCTGGCTCTGCCACTTACTACCTGTGGGAACTCGTTACCTCTCTGAACCTCAGTTTCTTTCAGGTCTTGAAGGAAAATAATATTTATTTGGGAGAGTTGTGTGGAAATTAAGTAATATGTGTGTACGGGGTCTGGCACTTGTAGGTATTTAATAGGCAGTAGTTATTACAATTTGCAAATAATGGGATAGTTGGGCTGGTGGTCTGAGCAATGCTTTGCCATTGCGTTCACTACTTCTAGATCCAGATATAAGCAGGAGAAAGTCAGTTTAGAATTCAAAAAGCTTCTTTGCTTAGCTTTTTTTTTTTAATGGATGTCAAATAAATACTTAGTGGTATTTATAATGTGACTTAGTAAAGACCTTCCAGGGGTTCCCCAGTTCACTGGTGGGATTTTTTCCTGATAATAGTCCCATGCTTTCCTATTTTGATGTGTCCTTCTACCTCAGGAGAGGCCCTGGGGAGCTCTGACCTGCCTGGGGTCTTTAGTGAATTCTGTGCCCTCTTGTCCTTTGTTATCTATCCCTTGCCCTCCTCTCTTGCCTGGAGGTTTTATCTTGTCCCCTGGGGAGGTATGTTAAGTGCTCTGCCAGCCTGTCTGTGTGCCTGGCCTGTTTTTTCTCACTGCCAGTCCCTCTTAGATTCCAATTCCAAACATGGTATCCGTCTGGGGTCACCCTTTCTTCCGGTGCCAAGAGAGACACATTCCAAATGGAACACAAGTGTGCCTCCCGTGCTGGGCTCTCCTCATTCTTTCTGGGGACAGCAGGGAGCAGGATGTGGCCCCTTCATCCCTCACTGCTCAGGTCTTCAGGCCCACAGTCCAGTCTTTTCCTCGGGACAATTTAGGTCCTGCTCAGAGCCAAATGTGAAGACTGTCCTGTGAAACCGGAGCCAAGCAAGCTTGTGGGAGCCCTGGGGAGAGGGCCAGCCACTTGCTGAGGGAGAGAGAGAGGGAAAAAAGGTTTTAAATTCTCCATGAAGTGTACAGTGTTCTGCCATTCATCCCCAAAGCTGCCGGAGCATTCCTCCCAGGAAAGAGGGCATTGGTGGTGAGAAGTCAGAGGTGAGAAGACACTTGGGAGGACAGATCAATCCATTTTGACTTTCCTATGGGGGGACAGTTGTGGAGCCCGGCCAGGCTTTGAGACGCCCTGAAGATGAGTGCCAGCGGCAGCATGGCGGACCAGCCCCTCTGGCAGGGGGCACTGTGCATTAGCTGGAAGCAGGATCCCGAGGGAGCTGTCTACCATCTGGCCCACTGTTTCTTGCTCCTGGGCTTCATGGGGGGCAGTGGGGTGTATGGATGCTTCTACCTCTTTGGCTTCCTGGCACCGGGCTACCTGTGCTGTGTGCTGTGGGGCTGGTTCAATGCCTGCGGCCTGGACGTCGTCCTCTGGAGCTTCCTGCTGGCAACGGCCTGCCTGCTCCAGCTGGCTCACCTGGTGTACCGCCTGCACGGGGATACCCTCCCTGATCAGTTCCAGCTCCTCTACAGGACACTGTGCCTACCCCTGCAGGTGCCCCTCCAGGTGTACAAGGAGATCATTCACTGCTGTGAGGAGCAGGTCTGGACTCTGGCCACAGAGCAGACCTATGCTGTGGAGGGTGAGACGCCCATCAACCGCCTGTCCCTGCTGCTCTCTGGCCGGTAAGCCCCTATGCTGCCCAGCATTTCTTCCCCAGCCCACACTTCTCATTTCCCAGTGTGTGCCTGTCCATTTACGTGGCTTCTTCCACTGAAGGAAGGATGTTGCAAGTCTAACAAACCAAAATAGAGTTTTCTATGCATGGGTTTGCTTCCTCTTTCTTAACATTTTCCAGGAGGAAACTAGATCATGAGGCTGCTTCTTTGTGAGCAGGAAGAATTGTGTGCGCACTTGCTTTTGGGAGGTCTGGGGTGTTTCCTGAGTCTGTGTTTGAAATGGCTACACACACACACACACACATCAGAGTGTCATGAACATTATTGAGCATTCCAAAAAGATTAATTAGTTTCTTTCATATGCATTCAACATTTTCCAAGTGCCAATTATGTGCAGGGAACAGTGCCAACACAGAGTTTCCTGTAACCCCTGCTCCAGCCAGGGCATGAAGCTCCACGTGCATTGGGGGATATCCTATACAGACTCTACAGTACAGCCATTCGGTATACAGCCAGGTAGAGACAGGGAACACCGTTTGTCCACTTTTCCATTCCCAGTTGTTCTATTGAGATTCTTACAGACCAAGAAGCAAAGCACTGTAAGCCTAGGGGCAGGCCCTTGAGGGAAGAAGGTGATGCCTACCAGAGGTTCACTGGGGATTCGGTGGGGACACCTAGCTGACTCCTTTTAAGGCTGACAACCAGACACTCGCAGAGATGGTCTTAGTCAGGATCAGTGTATGCCCCATCAGCCTGCGTGTGACAGCTGGCCATTGGTGGATATCTTCTGAACAAACACCATGGGGCTTGGTGCTGTACATCTGGTAGGCAGTTGTGGATCTTGGAGATACTGCCCTAAAGGGACTTGTATGTGGGGCTGAGCATCAAACAGTAAACAACTTAGCCTGGTATACATGGTCTGGTGGAAGCAAGCACAGTATTTCAAAAGCTTTGTCCCTAATTTCCTCTCCTGCTTTCCTGAGACCAGGAGAATGTGATAATAAAGATAAGATAGTAATCCTATCAGAAGGATCTGATTCCAAGAAAAAAAAAGAAATGAAACCAGATAAGACTGAGAAACACAGAATGGAGAAAAAAAGAGTTTAACAATGGTGGTGATGGTACCACAATAATAATGTTTACTGATGTATTAATGGGGGGAGTTGAAGGTACTAGGCCTACACATGTTGATTTTGTTTGGACTCAGAGGTTCTGGGTTGAATGAGCTATGAGATTTTGTAGGGAGACATTTCATTTCATTTATGAGTGAATTGAAGTGTAAACAAATGCAATTACTTGTAAACAAATACATGTGCAAACACAAATACCTTATGACTATTGCCAAAATGTTTACCACCTACAGTTCCATGCTTAAAATAAAGGCAATTTAGAAAACATACTCATTCATGGGAGCCACAAAATTATTTGCTCCTGGTAGTTCAAAGGACGGAATTGAGACTGGTGGGAGAACGCTCCCTCCAATTGTGTGGTGCTTGCTTGTGGAAGGATATTCTCATTATCATATAGTTCAGGTATCAGGTATCTTTTCTATGATAGATTTACCATGAACTTGTACAAGACCACTTCCCTGTGAAGGTGGGTGAGGGGCTTTTCCTAGTATACTTTAACATCAAAGACCCAAGTCAGAAATTAGACAATTGTTTTTTCTTGCTTTTCAAAGTTTGGAGTAAGAGTTTTATTTTGTTTTCTTTCAGCGTCATCCTTTCTCAGCTTTGCTGAGTCAGAGCTTCTAGACTATGAGCAGGCTCTCGTTTTAAATGAGAACCACTGGACCTCAGGGAGGTTATGGTGAGGCACCGAGCACCTTGAAGCAGCTCCCAGGAGCTCCAAGCCAGGAAGCGGGGGCTTTCTGGGCTGCCCTCCTCATCTCCCATGCAGACTCTCCTCGGAGTCCTTTGCTCAAACCTCACACGTCCTCTCTGTTTTATTTTAATAAAGGCCCTTTTAAGGCTCAGAAAGGTCAAGCAGCTTCCTCAAAGCTTATCACCATATTAAGCTGTGCTTAGTGTTGGAAAGTTTCTCTCATATAAAATTCAAAACATGGCATCCCACACACATTGCCTCCTGAGCAGGCAACTAACTGTCTAAGCTCTTAGTGTAGGAGGAAATTTCCTGTCCTCCAGGAGACGGAGAGGGGAGACTCATGTGATGATGGACATAGTACACCAATTTAATGGCTTGAGGGAAGCATGCAGGCTCGTTATTTGTTACTCACACTCTAAGATGTTGTCATTCCTCTGCGGCTTGCTTGACTGGCCATATTTCTTGCCTAAGGAGATAATGGGAGGATCTGATATATGTGTAGCAGTCTCATTCTCTCCTGCTGTCCTTTTGGCTTTATTCAAGAAGCTTTTCTTTGGGATTTTGGACCCCTTTTATGGTGACACAAACGAGTTCATTTTTCTTGATCCTTCCTTCCATCTTCCCTCCCTCCCTCCCTCCTTCCCTTCTTTGCTTCCTTCCTTTCCTTCCCCACTTCCAAAAATACTTATTCAGAGGGCTAAGGACTAGGGCTCCAGTGTTAAGTATGACAAATACTGTCCTTGTCTCATGAGGCTTACAGTTTATGAAGAAAGTCAATAATTAATGTTTGACAGAGTGAGGAATAATGGATACACTATTTCTAAGAAAAAATGCAAAGTGTCATAGGAGCATATAACTAACCGGTAGATCTAACTTTTCTGGGGAGGTCAGGCAAGACTTCCTGGAAGAAGGAATGTTGAAGCTGAGACCTGAGGAGAAGGTGGGGATTGGGAAGAGGTCCAGCTAGAGGGCACAGAATACGTGAACCCCCTGGGGTAGGAAAGCCTGGCACTGCATTTCCTCATTTACCCTTTCATTACTCAGGGAAGTCTGCCTGGCTGTCCATGCATATTACATATTACCTGGTGGTGCAGGAGCAAGTGTGTCTCTGCCATCAGACACTATGGCCTGATGCCACATCTTGGCTTGGTTTGAGACCTACATCCCCTTCTGTCTTCTCATCTTTGGTAATTTGTATGCACACATATGTATCTAGGATTCATTAGGAGCAAGACTTGGAGTGTTACTATCCCATTGGCCAGAACTTAGTCACATGACTATACCTACTTTTAAGGGAGGGAAAGAAATGTAGGAGGCCAGCTTAAACTCTGGTACTATGGAGGAAAGGCAAAAGCAGTTCCTGGAAAAGACTGCCACACTGGATTTCCCAGCTGTCTGTCCATCTTCCATTCTGATCTGCTTAATATCCTATTCATCCTTTACAGCTCAGCTCAGATGTTATGTTTGAGAAGTCTGCCACTTGAAGAGGGCCAATCCTCCTCCCCTCTCTCCTCTTTTCTGCTGTTCCACAATAGCACACCCTGACATGCAGCGAGTTAATTAAGCGCCTTTGCCTTCCACTGAACTGTGAAATCCTTAAAGGCAAGGATCAGATCAGATCCATCTCTGCATTCCCAGGCCTCCAGGAACACAGGAGGGTCTCCATGCATATTTGTTTAGCCAATAAAACTCCAGAAAAAGTGAAACAGTAGCTCCTTCCAAATGGGCAGGGTGCACCTTGGAGATCTTTTTATCTGCCACCTTTGCCTGAAAGAGACCCCTCCTGTCCTGGTATATCTCACTTTAGAAAGAGGTGTTGAAGCTGAGACTCTTGAGTTTTCTGGGGAAAAGAGGGAAAAGCCCATATTGGATCTAATACATTTCCATTTAAAAATATGTAAGTCACAAAGTAAGTTGATTTCACTTCACTAATAGGTCGTGTGTGCTGTGTAGCTGGGGGGAAAAAGTGACTAATTTTAATGAAAGGTCCTTAATATGAAGGACATGGATAGCTCTGAAGAGCTTACTAAAGCCATGAAATTATTTAAGGCATGGTCCATTTCCATCAGATTCTCAAATGGATTCTATGACATCCCCTTAAGATAATAAAAGCTAAAATATAGAGAGCTATTTACAGTTAAACAGTACATATGTTATAGTAACACCTTTATATGTGTTCTCTCATTTAGTCCTTACAATAGCCTTTTTAGATTGGTGCAAATTATATCCATAGTTTCTAACTGAGGGAAAAAAAGATGTAAGTCAGACTTTGACGAAGGCTTGGTTTTTCTTCCCTTTTCCCACACGGTCTCTTCTCTCCCTTTGCCAGGGTTCGTGTGAGCCAGGATGGGCAGTTCCTGCACTACATCTTTCCTTACCAATTCATGGACTCTCCGGAGTGGGAATCACTGCAGCCCTCTGAGGAGGGGGTGTTCCAGGTAATAGGAAGCCCCTTGGCAGCACCAGCCACCCCATCCCACTGTCACCCAGTATCCGCTCTCCTCTCTGTCCTTTGAACCACTGCCACTAAGAGGTGAGGGGTGGGAGCACCACCTCCTTCTGTGGAGAGACTGCTGGGGCTCCTGGCAGAGGTGGGGGGTGCAGAGAGGTACTGAACCCTCATAGGTCATCCCATGTTCATTTCTGTGCTTAAAACTCTTTCAGAAAACCCCAGTGACCACAAGTAAAAAGCCATGTTCCACGTAACACCCAGCCTCCAGTCCTATCCAGCCACATCTCCAGCCCCTTCCTCCCACCCACTCTTTGCTCCTTCCCGCGATGCTGAGCTATCTGTGCTTCCCTAAGCACACCACATTGTTTGGCAACGGCCATGCCATGCCTCCTACTGTCCTTTCTATCTGAAATGCATTTTCTCAGTCTAGATGAGGCTGTGGCCTCATCTCACTTCCTCTGACGCCTGCCCAGATGACCTACCAGCTTCCATCCCCATAGCCCACAGCTCCTATTTGCGTGCATGCCTTTTCTATTTATTTTACTCATGCTGACTGGAGTACACGCTGCCGCCTGTTCTAACCATCTGGTTTCCTTTCCATCTCTGCACAGTGAATTCTTTGGGCTAGAAATCTGGGCTCCTCTTTCTCCCTATCCCCAGGCTCCAAAGGACAGACAGTAGGTGTTCAATGAAGATTTGCTGGAGTTGCTTGGCAAAGTTCAGTTGGTACCTCTGACAGCCCCATGGAGCATTCACATACATGCTCCAAGGTGGGGCCCCTACTTTCTTCTTTGCCAACCCTTCAGACTTTTTTGCCTACCTTTTTTGTAGTTTTCACTTACTGAATGTCTAGCATGGGACAGGCACCACATATTATATTTCCTTACTGATTCGCACAACAGCTCCCTGGGTTGGATATTTTTATTACCCCATTTAACAGATGAGGAAACTAAGGCTCCAAAACATCAAGTGTTTACCCAAGGTCTTCGTCTAGAAAGTGGCAAAGCCAAGTTGTCTCACTTTACTATTTCTGTTCTTATTTAAAATGGGAAGGTCACCAGGAGAGTGGAATTCACACACACACACAACATTATAGGAACTCCCCTCTCCAGATAGCTTGCCAGTACCAGGTTCCATGTGTCTCTTACCAATTCCATCAGGGAGTCCCTCAAGTTAGCATATGAGCCAACCCCAGAATAGACAACATGCTGGCCAGTGCCACCTGGCTGGGCCTGCTTCGGCCCCACCCTGACTCTTGAGTTTGTGAGGACAGAACCTGAGAGGCAATCCTGATTCCACAGCTAGGGCCAACAGCCATAGACCCCTCTGATCGAGTTCCTTCCCACCACACACACATATATGCCCTTTCCAACTAGTCCCAGAATCTCCTCTGAGAATTCCCTCAGGGCCATAAGGATCCCGGGGAGGGCTGAGTCAGGTACAGAGCCAACCAGACCAGGCTCTGTTTCTGACACTGACACCAAGAAACAGGTGGTCGATAAGCTGGGTGTCCTCCCTTAAGTTATGCTCAAAAGGAAGGGCTGTAACCCCAGATGGCTTCTCAGCCTGGAATGTAGATACCGTCATATCCCTCCCATTTATATTTTTAGTGTGCACGTCCTTTGAGAGCAATGTGATCCATATGTTTGCTGTTGGCTGTGTTAAGTCCCATTTCCTCTTTGCAAATGTCAAGTGCCGTCCTCAGTGAGATAGTTCATCCTGTCCTTGCCTTTTGAAATTACACAGTGTTTCTTGACTAATAGGTCAATCCACAGAGACTGCCTAAATCATAATTCTTGTGTTTCCCACAGATGAATCAACATTCCATCCCACCTCTCAACAATTCAGTTAAATAAGAATTTATTGACCATTCAGCACTGTGAACCTCTGATTACCACCAAGAGCATAGCATGGGAAAGATCACACAGAAATCCTCATTATTTCTCCAATTTGCACCATGTTTTACTGGGTTCAAGAACTCTTTACATATGTTATCTCATTTAATCCATCCAAACCACCTCTGAGTTGAGAATTAAAGAAAAAGCTTGTCAACACTTTATTACACACATGTGCATATAATGGGAACCAATCAATAATCAGGTTTCCTGAAGACCTTTGGGGAAGAATTTTATACAGAATGTGAACAAAATGACAGGAGGTGGTTTTGCAACATACAAGATGGGTAATGTTCATCTGATTCCTTCATTCACTTTATTATTGAGCATTTACCATACACCAGGCACTGTTAAAAGTGCTTGAAATATATCAGTGGACAGAACAAATGGAGGTCCCTGCCTTCATGAAAATTACATTTTGGTAGCAGAGACAAAAATAAGCCATAGATATAATAAGTAAGTAAATTACATAATATGTTAACAGATAATAATTGCTAGTAAGAAAATAAAGTACTGTAAGGGGAATATAGTTGCAATTTTCAATAGAGTGGTCATGGAAATCTTTGTTGAGCAAGTGACATTTGAGCAAAGATGTGAGGAAGGTGGCATGTAAACTCTGTGAAGATGAGGGAAGAGCATATTATTAGACAGAGGGAAGAGCCAGTGCAAAGGCCCTGTGGTGGGAGGGGCTGGCATGTGTGAGGTACAGAAAGGAGGCCAGTGTGGAATAGGAGGGAAGAGGAAGGGGAGAGAATAGCAGGAGAGGAAGTTGGAGAGGTGATAAGGAACCACATCATGTAAGGCCAGAGCATATATTTTCTAGATAGTGCCAAAAAGATTTCCTAAGGCATTAGATGTAGTGTAAGGGAAAGTGGATCAAGCAAGTCTCTAAGGCTTTTGTCTTGAGCAGCTGGAAGGATGGAGCTATCAACTGAGATAAGGAAAGCTGCAGGTAGGACTGATTTTTGAATAGAGAGAAAAGTTCAGTCTTGGATAAATTATACTGTGTCATCTGTGGACGTTTAAATGGAGATGCTGCATAGGCAGTTGGAAACTTGAGTCTGGAATTAAGGAATGAGCTCTGAATTTAAGACATAAATTTGGGAGTTGTTGGCATACAGATGATATTTAAAGCCACTGGATTGGACAAGATCACCAAGTTAGTGCATATAGGTAGACAAGGGGTTCAAGAACTGACCAGCCCTGAAATACTGTGGTGTTTAGAAGTTGGAGTCAGCAAAGGAGCTGAAAAGGAAAAATTAGGAGACTGTACCAGGAAAATATGGCATCCAGGGAGGCAAGTAAAGAATTGTATCCAGGAGGAGGGAGCAATCAATGGGCTGAACACCAGAAAACTAACCATCACAACTTAGAGGTCACAGGTGACCTTACCAGCAAGAGTGTTTGTGGACTGCTTGGGACAAAGCATTATTAATTTAGGAGAGTGAGAGGCAGTCAGTATAGACAACTTTTTTTCATGGAGTTTTGCTAAAAAGGAGAGCAAATTAGCAGAGTGGTAGCTAGCCATAGAAGTGAAGTGAAGAAAAAGGATTTTCATTTTTTCATTTTGATTTACTTTAAGATGGAAGCAGTAACAGCATGCTCATAATTATGTCCACAGTCTTGTGTTCAGTGTTAAGGACATTGTTCACATCCAGAGTAGCTCTTACAGACACCAGCTTCGTGTTCAGTCCTCTGACTTACTTGGGGATTCTTCATAAGCACCCCTGAAGGAGAGGCTATGGCAGCTAGTGACAACCACTCGCTGAGCTGTTAATAAAGGACACATTGTGAGCACTACTTCCAGAATTCTTTCTCATGAGGCAACACCCGGAGAGAGATTAAGTAATTTGTCTGATGTCAATAGCTGGTAATGGGTAAAGCTGGAACTCGAAAGAGCTTCTGGCCTTGATGAGGTAATTTATGGCCCTGACTTCAGTCTTGATGTTTAGGGAGGAGAAGCAAAGAGAAGGAAATGAATGGAGGAACTGGAAGTGGGGACTCCAGAGGGGACGGAGCAGAGAGGAGGCAGTGGGAGATCTGGTAGGCAATGCAGGACTTAAAAGGATTATATAAAATCCCTAATACAGGATGTTTGGAAAGTCAACCCTGCCTTTAACTGAACGATCCACATAAATCCACAATGCAGTCACTTCTCAATGAATGTCAGCTATTATCATCATCATCATTTTCACTGCCTCTATTCCCAAATCTTCCTCATGAACTCAGCTGACCTTCTCACTTTTAAAGTAATATGGCCAATCAGATTATAAACAACAGTGTGATTCTATACCTTTTCCTTCACTATTCTAACTGCTTAGGTTTCCATTTGAACCCTAGCTTTACCACTCATTATTGTTGTAACAAGGATTTATCAAGCACCATGTGTTTATTTACTCTGGAAGGGTAATTAGCTTTGCACCACAGGCACATAGTAAATGCTCAGAAATTCCTAGATGACTCAATAAATGGAGAATGGGCTGCCACTTTGACACTGTGCCTTAAAGAGTTCCTCTTCCTCTGTGCCCTTTCTCTGACTTTAGTCCTTAGGTCTGCTTAGTTACTTATAGTGGCCCAGTCAACAGCAACTTCCTGGGCCTGAATCCCAGCAGTGTTCTGTCCACTTGCTGCAGCTTGGCATACCTAATCAGAAGCTCTTCTCTAGCTTTCCAACTCTTTTTGCATCCTTACTCCAAAAAAAATACTTCTTAAACTGTCAGAAGTATTCTGACCTTTCTTTGGAGCTAGGAAGCCCCTTTCCTTCCCTCTTGACTCAGAACAGACTCAGAACCTTCCGTAGCCATTAGTGATGCCAGCCATGGTCATAGGACATGAGAGCTGAGGAGACTGGATGTGTCAACTGAGGCTCCAGGGGGTGAAGGCCCAGTGAGTGAATGGCTGATCCCAGGGTCCCTAACAAGGGCACCCATATCAGTGTACATAAGGAAAGCCACTCACTAGACCTCCTCTGGGCAAGGCCATGGGGCAGGCGCTGCTCCCACAGCTTTTTCAATCAAAGTACAGCCATTTGCCAAGTAACTGTATGTTTCTCTGTTCTAAGCATTTTCTGGTTGAAAGCTTACCTCTCAGCTTTTCTAGTTAAAGCCTTCACTCTCTGCTCCTGACTCCTCTCAGGTTACTCTGACTGCCGAGACCGCATGTAGCTACATTTCCTGGCCCCGGAAACGTCTCCACCTTCTTCTGGCCAAAGAACGCTACATCGCCTGCATCTTCTCGGCCCTGCTGGGCTATGACATCTCAGAGAAGCTCTACGCGCTCAATGAAAAGCTCTTTGCAAAGTTTGGCCTGCGTTTTGACATCCGTCTCCCCAGCCTCTATCACGTCCTGGGGCCAGCTGCCCCAAATACAGGACCAGTGTCTGAGAAGGACGAAGAGGAAATCCATGAGCCAACCATGTTCCCGCCTCAGACCAGGTCCACATCTGACCAGCAAATGCCCCCTTCCCGACCAGCTGCCACCGACCCTCCTGCACCTCCATCCTGGGCCAGGATGTCCAGACCCGACAGCGGCATCCTGGGTGAGGACTCCACCAGTCTGGTGCTGGAGGATTTTGAGGAGGTGTCAGGATCAGAATCGTTCATGGATTATAGGAGTGATGGGGAGTACATGAGGTGAGGGCAGAAATGCTGTGGGCACGGCCACCAGGCTCAGGACCCTGTGTAAGTACTCAGAAAGCAGCCGCCACACCTTCCTGCCAACAGCTGGCCTAAACTCGGCTTGTAAGGGCAAAAACCACTTCAGGGAGCCTGTCCTCTCAGAGAACCCCCAGAAAGTGGACTTAACCCAACCATACAGAGAGCAACTCACTCCAGGTGCATGCATGGCCTGAGGGGATTTTTATAACTCAGTTCTTATTAAGTGTAATTGCATTTTGGAAATCAGGCTGATTGACATTTTGAGCAAGCACACCGGTTGCTAAATTTTTGGCATGGTTGTCCTAGTAGCTAAAGCCACAGCTGGGACTATGGGGGATATTAACTAGGGCATGCGTTTTAAAGAAAAAACGCTGATGTGTTTCTAATTCCTATGGGTTCTTCCCTGCGTAGTGTCAGCTCAGGCAAGCAGTCGCTATTCAGCCTGGACTGGGCAGGCATCTCTGTGAAAATCACATATTTCAAAGAGACTCGTGATACGGGCAAATACCTCTGGGAGGAAAATTCCCCATCTTGTTCTCCTCTTGCCCAGGGTGGCAGAAGGCTGGGTGCTGCTCTGAATGGGACTCTAACTGGGTGGGCATACAGTGGCCTGACTTCCCCTGAAGACCTCCCCTATGCGAGTGGCATGGGCACAAAGCTGGGAGGGCCTAACGGTAAGTGCAGGGTTTCCCTCCCAGCTCGGAAGAGTGTACTAGAAAGGCTGTACTGAGTAGTTCTGGGAAATGGCTTTCATGTTCCCCGTGGCTGCTCTCACAAGGCTGTGACATTTCCCTCTGGACTCTACCCAACCATGGTGGAGACCTGGTTGCACTGAGGAAAATCCCACTGTTTGCAATTTGGAAGCATTTTCAAATGTGTATCAGGGATGGGGAGGCCTTAGAGAGGAAACCCTGACAAGTTTCCCAAGAAACTAGCCCAGTGAGGAAGGTCTCCAGGGTACATGAAATTAGTGAGTGAAAGCATATTTTGCAAAACAAGGTATGTAAATGATAATAGAGGCAAGAGAAGTGAGTGAGGAGAGCTAGCTATTTGGTTTTATAAACAGGGAGTTTACCATCTCTTGTGGTTCCAGTGCCACCAGAACCAGAGAGGAACTGATCTGGGATAGTTCTAAGGATCTATCGAGCATCTGAGGTCACTTTATTGACTTCCTCCATTTACACAGCTCACAATCGGCGCCCCTTTCCCACCCTGCTGATATTTACCTTTCTGCCCGTCTCCCCTCCATAGCCGTGGATCGTGTCCTGTGCATCCCTCTGTGCGGCGGATGCCTATGCCCGCGTCTGCACCCTTACGGCACGGCAGCCCTGTGCTCTAATGTCCTTCCTGGTTTGCTTCTCTTTTCCTGGTTCTATTTGTTCTCTTCTTTCTTCCCTCTGACTTCCGCTCAGTCCTTGGCTGCTTCAGTCTGGTGCTTTTAGAAGAAAAATACCCTTTTCTTCATCTTCGCAGTTAGCTTCCCTCTCCATATCTATCCTCTGCATCTTCCCGATTTTATTGTTCATTTTTCACTCTCTTACCTGCTCCCTGCTCCTTTTTTCCCCCATTTTCCTGCCTTGTTCTATCTATTCTTCCTCCCAAACTACCCTAAACTCCCATCTTAATTTTTTTCCATGCTCTTCCAAAATCAGTACCTCTCCCTCTGTCTATAGAGAAACCCATTCAAGGGAAGGAGTGAAAATCCCCAGCGTTCATCGGCTACACATTTCATGCATGAGTTTTCCCAGCTAGTAGGAGCCAGGCAAACAAGAAAGAGACCTGAGCTGGGCCCCCGAAGTCCTAGCTTCTATTTCTGACTCCGCTACTTTGTGCAAACCACACAACCTCACCAAATCTCACTTTCTTCACTCAAGTGTGTTAGACCAGCTGGCCCACAAAGGCCCTGCTGGGTTTATGTGAGAAAGCGGAGGCGGAGTAAACAACTTAGAGGGAAAGAGAAGCAGGCAGCCAGCAGCACAGCGGTCATGAGCTCCAGGACGTCAGAGTGTCTTTCAGCAAGAACTCTCTGCTCCATTTCACCACAATTTCTCTTGTGACTCGGGACTGTCCTCCTCCCTGCTGGCTTGTGGGTCCTGCCTGACTAGAAGTTCCCTATAATCTGCACCTACAAAGAATTGACCGTGTGCCATTTGATGACACTATAGTTGCTCCAGGTGAAAGGAGGTCACAGCTGAGTCTCCAAAGGCCTCCACCTGCGCTACCAGCTGAAGCGCCTCTTTTCAAATTCAGCTCTCTCCGAAGCTCAGGATGAGCAACTGCTAATATAACTCACTTTCTGAAGTACTGATATTTCACAATATGAAGAGTAGGTTTTTAAATGTTTGCTTGTTCACCTAAAAGCGAGAAAGGAAAATCATATTGTTTACTTCCAAACCACAGAGTTTTCAGAACAACTTGAAAGCATGATCAGACTGGCCAAATTTTGGACAGCTTTCAATTTGATTGGTGATAATGGGATCATTTAAACCAGAGATCCTTTTCAGGAATTGTGTTTTTTGGATATTTGGTTTGACTTATTTGCCATCAAATTCCTGCTAGGGTGATTATTGAAATAAATAAGCATGGCCCCTTGTGGTCTTTGTAGCAGTTTACTGTTGTTCCTTTTACAAAATGGGGTGCAATGCACCACCTATTTCCTGGCTTCATAGTTACCAAAACTGTAAGCTCATTGCTGTTCATGCCAGCACAGCACTTACATAAGAGGCAAGAATCTGGCTGAACTCTGCATCGTTGAGGGTGACACAGCTTCATCACACAGACACCAGTGCTTGACCCTCTCACCAATCCATTTCGGACCAAACCAAAAATAGTCAGAGCTTCCACTGAAAACCTTCTTTGAAGACAGTACATCATTTAATCTGGTGGTGCTCAGGCCTGAAACGCAGATGGGTGTTATTTCTTTTAACAGACAAATCAGGACTACTGGATAATGTGTTCATGCGGGGTCTTACAGTGAGGCCCCAGATTAACCCTGTCTTCACTAGAATTTTCCATATCATTCTATGGACACTCTCCACAGTGTTCCATTTGGTATCTTACTTAGAGAAGATGCTCAATGAATACAACAGTAAAGCGGTCAGTTAGTGTGAGATAATGAGTCCATTATCATAGGTTAATTAAAAGCTATTTGGCCAATTTTTATTATGTTTTCAAGTTATTCTGAAAACTATGTGGTTTGAAAGTAAAAGCTACATATTGTTTCCTTTCTTTCTATTACCTAACTTAACACACAAATGAGAAACAGATTATAACACAGAGGAATATTGTGATCGGAGAAGGAGCCCAGGACCAGGACATAGTAATAAGGGCCAGAGGACCAACTCAACACATATTTGTTGAGTATCTGTAATATACTTCATGCAATGCACTAGGTAATCACAGGAGTAAGCATGGATAAGAGTTAAAAGAACTGAAGATGTTTAATCTGCAAAAGATGAGCAAGAGTAATATTTCCAAGTTTAAAAAAAAGAGAATTAGAATATGCTTATTTTGGTGTAGTTCTTGGGGAAAGAAATGAATTCAAGACCAAAGTTATAAGAAGAAGGATTTCAGCTCAGGATCAATAACGATTGCTTCAGAGAGCAGTGACTCATAATTCAAAGAGTTCAAGCAAGGACAAGAGGAAACCTCAGGTATTTTGTTATGTAATTCGGGCTCTGAGAGAAGGATGTCTTAAGTTGCTGCTAGTAAATTGCCTTCTAACTCTGAGATACTGTGATTCTAGGATCAATGTCTAGGATATCCAAGCTTATGTCTATTAATGTCTAGGATCTGACTCTAGTCCTGCCACTTAGCCACCATCAGAGTAGTTTCTCATTTGCAGAACAGTACTAGTAGTCTAATATAGAATTAATAGCTACTAATAGGTAGACAGGTAGTCTCTGTCTACCTTACCAGGTTGCTGTGAAGAATAATTGGGATTAAGTATATAAAGGCTGTTTGTAAGTTGTAAAGGACTAGTTTAATGTGTAAGGTATTTTAAAATTCTGTTGTGTTCAGAATTGTTTAGAAATCTCCCTCCCTCCCTCTCTTCCTCCTCATCTCTTTGTTTTCCCTTCCCTCCCTCCCTGTCTCCATCTCTCTCTCTCTTTCTCACTGTCTCTCTGTCTCAGACACATGATTTCCCTTGTCTCCCCTAGTTCCCTCACCTTCCAGGGAAGGTGGCAACTGGCAGAATTTCCTGAGAACCAAAGGAACAGCCAAAGGTGGAGATCAGAGTAAGCGCATAGCTCCTCAGATCCTGAATAACTGGGCGATGGCCAGACCGCCCTCTGTTTGCCTTTACTTGCTCAGGAGGAGACAGATCAACACCACACTATATAGAGGCTCCTTCCTGCCAAAGTGGCTGCACGGTGCTTTGGTGGCTGTCAGTGTTGTTAAGCAGCACTTTTCTCACAGAACCACTGGAAAGACTCCTGGGGCAGACAACTTGCCCTTGAAGGTGGCATGGCAGGAGCTGCCCCGGGGCCTTAGGTTCTGAGTCTATGGACAGTAGGGCCACTCTACCTGCCAAGGCTCGGTGACCAGTCACGTAGGTTTGAGGCAGCTGTGCCCTCCCCGCCCTCCAGATCCCAGCAGCCTGCAGCCTGTGCCCACACCCAGGCTACTTGTCCTCTCATGTCTCACAGGCTTCATTTATCTACCCCTCTCTTTGTAAAAATTAAAAGACGGGTCTTATACAACTCACCATTTTTCTATACAGATATTTAAAAAACGAATTCAACTAATTCAGTACTGTTAGATAGGATGCAGCATTCTATAGATTCTTCACGGGGAACAACAGATGTTGATCTTTTGGTCTCTTCACCTATAAAATGAAAGGATTGGACTTTATAACCTAAAAGCTGACTCATCCTAATATTATTAAATGAAATGATTCAAAATACAACTGTCCTCACCATGTCGGGCATTGGGTACAGTTAAAATATTGGGAATTGGTAGACAAAATAAAAACACCTGGAAAGAAACCTGTGATGTCAGGCAAGCTCTCTAGGGTCAAACGCTCAAATCTTTCCTCGTTTTTTCTTTCCACAGCTTCTAGAAGTCCTCTCCAGAGCTACTCTCAAGCTATGTCCAGGGGACAGGCACCCCTGGCTCCAATCCACACTCCTGAACTTTAAGGATGAATGGGCTGTCCTTTCTCGGGTACATTACCTTCACAGGAAGGCCACTGGTACGCACACTGCCCTTCTCAGCCACAGGCAAGGGGCTCCCAGGCTCCCAGGCAAGGTGGGCGCAGACCCACGGGATGCCGGCACTGTGCCTACACCCAGAGCCCTGAGTGACTTAGAAATTCACCTTCGCCAGCCTTCCATACAGTAGAAGACATCTAAATGTGCACAAGCACAGATTCCATCCTTTACTAACTGCAGAATGTTGGGCAAGTTACATAGTCTCTCTAAGTTTCATCTGTAAAATGGGGATTATAAAACCCTCCTCACAGGGTTGAGAGGATTTAATGAGCTGACTTAGATAAAGCACCTAATAAGCACTCGATAAATCACTCAGTTCCGCTCCCAATGTCATTTCTTTGAACTTTCTGAAAGATCAATGAAGTCAGCTATCCAAGAAGTTTTCACTGATTATTTTTTCAATTAAGATTCATTTTATGGAAATAGAAATTTTAAAGCTTAGTTGTCCTATAATCTTTTAAGTTCAACTCAGAAATCTCTTGTTCTTTTTATGACTCTGGTATTAAACAATAGTTTTTAGAGGGACTTTTACAAATCTAATTAATCAAATGTCCTTAAACATTTTAAAGTGGTTTTATAAAGTTAACACATTTTGTTTTATTTTCTCCCTAAATACTTCAACATATAGTCTGATTATCTGTTACTGTGTAGCTTTCATCCCTAAAGCAGTGACTTAAATTTGTCATGATAATTTATTTTGCTCATGAATGTGAGGCTTAACTGAGTTAAATTGGGCTGTTCTCCCTGAAGCTTTCTCATGCTGTCGCATTCAGAGGGTGGCTAGGGCTTGAGGCATCTCATCTTCACTTAAGAGTTTGGGCCTGGGCCGGGAAGACTTAAACAGCCGAGGGCTGGAAAAGCTGGGGATCCTTGGGCATCTTGTGCTCTCTCAATAGTTTGTACATTTTTGTTGCTGTTTAGTACTCTGTTGTATGAATATACCACAGTTTATCCATTCTACTATGGATGGGCATTTGGAATATTAGCTTGGTGCCATTAGAAATAGTGCTGCCATGAACATTCTTGAATATATCTCTTGGTACATGTATGCACACATCTCTTGGGTATATAACTAGGACTGGAGTTACTCAGACATTGGGTATGTATGCATATGGTATGGTATAAGTTATACCATATATAACTATGGTAAATACTGCCATATAGTTTTGCCAAGTGGTTGTACCAATTAATATTCCCACTAGCAGTGTATGAACGTACTAGTTACTTCTCATCCTCCTTGATAGTTGGCATTGCCATTTTTTTTTAAATGTTAACTATTTGGGACTTTGTAGCAACATATCATTGTGGCTTTAGTTTCCTTGATGAGTAATAAGGTTGAATATCCTTTTTCATGTTTTCATTAGCCACTTAGATATCCTCTATTGTGAAGTGTCTATTCTAGTTCTTGTCCATTTCTCTGTACACTTTTGCTCATTGACTTAAAGAAATTCTTTAAAGATTCAAGGTGGAAATCCTCTGTTTATGTATATTCAAATGTTTTCCATCACTTTGTGATTCTTCTTGTTTTCTCTAAATGGTGTCTTTCGATGAACATAATTCTTAATTCCAATGTAGAAATGTATCAGTCTTTTCCTATCATTAGAGCTTCTGTGTCCTGTTTAAGAAATCTTTCCTTCCCTGAATATATTCTTCTGTGTTACCTTCTAGCCATTCTGTTGTTTTACATTTCATAGTTAGATCTAGTCAACCTGTATTTGATTATTATGTATAGTGTGAAGTAAGGATCAGATTTGTTCTTTCCAATAGATATCCAGTAGACTGAACACTACTTATTGAACTGATTATCTTAACCCCACTAATGTTCAGTGTCCCCTTTTTATAAATCAAGTGTCCATACATTTGTAGGTCTATTTCTGGATCTTCTATTCTGTTCCATTAGTCTACTTTTCTATCCACTGACAATACCATCTGGTTGTAATTTTTGTAGCTTTATAATAATTTTTGATATATGGTGTTTTTCAAATTTTGTTCTTCAAGTCTGTTATTCTTGGCTCTTCCCTTTGTATTTCCATATACATTTTAGAATCAGCTTGTTAATTTCCACAAAATTGTAAACTCTGCTAGGATTTTTATTAAAGTTACATTCACATCATGAATCAGGTTGGTAAAGAACTGATATCTTTATAATATTGATTTTTCAGTCCATGGACCTAGTATAGCACTTCATTTATGTTGGCCTTATTTTCTTTAAATAGTGTTCTGTAGTTTTATACATAAATATCCTTGCACAGCTTTTGTTAGATTTACCTCTAGGTATTAGATGAATTTGATAACTGTAAATGCTATCAGTTAATGTTTTTTTACTTTCTAAATTTTTTATTGCTGGTGTATAGAAATATAATTCATTTCTGTACCTTCAAATTCCTTCTAGTGAGCTTGGTAAATTCACTCATCAGTTCTAATCATTAATCCGTAGAGTCTTCAGGATTTTCCATGGATTCAGTTATATTGTCTGTAAATAATGATTCATTTTTTCCTGCTTCCTCCTCCTTTTCTTTCTCCTCCTTCTTTTGGTGCCATTTTACACTGGGTAGGACCTCCAGTATGGGGATGAATGGAAGTGATGATGAAGATGTCTTTCTCTCATACCTGACCTTAAGGAAAATATTTTCAATATTTCACCATCAAGTATGATGTGTGCTATTAGATTTTAATAATCCCATATCAAATTAAAGAAGCTCTATTCCTAATTTGCTAAGAGGGTTTTCTAAAGTCTTGAGTATTGAATTTTGTCAAATGATTTTCCTTCATCTATTGAAATTATTTTTTCCTTTGTTCTGTTAATGAATCACATTAATAGCTATGTGAATGTTAAACTTAAATCACTGGAACAAATCCAGTTTTATTATGATGCATTTTCCTTTTTCTGTATTTCCAGACTTGGTTTTCACATATTTTGTTTGGGGTCACTTTTGCATCTTTGGATCTTGTAATATTATTGTCAGGTTTTAACATCAAGTTTATGCTGACTTTGTAAGAGGAGTTGGGAAGCATTCTTTCTCTCTTTTTTCTTAGTCTTTGAAAGAAATCTTAAAACCAAAGCAGTTTTACTTAACTCGATTCCCCCCTTACCCAGCTTACCTTTTGCTATCTCCATCTTCTTCACTTAGTTGCCCATGCCCCAAACCTTGGAGTCTTTTTATCAGTCTTCTTTGTTCTATCTTCAAAATAAATCCTGAATTTCAGTGCACCTCCTCCATTGCCTCATCTAATTTCAAGCCACCACTATTTCATGCCTAGATTAACTTCAGTAGACTTATAACTGGTCTCCTGATTTCTCCTGTCCTCTTCCCTATAATCTGTTCTACACATAGCCAAGTGGTCATTTAAAAGATTGTGTAACCTCATCACTCTGTTGCTAAAAATTTCAAATGACTCTCTATTACACTTAGAATAAAACCCGAACTGATTACCATGTGATGTTAGTCAGGATCAGCTTATTGTGACTTGATAGAACAAGGTTTATTTTGCTCTTACTTAAAGTCTACTGAGAGTCTACATGACTCATCACGACAACTGTCTGCATGTCACGACCCAGTGATTTGACCTTCTTTGGCTCCACCACCTCAAGAAAGAAACAGCTTGATGTTCCTATGCCAGCTCTGCTGCTTTGGCCCAGAAATGACACAAATCACTCATGCCCACTGTCCATTGGTGGGTTCTAGACATGTAGACCCACTTAATAATCAATTCTGTGCTTTGTTGATTAAAGGGACTGGGAAATATGGGAGAGCAAAAGGAATTTTTGATGAATGGTACTCTTCCATCCACTTATGACCCACAAGGCCCTACCTGCCTGTCTCCCCAACTATAGGTCACTCTGCTGTTATTCTCTGTCATCATGTTTTCGCCGCACTTGTCTTTTTTGTATTTGTCAGGCATGCCTAGATTCTTTCTACATTAGTCTTTAGAGTTGTTTTTCAGTTTTACAGTTGTTTTTCTTTCTCTGGAATGCTTTTCAATGAACTTCTGGCTGACCTTTTCTGGTCATTCAGTTCTCAGCTCAAATGCTACCATCCCAGCTAAGATACCCACCTCACCTCACCATCAGCCTATGTCCCTTTGTCCTGCTTGGACTTTCTTCAGAGTCCTATTTTCTCTTTCCTCTCCTTTTAGGATGCCAATTATGTTCTTGGTATAACTTCTCATTGTGTCTCATATAGATCTTTATGTTCTTTTCTCACTTTTTTCTGAAATTACACTGTGTATTTTGTTTTCTTTCTTGTTTGATTTCTGTCTCTTCCCTGTATATTTCATCACAGAAGGCCCATGTCAGTCTTGAGAAGTTCAATAGCTCTTTTGTCAACCTTTGAGAACTGTTGTGGAGAAATAATGAAGCAACAATCAACAGAAAAGGCTCACCATTCATCATAAATTGAGACTCAGTATTACCTGGGTTGCGGTGCCATTCCTCAAGCAGGGCTGTTGTTTGACACACGTGGCAACTGGGAGAGGTTCCACAGGAAGGTGACCTCTTTTAATGTGTGTTGGTCTGTTTTTAAAATAATCAGACCTTACACAGCAGACATTGTGCTTTTATTACCTAATGACATACATAAAGGCAAAGATATTAGGATGCCAATGCAGTTGTTAAATAAACAGATGAATTTAAAAAATTAGCCACAATCATTATGCATTTGAAATGTAGCATTACATATAGGCACAAAGCATTTTTTTTATTTAGTCTACAGGAGTTTCTTGACATGATATGGATTTATGAGCCTCTTATAATAGCCCCACACTAAAGGTCCCATACAAATGAAAAGAAAACCTTTGGGTAATAATGTTTTCAGCAATAGTGCCTGACATAGAATAACTTTAATGTAACAGATTTGCTCTAAGGAGAAAACAAATATTCTTTTATCTCATGAATACTCACTAAATATCCACTGCTGTCAAAAACTATGCCAGGCACCACATGCTTCACTAGGTGATTCATTCATTGTATCTGTCCTGAGGAAGCTCAAGGTCTAGAAAAGGAGAGACACAAGTTAAAGGCACCCTTTCCCCGCACAGGGCCTTATTAAGTCAAGCTCCCTGGGCCTGACTCCTCCAAGAAGTAATTCCGAGACTCCTCAGTTCCTCGTGTAAATAGCCTTCTTGTGGCCCATAAATAGTTTAAGGTAAAGCTGGATCCCTGACGCAAATACAAATAAGCACAGTGTCAGTCCATTGTGGAAAGAATTGGTTGAAACTACTATCCGACTTACACAAGTTCAGAAGAAGATATCACTGCCTATTTCTGGACTAGGAAGGGTTCCTGGAGAAGCTGACTTTGCACTGTACCCGAGAAGGCAGAAAGAAGGAGGCAAGCAGAAGCAAGCCAGGTGAAAGCGACATGTGAGTCAAAGTCCCAGGGCTGGAAGGTATGAGGGAGGCATGCCTGGAGAAAAAGGAGTGCGATGGCCCTTAGTGACCCCTGTGGAATCCGAGCTCTAACCAAAAGGCAATGGGAGGGGAGCAGGGAAATGAAAGTGGCGCCGAGGGGGACCGCTCTCAGTGCATACCATGGAACCCGGCAGAGTGTAGCTCTTTCATAAACAGTCATGTTCTGAAGGACCTGCAGAAAGAACAAAGCCAGGAGAACAGCTGAGGCCATTAAAGTGGTCAATGGGGTGGCAAGGTACCAAGGGCCAGAACACGGCGGGGACAGGAACAGAGGCAGAAACCTATGCGACGTCTGGGGGAGGACAGCCTGGGAGGGGAGTCGTGTCCATCTTACAGGTTCTGCGCCTTCTTCCCTTGATGTTCTAGACACTCTGGCTTCCTGTAGGCTCCCCCACAAGTCCTGATGACTGAAGAAGTGTGAGCAATACTCTCGGCAGTTTCACTTCTAATTGTCATTGAACTCACACACTGACTCCCACTCAGAAATTTCCCTGGAGATCATGGGATTTTATTTCACTTTTGATTCACCTCTCTGACATGGTCCTTCCTGAGAGTCATCTTCTGCACAGCACATGACTGCCAGCTGTCCACTGCCACCTGGAGATGCTCCATGGCCCAGAGGTGTCCTCTACATCCTTGGCCCTCCGCCCCGGATCCTATTCCTCCCTTGAGGCCAGAACAAACGTCCCTCCATCCCACACTCTCCCAACCATCTACAGCACCCCCTCCACATTAACCTGTGTCTTCAGGACTCTGAGTCCTCTGGGACTCTCTCCCTCGGCTCCCATCCACCCCCCCCAGGCTCCCGCTCTGGGTGCTCAAGGGCTGGGCAGATTCTCCCTGCTGAAGTCCCAGTGCCTCACACAGTGTTGCGTGCCTGGCATTTGGTTGACAATTGTTAGATCTTTGTTAACTCTGCCGCTAACCATTTCAGCATGGGTCAGATTAACGCTGGGTTTTAGAGTCCTCTCGCTCTGCTTTCTAGTTTGCTGCTGCTTCTGCCCCCTGTTCAAGCCAGAACATTTTCCCTTTGACTCTTGTGTGACTGAGCAAGGAGGTCCTTTCCGTCTGGGGTTTTCAGGCCCCGCTGCAGGGCTCAGGCCTGATGTCCTCTCATCTCCTGCCCGCGGACAGCCCAGCCTTCTTGCCTGCTCCTCCCTGAAGTGCCTGCGAGGAAAGCACTGGCTGCTCCTCCTTTCTCCAATTTGGTTTCATCTCTTTCCCCTGAATTTGGTGTCTTGTAACCCAGTCCCTCATTATTCACCACTTATCTTCTATTTCTTTTCTCCTTTCCCCTCTCCAGTAGCTCTTAAATTATTTTAACACCTGTCATTTCTTCATCACAAACATAAATTTTTAAAAAATCAAAGTAGATTGCTATACAACGTTATGGTGGCTTCAAACATGCAGCACAGCAGTTCACCGGTCACCCGTATTATCCAGTCCTTGCCCCTCCAGTGCACTCGCTATCAACGTGGTGAGATGTCACAGAATCATTAACTGTATATTCCGTGCTCTACTGCTATTCCCGTGACCAACCTATATTGCGATCACGAATTATTGTGCTCCTCCCCCCAACCCTCCCCTTTAGTAATCACTAGTCCCTTCTTGGTGTTTATGCGTCTACTGTTATTTTACAAACATAAAACTTTTAAACTCACACGTACACTGTGTTACTTTATCTACCCTCATAAACCCCACTTCAATGTAACTAAATATGTATTATTTGAGAAAAACTTACATTTCTCGTGTGAGTGGGCATGTGATTCCAGCCTGGGATCCTTGGCCCAGCTGGAGAAGTACCTCTGCCGGGGTCCAAGCATCAGAGCTGCCACTGGGATGGTTTCACTCTGGAGCCCTTAAGACCCAGCAAGGAGTCTCGGAAATCCTCCCATCTTCCCTAAGTGATCAGAGTTCCTTGTCCCCATCCAGGCTTCCATTATGTATGATACATACTTCTGGTTGCGGTGATCCTGCTGAAATTATTTGTTCGGAACAGTAATTCTCAACCCTGGCTACCTGTTAAAATAAACTGGGAAGTTTAAAAAAAAAATCAATGCTGTAGGCAAAACAAGATAGCCATGAGAGCTGATAACTATTGAAGCTGGGTGATGGGATATGTAAAGAGTCATTATTCTGTCTCTCTAATTTTGTATGTGTTTGAAATGTTCCACAATAAAAAAGTTAAAAAGCATACACACACACACACACACACACATAGGACCCATAGCAAACCAGTTAAAACTGAATTCCTAGGAGCCCTGGGCTTGGAATCTGTAGCTGTAAAAGCTGCCCGGGGATCTGAGGTGAAATGGGGACATGGGGACATGAAGAGGATTGAAGGGCTTATAGTAGCTGCTTTGGACTGAGAGCTTTTGATGAAATGTCAGATGCCTGCCCCTAGAGTATTTATTCCTGATGTGATGAACTGATCAGACATTCCCAGAAATGGTGACTAGAGACATTTTTCACACTGTCTATTCTGAAGCATTTTAAAGTAAATTATAGGCCACCAACATTGGCACATGATAGTTCTTTTTATTATTATCCTACTAATGTGTAGCCTTCTAAAGATAGTAGTCCTTTCTGTTGTATTTACATTTTAGTACCTAGCCCATGGCCAGACACCTTACCATTCCCAATAAATGTTTTTTAAATTAAGTTTTAAAAAAAGGAGATGAGGTAGACATAACTAGACACTGGGTTAGGATGCCTTATCAACACAGTGCAGGGTTAAGAATACAAAGTTCTGGAGTTGGAATTTCTGCTCTGCCACTTAGCTTTCTGTTCATTTGTTGTCTAGTTACTCAACTTCTCTCTACCTCAACTTGCTTATATGTTAAAATGGCAATTTAAAAAGTATCTATCTCATATGGTTGTTTTGAGAATTCAACATATATGTGGTAAATATGTAACAGTTCAACACACATATGTAACACATATATCTCATACACACACACACTAAAGCACTAAGAACCATGCCTGGCACATGGTAAGCACCCAGTATATTGTAGTTATTGTTAAAAAGATTGTCATCTGAATAATGCCTGCTACACAGTAGGCTCCCAATAAAGTTTTGCTGAATAAACAAATGAGTAAACCTTTTGGTTTTATGATTGCTTATCTCCAATTTTACCCATTTCACTGTACTTTCAAGGTAAGAACTCTAGCAGAGGGCAGCTCTGAACTGAAGCTTGGATGGAGAGTCACAGGGAGTGATCTTGAGGTTAGGGTGGTTCAGGTTTAAGACAGGAGGGCTAATGAACACTGGGGGAGTTTTAATGTTGAAAAGGCTGGTGTCAAGAGAGAAGGGGTGTTTTTAGGTGAGGAAGGCTGACCCTAGTGCCACGACGAGGGTGTCCACATATTGGGCAACCCTACCCAGGTTATTTACCTAGATCTCTGACTGCCCCTCCTCCCTCAGGTTCTGTCCAAAATAAGAATCTGTCTACTGGCTTAGGCCTGGGTATGTTAGAGACCCAGAACTTCAAGGCAGAAGCAAGAATTTATTTCTAGATAAACAGTGTCCCTTGTTTTTCTTCCAAAAGTTATTAAAGCTCACAGTCACATGTAATGAAGAGTCACTTAGAGTTGTTAAAATCCAATAGGAGTGCAGTCAGGTTTGGACGTGCGATATAAATGCAAGAGTGACCATGCTTTTTTCTAGTGGCTGTTTGACTTCCACCAATTTTCTGTGCCTTGATTTCCTCCTCCAAAATTCAGTGGTTTGATAACTAAAATACAAAGGAAGTTTGTTTAATGAACACAATCATAAGAATTATAATAGATCAACTAAGCAGGGGCTAAGAATTTCTTTTGGGAAAGAGTAAGAGAGAAATCAAGGAAGAAAGATGAGAATCTAGTCACTGAAGTTCCTAAATTCTCAGTTAAGAAGTTAAGGAAGCCCTTATTCTAAGAACATTAGGAGAATCCAGTGAAAATTTTGGAGCAGGAGAAAGTAAGTTTAAAGAGTTTGTAAGATGAATTATCTGGAACAAGTAAACTGAGTAGACTGGAGGGAAAAAAAGCTGGAGGAAAAGAGAAGGTTAATGCCAAATCCAGGGCCTAACCACACATCAGAGGGAACAGAAAGGAAGAGACAGATACCAGCCACATTTTGAAGAAACTGAGAGACATGATGTCTGAGTGTAAATCAAGTGTCAGGAAGAAGGAGGGAAATGACACCATGATGTTCTGAGTTAAAGATGCCTCAGGCTTTCCACCTGCATATTGGATGATGGCCATAGCCATTACCACAGGCCAGGAGGAAGAACTCTGGGGGAGAGGCTGACCTGATCTGAGATGGATTGAGTTTGGGCTGTCACCAGGACAGCGAAGGGCCAGGATCAGTGAGAACTTCAGGCCTTCACAGGGGCATGACGGGACGCAGGCATGGGGAGAGTCACACCACCGCCAGGCTCCCTCTAAGGGGAAGAAGCCAGCCTCCTCTGGGGCAGAGCTGGGACTGGGATGGCTCTTCCAGGGCCTGGGTGTGCCCAAGAGTGAGGTCGGAGGTGTGTTTAAGGCTGGGGGAAGTGGTGTATGTCACTCACAGCATGTCACTTAGGACCATTCAACAAGGAGATCGAGGGCTGGGGAGAATTCAGCAACCTGGGAAGGTTTATGTTTCAATATAATTTCCTTTATATACAACTAGAGCATCCTCCTGTAGAGACCTTTAAAGGTTAAAATGTAACACTGGCAGGTGAAATTTTAAAACAAGATGGATAAATGGAAGCCATTTCTGACACTAATGAAAAGACACCAACTCCTTTAGAATAAAGCCTCTCTGTGCCTGATCCTCTCTTGCCTGCATCATTAGAACACTGTCTTCAATTCAAGGAGCTTCTATTGCATGCTTAGAATGTGGGGGACACAGAGAAAGAGAAAAAATAGCCCCTCCCTTTAAGGACCTTACAATCTCATCACAGTAGCCTGACATACATGTAATATACTATTGACCATTGCAAGACAGCATAGATGCTGACCGAAATGATATTGGATGGACAGGCTTCCTGAAAGAGGTAGAGCAAAGTGGACCCTGAATGACTGGTAGGAGCTAAAAAGGGGTCGTTGGGGGCAGCAGGTGCAAAGGCATGGAGGTGACACTGTCCACAGTATCTTTTAGCAGGGTACTGGCTTCAGCATGTTAGGGAAAATGGGAGGTAATTTCAGTTAGGTAGAGTCGGGCCAGACCAATGAGATCTTTATTTAGACAGGATGTTTTGGTTGCAAGTCCTTGAAATCAACTTGAACAGGTGCATAGAGCCCAGATTCTGGAGTCCAGAAGCTTGTGTGAATCCAGATTTACCCATTGCTGACTGTATAACCATGGGCAAGTGACTTAATTTCCATGTCCCTCAGTTTCCTTCTATGTAAAATGAGGTAATACATGGAAATGTTGGCATATTTTAGTTCATCTGTCGACCTAGCAATTTTCACCAAAGAGGTCTAGGATATGGAAACGAAGGTACCAGCATTTGAGAACAGACGCACAAAAATACTTAATGCAGCATCATTTGTAATTGAAAAAACTGGAAACCTCAATACCCATCACAAAAAGGTGGTTGACTAAATTATGCCAGCTGTGTAGTGTGGAATATTACACAGCCAGTGAGTAAATTTGATCTATGTATGTAACCAGGAGGGATATCATGATATATTGATAAGTGACAAAGGAAAATTGCAAAGTGATAGGTGTGCTATGATTTCATTTTTGCTACATAAAAAACAAAAAACCTCACAACTGTGTGTGTTTATACTTAACATGGAGAAGTGTGCAGAAGTGTATACACCAGGCTATTAATACTGATCACCTCAGGGCCACGACAACTTATGTCTAGAGTTTGACTTGTTAAAATGAACATGCAGTGTTTTGTAACTTAAAAAAAATACACACACACACACACACACACACACACACACACACACAATAATGTAGGGGAGAGGTTTTTTTGGAATTAATCTGAAGACCAAGATTGAGAAGGTAACTCCTAGCTGCTTTAAATGACTCCTGGTACTAAGACACTGAATTACAATCCTACTTTAGAAAGATCCTGTGGGGTGACTGGGGTTTTTGTACAGAGATCACTGAAGAATCCCAAAGAAGTAAAGTTAGAAGATGGTGGGTGCTCTAGTAACCAAAAAGAGGGAAAGCAGAGATTTCTGAAATTAGGAAGTTGGCTGTTGATTCCCAGCAAAGTCCTGGAACAAATAACTAAAAAGGTACCTTGCATATATTTAAGAAAAGAGGTGGCAATTACTAAGAGCCTGCATGGGTTCCCAGAATTAAGTCATGCTAAAGCTAAATTAATCATATTTTCTTTGTCTCTGTATCTCTCACTCTCAAATCAGAGGATCATTGTAGAAATAAAGTATTAAAAATTTTCGCATACTATGTAAGTAGTCAAGATAAACATGAAGTAGAAATAAATGTGAAGGTTCAGACCCAGAGTATTAATTAATCTTCAGTAAGCCTTAAGGAGGTAGGGCTTTACCCCTGACTTCTCCTTTCAAGTTCTTGGCTATCAATTTAAAAAAGAAGACTATAAAAAATGTCATATATAAATACACACACACACACACACACACACACACATATATATATAATAAATATATAAACATATTGAAATGATATGAAGCTTGGAAGGAGAGCTAAATATTCTTAAGGATAAAATAAAAAATTCCTGCCAGGTTGGAGAGACTGCAAGAATACGTAATGGAATTGGATCACATGGAACTTTACTTCAGGTTCAAAAATCAACTCCACAAGAAAGAGGGCAAGCTGGATCAATAAGAATACAGATTTTTAAAAGCTGAAGAATTATAGTTAAACCTGAAGTGACTCTTAGGCTTAACTAATGGAGGGTTATCATGAGAGCGAGTGGAGATGTGCCCCTGGTATTCCCTGTGGGAGCAAGGAACACAGAGAGAGAGCCCAGGACTGGGACTGCGGAACAGAGGGAATGTATTCAGAGGAGGGCTGCCAGAGAGAGCCGGGGTCTGGAAATCACGTCTGCAGAGCCACGTGAGGGCAGGGACAGATTGCCAAATTGAATTACTCCCATCACAAGTTCAGAAGAGGCTGTGGCGACCTGGGTGTGGAGGGGAATCCCACACTCTGCCTTTGCCCTGCCATCAACGCGTTCCTTGCCTCCCCCCCTTTTCTCCTAACCCCCCGCATATCCCACCTCCTCAGAGCCAGGTGGCATGAAGCGTGGGCAAGATGGCTTAAAGAAGCCATAGACTCAGCATTAAACAACATTCAATCTCATGGTGAGATTGCTATTCACGTTTTAATTTTCTGTCAATCCACTGATGACCTGTAAAGAAAGTCTGTTTGGTGTTAAGTTTTACGATCTTGCTCATATTTGCTAACTTTCCCGTTTTAATCAGGAAAAGACAGGCCTGGGAGGGAGAGCCTTCAGCAAGCCACTGTACCTAGTTGGAATTTTAAACATTGTTATGTTCCCATTGTATTTATTTTTAAGCCTAATTTATGATAAGTTAAACTGGCTTTCCATTTAAAGTAACGATATCAAGTTTCTGATGTGGAGCAAAATAAAATGTGAGAGAGTCTAATGGTATTTGAAGTAAGAAGTTATTAGCAAAGAAACACAGGGCTGTGCCCAAAAACAAAACTGAAAGTCTGAGGACAGGGTAACCCAGGGCAGGGCAGGGTAACATCGATCGCATCAGTATCAGGTAACATAACTTTGGTCACAGAAGTATAATGTACTCACACTTGGAAGGAACAGGCAGTAGAGAAAACGACAGAGCAGCCATGGGCTAAGCAATGTCTCCCAGGAGGGCAGACGGGTTACAGTGCTGTGAAGCAGAAAGAGCAGGAAACGCGGTCTAATAGGGCTCAGGGTGCGAGCCTCTAGGGAGGTTCTTGCCAGGAACCCGGGTGGAGTAGAGGGAGGAAGGGAAAGAGGGGGTTTGCTTTTTGAGAAAAAGAAAAGCATTAAGGCTTGCATACTGGGGAAGTTTCTTCAGGTAAGTCATTCTGCTGACTGGCAGCCATGCAGAAGGGAAGGCCTGTGGGTGAGTGAAGGCGGGAGCTCTCTCTCCTGGTGGCCTGGCTGGCTTGACCTCGATGGAGCAAATGCAGCCAGCCGTTTTCATTGTTTGCCCTGCCTTTACTGTGGACAGTGAGTCAGCAAGTCAGCAGTTTCCTTTCAAAACACATTTATTTAGGTTTTAAAAAAGTCCCAGATTGATATTTGTACGTCCTGTGTGCAGCAGCATGATTCACAATAGCCAGAATGTGGAAGCAACCCAAATGTCCACTGTTAGATGAATCAATAAACAAAATGTGGTTTATACACACAATAGGACATTATTCATCCTTACAAAGGAAGGAAATTCTGACTCATGCTACAACATGGATGAACTATGAAAACATTCTGCTAAGTGAAATAAGCCAGATACAAATGGACAAATATTGTATGATGATATGAAGTGTTCTCGAAGAGAAGAATTCATAGAGACAGAAAGTAAAATGGTGGTTACCAGGGGCCGTGGAGAGGGAGAGGGCGGGGTTATTGTTTAACACGTACAGAGTTTCAGTTTGGGATGATGAAAAAATTCTGGAGCTGGGTCGTGGGTGATACTTGTACACCAAAATGAATATTACTGAATTGTACACTTACAAATGATTTAAATGACTTTAAAAAGAATTAGAGAAAACCATCAAGCACAGAAGAACCCCGGGGCTGCCTGGCTGTGGAGAAGGCGTAGAGGTGTGTGCCACAGCTCTCTGCTCCCCCCTCTGCCCTCCCTCCCCCACCCTCCTCTGCCCGTTGAGTGTCCCTGGTCACATCAATGTGCCTCTTGCCTCTGGCTTCCAAGTGGAGTCTGTCGATGGGGCGCACCAGTGGAAGGAGGGAGGAAAGAAGAGTGAGAGTGGAGAATCTGTTTCCCGGTCCCCCCTGCAGGGTCGCTGGCCCCTGGAGCTCCTTCCTTTCGCCTCTTCAGAGAGCCCACTGCCCTTAGCCCCAGGGAACGGCACTCTCCCTTGTGGAGTCCCCACTCCCTACTACCACCTTTCTAAATAGTCCTTTTATGAAGTTCTCAAATCACCCAATTGGAATGCACATCTGTTTCCTGCAGGACGGCAGCTGATACTAGGTTATTTACAAAGATCAAAGTTTGTGAAACACTGACCCAGGGAAAATCCCCCTATGTTCCCAGAAGATCTCTCTGATCCCCCAAACCAGAGAAGGCAAAGGTAGGGGACAGTGAATGTTGTCACCCTCCCACCCTCCATCCCTCTCCTGTCCCAGGGACTTTTTTTCAAGTGCTATTTTAATACAGTGAACCCAGCAATCTACTGCATTTCCTCCAATCCCACAGACTGCAAACTCCATTTTTTGTACATGACAAGATTCCAATAAAACAAATGATTCAGATATTTCATGGAGTTTTATTTTTAAAAATGTTTAATGTTTAAAGCATTTTCCCTGTATATGTTCCTATTGAATACTAGGTACAGATGCTCACGGATACGGCACAATTGTAGCTAAATGTGAGTAAGAAGGCTGAGACGGCAGTGGTGACAAAGCTCTGCCAAGTCAAAGATCTCTGCCCTCCAAGGTGGCTACTTACGGAGGAAATAACCAAGAGTTTTGCCTTCCTTCTTGGTCATGGCCTAGAATAAATTGAACCCCCCTCTCAAACTGAAATCCAAGGAGTTGTAGCCTGCCCAGGCTTATTCACACGTTATTTTGAGGTCATGAGAAACAGTCACACTTGCTTTTAAATTCACTGCCTCAGGTAAGCAGATCATCTTTTTACTGCAAAAGAAGAGCAACGAGAGGGTTATGTGCTCAGGGCAAGTCAGGAGAAAGGGCTACGAGCTGTGGGCTCTATGCTTCCATGAAGTCAGGTGAAAGCATCTGCAGTCATTTACCACAGAAGTCGACTCCTGTCCCTGAGTGCCCATATCATAACGACAGGCTTTCCTGCGAGAGGCAGGGCAAAGGGGGTGGGGATTCTGCACACCTGTGGCTGTGAACCCTGGAGGGGGCTAAGAAGCTGGAAATTTGCAATGAGAAATTTATATTCCAATAAAATCTTGCATTTAAACTAAATAAAACTGATATATAAAATAGAATACATTCTGGACGTCAAAAAAAAAAATAGAATACACACACACACACGTATCTCAGATAAAATGGAGTTTCTTACACTGAAGAGTGAATGGAAAATTAAAATCCACTCTCTGGTTTCCTCTCACCCCAACCCCAAATGGCCCTGCAGGGGGTTTAGGAAAACCCTAGGTCTTTGTCATCTTTGCTTGGAGGAAGCTAAGCACCATGATGTGTTTGCACCTCAACAGGTGTCACCTCTAAGGTCAGGGTTGGTCCTTGTGGGTGTGCCTGGGGACTCTGGACTTACTTGTCATTGACGGGTAAAGGGGCAGTGCAGAAATGCCCAGCGATGGTAGTCCGGTCTCTTTTCCAGACATGGTTGGAAGCCTGGAACTTGAGTTTTACTTGGTTTATCTGGCACTGAGGGTTGGTGTGAGCTATGACTCCTCGCCCCTGCAGCCGCTGTCTAGGTCTGCAAGGGAAAGGGAAGGATGTTACTGCCGCTCTGCTGGCCTTTGCTTCCCCTTGGCTCCGACGGGGCCCTGCTGGTAGCCTTGGTCAGCCGCCACACAAAACAGCCCCTTGAAGGGAGAGACCACCGTTCTTTGTCTCTCCCTCATTGGCCACTCAGCCCATGTACCTACATTTTTGAAGATGACTCAGAAAATATTTGATATTTAATTTGTTAAAGTAAACAAGTGGACACTGCAGAAAATAGTAACTCCTGGATTTTCATATCTGGAAAAATGTCCCTTTTCCTTAGATTGCTAGTTGGAGATCTTCACTTTCAGATCCACCTCCCTGGAAGTAGAGTCCTCTTTTAGGACATTCAAAGAATTTTATGAGGACTACTCTATTTTAGATTGAGTATGAATTGTGTGAGGGGGAAAAACCAGCCAAACAAACAAACAGGTCCTAAAGTCAGACAGAGCGGGGCTGGAGCCCAGGTTTTGTCTCTTCCACCTGCGTGGCTTTGGAGTCAGACAGTCCTAGGTCTAAACCCCAGCTCCCCGACGTGAGCTATGAGCTTGACCCACAGGGCTTGGCCCAAGTTGACTGCAGCCTACAGGACCCTGGGTGAAAAGAGACTCCAGGTAGATGGAGAGAAGAGTATGTAGCCACCAGCCTAAAGAGTCGCTTCAGAAAGGCTGCGGGACCCTAGATAAAGTGAGAATAAAGAGTGGAGCAAAGAGGCCTGCGAGGACATCCCCGAGGGCCTGTGTGCGGGAGCAGGGAAGGAGCCCCGCCGCACACAGGCAGTAGCCCACCGGGGAAGGGATTTGTCTCCTGCGCCCTGAAGGGGGCTGCTGATCCTTCCCAGTCCTCCTGGGCTTGGCGGCAGCCAGGACTGTGAGAAAGAAGGAGAGCTGGGAGGGGCTGCCTTCTGCCCGGCGTGGGCGCTGGGTGCTCTCCACCGGGTGACCCACGGCTGGGCCAGCCTGGTTTCCCTTTCCTTTCTGGCTCTGCCGAGTGATGAAATTCTTCTTCGTGTTCTTCTTAACCCAGGGTTGTTAGTCATATAGTTTACTTTCTCCTTTTGAGGAAGATCCTGTATAACTTTGTATAAAAGCTAGTCCTTTTTATTTTTAATATCAGAAGTGTTTTAAAATATTCTGGGAGAAAAAATAAGATTGTTCCATTTAAGAAGCTTCTTGGGTAGAGGAGTTTGAAAAGCAGAGGCACAAAGGGTGCTGTGGATGAGTGGGCTAGGGACTGAGTCTGGGTAAATTTTCTAATTAAAAGAAAATCTGGGGGTTTCACAAAGCTTTAGGAAGTAGGAGAAAGACCATACATAACCCCCCATCCCTTGTTTCCTTTTTTCAATTTCTGTTCAGCAAGAGGGAAAAAAACCCCAAAGGCTGAAGATAATCATGATAACCTTCTAGAGGGGAATGCAGATCTCTTCGGGAGATGGAGGAGAGAATCTGGATGCCCGTTCCGATCACTCGGGGAGCTTTCAGAAGTAGTGGCTGGGGCTATGCCAGAGTCTGCTGCCGTGTCTCGGGTGGGGCTGGGCATCGGTACTCGGTAAGGCTCTCCAGGTGGTTCTAACACTCACCCAGAGTTGGGTGTCCTTGTCCTGATTCCTGCCAGTGTTGGCTCCTCTCCTAATGGGCCAGAGAGGTATTGGAAACACCCTTGTAGAAATAACATAACCTTGCACCGATTTAATGAATTATTCAGCTACAATCTGCAAGGCTCACGTGAGCACCAGAAGATCTGTGCTGAGATCCTGCTGCCATACCTCCCTGTGTGGCCTGGGTGACCTGGAGCCCATGCTGGTGGCAGGGGCTTTGGGAGCCCAGCGTGTGCTGTCTTCCCCAATAGTGCAGTTAATGTCCAACACTGCAGCCTGAGAAACGTTTTCAAACCCACATCTGACCCGGTCACTCTCCTGTTTAATTCTCAGTGGCTTTCCAAACTGCTCTCAGAATCAAAACCCAAATCCCTAACGTGTCCTTCAAGGCCTGGTACAGTCTGGCCCTGACTTGCCCCTCCAGCCTCCTCTCACTGTGTCCTACTCCCTGTTGTCCCCTCCCAGTGTCACTTCTCACTGACCTGTGGCCTGGATAACTCCTTCAAATCCTTCAAATCAATCTCTACTGAGAGATCATTTCCTCTCATTTGATCACACTCTGTCTTGCATGTTCTCACAGCCCCTGCCCCTGTTGACAGCTGTACATTTGCGTGTATGTGCACTGGTCATTTCCCTGTTTGTGCTCCATCTATTTCCCTGAGAACTGCATGTCTCAGGCTCCTGGCCAGCAGGTCCCAGGGAGGTCTAATGCACACAGGTGGGAGACTGCTCTGGGCAGGGATTCTGGAGGAGCTGTTTGCTCCCTGCTTCCGACTCCTGCCAAGCAGCCCCCGCTGTGACTCCTACCAAGACCACCTTGCTTTCTCCCTCTAGTCCGGGCTGAAAGCGACTTCTGTAGCTGATCTCTGCATTGCCTCCCCTTTTGGGTTTTCAGTTCTCTCAACACATCTGTCATTAGTTCCCTGTGTTAAATTCCTTTTATTGGACTGCCTGATTAGTCTGTCTCCCACTGGCTTGTAAGTAACCAACCCATTGCTTTTTAAAGAAACACGCGCCACTGCTGCTGAGCTGTCAGCTCTGCCAGCCTTGCAGCTCCGACAATTGAGGCTCTTTGCCCTCCCACCTCAAGCGTGGCCCTCAGCTGTGGGGCCCCACCGTAACCCAAGGGAAGAAAGTGCTCAGCTTGGGTTCCAGGGACTGGCACCACCCAGCACCAAGTCCTGCCGACCCTCACCTTGCACTCATTAGCTAACTGACCCTCTGCAGGCGATTCTGCTCTAGTAACCCACTATTACTGGCCACTCCCCCAGCAGTGGGTGCTTCCCAGGCTCTGGGCAGCCCTCCGTGGGCTAGCGGCTAAGGCCCTCCAACTTACTGACATCCTGATGCCTCCTACCTGGATTCCTGAGCACTGTTTCCTACTTGGGACTCAATTCCTATATTCTCACTACCTGTTGGGACACCCCATTACTGCGCCTGCCTGCCACATCTGCTATTGTCCTAATGCACCATGCTTAGACCTACTACTGATCTCGAACCAGGGATAGTGGTCCAGCACACATCTGTGGGTGCATCCATGGTAGGTGCTGCCCTCACCCCAACCCCCAGCCCAGTGGCCTTGGCCCACCCATCAGGGATCACCCAGTACCTGTTTTGGGATATACATGCACGTGTGTGTGTGCGCGTGCATGTGTGTGCACATGCACAGGAAAAATGAAAAGCCAACTAGTCCTAAAGAGAGAGGCCAGCCAAGATACATACATGGTGATCTTGCCCGAGGAGGTGACATTGCTGCTGAGGAAGGTGACCACAATGTTGGTGTCCTTGTTTCTTCGCTCCTCCAAGTGAAACTCCACGAGGCTGTGATGCACTAGGAAACCAAAGCAGAGCAGACAGCTGGGCCATGGGTCAGTGGGAGCAATGCACAAAAAGCCCCAGAGAGCAGCCGTGTGGTTGAGAATCTTGGCTCTACCTCTTTGTAGCCATGGGACCTGGAGCAGATTACCTGTCATTGCAGACCCTCAGGTACCTCAAGTGTAAAGTGGGGATCATAAAAATAGATCCCCATGAATCCAAATCAGAATTAAATGAGTTAATACATATGAAGTCCTGAGACAGTGCTTGTGACTAGGAAGCATTCAACGTGTGTTAGTTTTCATTATTATTTGTAACGTTAGAAGGTCCCACTCCTCCCTGTTTGGTGACATCCTGGTGGTATGATTTTGAAAGAACCAAAAAGGATCTATTTTATACTTAAAACAATTAACTCATAGAATATAGCCATGCCCCTCATCCCCCCCACCATTCACACAGTGTCAGGGAGCCCACTGTGTGTAGGCGATGACTCTCTCTCCCAGTGGTGGCTGGGTGCCTATGTGGCAGCTCCATCCTCCCGGGCAGCGAGGACACTGTGGCTCTGAAGGCTGGTGTCGCTGACATAGACTGGGAGAGCAGCCTGTCTCAGGCCAATGCCCCGGGAACTGCTGTCCCGCTGGAGAGACAGGTTAATAAGGATTACAGTTTCCCTAAGACCCTATCCTTTCCTTATCAAGGGGTAGGCCATCTGGCAGTATTCTGCAGTAATGGGTCTTGGAGACTTTACAGACTCCTTGGTGATGGGATATAGCCGGGACGGCAGTTCTTCCCACCTCCCCTGCCTGTAACCTCTCCATTTATCATGTTTTATGGGAGAATAGTGGGGGGACATAAAGTGGACTTAGGCAGACACAGCACTAGGTTGGAGGGGTCCCTCAAGTACTGACCCCACGGGCCAGGTGGGAGGGCATCCGGGCCCGTGGGGTCAGTACAGGTGCCAAGATGCCGAGAACCCACAAGAGGGAAGGGGCACCACATGCTCCTCCACAGGGGAAATATTCAATGCTTCGCTCTTCGTCTCCCTCGCAGAGTGGTTTACTATGGGATGTAGATGGGTGTGGTAATGGACAGGACCAACCTGGAGTAGATAACTGAAATGTGGAAAAAAAGGCTAACTTACATCAGCTTTAGGAATTTCATTCTCTGGGCTGAGTTTGATAAATTATGTCACTTCTTCCTTTGCCAGCAGGTATCACTGATTAAGCAAGTGTCCTAAGGTTCTGCTTCTGTCTTCTCTACCTTATCTGGAAGCCCCCCAAGGACCAGATCTGCTAACAGTGGGTGGTGGGAACTGGTAGTGAAGTCCAGTCTGCACAGGGTATGGCATGGGAGCAGCACACAACCCTGGGTGCTTGGCCAGGAGACCTGGATCTGAGGCCCAGCCTTGTTGCTTACATGATGTGTGGCCTTGCCTAAGTCCCTGAACCTCTCTGTGCCTCAGTTCCTTTATCTGTCAACAATAATCCCTGACATCACCTCATGCAACACAGTTAGGATTAAATGAAGTAATGGAGAGAAGGTACTCTGTGGCAAACACTGTTCCACAAGGAAAAAGTAATGTTAGAACTATCGCCGTTTGAAGAACAGCACTGCTGGTGCCTGGCAGGGGTCAAGGGTGACCACTGTCCTGGTAAGCCCTGCTGAGGCCAAGGAAGGCCACGGGTGCTGGGCAATGGGAGCCTCGTGCCCAGACGGCCTGGGGGGTGGGTGGGACGGGGAGCGGCCGGCTGCTGGCGCCACCTGAACTACCAGGTAGACGGCCTGTACGTCCAGGGAGAAGAGGGTCCCAGCTTCGATGCTCAGAACCACACAGCTCAAAGCATGTGGGCAAACAGGTTCACACTGGCTTGTTTCTTTCTGTGCCCTTCTTTTGAACAGACAGGGCCATGCTTCTGGTTCATGGGGCTGGAGACTCACAACAAATATGAAACAGTCAGGAAAACTATGACTACATGAACCTGCCTGAGTAGGGACCTTAAAATGTCTCTAACCTGCAGGTGTTCCCCCAGCTCGCTGCGGCCGCTGCGCAGACAGGGAGGAGCAGTGCAGCCCCGCTGCCCTGGCCCTGGGAGCGCTGCCTCTGCCACGAGACAGAGCGTCCTCCCTCTGGCTGACCTCTGAGGGGGCAGCGAGGACAGAGGAGAAACAGGAACTAGGGCTGTCAGGAGCAGGTTCTCAGAAGGGGGCCTGTGGCGGCATGCACAGAGTATAGGTTTTCGAGTCAGAAGACCCGGAGCTGAATCCTGACTTTTTCACCCTGCTGGGCAGCCCTGGGCACATCACTTAGTCTCTCAGAGCCTCCCCTCCTCACCCTGCCTCTCAGAGCCGTTCTGTCCAATGAGCTGGTATACGTGAGAAGCCCAGAGTTAGCTCTTTGAACCCACTTTGTCCTACGAAGTAGCCATGAATTCTCTCAAGCATGAAGTTAGAAACATCCACACCCAGTCTCCCAAATTGCCTGGTTGTTAAAGGGGAGGGAAATAAGACTTGCTGGGTTCTAGTAATGTGCTAATGACTTCCTGTATACTAGTTTATTTCATCCTCACAGTTGATTCTTTGAAGTAGGTACTGTTTCTGTTCTCATTTTTTACATAAATATAGATATTCAGAAAGGTCACTTGCTCCTGATCATGCAACTAGTATGTGGAGAAGCTAAGATTCAAACCGAAGTCTGCGTGACCACAGAGGGAATGAGCTTTGGGCTCCCATCACATTGCACCGGGCCTTCTAGGACCAGGAAGGCATGGCCATAAGGACCCCTCCACCAGCCAGACACAAGCTCATCAGAGAGTCAGTCAGAATCAATCCAATATTACTTATCACCCTAACCTCCTGTACACACAATAAATCAGACAGGATCCCAGGATAATAAGCATCAACTGGGAGTATAGTCACCCTAGTTAGGATGCAAATAGCATAGGGAAAGATGATGGTTCTGCCTGTAATATATGTCATAGATTCTAACACAGACTTCTCTCTCACATTTAACATCTTTTACAATCACTGGCATCTTAGCTTCAATGAAATGCAGTGATTGAAGCAATGGTGAACATCCAGAATATGTATGAGAAGGAGAAGAGGGCAGAGGGTGAGGTTCTATGTTCCTCAGGGACCCAGACCTAGGAGAGCTTCTGGGGTGGGAGACACATAGGATCAGCACAAGGAGGGGGTGAAAACGTAGTCAGGAAGGAAGAGGTCAAATGCCACTCCAGAGAGAACCTGAAATAGAGGGCAGATTTCCATTGTACAGGGCCAGGTGGTGTGTGGGGGGGGGGACTAGGATTAGTATATAGACAGTATGATGCCCCCCGGTCCTCATCCATAGCAATGGGTTTGACTGGTTCTGAAAGTTCTGGTTCTATTGAAGATCAGAGGCTCCTACCCCCATCCCTCCTGTGACATCTTTGTCCCAGTCCTTCGCCTCCCACCCCACCCCGGCTACCATGCTGGGCTGGACACAGGCCAGCCCAGAGCCCTGGACTCTGCTGAACAGCACATGGGCAGGAGTGAGCCATGCGCTTGCCCCAACTCACCACAGTACGGAGCCCTGGAAGTGGTCAGGAGGTAGACTCTCACTTCCCTGGGAAGAGGCTCTATCCTGACACCGCTTTGTTCCACCAGCCCTAGAAGTAAAGAAGCAAAGCTAGCAGAGCCCTGAAGAGGCCATTTCAGAGTCCCGTGGCACCCAGCCACATACTGGTTAATTCATACACCCCTTCATTGTACCAACCACTATACCGTATGCTCATTATGCACCATGCCCTGTGGTAAATCCCAGGATATGTGCAGCTCAGTCCAGCCGAGGATACACACACCAGCAAACAGGAAATACATTCTTCAGATCATCTGGCCTGTTCTAAGGAGGTTTTTATAAGGACTTTGAAACGCTCTCCCCAACTTGTGAAACAATCTATATGATAGTTGTTTGAATAGCATTTGCATCCTTTGCTGGTAGAGCACAGAGAAGTATTTGGCTTGAAATAATGGTCGACAAGTTGGGGAAGGTGTTCCAAGCATGGAGTGCAGTCTGGGCAAGGGCACAGGGGGCGAGGAATCATAGAACACTCTTGGGAACACGAGCAGTTAGTGTCCCTGGGGTGTTCAGTACTGGGGGAAGTGCGAGAGGAGCTGGGCAGATGGTGGGACATGGTGGCTACACAGCTGGTCCATCCCACCTGGCGGAAATTGTGACAGATGGCAGTGAGTGGAAGTAATGCTGATTTTCTTTACTGAGGGAGGCTACATGTACATTAACATTCTGTCCATTTGACACCCATTTCATTCATATAAGCAACCACAGGCTGCTGCACTTCTGAGCAGCACCTGGGGTGTGGGGGTGGGGGGCGAGTGAGGGAGGGGTGGGAACCATTTACACCTCCCAGAGCTTTTCTGGAGCCCTTCATCCTGGATAACCCCAGGATGTTCCCAGCAATGATCTGCATGGGGTGAGTGGAGGCCAGATCCCTCAGTCTTCCCGGAGCCCTTCTCCCAGACTGGCCTGGATCACCCAGGAATGTGCCTAAGCCACCCAGCAGTCAGGCATCCTCCAGCTGGCCCGTGGCCACCGCAGCCTCACACCTCTAAAGTGGGCCCTGTGTGCCAGTCTTGGGGATTCCTCCACAGCACCTTGATTTAGAGTCTCTCAGGAGGTGGCATGCGACTGGCCTAGCTAGAAAGACCTAAGCGAGCATCTATTCTGCGAGTGCGGGCAGGGACTCCACCAGTGTTTCTAGAGAGCATTCTGAGGCTGGACCTGCAGATGGGACCCATGTGCGTGGGGTGTGTGCAGGACGAATGGCATCAGCAGCAATATGGGGGGTGAGTCGTGGGACCTGGACGGCCGAAGGCCACTTTGTGGAAACAGGCTGAACACCTCATTGGCTACTTTCTTTACCCCAGTTGGATAGAGTTCTTGACCATAAGAGACTGGGACTTAATAAAAAGGTGACCACAAAACCTGAACTTTCCCCAAATTGTCAAAGGGAGACAAAGGAATTAATGGCATTTACCGATCCTCGGACAGGAAAGCAGAAAAGGGTTAAAACAATCCAGACAGTGTCCAGCAAGAAAGGCCTTGTAGCTGGCACAGGGAAAGGCCATCAGCAGACAGGAATTCTCCAGGGCACTGATGTAGAGGTGCACGGCCCTCATGTGATCACAAATCACATAATCATAGCCTGAACGATTGGGGGAAAAAAAACCCAAAACCAAAGTTTCAGTTTAAAACAAATGGAAATTCCCTCCATGCTACTTACTGTAACTTTAGCTGAATTTCATATTCTAACAGGCTATAAATACATGGGATGTCCCCTGAGCCACATTTTTAAAATATTAATTACCATGGTTACCTCATTCTCACTTTTCCTTTTTATTTTCTTGAGGTACCTAAGCTTAGTTTATCAAGAAAATCGATTAATTTGAAACGCATTCTTCCTTGATCATGCATACTCTCTTTCAGAAAGTGGGAGCACACAGGCAGTTGGGGATCCTGACCCCACTTCTCAAAATAGATATCTGCACATTTTACCTTCACCATCACCTACACAACCAGTTTTTTACAAGCTCATTGTACCCAACCCAGTGATGAGACACATAAGGGAGTCAGCAGCTATTCATGGTCAATCTCTGAAAGCAACATTCTGGGGTCCACCTAACTAAATTATTCTTACACTGAATTTGCAAAATGTCTCAATTTACCAAAAATTTGGCTTCCTTGTTACTGTTGTCATTTACTATTTAAAAATTTGCAGTGACTCACATTGTACAAATTGGCTGGAGCTAAGAGGTCTGTAGTGAGCCACAATTTCAGGGTTCTGGAATTTTCACCTTGGAACCCCCGACTCTGGGACCAGCAACCAAATCTGAGCTGTGTATTGACTTTCCTTTCCCCCCGGGGTTGGGACACTCCCTATGGCCAAGCTCCTTCCAGCTGCAACGGGAAGCTGGGAGACACAAACTAAACCCTCCTCAGACTGTGTCATGAAGAAACAATGACAAGTGGCTAGCTAAAATGCCACAGAAATTTTCAAAAGTCATTAAGACCAAACTATCTCATCTGATCAGTTGTTGGAAAATCTATACATTGTTAAAAGAAACATGTTTTTGGAAAATCAGTAGATTTGGTAAATTAGTTTAGCAGTTATCCAACAAAACTGTCAAAAGAATCCTTCAAACATTAAAAGTTTGGTAAAGCAGGAAAAGACTAAAAAGGAAACATAGTAAACAGAAGTTGGGACATAATTCCCATATGCAATGCTGATATGTTTGTTGGCTATGCTTTCAGGAAGAATATAAGAAGACTAAATAACCCTTGATGTTTAGCTTTTGACAAATTTAATATCATTTAAAAATGATATTAAAATATCATTTAATATTTATTTTATTTTATTGTCAATTGACTATACTGACAAGAATATAGTCTTGTCAATGTATATGCATTGACAATGCATATATTCAAAAAGAACATTCCAGAAGAATATATTTGCAAGAGAAGAAGTGTATATTTGTTGGATGTACCCAGGAAGATTATCTTGAAAACCATTTTGGAGAACTGTTAAATTGAGTAAGTTTGGAGAAACGGTCATGCAATGAACTGATCCTTTAGCTAGCTAGCTGGGGGCCCATGGGTCCACTTCTAGCACAACTAGGCTCTGCAGAAGATGTAGCTGGTGTGGACTCTGCCAGAATGCAGGGCCTAGGAAGAAGAGAGGTTATTGATTGAGGTTATATTATGGTAGGGCCTAAGAAGTGGGGAGAGCAGCGTAAGTATGCTTTTAATTTCAGGTACTCCCCCTGCAGCATACCTGGGCTCCAAAGATATCCACGCAATAGGTGCTGAGTAAGGCATTATGGGACATGGCAAAGGACACTGGACGGAAAACCCCCGGTGGCCCACACTGACTCACACAAAGGCTGCTGGTGACTTCCTCTTTCTGGGGTAGCCAAATACCCACCTGCATGAATGAAGGTGGGACAGCCAGGTTGGTCTTGGCCTCCATTGACAAAGTAGTCCACATGTCCAACAGGAATCCGAATACCCAAATCTGAAAGGAAGCAGAGCCCCATGACCTTCTCACTGCAGGGTGCACGTTCCAGGTCCCACAGCAGGGTCCCCAGCAGCACAACCCCCACTTCCAGGGCCGAATGGGTGCCCACCCCACTCCTAAGTGCTGTCAGACCGCAGAACTAGCCTTCAGTTTCCTAAAGGGGCTTTTCCATGCTGAAAGGAAGCAAAGAAGAATAAATTCATAAGAAGACATTCATATTTGTCTAATAAAAGTTTAAAAATCCCAACATAAATTTTTAATAAATCAGTACATGTTGAAGCTTGTACATTTCTGAATAATTGAATAGATTTTATTTTGCTTTAAGCAGTAGTCCTGATAATTATGTTTGGGGCCACATTTTCACAGCCTGCCACATATTTTTGTGTTCTCCTCAGCAGAAATATCACCTCCCTACAAAGAGATGAATCTGGGAGACTGCAGCCCCATCTCATCCCAGTGACCCCTCAGACTAGGTCAGATCCAGCTGCCAAAGACTTTGCTTTTTCACATCGTCTATCACCACTGTAAGCAACTGACTGCATATTCTTTGTTTAATGCCATCTCCCCAGGGGTTAAGCAATGACCTAGGAGTTATTCTTGATTCCTCCCTTTGCCTCGCTCCCTCCTTTAGCCCATCACCTGTCTGGGCAGCTCTATCTCCAAAACATATTTTGAATCTTTCCACTTCTCTCTGTCTCTACTGCCACCATTTTTGTCCAAGCCACCATCAGCTCTCACCAGCCCACTTCTGCAAACACCGTCTCATGAGCCTCCAGGCTTCCCTTAGTGCTCCTGCAGCCTGTTCACTGCGCAGCAGCCACAGGAATCTTCTGAGGCAACATCCAAACTGCCACCCTGTTCTCACTGACTGTGGAATAACATCTAAAATTCCATATGTACTATACTTCCGTTAGAAAAGAGAAGAAGAGGAGAAAAAAGAACAAAGAAGAGGAGAGGAGAGGGGAGGGGAGGGGAGGGGAGGGGAGGGGAGGGGTGGGGAGGAGAGGAGAAGAGAAGAGAGAAGAGGGGAGAGGGGGAGAAGAGGAGAGAAAACTTGCCATGGCCAGCCTGGGGCTGCTCCCCCTTCTGCAGCCTCACTCAGCGCTGTGCTCAGGGCGCTCTAACCACAGGGTTTTCTTTCTGTCCCCACCCATATCCAGGCCTTCATTGTGGCTGTCCTCTCCCCCTAGGACTGACTCATTTTCATCTGCCAAGTCTCCCCTCAGATATCACATCCCTGGACAGACCTTCCTCAATAACCCTACCTGAAGTAGGCCTGCTCCTATCCAGTCACCCTCTGTCCTGTTTCCTTCACAATCATAGTCACCATCTGCAATGATCTTACCTGTTTACCTGCATGTATGCTCCAGAACAACAGGGCCTTCACCTGTCTTCTGTCTGCTATATACTCAATACCAGCCCAGTACCTGGCCTAAGGGGTGTCTAAGAAATCTTTATTGAAGGAATAAATGGATGAATGCCTGCCCAGTTAGCCTGTAAATGCCATGTGGGCAAGGATGTTATCCAATGCCTAGCTGATCATGGCATTCTCAGTGCCCACCACATAGCTCGACTAACACTGACTCTATGGAATGACTTTTTTGTTGTTCACATTAGGAAGAGGTTGCATTTTGAAGGGGACTGAGAGACCTAGGTTAGGTAAGGAGGGACCTAACAAGCCACCTATTTAGCAAACTGGGGGACAGAAGAGGTTAACCTTGCTAATCAGCATAGTTAATTAATCCAAGAGCCGGGCTTTGGTTTCCCATCTGTGAGGTAAAGGTGAGCAAGAGGATTGAAAAACATGAGTGCAGGGTTTTCTTCCATACTCATGAAAGTCTTGGGTGCTAGAAGGCAGCTCTGACCAAAGGGAATGAGACATGGACATTTCTCGTTTGAACTGCAAACTTCTCTGGTCTGATGCCCTTTCTCGGTGCACCCACCACACTGAGTACAGGGCCTGGCACAGCCTCTGTGGGTATTTCACGCCAAATAGCATTGAGGAGGAACACCCACTCCCTTTCCCAGCTGGCCAGAAGAGCTCAATTTGGTCCTAATGGATTCAGAGCTGGGGGTCTTTCCTATGCTGATCCATATTGGAGGGCGGTATTCTCATTCTTCACTGCACTGAAGGGCCAGACTCGTCCTCCAGGAGGCCTGGGTATCTGCCCTGGCAGTGGAATGCCCCAATCCCCTGGGGCCAGGCACACTCATCCTGAAAAAGCAACTGATTTTCCCATGTCAGCCAGGCTGCAACACACACTCCTCCTACCATTACCTTAGCAAGGTTTAGTGTTGAATCAGAGTGAGACTCATGACTGAACTTATTTTTTTAGGAGCATGAACCCTCTAGTCCAACTTTTTGCCTTTTTCTTAGTGAGGTACATATAATAAAACATGCAAATCTTATGGTACAGCTTGATGAATTTTGACATGTATACATTCATGTAACCATTACCCAGATCAAGACATCAAACTTTCTCACTAATATTTTCCCCCTTCACCTGTATCATCCCCTTACCCACTCCCTTACTCTCCTCCCATATGGCAATTAACAGTCTGTTCTCTGTATTTATGAGTCTATTTCTATTTTGTTTGTTCTTTTTGTTTTTTTTAGATTCCACATATAAATGAAATCATATGGTATTTGTCTTTGACTTATTTCACTTAGCATAATACCCTCTAGGTCCATCCATGTTGTTGCAAATGGCAAGATTTCATTCTTTTTTTATGGCTGAGTAATATTCCATTGTATATATATGTATAACTTCTTTATTCATTCATCTATTGATGGGAACTTACATTTCTTCCATATTTTGGCTATTGTAAATAATACTGTGATAAACATAGGAGTGTATATATATATATTTTTGAGCTAATGATTTTGTTTTCTTCAAGTCAATTCTCAGAATTGGGTCATATGATATTTCTATTTTTAGTTCTTTGAGAGAGAAACCTCCATACTGTTTCCATAGTCACTGCACCAATACGCAATCCCACCAGTGGTGTACAGGGTTCCCTTTTCTCCATATCCTCACCAATTATTTATTATTTCTTATCTTGTTGATATTAGCCACTCTGACTGGTGTGTGATGATATCTCATGGTGGGTTTTTTTTGCATTTCCCTGATGATTAGTGATGTGGAGCGTCTTTTCATGTGTCTATTGGCCATCTGTCTGTCTTCTTTGGAAAAATGCCTATTAAGGTCCTATGCCCATTTTTTAATCAAATTATTTGTTTTCCTGATGTGGAATTGTATCATTTCTTATGTATTGTGGGTATTAGTTGCTTATCATGTATATCATTTGCAAATATATCCTCCCATACAGTAAGTTTCCTTATAATTTTGTTCATGGTTTCCTTTTTAGTTTGCTGTAGCTCCACTTGTTTATTTTTGCTTTTGTTTCCCTTGCCTAGGAAGACCTGCCCAGAAAAAAATACTAATGCTAATGTTCAAGAGTCTACTGCCTATGTTTTCTTCTGAAGTTTTATGGTTTCAGTTCTATACTTAGAATCCATTTGGGGTTTATTTTTGTTTATGGTGTAAGACAGTGATCCAGTTTCGTTCCTTTGCACATAGCTATCCAGTTTTCCCAAAACCATTTATTGAAGAGACTGTCTTTTTCTTATTGTATATTTGTGCCTCTTTTGTCATATATTAATTGACCATACAAGCATGGGTTTATTTGGGGGCTCTCTATTCTGTTCCATTGATCTATGAGTCTGTTTTTGTGCCAGTGCCATACTGTTTTGATTACAGTAGCTTTGTAGTATAGTTTGAAATTGGGGCATGTGATACCTTAAGTTTGAACACATTCTAACAGCACTACATTTTATACCCCCCCATCCATGTTTTAAGTATATAATGTTTTCTTTCATACCTTTTAATTTAGTGATCCTCTTAACTAATTTCAATAAGTAATTTATTTTAGTGCATTTGCCTTTTAACCTTCACATTAACTTTTAAGTGATGGATCTACTACCTTTACTATCTGTTTGCTTTTGCCAATAAAATTTTTTCTTTTCATATATATATGTATTTGCTTCTAGTTATAGCCCTTCCTTTTCCTTTTAAAGAAGTCCCTTTAACATTTCTTGTACGTCTGGTTTAGTGGTGGTAAATTCCTTTCACTTATGTTTATCTGAGAAGCTTTTAATGTCTTCTTCAATTCTGAATGATAACCTTGCCGAGAATTCTTTGTTGTAGTCATTTTCCTTTTGGCACATGGACTATATCACGTCTCTCCCTTCTGACTTACAGAGTTCATGCTGAAAACTCAGCTGATAGTCTTACGGGGTTTCCTTTATATGTAACTTGTTGCTTTTAAGATTCTCTTTATCTCTGATCCTGGACATTTTAATTACTATGTGTCTTGGTGTGGACCAACTTGGGTTCATCTTGTTTGGGGTTCTTCCCAGATTAGGGAAGTTTTCAGATATTATTCCCTCAAATAAATTTTCTACCCCTTTCTCTCTCTCTCTCTCTTCTCCTTTTGGGACTCTTAAAATGTGAACGTTAGGACATTTGATGTTGTCTCAGAGGTCTTTAACCTATCCTAATTTTTTTTCTTTCTGCTGTGCAGCTTGAGGGCTTTTTATTACTTTGTCTTCCAAATCACTGATCAAACAATCCTCTAAACTGCTGTTTATTCCCTGTAGTATATTTTTCACTTCATTTATTGTATTCTTCCTATCTGATTGGTTCTTTTTTATATTTCCTATCTCTTTGTTGAAGTCCTCCATTCTTCTTGCAAGTCCATTGAGCATCTTTATAACCATTACTTTGAACTCTTTATCAAGTGGATTGTTTAACTCTGTTTCATTTAATTCTTTTTCTAAAGTTTTGTCTTATTCTCTTATTTCAAGCATAATACTCTGTCCCCTCATTTTCTTTGAGTTTCTGTGTTTGTTTCTATGGATTAGGCAAAGGAGCTACCCCTCCCAGTCTTGAAGATGTGGGCTTGTGCAGGAACATCGTTGGCTAGACTCTGTTGTGGGGGGGCATTTAGACTGGCTGGCTGGAGGCTGGGTGAGCTTAGGCTGGGGTGTCCCAGTGCCCGGGCTCCCAAGGCCTGCTCTGGGTGGCTTGTGGATGAGCACAGGGCCAGGGCTAGGGCAGTATTGGGAAGGGCAGCTGGGTTTGGAGGGTCCTGGTCTGAGGGTCTCTTGAGTAAGCACCAGGCAGGGCCAAGCTTGTAGGGCAGCCAGGGTTAGAATTTGCCTGAATGTGGGCCAGCCAGGGCCATGCTGGTGGGGTGACTGAGTGTGTAAGGGTTCATGTGAGTAATACTGATCCCTGGTGGGTGCCCGTGGGGCCATGTTAACAGCATGGCCAGGGCTGGAAGTGGTGAAGACAGGAGGAGTCAGGTGAGTGCCAGCCGAGGCCATGCTGACGAGGCAGCTATGGGCAGACAGGGAGCAGGCAGGGTGAATCTGTGTGAGCAGTGAACAAGGGTTGCCTTGGTGGGACTGCTGGATCTGCTGTGAGCACATCTGGGCAGGCAGGGGCGGGTTCCGGGACGCCGCCTCAGTTACATCCGGAGCTAGTGTATGCACCCAGACCCCGCTCCCGTCCAGCATAAACAATGGCGCTGGTTAGAACCTCTGATCCAGGAGAGGGTTCCAGCAGTCCCCCTGCCACTGGACAGGTGCTTTAGTTCTGATAATTGGCTGCCTTTGTAGTGTGGTTGCCATTTAAACCTCAGCTATTTTTCTGTGCCCAAGGGCAGGCAAATCTGTACTCCTTCAGTTCCTCAGTGGTCTCCCTCCCTATTGCAAGGTCCTGCCGGAGTGGGGGCCCCGCCCTTACCATGTCTCTGTCTCTCCTGCCGATGTTTACGTGGTCTTTCTATCCCTTATTGTGCAGGTGTTTATTCAGGCCTCGGTTCCACCTCAGGAGGAATTCTATGTAGTTGTAGGTTTTGTGTGTACATGGGAGGAGGTGGTTTCAGGCTTTTTCTATACCGCCATCTTGGACCTGCCTCCATGACTAAACATTTTTGTTCCAGAATTGCAAATCCTCCTGCCTGCATTCATTCCCCCACCCCAGGAAGGTTGGCTAAGCTCACTGTCAGTGTCTGTGTGGATGGCTTCCACAAAGAGGGCATCTCCAGCGTCCAGGCGCTCCTCCAGGCTGGCTCTGGTGTACTCTGGTCCAGCGGGGTCCAGACCTGCAAGGACAGTCCGAAGTCAGGGGCCCCTTTCCTCCCAGCAGCAGGAGCATAGCTGCGGAAGGGCAGCCCTCCTGTCCCCCAGCCAGGGCCCCAGTCTGAGAGAACCGGCTTAGGGTGACGTCACCCAGGAAACCCCCCTGTGTCACCTCTGACACAATGACGGTTTCTCTGGCTCTGAAAGGAGCTTACTGATACCACCATTTGGTAAGGGTTCATGTGAGTAATACTGATCCTCATGTAGTAGTGACAATAGCTCTAATTGGTGGAGCCGTTACCAAGCACCAGGCCTTGTGCTGGGCAATTCAAACACTCTAATCCTCACAACAACACAGTCAACTCAATATTATTACATCCATGTCTTCCTTTGGATCCTTTTCCTTCCTTTTTCCATAAAGCAGGCACTGAGACAAAGATTTAAAGTGCAAGTAGCTTATATGGGAGAAGAGCACAGAAGGCAGAGTGAGGGAGTAGAAATATGAGTCAGAGAATGAAGGGAAATTTTAATGAATGAATTATCCCTTTGGGCAATGGGGTCTCATCCCGCTGGGGCACAGAAGAAGAGTGTAGAACTCAACTCAGAATTGTTCCACTGAAGGGCAGAAAGCTGGGTATTTACTGCACAACTCTAGTCCCTTATTGATTGAAAGCAATCTCTTGAGGCACAGAGTCTCCAGTGCTTTTTCAAGTTTTAGCAAAACTGTCTAAGGTAATTTCCACAGTGGGCCAAAGAGATACGAGCTATGAGAACTCATTTTACAGATGAAGCAAGTGAGGCTCAGAAAGAAACACATGGCCATTTACACCATATGCAATCATGCAATAACACAATACTATTTTCTTACACGCAAGGGCCACAGTAAATAAATTTTAGTGGTAATAGATGACATGATTATAAGAACAAAGGACCAACCCTCCCCTCTGCTTGCCTCAGCAATTTCTAGAGCATTCTATCTCTAAACATGGGAGGTTGTGCAGAGGAAACATTACCTGTAATCTGTCCCAACTGGCCTTTATAAAAATGTCCCACCATGCCCCCAACATGGGCCCCCAGGCTGACACCAATGATGTGGATTGAGGACTCCGACACACCCAACACCTACAACAGGACATATACGGTGAGTTGCGTTTGGGCCACAGCAGCCACTGGCTCCCAGGGTCACATTTCCCCATGAGGCTTCAGAAGCAGAAGGGCTGGGGCATGACACATTCACCACACATGCTTTGTGGGGAAAAGGCAGAATTCTTATCCTGTTAATCACTTGCCCTCTTCCTGGGCTCTCCACCTTGACAATCCCCTCGCTTTCCATTTGGTGCCATTCCATCCGGAGGGTCTACTGAAGCCAGTCACCAGCACTCCCTACCTAAGATGTGTGGTGGCACATCTTACAGAGGAGGAGCGGTGGGCTCAGAGAGGTTCGATGACCTGCCCAGTGTCAGCACTGTAAGTGGCAAAGCTGAGATCTGAACTGAAGACCAGCAAGCTGATGGGTGGCCCTGCTCCGGCCCTAAAGCTCCTCCCTGTGTGTTGCTCTTTCTTTCTGACCCCTCCCTCTCCCATCAGCAGCCAAAACTCACCCTGAGTTCTTCTACACCTACCAGGAGTTTACTGAGAAAACGGGAGATCTCAAGAGCCAGCTTAACCACATTTTCCACTGCTGAGAAGTAGGCACCTGTAGAGCCATAAACCCAGTCCACAGCAATCACGTTAGCACCTGCTGCCTGCAGAAGAGCGCCAATGAATTTATTGATCCAGGAAGGCTTTGTTCCTAAAGCCCTAGACAGGGTGCCAAGAAAGGATAGGAAAATTATCTTCCAAGCCAATATCCATTGTCATGAAAACTACAACATTCTCTGTTAACAGAATGAACCTAGAAAAAAAAAGTCAAAACAAGTAAAGGGGTGTGGGGGATGTGGTACATGGGCAGTAAAATCATACAGCAATTTGAGCATAGGCAGGACATAACCCCAGTTACCAGGGCTTCTGCCTGCACATATGGAGCCTTTGTGTAAGTTATAAAAGGGTGCTTTGTACCTTACAGTTAAAATTTGCAATCTTCATTCTCATTCTATAATATGGACATTATCCCTGAGGATGTTTTCATTTACCCATTCATTCATTCAACCTTTCATTCATACTACAAATGGACCAGGCAGTATGCTAGGTGCTTTGTGAGAAATTTAAAAAAAAAGATATATTCCCTACCCTTTTGGGACTTACAGTATAATAGGACCTTTCTAGGAAAAGGAGAATGGAATGATAGAAAAAATTTCAGAAAGCTTTCACAGGACGTTAGGAAGGGGAAAGAAGCTTGTCAATGGCCCACAGTATGGAGACAATCAGAACATGCTCATGTGCACAGAAGGACACAGACTAGGGGTGCACCATCAGATGTAGCTTTGGGGAAGCAGACAGAATCACAGCCTGCTGAGCTCTCCAGCACTGTTAGCTCTCTCTGGGTTGAGGAGTCTACACTCAGCCTTGGATAGTGGCTGAATGTAAGATTTACTAGAGGAGAGACTGGCACAAAAGTCAAGAGGGTTATCTAAGGAAGCGTGTGGCTGGGTCCCTGGAGTCTAGCAAGTTGAAGAGCAGAGGACCCGGAGATCAGGAAGTGGCGATCTTCCGGGCAGTGCCTTATGTCCACCTCTTCATCAGATAGCCTGACTCCAGGTGCTCTATAGTGCTACTATTTCAACACCTTCACTCCTTTCCTCCCAGCAGCCTTTCTCTGTTGCTTGCCTCATCAGTGGACTTTGGAGAGAAGATGTTGGAAGGAAAGATGGTGATTGAATTGAGACTCAGTGACTATATATTACAACATAATGTGTATGACCAAGAAGAATGAACAACATAATGTGTGTTCACATTGCAATGAGACACCTCTGAGGACAGCAGGAGGTGAGGGACAGAACGTGTGACAGTCAGTCCATCCATTTCTCCTCTTGCTCCCACCTAAATTCCTATAGCATGATGGTGATTTTCTAGCTCTGAGCTGAGGCGATCCTATTGGCTGGTTGACTCCCACCTGAATCCATGGATAATCAGTTTGGTTCCCAGAGTTGCATTGAACCTAGAGTCCTGGAGGTCACTGCTTTTTTCCACTAGCTGCCCACAGCTAGGATCCAAAGGGGTGAAGAGGAGAAACTGGACTTTGAGGTTGGTGCCTCGGAGGAGATTAGCATTCTGGAAGTCAGTGCACTTTGTCTGTGGGGGCGGAGGTGTATCTCCTGAGGAAAAAACAAAACAATGAGAAAGATCCAAGGTGAGGTCATCTGTTCCTAAAAGGAAGAAAGGTGTTAAATCAGTAATCCCTCACTTTCTTAAAAGGGAGAGAAACAGGATTTCCAGGCATTCATTATAAATCAGTAGTATACCAATCAGACTCACTTATCAAAGGCATCATATCTATAACCAAAACTGAATACTTTTCACTTCCAAAGATACAATACCAGAGAATGACTATTACTCAGCTAGAGAAGACCGTGGTGAAATGGATAGTGTTGTGGCTAACCTGAGTCTCCCCCCAACCCCAAATAATTTTATATGTTGAAGCCCCACCCCCATGACCTTAGAATGAGATTGTATTGGGAGACAGGGTTTTTACAGGGATAGTCAAGTTAAAGTGAGGTCCTAAGGGGGGCCATAATCCAATGTGATTGGTGGCCTTATAAGAAGAGGACATGTAAGTACAGACATAAAGGAAAGTCAGTGTGAAGACACACAGACTTGGCCCTTTACAAGCCAGAGACCCAGAGCAGATCCTTTCCGAACAGCCCTCAGAAGGAGCCAATGCTGCCGACACCTTCGCTTTGTACTCTTGACTTCTAGAACTGTGAGATGATACACTTCTGTTGTTTAAGCCACCCATTCTCTGCCACTTTGTTACAGCAGCCCTAGCAAAATAATAGTTTTCTGAAAAGAGCCCTGGGCAATGAAGTGAGCAGTGGGCTCACTCTGGTCTGAACATCCCATCCCGGAGGGTTCAAACCAGCCGCACCAGTCTCTTCCCTTCTTGACCTTATGAGCAGACCAGAGCCTCCCAGTGCCCAGCACACAGCTGCCAGCCACAGGGTAGAAAGCGACCTCTGTGAGCTACACATTCTAATGGCACTTGCTCTTACATACTTTAAACAGGATATTTTATGGTCAAGGTTATATTTCAATTCAGAAAACACTGAATTGAAAAGGGTGGAATAAAACTCCTGCTCTTCATGGAGCTGGAAATCTGGCCCATCTACAACACCCAACATCCCACCCCAGTGTCCACCTCTGTGGGAAAGAGGTGTGGCACCTGATGACCAGCACATCATACAGGGAGAGCCCGGCACACACGGACCCACAGCACGTGGCCCCAGTCACAGAGCTGTCAGCAGCTGCGTCACATTCTTGCCAAGGGACAAAGCCATTTACAGAATCAGAGAGGTCCAGTTGCAGACATTGGTTTGTGTAGGCCCCTTCACGAGGAAGACAGACACTTTGGGTTTCTGAAACTATTACCTGCCTTCAGAGGTAACTGGGGAGCACATAGACAACAGACATATGGATTGGGGTGTGCCGGGATGTGGTACCATAAATGGACTGTGGGAAACCCATCTTTGGAGTCCTGAGGTGCACCTCTGGTTTCTCCCCAGGACCTGGTCCCCAAGGCACCCCCCTGCATCTCCCTTCTGAGCAGCCCTGTCGTGAGGCCCACGCTGAGAGTGCAGCCCCCCCGCCAGTCTGGTCTACAGCTGGCGCCCCACTGTACACAGAGAGAGAGAGAACTCTGTACCACTCATCCGCCTCCCCCAGCCTTTGGCTTTGTGAACAGAGGATGAAAAGACTCTGCTTGAGCTTGAGACTTGAACTACATAAACAAATAAATTTGCTTTATGGGTCATATAGGGAAGACTGCATCCATCAGACAGTGAATTAACGGTCCTGTGAAATGAGCCTATCACCAAGGCCTTTGTGAGTATGTCACAAAGCAAGGGCCAACAAACATCAAAGAATCAATAGAATCCAGACAGCATGATCTAAATACAATGAATGAAGTTAGAAATTAATCATGAAAAGTATTTAAAAATACATTTGGAGATTAAAAACTCCCCTTTAAATAATGTCTGGGTATAAGAATAATCAAAATGGAGACGAGAGAATGTTAAATATATAAAGCCCATCCATATCAAAATTTGAGTAAAGTAGCTAAAACAACCCAGGGGATATGTAAAACCGCAAATATTAGGGGAGAAAAGGGAAAGATACTGATTAGGTAAATTAATCTTTTAACTCAGAAATTTTAAAAAAGCTGTACAGCAACTCCAAATAAGATATAGGGAAAGAAATACAAAAGAAATAGCTGAAATTAAAGAAAACGATAAAATGAAATATGAGCAATATTGTCAGCCACTCAGTCAGGGCTCAGGCAGGACTTCCGGAGAGATCTTGGTCTCCTCCCTTTTTCTCACACGGCACATACGAATGGTGAGCGGTCCCCTTGGCTCTCCCCTTAGCAGAAAACATTCAGAATTAAACCATCCTCACTACTGCATAGCTGCCCCTTGGTCCAAGCCACCATCACCTCTCCAACTTACGGCCCTCACTCTTGGTTCGCTTTAGTCTATCTGCAACACAGCAGCCAAAAAATAAGTCAAATCATGTCACATCTCTGTAAAAAAGTCTCCAAGACATTTCACATAGAATAAAATCCAAAGTCCTAACAATGGACTAAAGCCCTGAATGGTCTAAACCACCCGCTCCAGGGGCACTTTGCCTGTAGAACTATTGCTTCCTCTGTTCCAGCCACATGACTTCCCACCGCTTCCTCACTCTACACAGGCTTCCACCTGAGGTACTTTGCATTGTGGTTCCTTCTGCCTGGAGTGTCTCTCCACAGACATCACGTGATTCCCTCTCAAGTCTTTGCTTGTCAGATGTCATCCTCTCTTCTTTAACCACCCTATTTAAATTGTAACCTGCCTCTGTTTCTCAACCCAGTTCTCTCCATCTTCCTTATCCTGATCTATTTATTTTTATAACAATCTTCACCTTCTAATCTACTATGGGATTTACTAGTTTATTATTAAACATTGTTTATTGATTTCCTCACATTAGAATGTGCTTCCCAAAAAGGTAAGAATTTATATCCATTTTGCTCATTGCACTGCCTAGAACAGTGCCTGCCACACATAGGTCTTTGAAAAGAATAACAAACTAGATGTACTTTTGATAAGAGAGAGTAAGAAAAAAAGAGGGAAGCCACAAGTAAACAATATAGGGAATAAAAAGAGGATATAAATACAGTAGATATTTTTAAACCATAAAAGAACATATTTATACCCACCCAAAAGTTAAACAATACAGGTATTTTCCTAGAAAAGTCTAATTTCTTAGAAAAATGGAGCTTACTGAAACTTAGTCAAAAAAGAGAAAACAGAAAAGCAAATGTAAAACTGTAGCATGAAGGAATTGAAACCATAGTTTTAAATCCATTCATCATACAGTTCTACCAGGCTGGACAGTTTTAGAGAAGTTCTACCAATCCTTCAATCCCTGACACTGTTCCAGAGAATAAAAAGGAGAGAGAATCCAAATTCTTTCTATGACAATAACCAAAATATCAAAACTGGACAACAACAGAAAGAGAAAGGAAAACTACAGGCCAATCTCACTATTAAACAGACATAAGAATCCTAGATAAAATATCAGCAAATCCAAATCCATCAAGGGTAACTAGAATGAAAAATATGGCATGGCCAAGCAGAATTTAATCCAAGGAATGAAAAGACGGTTTAACATTAGAAAATGTTGATGTCATTCATATACAAACAAATTAAAGGAAAAAAACCCTGTATGCTCATGTTAACAGATGTAGAAAAAAAATACAGTAGAATGCAGTACCCAACACTCATTACCATAAGGTGGGGTTATCTTCCAAAAGCCTATAGCAACAATCATACTTATGGGAAGACATTAGGAACATCAGATGATAAAACAAAACTGTTGATCATTCAAGAATATGAAACATGGCCCAGTGAATCATAGTTGGATGTCCCCTGCCCACAACCACCAGCACATCCGGAGTAATGACAGGTGCACAACAGAAGAGAGAGAGAAAAAGACATTGTTTTTCTCAAAAATAAAAATACAATCTCCATGAACAAGGACAGAATTGTATAACAGTGCTAGGTTCCAGGCCTGAGAGAAGGCAGCAGCTGTAAGAATTCGGCTCTGTGAAGGGGGCAGGGCCCACAGCTGCTCCATACCAGGTGTGGCAGACCAGTCCCAGGCCCACCTGTGGTAGCCAGCGGGGGGGGGGGGGGGGGGACAGGGGCTGCCCATCTCCATAAAGGAAGCTTAAAACAAAACCACACAAAAGAAAAACAGCTTTTTACCTGGGGTTATAGCTTTATTTAGGGAGGCAGGATGGAACAGCAAGGCCTCAATAAGAAGCTGAAGACAATGTACCTGACGGAAGAGACAGTCTAAAGATGAGGGGTGGGGGAACAGAGACAGAGAGAGAAACCAGAAGCACTGAAAATTAAAATGAAACAAATCTATTGTGTTAGAAGTCAAGATAGTTCACTTTGTGGTGGTAGTGATTAAGAGGGGATATAAGGAATGGTTTTAGGAATCTGGTAATGCTTTATTTCTCTATCTGAATGATGGTTAGGCAGGTGAATTCACTCTGAAAACTCATTAATCTGTGTATTAATAATCCATGCACTTTTCTGTATATATGTTGTACTTCAGTAACAAGTTGACTTTTTTAAAAACCTGTAAACAAAATGTTTAAATGTATAAAGAAATCAAATATGTGCAAAGATAGTCACTAAAGCCAATAAATGGATCAGTACATTCATTCCAGATGAAATAAGGTTTAAAAAACCCTTTGGCATAGACTTTAAAATAAGTATTCTGAGAATATACAAGAATATAATATAGACAGAGCATAAGAATTCATGAAATAAAAACAGCACAAATGATAAAATAAGATATAGAGGAAAAGAACCACTTAGAAAATTGGAAATGAAAAAGACAATCATTGGTATAAAAAAGGAATCAATACTATAATGTCTAGTAGAGAAGTAAAAGAAACTTTCTAGTAAGAAAGTGCAGTTAAAAAGTACAGGCAATAGATTGAAAGGCTCCAACATTTACCTAATTGCTATTTTCTAAAGGAAGAGAAGGGGAGAAGGTGCAACATTTTGAAAAGATAATTGCTAAGAATTTTCCATAACTATAAAGTGATGTGAATGATTCTCTAGAAAAATGTAATTTGCTGAAACAGATTCAAGAAGAAATAATAAACCCAAAAAAAGTGCAAGTATCAAAAAATGGAATTGGCAACCAAGAGTCCTCTCTGGCCCTAAAGTATCCTACCCAGATGGTTTTATTTGAGAACTCTACTGAACCTTTAAAGTACAGATTATCTGTACCTTACATAAACTGTTTTATAGGATAAAAGCTTACTTTATAAGGTTATAATTACCTTACTATTAAAAACAAATATAACACAGAAGAAAATGATAGATATCCTTTATGAATATATATGCAAAATAATAAACATAAATATAAAAATAAATGTTGGCAAATAAAATTCAACAGCATATTAGAAACTACACCATAATCCAAATTATTTGTCCCTGGAGCTCTTATTCTGATTGGACCAGCCCATAGTGTTTAGAAGAAAATATGAAAGAGTATTCTTATAGGAAAATTGCTTTAACAAGACATTAGAAACACAAATCATAATAAAAAATAAGAATTAAGACAACAATGTAATACTATTTTTCCTATCAGATTGACAGTCTAGAGAATGTTTAATATATAGTATTGTTGGTAGAGAGGTGGGAAAACAGCCACGCTTGTATATTAACAAATAGTTATAATTTCTTTGCAAGGAAATTTTTCTCACATCTGTCAAAAATGTTTAAGATATAAATTCTTTAAGATTGAGTATGTAAATAACCATTTTAAAAAACTAACTGTATGTAGACATGGAAGAATTTCACGCACATGCACACAAATATTTTATATATATTTAACGAGGTCTCTGTACACACGGAAATAAATGACTAAGTTAGAGAAACTAAGCAGCACCTTTTAAAAGCCACCCATTAATGAAGATAGTAGATACACTCATGCAAGTTGGCCTTCAGAGCAGGGAAGGGGTGCTGAGTAAAGGCATGAAGTGTTGCAAGGGAGGTATGAGCCATGGAAGCCCTCTTGGAAGATGGCAGAGCAAACATGAACAAAAAAGTAGTATGAGCAATTGCAGGAGAAGGAACAGGCACGTTCCAAAGCTGGGGACTGAGAATTGCATGTCATGTGGAGGTGACAGAAAGGCAGTCTGCTGTGGAAGCAGAGGGAAGGGAGCTGCCGCACAGCGGTGCCCCTGCCGGGGGGAGGAGGGGTCTTCACCAAGCCAGAGAAGCTCAGTGCTACATGAGGTTCAGATCTGCTACATCAAGCAAGTAGGAGAGGTGGGCGGGATAGAATGCGAATGGCATCTCAGGGAAGCTCTAAAGGTCATCCAGTCCTCTGTGGTTAGCAGGGACTAGTTACCTTAGGCCTGCCAGGAGGGATAACAAACCTGGACCTGAGTGGGTCAGCAAGATTGGAAAGGACGTCTCACGATCTCAATGACAAAATCGTTGTTAGTTTGTAAAATTTAAATCATAAATTAAGAATCTGGGAACAGTGGATATTTACAGGGTGAAAATGAACCATAGTTTGGAATTAATCAGACTTTATTCTCTTACAACTACCCTGGTTTGTGCAAGGGCACAAGGACTAATACAGGTTTTAGAAAAAATGAGTAAAACAGCTAGGGGAAGTTCAATTTTTGTGCCTTGAGAAAGTGCTCTGGTTACCATCATTATGAATGTAGGGTTTGTTTTTTTTTTCTCCCTCTTTTAAACTCATCTCAGGAGAGGGCTTTTAGGGGGACCTTCCAAAGGTTAGCACTGTGTAAGTAGATAGCTTGAGGAATAGAATCATTGATGGGAAAAGTTCCACCCAAGGCCTGAGCCCCCGACTTACCTGCATTTACAACGCTGAGCCACAGCAGGAGCCCCAGTAACCAGGAGCCTCTCTCTCCGAGGCCTGGGGGCATCGCTGAGCAGCAAGTCTCAGAATGGGGACGAAGCGGACCCCTAATGTCAAAGAGATCGTATGACCCAGCCTCTCACAGTGCTCAGTGTTTTGAACACCAAACACCCACTTGGATCTCACTAATCATTAACTGGCGTCATGACCTGTAAAAGAAAAATAAACTCTGCTTATTTGTTTAATGTATTTCACCTCCAGAGTTTTTCAATTTCTTTTTTTCAGTGAAAATAAGTTTTCTTTTTTTTAAAGCAGGGGACATTGAAACATATTGTTCCTCTTTTGTGAGGCAAACATCATTAGGAAACTATTTCCTGTGCCTCTCCCACTTCTCATTATGAAATGTTAGTAAAACTCAGGGAGCAAGTCTTTCATCTCCAGGTGATCACAAAACTCCCATTGTACTAGAATCATCTGTGGACATATTTGTGTCCCTAGGAAGCCCCTGAGTGACTTGAGGGTAAAGACTTTCTTTTCATTTTTGATTTTCCAGTGCCTGGCATAGAGCTGAGCCAATAATATGCGTGTAGTGTACATTTCATGGAAAGAATGGAAGAAGACAACGTTGCCTCTGAGAGTACTATCCTTTCCCAGAATCTTGGGGCTAGAAATAAAGCCCAGCCTCTAAGAAGAGATTTTCAACGTCTTGAATTCACAAAGAAAGAAACCGAAGAGCAGAGAAACAAAATGACATAGAGACACAGCTGCTGGAAGTAGCAGAGCTGGCTTGGAACCGGGGCGTTTCCAGTGTACCATGGGGGCCTCTTCACCTAAAGGAATGGTGGGAACCCCAGAGAGCCAGTTCTGGGCAGGTCAGGGGGAAAGGGGAGGGCAGGGGATGTAAGCCCAGCACTCCTTAAATTGCAGCACGTTGCTATGAGGCGGAGAACCCGCCAGCAGGGCAGTCTCAAGCTTTGTAGACAACAGGTTTGCAAGGTGAGTACCGCTTAGGTCGGAGAGAAGTTGGGAAACTTGACCAACGTCACGGAGAGCTGCGACCTGGAGCAGGCAGAGCTAGCGCCGGGAGCCATGCTCTGAATCCCCACACAGATGCAACACCCCCTGAAGAAACGTTGTTGCTGGGCATGTGTGGCTGCACAAGGCCAGCCCGGGACGGGGATGAAAGGACTTTTGAGGGCCAGCCCCCACTTCCCCTCGGGTGAACGATGCCACGGCTTGAGCACTGGTGCCATCAGGAAGGAGGGTGGCAGTAAACGGGGCACTGTGATGGCTGGGCTGTCAGACCAACCCAGGTGCAGTAGCCAGGTCCCCAGAGGGGTGCCGCGATGGGACTAGATGTACAAGAGATGTATTGGGGTAACACCTGTGAGGAATAAGGAGAGCGAAGGAAGGCAGGGAGAACCTTTAGATCGTCATGCAGGTCAGACACCTGTGAAGGAGCTGGGGAAGGAAAGAGGATTACACAGAAGAGTCTCAGATGCCCCAGAGTTCCAGGATGTCTGGCCAGGGTGATGGGGAGTCTTCAGGCTGAAGTCTGATGCCATACTGGAATGAGCCTGTGTCAGCAGCCCCGCCCCATCCGTCACTGCCTGGGGATGGTCTCAGGACAAAGGGTAGATCCAGAAGGGTGGCGACTGGGACCATCAGTGGACTAGGTTCCCCCACAGCAGGAGACAGGGCTGCACTTTGATCCGCACACACCATGGCCAGAGCTGGAACACCAAGCCAGTTATCCTGGTTACGGAAGCAGTGTTCCTGCGTGCAGCATTCCACACTGACATTTAGAGAGCACCTTCATCACCTCGTACAGTGCTCTCCAAGTGGGCTTGGGGTGGTGCTGTGCAGCACCACCTGCCTCAGAATCACCCAAGGGACCTGGGACCAACTGCTGGGCCCATCCCAGACACACCGAACAAGAATCTTTAGGACTGGGCCCAGGACTCTGCATTTCCAGCAGCTTCTTGGATGATTGTACACATGCTAGAATCACTAGTCTTCTGTTAGGTTCATCACCATCTCCATTTCACAGTGAGGAGACTAAAGTTCAAAGGGGCCAGGGAGCACTGCTGGAGGGGGCCAAGGAAGGGGTCCTCCTGGAACGGAGGTGATGTATTTTAGAGAGTTAGGATAGAAACCCTTCCACAAGGAGACACTGGGGCAATACCAATTTATAGTCAGTGTGTGTGGTCTGTCTTCCCCAAGGAGAATGGGCACCTCAGAAGGACGAAATTCTGGTCTCTTTTGCTCAGTGAGGTCTTCCCAGCACCTAGCACAGCACCTGCCACACAACCAGGACTCAGCATTTGCTAACGGAAGGCGTGGTACATCTGGTAGTGTGGGCTCAGAGAGGAGAGCGGAAAGGGACCGGACCCTGAGTCGACGCTCAGCTCAGCTGCTCTGGCAAAGGGAAGTCAAATGGATTTTTTGGCCCAGGATCTGGGGACACGGGGAGGCAAGCAGGAGACCAGAGATGGGCTGTTGAATAGCCAATGTGCATTGCTCAGGTTCCCTGCTGTGTGCTCGGTGCCTAGAACAGTGCCTGGCATACAATAAGTCCTCACTAAATACTCGTTTTGAAAGAAAAAGAAAGGACAGAAGCATTGCTTGGATCCCATGTGTGACCACTATTGAGAGCTATTCACCTCTTCCTAAACTGTGTACTAACCTGTAAGAATGCCCTTCTAGTCCCCTCCCATTCCCCTTCTCCCCATTCACCTTCCTTGGTTAACTTGACTGAACGCCTTCTGCGCTTTTCAGGTTTTGCCTGGAGTTGGCTTCTGTTCTGCAAAAATAGGACTATTTATCTCAGACCTCTAATTAGGGAAGAAAAATGGGTAAAAAGAGGCTTTAGTTACTCTTATGTTCCTTTGCTTGAAAGACATTTAATTTCAAAGTAGTTTAATATATCACTTGTCCACTTTCTGACTTTTAAAAAGAATGTAATCCAACCATGTTATTGATATGGCAACAGATTAAACACGTATACCTCCCCCCCCCAAAATAAATAAATAATGTCCTCCAGTCAATAAATAATGTCTGTCTTAGTGTAATCATCATCACTTTCAACTTTATTTGGTGAACTCCTTTTCCTGGTCATTATTCCATTGTCCTCATCATGGATGCCACATAATAAACCACCCTAAAGCCCAGTGACACATGGAAATAAGGGTCTATTTCTAGCTCACAAGTCTGTTAGCTCTGCTGATCTCAGCTGGGCTTGGCTCCAAGCTGTGAGCTCTGCTCAGGACTGTTCCACATATTCTATTCTTTAGGAACCGCACTTTACCTGGGACATAAGGAAAAAGAAAAAAAGAGAGAGGAGAAGAAGAGAGGGGAGAGATGGGGTAGAGAGAGGCGGGGAGGCCTATAGGCTCCACCCCTGGAGCCCATTAAATCCCTTTAAGCCTTCCCTGTCTGCCTGTTCTCCGCTCAGATTGCCAGCTTCCTCACCTGCTTGCAGGATTCCCAGCTGACAGTTCCAAAAGTGAATATGCCTGTGTGTGTGTGTGTGTGTGTGTGTGTGTGTGTGTGTGTGTGTGTGTGTGTGTGTGTGTGTGTGTGGCCTACCAGTCTATGGCTACAAAATGAGATCATATTAATTTTTTTAAGTGTGCTTTTTAATAGTTCTACATGTACATGGTTTTCTAAAAAATGAAGAAGTACAAGAGCATGTGGTGAAAAATTAATCTCCACCCTGTCCTCCCTGTGCCCCAGGGCCAGCAGAAGGTAGTCATTGTTAGCATTTTCTTGCATTTCCTTCTAGAGATAATCTCTCTTCCTTTCTGAACTTTTTACACTTGTTGAGCCACTACACAAACCCTTCTGCACCTTGCTTTTCACACTAAACACTTTGCACCTGCCCCATTCTTTCTGTAGAGTAGCACAGAATCCCTTAGATAGACCCTCTCATGAGATTTTAGTGCCTAACCCCAAATGGCTCAAGCCCTTAATCCCACTCGATTTTGAAGGAGTCCAGTCTTTTGCTGGGTTTCTTTCCAACTGAGATGAATACCATGATTTTGGATCCTTTACTCCTGATGCTCTACATGCACAGGCACACACACACACACACACACACACACACACACACACATGCACACACACCTTCTCACAATAAGCTGTGGTATATGAGCATAAGACAATCTAAATTCTTACAGGTAAAGAGAGTATTTCATGACATTTGTTTTCCAAGACTCATAATTTTTGCTTTCATGTAAAAACCATCTAAGCAACCAAAGTGTCCATCAAAAGAGGAATGGATAAAGAAGATGTGGTACATATACACAGTGGAATATTATTTAGCCATAAAAAATAAAGAAATCCTGACATTTGTGACAACATGGATGGACCTAAAGAGTAATATGCTCAGTGAAATAAGCCAGGTGGAAAAGACAAATACCATATGGTTTCACTTATATGTGGAATCTAAAAACAAAACAGCAATAGACTCATAGACACTGAGAAGTGACTGGTGGTTACCATGGCAGAGGGTTTGGAGTAGGTGGATGGAATAGGCAACAGGAATAAAGAGGCACAAATTCTCAATCAACTATAAATTAGTCACAGGGATGAGAGTACAGCATAGAGAATATAGTCAATAGTTCTGTAACATCTTTCTGTGTTGACAGATATTAACTATACTAGTTGGGATAAACATTTAATAATATAGATGGCTGTTGCATCAAATCACTGTTGTATACTTGAAACAAATATAATATTGTACATCAACTATACTTCAATTTTTAAAAAAATCAATCAAACCCAGCCATATTCTGTCTCTTGTTTTCCCAAAAAAGAGGTAGAGTCTGCTTTATATTTGCCCAGACAAAAGACCACACGTGGTTTTTCCAGAACAGAGAAGCCATATTCCCCACAGGTGTGTCCAAGCCTCCAAGTGTTGAGAGAAACTGAAAATTGTAGCTTTTTAAATGACAGTTTGATACTAAAATTCTATGGTTTAATGTTTGTTCCCTGAGATCTCCTGACTTGGAAGAATTTGTGAACCTTGAGGCTCATCACTGGGTGTGCAGTACTGCAAGGTGGTTCCACGAGAATATTAATGTCAGAGGAAACCCCAGGGTTCCCCTGGGTTGTGTCTCCCCAGTGGTGCAGGAAACTGGCTGGAAGTGATCCATCTGGGATCTTCCCTGGGCCTCCATTTCATGACTAATGGAAAGACACCAGATACACTTTTTCTGAAGTTATCTGTAATACATACATAGTATATGTTGACATGTCTCCCACCCTTTAGTTTGAGTGCTTATTATATCAGCTTTTATTCTATGTAATCCAAGAAATAACTCCACAAAGTATAGGTAATACTATTAGCCCCATTGTACACATTTAGAAACAGAGGTAAAGTGAGGTTAGATCACTTGTCCAGAGTTACACAGCTAGTTAATTGCAGAACAGGGACTTGAACTGGAAAAACTACCACTAGTGACGACGTCTTCATCCACTAGAGTGACACACAGGTCAGTTAGTGTTTTATAAAGGGCCATTTTTTCCTCCTGTGTGTCTCCTGACTCTCACACCACTGCCATACTCATAACACTTCTGACACCAGTTGTGAGCGGCCTTCCCCCACCAGTTCTCTGGGGCACCAGCAGGGTGTCCTACAATTTAACTCAATTCTGACACTCTCTACCTGGAGATATTGTCAGATCCCACAGGTTAAGACAAAGGAGTATTTTAAGACATGGGAATATGAGAGGTTACTAACGTGTTCTGTGAATTGTAACCCACCACTCCTAAAAGTCTGCAATTCTCTTTGGCTATCTTGCTGAAGAATCTGTTATCCTGGTTGTCATATTTAAAACATGTTTGTTTTCTGAAATACATATGAAAGTTTTTTGAGCCACAAAAAGTGCTTTGGAATTTCCTTCTCCTTTTATGTGTAAAAGAATTTTCATCCCATGCTTTTCCTGGTGTCCCTCTTCAAATGGAGTAAAGAGCTTTCTCTCATGCAGGTCAGCACACAGGCATGGTTAAAGCATCAAGCCCTCCACGTCTTATGGCGCATGACAGGTCACTCCTGGCAGCCAGTAGAGGACGCATGAGACAGATGCCAAACTGCACATCAAAAGCCCTCACATCAACACAATTTGATGAACTTCCAAAGTAAATATTTATTAAATGTCTCTCGGGGGTCAGACAGGGAGGCCACAAAGAGAAGAAGATGCAATCCCTCATGAGGGGTCTGCAATCGCCCCCCAGACATGCACGTCCCCACACAACATGAGCAGTGTGGTGACTAGGCTGACAGAAGGCTCTGGGTGTGGTGGGGAGAAAGCAGCCAAGTGCCCAAACCTTCACCCAGGAGGCTCCACCTGATCTGAGTAAGAATTTACCCTGTGAAAAGGGAGCAGGAAGAGCATCAAGAATGGAGTCAGGGAGTGAGTATCCATTGGAACATGATTAGAAGTTTGGCATGATAATCAGTTATCTGTGAAGGTAACTCTGAAGGGCAAGGAGGGAGGCAAGCATGGAGTTGGAGGCTCCAGATGGAAGGCTGATTCACAATATTCATATACTACATGCTGATTAAGTATTTCCTGTGTGCCCAGGGACTGCCCTAGCTCTGTCTAGAGGAGAATAAAGACAAGCAAACAGGTAACAACAAAACTGGCAACATGGTAGATGCCATGGCCAGGTTAAGTACAGTGTGGCTAAGACCAGCATCTCCCCAGGCTTGAGTAACTTAGGTTGCAGAAACCCAGCTGCAAAAAATACCTGGTGCAAGGTAAGAGGTGACAGATTTGAAGGCTATTCTGGAGGCAGATGCTGTGGGGCCCCCATATGTAGCCCCCATTCTTCCCGTGCAGCTGGCCACTGCAAGCAGCTCCAAGCCTTTACATGAAGACATTCATGCTTAGCAGGCCAAGGAATTCTGGGGAGTTAGGTCCCCTGGAGTGGTCCTCTGCCACTGTCAGATGGAAGTCGGTGGATGAACACCCAGCGTTGCTTGCCCCTCGGCTGGAACAACTCTGAGGAGTGCCTTACGCAGAGGACACATGTGGACTAAGTACCCACAACCCGCAGTGGTGACCTGCTCGTTAACATACCTTGTGCTTCCTCTCTCCTTCCTTGTCTCACTTCCCCTTTCTCTTCCCAGTTCTTCCTGGAATCACATCCCAAATAAACTACTTACATTCAAATACTTATCCCAGAGTCCACTTTGGGGGAAACCCAAACTGAAACACACAGAAAAAACTTAGTGAAAGAGCAGCTGATAAAAATGAAGTCTCCAATAGGAGACTGTGAGACTTTCAGCTTGGGGAGATGCTGTCCCCATCGACCGAGATGAAGGCCCGCCAGGACAGAAAGAGGGACACGCTTGTGGGAAACAGGATGAGTTTGGACAGACTGAGCTGTAGGTGCCCAAGGGGCTTACTATCTTACAATTCCATGAGGTCAAGGTTAAGACTTGACTTTGGAAAAAGTGAAAAGAAACTGAGCAGAAAAGCGACTACACAAGAGGAGAAACCACCAGAAATGCTATCACATCTCCCTAAAGGGCAACTACAGGATCTTCCTTTGACCCAAGAGAATACAAAGCCCTAGCTGTCTCTTCCAGCCGGTTTCGGTATTCTAGTTTCTCATAGTTGTGGGGACTCACGCCTTTAAACCCATAGATTACTCCCCACCAGCAGGCAGCAATGACAGCTGTGGAATCACTGTCTCCGCCGTGAAAAAAGGCTCGGTGAGCGAGCTCCTTCCAGGAGTCTCCTGCAGCCAGGACAGCATCGTAGGCAATGATGGGGGCGTCGTGCCCACTGCTGCCACCCCAGCCGGAGTAGCTCACAGAGCTGTAGAACTGATCCCTCTCCTTCACATCAAAGGGCTGGGGGAAGGTTGGAGCTGATTTGCCATCTAAAATCCCTCGAAGTTTTAGGTACTTTTCCCATTTATCTTGGAAGTAGGACCTGTAGGAAGGAAAAATTCTAGAGTCAGCTGCAAAAATAAAGTCAAAACCCATAAGGAAAGGTATCAGATGGATGTGTGAACAGGGAAAATTCTAAGATGACTTCAACTTCTTGTACTAAGATCATAAACAATGTATTTTGCTGAGGATTGATATAAACAAGGCAGTGACATCTGTTGCCAAGTAAAGAAGATATATAGTAAGTTAAAGGTGAGAAATAAAGATTTTTCCTGAGTTAAGAATAACATCAAGTGTCACCTTTCAAGGGGGAACTTTATTTATGTAGCTGCTCATTCTGTTTTTTATTTTATTATTTAATTTTACTTTCTTACTAAAAATGGTCTATAAGGGAGACAACATGATGATTCGATATAAATACATAGTGAAATGATTACTATAGTCAAGGTAATCAACCCATCGTCTCCTTACATAGTTTTCTTTTTTTCAAGAGGGAACTCAGGAATATCATGACTGTGATGATTTCAGCAGAAAGCCTCAGATCTTTTTATTCTAAGGAAGGCAATGCAAAGTGAACTCACCAAAAGGGAAGATGTTACTTGACCACTTATTAATTGGGGGAAAAACCTGTCTTTCGGGCATTCTAACCAAGGATTTCAAAATATTATTTGTGTGTCAAGACATCACTGAAAACACCAGTCCCAGGAAATAAGCAGGAAGGCTCATCTCAGACGAGGAGAGCCAGAACAACTGTACAAAGTTGGAACACAGAACAGGACCCCCATACGAGAGGGAGTACTGCTTATCGAAATCTGCACTCGGCAAATGGTGGCAGTCCGCACTGGGACTGAGCTTGGCAATTCTTAACAGGTAGGCAGGGAGGGGGCTGGATGCAATGGGTGAAAAAACTGGCTGGTGAGAAACGTGGCGGTTGCTATGACCTATGAATTGTAGGCACACACACGCACACATGCACACAGATTCAGCCATTTTCTAGCAGGCATGTGCACCTACAAACTTACCAGTGTTGAAGATTCTTCTCCACAAAGTGACCTGATTGGACAATGTACTTTTTAGCTTCAGGTAGCACCTCCAACAGTCCTTTTCCCCATTGCCAGGGAGGCTTGCTGCTCACAGCATAGGCTGTGAAAAGAGCAGACACAAGGGCTCCCAGGTAGCCTGTGGGGTGGTGGTGGGTCATTCTGCCACTCTCGATGCTCACTTGGACCAGCATGCCCAGCTGGCTGTGGTGAGGGAACCTGAGACCGATGCACATGGCCCGCATGGCAGCCCCACAGCCGCCCCCATGGCTGTTAAAGGGAATCTTCCAGCCATTGGCCTTGTCTGGCTCCAGGAGCATGGCATAGTGCTTTGAGGTGTCCCCTGCGAAGAGTTGGGTAGGACATGGGTCAGTTTAACCAAAGGAAAGTCCCCAGGAGGAGGAAAGAACTAAGCTCTGTCATCAAAAGTCTTTGAGGAAAAAGGAAAGCCAAAAGAATGTGATGACGAAGGCCCCAAGCCCCAAGCCAACATGGTACCTTACTGTATGTATAACCCTTAGATAAGATTATTAATAAGTAGGTTCACATAGAGTGCCTCAGAATATTTACCAGCTACTAGTGAAACAGCATAAGAACTTAAAAAGGTAGGCATAACATATTATTGTCTTTTTTAAAATTAATAAATAAGCTAAGGCTGAGAGCTTAAGAACCTTACAGAAAATCACATAACCAGCTAGTTAGTGGCCCCATGCAAACCATGAGGTTCCACGCCCAAGCCCTTAAAGAACCCAAGGAGAACCAGATGCCTGGAGTCCCTGAATGGAAGTCCCTGAATGGCAGGAAGAGGCCACAGATTCTACGATGGAGATCATCAGGCTCAGAGGAGAAGCGATGGTTCTGAGCAACAAAGCCCACTCCCTGGGTTTCCCCTGTGTGAGAGAGCTGTCGCCAGCGCCGACCCGTCTCCCTACCCTACTGGGCGCTGTGAATGCACTAGAGCCGAGCAGTGGCAGCAACATACTGTCGGCGGCGGTATTATTCCCTTATGGTCAGTGTATTCAAAACAATGTCACAGACGGCTTAGGTGGACAAAGAAAAATTTTCCACTCGCCAAGCCGATGAAGTATCAGATGTTGAGAAAGGATGAACAATGTTGGTTTCTAAGGCCAAATTCTTGGGGTCGCCAGAGCCCCCTGGGTTGTGTATGGGGGGTGGCAGCTTTTCATCACAAGGTGTTATGAACTGAATTGCATCCCCCAGAATTCATATCCTAAAGCCCTAACCCCCAGGACATTGGAATGGGACTGTGTTCACAGACAGGACCTTTACAGAGGCAACAAAGTTAAAATGAGAACGTGGGCCCTGTTCTAACTGGCATCCTAATAAGAAGAGGAAATTCACACACAAAAAGAGACACCAGGGATGTTTACTAGGGGAGGACACAGCTGTGTGCAAGCCAAAGAGAAAGGCCTCCCTCAGGAGAAACCAAACCCGCCTACACTTTAATTTCAGAACAGTGAGGAAACAAATGCACATTGTGCAAGCCATCTGGTCTGTGGTATTTTCTTACGGCAGCTCGAGCTGACTGACACAGAAGGAGCAGTAGGTCAGATGGGCTAGGGAAAAGGTAATTCAAATCATGTGGTGCCCAAGTGGCTGTAGCAAATGCCCAAAGTGAGCAAGAGCCACTTGTGAACAGACTTGGAACCAGAAAAGGAGTCTCTGTAAGACCCTTTCCATTCTTCTTTAAGAAGAAAAATAAACTTTTTTTTATACTTGTTTGTTACAGAAAACTTAGAAAATACAAATAAGCAAAAAGGAAATAAGAAACTATAAATACTCCCATAACCCAGATATAATTACCACTTTGTGTCTATCCTTCCAGGCTTTTCCCAACGTATGGGAAAAAGAGATATATGTATATACTCTTAATGACAATGGACCTTATAAGATACATGCTGTTTTGTAACCTACCTTTTCTCTACTCAGTATGTAGTATCTCTCCATATCAGTAAATATTTATCTACATAATTTTAAATGGCTGCAAGTATATCCAAATAATTAAATTAAATCCAGAATATTTAGGTTGTTTCCATTTTTATCACAACTAAGAAATCACAATTACTGTCTCCTTGATACTTAAATCTCAATCAACTTTTTCAATGACTTCCTTGGGCCTGTTTTATTCTCCACCTGCCGAGGTACTCTGCTGGCTGTGATCACCTGGTGCCCGGCCATCCATGTCTCCCATGCAGTCTTGGTAATGCTTAGCAAGGAGTCGATACAATCGAGCCAAGTCTACAACCTTCCCGGCTTCGATGAGAGCCTCTGCGGTGGCCAGGTGCATCACCGTGTCGTCGCTCACTCTCCACCTCTCCACATCTATGGTGTCCAAGCCACCCAGCTGGGCCAACTGCTGGTGAATCTTTTCCCCATTGTCGAGAAACTCCCACTTCCCATTGAAGTATCCCAAGGCATCTCCAGCTGCACTCAGCACCATGGCAGCCACGTACTTCTCGATCTGTCCCCCACACATGGTGAGGCTGTGCAGGGGAATGCTGAGACACACAGTGGATGAGATAAAAGAATCAGAAAAAATACTAGCCCTCTCTACATTTTACTGAGCATTCACTACTTGTAGGCACTGTGTTAAGAACATCTCACTTAATCCTCACAATTGCTGTATGAATGATACATTAGGCCCATTTTACAGAGTAAATCTAGGATCACAGAGATAATGCAGTTATCAAAAGGTTAAGTACTTGTTTTAGGTCACAGAGCTACTAAATGGCAGGGCTGGGATTCCAACTTAGGTCCATCTAACTCCAAAGCCCATGATTATAGCCACGACTTCACCTGCCTCTCTGTTGAGTGGCAAACCCGTTCAACTCTGCCAATCACACCAAACATGTAATTTTCTCTTTTTAGTTGGACTTTGGTCTTGGAAGTGTATCCCTCCTATATTTAAAAAACAGTACCTTCCATTGGTATCATGATGCACAGTTCACAAAGCAACTGCACCTTCTCTGACTCTTTAGGAGGCAAGGATTGCAGAATACATTTCACAGATAGGAAACCTGAAGGTCCCAGCGGGTAAATTCAACCAGTGAATGGAGGCACTGCGACCCAATCTGGTGATTCAGGCCATTCAGCAAACCTATTTACTTTGGGCAACCCCCTCATGCCACAGCCTCCACATGTGTAAAATGGTGACAAAAATATTAACAACCTCAGTGGGTTCGTTATGTGTTATAAATGAAATCATTTAGTAAGCACTTAGAACAGTGCTTAACAATAGTAAGCACTATTTTTATTATTCATACACAACCAGGGAGAAATATTTTTTTATTACTGAACTACAATCCTCTTTCCCCACAACCTTTCTTTCTATGGAACCCACCGCACTTGCACAGACCAGGCAAACACGTTTTTAAGCCAGATAACTCACCCCTCAGCTCAAGCTCTTTCCCACCCCAAGATGCCCTTGCTCCCCAGCACTTACCCGCACCCTGTTTCCTCGGGGTAAATTCAAGCCCTAGAGCTTCTGAGAGACCCTGTCCAGCTGCACGGCTCGGGGCCAGGGTGTGCAGGCTGGCAAGCACCTGGAAAAGACGGGCTGAGCTTATCAATACCGTATTACTGATCACGCTGTTTCTAGGCTCACAAAGGATAGTTACAAGACATTATGTATATATTTTATTATTTATAAATGATGCTTAGGAACGGGAGTTCTGGGCTACTAGACCAGGCTTTGGTGAGAATCAAGTGTGTGTTTGTGGACAAGCCCGCCGCCTGGGACCTCTATCTTCCCATCTGTAACCTGGAGGGGAGGGGTGGTGGAACCAGAGATGCTAGCTGGGCTCCTGTCCTGCGCTCACAGACTGAACTTAGCTGGCTTCTGAGGACCGACTTTTAACCCCCTGTACTCTCTCTCCCAATGTTCTCAGCATCCTTTCTGTAATTCCTTCTGGTTCCACCCAAATGTGTGGGGGTTTTTTGTACCAATAAAACTTTATTTGCCAACACAGCTGGTGGGATTTGGCCAATGGGCTGTAGTTTATGGACCCCAGTCTAAATGGATTGGAAGTGGTACACCACATTGCACTGACCATTTATATGACAACCATTCCTTGCTTTTTACTTGCTGGCAATGCCCTGGCTTCATAGGGTGCTTACTCCTTTCCACATGACTCAGGAGGAAATCCAGATTCCGAATGTGTGTTTTTGTTTTTGTGAATCACAAGAGGATATGAGTGACGAAGATCATTTCTTTCCTGGGAAATTTTAACTTTTACACGAACTGCTCTAGCCTCCCGCTTCGGACCACCGTTATTCCTTAAAACTCCCCTGAACTACTGACAGTTTACATTCTCGCCCCAGAACTATAAATTCAAAACTAAGGGCTGGGTAGCTGCTTCCCGACAGTCCTCAGCTTTTTGGGGGGCGAGGAGCACGCGCGGCCGGACAGGGGGTGGGAGTGGGCACCTGGTCACCGCTGAGCGGAGCCCACCGGGGCGCCGGGAAGGCGGCGAGGCGTGCGGGGGGTCCAGGGCCCAGGAGGGGGCGGCGGCACCGGGCCACCCCTCGGCGGGGCGCGCGCGGGGCTGCGGGGGGCACAGCGGGAGGAGTACCTGTTCGCCGCCGGCAGCGCAGCGCGCGGGCGCGGAGAAGCCGGGCGGCTTGCAGGGTGTGGAGAGCCCCGGGGGGCCGCGGCGAGCGCAGCGCGCAGGAAGAGGACAGAGGGGTTCCGGGACTGCGCCCAGTACCGAGGCTCCGCGGACTAGGGTCACTTCCGTTCCGCCAAAGTCTGCTAGAGACAGTCGCGGGGCCTCAAGCGATTTACCGGCACCGCCGCAGCCTTACGCGCCCCAGTGGGGGCCACGGGACCTGCGTCACCTGCCTCCGCGGCTCGGGTAGGGGCCTGGGAGCGCCTGGCTTCTCATATTGTCGCGGCTCCTGGAACTGGGCCCTCATCTGACTGTCAGTGGCTCACGTGTGGCCTGTGCCTTTCCTTATGCCCAGCTTTTCTGGGTTAGAGTCAAGCAGTGTGTGGCCAGATACCTGGAAAAGAGTATTGAATGTGAGGTCTTTGTCCGGGTTCTGGGTCCCTCACCCATAAAATGGGACAATAATAATACTTCTTGGGGTAGTTGCAAGGATTAATTTTATTTTAACTCTTCATTTACTTGGCAGCAGTATAGAATTTTTGCATGTTGATAGTAAACAAAAGCAAAGAAAAAGTAAGTATATTTTTGTCTGGATAAATTGATGTCACTTTTAAAAAGAATTAGAATCACCATATGTAAGTATCCTGTATACTTCTCCAAACTTTTAATTTGCTATGCCATCTTTTTTAGCTGTAATGATCAAGGCATGGCTGGGACTCTTGTTTACGTTTTTGTTTTAATTGAGTTATACAAGAGACAGCAGAGCAATCAGGGTAAGTCAGACCATTTGCAAGCTTACAGTCAAACCCATGTGTTCGGTGGGGGCGGGGTGAGGGGATCATTCTATGTGTAATAATACAGCATTTGAGCCTTGGCTGAGTAATGTTAATGCCTCTCTACTAACCAATGGGTCTATAAATGCTAACACTTAAGAGGGAGCTCTGTGTACTCCTGGCTTACCCTTCATATGTGGAGGTTTTGGCAACGACCCCTGTCCTTGGGCAACGCATTGTCATTGGCTGGAAGATGAAAGGGCAAGGTTCTCTTGCTGTATTTACTATTTTGTTTTCATATAGAAGTCTACCACTGGTCCACCCAATTAAGACTCCATGACCATCTTAAACAGGAACTTCTAGAGGAGGCATACATGACGCTGGATTTGCCTCCCTAGGGACAGCCTTTCTCCCTTGAGTAAGAGTAAGTGCCAGTGGACTCATGATCAGAAATCTCTCTTAAATTAGGAGAGTTAGCTGATTCCACAGTCAAGGCAATAGTAGCCCAACTATGACCACTTGCCTTGCTGAACTAAATAGCTTAGCTTTGGATAATTGTATAGACTTTGATCAACTACTTCTTGAACAAGAAGGCGATCGCTATTACCACCTATTACACATGGATAAATTTCTCTGGGGAACCGGAAACCTAGTTGCATAAAATTAGGGAACAAGCACATTGTATACAACAGATTTCACCTAATGATCCAAGGTACTTTGAGCTCTAAACTTAGCTGGTTACCTTCAGGTTTGGGCTCCAGACTTAGAACCACTGCACAAGCTGGATTTGTCACATTAGTTTTAGTTCTGTTTTGTGTAATTGTTTTTAAGCTTTGTACCTGTTTCCTGTCGAACATTTATAGAAACGATGTGCCTGTTGGATGATGCTGACTCAACACTTTGAGATGACCTCTGCTGCTTACAACCCTGATAAGATACAGACTTTAGATGGGAAATGCCTGAGAGCACATAGGCCATGACAACCAGGAAAGGTCCTGCCTGGCACTGAGGGATGAAACCAATAAATACAGAAAACCTGACTATTATTATTATTATTAACATCTGTTTTTATTATCAACAACTTATATGTTGGGTACTATGCTATGTTAGGCAAGGGTGGTATGTGATTAAATTATAGGCATTATCTTCAAGGAGCTCAGTAATTATAAAAATGGATAGATCTTTCTCTAATAAGGAAATGTGTTTATTTTCTCATTCCATTTTATTCTTTTGTCTACCCCTAAAGCAGGACTACATTGAATTTTTCCCATTGCCCATAATACTATAGAAATTTTATGCCAACAGATACTCAGTGTAACACATTGTTATATGTTTTCAAGTTTCTCTTTTAAAAAAAAATTTATATTCAGATACATACAATAAAATGCACAATCTTAGTGTACAGCTTGATGCATTTTGACACATGTATCACTTATGTAACCATTCCCAGATCAAATATCAAAGATTATCATTAATTTTTCCCCCTTTATCTATTTCATCCATCTCCCCACTCCCCTCTATGGCAACCACCATTCTATCTTCTGTGTCTATGAGTCTTATTTGTTTATTTTGCTCATTTGTTTAATATATTAGATTGCATAGATAAGTGAAATCATATGGTATTTGTCTTTGTCTGGCTTATTTCACTTAGCATAATATCCTCTAGGTCCATCATGTTATTGCAAATGGCAGTATTTCATTCTTTTTTATGGCTGAATTATATTCCATTACATATGTAGCACATCTTCTTTATCCTTTCATCTATTGATGGACGTTTAGATTGCTTCCATATTTTGGCTATTATAAATAATTCTGTGGTAAACATAGTAGTACATATATCTTTTCAGATTCATGATTTTGTTTTCTTCAGGTAAATTTCCAGAATGTAATTGTTGGGTCGTATGGTATTTCTGTTTTATTTTTTTGAGAAATGTCCATACTTCTTCCATAGTATGTGTACCAATATGCCATCCTACCAGCAGTGTACAAGAGTTCCCTTTTCTTCACATCCTGGCTAACACTTGTTATTTTTTGTCTTCTTGATATTAGCCATTCTGACTGGTGTGAGGTGATGTCTTGTGGTTTTGATTTACGTTTCCCTGATGATTAGTTTATGTTGAGCATCTTTTCATTTGTCTGTTGGGTCTGAATGAGTTCTCAGCAAAATGTCTATTCAGGTCTTCTTGTGCATTTTTTAATTGGGTTGCATTTCTAGCATTGAATTTTATGAATTCTTTATATATTTTGGATATTAGCCCCTTACTAGAGGTATCATTTGCAAATATATCCTCCCATACAGTAGATTGCCTTTCATTTTGCTGATGATGTCCTATGCTGTGCAGAAGTTTTTTAGTTTGATGTCATAACAACTAGGAAAGGCCCTTCCTGGTACCAATGGATGAAACTAATAAATGTGGAAAATGTGACTCTTGATCAACAATGATTTCAAGGAAAGATCTTGATCAAAAGGAGGAAATGTAACAATGAGTAAAAGAAAGCCTCATTCCAAATGAAAGCAGGAAGCCACAAAGGGGGAGTTCTCATGCATATTCTTACTCATAGCAGCTTATTTTACACACTCCGACAGGAGGACACTTTACTACCTCAGCAGGAGGAGGGAAGATTTTCTCTTGGCCAACAACAACTCGGCCAATGAGAAACCACCACATCTCAGCCAATGAGAATTCACCACAACCCCTATGGTTTGCCAAAGTTTGCATGTCCTAAACGGCAGTTCCTTTGCTATTCCCAAATAAACTCATTTTGCTGGTAAAATAACTGACTATTTTATTTTTAAGATAGACAACACCTACTAAGAAACCTTTCTCCTTGGTCAAAAATTGGAAAATGTCTGTGGTACATAAAGGATATGGCTATTCAAACCAAAAGAACAATATGTCAGTTAGCATGCTTCCAGCTCCAAATAACTGCAAATAAGCATCACACCCTACCCCAGCCCTGACACACATTCACATATTCACCAGGCATAAATAATGAGGACAGTTATACTTTATGTAACAAAATGTCTATGCATGTCTACATTTCTTATAAAACAAAATATCTCACATAACAAAAGTCCCCAGGGTTGATTCACAACTCAACACTATCACCAAGGACCTCATTTGTCCATCTTTCTTCCCTGTTATCCAACGAATGCTTATTTTATTCCCAGGCTGACTTCCTTAATGGATACAAAATCCAGTTATGATTGCAGACAACATCCCATGGAAAAAGAGAGTGTCTCCTCTTTCAAGGGAGGAAAAACTGTTCCCAAAGCCCTCTCACCCCCGCCCCCGCCCCAGAAGACTAAACCAATCACTGGCAGGCAAGTTAGGTCAATGAGTCTCCCTTTGATCAAGGATAGAACATCTTCCCTCAGAGGTGGATACTTACACAAAAACCAAGGTTTTGTTTGCAAAGGAAAGAGTGAAGTTTCTTTTAAGAAGAACAAATATTTATTTGGAGTTTACTAGATGCTTGGCACTAGTGTGAATGCAGAGACGGAGATGTTGAAGACTTAGTTCTCCATCCCCAGTTTTATCAAGGAAGACACATCACAGGTGTCCTCATTACTCACCACTACAGTTATCATTTGTCATGTTGAGGCTCTCGCTGAGAATCGAATGTGCGGGACTCAGACCTGCTCTTTGAGACATTTCTGGCACCTCATATACAAGGTGGGAATAATGGTACTTTTCTTACAGGGTTGTTATGATATCAAGAAATGATCTTTATATATTCTATAGCCGTTAAACACTGACCATGTACCAGATATATGCTGGGCTCTGACACAGGCCCTGCCCTCATGGAGTGGATCCAGCTGAATGATCTCATATTTAAAATGTTGATGAATTAATATATGTATTTAAATGTTCACTTTTTTCTTAATAATAAAAGTAATGCATACTTCCAGTAGAAATGGAAGTTGATGATGTCCTATGCCATGCAGAAGTTTCTGGTGGTAGGAGGAGAAAAAAAACAGAAAAAAACAATAGTGGAAAAAGACCGAGGTGACCAGCTGAAGGATTTTAAAGAAGACAAGGAAAAAGGACTAGAAGTTCAGCTGACTGAAAGCTTCTAGGAATCTTTTCTAAAGAAATACCCATAGGTGTTGTTGAAGTTAAGTGTTCCTGGTTGTTCTTTGCAGAACTGTTTTTAATAGGAGAAAATTGGAAATAACCTCATTATGTTTACAGGGGAGTATGAGTTTATGTCTCCTGAATTATGGCATAATTATGGAACTGTTCAATGAAGTAGACATTTAAACCAGTAGACTTTGGGTAAATAATCTCATATGGAAACAGCTTCCAGAAATTTTAATTAAATAATTAAATAATTAAATTTTAGAGTGAGGACTATATATGGTCTTATTTATGCAAAGAAAAAAGAGCTCTGTGTGTGTCTGTGTGTATAAAATGAATGAAAGGATACATATCAAATTGTTAATAATGATTATGATTATCTCTCAGAAGGGTAATGGAGTTTGCTGGAAGTAGGGAGAGAGATAAGGGGAAACTTTTAATCTTTCATAAAAAAATTGTTATATATTTTGTATAAAGAAAATTTTTGAAAAGCAGAAAAAATAGAAACCACCCATATTCCAACACTCAGATTGTATATACTTACAGTCTTTATGCATATGTTTTTTTTTTGGGGGTGAAAAGGATCATTTTGTATACCCAATTTTATATTTTTTTAACCACTGAACTTTACATTGTAAGCATTTCTGTCACTTGTAATATTACTGTAACTATAATTGATTCCAAATGTTCAGAAAAGGTAATTCCTGTAGAATTAAACCCTGTTTCATATTGATACAAAGAATATGAGACCCTAGATTTCTTATAAAACAAAATATCTCAGAGACTCAGTTGCTCTCTGCACCACAGCCAGGCTGGTTCAACAGGAAAACAGAAGCACCCCAAACAAGGAATTAAACAAATCTTTGCTACTAAGAGACCCGAATATGTAAACCCACGCCTACTTAAAGCCCTGAGGGCTTAAAACAAAAAAGAAAGAAAAAGAGAGAGAGTGCTAACAGGAAATGGTTAATAGGCACGGCCCCTTGAACTCTCTCTCAGACACAAAACAACAAAAAGATTCAAAGGAACACATACCACAGGCTAAGACCTCAATCTACATTTGTTCAAATAAATTAAAGTGGGGAAAAAACAAAGGAGAGGCTTTTTAGAAGAAAACAGAAGAAAGCTAGTACAGGAGAAGTAGGAAGCCACAGCAGCTGTCACTATCCTGTATCATCAGTTGAGTTTCGACGACTTAGTGAGCATCTGTGATGGTTGGTTTTATGTAGCAGCTTGGCTGGGCAATAAATATACCCAGATTTTCGGTCAAACATTTTTTTAGATGTTTCTGTGAAGGTCTTGGTTAGATGGGATTAACATTGAAATCAGTGGGCTTTATGAGTAAAGCTGATTATTTTCCATAACGTAAGTGGGCCTTACCCATTCAGTTGAAGGCCTTAATAGAAAAAAACTGAACTCCCCCAAGGAAGAAAGGAGTCTGCAAGCAGATTGTCTTCAAACTGGAGCTGAACATCAACTCTTCCCTGGGTCTCCAGCTTGCTGGCCTGTCCTGCAGACTTTGGACTTGCTAGCCTTCACAACTGCATGAGCTGATTATTGAAAATGAATCTCAGTCTCTCCATTAATATATTGGTTCTGTTTCTCTGGAGAACTCTGACTAATCCAGCATACAAAATGTGCCAGGCATTTTGCTAGGTGCTCCATGAAGTTCAAGAGGTAAGGCAAAAATCATGCTAATAAGGGAGGCTTTGCAGAGCCTGTGATGGGGGAGAATATCCAAGGTACAAGGCCTGCAGACATGAGAGACATTATCACCTTAGAGTGCTCAGAAAGGCATTAGAAAATTACATCGGGGCTGGTTTTTCAAGAATAATTAAGAAACACTAAAATTGCCAGAAGCCCAGAAATAACCTAAACAGCTGGCACACTGGAGAAGCAGAGATTAAAAATAAAAAGTTGGCATTTCCTCCCCAAATGATGCACTTGTTGGTCGGCCCCGTTTCAGTGCTGAGGCAGGAGTTGTTTTCCAGTTGAGCCTGCTGACTGGGTTATGAGACTGGTCATAGTTTTAAGCTTTGTCCTTTCCTATCTGGGTCACTCCACACACATGATCTGGGAAGCTGAGTACCAGATCTGCACAGTAGAAATCAAGTATCCACCTGGAGGATTTTAAAGAAGACAAGGAAAAAGGGCTTGAAGTTCAGCTGACCGAGGAAAATAGGCTCTCTGGCCACTGTTCCAAAGGTCTTTAACAAACCAGAATATGTAAGTACATAAAAACAAAGTTTTAATCATAACATGTGAACATCAGGAGGGATATCTGCACAACCTGCCACTCTTGTGAGGAAACGGAGACCCTGAGAAAAAGAAACAAACGGTAGTGGAAAAAGACCGAGGTGACCAGCTGAAGATGAGGGTGCAGGGTGGTGAGCACACCAACAAAAGATTGGGGATATGGGGAAAAGGTGACATACCACAGCGTGGCCAGGGATGATCTCTATGGATTCTCCATGAGCCTAGATCTTACTGAAATACTACATTCAGTTTCAAAGTAAATGTAGAAATGGATCCAGAGAAAAGTAACGAGCAATAATAAAGAGGATGCTAAAGTGGGTAACTCGGAGAGAAGAGCGACGGAGAGCCGAGATTGTTCTCAGGCCGGCCGGAGTGGTTTTGAGGTGTTTGATAATGATCCTCCATTGCCTTGAAGTGTTGCTGTTTGTTTGTTTTGAGCTTGTTTGGGACATAAATGCCCTCCACATCTGTGGATGACCAAAGTAGAGAAAATTATCTTACAGTAAAGCAGGAGACATTTTGATTGTGTTTAAGGAAGAATTTGCATGTGATGAAACTGGAAAGGGCAACTTTCAAAGGAGGCTTTGCAACATGTTATTGCCTGATCCTTCAAGAGACAAAACCCGTGCCCTTGGGAGTTGAGGCATCTCTGCCTGAGGGTAGTGCCTGCCTTGGAATCCTGGCCAGTCCCTGATTCTAGGACTCAGGAGTTTAAGAATCACTATAGCCATGACTCACCAGCTTCGACCGCCCTCCCCCCATACACACCCTTGTCCACCAGAGCTGCTGACAGAGTGAGGAAAGTCACTCGTTTCAGTTTTCCATTTCATTTTCCTTGTCCCCTGAGAAACAGAATGAAGAGCCGACCATCAGGCAGTAGGAGAAGCCAGAGATGATCTTGGTGCTTTCAAAATGGGACAATAGAGCTGACATGAAAGTGAGCTGCAGTGACTTAAAGGTCATGTGAATAGCCCATGAAAGGTTTGACAGTAGGGTGTTATTTACTGCTTAAACACACTAAGCTATTTACTCACCCCTAAAATGAAGTAATCCCCTTCCTTAACTTTCCTTCCTTCTCCATCCTCTTCCTCCACCTTGCCCCTCCCCCTTCTCCTCCTTGCTTCTCACAAATTTTTCTGTAAAGTGGAAAAGGTAGTTGCCATTTGTTTTTTATTGACAGTGTAACATAAACTGAAGAAGAAAAACATCTTTCACAAAAGGTCATGGTCTCCAGATTTCAAAAAAGAGGGGGAGTAGTTCAATTCTATTCATATAATTAAAGAATAATATAATTAAAGCATGGCTTAAATGGCAAGAGGAATTTATCTCTCGCCAACTCTTCCCAGAAAGAGCAACATTTGAAGCTCATCTTGCACAGACACCTATAGCTGCTATTTGAGTACAAGAAGAAATTTGACCATTTGAAGCTTCTGCAGAAGAGCCTGGTTTATACAAGTACTGCCCCACAAAGAGCAGAATTTGATGGAGTGAAGAGCCTTAACAGTGATCTCAGACAGAATCCCTCTGGAGCCTCGAACCAATTTCGCAGGTGGCCACTGGGGGAGATTGAGGGACTCTTCAGTGACCTGACACCACTGGGAAGCCTGCCTAAACAGGCCACTTAAAAAAACCTGCCCAAACCGCGCCCTTGGTGGTTACACCCTTTCACTCTTCTCAGGTTCCCCACCCGAGCTTCCGTTACACCCTAAGAGCAATTTTAGGAACGAACACTGGAGACACTTGACCAGTAGTGTTAAGGATTCCTCTAGAAACAAAAATGAGAGCAGATTCACGTAGGTAAGCTCAGGCTGACCCCGATGGAGGGATTGTGGAACAGAGGTTATCTGGGAAAGAAAATAATGTCAGCTAGGCTCCCCAGGTTTTTGGTTTAAGGAGTAATTACACATCCATTTCCTGTAAGCCATATTTCCACCCCCTGAGAGCTGAGCAGTGCAGGCTGTTAGGATGGGCCTGTGGGCACCAAAGGGCCATCACACACCCAGGAAGGGGAGCCTGGGGACTCAGCTGGCCAACTGGACTAGGAGAAGAAGAGAAGTCAAGGCCATCTGGTAGGAAACGTACCAAAGAAGATCTCAAAATCCACTGCTGAATCTCCAGATCAAAGTTTGGGAATCACAAGTTACAGAAGTGAGCTACTGCTCTGGGAGAGGCCTGGGGTCAGGGCACGCTCACCATCCTGCAGACTCACCTTCAGCAGGTTGCCCTGGTCTTTCTCTGCTATTACTTGTATATTTTTCTCAGGGTCTGTCCACCTTGTTCTCATCTCTCTCATTCAGTTCATCTGTGCATCCCCAGTGCACAGTTTGAGACACACAGAAGGCACTCAATAAATATGGGTGGAATTGGCTCAGCACTCCAAAGGAGTGGTAAAGACATCAGGAGGTCAGAGAAGGGAAAGAGCAGATGAAGATTAGCAGAGTCAAGGAGAGCTTCTTCAGGAAGTGACATTGGTCTGTCCTTTAAGGAAGAAAGATGTTTATATGGGCAGAAAGACTGAGGAAAGGAATCAAGAAAGTTATGGAACAGTCAGGTTTTCAGGCAAAGAGCATAGTGCCAATGGCAGGAGTGAGAGGGGCAATGGGCAGTATGGAAGAGCCCTCTACTTGGACAAGGGTTAACTCCGAATGTCCACTTCTCTTTTAAGAATTCTAGTGGTTTTCATTTCACAGAACTAGAAAGAGTGTGACAGCATTCAAAGAGGAAGAGGTGCCCCATCTTCCACGGATGTTTCTGCCAGCTTTTGCAGACTGTGGTGCCACGAGGAAATACTGTGGTATTGTTACTGGTTCATTTGGACCTCAGTTCTTTGTCTTCTTGAAGGAAAGAGTTCAATTAAGAGACAGGCTTAGAACAGTCTTAAGCGGTTGGAGTTTACTAAGGAAAGCAAAAGTACACTCTCCTGAAGGGCAGAGAGCAGGCTGTCTGGAAACCCGAAGCAGCCGCTTATTAGGGTTAGGGTTGGTGTTTTAAAATGGTGGAAAGTCCCTGCCCGCATCTTACATCCTTTAATCTACATATTGATTAACACTTTGGGGTTATATGACCTTCTTCCTAGTATTCAGGTGCTTATGCATAAGTACCTAAGTGAAACCCTTGGGTAGTGAGGGACAAAAACCACAATGTAAATTCATTATAATTATGGTATAATGACCCCCAAGGAAACTGGGAGATACCTCCTGGGTCTCACCTATGGCCAACCTGTGCTGGTCTGAAAGCCCTGCTGGGCTTTGTTACATCTTGTTTGGCCCTGGTAAGACTGAATCATAAACAGGAGGGGTTTGAGGTGGATTCCAACACCAGCAGGTGGAGAAGGGGAATGCCTTGTCCAGGACAGGGTGAGACCCACTCATGTCCACCATGCTAGCTGACAGTATTAAACCTCAGGTCTGGCCTGGCATGCTTGGTGCAGGCTTTAAAGATGGGTGTGAATGAAGCTGGTAAAGGAGCCAGAGGGGCCTTTCAGTTCCTCCACTGAGAGGCTGAAGGTCAGGGCAACCACACTCTATGGCAGAAGTCAGGCTGCTGGTTGCTAGGTGGGTGCCCTGAGGAACTAACCTGAAACCTGTTTCTGACAGGAACAGCTTTTCTGGTCAGAAACCTGCTTGTGATTCTTCACTGCAGAGACCACAAACATACGTAGAAATGAGCTTCCAAACTCTGTGGAAGGGTCTTGTTAGAAAAACAAAAAACACCTTCCCTGAAAATTTTTGCCAGTGCAGTAATGGGGTTTGCTTCCTCGGCAATGATGAGCCTACTGTGGGAAAGTGGTTTTCCCAGCAACTAGACTGTCCCAGGACCTTAGACCCTGAGCAAAAAAAAACAGTAATGTTTACAAGGATTCTGAGGCCACCGCTGGGGTCCAGCCCAAACTTCCCTGCAGACTCCAGAAGGAAGAGAAGAAGGCTTGAGCTCAGCCTGGATTTATCAGCATGAGGAGAGCGAAATAGCTCTGAGGTCAAAAGAGGAAAGAATGAATCATTTCTGCAGAAATCATCCTGTTTGGAGGACAAAGCCAAGTGTGAAGCCTCCCCTATGGTTCTCATCAGGTTCTACACCCCATGTACCTGTCTGGAGGGTCGGCTCCATACTTCCAGTCTGTGACTATCTTTTACCTTTATTTATGGTGTCTTTCATTGAATAAACATCTTTCATTTTTATGAAGTCAGAGCGTGTAATTCTTTTCTTTTTTGAAGTTTCTAGGTTCATGTCTTGCTCTCACTCTAGGATTATACAAATATTCTCTCAAAGTTAGGATTTTGTTTTTCACATAAAATTCAGGAAATTATTCCTTCCTTTCATTGTTAAAGTAAAACTATAGACAGATTAAACAAGCAAGTTGTGCAGAAGAACGTATATTGAGACCCCATAGTCCCCTGCTCTCTTCACCCCTGGGCCTGCTCCACTGAACAAACTCGATAACTCTTTCCATTGGTTTGTCCGTCTGGCCATACAGGTGGGTGTCGGGCTGTGCTTCCTTTGCCCTGCTTCATCCACCACCTGCTATCACTTTCCACTCTCTAGAAATTGACTCTAGAAATCTTTGATCCACTCTTGATGCTCCTACTTCATTGTAATTCTGGACAGATCTTTTTAAAAAATATGTATTTTTTTGCTATTATGTTACGGGGGTCTCAGGAGGAAGGTGGAGAAACACAGTCGGTGAACCCACAGTCTTGGATGAGAAGTTTCCTGTCTTTTATAGTGGGAGTGGGGTGGCTGTAAAGTATCTGACTCATGCTCCTTCCTTCCAGTCTCACTGATTATAAGCACATCAAGGTGCTAATGGCAAAAGCTGTTTAATTTGGTCTTCTCCAAGGTGGGTTCGGATTTCAACTGGGACTCTTAAAATTCCAGAGTGTCTAGGGGCCTTCAAAATATTTGCTCATAAACCACCCAAATGAAATTTGTAAAAAATTTATTTACTCATTTTAAAGTTGACATCTGTAATTTTCTGTTAGTTTAAATACCTGCAAAGGATATGATTTTCAACGTACTGTACTATTGTCATTTAAAAAATGAAACTGTTATATCACTCTTAAATGTGCTGCGTAGAATCTAGATTGGCAAAAATCAGTGAAAGAAATTTCTTCTAAGATCTGAATAAATACCCAGGAAAACATAAAACAGGAAAAGTTTTTTTACTTGAAAATGCAATGTTGCTCTATTAGAAGAAAGATGGAAGTTGTTACATCCCTCCTTGTAATTATGCAAAATGTGCAGCTGAGACCTAGACCTAGACACGGGTGAGTGAAAATGCTCACTAAGCTTTTTCTCTTAATAGAGAAGGTGAACATGCAAGGGGCTCCTGCCATACGAAGTCTTGCCTGGCGTGCTTTCCAGAGCTTGAATATTCAAAACCTGAGACAGAGCAGTCACCCCCTGGGCCCTGCCACAAAGTCCTGGCTGGGACCATGTGAGGTACCCCACCTTCCGCATCTCCCACCCCCACTCTCATTTTGCTCTTTCTGGCTGCCTTGGGAGAGAGGACATCTTTGAAAATAGACAGGAAGTAGAGGAGGCAAAGCTTATTAAATAAAAGCTGCCATTGGCTACCAGGAGTGATATTTTAGAAATAGGCCAATTGGATCACATCATATAAACTGCCACTCGCTCTGTGCACAGATTTGTCTCAGGTGCAGCCAGAGATTTCCTGAGGCTGGGGGATTAGCTGAGCCTCGGGACATATTCCCTGCAGGGGTCTCAGGTTCGCCATAGCACAGGCTGGTCAGAACCTAAGCACCATCTGGAAATGGAAAAGCCATGTTCCTTCCTTCTCTTCCTTCAGGATGATTTCCACTCCTCCCCATCCTATGGATGCACAACTGTCATCCTTCTCTATCAGCTTTTTATTTAAAGGGATCTCAGTGCCTTCCTTTAACACTGAAAAATTTAGGACAGATGACAAATTAAACTGTGATTTTTGCCCTGAAAGTTTGTTTCCTCATAGTTTTAAATCAGTATTTCAGACATCACTATACCATATTCACCATGTTTAGCACATCCATACATCATGTCTACTATCATTTTTTTTTCCTCTAAATTGACTCACCTTTCTACTTCTACAAATTTTAGACAGAAAACTATTGTATCTCTGCTCTACCGAGTATGCCCCCCTATCTTAGCCCAGACTCTCCAGAAAGCAAAGCTGGAAACAAAGGCTTAGTTTTCTGGGAATGGGAATCCAGTGGTGAAGGATGGAGAGGTTGAAATGGGAAAGCCAGTCCAACTGTGTTTAACCACGTTGGTCTCTGCTGCAGGCAACTGGTACTCCATCCCACCAGGACCTCCTGGGGGGTCTCATGACACGTCTCTCAGAGCTCTCCGCCTAGGTGACTAAAGTGGAAAGCAGTTTTCCATCAGCTTCCAGTCCACTCTGGTCAAGAGCAGCCCCATGGGCATTAACTCACCCCGTATTTCCAGGCTGCAGATGTTTGAGTGCAGAACTTCCAGAAACAGTGTGAAAGATGCAGGTCCAAGCAAGGTGCTGTCGGCTTCCACCTGAGCCATACAGGCCACCTGGACCAGCATGGGGCCGCTGCTCACCCAGGCAGTGCCCCAGAGCTCCACACAGGATTTCAGGTGGGCTGAAAATGGGGGAGAGGGGTACAAAAATCCTACTCACCCCACCCCTTGGTTCTATCCGTGTACTCAGCCATGGTCAGGGTGCCAGGGATACACTGTCCAGAGGGACCTGGAGGTCCACGCTGTGACGAAGGAGTTGGGGAGGAGTGGGAGTGCAGGGAAGGGTGGCCTTGGCAGCCTAGAACTCTCCAGAAAGCATTCACTACATGTGCGGCGGGTGGCCCGCTCCTGCAGTGGTGTGACTGTGACTAGGGAGGGCTAACTCTGGGTGCTAAAAATAACTTGCCAGAAACCGGGGGCCCGTGAAACTCACAGACTGTCACCAGGCAAAGTCAGCAGGCTGCCCCACCCCCTGTGGTGGGCTGACCAATGCGGTCTTCTTTCCCCCAGCCTGCATCAGCTCGCAAGCGGTCAGGCGGGAGGAGCCCTGTGGTCTGTTCTTGCCACACCCTCTAGAAGACGACTGATAGAAAAGGGAGAGTAGAGAGCTTCCTCAAACCGTATGTAACCAACACCCTACCCATCACCTGCTTTGACCGAAATATTTCTGGGTGAAGATGATCACCTCTATCAAGTAAAAGCAAATTGGACAGGGAAGGCCAACTCTGTGATAGATCACCCGAAGAAAGTCAGAGCAACTTGCCATTATTTTGGAGACAGCAAGAAAACACCTCAGAAAAAAAACGTCTCCGAAGTGGGGCCTCATCCTTTGATCTTTAACACAAAAGAAAAAGAAGAACTGTTCTTCGGCAGGTAAGTACATTTACTATTACCCTAGTATGGGATAGCTTGGTAGAACTAGTCAGCAACAACCTGACTGCTTTTTAAACAAACATACCATCATTCCTACCTCCAAGATGCACACTTAACCCCCACAGGAGCCTTCTCCGGCTTTCTTATTCTCATAGGAGCCCGAGGCTTCCCAGCACACTTGGAGAATCATCATCAGGGTGATGGCCCAAGGGTCTGAGATACTAGCAAATACTCATTTTCTAACCTGAATCTGAGGTTTCCAAACCAGGAAAGTTCTGGTGAATAAGTGAATCCAAGCTAATCCTGGTTAAAATGGAGTGTGGCTAATAAAACAATCCAGTTTGGCTGGAAAACTAGCTCTGGGGCAGTTCCCAGGGAAGGCTCGCAAACATCTGAGTAGCATCGGACTATGTCTGTGGCGGCAACCTGAGAGGATCACACCGAGGCACAGCACTCATTTACATTTCTCAATTTTGATATATTTACTGGGGAAAAAAATCAGTTTGCTCACATTAAAGTACATAAGTTAGTAATGTTTGCAGTATGTCTTTTCGTTTTTACTAACAGATTTTTCTGTTTGTTGAGGTCCTCTACCCTTTTAGGACATATTCTTTGTGTAGAGGAATTTAGGAATTAAGACACTTGTTTTTCTATGTTAATGTATTAAGAAAGAAGTAGTCTCATAACTGAAGTAGTGCCGAGGGCAAAATATGCCCTCGCTGGCATTCTGGGTTTCTCGGTCTGCTCTGGAGAGAATCCAAACCTTCCTGGGTTGGCTGATGGATTCTGAGGGCCAGTGTAGTTCTTTGCATCAGCCTCAAGGAGAGAGACGCTCAAGGAGAGCTGTGGTTGGTTTTGGACCGTGCACAAGACAGGGCCACCCAACCTTTGCTTTTCCCTTGAGATTGTGCCCTGGCTTAGAGAATGCTCAGGCCACCCAACTCATTTCAGGCAGGGAACCAGAGATTTCTGAAACCCCCAGTGAGCCAACCTTCCTACCTGGGTGGCTTTTATTTTTTTCCTTTACAGATTGTGAAAATAAATCCACAGTCTTTTACATTCAGGAGTTTGGAGACCCAGGCACACCATCATCCACAGCAGGTTTTGCAAACATCACTGGAGAAAAACTGCCTCTCTGTGGGGCAATTGAATTGTCTTCTGCCCCAGCCTGGTATGTGCTGGGAGGTACCCTGGTCTCACTCGGCTCAAAATTGCTTTCGTTTTCCATCTGAGCAGCACCAGCCATGGGTCCCGCATTGAAGTGGAGAACACCGCCACCCAGGTGCCCATACCTCAGGCTTTCTCACCTCGTGGTGCTGGCTGCTCTTTTCAGCTTCTGTTCAGGTAAGCAACTTTCAGAAAAAAAGAAAATTAAAACCAAAACTTTAGTAGTTATGCCAGAAGTATCAGTCAGAGGCAAATGGATAGAGATCATTGAGCTTAAGAAAAATATTTAGGAAAGCACCTTGCTGTTTCAAAAGTATATCCAGATCTTATCTTACTGTTGCTATGCTGCGTCAACAAGTGAATCCAGGACTTTCTTATGTCTGAACACCTACTGTGCACCAGTTGGGCCTTAAACCCTGATTCCTGAGCCTGGGTTTCCTGCCCTCAAAGACATTTGAGTGTGTTAGTTGGAGAAGGCAGAACTAACCCACAAGCAAGTGTAGAGAGAAGTGCCTGGTCCTGACTGTAAGAGTCCAAAAACCAGGAAAGGCGGGACTAGGTCCCAGCAGGAATTTCCAAAGTGCCCAGAAGACTTTTGGTTCCTCTTCTTGATCCAGTTCTTCTTCAGCATGATGTCTGGTGAGCAGGCTTCACTGGGAGCATCAAGGGAGCCCATTGATGGTTTCTGACCTTTAGAGACACCCACGCTTCTCCTCAGATGGCTGGACAAAAACTCCTTAAGAACCGTCATTGAAATTAGCTCATTTTCACTTACAATTCCTCTTTTGCTAATGTCATCACATGTCAAACCAGAAATCCTGGATTCTTTTTAGGTGAGAACAAACAGATAACAAGGAAAGACCCTATTATTTAGGACCCCAGATGAGTAAGCTGCTTTCTGTCATGGTGTCTGTCTGGTCCACATAAAGACCAGGGGCCTGTGTGTCCAGCACAGCCCCTGAGTGAGATGAAAGAGGCCAGAGGGAGGAGCTGGGTGTGAGAGCAAGAGGAGAGAGGAAAGGAAACTTACAGAAGACCTGCTGTGTACTCGGGACATTATGTCATTTAATTGAATTTAATTTTACAATGATCCTGAGAGGTACGTATCATTCCCTATTTACAGATGAGGAAACATTAATCAGCAAGTGGCTGAGCTGGGACTAGAACTCAAGTCAATAGCGATCCACAGTCTATGCTCCTTCTATATATCATTTTGGTTTCAGTGTATCTCTTTTAAAAGAGACTTCAGGTTAGTTAGTTATTATATGCTCCCCTCAAGTATACCTCCCCCTGCCCTACTTTTCAGTTATATTCTATAAAGCTGGGACTGGCAGTGTTCAGCACAATTGCCCAAAGCGGTGCCTTAGATCATCCTCAGTTAGCTCACACTGCTGTGATACCCACCACCCCAATCTTTCTTTCCAAACGCTGTGGTGGGACCGCATCCAGTCTGATGAGATGGACAGGTCCTAGTGCTCCACGGTCCTGCCAACCAAGAAGAGACAGAGCTTGGAAGTGAGCTCCCTAGACATGGGCCTCCCGGTGGCTCTGTGTGGCTTCAAGGGATACAGGGCGGGGAAGGCACTGCACAACAGCATCAGGCTGGGGAAGAGGGATGGCACATGTGAAAGAACCTGGGCCTGAGAGCAACTTTGCTTTTAGGTCAAGCACAGCATAGGAAGGGTAACTATGCCTTCTGAGCCAAAAAATCAGAAAATATCGCCTGGCAAGGGATTTTGGTGCTACTGATGAGGGCTTGGCAGCTAAAAAGAGATGGAGTTTGAATGCTGAAATGTTGGTATTTCTGGGATGTACTGATGGAAAAATAGGCAGAATGTTTTAAATGGGGCCTCCTACCAGAACTAGATCATAGGAGAACTGCTGTGCAGATTGCAGGTAGCTAAGAGAGGTAAAGACAGGATATAGATACATTAGGGTAGCTGAAGAGAGCAGAAATATAAGAGTCCAGAGGTACAACTTAGGCCTTGTCTGGTGGGGACCAGGGGAGTCATTTCAACCTGAAGTCATGAGGTTGGTTCAGGCCTGGAAGGAAGACTCTTTCTCAAAGCAAAAGAGCTTAGTGGTGGGGCCTGGCTGGGGTGCAGGCAGTGTTGGCTTACTTACCCCTGGAACTGGGGCCTAAAAGTGGGGAAACCAGTAAAAAAGGAGTTGCCCGAAAAGCCTGAAGTGTAAAGCCAGGGCAGTTTCCTTTCCTGGGCTTAGTTCCCTCATCTGTGAATAAGATCATCTTAATGAATGGTCATGGAAGTCCCTTCAGGATCTCGCGTTCCTTAATTATGACTTCCATGAGACTGAGTACATTGTCTACCTGTAGTTGACACTCATGCGCTAGGTCTCCTAAAATCCTTCTTCTTATGAGACCAGTGGACCTTCTACCTCACTGTCCATGGGCAGATAAATGGAAAAGAAAATGTACCATATACATACAATGGAATATTATTCATTATCATTATTATCATGGTCATTCCCTAAAAAGGAAGGAGATTCTGGCACATGTTAAAACATGGATGAACCTTGAAGACATTAAGCTAAGTGAAATGAAGCCATTCACAAAAAGGTAAATACTGTATGATTCCACATACATGCAGTATCTAAAATCATCAATTTCATAGAAACAGAGCATTGAGTGACAGTTACAAGGCGCTGGAGAGAGGGAGAAAGAGGAGTTGTTTAGTGCATGCAGAGTTCCAGATTTGCAAGATTAAAAAGTTCTGGAGATCTGTTTTACAACAACGTGAATATTCTTAACACTAATGAACCATATACTTAAAAATGGCTAAGATGGTAAATTTTTTAGTATCTCTCTCACAAACACACACACACACATAAAAGGTAAAAAGAAAGTACCAGGAACTAATAAATAAATAAACAAATAAAAATCAAACCAAATTCTTTGACCCTGTTTACCACTAGATACAACACCCTGAATTCTGCTACTGCCTACTCTGAATTCCTGCTTCTTCAGAATCTATATTCAATAACTATAATCTTTTCTGTTGCTTCTCCTTAGGCACCATCCAGGTGACCAAGACAGTGAAAGAAATGGTAGTTCTATCCTGTGATTACAACATTTCCACTGATGAACTGACAACAGTTCGCATCTACTGGCAAAAGGATAATGAAATGGTGCTGGCTGTCATGTCTGGAAAAGTAACA